>NW_024513654.1:6488387-7688387 GCF_017590135.1 Pyrgilauda ruficollis | reverse complement strand
CTTGGCTGTACTCTAATGCTCTGTACTCACAGGAGAGACTCTTACAAAGAAAGGGAAGTTGAAATATCTTCCCTCTGCTCCTTTCCAAACAGTCTCACCACCGGCATTTATAGGACACAAGTTTCTATTTCACTGAAAAGAAACAACGGTGAAAGTCTTTGTCACCATTTTGAAAGATGACTTTTCCAAAATGAAAACTCCTGTAAGGTGATTGGAATGCTTCAGTTTCTTTTGGGTAGGGAGGTTTGTCCCAGAAAACATGCTTGTCACTTGAAATGCAATTTCCTAGCTAGTTCATGTACATCACTAAAATGATCCAACCTTTCAGCAAAAAGATAATCAGAAACAACTAAAACTTCCAGACCAGCACCCAGATAAGGAACCAACAGAGAAAGGTAGAAAATGACACAGCATTCTTATTACTGAAGTTCCTTATTGTTGGAAAAGTGAATTTCGCAAGGAAAAAAACCTCAGTTGAGGAAGAGCGACTAAACTACATTCGAAGCCATGTATAGTCTCTTCTGGATTCCAAAGATGACGCCTGGGCCACAAGAGTGCTGGCTCGAGCCCCACAGCCTGCCGGCACCACCTCCTGTGCCTGTCCCAGGGGGGGGATCCCTGTACAGCTGCTCTGCTCTCAGCTGGACTTCTCACAACACCTCTTGTGCACCCGGGAGAAAATGGAAGCCAGTGTGGTACTTTTTAAAAATTAAGGTCTGACTAAACTGGAGACTTTTGTTTTCAAAGTCTGCAACAGTTCATTTACCAGCTGCCTTGGGGAGAATTCACTGATAAAATGCTCTAATGGAAGGCATTTTATGCAGCTATGCAACTGCACAGTTGCAGTTTTGCCCAAAATTTAGAAATAACAGGTGCCTGCACAACTGGTTTTCTGGAGAGACAACGCGGACCTTAAACACAGTTACACAAGTATTAAACACAGTGTTACCATGCAGCCAGAACACAACAGAGAGTAGAAAGAACTAAAGACAGTACAAACCAGGCAATCATGATACCCAATACAAAACCTGGCATTGCTTAAAACATAAATAGCAATTACTGGGATACATTATTGCATTACTCCTTTATTGGGCCCCAAAGAAAAAAAAAATCACGTCTTTGACAGAATCTTGAAAACCCTGAACTATCCAAGGCATCAACACCTCACTTCTAGTCAGTGTTATCTACTTGTCCCCTGTTTCTGTGCTGCTCTACATCTGTCCCAGTCACTTTGCTTTACACTTCACTTGCCATTTATCAAGCTGTCATATGAAATAAAACAATAACAAAACCAAACACCACGCATTTCATTTGTCTGCAAAGTTATTTACAGGTATTTGTTATTAGATTTCCTGCTGAATGAATGAAGATCCCAAAGTTAGTGCACTGTGTATTTCCAGCAGTAGCCAAGGAATAGGATTGATTAAATTATAAATTATGATTACTCTACCACATTTGAATTTTAAAAAATTAGAATAAAAATAGAGTCACTGAATTGGTTCTTCAAGAAAATAGCTATAATTTCAGGGAACACATGTGCAGTGAAAGAAATATATTACTAACATAAATAAGGTAAATGAGTACTATGGACCCAACTAATACTAAACAAAAAAAGAAAATTAATTATTTAGTATTTTCCCATCTGATTTTCACTGTTGTGCACTACATTAGAGTGTAACAATATTCAGGTTCATGTTATTCAAGATGTTAACCCCTGTATTCAGACACATTTGATTTTCCTTGAAATCATCCAAGCAAAGCTGTCAGTAAGTTTTCATTTGTGTGAAGTAATAGACACTGGAAAATGGCATGTCAGCATTAATGCAGACATTCTAGGATAGAAGGATTCCTTTCACATTACACAAAGCAATCAAACCAGATATATTTGCAGTCTACTGAATTCCATCAAACTTTCCTTGTTTTAAGGAAAGTCTTCTCTACTTAAAAGTAATCACAGGAAGCTGACAGCAATATAGGATATAAAATAGATGCCTAGAGTGAATCTGAGTGTTCCCTAAAAGAACTTTTATTTTTAAAAATCCTTTCAAAAATGGCAAAGTATTTGAAAAAGAAATTTTTCAAACTTCTGGTGTGTATTAGTCAGCAGGAAAACCCTGGAAGTTATCTGAAATACTTGACACTAATTAAAATTAACTCTTTGGTGCCAGCAAGATACTTTTCTGTATCTAGGTCAATTTTTGCACAAAGTTAAAGCAGCAGCTGGCATATCTTTGAAGACAGAGGATGCCTCATTGATTTTTTTTTTTATTGATTAGTTCTGAACATATAACATAAGATGTTCTCATTCTTATTTGTCTGTTTTGCCGAGTTTTGCACTAAAACGACCTGAAACTCTATACTACACATTTCTGCAAGTCTTTGTCCATAAAAGAACAAGATGCACCATGGCAGGTGCCTGCAGATTTCAAAGCAGTGCACTCTAAGCTGTTGAGAGCAGCAGCTCTCTTGCTGTTGTACTGGCAAACCTGTTTGTCAGCAGGACACAATTATGATTAAAAACCCCAATAAATCTCATCACAAGTCACACAAAATGTTGTTTTATAATCCTTGCTACCTGTGGCTTCAGTGTGGAAGCTAAGAAGCAATTCCAGTAGAGAGCATGGCTGTGGGGAAGCCAGTATCCAGCTCTCTGGCCTGCTAAGTATCAGACAAGGTTAACCTGTCATTTTCTAGGGGCATTCTGGCACCTGGAGTCAGGCATGTGGCAAGTGCCACTCTGCTGGACAGGTGCCACCTTTGGAGAGCCAGATCCAGATTCTTCTATGCTCTGGCATGCTTAGAAAAAGACTATCAGTACTGTCCAAGGTCCCTATGCCTTGCAGTTCCTTGCCAATTATGCCTCCTAGATATGAATTTCCACATCATTCCTCTGTCTCAGAAGGATTCTCTGGGTGCCTCAAGTCCCTCATAAATGTTTATGTTGCTTTTTAAGTCTTGTAAGTCGTTCTGCAGGTTCCTAAATTCTTCCTTAACTGATTAGGCCTGTGCATTTTCAGCTTCAAATCTACAATTATAGAGGAAAAGCATTATTTCCCAGACAGAGAGGCACAATTACAAAAAAAGTCTCTGATTTTCCCTTTGTTTAAGGGTTTGATTACATGTTCTCAGGCAAATCAGATATCCTGAGATTCACTTGACTCATCCAGTGAGCACAAACATTATCCATCTTTGTCTTTCCATAGCACTTTATAATCCCAGGATCTCAAAGCCAAGTTCCAGGAGAAAATACACAGTTTCTCCCTGAAGGAAAACCACCCAGTGCCACAAGGAAAGCTGTAGCCATTATGATTTACAAAACTACACTGGGTGAGTGCTGAGTACAATCCAGCAGTCAGAGAAAGAAACCTCCAAAGATTAAAAAAATCTTAACTACCAGAGGCAGAGATTAGTATCAGTAATTTACAAATTACCTTTTAAAAGTGTTAAAACCCAACAGCAAGCCAACTTAACTTGCCTCCCAAACTTTCTTTATTCTCTATCTTTCCCTTTAATTTGCTTCCTGTGTCTTTTATAATGGTTTCCTGAGGTTCTGATCACAGTATCATTGTGGCATCAGTCTACTGGAAGCATAATCCTGGAGATACTCCTTTTAAAGGATAATTTAATTTAATTCTTAAATAGGAGAAGAAAATTAATTTCCTCTGACTCCATCCTCTATTGAATACTTAAACTTGCACAATCATACATTAAAGAAATAGACTCTATCGACTTTGAAACCTCAGGATTTATCACTTAGATAGTCTTCTGGTGTCTATCAGAGCAAAGTTTCAAAAAAAACTTTTTAAAAATCCAGTCACTAGGGAAAATAGTTTTTTCACACTGAAATGTCTAAGTGTCTTTTCCCATCTCTAGTAACAGACACTAAATGAAGAGAAAAAAAAAAACTGACACAGAAATTCCTGAGATAGTTCACTTTTCTAAATGTGAATAAAAATAAAAACACCAAAAGATCACATTATATTCATTTAAATCAAATGTTGATGAGCCTGGAAAAGTGAGCAGCTTCAGAAATGAGATGGCAACTTACTGCTTGAGGCAGACAGTTCTCTTGGGCTGGAGGACATCGGCTGAGCGCACATCTGACAGAGACAGTCCCTTCCATTAAAGGTAACTCGATCTCCTGGTGGAAATGGACGCCTGGAAAGTTCAAGAGAAAAATGTATTTTTGCAAAGGTTATGCCAGAGATTTTCCTCTGTTCCCCACGCCTTGAGTTGTCTGCCTTCCTCCAGCGCAATCAATATTTTACAGAAACTCAGGCCAAATAGTTTCTGCAATGTGGCCTTGGCAAAGCCAGGCACTGGAAGAAATCCAATCCATGGATGCAAGCAGAGCAGAGGTTAGACTTGCCTTGTATTTTCACTTTAAAAAGATTATCAAATGTATTTTATCTGAATAGCAGAGACAGTGAAATCTGCTAAGACACAACAGCTACATTTATGAAGGTCTCAGCGTAATGCTGTGAAAAGCAAATGATACAGAAGAAAACTCAAAGAATCAGAACTGTTCTTGAGGTTGGCGAAGGAATGTGGAGCTAGTCACTCATAAATGTTAAGAATGTGTGTTAGGCAGCAGTTGACATTGCTGTTAACTCTTATTTGGTGCCTAAATCAGAGGATGAACAACATTTAATAACTCCAAATCTTTAATAAGGAGTATTAACTGCTGAGTGTAGACCCCCACCTCACTCCAAAACTGCTGAGCAAATCTACTGCTGATTTCAACAAAACAAAATGTTTCAGGCATCGTTTCCTTTCCACTGCCATCTCTAAGTAGGCCAAAAATAAATCAGCAGCAATACTGAATTTCATTACTCTATTTCAAAGACTCATCTTTTGTTCATTCAACATAAAAAGATTGATGCAAGTCAATGTGCAGAAAATTGATGTCATGTTTCACACTGTCCCTGGGAAATAAAACTGCAACGTATACATTATATGATTACCAAAATGCAGGAAACTCACACCCTATTTAAAATAGAAAACAACCAAGATTCTTTCAATAGAAAAGGGCTTGAAAAATGTACCAGGCTAAAGGACAAAGTACTTCAACTACTTATCAGAGACAGGAGTTTAAATTGCCACCTTTCTCCGATCCACAGAGCCGTAGCTAACTCCTTATTACTTGCTGCAGAACTGAAGACTGGCTCTCTTACTGGGGACAAGAAAGAGTATTTGGGAAGAGGGGGAATCCCAGTAGTCCCAAAGCCACATGCTCTTATGTGATTGTTGGACTGTCCTCAGAGCTCAAATGTAGCATCCAGAATTTTGCTTCATTTCTCCCACCAAGTGGGCTGATCACCTGAGCTCAGGTTAATTATCTCAGTGTGTAAGCCTGACACTTAATTCTTTCAGAAATGAGAGCAACTTTCTGAGAACCGGGAACTACATGTCATACAAAAGCCATGTTCCCCATATAAATGAGTGGCATTTTCAAGACCTTTCAAGTCAGATCTGCAGCAGATCTTTCATAACAAAATAAATGCATTCTCAAGAGAAATCTGTCTTGAGACTTGGATCTGGTCGCGACACCTTTCCTTCTGTTTTCCTTGAACTGGGTTCCTGCCATGCTGTTTGAAGGGATGACTTACTTGCAGACAGTACAGGCAAAGCAGCTTGGATGGTAAGTTTTCCCCAGAGCTGTCACTACTTCTCCTTCCACGAACTCCCCGCAGCCATTGCAGCGGGTGCCGTACATGCGCTGGTAGTCCAAGGTGCAGAGATATTCTCCATTCTTAATAAAAAAGCCTCCTTGTGCCAGGTCACAGCCACACACTGGAAGAAAAAAACAAACCAGACAGATTAGAAAAATATCACTGCTAAGGATGTCAGCTGCTCAATTGTATCAGTAAAAGGGTGAAGAGCCAGTCAAGGATTTCTGTGACTTGGCAGGTTTTCCACTGTGAAATGCCTATTCACTCAAACCAGAACACATCACAACCAGGTGCCTGTTTTGCTTTGAGAAAATATTCAGAGTTCTACATTGGCATTTCTGGTCAACACAGAGACAGAAAGCAATCCTGCCTCAAACAGCCAAACCCCATGAAGAGAAAGTGCCATGGGAGATTGAATTTCACACTGTGCCTTTAGCTTGGATTCAACAAAGAATTCAAAACTACCTATTCAGTGTTCCCCTGTGTATCACCAAAAATTTATACTCATCTCCTCCCAGGCACTTGGGTTTCTGGCACTCCTCCTGATCCTCTGTATATTGCTGTATCTGTGTAATTCAGTAAGAGAAACCACAGTTCACAGCAGTCTAGCATGTTAACTTAACTCTGTAAGGAATGCCATCTCATCCCCCCTCATAAGATTCAAGTATGTTCAGATCAAATATCAGAAATATACAATATCAGAGATTCTGAGTATTAAGGAAAAATAAACAAGCAGTATACTAGGTCCTTGCAGTTACACGGTCCTTGAAAAATTAAAATACGAAATACAGAAAGATTATTGGGGGACTGGGCTCAATTCCTCTTTCTGCCACAAGTCCCAAGCACAATACTGTACCCAACATTCATCCTCAGCACTGTTATAATGGGCTAGTATCTTATTAGCTACCTGCCTTGAAAATTAAAATTGCAAGGCATTTGGGGCAGGGATTGCAAATTTCCTTTCTCTGTTGCTCAGCCCTGGAGGTCTAATGACTGCTACTGTAGCAATAATTAATAGAACAACAATAAACAGTACTAAAATGCAGCTTAGAAGGAAAGCACTATCAGTACCAGCATTTTTCTGGTTTCACATTTCTGCATAGACAGTGATAATATTCCATGTGCAAACAAATTACATTTCATGGTGGCATTAAATCCACAAGCAGCCAAAACTCAATTATCAGTGACTGAGGAGAATTACAAAGAACTACTGTTAAGGCTCTGTTAAAATGCTGCAAAAGGTTCCAAGCTGGTTTTTTTTTTTAGGTAAACCTCCAGAAAAAAACAAAACAAAACAAAACAAAACACTTTCAGTCCTTCTTCTTCTACTGATCTCCGTTTTCTTTAAAATATTATTTTCAAATTAACAGTAAAATATCCTGTTAGGTAGAATGTACCGGTAACCTTTACACCACAGTTTTCCACTGGAGGTCCAGTGGAAAACCTGCTTACAATAGGTTTGCTTCTCCAAGTTACTTTGTACAGATCATTACCATTAAATCATGTAGAAATTGAGAATTCTGCTTTAATGTTTAAAAGATGCTTTAGAAGCTGCTAAATTTCATTAAGCGCTATGGAGTACTCATGTGTCTGTGTGATTATTTAAATTGTAGTTTAACATCCAAGTATATCTATATCCTAGTAGCTTTAACATCCAAGTATATCTATTTTTCAGCCTCAAGCTGAAGGTGCTCAGTGTGCAGCTGGGTGTGCCTCAGGAGCTGCATGTGTGAAGTCTCTGGCTCTTTGCTATGATCCCCAGTTCTACCAGAGAGTCACTTTTTGAAGAACTCATTTGGTCACTGCAGCCCCCTTTACCTGCCTAGGCAAGGCTCTGATAAGCTGGGATGATCAAAAGTAACTTTCAATATCACTTCTGTTCTAGCTTCTTCTGAAGCTTCAGCATCATAAAGAGATCATTGTTTGCAACAACTCCTACAAACATGGAAGGAAAGGGTTCATGCACTCACAGTTATTATGCTCTACCCTCTTTGCATGCATGGCCACAGGGATTCAGTGAAAATGGGGGTTAAATAGTTCACACGTCTTTTAGAGACAGCAATTGCTATTGTCAAAAGGAATCTCCTTCTACTGCCCTTTTCCTTATGAAGTCTTCTTTCTACCATTCCTACTAATCTGTAACTCATTCTGCAAATAACCCAGAATGTCTGAGTTAAATTCTCCCACACTGGCAAGCCATGAACTCAGGCCCAAGCAGAAGTGCTCATGATGTGAGCCCCCAGCAGATTCATCATCTCTGGCATCCACACAGCAGGAAGCACACACCAATCTGCAAGAATTAGAAACAAGCCCAGGCAACCCCACAGTACAAGGGATTTTTGCAGTCAATTTAGCACATGTGTTCCTATCACTAATCACAGCTTTAAGCTACATGGGAAAAACAAGGGTCACCCAGACTGTTAACAGCCATGGCTGGAAAAATGCTATTCCAGCCGGCTGCTTTCACTTTGAGTCAGAGATCAAATCAGAAAGGACAAACATGGCTGTACCCACACTCTGTGTACAATGAATGTGGTGTGTAAGAGGGAAGGGATTGAGCAGCTCTTTTTCCTTCTTTTTTGCTCCTTTTTGCAACTGTGCAGAGGTATGCCAAGGTATCCCCTCAAGCTGACACATATTGCCTGAGCACACATATTTATGACCACTGTAGAAAACCACAAAAGAGGGGACAAATTGCATTTGTCTTTTATTAAAAAGAAAGACCATATGCCCACCACTGTTCATGCCTCAAGCAGCAGAGGCAGTGAAGAGAAATCAGCTGTGAACTCTACATATGTACAGTTCATGCTGATGGTGTGATCTACACAACTGCTGTGGTACACATATCATGTCATCAAAGAAAAATTTATATCTAAATGATGGCAGTTAACTGTAAAAATGCAACTTTTTTTTTTCTATACTGATGGGGAAAATTACTTTGAAAGAATTACTTTGTGGAGCCAATAGTGATGCACAAATCATGTTTGAAGGCAAAAAGCAAGAGGTATTCTGTAAACATCCATCACACAGAAATAGTTCTACAGAAGAAAAACATTTCCCCAAGATCCTTCCTGCTCAGTATGATGGAAGAAATTCTGTTTTACAAGACCAAAACCCTCTTTCTGAAACAGGAGACACTGGGGAGCACTTTGTTCCCTAAGGTACAACAAGCATAGAGAAAAAAAAAGCCAGCATTTTTTTTTTTAAATGAAAGAAGAAAACACTATCTTCAAAAGCTCTTGGAGGCACTCAGCCTTTCTCTCAGAGTCTGTATATCAAAGAATTTCATATTCCAAACAAACCATCCTGCCTCTTTTGTGAATGGAATAAGCTGGAATATAGTTCTTCCTCCCACTGTATGGAAAACAGCCACCCACTAGCTTTTTCTGTCTTCAACTACTCTCTGGAGCTCCTGTTTTGCATCCTTGGAGCACAAAAAGGTTGGAGATACTGCCAGGGCTGCTGTCAGCTCCCAAAGCTACAGGGTCTGTTGTGGAAATTTGGGCTGGTCAAGAGCAATCCAGCTGCCTGTGGATCCAGGGACCTGGACCATTCTTAGGGTGAGTCACTTCCAAGCTTTAACGGTGATGATAAAAATTAAGAGATCAGAGTTTTTTCAAAGAGAATGAAAGCAGGATTTGTTCTTACTGAGCATTATTTAGGATTTCCATAGCCTTATTGTCAGGGAGAGTTGAACTCCATGTTGGTGTTAAGTAAAAATTGTTTCAGCACTGAAGAAAAAAAACCACACAAGGAGAGTCTGTGAATCTGAGCTCTCAGTCTGCAGAAGTGAATGCTATTCATTAAGAAAATTCTAATGATCTACTTTGTTACTGTGCACTAAATAAGGTGCAAATTTAATTTCCTGTTGGGGTTTTATTTCCTTCTTGTATTTTTCAGCTTCATGGAATAATGGTGCTGTTTTCAAGCAGGGAAATAGTCATACAACAGTTATTCTTAGGACATAATGGATCTCTTGTTTGAAGGTAGAAAGGAATTTGGAAATGTTTCAGTTTATCACCTACATCCAAAAAAATACACATCTGTTTCTTTTTTTTTCACATAAGAGTTTAACAAATCCCATATTGATGAAAGCAAGCTTCAAGCTCTTATTAAAGTTTCTGCGTTTCAAATGAACCAAGCCTCCTTCTGCCTTTTACTCCTCTTACCAACACTTTTCTTGATGACGTTATTAATTTAAAGAATGAATACACATCCAAGCATCATTAGAAGAGCACACAAAAACAGTAAATCTCAGGAGCTGTGCTGCAGCACTACCCTGAGAGGGAGATTGCAAGGGACCCATAAGAAATGCATCCAGCAGTTTGCAAAAGCTGTAACAGAGATCCCAGTGATCATTTGTCATACTCCTGTCACTGAAGATTTTTTTTGGTCATACACTGATGAGAGATGCATTTTGATTGAAGCTATTTGATGTCCAGCATTCCCAGTGGTTCTGGAATCTCTTCTCATTTCAGCAGATTGACACCAGAAACAATGCTGGGAAGTCAAATCACACAAACATGGAACAAATACAGGAGACCTTAAAATCTGCTTGGGTAACTTGGCAGAAGAAAGGTTTAGCAGCTAAAACACCTCCTGAGCAAAGGACAAGATTGCATTTCTCCCTTCTTCTCCTAAACTGGTCTGAGATCCCCCTTGGGAAGCATCCTCTAGCCTCCAGTCAGGCCTTTCTCCTCTTCCCATGAGAATCCCTGATGCTCCACTTCAGCTATCCTGCCTGCACCACTCCTGCACGCTGCTGTCATTGTGGCACAAGTAGCTCTCAGTGGGGCACCTGACTGAAACCCCTGGGCATTCAATGCAAGCATTCACTCAGCTGAAACCAAAAGAAAATTCTGAGTCTCAGATGAGCTCAGTTTTATCGTGATCAGCTTTCCAATCAATGATGACCCTGCCTTCAGTCCTCCAGCACTGGAGACACAAATAATGCTGCACTGGGAGTTGTTCTTGTCTGCACTTGCACAAATTTCAGTCTTTTTAGCAATCCAACAGCCAACAGCTCAAACCTGAGCTCAACAGCCAGCAAAGAGCAGCTGTATGTAGTGCAGCAATGTGACAGCTTCCCCACTGCCCCACTGAAAAACCAGTGGTTTGTGCACCAGGATGGAAACAATGGCAGGAATCATTCAACCATTTAAAACACCTTTCATATTAAACTAAGCACGAGATCAAAGTCATTTACAGGTCTGTGGGAAATGAACCTTGAAGAAAAGGCAATCAGTGGAAAAATGTCAAAGTTTAGCCTCGGATGGCGTGACTAACTATCTAGAGGAACCATCTCTAAAAAGATTTTGAATAAGCAAACCCAGGAATTTAAGGATAGAATAAACCCAAACCTCATCCAAGCCAGGCAAATGAAGGAGGCTCTGACCACAAAGCCAAGAAACTTTCTGTATTTTTGTAAGGATGCTCTGCCCTGCTCATCAGGCACCTGTTAATCATCCTGCTGCTCCTCTTCTTCCAAAGGGATCCAGTAGCTTTTTAAAATCTGACATGGCATCTGTCAGCATTCATCACTATCAGCCAAGTAGTGCAATTAATTTCATTTCCTGTCAAATGTTTGGTCCCTGAAGAGACCTCAAGCCCAACTAAACCAAGATTGGTATCAATCACTTGTCATTAATAGTATTCTAACCCCAACAGAAAAGTAAGGATCCGCTTCAGAATGGGAAGAAACTGAACCTGAAGTGAAATGCCAATAGGGATCACTGCAAGAAGAACAGTCTTCAAGACACAGCAGCTAAGATATGTAAATGCAGAAATGGCAATTAATCTCACAGCTGCAACTGAGGTTTGGTTTCACATCAAGCTACCTGAATGCATGAATTCACATCAGAACTCCACTCCCTGACATGGGAGAAACTTTAACCTCTGTTAGCTTCCCAGAAACAACAGATTCCCATTTCCACCTGGATCTTGGATTGATGATTCAGAGCTCCAAGTGACCTCATATAATTCCATGATGCTCAGGAAGGAGCATGTTCTACCCACACTTGTGTTATCACATCCACACATCAGTTTCTGTTCCAGAAGAATTTGTGTAAACGTAGAGTTCTTTTCAAACACTGCACTGGACATCTACTACAAGAATGGCCTCATATTTAAACTTTCCATCCACTGACACTGAACTATTTATAGCACTACCCAGCAGCCTGTCTGCAGCCTCCTCCTGCTGCCACTGAAGGAATCTGATGACAGATCAAGGGTCAAAGAACTAATGATTTAAAACACATTCCAACCTGTTGATATAGTGTCTGCTTACATGACCCTGACTTCTTCCCAGTTCTTCAAGGGAGGAAGATCCAGTTCAAAGTCAAAGGATTACAGAGCATCCCAAAATCTAAACTTAGGAAGCCTCCCCCCTCCCTGTCAGGCTCACTGAACTGCAGATGATGTAGCCTTGAAAAGCCCTCACATAAAAAACCCAGACCTGTGCCTGGAACCTAAACATACCACAGAGGAGGATTCTGCAAGTTAAGCTCGAGAGGCATCTAAATGAGGAGGGGAAAATCACCACATTTATTCCATAGTTAAGAAACTCCTTTATGCTGATTTATAACAATGTTTCAATAGAAGCTTAATTTTTTTTCCTGTAGAATACTCCGGGTTTGTGGAATGCTTCCTGGATGCCAAGACTTGGCTTTGCCTTATAATTAGCAAGATTATTAGCAGGTAATTGCCTTTTGATATTTGATATCACTATAGCATGTGAAACATTGATACACAGTGAAACATTTTCACCTGACCTTTATTCCACATAATTGCAGATATCCCATTCCTGGAAGTGTTCAAGGCCAGGCTGGACAGGGCTTTGAGCAACCTGGCCCAGTGATTTGGCAACCTGGCCCATGGCAGAGGGGCTGGAATGACATGATTTTAAATTTCCACCCCAAACCATTCCATGATTCTGGAATAGTGAGAACTAAAAAACTTAAAGACACCATCCATATTCTTATGGCAGGATTGTTTATTTATGAGATTAAATTTTTCTTAAGTCTACATTACTATAAAAAATCTAAATTTTCAAATTCATATTTGACATCATGAATCTACTATTTGAAAGACTCCTACCACAAACACTACCCTGTCTTGCTAAGATAATTCAGCCAATCTCTCCATGCACCAAAATCAAGCTATGTAAACTTTTACATTGTTACAATGAAAGCTTAAAGCTTTTTCTGTTAAGCAATACAGTGTACTGAAACCAGCTTTTCCCTCTAACCCAAAAGATGAATCACAGGCTTAATAATAAAGCCTTATTATAGCAATTTTGCTAGCCTCCAAGTTTCCTCTGCTAGTACATGCAATAGGGTAAAGTGAACTGTAATCAACTGACAATGGCAGAAAATTATCATTTGTATCAGATCACAATTTAAATTGAGATATTAAAATCTCTGCTCATGCACATTGTAATTTAGGGCCTGATCCCACACACATTTACATATGGAACAGCATTGCAGTGAGTAGTCTTAGTTTTTCCAGAAAAGTTATTAATGTACATAGATGCTTGCAAGAAAAACTTTTACTTCTTCATAAGCCACTAATTAATTCTTGTTAATGATAATGTTTATTTGAGACAAACCCAATGATGTCTCCAGCTCAACCTCCTCATCTAACCTTCCCTCCTCTCAGCCTGCTGTTTCCATTGCCTTGTAAAGATTAACAATTTGGTATGGTAAGAGTAGTGTACTCCTGCTAAAACAGACCTTAAAGCTTATTTATTACACCTGGAGGTAATGCAGAATCCTATTAAATTTGCATTTTTAACACAAACCAGTGTAATTCCCTGGCAAGGTAAAGGGTTTTGTCATGAAAAACAGCCAAAGACAACTGCTCTGAATGGTGTTCCTGGAGCTGCACTCCTAAATGTCTCTTATCCCTCCTCTGTCCATCATTCCCCTGTTAACTCCAGCTCCCAGTCAGCTGCTGCCTGCCTGAAATTCTTTGCCTATCGGGAGGATGGCAGAGCTCACCTTCCTGGGGACAGCCACACCATTTTCAGCTTTTTTGTTTTCCTATCAGCTCTTGTTGGGAGCCACAAATAGAAGCAGCCAGCCCTGGCAGATAGGACACAGCAGCTGGAGACACACGGCTCTCCAAGGCAGAGCCCCAGCCAGCTCCATCTTATCATGGGGGCACGGGAACACGTCAGTCAGTGGAGGTTTTAGTGGTCATCTTTGGCAGGAAGCAGTTCCTCTGTTCTTAGAAAGATTCCAGAGATGGACAGAGCACCGAACTCCTGGGGAGGGCGATTGTCTGCTCACATTAGGTGACGCATGAGCGTGTCCCGAGCTGGCTGATGCACATGGAGACACAAGTCACAGTGCTCCTGCAGTGCCACAGCCACCACTGACACGCATGTCAAGCAGTCATGGAGTGCCTAGGAGCCTCTGACACAACCTAGGGAAGCAGGACTACACACAGATCAAATACACTTAACAGTATGATGTAAAGATGAAGTTGAGTGCATGCATGGCAATAATAAAAAGGAATCTCATAGAGAGCAAAGAACAGGATCACACAAACTCTGTGACTCGTGTGACAGCCTTATCAAGACATGGATTTTTCCCACATCTTCTAAGTCTGTGGGTAAAAGTTTAAGCACTTTCAGCAGGGATGAAAACAGACAAGTGTGAGCTTGTTCAAGTCTTTCATGCTATAGATGGGAGTTGCAGTCTCAAGAGCAAAGTTTAGTATACGAATAAGATAACCAAGCCACCTGTAGATGCAGCTGATCCTGGTCCCAGTATCTGTTGGTTTTGCTGCCTAACTTTATAAACTTTTTTTTTGCTGCCTACTTTATAAACTGAGGGGGGTCTAACTCCACTTCCTGTAGAGCTGCAGTCATGTCATATTAAAAACCCATCAGACTAAGAGGGAAGAGAACCACTTACTTGAACAGCTGTGTCCCACTTGTATAAACCATATGGTCAGACAATATGCAATGTGAGTAAATAACTATGTGGCTTAAACAAAAACTGTACTCACTTAAATAACAATAAACAAGATCTGCAGCTCAGGTAAAACATTCAAAACAGGACTTGGAGCAACCTCCCATGCACAGCCCTTTCCTTTCTCCCTGTGAAGACAAATGAACTCTAAAAAGATAACACTCAGACAACAAACCCAACTAATAAGCACAGACTAAATGAACAGCATGAGAAAAGTCTCTAACACTCAGCTCTGGCCCTTCTGAGCTCAAACTGGATTTACTTTCCTCCATTTCTTTAACAAGCTAATGGTACAAATCACAGTTTCATTTCCCCCAGAAAGAATTATTTCCATAGCTCTCCCTTCTCTGGTGATCTTCATGCAAGCACTCATAAGGTCAATATTATTACAGAATCTTAAAGTGCCATCACAAACAGAAGCTACAATGGGTTTAGACATTCCTCTAGGGAAGGAAAGAACAAAACCAAAAAAACTTATACTAGTAAATCCAGTCTTGCAACAGAATAGTCAAAGCACAAAAGCAGCTTATGAGTAAGTAACTAAAATACAAATGAAAGAAGAAAGTAGACCTCACCCCTCCTAAAAAAAGCAAGATTAATGTGGTGCATTCATCAGGACAACAATTCCAAAGCCCTGCTCCATCTGCCCCCTTCTTTATCAGGAAGTCCTAAGGACACTGTTTGCTGCCTGGCCTGAATTATCATTCTCCTTTGTGACTCAAAGGGTTTCAGGTGGCCTGATGCTGAAAATATCCTAATCCAGTATCTTCTGTAAATTGAGACCACTACTCACTATGGACAAGAACAAGAAAATAAACAAATAGTTGCTGGTTTTGAACTGCTCAGGGATTATATGGCATCAAGTACTGCTTGAAATACAGCAGCTGTAGTAGAGAAAGAGATATGCATTTCCCCAAGCATTCCAGAAACAGGGCAGACAGAGATCCACAGTGCCCTCTGGGATGGGCTGATGCCACTCCAGATTGGCACAGACAAAATATGTTAATATCTAGGTGAAAGGTAAGCATTTTTTTAGTTATCTAGCTGTATTTAACTAAAAACCACAGTTAATAAACCAGTTCTTAGATTCTAGACACTGATTTTTCAGCATACAAATAACTCAATGACCTTTTAAAAAAATCCTTTAGTGACAGAGGAAAACAACTACTTCTACTTTCTGCTATATTCCATATATTCAGGAAGCCGAAGAACAGAGCAACCACACAACTATTCCACCCACATTTGGAACACAAAAAATATAACTGAAACTCAGGAACAGGGCTGGAGTCACTTTTCAAAACCTGAATCTGCAGTGTCGTGCTAGATATGGACTTAAAAAAGATAACTTGGGTTTAATAGAAGTGAAAAACTATGTGGTATTGATTCTGCTGCTGTGTTTTAGTTGCTCAGTTACTCTGATTTATCCCAGCACCTTTCTCCATGTTTGCCACCAGCTCTGCCACGTTCACCCGGAGCCTGAGTCCCTTCCTGTGCTGTATCTCTCCCGTGCTGAGCTGGGACTGACTGTGGCAGACAGTGGTTGCACACAGAACTGGGTATTTCTCCTTATTCTCACCTTTCATCCTATGTTTTGTGGTTACTCAATTCAGCCAACTCTGCATTGGTGTTCATTAAACAGAAACTCTGTGAAGGAGCCAGGGTTGCCTCCTGCTCCGTGGCACCCATCTTCAAAGGCAATGAATTCACAAAGCATAGTTTTACAATTATTTAACGCTTCATTAAACCTCTGTTTTGTAAAAAAACACAGTGAGTCTTTGTTGTGGTCACAGAGGGCTCAGTGGCATGAGCTGGAGTTGCCAAGAGCTCCTCAGGTCCTCCCTCTATGGAATGGGCAGCACAATCCCCACTCCCAAGGCAGCTCCATGGCACAAAGCCTTAGAACACCTTTGCAGAACCTTTCTGGTGGGTTTTTTGAAAGCAGATACTTTCACCAGTCAATTGAGTACAAAGAACCTTAATTTTCATAACTATCCTTAATGAAAGACAGTCATTGCTATCAAAAGTTTTTAAAAAAATTCCAGATCCTTGAAAAAGCACTTAGACCAAAAACTACAAAAAGATAGAATTTTCCCAAGTATCACCACCTTTCTTTACTTTTCCCACCTTCAAATCCTTCAGGTACTGAGCAAAGAGTATATTTTTAATGGGTTGATGGCAGGAAACACAACCTCCCATCAGTGGTCCAAGGCACATTTGCACAAATGGAGTCATTTCTAACAGACGAATATCCAGGTTTTACCTTTGCAGGTGAAGCATTTGATGTGGAAGTGTCTGGCTTGAACTCGGAGCACTTCACCTTTACAAGGCTCCCCACATTTGTGGCAGTGGATGACTGGCTTTTCAGAGGGGTGGTGGGGCTCCTGAGGATGGGCCACTGTAAAGCAAACAAACAAAAAATATTTCAACCCATACAAAAAGAGTATTTTCTCCTATACAAAACTCTGTGTTCTCAGACACTTTACACCATGATACAAATGTATCTGGTCACGTTTTATGCTCATCTAAAAAGTTACCACCATTTTATTTAAATACAGTCTTTTCATAAACCAGTAGTTTAAGACTTTCACATCAACTACTATTTCTTTCCATTGAGGCTGCTACAGAAGGATGAGGAAAAACTCCCTCCACAGTGTCAGTGCCACAAAGTGTTTTAGAATGCCTGCCATTTTCTGTCCAAGAACATGAGTGTGTGCAAACCACTGGATGAGCACACAAGGAAAGTACAAACTAATTTAATCCAGGAAAGTATATAACCCAAGCAAAAAGGATGGAAGGAAAGCAATTCCAAATCAAGTTCTGGGAAACCAGATGAACCAGATAGTCTGTATGCAAATGACTGCACTAAAAATAAACTACAAACATCTCCTTTTTGCTACAGCAGATACCTAATGCAGGGAAAGCACTCTTGAAGAGAAAATAAGCCAATATTATTTGTCTCTACTCCCATCAATTCTAGCAGAAATTACTCTCTGCATGCAAATTAGAGATACTATGAATAGGCAGAAACTACCCACGTATTTGCAATATTGTCAGGGAGACACAATTCCAGGCAGGGGTAATCACCAACCCCACCCCCCAGAGCAGAGCTTGGATAGGAACAGGAAAAGTTTGTGGATTTCATTGTCGTAATAAAAGTTTAATTGCTCCACATTTGGCTTCTGTGAAACATGTTTAACTTTCTCTTCAGATGTGGCAGCTTGGGGCCCTAACAGAAGTGCACGGGTGTAAGCTGGAGCAAGATTTAATCTCAACTGAACTGTTTGAAGTGGAAAGTATTACCCAGAATGTTCCCAAACAAACCTATGTTCCTTCAATTCTCCCTCCCACATCCCATTCTAGCAGTAGGAAGCCTTTCTCCTTTTAATATTGTTCTCAAACTAGTGGTGCTCATCAGAACATTTCAGAGAAAACATACCTCTACCCACGCCTCTGTCTTTATACCACTCCTGTCCTACTTTTCCTGGCCTGCAAAGGACTGAGTGCTGATACATCACTCTCACTGTCACTGGAAAACATCTTCAGAATTTTCTCGAGATCTTTTCCTTTCCTGATCAGTTCCTGGCATCACCCCAGCCAGGACTATGCTGTTTTTCAGGTTACTGCTTATGCAGCTTAACAGATACCTTGCTCATATTTACTGCGCCAGATTCCTCCCCTTCTTCAGTGGATTTCTAGCGGAAAAGCTCCATCACTCCATGAAGTCTTTTTATATTATTCTCCTTTATAAATGCCTTACTGAAGAAATGCTGCTATCATTTTGCATTACATAAATACAAGATTAATAATAAAAAAAGCTGAATATTTGATTAGGGGAGTAATAGCATCAAGAACAGAGAATAAAAAATATTCTAAGCAATTTCTGTTATAAGTCCAGCCAGACTAATATGGTAACTTTTATGCTCTTCCTATCACCATTCACATCTCCAACCCCAAACTTCAAAGGGTTGAATTCTTCTACTCAAACCTCAAAGTTTTTAATACCTCTTTTTCTGATAGCTTCACTTAAAACTATTTCTCCTGAACAGTTATTCAGCCCGTCCTGGTGAACAGAATTCAGCTGGTAATGCCAACCAGTATTTCAATTAGCAGCTCCAGTGAAGTAAAAGCTCACTGAATGCTTTACCTTGAGTGAACCTCATCTAATAGTCTGCAGTGCAATACCGTTTCTGGAGTGGAAGTTATTATTCTTACAAACAAAACTATTCACTGGCAACCAAGGAAATATATAGGAAAGAAAGAAGGAAAGAAAGAATGAATAAAAGACAAACACAGAGATGACTGTTAACTAATGAAATTATTATGAGCAAAATTCCCTCTCAGACCCATACAGCCTGAGATGGGCCTGATGAAAGCTAAAGTTAACAGTGTGGACTTTTAAAGCTGCTCACAAGAGGAAATGGATGAAGAATTTGGGAAAATGCTCCCTAAGCATTGTGAAATCTGTACCTGCAACATTCTCCTTATTCCCCTCACATGTGTAGGACACTCTGACATTCTGCACACCAGGTTCCAGATATTCTGGTATTGATCTGAAACACAAGCCTCTGCTCTTTACAGGAGAGTAAATAACTATTTTCAAGGCTGGTCCAATGATGCAGCTTCTTTCCAGTTCTGCCTTTAAAGCCATTTAAATGAATACAAATACTGTTAGTTGCTATTTCCAGACTGATCTCTTAAGTGAAGCTAATTATGGTGCTTGTCTTACTGGCCTCCATTTAGCATTGTAGGTCAAAATCGAATAATTGACTTTCACCCTCCTGTAAGGAATTGCTTGTAAGCTTTTTCCTTTGGATGCACGCAATACACACAAGGCTGTTCAGTGGCAGAGGTGACCTTTCACAGTTACCAGTGAGGACAGAACAGGGAATTAAAGAAAAAAGAAAGAGGAATACCTCTACAAGTAGCTTATTGAAATTTTTCTGACTGAAGTCCAGCCAGCTCACTGGACATGTCAGTTTTAAGCTGCTCTAGGTTTGAAAAGGTCAGAGTCAGGAGCTGGGTTCATCTGCTTGCAGGGATTTCACACCTTGAGAGTCCATATTTCAGGCTCTGCCTGCACCAACCCTCCCCACCACAACTACAGGATATCTTCTCAGGCATCACAGATGTAATAAGGCAACCCTAGATCAAGTCTGAGACAATTACAACAGACTCCAGACAGCATAGTCAGAGACAGGGCATGAATTTAGAATCTGGATAACCCAGATTCCTGCTCCACAACAGATACCTGGGCTCTTTGGATGATATCCCTTAACCCTAAAGGAATAAAGCCATACAGTTAATTCAGCTAAGTCACTGAACCTGGGACCACCAGGAGACCTTCCAAGTTACAATTATTTGAATTTTTAGTTTCTCTGTGTCTTCAGTGTCTGGGACTGTAAGCCAGGTGCAACAGCACTGTTAACCGCAGCCTACTGTGAGAATAAATCCCATGACAAGGTTCCAGGGATGGAAAGAGCCACGTAAGCACTAAGACAGCCAGTCAGCTTCTTGCCTCAGTACCAGGGCTCACAGTTGTCTTCACAGCACAAAGTGCCCACCCACAGCCCGGGTGTGGAACACAAGCACAGGTTAAGTATTTGTCAGCTCCAGTTTAAGGATGTGAACTGAAACCTGTCTGCACACAAAGCTGTCCCATCCCAGCTCAGCCCAGCCAGCATGACAGGGTGCATGGGTGCTTTTGGCTAAGACTGCTGGGCACTGCCTGAAGACTTTTTTTCTCTAATTAATGAATAAAATCTCTGGTCAGAGATACACAAAGAAGAACATTTCAAGACAAGATAGGTTGAGACTTCCACTCAAGACCAGCTTAAATGAATAATCAATGAATAATGAATGCTTTCTTAAACTCATTTAGGCTTCAAATAAGACAAATCAATGTCCCATTAAATATCCAGTTTAGCCAGAGTAACACATACACTGACTGGGACAACTGGGAAGTCTGGATTACATAATTTAAGTCAGGGAGAAATAAAAGAACAGAAAAAAATCAATAGCACCTTCAGCTGTGAGGAAAACAGTCCTTGTCACTGGAGTGTTGCTTTGTGCTAACATCACTCTGCAGACATATCACCATTATTTTTGTCATTCCTTATGTTTCCTTGTGAATCAAGCAATGTTGGTTTCATTACCTTTTGCAACTGCACTATATGGATGTAAATTCAAAGCAACTCCAACAGCTTGAGAGTACTTGTTACTGCATTTTATCTAAACATCTCAAAATAATCCCAGACCTGCAAAAAATAATTAAAAACAAAAGGAGATAGAAAAGACCACAACCCAATGTTCATATGAGAAACCAAAGGTATTTTCTGAGCAAAATTATAGACTTAATTCGCTGTGCAAAGTTGAAAACTGTTCTGTTGGGGTGTTTTCTTGACAGCAGATCATTGTCTGAGGGTTTAAAAACAATTATTTTGTGTTGCATCAGCTAGAAATTAGACCTCAGTATTCACAACAAACCTTTCTGAAATGGAAATTACAGCAACTACTTGAAGAGAATGCAGTTGAATAAAGAAATAAAGAAAATAATGAAAATAAATACTGCAGCCTTCTTTACTGATGATTCTCTCCCTGAACACAGAACTGTTGGGAAATCAAAGGCAGAAGCTAAGGGATTCTTAGCTGCAGATTTTTGCTGGCAAGAATCCATGGATCTGCTGCAAGCCAGGAAGTACCTTGGCTTTTACTGGAAGTCAGAAAAGCTTCTGGGAAACACCTTGCTATGGGAATGCTGCAAGGTGGAGTCACACCAATATATTTTTAATTCAGTTCTGATCTACACTGCAATTAAAAAAAGAAAAAAAAGCTTCCTCTAAATTTAAAGATGATGATCTGAGCTACTGCTCTTTTAAAAGTGATTTTTTATCATTTTTCCATTTGCATGGATACCTCCAGAAATAAACCTGAAGCTATGCTCAGTCAACTCTACCCATGTTGTAGAAGGTGTAACTTCAGGCTTTATGCCAGGATACAGAATCTCTGTGACTTTTTAGCTCCACAAGCTCTGGGCTCCGTTGCAGAGCACTGAGAACAGGCTGTGCTCACTGCAGCACGGGCAAGGGGGTTCTCAGAATGTCACAGATTTTTCATTTATGTCTTAGGAGTGGCCTGACACAGGCAGCATGTTCTCAGAAATGCTGATTTCCAGCTACTGTGTTTTCTTGGCTGAAGACTGAACCATTAAGGAGATGTAAAGCACAGATGTAATGGCGTGAAACTACTCCAAGTTCTCTGCTAGCCTGTTTTAAAATTTCCTCACTCCTTTTCTGCTTTTAGCAGTAAAAGTAAAGGACTGTGCTTGAGATTGCCACGGCAGTAAACGCAACCAAAGCTTTCTACAGACAACTCTCTCTCTGGCCTCCATCTCTGCATCAGCTGACATGGCTTTGGAGGCTACTGTCACAGCTGAGATGGCCATGACACACAGAGTGTCACCACACACTTTCAGAAAGCTTCAACCCTTGCAGAGTAACACCACAACACTTCAGCAGGCTTCAAGCATTGGCCCTTCTTGTTCTTTAGCCCAACCTTTTATCCCCTCACGTTCATGCACTGCCCCTGTGTGCCCTCTGCTCCCTTTGGTGTCGGTCAGAGCCCCTGGGCACTCCAGGCTCATTGCTGTCAGTGCTGCTCTCAGCTGTGCCACTGGGGATGGGGCTCAGCCCCATCCCAATCACCACAAACTGTGTGCCTACAGGCTATGATTTCTTAAACTAATTTACAGGATTTGCAGCTCAAAACTTGAAGGTTTAAAAACAGAATTCCCTCAGTGTTTGATGCTGTGAAGCAGCTCCACTGTTGATGAAGCTGGGCAGCTCCTTGCTTGGGACAGGACACAGGGAGGCAGGTGGGCACTGTGCACAGGATGACAAGCTGGGAAAAAATATTTTCTGAGCTGAAAGATGCTGGAGACACCAGAGAATCGAGTTCAAGAATGGAATCTGCCTTATCACTTCTCCTCCATGCTCTATTGTAAAGAGAGAAGTAATTTTCTCCCATCTTTTGTGTTTCTTTCAGAGATAAGTGCCTGTAACCCCTGATTTGTAAAGCCTGTCTGTCTATAGCCCATGCAGTCTCCAAGGAATTCCTCTTTTGTAAAAGCCCAGCACAGTGGAGACTCGAGGAGGTACTGAAATACCTATTTAAAAGAAGGGGTGAAAAATGCAGTGTCATTTTGCTTATCTGCAGACTCAGTTCTTGAATCTCAAATCTGTAAGAATCCTATCAGGTAAGGTGACCAAGCAGTGGCTGAGAGGGAAATTAAACCTCCCAGCTGCCAGGGACTGATAAAGATATTACTGCAGTCATTAACCACAGGTATCTGACAGGGATCTTCAGGAATTCCAGGAAATCCTGGAAGGAGGCACTCCCATGAAGAGATACTAGTGAGCTGCTTGCCTACACATGTATGAGAAAGCCTAAGGGAAAATCCTAGACTGTAGCTAGCTCATACTACTGCCATTCAAAGATCTGAAGAAGCATTATAAAGCTCTTTCTTCCTGTAAATTTATCTGTATTACTCCTACAGTGTGCCAATTTGTCTTAAAACTATTTGTGCTGTCTATAGATATCCGGAGTACCTATTTTAAAAACAAGGGAGAAAAAAAATCTTAAACTTGGTAGCTTTTTGCCACAGTTTTGAAACGTTTTCTCACATTTTCCATAAAAGTATTATCATTTTCCCCTTACAATTCATCTGCTGCTGAAAAGAGCAGATGCAAAAGGGACCATGGCAGTGCAGCAGCTCCTCTGGCAGAAATCAGTGCCCTGATTGTGGTGAGGCTGGCACTCACACCCACCCCCATGAGAGCACAATGGGCTGACCAGTGCACCCAGTGACAGCACATGGGGCTCCAAACACCCCATTTTATACTTTCATATTTTTAGGTATACATGCATAGAGCTAATGCAGCTAAAAGAATGAAATACAAAGATTTAGAGATGTAAGTGCCAGGCAAAAACCCAAAATATTAACAACTGTAATGTGAAATCAATGAGAGACAACTCCTATGTTATTTACAAATATAAATAAAAAACTTTG
The DNA here is from genome assembly GCF_017590135.1 of Pyrgilauda ruficollis. Lineage (NCBI taxonomy): Eukaryota > Metazoa > Chordata > Aves > Passeriformes > Passeridae > Pyrgilauda > Pyrgilauda ruficollis. Next base: position 7,664,676 of record NW_024513654.1, on the reverse strand, counting down.
TGCCACACACCCATATATGTAAAAAGGTGAGGAAATAATGACCTTTAAAAATACAGCCCAGAAAAAAAATCACAATTACTTCAAAGTTTCAGAACACAAGTGCAAATATGCTTATTTTCTCTCCATTTTTCCTGCTGTTTCCTATCCTCCTCCCAATCCTCTTCTTCTATCTCAAGCTTTGATACTGCAATGAATTCCCCACAGAACAGCATACAAGATCAGGGCCTAAGGCCTCAGCCCCATTAAGATTTATGCATATGAATGGTTCAGTATTAAGTGAAATATTTAACAGCAGCACCTGTGCTTGATCCAATCCGAAAAAAAGATCACCTTCTCCAACACAGACAAATAAAACAATGTAACTGTGATGGCTCTGCAACTGAAATAAATGTGTTTGGTGGATGCAGTTTTCCAAGTCTTTGAGAGTGACTGAGAGATAAAGAAAATTAGGTTGTGTTTATGTAGGGGTTATATCCTTATCTGGACACTTGGGATTTCACCACAGATTCTGACAGTCTTTAGTGTATAATTTTCAGAGTTTCTCAGTGACAAAGCATAAATGTGGCATGAATGTGGCCCTTGTGGCTGAACAGGAACCTCAGGATATCCCACCCTTGCTTTGGAGCCACCAGGAGCCTGAGAGCTTTCTCAATTTGTCAGCTGGAAACTGTGAACACTTCAGTGCTAACTCAGCTCTGCAGTCCAGTGGAACTGCAGCAGCTCCACTGATGCTTTTCTCACCACAAAAGCATCAGAGCCTCTTTAGAAGAGTTTGTCATTCTCTAAAACAGCATCAGGGAGGAACTTCTGCCACGTCTGTCCACACGTTTGCCTTTGATCACTTGGCAGGTGAATAAAAGCACATTCTAGAGCATCATCTACACTTAGCAGGAACAAAAGGACCTGACAAAATTATTACATTTATATTTGCTTAAGAAAAATTATAATCCTTTCAAAGAAGAGTCAAGAACAGCTTCTTAACTGAATATGGTCAGGTGTTGTTTTAAGCTCAAACAGAAAAAGCAATAGGGAGTTTTAGAACTATTTTCAGTAATGAAAAGGCACTAATCTTGCAATGAAGTATGCAGCAAACTAAGACATGCTGAGAAACAGATGATGATCAAACAAATGTTGACTAGGCCAAGCCAGTCTTTGAATCAAAACCTGCATTCCTGCCTTACTCAACATGATTGTTAACAGACGGGTTGCTGATTAGTGGTTAGCAAGCCAAAGGGGAGAGGCACAAAGTGAATTTATTCTGCCATACTTCTACATTAGTACAGAGTAATTTTTCACAAGACAGATCGCCATAAAAATTGGGTGATAAAGAGACAGTGAATCCAGGCTCTTATCTGATGTTCTGGGAATGCCCTTCTTGATCACATCCACAAAGGTTCTCTGCACTTGGTTCCACAGCCAACTTACTGAGGGTCAGTATTTCAATATAATCAACTCACCCTTTGAAACTCCCTGCTAAAGGGCTGGAAGATCAGGCTAAACATCTGCTTCTCACACCCAACATCTGCAAGTCTCTAACATGTAGTAACTGTTTATAAGCCTTGCAAGCAGCCAAAAAAAATTTGAGTTATGCCTTCAACACATCTGACATACACAAGAGGATCATTCACTATTTCAAAAAAGTGATTTTTTTCTAACATAAGATAGAGGTAATTAGAAATTCAAGAGCTCCTCAGCATACTCTGAGCAACCATCTCATACATATCACTTGATGACTCTATCTTAAAAACAATCACAGAATAGTCTGAGGTGGAAAGGACTCACAAGGATCATCAAGACCAGTATCAAAACTTTACTCACAACAATGATTACACAGAAGTGTCAAATTATTCAGTGCAAATCCTGGAGGATCCTCAAGGCTACATGAATGCAAGTTGCTGAAGTTAGCAGAAAAAACAATTGCTTTTTCCAGACAGCATGGAAATTCTGGCTTACTGATGAGTGGTGGCTTCCCATAATAGCACTCAAATGTCTATCAGGCCTCTCAGCTACCCAAACAGCATCCCACGTGGGGATTCTGGCAACAAATTCATCACAGCTCCCCTATGCATCCTTTTTAGAGGCTGCATGAGAATTCCATGCAGTAAAATGAATTAAATTTCCTTCTGAAGTAAGTAAATATAAAAATGCTAATTTTAATAATCAGTTCTCCCACTGTTCACCCTGAGATTATCTGAGGAGGAACACTGAGCTACATAGGCCAGTGGTCTCCCAGATGCCTTCAGAACAGAATCTGTGATAAAATCTCCTCTCAGTTACCACCAGGAATCTCCCCAAGGGTTTTTTCACAAGATCCTTGCAGAGACCTGTCCTCAGCCAACCCCTTTAAACCACAGAAGCTCTGTGCCCTGTGCTAAGAAACCCTCCTTCAATCAATGATACTGTAGATGCCCATCATTCAGTACCACCCTCACTTCTGGCTTCTCTAAGGACTGAGCTACAGAGCCTCAAACTAAAAGTGGACACCACAGAAATGAGCAACATAAATCTTCACGAGGCTCCTGACACCCAGGGTAGTCTGCCATGCACAGAGCTGATAAACCAGAGTTTCAGAAGCCCTGCCCTGTGCTTATTTGCCCATGTTGGCACCCAGACCTCAAAAACATTACAGCATAGAAGTCAGTTTATGAGGTATATTATTTCAACAATAAGTAATTGTGCTCCTAAAGACCATCAGGTGTTAGCATTAGATGGTAAATGGACTATCACAGGGAAAGCACTGATCAATACAGTACCCTGAACACAGCCTGTTCCTCTGGCTAGCACCTCCACTCCTGCATAGCAAGCAGACACCCTCAAATTCATCAAATCCTGTTTTGAGGTGCTTTGGAAAAAAAGAAAATACAAATGCAACTGTTTCTTTGAACAAACAAGCAATTCACTGACTCTTGTTCGATCCAAGAGTAATAAAAAATAACATTCAATGTTCTGCAAGGCTTCATTTTTATTTGGATCACTTCTTTAATTTGATATATCTTTAATAAGATAGTGCTTCTGAACCAGATCCTGAACTAAAACAGAGTTCCACAATGCTTCCATGTAGATTATACTGACATGTGATGCTGAAGTGGTACTAACAGCAGTGGGAATTAGGGAGTTACCCACCCTTTGGAGAGTGTTTATAGAACCTTGCCTATTATTCTCTTGTATAGCATAAGAGCACCAACATTTCACTTCTGAACAGCTGGTATTAATTACAGATCATGTACACAATTGACTGACACAAGGCTTCTATCATTTCTGGGTTTATATCATTTTATGAATGGTGCATATAAAATCCAGAATTATTCCTCTCGTTGTCTCTTACAACACAAAATGACCACCATTAATAAAATGCATTATCTTTTTTTTCAAAAACGTCACACAGCCTCTAAAAATTGGGTCCAACTTTGGGATAATACTGAAGCACTTACTTAGCTTTAATTCCCAGTGATTCAATTAGACTCAACAAGACACTCTGCTGAACAGAACAGGCTTAAGACAATGCCTAAGTGTTCTCCTCAGACAGATCCCCAGTGAGCCTGAAAGTTATCCAGGCTCAACGAAGGCAAGGATTAATTATTCTTTTGGGGATACTGACTGTCCTCTAGGTGGAAAACCAACTTTGCTATAAATAATCCTTTTTAAATTAGTTATGGATTGCCCCCAGAACAAAAAAAAAGATTCCTTTCCTGTTCCCTGGCTTCTCCCGCCCAAAGGGCACAAGACATTTTGATTAGTGGAACTTGGTCTTTTCCCCTGGTATCCATTAATTTTTTACAAAAATAATTGACTCTCCTACAGTAGCAGCCCAAATTATGATCCTAACTTGTAAATTCTTTCCTACCAAGATTCCTACTTCCCCTTTGGAAAAATATTTTTCTGCCCTAGCTTAAATGTATTTTTAAACAATTTTACTATGCCAAGACTCTATCTATAGAAGTGTTGCCTTTTGAATTCTCATCCAAAAAAGCAACCATATCATTTTTTATTCCACTCAGTTGTATTCACCAGAACCAGCAGGGCTTTGGCAGTGATGGTGCTGCAGTGGTGACCTGTGTAGGAGGTGGCCAAGGATGGGATTGTGCTGGTCACTGTTGGTCCACCCAGTTCAGCAAACGGCAAAACTGACCCATTGCACATCAAAACAGAACGAGGGGAGCACAGAGAACCTCTGCAAAAACACACACACAGCAACAGGCAGCAAACACTGAAAGGACAAACAGCGGCAGACACGAGAGAGAGAGCACAGCTTTTCACTGTGCACTGGCACACCTGCCCAGAGGAGTTGTGGGGTGCCCCTCACTGGAGATATTCCAGAACCTTCCGGGCACAATCCTGTGCCCTGTGCTCAAGGATGATCCTGACTGAGCAGGGAGGATGGACCAGAGGAGCCACTGGGGTCCCTCCCAACCTGACCCACTCTGGGATTCTGTGAGATGCAGGAGACAAATCCAGGACAGAGAAGACACCAAGGCACGGGGAAGAGAGAAACAAAAATGATGCCGGGGCAGGAGAAATGCTGAGGCAAAATAGCTGCCTCAAGCAGGGGCAAAGAGTCTTGGGAGGAGGTACAACTCCAAAAGGACCGCAGGCAGCAGAGGAACTCACATGGAAATAACTGAGCAAGGAGAAAGGAGCACACAGTGAAAGGAGCAGCAGTGGCCTGGCACCAGTGTCCTGCCCCACCCAAGTCTCAATGACAGACATGGACTGGAAACCAGAGTCCAGAGGGAACATGAGGTGTGTTTCTCTGAGCATGTGTTTGCTTGCTTTTATCTTCAAAACCAGAATCAGCAATTAGAACTGTGATAACTGTGAGAAAGTGAAATTGATTGAACCTCTCCTTTTCAAAATTGGGGGTTTTTAGCTCACACCACTCACTGTTTCGGCTGGAGGAAGAACTGCCTCTACCACCACCTGAACCTATGAACTCCATGGTCTCAAATTTAATGACTAAACCCCCTAAGCCCTCCCCTCCAGTGAGATCAATAGGAAAAGTTCTCCCATTTCTCAGTATAAAATATCTGCCATCCTATCTTCAGAGAGCTGGCTCCTACACACAGCTGGGATGCAAGGAATGTATGGAATTCCACTACTGGGAAACATGGGAAGTGGTCAGGCATGGCAGGACTGCACACTGTGCTCGTCCAGCTCTTTGGATATGAGTGTTTGTACCCTCATGTGAAGTAAGTGTTATTATAAATAAATAAATAAATAAAATCTCCAGTAAACATGCAGTGCCTGACCTGGCATCTCCTTGGTTATTTTTGTTTCTCTCAGTATCAATGCTGCACACCAGAACTGCAATTTGAAACCTAATATTAAAAATAAATTTAGAAAGAGAAAGTACAGAAAAGCAATGCCATAAATGTGCCAATAGAAACATAATTCCTTTACAATTGCATTGCTTTTTAAAAGTAATAAGATGTTTACAAGATAATCACATAGCACTGGATACTCTTTATGGTTTTTTGTACAAGTAGGAGAACTGAAATCCCAACACTGAGATTGCCTTGTCACAGCTGTGAAGCAAGGTAAAAGAAACCCTCTGCTCCAAAGACCGCAAATTCAAATAATCAAGGCAGACAAGAGGAATGTTCTTATCTTCATTTTACAGATTAACACAAGGAGAGATCAAATTATCTCCCCAAGGTCACCTTAAGAGCCTCTAACACAAAACTGTTCTATTGTTTAGTACTTTAACTACAAGTGTATTTTTTCAACATCTACTATAATACATACTTATAAAATGCCTTTTCTGTGGTTTGTGCAAGGCAGCACAGGCCCTTCATAAAAAAAAAAAAAAAAGCCACAAAAAAACCAAATGCCCAGCCCCAAAAGCAAACTGTCAAGCAGAACCAACTTTGAAACTAAGTAAACTGAAGCAAAAAGAAAATTAACTCCCCAATCCTCCCCCTGCCCATGTGTGATTGCATAATCTTGTCATGTGCTCCAAAAGCAACAAACTTGGAGACTTTCCCAGGTCACCTGGGGTTAAAAAGTTCCAAAGCCATGAGTTCAAATCAAGACTATATTTCATGAACAACCATGACACTGAGACAGTGTTAGGGCCCAAATCCCATTACTCAACATTCTCCTGATTGACACAGGGAATAAATGTTAAAATTGCAAATACACAGAGCGCTGGAGAGACAAAGTTCCCAAAAGAGAACACATTTAAATTAGCGGGCAGGTAATATTTGCATACTCTTCAAGGAAAGTCCCATCTAAAGCAGCTACATTACAGCTACAGAGAAAGACTAAAAGCTCCTTTGGGGGCTCACAGCTCTTGGGACTGGCAAATGGAAGAGAAGAACGTTGGGGCAAGCATAGAACCAGTCCTCTTGGTCAAAACCTGAAGGGGTATTGCTGTCATGCTTTACCAAAAGTGTGGAGAAAAAACAACAGAGAACAAAATCCCTCTGCAAGACTGAACCACGGGCCAAACAATCTTGGAAACATGGCACCATTTTGGTGACCTGCACCTTCTGCGCGGCTTCTGGGAGAGCCAGCACCAGTGAGCACCTACGGAGAAGTTGTGAGAACGTGGAAACATCATTAAGCTCACTGCAACTCGGTACCCAGTAGGTGCCAGCACCTTCCCTTCAGCAGAATCAGTACACGAAGAACAGAAATCACGAAGCCTCTGTGCCCGCTTCTTTAATCCAAAAAATCTTCAACCTCTCATATTTCCTCCTTTTATCCTTCCAAGCATGCAGAAGCATGGCATGAACAGCAACTAATCCACTTTCATGAGTTTGCCCATGGATGATCCCGCCCAAGATTTCATCAGGAACAAAGCTGATTACCAATATGCTTTCACAGACTAGCACTTGAATGCCAGGGCTGTCTTCTCATCAACTGCTCAAAAAATCAAGAATCAGGGCTAAATCCTCAGTTTATATGAACTAATGTGGAACTAACTAATGAATGAACTAACTAATGACCCTTGTATCACACAGTAACCTGGCTAGCAGGCTCTTCTACGTTGACCTCAACGCAACATAGAAGCAGCAAGAATGCAGATTATTCCATATGGGCTTTAAATTGCCAGAGAGAATTAATAACAAGACAAACCTATGCACATGCAAACTTTCTTTCTGTTAAAGGATAAGAAGAGAGAAAGTTGCCCTTGGATGCAGCACAGTGATAATAATTCAGCTGAGTAACTAGATAATAAGGGCTTATAATTGGAAATAGATAAGTACACAGAGAGATGAAAAAGTGGTTATCAGTCAGACACAACTTACTTAGGAAGCGCCGTTTGGTGTCAGCAGAAAACACCCTGGCCTCGGGAATTTTTTTTGTATGAACTAACCAGGCAGACACTGAAATCATTCTACAGTGTGAGCATAATGAAGCATGCTAATTTGCTAAAAACTGTTACCAACCATTTTTCAATTCAGTGAATTGGAGTTGCATTTTTCTAGCTGAAACCAGCCCCTCCAGTGCCTGCTTCACATGTCTGTGAAATGACACTGGACTGAACTGCATTTTCAGCCTGCTCAAACCACAGCTCCAGCAGTGCCTGGAAGGGAGGGTACCAGCTGCATTTGTGAGAGTATCACTGTAGAGAGTGACATCTAGAGCAATAAATCCTGACCTTCTGACTAAAGCAGAGGAGAAAAAAAAAACAAACAACCAAAAAAAAACCCAAAAGAAACAAACAATGCAACCAAAAAACCCCACTAACAGAAAAAGGAAAATTGAGGCAGAAACAAAAGAGTTAAAAAAATTGTTGAGGAAATTATTTGTAAGTAATAACATATAAAATCAAAATATTTAACACATTCCATCCTTTCTCTTTCTGCAGCCATGAGATATGAAATATCATTAACTGCACTCCAAAATTAAAAGGAACATTTCGTTATTTTAGTCCATTATCTCTGTGAACAGGAAAAAATATTTATATCCAACATAAACACAAATAGCCATTTTTAATAATGCTAAATAAATATAAATAAATAAATAAATAAATAATGCTAATTAAACTTGGTGGGGAGGGGAAAAGGAAGTAATTTAAACAAAATATTTTTTTTACATTTTCAACCATTTATTGTCAACTTCTCCCACTCTTCTAAGAAGCTTTGTTCTTCCCATTTTTTACAAAAATGACAGGCTTGTTTTGATTTTTTTTGCAGGTAAATGACAACTTTCATGGTGCAAGATGCTAAAACTGAATTTACAGAGTATTCCTCAGCTACAGCTCCATGTAACACAGGGAATCCAACCAAGGGAACATCAGCTAGGGGAGGGGACAGAAACATATAAAGGGACCAAACTTGAATGCTACACATATTTTATGTACACTTCAAAAAAACCAGCAGCCCTGTCTCAAAATGCATCTTACAAAACAAACAACAGTTATGATAAACTGCATGACAATACACTTATTTTTCTGAAAAGATGACTGACGTAGTTCATTCCAATGATTCTGCAACCTGCACTTTCCAGGATTTGGGGTGAAATTCCTATTTAAACCATCCCTGGTATGGCTCACTGATAGGGGTAGCGGGTCATCATGACTGATATTATAAAAGTAATCCTGCACATCTCAAATAAGGGATCCCAAACCTACTAGGTAGCCAATAAAATTTATGCTGGGTCACTGCCTTTCATCAACAGAAATTATCAACAGCCTGGAGAATGGTTGTTACTACAATCCTCCTGACATCTATGACACACTGTGGCAGGCATTTGTCATATATGAGGTTTTTGTCCTGCTCTCCTCAATCTACACATCTGTGAAGCTAATTGCACTCACTTTTTATTTACATTTCAAAAAGTGTTAGCATGGGTGTTCAAAGCTGCAAAACTGCTCCACTCTTACTCAGCTCTACTCCTTCTTATTTCTGTTTCTGCCCTAGTTTGAATTTCTCCCATGTTATTTCTTACAGAACCCTCAGAAGTAAAGAACACAGACTCTCCTCTTCACACAAGAGACTGAGTCTGAATCTGTCTGTGATAATGTTAATGCCCCCAAACCACATCCAGTACACTCAAATACAACTCATCATCTATCTTGCATCTTCATAATACAATAAATGACACAGACCAGTATTACTGCAAGGAAACACCCCACAACCACTTCTAAATTGTTTAAAATAGCAAATTCTTCTGTAGAAGGCTTAAAATGTTACTTATAGGTAACTGATATCCAATTTACTGCTGCAAAATTCAAGCATTTTGCAAAATCCCATTTATCCATTAAAATTTAAAATATACCCTCTCAAATTTGAATATATCAATGTTTATTTTTGAAATTTTGAACTAGCTGTTGCAGTGGTCAAAGCTACTTTAACTGCAGCAAATACAGGTAAAAAACTGTCAACTTGGGTTAAATCATAGAAAAAAAAAACCCAAACAAACATGTGCACACAGAAGGGACCCTGCTGTGCAGACACAGTAAATTAGATGTGTTCCAGATTCTACCCTTATTAAGCAGGTACAATGATAATCAATGCAACCCACTGCAGGGCTTCACACACCATTTTTATAGAAAGGAAAACAACAACTGCCAGTCACAGCATGCTCATCTTAAATGTGAGGGTTTAAACCTCAGGTGACTGTGGCTGGCACATTAGGTTTCAGCTCCAGTCTATCAATAAACATAATTACCTTTTTCTTTCACCATGGCAAACAATTTTTCTTCTTAGCGGAAGCAGCAAGAATTAGCTGAAGTAATTTAAACACAATCTCTTTTCCAGCAGTGTTTGGCTGAGATGGATTTAAAAAAACTTAAAAAAGAAAAAAAATAAAAATAAAAGGAAAAGAAAGAAAAAAGGCAGCTTATTCCAGATAATAATCTCCCCTGGTCAGATTTCCTACAAGGACTGATCAGGTCCGACTGCTCATCACTGTCTCTTTCCTTCTGGTTCCTCTGATCTTTCCCCACCGTGCTGTTTTCCCGTGGCTAGAGGCAGCTGATCCCAGCCCGTGGCTCCTGCCCTGTGCTGGGAGCTCCAGCTGCCGAGGGAGCCGGGGCTGGATCCATCCCATTGCCACTGCCTCCCATCCCTCAGCACCCTGCATCCCTCCCAGCCACTGGAAGGGGCTGCCAGGAGATGGGAGGGAGAGCAGGGCAGCTGTTCCAATGCACACGCAAAGCTGAAGTGGTATTTATGAGCTTTCTGTTGTTTTATTTACTCAAACTGAGCCAGGATCAAGAGGGGAAACAAAGATGAGCAAGTGCTGAGGCAGGCTGCAGCACAGTGGCTTTTCCATGGTGAGCAGTTTATCCACTCCTGGATTTAGCTTTAAAGCAATTATTAGACCACAAAACATGCTAATAAATGGTCTCTCAATGCTTACTGACTGTAAAACAGGTGACATACAGCCTGTGCAGGATGGGAATACCTATCCTGTACTTCAAACAACAATAAAAACAATAAAAATGGGAACTGTCACTGCCCAGTGAGCACCTGGGTTCTGAAGCCAGAAAGTGCTATACAAATGTTTGCTGTGGGTCAAAGTAAGTGCTGGATTCTGGAATAATAACTGTTATATTTAATAGGAATACTCTGTTAATAATAATAATTATAGTTTCCAAATAATTGGAAACAATGACTCCTAAGTAATTCCTTTGCAGATGACAGCCACAGGTACTCACGGAACTGAGAGGACAGAAAGGCATTGAAACAGCATCACTGAGACACGAATTTCACACCCCAACACATCCCCAACAAGACAAAGCACCACTGTAGAATCTGGGCCTCAAAGTGACCTGCCAATTTGTGGTTTTCCAGGCACTAAACTCTACTGAGAAAGGACTGGGCAGTAAACTGATGCTAGGAAACAAACAAACCAAGCCTTTAGAATATTGTCAAGTCTCATCATCATATACCAAGGTTGTGTTTCCTATTAAAAGATGCAGGTCAGAGTCAGAGTCAGGGGAGACAAAACTTTTCTTTTACAAGCAAACTTTTATTCACCGTCATGGAGAAAAGATGGGAAATATGACTAATCAAAATCCTGAATAGCCCTTAAAAGCTACTTATATTTTTAAAATACATATATGCTGTCAGCATGAAGATTTTGGAGAGCCTCTATCACTACTACCATTACTTAGTTCTTCATTTTATCTAGCTACCAGTGATTTCCCCAAAATAAACCTATGGCATTCATGCCTTTGCCTAGAGAGTAAATTTTATATTTGTGGCTTAAAGGCAGAGAAAATAGCAAATGGAAATGAGCTGACTTGTCAAAGACAGAGGTGATCTCTGCAGCAGAGAACTGGGTCAAATATAAAATATTCTGGGCTAAATTATGGACAGATTCACAGAGCAAAAGCTTCAACTTGACCACAGCTCAGTGCAAAATGTGCTTTATGTTACATGATAGAAGTGAAATGACATTCATACTGCACCCTACATTTACATTGCTCACACCTCCACAAGGGAATTCCTTCTCCATGCTACTCTACGTAGGGAGAGAGATATTAATGTAAAGAAACAATCTGTAGGCATCAGCCAGACAGAGTAGCAGATGGCTGATACCTGCTGGAAAAAAATCAGACCACGCACACAGCGTTAAAAATATTTGCAGTAAATAAATTTTAGATGTTTTGTATAAATGCCACCCAGAACAACGGAAATGAATTAAACAAGCCAGTCTGCCTCACCCAGAAGGTATCTCTTATTCAGTGACATTCTTTAATAAATAAATCTCTGTGAGAGAGAGAGAGAGAAAGAGAGAGAGAGGAGAGAGAGAGAGCCAGAGATACAGGCATATGCATGGAAAAAAATAGTTATTCTATTCTAACAAATCGAGGCTGGCTTTCTATTGTTAGCAGTCCAACGTGTAAGAGCAGCACAGCACAGGCAGTCTGACATTCCTGCTTCTATGACTCAGGCTGTTACTATTAATAGCATCTCAGGCTCAAGTGGGGAGCTGAACCCCACCAACACGGAGGCACAAGCCACCATGTCACATTTCTGACACATCAGAGATGTCAGGCTGTAACTCGGCCTGGCCATGTTCTTTTTCAGGCTGTATTTTGTAAACAGTTGGGGGACAGCCTCCTGAAAGGGGCACATCTGACCTTCATTCATAAATATTTGATTTGATGCGCAGAGCGCAGCCCATGGACACGCACCCGCGTGTGTTAACCCCTTCCTGGGATCCTCAGACACCCTCAAAAGGCTTGCAGGGATGATCATTCATATTTTTTTGTTCCAGCAAGCTGCTGACACAGAAGCTGCTTGTTGGTATGTGGACTTTCTGTTCCCCGAGCACATTCCTCCATTTTTCACATGTGCTAGAGATTAGCACTGCTGTATCTCACATCGTTCAGCCACCAGGGCTGCAGTGGCACACTACAGCAGCATGCACATAAAATGTGATTTAAAAGTACAGGCTGCAGTAAATTAGGCTGGAGATTTAGGAGTAAAATGTAATCCATTTCAGAATAAAGATATATGAAGAGCAGACATTAGTATTGTAAATAAAATCTCTTTACATCAGGATGATTTTTGGTTTTAATATCATTGTTCGAAGTCAAGGCAAAAATTTCTACCCTGCTGTACAGCTCACAATCAACTCAGATATCCTAAACTAGAGAAGAAGAAATAGATAGGATTCTAGAAACAATCCCTGGACACTTATTGTTATTTAGGAAAACCTATTTTACAATAAAGGAAAATAACTCTTTTTCTTTAAATACCTTTTGCACTGTACAAACTAAATAAAGTCTTCCTTGAGCACAGTGTGGGTGGAAGAGTCAGAGAGAGTACACTACAGCTAAACAACATGCTCATGTTGCTGCTGTTTTATGGTGAAAAATATCTTGTGCATTCAGCAAGAGGCATGAGTCCAATACTGAGATCACTCCACAAGGGGAAAGAGTTAAACCATTCAGTTTTGCCATTTCTTGTACCTTGATAATATTGAAAAAGTATGAGTGAGATACTAAGAAGTTTAGCTATGATTTAAGGTTTGTTATTCTCATTTTAAAAGCTGGTGTTCATATTTTTATCTTGCACTCATTCTTCACAGATGAGATCATGGCTTAGAAGTATCAGCATACAGTTTTTCTTCATTCAGTTTCTTCACAACTGAACTGATATCTCTTACTCATAAAGAAACGAGGGAAAAAGGCAGGTAGAAAATAGAAAAAGAAAGGGGAGAAGTTGTTCCACTAAATAATATCCAGGAATATATCATCTGTTGAGTGTCTTGCTTCCAGCAAAGAGCCTGGAACAAAGTTTTGACAAGAAAGGCTGCCCAGGCTTCCACAGCTGAACCACTGTCCAGCCTAGGTCAATTGAGAGCCATCACTTCTGCAAAGTCTCAATTACAGCATTTTGCAAAATGCTCCCTTCTCCAGGAAGGAAACGCCTCTCTCTCATGACCTGCTCTAACTCTTATCCTGACTTACCCGTGCCTGCTCAGACAAAAACCAATAATGCCAATTTGGGATTTCTTCCAAAGGCCCCATGACCCAGCAGTGGTCCCGGTGCCCTAATGGGCAAGCCTACACTTCCCAGTTTCAGGATTCTATAAGCTATATATTAACTATTTCCTGGCTTCTGTTTCTCCTGACCTCACCCTCCTTCAGCAGCCTGATATCTCTCCTTCAGCCACTCGGACAGCTGGCCCATCTTCATCTTCTGGAATCAGCTCCAGCAGCAGGGCTCCCGAAGGGCTGCAGCAAAGAACCAGGCAAGCAAGTGACTGGGAAAGCCCAGGGTGCTGGTAGAGTTTTTCAGGTTCACCAGAACACAGTGAGCAGAATTCAGGCTGTACCTGACAGAACTGATCCCCACAGCATGTGTCTTCCAAGCCTGCAGGCATTGTTACTCTGAGAGTCATCCTTGAGCCTCTCCAACCCTGCACACAGATTTTGCTCTGTAACAACCCCAACCTGCAGCTTGTGCAATGTTCTGAGGCTGCCAGGCTGTCCTCACCACACTGTCCTGTGGGAACCAGCAGGAATTCAGGAGCTGTGAAGGCCCCACAGATTGAGCTCCCCACCACAGACCCTCTGGGTCGCCTTATCAAAAAGTTTTAAACAGCCCAGAGGAGCATACACACCAGAGAGAATTTGATTATTTCTCAGCACATACTGTGGTCCTGCCATCCTACACCTTGGGATCACATTGTCACTATTGATAATATTGATCTTCAAGCAAATAATGCCTGAGGGCCTGCATTCTAACCTTTCCTTTCTGCTGTGCTGAGCTTTGCCCTGTACCACTTTCAACACAATCAGTCTGTAATATTGCTGTTTAAAATCACATGCCATCTTTCTTTCAGAGTAAACAAATTGAAAATTTAGCAAATACATCAATCACTTGATTCAGTAAAATGCACAGTGTAATCATTCTGATTTGCCAGGATTCGGGGGTTTAGTGGTTTTTTTTTTAGAAATAGAATAATTTCATGTTCTTTCAAATCAGACTCCTAGGGAATAAAACATTTGTGAGGCTTTGATCTATTAAGACTGGATCTCTTAAAGCAAAATCTGACTTTCTGAGATTCTTGAAAGCAGGACTTTCTTAGTACACTATCACCCACTAGGACAGTAATAGTCTGCAAAATAAAGTCTAATCTGCTGCAAAACAAAATAAGAAACAAGTAGACTTGGCTTTGTTCTAAATATTAAGAAGCTTAACACACACTTATGTAAAAAAGCACCTGAAACCATCAGATTATCTTTAGAAAAAGATGAGAAAAGATGGTTATATTATGCTTCTTTGCCAGTATATATAATATAATATACTCCAAAAATATATGAGCTCACTAATGGGTAAATCATCTGGCTGCAGGTATGTAGAAACATTTATCTCTGAACATATATTTATGTTATTGATGTAACAACTGTCTTCCAAACAGCTTATGCTATTGCTAATCCTTAGAAAGGAGATCATGCTTTCTTCACACCTGTGTGACCTTCACAGTATGCACACATATTTGGCACTGAACTGAGATGTGGTACAGTAATATGAGTACAGACAGTGCTTTAAACTTCATATATTTTTTAACTACCATACAAAATCATCACTATTCACCTGCTATAAACTGAATTTATTGAGCTAATTCATGAATACAACCAATACTGTTGCTGATAAAAACATAATAACCTTGACTGACAGTCGCCACAGTAAATGCTGAAAATTGCACGAAGCCAGGAATCCCCACCAAGAAAGCACACATGCAAGTGTCATCCTTTACTGTGCATGCCTAAGGTTAAGGAGATTTGATATTGAAAATCCACTTCAGAATTGGATTAACTGTGCAGAATAAACCCCACAGCCTGTCTTGGGAGTTTTTGGCTCAGTGAAATCAGCAGGAATGCTGTAAAGACTCTCTGGTCTAAAGAACTTCTCCCTGAGAGGTCCATGCAACACCAGATTGAAGCAGCTTCCTGCCAATCTGTTAATTTGCAGAGTAAAGCAACAAGTTCTTTGTTTTGCAGTGCTGAGAGATGTGACAGTCTCTCCACTAAGAACTAACCTTTGTGTGTGTGTCAACAATACAACATCCAGCAAAGCATCCCACAAAAGTCCACAGTGCCTGGGGATGAGGCAACCCACCATGTGGGCATTGGATACAAACCACCCTTAGATCAAGCTGGACTGTTTAATTGTCACTGTGCCAAATGACAAATTCCTCCTCTTCTGATTCCACACTAAACTAGAAATAGGACTCTCGAAAGAGGCACCTAAATCTGTCCTGCAAATGTATCTCTCCCAACAAGTATTTGCCACTCCAGTGTCTTATCAAATGAACCACAGAGAACCTCAAAGAAAGCTAAAAAGATGCTTTATACAATTTGGCTATGTAGTGTAATATTAATATATTCAAACAGGATTTTACAGCAAATAAATTTTTATCACTTTAATCCAGTTTCCGGAATTTTTCTATTTGTGGTTGTGATTTTATCTGCTAGCTAGGGAGCTCACTTGTTTCAGCATGAACACTTTTACATATTTGAACCTTTCTCTTAAATTATTTCCTGCCATTTCAATAGTAGGATCATCATAAAATATTAAGCAGACATAAAACACATTGAGAGTGGGAATAACTGATTCCAATTTGTGCATCAACTGGAATTTCTAAAAGGTAACTATAAAAGCTGTTTTGCTGCTGCTCCATAGGAAAGAGTAACATATTTTAAATAATTCTTCTTCTTAAAGAAGAGTTTGAGAACTTGAAAAAGAAACAATATGGTACATCTTCCAAGTACTGATGTATCCTGATAAGCGAATTTGGTTTGTGTTTTTTGCATTTTACAGTTTAATGTTTCTATGTTTTAACTTGAAAACTGCACACACAGCTGCACCATCTAATTCACATGGTAACATACCAGTGATGAGCATCCCCTGGTAAGTGTTTCTGCATCCCACCATAAAGATTTACTCTTTAAAGGAAAGTAACCAAAACCATCAAAAGCAGGATGATGCAAAAACTGTAATCACAATCGTCCATTGTCCTCTTTCCCTCTCAGCTGCCCTGTGTCTGCATGACCTGGGTGAAGAACATTCCTGGTTCCTTCTGTTCCCATTAACTGTTTAACCAAGAGATTTACCAAGTATCTCAAGCTAAGAGCCATTTCTAAGGTCCCTGTATACAAAAGTCTACCCGGTGACACGCCCACCTCCCAGGCATCAAGGAGAAGAAGCAGCCAACAGCCATTAGGATTGATCTTCTCCTTTCCTGTGCATGAGGGGTGGATGGGAGCAGATGAAGCAAGGGAAGCTGGATGCCAATCCCCTCTCTCACTCCCATTCCACTCTGTCCATGCTGCACAGCCAAAGCTGCAGGGAGTGAGAACAGCCACTTCCTATGCTTCTCTCTCTGCTCAGAAATTTCCCCACTATTTCACCTTCTGGATAAGCAGAGCAAGCCCAAGGAGCAGCTTTCAGATGAGAAGAAACAGCAATTTCCACCTCTCTTCTCCCCACCCCAGTGCCACCAGTGTTTTACCAGTCGGAAAGCCCAGAACCTCTTCAGCTTGGAAGCAGCTTCCATTTCAGATTTACCTGCACCTGTCCTGCCTGCTGTGCTGGCTCTGAGCCCCCCGACCACAGGAGGAGAGCAGCCTGCTCTCCTGCCCCTTGCAGCTCTGGGGGAGCCCCCCCTGCTGCAACCCTGCCCAGGAAGGGGACGGCATTTCTCCCGGGTTGTTTGATTAAAATACCAAGGTTATGCAACTGCAGATGACGGACACAAGAGAGGAAGTCTCCATCAGATACAGAACAAAAGCAGGGCTCCCTGTAAACAGCTTTGGGGGGAAGTAGCCAAAATGTGCCCTGTCCAGCTAGGGCACCCATTGGCATTATGGAGTCACAGAGCAGCAATAAAAATAAATTTGCTGCAATTTCACTGAACCATCTTCACACCGCTGCTATTGACTATTTACATACCATACAGAAAATCACAATATTTTCATTATTTCTTTGAATTTGCAGCTGATTTAGCTCATATTCCTTGCTAGCACCAGTAGGAACTGCAATTTTGTTCTTGTTTATTGGATTACAGATAACAAAGAATTTAGGAGAAGGAGCAATGAACCCTACAGTGGAATTCCGTTGCTCTAAATGATGCTACCTTAATGCAGATTAATGCTAAACCACCGATTTACTACTAAACCAATTAGCTTAGATTGATCCAAACATTGACAACCTCTTGCCAGAATTCTGAAACAGGAAGCCAAGGGCTACCAAGCCATTAACTGTTCTCATATTTTAAGTAAAAATGTGTCAGTGACTAAATTGCAGTAGATTGAAAATGGCCAAAGGATGAAGAAGTGATCCTAACTCATTACTTCTTCATTTCACACTTTATTAAAAACCAAAAAAATCAAGCTAACTCTTCATACTTTGAGAACTAAAGATTATTTAGAGCTAACACAGTTGGAGTTTCAGCTATATTTCTTACTCAACACAAAACCACTACTCACTGTTTTTCAAAAGGATACTTCTCTGTGCTTCTCAGGACAATGTAGAATACATCTCCATTTGAGAATCCCTTACTCAGCTGAAGATTGTCTAAATCCTTCAATTATCACCACTCTTCTCGATTCAGCAAACCTAATTCCATTAATCTTTTCTCATAAATCTTTTTTTTCCCTCATGATTTATCAGTATCTTTCAAAAATACAGTGTCCAAACCTAGAGACAGTATCCAGCAGAGTCCTCTTCAGTAACAGGAACAGAGAAAAATTATCCAACTGCTGAATGTATGTCCTGCTAACACATCCCAGAAAAAGAATGGCAGCAGTATTATACAGTCAATCTATATTTACCTATATTTATCTATATATTACACTTACATTAACTGTATATTACAGTTAATCTACATTATGGTAAGTATAATTATTCTCCCTGTGCTTTTCAGGATCAGTGTGTACTAGTTCCCACTTCTTATCTGTGCAAGTCCACACTTTACACTTCTAGACAGTGAAATTCAACTGCATAATTTCAAAGCATATAGCTGACTTATCAGGACACTGTCCTGCAGAAGAATGAAATAATGTTTCTAAAATTGTATTACCACAAATTTTAAAAGCATTCTCCCTATTAAATCATAAAAAAAAATATACAGGGACTGAGGCCAGGAGAGATTGCTCACTTGAAGTAATCAATTTGAAAAGCTATCAAAAAGAAGATTTTCCTTATCTGAAGGACAGAAGTGGTCTGATCAGCACCTCTCAGCATCTAAGAAGTACCACGTACTACAATGCCAACAGAACCTGGATTTTCCTCTCTCATATCACTGCTTGCCACTTTTGAGATTGCGTAGAATTTGAGATTGGACACCAGACAAGTTCACACAGCACCATTAAAATCCTACGGCCATAGGTCACATCAGGTATCCATTCTGTGGGGAGCTACTAGGAACACTATTAGCAGGTAAGATCCAAGATTAAAACAGGAATTCCCTTTTTTTTTTTTTTTTTTTTTTTTTTTGTTCCATTTTTCCTTCTTTCTTTCCAAATAACAGCAGGGATTGGGGTTAACAAACTGCAGCCTTTGGGGTGATCTTGGGCACCCCTTGGTACTAAAAATGGAAAATGGCAATGGGATATAAAGAGTTTGTTTCCCTAACTGGGGGCTCTACCTTTCTTGCCACAGCACATCACAAAAACCTTAGTAATGCAAAGAAGCTGATGTGTGGGAACTCAGATGTAGAACAGTTTTATGCTGTAGCTTGTATTTTACCACTGGGCCTTTCATTTCAAATCTGCAAAGCCCATTCCTCTCGAGAACACTCTAGCTCTGTGTCTTCCCTCACATCACCATGTTGATCTCTTGGACTCCTCCCCTCTGCAAACATACACACAGAAAAATCAGACTTTATTTTCCCCAGCACTCCATTTCTCATAGAATAAAAGTGAATAGACTATTTCAGTTGGAAGGAACCGACAATTAATTATCTAATTCAGCTGTCTGGCTATCTCAGGGCTGACCAAGTTATTAATGACACTCCATGTCTCAAACACTGACAGGCTTTGGGGATTGACAGCCTCCTCAGGAAGCACAGTGTTTGACCATGCTCCAGTAAAGAAATTCTTCCTAATGTCCAGTCTAAACCTTCCCTGGCACAGCTTTGAACCATTTCCACACATTCTGCTGAACCCCAAAGCAATGGCCCCAGCCCATGGATCCAGCCTGTCCAGACCCCTCTGAGAGCCTTCCTGCTCTGCAGCAGATCAACACTCCCACCCAGCCTGGTGTTGTCAGAGAACTGATTGAGGGTGCACTCGCTCCTCCCATCCACATCGTCAGTAAAGTTATTAAAAAGGATTGTGCTCAGTACTGAGCCCTTGGGAACACCACTGGTGACCATCCTCCAACTAAATTCCAGTCCATTCTCCACCACTGGTTAGTCTCAGCCACCCAGCCAGTTCTTTTACACATTAAAGACTAAATGGGATCTTGGTGCTTCATAAATTTTCCTCCACCAGTCCAATTTACCTCCTGTCTCATCACTAGACTGTTTTCATGCTCCCTGCATTTCCCCCCATGCCTTTCTCATCCTCTTAGATTGCTTCTGTCTTCCTTTACACCCAGCTGATGCAAGAGAGGCAGCCATTCTCACCAGTGATGCTTTAAATAAATATGGTTACATAAAGAGGTACTAACCTCATACAAGAGGTTGGTTAGGTAATGTGCTGTGTGTCTCCTTTCCCTCAGGTGTGCACTGTCACAGCCAGAGTGACCACTTTGCAAGGCTGCACAAGGTGTCATTGCTACAAGTGACAGCATTTTTTATGAGAAGCAACATCACACAGTTCCAAGACCATTTTCTCTTAAAAATTCCAGTGCTCTTTTGCAACCTTTTTTTTTTATTTTTTTTTTTTTGAAACCAACTTTCAGGTTTTGCTAATTCTCAAAATCAGATATTTTCCCAGAGACTCCTTTGTATCACAGCATCAGAGCCATGTGCTGAACCAGGTTTTCCATAAAAGGGAAGACAGATTTTTTTGCAGCAAAGCATGACTGGCAATCTCTCTCACAGGAAGCATCCTTACACTTCCCCTGGACACAGAAGAGAAGGTGGCTCATAATTCCTTGGCCAAATGAACTCAAGAGAAATGCAGAATGAAGGTCCTTTCAGGGATTCAAGGCCACTTTTGAACTCCTTTCTTTCAAGTTTTCTTCAGCTTTTAGAGTGCTCTTAACTGTCAGTATGATGCCATCATTTAACTTTGTAAGACAAGTCTAACCTCCCACATTCCCATTATGAAGGGGATGGAATTTCAGGATGCAAGAGCTAAGTAAAAGCAAGTCATGGGTTAAAAGGATGAGATTCCAAAGGCTCACCTGAATGCCAAACAGCTCTGCACCTGTTGATAATTCTTGACCTTCCAAAAACCTAAAATATGGGCCTCTCCTGCTGTTCGTGATTCCACTTATGGTCAGCAAGGAAAATAATTACTGAGTCTCCAAATGCTTTGAACAGTGTAATTTCTAATCTCTGTTTGCAATGTCAAATAGAGACAGCAAACTGTCCTTCAGCAGGGTTTATAAGCTGCTAAATCTTGTAGTACTTGAGGGACCGTAATCCCCAAGCAGCACATGGCCTGAGAGACAGACTTACATGTTTCACATCTTAAAGTCACATACAGCACCTCCCCCCAGGCTGTTTTCAAAAGGCATTTCGCTGCTTTTATTCTAAGTGGGTGAGATTCTGATTCCAATTGTTGTAATTGAAGTAAAGCTGAGGCACCAGACACCTTTCAACCTTTCACTTAGCATTATACGTGGCACTGGAAAGCAGGACCACGATTCCCACCCTATTGAATAGCAGCTCCCATACTGGAGGGTGAAAGGAGAAAATCCATAGTGGTTATTTGCATTATCTATTGCAGCATAATGCTAAACCTGTCCCACTATCTTTGTGATTGCTTACACATGAGTGAAGAGCTGCAAAATTGCAGATTTCCAGATTGATTTAAGCCCCACTCAAGTTAGAAGACAGCTCCCAGCCTGCTGTGATGGCAAGAATTTTGCTGGAGTGCTGCACTGATTGATCATATAGCTGGTCACTGTTCATCCAAATAATTGGCAGTTCTAAATTGTGATTTATAAAAATGCTAAATTGTATGTAGGTTTTTCTCTCTAGAATACCAATGGAAAACACTGTGGAGGCTGGCAAGGCAGAATGATATTTGTTTTTTCCCAGCTCACAGCTATATTATACATTTGCCCCATGTTTTACCATCACTTTCATTGAAATGTTAATTTTAAAATAATTGATTACTCAGAAGGAGTAACTATCTGCAACAGCATATGGGTTTGGGACAGTTCTCTTACAGAGCTGACTAGAAAAAAGCAATTTGCACAGAAGAAAAAGCGTTGTACACCAAAGCAGATCTTTGAAAAATACTTGCCTACCAAATACAGTCACTCAGAATTAACATTTTCAGGAGCTGGAGAGAGTGACAAGCACATAGCAGTTTTCTTCATCTGCTTAGTACAGACTAAATTCCAGCACAGAAGCAGTTAGAGTTATCAAAACTGAACTCCATAAAGCAAGTCCTAGAAGATAAAATCTTTGACATTTATCTGGAAGAGATTAACGTTTATAGCCAAATTCTCATTCACAGACAGCAGTTTCCAGGAAACTTTTTTTTTTTTTAAATTCATAATGGACTGTAAGAAACCAGTTAAGCTGATAAATTCCAGATCTAAGTTCTCCCATCACTAACAGTTCTACTAAGGAATAAGCTAATGTTCAATATTAATTAAAACACAAACCAAATTTTAGAAACTACAGGGAGGAACAAAGAACATCATTATAACTCTCTGCATATATCCACATTATGGTACATGATGAACATAGTTTTATTACCCAATTTTTCAAGAGTTATGGTAGAATTAGGAAAATAAATGTAAAATGATAATCAAAGGCATAGACTGGCTCCTGCACAAAGAGCATCTAAATAAGTTATGACTTCTTATCCAGAAAAAGGAGACACCTGGATAAAAGATAATACAGAAGCCTAATAAATGACAAGGAAGTGAGCACAGAAAGACTTCTAATCACTTCTTCCAATTCAAGAACGAAGCAGTTTCAATTAATACTCCTTGGCAAAACAAGCAGAAGGGAACACAGTTTCACAAATGCCATAGGGAAGCCTGAACACACTACTTACAGGATGCTGTGCTTTCAAAAAGTATTTTCTAGCTTGAATACTTCTGAAGAGGCCCCCACTTTGTCCCAGGATCAACATATAGAGAGAGCTGTGCCTACATCCACCAATACTTCCAGATTCTAAATTGGCATTTTATTTCTCTTTCCCTCTGTCAGTGATGAAGTATTTCTCCACACCGGAACAGACTTTCTGTGAGTATCTTGCTGCTACACAAAATGTAACTGTAAAGCAATTAGCCTACTCACCAACCAAAAACCAAGATCTGACAGCAGTCCTCACTTACCCAGATGCTCAGGAGTGTCATACAGCTGCTCACACAAGTAGTAGTCATCTGGGTTCAAGTAGGGCAGTTGCTTCAGCAAGCTCTGCTTGGGAATGAGATACAAGACCTCTGCAATATCCCCATCCTCAATTATTGACATCCTTCTGACTGAATTTCGAAATTTCACTTTTTCCAGCACCAGTTCTTCACCTGAGCCACACAGCTTGCCAAAGCTGTTTAAGATGGGGAAAGATGGCATTTCTATTGAGAAGAAGCTAAGGAAAGCAACCTGTAGTGCATGCAGTCAGTCTCACGGCACATTGCCCTTTCCAATCCTTCTCTTTTTCTCTTATCCAGCAAAGGAGATTAAGGAAGATATATTTTTAGTGATTATCTTCAAGAGATTAGAACAGTATGCTTGATCAGGTGGTTGCCATCTAAAACTATTGTAATCAGTTGAAACTCATCCCTGCAAATGCAAAAATCAGAAACAAACCCAAAAAGAGTATCTGAAAATCAGATTAATATTCAGGACAATAGAAAGAACGTAACTGAGTTACATAAGAGGATTAGTTTAAAATCAAAAAACCTTGCTGTGTCAAAAATCTTATTATAGAATCATCATCATCATCATCATAAACTACAAATGCACATCTGTGCATTTAATCTGGCATGGCCCTCTTCCATGCCAGGTCTGTCTGTGTGCTGTGGAGAAAAGGCTGTAGCAAAGGTGGAGCACCTTGGCCCTTCTTTTTTAGGAATGTACAAGCACTGGCTGGCACTACTTCATAAGCAGATTTCTTTGGAGAAATCCTTTCTGCAGCTTTCACTGCCTATTGCAAACAAAAGCACTTAAGCTTTTCCCTAACCATTAAGGATTGGTTTGCTTCTGCTCTTCCTCTGCACCTTCCTGTGTAGCTGACAGCAGAGGCTTTGCAGATACTGTGCCAGCCCCTCCTGCTTCACCTACAAGAAGTATTTACATTAATCCAATTCCAGTGACTTGCTAATCTAATCATCTAATGAATATTTCTCCCTGGGTAAAGGCAGAGTTAATCATCAACGGGGCACTGGAAAGTCACAGGAAATTCCAAAGTGAAAGAGATAAAAAAACCCCAAATTAACAACATTCATCATCTGTAAGAGAAAGTTACAGGTAGACCCCAGACCTGGAAATGCTCAGAGGCAACTTCAGACCCTCTGCTCAGAGAAAGGCACAGAGACAACTGTGCAACCAGTGTCTGGCCCAGAGTTTCAACTCCCCTTAACACAGAGAAGTTAGCTGTAGCTGCAAAATTACCTGGTCTGATCATTGCACTTCCAGTAAGGCTTTTTCTAAACTAGAAGGTGACAAAAACTCTACCAACAGGCTTACTGAGCACAGTGAGAAACTGTCACTTAATTCTCCCTCAAAACTCAGAGCTCAAGTACTAACTCCAGAGGGGGATAGGTTTTGAAGAGAAGACTGCTTTATTTACTGTTACCATCTCATAAATCCAGACTTTGATAATCTATTATTACACATCTCTTATGAGGTCAATTACTTTCTATTTTTCAAGTAGTATGACTTTTTTACTACCTCAAAAACAAGTGTGCAATTACAGTTCCCCTTAAACAGCCACATTCCTGGATTTTCTAATCAATGGAGAACACAGTAGGACAAGCCAGAATAAATCTGTACTAATTTTAGTGGGGTGATGCTAATGTGTACGTGAGGAAGAGCTGGCTCAATAGATACAGCAACTCCAGTTCTGCCTTAGAGTATCTCGTATCAGATCAGAGATCTCAGCAAATGCCATGTTTTAAGCATTCCTCAGAGGAAATGAAGCTTTGCAGCAATTTTTCATTCCCTCCCAGATTTCTCAACCAACTGACCTGCACTCCACAGCCCCTCAGTGGAAGAGGCAGCTCTGGAAATCCCAAGGCTTCTGCCAGTGAGGGTGGATCTCCATTCAGAGCCTGAAGCAGAGGGACAGCTCACAGGAGGGGCTGGGTGAGTCAGCCCAAGGATCCCTCAGTCTGAGAGTGCTGTTTGCTGCTGGGTAATCCGTGGAGGATGTTGACACCTGACAGAGCAGTGCCAACCATCCAGCCCCACGGACACGTCAAGGTGGACTTTGCCCTTGGAGGAGAGGCAAACACTGCCCAGACACTGACTCTGCTGCAATCAATCCTCAGAGAGCAGAAGGGTGAGCAGAAACTGTTCCAGCTGTGGCAACACTTGCTAAAGCTTGGCTGCCTAATACCCAGAAGAGAAGTCTGTCCTTACACTGGAGTTTGAACACACTGGTTTAAAGCTGACTCCCCATTTTCTGCTGTGCCCATGCTGATTCCAACCTCCAGCTCTGCTCACCAAGACTTTCATTACACCAGCTCTTGCAGTAAGAACTAAACCAGTATGACCTGTATATCCACTACAGAAGCACTCAGCCTGTGACCACTGTAGAAGAGTCTGATGATCTATCCAACAGTGCAGCACAATCCAGTGTCCTTCCACCAGCAAAACTGGTGGAGGACAATGGATCAGGATTTAGTGACCCTAACATGTCACTGCAGAAACATCCTGCTTAATTAAAAAGAAGATCCTCCTTCCCCTGAGGCAGACTTCTCTAATGCTGCCCCTTTCCAGCCCTGGCTGTTGCTGTCACTGTCTGAGAACTGCACCTTGCCAGCTGCTCACAAAGCAATATGATTTTTGGAATTTTTTTTTTTTTTAAAGTACAGTATTTGTCTCCAAAAGCCTCAATCCTGCCAATATATAATACAAAGGGACAAGCAGTAGAAATAAGCAAAACAAGGCCAGGAGGCATCACAGTGGCTTCCAGGTCAGATGAAGGACTGTTTGTAGCACATCCTTGTGTCCAAGGCAAAGGACAAGGCCTGGGACAGCCTCATACAACCCAGTCACTAAACACTGGGATTTAGCCTCAGCCTGAATCAAAAAGACAATGGCAATGCTGCCACTTAAGCATTCAATTAAGTGGTATAGGTTGATTTCTGATGTTCTTGAGAAAAGAAAAGAAAAAAGCAGGAATCACAGGGGCACAACCCTGTCTTCATGTTTTCTGAAAGAAAGTCTCAGGAATCCAGGGTGCTCAGCTCAGAACTAGTGTTGAGGAAGTGTTCTCAGGATCTGACAAGTAGCAAAACCTGTTTAAATCACTGCCAATTCAAAGCTGTGTCTAATCCAAGCAGTCAGTGCTGGGATCTCCAGCCTTCACAGAGCACAGTGTGAGGCATGGGCACTTTCCAGACTGACAGTTTTCACAGGGGGCTGGCTGGATAGGAGACAGGAATTATGCAGAACAGCTACTTTAAATATTTTATCTCATTTCCAACTTTATAAATATTTTATTTATAAATATTTCCAGCTGTCTCAAGACCATTTCTTATTCAATCCCCTCTGAATTCACCACGCCAACTGGCTGCCTGGATGATAAAAATACATGCATGTTTCATATTCAACCAGGAATAGAAGCATCTCTAATACTTCAAGAACAAAAGTAACAAAAAAATTGACTGTAATCCACAAATAAATTAAGAAACAGAAGAGCAAGCAGTGAATAATAGTAAAAATCAGACACCAAAGGCAAAATACATAGAAGAGGAAATATCTCTCCATGTTTCAGAGAAGCACTGGGGATTAGACTTGCCCTTCAGCAGAAATGTGTAGTGCACTAATGCTGTCTTAATTTCTTCTGCCATCAGAGTTAAACTTCTTGCAAATGCATTTCAGTGTGGTTTTAGTTTGAAAGCAAAAAACAACCCAATCAGAAACCCAAGAAACTGACGTCAGTCACACCAGTTCAGCAAAACCTAGCTGCAAAAAATAATCAAAACAAAAATACAGGAAACAAGGTAAAACAAAATCAAATTTTCCTTTTCCCTCACCATACCACTTCAGAAGGTAATGGTAGCTATTGCACAGGTAGATAGCCCCAAACAATGTTTCATGCATCTGTCCAAGGCAACAGGATTATCAGGATTACCTTCTCCATATAAGAATTCTCAAAGATATTGAGAGGAAAAAAGGGCCTTCATCTAAATGAAAAATGAGCAAGCACTCTATCTACTTTTACTATGAAATATAATTATCCAAGCAATAAAATAACTAAACCAACAGATGAGAGCAAAAAAAGGAAAAAAAATTCCAATATTCAAATACACACTCAGGAAAAAGAAG
Source organism: Pyrgilauda ruficollis (assembly GCF_017590135.1). Classification (NCBI taxonomy): domain Eukaryota; kingdom Metazoa; phylum Chordata; class Aves; order Passeriformes; family Passeridae; genus Pyrgilauda; species Pyrgilauda ruficollis. The sequence goes on along the minus strand of NW_024513654.1, from coordinate 7,637,628 downwards.
CAAAACTTTACTTGTGGTAAAAATCACTCCACACATTCACCTTTTTCCAATTTTGGCACCCATTATTTACTTACTCAAGACTGCAGGCTGATGTACAAACACTCAGCTATTTACTGTAAACTTCATCCACATAATGAAGACCAGAAAATCCACATGCACGTTTTAATTTCGTTACCTAAGTGTCCAAAGCAGGCAGTCATCTTCTGGGCACACTGACAGAAGCCCTTCAGCCCATAGGGCTCCTCACCCAGGAGCTGCTCACTCATGGCTTCAGCAAGAGCTGCCTCTCTCTGCAAAGTCAACCAACTACTGCTTGTTTAAGGCTGATGAGAGATCTTCCTCTTCCAACTTATCTCCATTAATAATTCAGGTACTACATAAAATTTGCTGAGCTTTAAAAACCGGCAGTGCAAAGCTATTTTGTGGCTTTTGAAGTAATCATGTTTTAGTCCTTAAAAAGTATCTCAGCTATTTTATTCCAATAGTTTACAGAAATTATTTTCAAATGGAAACAAAATCCATTCTCTTGCTGCACAAGAGGAAATTTTGTGGGGATTATGCTCAGGGCAAAGAGACATTTAAATGTTCCCCTAGCTTAAACCCAGACACAGAATTACCACCACTACTAAAATGTGTTATTTTGCACTGATTAGTGGTTTCATATGGGCAGTGGGGCCAAGTGCATGCAATGAGGGTGGTGAAACACAGCCTGCCCAGAGAGGTGGTGGATGCCCTATCCCTGGAATCATTCAAGGCCAGGTCGGACTGGGCTCTGAGCACCCTGATCCAGTGGAAGATGTTCCTGCTCACTGCAGAAGGGTTTGACTAGAGGGCCATTGATGGTTCCCCCAACCCAGCTCAGCCCATGGAATGCTGCGATTCCATGATACTCCTGCAAGCAGGCATGTCCACTGCTAAGAGAACACCACTAGCTCATCACGCACTGCCATGCCCCACTTCTCAGTGCTATCCATCTTTTGGGAACTCAGAACCCCGGCAGAGCCCAGGCACAAACACCGCCGTGTTTTCTGGAAACTTCCAGCACACTACATCTTAGAAGAGCTGAAGCACCACAGCCAGGAGCAACAGGAACAGGGTATTTTCTCAGCTCACTCACTGCAGCATGAGGCCCATCTAATCTTGTTGCTTTCCTGGCTGAGAAGAAAACACACAAGAGCTGACTCAGCAGTCCTGCTGCCAGACACTGCAGTGGCCACACACACCTGTCTGCTCTGCTGCTCTGAGGAAATCCACTACCAGTCACACCAATGGCAATGACACCTGCCTGGCTAAACACTGCAGAATGGCTTGGCTGAATGAACTCTCTGGACTCAGGTGGTGATGAGCAGTGAATCCACTACCAGTCACACCAATGTCAATGACATCTGTCTATCTAAACACTGCAGAATGGGTTGGCTGAACTCTCTGGACTCAGATGGTGATGAGCAGTGAATCCACTACCAATGACACCAATGTCAATGACATCTGTCTATCTAAACACTGTAGAATGGGTTGGCTGAACTCTCTGGACTCAGGTGGTGATGAGCAGTGAATCCACTACCAATGACACCAATGGCAATGACATCTGTCTATCTAAACACTGTAGAATGGCTTGGCTGAACGAACTCTCTGGACTCAGGTGGTGATGAGCAGTGAAGAACAAGTGTTCCTCACAAGCAAATATGCTCCAGGTACACTACACTTGTTTTCTGTCCTGCTTCCTCACTGAGACTGTATCCACTCATGAAAAAACATTTAGCAGAGCTCATATAAGTACTGCTGATGGCCACATAAAGCACTGGTACTGCTAAGCAGACACTTCAAAGAGAGATCTATGCCAGTACATCAAGATGCACATTTTATTCACTACAGATTGAAAAGCCTAGTTACTAATATCTAATATTACTTCCTAGTTACTAATATTTAATATTACTTCAACAGTTTACTGTCTAGCAAAGCATAAGATATAGTCAAAAACAGCTATGAATATATTTTATTGTGATAAAGGCTATGAAGAACCTGCAGAGGTGGGAATTATACAGTCCACAAATCTCTACCAAGTTAGTTTCTGGTTTAAACCCACACAAGGTTCTCTAAGGTAAGCTGTACTCTGCCTGTGGCAGGAGGAACAGAAAGACCACAAAGCCACAAGGCTTCTCTGTACTGGCAAAAAAAAAAAATTAAAAAAAATTTTGGAAAAAAAAAAAAAGTGAGTAACTGGAAAGGGCTAACTCAGGTTAAAGTGGTATCAAAGGTAAAAGGATCTGTGTTATAACTCAGCTGAGCAACACAATTAAGCATTAGTGTCCCATACAGGCTTCTTATCAAGCTGCCACATGACATTTTTTTCCACTGCTTTTATAACTGACCTGTAAGTAATCATTAGCCAAACTCCATCAAACGCCTCTTTCTGCAGCACACACATGCAAATTCACGAACTGCTACAAAGTCTGTCCAGCCCATGAAGTCTGTCAATGTCTGTGTGAAAGGACAGTATCAAGTTCAAGTCTGAATAGGGTGTAGCTACATTTGTACAGTCTAACTTCTTCTCTTTGAAAAACCACCTGGGGATCTCTCCAGGTGGCACACTGAAAATCAGACCTGTTTTATACATCAACAGCAAGATCTGCATGCACAAGCCCTTCTGTTAAACCAACTTGGAAATAAGAAAGCAAATGTTATTTTATGCACTGGTTTCTTGGTATTCATTCCAAAGCATACATGAAACATCACTTTGCCCTTTATTCTCCTGTTACAATTTGTAACAGAGAAAAAACGCAAGAGAAAACACAACTGCATTTCTATCTCAGACTTAACTAAGACCACACTGTGACAATTTCCTTTCCCAGCTGATGACATTTGCAAAATCTTTCAGCTGAATTAAAGCATTGTGCTCTGCTTCCTGTTATCAACTATGTATGATAACTTCCATGGCACACGAGCCTTTGGTAACAAAGCCCAGCTTTGCAGTGCATTGTAACGCTGGACAGGCAGCACAACAAGCTCTTGGGAATGCTTTTCCCTTTGCTCTGTGCTCAGAAACTGAATCTGACTCACTTCCCCAGTCCCCAACAACCACCAAGTTTATCCTTCAGCAAAGCAGTGAGCAGAAAGATTAAACAAACAAAAATATCCAAACAATATGCTTGAGATTACATCTTATGATCTTTTTCTTGGACAAAGGAGAGCAACACCAGCCATCTACCTTCACGTGAAATTATTAGCTGGGCTGAAATAGTATGAAGAAAAACAGTACACAGAAAAATCAATCACTAAATGAACTATTTAAATCACATTAGGGGAAAAAAAACCCCTAATAATGTCAGCTAGTCTACTACCTCTGGAAGCCTTAACACAGGATTTGGGAAATATGCTGTCTCTGCACTCCCACAGACTTGCTCTTCATCCCTGAGCCATTCCCTTAATCTCTTTCATTGTATTTCCCCCTATCACTTTCCCCTCACAAGGGATTTGTAACAATAGGTACATTAAAGACTGAAGTTTTTAGATCCTGTGATAATGGAAACTATAGAAGTACCACAGATAATAACACTAGGGAGTGACTGGTCAGCATTAAAAAAGAGGACATATAAAGCATAGCTGAGTGCTTCTCCTTGATCACCACTACCTCCCAACTTCATTTGTATTTCTCAATGATTTTCCAACAGATTGTATTCCTTATTTAACACTAAAAGTGCTTATTTTCCACAGAAAACAAAGAAAGGCAAAGAGTTAATTCTGTACATCTTCTCCCATCTGAAAATTCCATTTTTAGTTATTCCTCCCCAAACAGGCAGAATCACTGTTACTGTGGTCACTGTGAGTAGAAGAGTTAGGTTATGACAAAAGGCCTGATACAACCAAAGGATATTTACCTTACTTTTTCCATTCCAATGTTTATTTCAGAATAGTCATGGAAAAAATATCTCCGTTCACATCTATTTTCAGACATAAAATAACAGTGTGTGCATTAATGGACCTGTCTGTTGCATTATTAGAAGATGAGATGGCTCAGCATTTTATTTCCTGGCAGCACAAGGCTAATCTATTGATCTACAATGTCAAGAACAGTGCACTATGGATTCTTACAGCAAACCAAATTCTTTTTACTTGCATATACAAAAAAAAAAGCCAAGTGTAATTGCTGACAACTGATGCCCTTTCATAGGCAAGATACAGTGAAAGCTGTATGAAATATAAATACAAAAACTGCTCCACCCCCAAGACTCTGTATGATTGACTCATCAACACAATCCAAGCACTTTTCTATCCCAAAGTTTATAAATAATCCCACAACTTCTGTGGGGCTGAGCTCTATGCTTGAAGTCAAAGAGGTGCCTAAGCCACTCCAGGGAACAATTAGCCAAAAGGATCCTGGCAGAAGCTGGCAGTTCTTCAGGTCTTCAGCAGGAAGATTTTTTCCTACTCCTCAGCAATGCTTAGGTGTCTTTTATTTAAACAGAGAGCAAAGACTTTCAAGACTAATGTAATTCCTTTAATCATACTCTTTTCTTTACTTTTCCTTTCCTGAACTTTGACACTTCTAGCTGAGAGAAGAAACTCCTTGTAACATCCTCTTCACAATGTAGACTTCATAGTAACTGAGACAGAAATATGTTGGGAAGCAAGGAGATCAAAGTTGAAACCTCAGAGATCTTTCATTCCTCAGTTTATTTCCTGTACCTTTGTAAAGAGTGACGTGTTACAAGCATGACATCAAAGAAAGCACCACTCCTTTTTTCATGTATTGAAATAATCTGGCTATCATTATAGTCTCATCTGACATGTCACACAATTACAGAAACATACATGGCAATTTTACTAAAATGCTGAATTTGAGTAAAGAATTACACCAGAAGAAATTCTTCTCTAGATCACTGCAGGGCTTCCTGAACATGTTATTTTAACTTTACCCACTGTCTCCTAACACTGGATCATCTGCTGTAGATGTAGCACCAACACACATCATCAGAAGAATTAAATATTTCTCTTGCTGCATCCAATTCCCAAATTCTCCAACACAAAGCCATTCTTGGAGCACGGCATAACTCTAAAAGGAGAACTCCTGCAGTCACACTGCCCTCTTGTAGCATCAGTGAAGCTCTAAAAGAGTCCTTCTTTGTCCTACAAAGACTACTTTAAGCCCCTACCAGAAGCCAGTAAAAACTGTTTGTCAATGTCCATCGCAACTAAGAATAGGAGGTTACTTTTCTATATAGTGGAAAGTATGGCACTGCTACAGGATGCCAGAAATGACATCAGATCAGTTCATCCCCTGCCAACATTCCTCATAAAAGCAGCTTTAAATATGCTGTGTTGGCTAACCTTTGTTTTCTAATTAAATAAATCCTACTGCACTGTTGAACCCTTCCTCTTGTGGTCAGCACTATCTTCTGGTTAAATCAGCTGCACACACACACAAGCGATCAAGAGCCCTGTTAGAAATGAAGAAACTGTCAGTTAAGCAAAATTATCACTCTGAGAGCAGCCCACTTCTCTCACAGGGATCACATTCTGTACAGGCAGAACTGAGGCAAGGACACATCTGAAAATACATTGATGGGACAGAAAAAACACTTGGAGTTTGTTTCCATTTATTAATGGCAGGAAATAACATACAGCATATGCCAACTAGTATTTGATAAAGAGAGGTTTCAATCCCCTTGGGTATTTCATAGCTACACAAACACTTGTATTTTACTGCTGGTTTAGTGGACTCTCCTCAAACAAGAGCTGCAGTTGCACCATCAGGAAAAGCAGCAGTCAGAGAAACACAGCAAACCTCCAGAGCTGACACTACCTTGAAAAGGAGAAACATGCTCTTGATCTGACGACAGGTACAGCTGGGTTTGATCTTTACCAGTGCCACTCAACGCAGGACAAGCCATATCTTGGGATATTTCCCTGACAGGTACAGTGCTGTGAAGCTGTGCCTATCAAATCCTTTGAGAGTTATTCAAAGATAGCATTAAATCAAGAGTCTTGATCTTGCAGTGGTAGTGGAGGGCACTCACAATCTAGCAAGCTACAGTTCTGCAAGAGGAAGTAGGAAATAAGGTCTTACAATAGTGGGAAAAATCACTCCAGTGATATCATAAATTACTGGAATGGTGAATGAGCCAAATGGAGCACCCACAAAGAACTGAAGGCCACTATTTTGACTTCTTGACTGATGTTTACCATGGTGTATTTGCAGCAATGATTTACTGCAGTATTTCTTCAGCAATAATTTCTTGATCTTATCCTTCCACTGCAAGATCAAATGCCATAAATTAATTTTTTTAAGGTCTTATGTGTCATGGGCTACTAAGAAAAATCATTTTTACAGCACCTGAACTTTAAACACAAGTGAAGGATTTCAATTAATTTTCAATTAATTGTAACTAGAACATATTATAAAGTCAAGATGGCCCTGGCCATCTTTGAGGGAAGATTTCTGCTGCATTCTTAGCCAAGAATCTCTATACTTCCTGGTATTAAAAAGACATTAAATATTGCATCTAGACAGTTACTTCATGCCTGAATGTAACTGAATGAGATGCCTGATTCTTCAGTTTCTGCAGAATGTAAACAACTATTAATAGTACATACTAGGAGGGTGGTTGGTTTGGGTTTTTTAAGTGTAAACACTCCCTCAGCCTAGAGCAAAACTTAAGTTTCCTTTTATTTATGTTGACGTTACCACTGTGGTATTTGTTTAATACACAGATTTACCACTGACACAAATCAATGACCAAAAGAAAAAAAATCTTTTTTCCATGCAGTTCAGCTTCAAAATACCTTCTGGTATTAACACTCTCTAGGCTTTTTCAATTTTTTTAGTCAGAGTTTTGCCTTGGTTTGATTGAGAAATAGTTTTGCAATTAAGAAGAGCTAAGCAATAACAAAAATAATTAAAGAAAGTAGGCAAGCCAGCCAACCTGTCAGGTTGTGTGAATAAAAACTGATTGATGAACTTCTTTAAGCAGCACTAAGCAAAATTTTCAGATGAATCAGTTAAAACAGGTGCTGATCACAACAGCGTTTATCAGTAGAAAACCTTATGTTATAAACATATGTTGTGCATATTTTCAGACTAAAACTAGTGGCAGCTCCCAGTTATTTTCTCTTTAACTGTGAATGAATTAGAAGATAATGCACCATTTTGTCGTGGTTTTCTGATTGTTATTGAGTTTTCCCCCCAACATTTATGCTTTCTTTGAAATCCAGATCCTCACAGTACTGTTCCTGGAGTCAATTAATTGATTCTGAACAAGCAAAGAAAATTCAGTTCTCCTGCTGCTTACTGGGCTATCATCAGAATGAGGTCAAGCCTTCCACCTCGATATGGACAGCTGACAAAGAGAATCAGGGGATCATTTTTCTAGAATGAGAAAAGCCAGCTAGGGAAACTGATTAAAAATAGAAGTCAAACTAAACAACCTGTTTTCATTACCAACTTCAATGAAATGACAAGCAACTATCTCTCTATATATTAGATTTCAAGACAGCTTGACTCCCCTGCTAACGCTAGGGAAGAGAAAGTGCAAACACCTACAGAGCAGGAGGGAGGAGGATCAATTGTCTCCTCTGTGCTTTCTCAGTGTGGCAATCACGAGTTCATCTCCTAGGACCCAGCAGAGAGAAGAGATTTCAGAGCAGGAGGGAGGAGGATCAATTGTCTCCTCTGTGCTTTCTCAGTGTGGCATCACAAGTTCATCTACTAGGACCCAGCAGAGAGGAGAGATTCCCATCCCCACCCAGGAGATCACCAGCACCAACCAAGGCAGGCAGAGGTTCAAGCAAGGTTTTCCCAGTTCTCAGAGCATCTGGTCAGGGAGAAAGAACCAGACATTCAGCCTAACCTCACTATAATGAATCCCCACAGGACCAGGGGATCACATATTCATTTGATTAAATTCACATAATGATGTGGTGTTTCCCACATCACAGCAATATCACAGAATCAGAGAAACACGGAATCATTTAGGGTGGAAAGGATCTCCAGGATCATGGAGTCCAGCTGTTAACCCAGCACTAACCACGTCCCCAAGTGCCACACCTGTGAACATACAGAAACTGCTGATTTTAACCAAATGCTATTGCATTTTAGACTGTGGAGATTAATTTATACTTTTTAAAATAAATAAAAATTAGTATTTTAAAGACAAATTAGGAAAGAAATAAGGATGGGAAAAGGAATTTTGCACACCTAATTCAGCCCACATTGAAAGACAGAAATAAAACTGATGTATCTAAATCAACATTAGGTTAGGTGTTTGGCCTACAAAGACTAACTACTAATGGAAGATAACATAATTTTTTGTTGTTACGGTTAGTAGAAAACTTGAGCTGTATTTTTCTGTTGTTTTGTTGGGTTTTTTTCAGGTATAGCGACACTTTTCATAGAGAGGTGTACACAATTCTTCAATATGTCTACCTGTACATTTTTTAATCTCCTGACCCACAGAGGTAGATGATGTCTGTTTTTAAGAGACAAATACTGGATGAGACAATGCAAAGAAGAAAACAAGACTTTATTTCTTTTAACCCCTGAATTCAAACGGGCACCCCAAGGGTTTATTTATCTGTCCAAGCATAGCAGAGAAAGCAGCTACCCACACTTGAGTTACCAAGAAAGCAAAATATATCTTTTTATACTTATGCCTCTTCCCCCACCTTTATCTAAGACTGTGGCATAAAAAAAAGAGGAATGTTTACTAAGCAAACTAAGATTTCCACTCCTCTTGGACGCAAAGAGTATTCACTCTGCATCACTCACCACCAAAACTGCTGAATGTGCTTTAGTTGGGTAGGAAAGAAGTGCCTTGAGTCTCAACCTGTTTCATGTTGCTGCACAGTCACCCCTGAGCCAGGGAAAGGCAGCACACACCTGCAAGAGGCACTGAGCAGCCACCCCTCCTGTGTGCTGTGCAGGGACAGCAGCAGGGACAGACAGGTGGCTGCAGGACAGACAAGAACTCGTAGGTGTGCTCAGTCAGTAACACACAGATTGCACAAGGCTTCCTGAGGTTAAACACCAAAGAAATCTGCCCTCAAAAGCACCCTAACACTGACACGTTATCAGCTTTCCTTTCAAAGCATCAATTAGCAATACTCTGAACTCTTATGCCACCTGCCACTACAGAACTCTAAAACCTCTTTTTGCAGGACTCACCCCACAGCACCAGCATGCTGTCATCATCTTTAGCTAGAAAGTGGTAAACTTCAAAAGACAGCAGTGAATTATCTCTTACAAAAATACACAGGGAATCAGAGCTGGATAAAAAAGCCTGTTTAATTCCACTGAGTTGTGCTCTGCTCCCCATGCTCAGATATCCATTCCAGAGGAGCAGCACATGGGTACATGCACACACTGTTCAGCCAAGTAACAAAGTCCACTGTTCATAAAGCACACCAGGCTGGGGCAGTGTTTAACTCTTAAATCAGTAAAGAAAAACAAACCAAAATAAAGAAAATGCTTTTCTTATCAGAAAGATCCCCATTTCAGTCCAACAGAAGTTCCTCAGCCTGATTTCCCTCTGTAAATCCAAGAACCAATGTCCTGTGGATGGTTTAACCTGTCACTTATCATTAGAGATTTACACAGCAGAGCAACAGTCCAGGACAAACCTTTGCCGTTTGCAGAGCTCTGATGTATTTCCAGTTCCATTTGTGCTCTCAGGCAGTGTTGTTCCTGCACCCCAAAAGCTACAGCCTCACAGAGAAAGGATGGCAAGCTGCAGGAACAAGTGAGAGCCTCCAGAGGTGGCTCACTCTGTGGCTCCACTCCTACTATTTCCTGGGTTGAACAGCATGAAAGGGAGTGGCCCAAGCAGAATAGGTGTGTCTGTGTTCCCAAACAGTTTAAAGGAAGAGTGAGTATTTTCCTCTAGATATTATTCCATTACTAATCGAGATCTTGGTATGCTGTCTTTCAAACAATGACATGACATAATGTTCTGACCATCTCAATTCAGCTGATATTATTGATAACTTTCTTTTTCATACAAAAGGATCCTAACCAGCAGCCTTAAAGGTCAACTGCAACCAGAGGTGATTTTGTCCTGAGACTGTTTTCTGTCTGTTTTACTCTGCATCTCATCTCCACTCCACTGCTGCTGTTTTATGGCTGTACTGCACCTAAAAAAAGGAGGAAGAGGCTGTGAAAGAAACACTTTTACCCATTTTTACACACACTTAGAACAGGGAAAACTGAAGTCCCAGGCATCTTCCCTCTGCTCCCACAACACCCCTCCCAGCAGAGGCAATTAGGCTGACTGTAAGTGCAGACTTCCAGGCATTTCCTTCTACGCAGTTGCACATACCCAGAGACAAACTGTTCCTTCAGCAGCTGAATTAATGAATCTTTTTGTTCTGATTGATTTGCGTCCAACATCCTCAGCACCCATCGGGTTTGCCCTACCTCCTTGTAACATCCTCTTGGCAATACCATTCCCAGAATTACTTCCAGTTCCTTTCCATTTGTCTGCTTTCCCAGTTCCTTTCCATGTCCATTAAATCATCCGCAGAACCCTTACGCTGTCTCCTTTAACTGCTTCATATTCTTTCTGAATTTCTGCTCTCACCTCCTGAGCTGCACATTCTCTTCTTTCACTCTTTCTCCCCTGTACCCATACCAATGGTTAGTAGCTTTAAGTTCTGTTCCCCTGGAAGGAGGAGAGAGGGAAGACTGAAAGAGAAGTTGTTTAACCCTCATCCTAGGAAATTTAACTGAAAAGCAGCCAAGCACAAGGTGCAGAAACTGACAACTTGCAACCTGAAGCCCTCTCTAGAACACACTCTCCTCTGTATATTATTATGGACTGAGAGATGCTGCTGAAAATAGAATCCTATTTTATCACTGAGATTTCACCTCAGATGACAAAAAACTACCACTTCTCCTCAAAACATGAAAGAAAATATGCCAGAAACATACAAAAAAGTTTGGCTTCTTGGTTGGGAACTGCTAAATAGGACCAAATTTTTGCTTTCATTCCCTCCTTCAAACACTATATCCTGAATTTCCTGGACTCCTGACTTAATTTTTCCCACAATGAATGGTCATCTTCTCAGCCAGCTTGTTAAAAATACAGTCATTCACATGCCCAGACAAATGCAAATACAGACACAGAACCTGGTCTCTCTACCTTTTTTCTCAGCCTGACATTGTTCTCCTGTGGTTTTATAAATTTTATTTGCTGCCAAATTAAGTGGAGAGCAGGACAGGGTGTTTACTCCATTTGGACTTTAACATGCCTGACTGAAAATGAATAGCTCATCAGAAACACTGCTTTCTTTCCATCCCCATTCTTCTTTTTAATAATCAAAGCACTCCACACTTTAATTACCATTACTAATCCTCTGACGTGGCAAGTAGATACAATTATTCTTCTTCTACAGACAAAAAAATTAAACTACTATATTCCCAGGAAGTGTTGACCCCTGGACTTTATTTATTTCATTTGCTCTGCTCCTAGATACAACTGCATGTTGTGTTTCTGTCCCAGATAAAATGGGGAAAAGGAGCTCCATGGGCTCAGAAATAAGGAGACAAGTTCCTCAGGTTCATCAGTGTGGTTTCTTCTGTTAACACATTTATGTATTTTTTGTTCAGGTGAAGAGGTGAAGAAGGAAGATGAGAATGAGTCAATACACGTCTCCATTTTGCACAAGTCACCACAATTCTCAGCAGCTGGGTATTATTAGTACCTACAGCATTAGGTATCATATTCAAGACAGGTATAAATACAAGTCATCTGTATGGCTGTTTATGTACAAAACATCACCTCTCTAATAGAGATGATTGCATTTTCACTTTCATTTATGTTCAGTTAACCAATCACACCTTGCAGCTTTGTACACCACCATCACTTCTCGTTGTACAAGTTCTGAGTCCCAGCTCAGGACCTTCTGTTTCCTAAAGCTGAAGGTCCAGTCTCCAGGAATTTCAGAGTATTTGAAATCTGCCAGTGTGCTGCCATAAACACTGTATGTTGTTCTCATGAAAAAAACAAAAAAGCCATGCAAATCTTGCCAAGTGACAAGACTTGGAAATACTGCAGTGCATTATGCTCAGCAGAGATGTTTTTGTTGGCTATTAAAGCTCAGCTGAGACTTTCTGGCTGTTAGTTCTCCAGCAATTTCATTGGATTTAGCTTATTCCATCCTACACAGTTCTCAGGCTTATTGTAATTCCTACATAGTGGTTTAAATAATCAATCCCTGTGCTGCAAGGGATACACAGAACTACACTGTTGCCAGAAAAACAAAAAGACAACGACTCCATAACACAAACCAACAATCTCACTGACATTTCTTGAATTTAGAAGTTCATTTGTACAATTTTCCTTTCTTTGGTCACTTTTTTTTCTCCCTGCAGTCTTTACATAACCCAAACAGAAGCTCCCACATTCATAAACTACCTACTAGCAGGGTGGTAACCTGCTAGTAGGTAGTTTATGACTAACCTACTAATCAAGAATTTTATCAGCCACTCCAGAAAACCACAGATCCATGAATCAGCACTCTCATGGCATCCAGTGGGAGACAGGCAAGGCATCACAGTTTTTCAAGTTTCAAAAGAATTTCTTCCTAGATGACATTGGATCATCTTAGCTCAGCCTGCTCCCTGGATGATTTTATTCCTGTTGAGATATTCTTTCCATACTACAGATGAGGAAAACACTGAGTGATCTTTCCAGGACAACATATCTCTGTGCCCAGCTTAGAAACTGAATCGAGGTCTCGTGAGTCCCAACCCAAAGGTCTAGCCATCACACCTCCTGTTTAAAGAAAATTATTTATTAAAAAAAAAAAAAAACAAACCCAAGGAAAAAAAAAACTTCAAAGATTTTAAAGGATACCAATAAGCTCTTATCAAAGGAAATTAATTTACCCTGTTTCCTCATAGTTTATCTTCTTATGTGTTCTCACTTCAAGTCCCATATAATGGAAAATGCCCCTACACAGTCCCTGTGGTGCCACAGCCTTTGCACCAGAGCTGGTTCCTAAGGGACAGTGCCACAACCAACACATCACAGGAGCAAAATTACAAGCAGACTCTTCCTCACTGTTTCAGCAAGCAGTTTTCCTCACCATACAGGCTGACACTCCTGATTGCTGGTAATTTTTTCCATTTGCAGTTTCCAGTGGTGATTCCTCCAGATTTTTTCCCCGTTCTTTGAAATTATTACATCAGTTTCACTGTCTCTGCCTTGCAGCAGAAACAAATCTACAATAACTTCCTCAGAGCTGGCACACAGCAATTATTTTCAAGTGTAACTGCTTAGAACAAGTATTATGCCATGTCTCCTGTGCTCCAGAAAAATGAAACTTTATAGACACATAAAGTGTAGCCAAGCAAACACTCCTTTCTTGTGCGTTTCTAATTGCATCCTAATTATAGTATTTTACATGCATTTATGTACCTTTCATCCTAGGGTATCCCAGAGCACTTTTTAAACTGTCACACGGTTTTAAAGGAAGCCTATATTAACCCAGAGCTACTCATACCAGACATCTCTAGAATCCAGTGCAGCAGCCTGGAGATAAATTCATTATGAGAGAGATTTGGGCCAACGGCAGAACACTGAATCTCTGTAGTCAGAGAAAGACCCTCCCTCCCCCTTCAGCCATCATTTGAAATTCTTGCATATCCATTTCATTTGATGGTCTCAATGTTTTTAAAACATTAATTAACTTGTACAGTATTTTAATTAGTTAAGGCATAAACAAAGATCTAAAACCTGCAACAGGAAGTGCTTAAGGGAAAAAGCTTTAGAACCAGGGCAAATACTGAGAGATCCTTCTAGATTCTCTCTCACATTGCAGCAAAATGCTGATTTAGCTTTAGACTACCTCCAGATCAGAGTTTAATAGCTACTAATGCACCTATTTTCCACATTTTTTTTCTAATTCCTTTTGGAATATGTCCCTGCTTTTTATTAATCTACACTCTGAAGTAGTGAGCTCCATCCTGTATTCCAGTGCTGTATGAAGAAATGCTTCCAAAAGAGCTTTTGTTTTGATTTGATTAGGTTGAAGCCAAAATACGTATATCCTCAGGGAAAAGAAGAAAAAATTTCTCTATTTCTCTACATGATTCTTCTGCACAAAGATTCTACAATATTTTATCATGTCTCTCAACACCGCTCAGTTTTGCAGGTAAACAAACATAGGAGCTAATTTTTTCCAGCAAAATAATCTGAAACAAGGCTTCACATCTGCATGAATACAAGCTGTTTATTTTTAGATGCCTAATTTTAGGCAGCTCGTTTTAAAAATTCCACCCATACAGACGCCAAGTTATTTTCCGAGGTCACACATTGAGGCAGCGACAGCCCTGATGAAAAAGCCCAGGCATCCTTGTCCTCACAATCATTATCAGAAGGCAAAGAGAAGGGGTAAACTGCACACTCCCCACCATATCCACGCAGGAAGGAAGGAGACTGAGTCAATTCTGCTGGGATTTCAATCTGCACTCGTTAGAAATACAGATATTCCAGTTGGGATACACCGAGCTTTAAACAGTTTCTAGGCTAAAATGGCAGCCTCCCATTACATTTCATTTCAAGATTTACTTAACAATTTGCCATCCCCTAAGCTAAGTCTTTGTAAAGCCACAAGAACATGTAACCTCCCTCTGCTTTTCCAGGATCCAAGGTAGCTTGGAAACTTGCTGATACTGATTGCTTTCCCCTGACTTGGCTTTAATTCAGGCGCCAGGCAACGGATCACAAATGGATAACACGAAGATAAAATATTTGGCAGACAATTGACTGTCACACGCTTTCTGTTGCCAAGAAACAAAACAGGATGTATTAGAATTATCTCATTAATTAACTTTGCTGTAATTCTATTTTTTATTGGCATCTTGTTGGTTAAGCAAATGGTTTTTCTCTCAGAAGGAAAGCGTGCTAAGCCTAAACAGGTACTTTTAATACATCAGAGGCTGGCATTTAACAGATCTTTACAGTAAATAACTTTGGGCCAAATCCTCTGCTAGTTATAGTTGATTTTTCTTCCTGATACTAAAAAAACAAACCCTTTCTTTTTGAAAGAGATTAGGTTAATGGAGAGATCAGTTTACATCAGCTGACAATCTGAATCCTAATTTTCTGCCATCTCTTTTCCTTCAGCTTCAGGGAGTTACTAAATTATTTACTACAGGACTGAAATAATGATTTGTTGTTTCATTAATTTCTTTTAAGAAGTTCAGTGCAGATTTTTTTCAATGCTCCTACTTTTGACACAAGTTAGTTGCAACTGTGATCCACTTGCCAAACAATTCTCCTAGAAAATAAAAATATCTAGATTCTGTCAGCGGCAGAATAATGTTTACATCCTTAATTTTTTTCCAAGGAGAACTCAACCTTTCAAGAAGTCAGCTAAGACCTAAATGAAAGGCCTGGCTGAGGGATTAATTCACAATGAGTAATAGCTGTAATGATTGTCAGACAACAAAAAAAATTGGTCTTTATTACATTAATGTAATTGGTCTTTATTACATTAATAAAGCCTAGGTCTGCAAGCTCTGCCCATGAAAAGCTTACTTATGCTTCCACAGGTATTTTGAACAAGTGAATGTTTGCTACAGCAAGTTAAACCAGACCAGAAATGCTGAACACTATTTTCAGTGTACACCGCTATGAGCACAACAGCATTGTTTTGAAAAGAAGCTGGTTTAAACAGTGCCTCCACTGTTTTCTTTAATGTCAGTGAAAACTTTTCTTATGCCCTGAATATTGTTCAGAGTGAGGCAGGATTCTGTTTATGCTCTGCAAAGAGATGAAGAAAAACAGGGAAGTAAACCCAATTTTCTCTGCAAATCCTGCATGAAAATGCAGGCGTTTCTAGCCCACAGCATAAACAGCGATAGGCAAAAGTCAATATTGCAAATGTTCTTCTTCAGCCTTAACAAAAGCAGCATTATGCGTGTCAGGATTTTTAGTACAACACATCACACAGGACTGTCAGCTCAGGAGCTCCTCAGGCTGTGACACGACACACCAGGATGGGAGCAAAGCTCAGTGTTGGGGGCTCCTGAGCCTCTGCCCATCCTCAGCAGTCAGCCTCCCACATGCCACGGTGGGAGTCTTTAAAATGGGAGTTTGTTTAATTTAACAGCGTCTCTGTGACATTACATCCTTTCCAAGAAGGAAAATGGAATGCTAGTGTCATCTCTGAAGTGAAGAGTCCACTGTTCTTCTGTATAAGAAATTGAGGAGTGGGACTGAGAGGAAAAGTATCGTACCCAGAGGGAAGGAATGGATGCAGGCTCCCAGTGTGTCACATCTGGCTGTCAGCAGTCACAGGCTGTAACACCCCACAACTCCCTAAGAACTGATGGAGTTCCAGCTCAACTTGATCAGCTCTGTGAGAGGTTCTGCAGCGAGGTGGGAACTGGACTCTTCTCCCAAGTAACTGACAACAGGACAAGAGGAAAATGGTCTCAAGTCGTGCCAGGGAAGGTTTCAGCTGGATGTCAGGAAAATGTTCCCCACTGACAGGGCTGTCAAGCACAAGGGAAGGGTGGAGTCACCCACCCTGGAGGTGTTTAACAGATCTGTAGATGTGGCACTTGGGGACATGGTTTAGTGGTGGATGTGCCACTGCTGGGTTAACAGATGGACATGATGATTTTAAATGTCCTTTCCACTCTATGATTCTATGAAATGTTTACAAGTTCCATGGTGTAGGGATTAACTTTCCTTTAGCTCCTATACTAAATTCATTTATGGGATGTGCATAAACTTCTCTTGTCATAGCTTCATCCACTATTGAAAATGGCCCTTTTTTTTCTCCCTTCAAAAATATCATACAGTTTTGGATGCATGTCCTGACAGGTACACTTCTCTTTGACTGAACTGAAGCAACACATCCCTGTTTAGAGACCTACCCAGCACCATCCTGTCATCAAACAAGGCATCAGCATTCCTCTCTGTCATTCACACCCCAGTAAACTCCAACTGTACAGCAAAAATCCTTCTTTTTAGTCCCCAAGCACAAAAAGGTCTCTTTCTAGGTAAAACTGAATTTCAATCGATTTCTAGAATCCACAAGACAGTTTTTATTTGGTTTAAGTGCAGATGCACCTGATGGGAATATTAAAAATTAGAACAAATGAACAGTGTGGCCCAACAAAAAAAGAAGTTGTCTCTTCAATAACTTAGAATTGCTTAGATAAATCACAAATATATCTAAAGACCAAGGCTCAAAAATCTGCTAGAAGGGAAATATCTCAAGCAGTTACAGGTTTTTATAGTCCTACATTTGCTTTAAGTATTAAGCACTGTTGATAGATAAGCATACTGGAAGAACTCAAATGATGTTTTATAACTCTTTTTTTCTTTGCTGCAAGGCAATTTTTATCTCAGCCTGTTGGCTTATATTAAAAATTCTTTCATTAAATTTTTATCACCACTGGTATTTCTACACATGAGATGTGACTCTAGACTAAGGAATTTATTTCTTATCACTGGGATTAAAGCAAGGTGATACAGAAACCTAAACAAAAGGAGTTTTTTACAACCATAAATTTAACATGTCTCATTAACAGACTCAATATATCATATCAGGATGTTAACCAGTAGTGAATTTGAGTAAATAATGTTGGGAGGTGGTGTTGTTTGTTTAGTTTGGTTGTTTTTCTTACTTTTCTAGGGTAAACTGAGAAAACTGAAAGTGTTAATGTAACAGACCTCAGGAGCAACTGCACTCAGTTATTCAACAAATAAGCAGTAAAGGAAATTAAACAATCAGAAATATGCAGGATTAAAACTGATAGCAGGATTAAAATTGATAGAGGTTGTTAAGGCAGAAGAAAGGAAGATTCTTTTAGTTTACATTCACATGCTGTTATACCTATATGTTTTCTTTAGAAGTAGGACAATGGCAGCTGCTTCTAGTTAAAACACACAAGGGACACCTCGCAGAGTCAGTGGTTCTATTTATTTATTTATCACCTGTGTTTCAAAGGACAGGAAATGAGAACCATGTCCCCTGTTACCTGCCATATCTAAGAGTCAGTTCCACATTGCTATTCCTCATATTCCTCATTGCTATTCCTGTTACTCAGTGCCCCATGCATTATAAACCACACCCAGAGCACAGAGAGCTCATCTGAGTGCAACTCCTTATTCCATTCTGTCCAAATTTTCTGCTACAGCGAGCAGAAATCTGCCAAGGACTTACACATGGGACAAGAGACCAAAATATTGAAATTTTGAATGTTGAAATTTTTATTGAAATTTTCATTATTGAAAAAACATTGAAATTGAACATGGGCCATCGCTCATTTGTCAGGTCATTCAGCACGAGGAGGACAAAGTTTAAAAGGAAGAGCCCTGACAAGCAAGAGCAATGCTTGGGGGATGGAGGAGGAGATCATTGCTTACGTGATTGCTGGAACTCCTCTGATGTCAGATCCTACCTCACGGCCAGTGCCTGCTTTTACAAGCAGCCACTGTCACTTAAGATATGAGTAAGGATGATAAGATTTCAGCCTAAAAAAAGTGCAGCCTGTGCCTACTGAGTGCAGATCACAGTGTGCAGGTCGAATTGCTGAAGGGCAGGAGCCCCTACATTCAGCACTTTACTGCCATCAGATTCCCAGAGCCTTAAAAGAGAATCACAGAGCAAATCCATCTGGAAGGGACCTCTGGAAGTCTCTAACTCTGCCCAAAGCAGGGCTAGGTCCAAAACCTGATCAAGTTGCTCAGAGCCTTTTTCCATCAATGTCTGAAAATGCACAACTTCTCTGGGTAATCTTATCAAGGGTTTGGACACATGCATGGTGAAAAGAGATTTCCTTCTATTTAGCTGGAATTTCTCTTGGTGCACTTTTTGACTGCTGTTTTCTGCCCTTCCACTATGCACCAAGGAGAGTGTGGGAAGGGGTTTATACAGAAAACATGGATCCACTCAGGTCGTTGAAACCACCAATTGTACCTGCCCTTGGCATTCTCTTCCCCAGGCCCACACAAAGCCAGTGCCTTCAGCTTTTCCACGTAGGTCCCAAGCTCCAGATCCATAATCAGCACTCTGCTGCAGTTGCTCATTTGTCAGCATTTCTTTTTGCACAGGAGAGTGAGTGTAAAACTGGAAAAAATTTGGAAACGATTCCAGAGGAAGCCCTCAGCACTGAACATAGAGGAGCAATCACTTCCCCTATCTGCCAGCTATGTTCTGCCAAATCTTGTAAATCTTACTCTGCTCTGCAGCAAGCTTTCAGTGTCACCAGGACACACTGCTGACTCATGTTCCTGCCCCTCAGGACCTGCCAGTCTTTTTCTGCAGAGATGCCACCTGGCCAGCTGCTCCCAGAATGGCAGCCCCATCCAACGTGCAAGACTGCCACAGTCTTTGCCATCACACAATCCTTGCTGGCCCATTCTTCCAGAATGCTTAAGTCCCTCTGAATGGCAGCCCTGTCCTCCCTGCGGTGCCCTGACTGTTTCTCCCAACCTGATGACATGGATGTGCTGAGGGGACATTCTGCCCCACCACTGAGGTCACTGATGAAGATGTTGGACAGAGCAGCTCCAGCATCAAGCCCTGAGGGACACTGCTTGGCACAGGCTGTTAGCTGGACACTGATACTTCAAGCCTGAAAGTCTAGCCAGAATCCTACAAACTTTTTAGTCCATCCATTGGGCCCATATCCCCAGGCTGACTGCAATTATGCTGTGTGAAATCAATTTCTTTGTGCAGTGGCTGGGAGAACAGTGAGTGCACCTCTCAAAGCTGCACCCCTGCTACACACCAAAGTCCAGAGAGAAATGGAAACAATCAACGCTTGTGTCACCAGCTGAGAATTCCTCCCTTTCCCCTGTATTACTATAATAACTTGCTCCTTCTGTCCATCTTTTTTCTATTATATTCACAGAAGGGATACCAGCAAGGCCTTTTAACACCTCATTCTCCTGTTATTAATTAATCTGCTCGCCTGCAAAGAACAGAAGCAGCTAAGATGTGGTCTGTTTCTTCTTTTTAAAGGATGGGCTGTTACAGCCAGCCATCCATCCCAGATGAATCAGAAGGCAGTTCTAGCTTTCAGCCTCTGAGAACCCTTGGAACAATTTTACGAACAGAAATTAATACAAGCAAATGAAATTAAGATGGCATTTAACTGAGCATTTAGTCAGCAGTTCATGCACACTGGTGACACCCACACACCAATTCTACCAATTTTTACCATGATTTCCTTATTCACTCCATGACAAATCGAAAGTGAAAAAAACCCCACCCAACAAACAGCCGGCCTTTTAGCAGGCTGTTCATGTGCACTAAAGGGATCAGAAGCTGCACTCAAGGTCGCTGTGCTGCCAATGCAGGCAGCTCAAAACAAATTCCACCTGGTGTACCTGACTGCCATCAGCAACGGGAAAGGCTGAATAACACATTCCTTAAAGACACCTGCAATGGAAACATAAATCCTTTGTTCCACTCTGAGCAACTGATCTTTTTATGTAGACACCTTTACATGGATCACATATTCTTGGAAGCTCAGTTTCCAGATAACTTTATTACAGTGTCACTAATTTTTCCAGCTCAGAATTATTTTCAGCTTCAGATCAAACGCTATTTTTAAACTTAAACCCTGGCAATAAAATTGTCCTGGGGGTGTCTGGACTAAATTTATGATTAGTATTTTTTTTTTCATCAATCTAAAATACTAAAATAATAAGGAACTGTGGTGTTATCCAACAATGGAAAAAAAAAAACAAAAACCAAAAACCCTGAAGAAACAAAAACCCTTAAATTCTTTATAGTCCACATTTAAGAGAGATCATTTTGTACCGAAGATATGAGACTTAATTTTCCTCATCTCTAGGCCACCCATAACTTATTCCAAGAGGGACCAGAATATGTTATAGAACTGTCTTTTAAAATCTCCCTCTAATCTGTCCATACCAAATCCCCCTGCTCATCCCCCCTTTTCTAGTCATCTGCCTCAGCAAACATAGACATAATCTCCACTGTGATCATAAATTAATTTGAAAAGCAGAAATTCCTGGAATTCTAGAATGAAACTCCCATTTTTCAAAATGCCACATTTAGAAAATTTGAGAGTATAAGCACCTTCCAAACTAAACAAATAAACTGGGTCATCATAGAAGTCATCCTTATTGTTCTTCAATTATAGCCATGTAAGAAAACCAAAAATCTAATCCTGGAAATAATCAGCAGTACCTCCAGCCCATTATGCATTTTACACTATCAGAAATTAAAAACTATGCTCTTCTGTGCAAATGATGTTACTTTTGGGTTAAGATACATAAAAATCAGGAGAAAAAATAGCCTGCTTCTGTCCCATTGAAGTTGCTTAAAAAATAAAAAGACTTCTAGCATATAATGCAATTAAAGCAGATGATAAATCCTGACTCTCTAGAAGACACTGCTTCCTACTCACTTCTGCCATACCAGAGCACATGATCCTTTCCAACACAAACACACACACCCAAATGTGAAGGCATTTCTCATAAATTTAAATACACATTATGAATAAAACTACCGTAAGGCAAGCTGACAGGAGACAAGTTGGGAATACCTTGGAAATATTTTAAATAGCTCCAGTGCCTTGGAGAGGTAATTAACTGTCCTGTCCTAGAACTAAATAATACAGAAGCTGAAATGCATATTTCAGAGCTGCCTGCAGTGAAACTCCTATTTGCAGCTCAGAATAAGGAAGTTCTATTTAAGGAAAAATCTACTTGAGGGGAGGATGGCTCCAAATCTTTCCTTAATTGAATTCTCACTTAAACTTCTTGTGTAAGTGCCATTACCCAGTGGAGCAGTGAGGTCTCTGCAGACAAGCACACACAGACTGACAAACAAACTTGCTTTGTTGCCTGTCCAAGTGAGCTCCAGGTGATGTCCCCGGCTGCCCCACAGGGGTTAGAACACGTGTTCCCTGATGGGGGCATCTATTCCAGAACTGGGGACAAACACCTCTGCCTTTCCAACACGTGTGTCCTCTGAACAGCCTGAGAGCCAGCTCCAGAAGCCCTGGCACGCTCCAGGAGAACTCTGGGAAGCGAGAGGCGCGAGCCAGGCTGGGACAGGGACAGGGACAGGGACAGGGCTGGCACAGGGACACGGCTGGCAGCCGGCCAGCACAGCCAGGCACCGCGGGCACAGCCTGCCCCGACCCAGCTCCTGCTCCTGGACAGCATCCACACAGAGCTCTGCAAGGGCTCAGCCTGCAGCCTGGCGGGGCATGGCTTCACAAGCAAGGCATGAGGTATCAGAGCCCTTGACGGCTTGGTGGCACCTCTGGCAGCCCTTCAGTTGTGACCCTGCTGTGCCATCTCCTCGCAGCAGATCTCAGACCCATGGCAGTGCCACTGTGGAAATGATTCAATAGCAAGGGACTAAGACTCTTGGGAAGTCAGTGCACTTAGCAACACACAGGACAGAAAATTTTTAAAAAATCACCTCTGCATATTCCTCAGAACTACCCCATAAAAGCAAAGGCCTTTTCCAGGCAGCTCCAAGCTCAAAATAGATTTCCTGTGATGCCGCATTAGTGCCCATGACCAGCACAAACCTTTAAAAATATCCTATGACAAGGCTCTGAATTTGAAGAGATGTTCAAACATCCTTCTTCAACCAGCAGAGAAAGCAGCCTGTCAGAATATTCTCAATTTTTCCATGTGGCAGAGTGGCACAGGCATAGCATAAGAGTGATATTCAGCTATAATTTAGAGAGCAAACATAACAAACAGCTCAGAGCAGTTCCCATGCACCCATCCTTTCCTCCTTTATTACAGCCTTCCTGAATTTAGAAGAGAGATACAGCTTTTTTAAAACAGTCCTGGCTGAGTCACTAATAAGAACAACAGCAACAACAAAAAATTATGTGCTGGGACTAACTGGCAAGATCTGGCAGTAGAGGAGGCCCTGAAGGCACAGAGCCAGACAGCTGGAGCTCACTGGCCAGGTGGTGCATTTGTTCCTGGGGGAACCTGGCATTAGTCTCACCCAGCAGCTGAACCACAGGATAATTCTGGCTTAAGCGTTGGAAAAAGTGTTTAAAGACTTGCTCTCTCAGCTGTGGGTGAAGGTGGCAAACATCAGAGCCAGGGTAAAGCAAATGTAAATTACTGCACTGGGAGTAGGAGGTAGGCAAAATGAACCAGATTTAGAATGAGTGCTTAGTCCCTGATGCAGGCTTGAGGCAATGGTTTCCCACAGAGGAGAAACGTGGACACTGGGGACATGGCTCACTGGGATACTGCAGTGGATCCCTCTCTACAATAATTACCTGCTGGGGCACTGAGGATGTAGACAGGCAGAATTATTTTTGAATGCTGGCAGTCTTTGCATACAGACTATAATGGGTTTTCTGCCTGCAGACATTTCAGAAAACTAATTCAAATTAACATCTGAAATGGATTACAGAAACTACTTCAAAGCCTTTCGTGGACACTCTCATTCATAAGTAAGAGTGACCTTAATCAATTTCAGTTAGCTCATTACAAGAATAAATTAAGATCAATCAGAGCCCCTTTAACTTCTTTATTTATTCACTTCTTTATTTAACTTGGATCAATTGTTCCTATGTCTCTCCATCAGACCACGCCAAACTATGAGGTTGGAGAACAAATTGAAAGAAACAAATATTCCTGCAATATCTCCCTGGTGGTTACACTAAACCCTGTAACACAACACGTTCTCATGTAAGGCTGTTACATTCTTGCTTCTAACACCAAAGTAACTGTGGCTGTAAAACTCCCTGTTTTGGATAAAGGGAAAATATCCTAGTAATATCTGAAAATGACAGAGACATTGGATTGCCTGGACAGAGAAATTGGATTGCATTGTTTCATTCGTATATTTTAGCTTCTTCTCCAGGACTGTAACATCCACAAAAGTTCTGAGCATGTTTAACTCACCCAGAAGGTCTCAGACCAATGGCAGGAGGAGAGAACAAGGAGTAAATCTGTCATAATTAAAATTATGTCATCTTCTGTCATCTCACTTCACTATTCCCTAATTCCCATTGCCAGAGAGCTGGTTCTGTACTGGTGACCATAGTGATGCAATGGACAGCACAGCCAGGTACCATCTGCAATTGCAGCACTACAGAAAAGTCTAGCATTTCCCGCAAATATTTGGCTGCAAAAGCCTTGTGTACTCCAGAAAAGCAACCCTTGGAAGAGCTAGGGGCAGCCTTTCTCCCACCCCCTTTCCAGTCCCCTGGAAAGGTTAGGTTCTGGCTGGAGGTCAGTGAGGGACAGGGAACACAGGGTGTCAGGAGTGACAGGGTCCTGTTCCCCCACATCAGAGGAAGTAAATGAGCACCTGCCAGGCCCTGCTCCACGGGCAATGGCAGTGGAATGCTGCAGGTGCTGCCAGCTGGGATCTGAGCTGCACTCCACAGCCCTCAGCTCCTCCTCAAGTGCAGACTGTGCACAGAGACTGCTGTAGGAGCTCAAAGCAATGAACCAAAACACCCTGCATGCTGCACAAGTCTTCAGAGCTGGAAATAAGCTCAAGGATCTGGTAGCAGCACTGAGCATTGAGGGTTTTCCTTATAACCAGGGTTGCCAGCTGCCTCACTTGTGGACAGGAATAACTTGTTTTGACAGATTTACTGCTCTTGCCATTTCCCCCCAAATCTTTAATGAAGTTTTTATGAACCATTTCCTTCAAACACCCTTTCACGAGTTGACAATGCAAGGAAGTTACATTTGCAGAGTGGAACAAAGTCAAACAGACAGATGGGAGGCAAAACAAGCTGAGAAGAAACTCACGCTGCTTGCCAAGCATCTTCCTAATATTTTCCACAACAAGCTGTAACCAGTATTCCCCACTTTCTCAAATGTCACGTTTTCCCTAAGATCATGATTTTTAAGTCACCTTCTACTCTCTTACAGCATTACTAAAAGAACAGAATTAGTCAGACAACCTTTTTGCCTAATTGGAGGAGTAGCTTTGTTATATGTGGCAAGAATCTGTGTTTATTGCTCATGTACCTAAAGTGATGGGCAGTGGAGGAACTGAGCAGCATTCCACTGATCCAGCCAGTGTCACATTGACTTCCTAAGGAAAATCAGCCCAGTGCCTGTGTGTTAACTGAAGGCTTCTCCAGTTACTTTGAAATTCAGATGAGTGTAAACCTTTGGGACTCCAGACCGAGCTGTCCTGAGCTGTCAGTGAAACCTGGAGCAGCACAAACCGAGGCGTTTGTCCTTGTGTTGCCACCTATATCAGTTACTTTGGGTTTGCAAAGTGCACAAGGAGGGGGTGTGATGGGAGGGGCTTACCATGATTCTCTCTCCCTGTCTTTAGCATTGCTCACTGGGTGTTGCTCTGGAAGTGCCAACACTACCACACACAGCCATGAGCAGAAAGGCAGCAGCAGTGAAGCAGGGAAGAGCAAGAAGGAGGTGGTAACAAAACGCCTGCAGTGGCACCCAAGATGCCAGAGCTCAAATCCCACCTGTGTCAGAATTCTTGAGGAATCTTGGGCACACCATGATAAAATGTTAAAATGAATGTGCACTGGAAAACAATGGTTCTTTCTACTTGCCTTAGGTCTAACGCTAAGACTAACAAAAACCTATAAACACTTAAAGCGCTTTGCCTTCTTTAATTGTAGGTTTCCTGAAAGTTCTTATGTAACACTTGTGCAGGAGACGAAGGAGAAACAGACCAGACTTTATGCTGCCTTACAGAATGTGTGCCAGCCGTCCACACAAATAACAACTCTGAGTTGTACATGCAGCACCGCCTGTCCCAAAGAATTCAAGAACTCTACAACTTTTATTGCACTATGAATTAGGCTGACACAAAGTCCTGATACACAGAACTCCCACTTTGGAGAGCAGGAGGGGTTTCACATTCAGAGGGCTTGTTGGATAGGACTGGACTGTGCAGTATTGCTTGGGGTAAATCCAGACCCTGAGAGCACAGCAGATTGTCTGTGATTTCATCCTGTGATTAAAGTAATTATTTTTAACTGTGAACAACTTTTTTGCTTTGTTTTACTGTCCATCTACATTTTGTAATAGAATGAAAAGAGATCCAGTATTGACTTTAAGAAACATGTTGGTACCCCTATCCTCTTCAAGACAAAAAAAACCTGAAGACATCCCAGGGAGGAAAAGCAGAGATGAAGAGATGTGAGAACAAAGGCAACCTGTCACTTTGCTGAGCGCTCTACTCGCAAGTCCACAGCCTAATGAAGACAGGCTCAAGGAAGGCAGCCTTGTTTGGGATGACTTCTACCAGTAAAATTGTAACAAAACAACAGGAAACAAACTGGTGAATGCTGTATAAGCAAACTGTAACATTTAACACTAGAAGCTGTCAATTACATGGGATACAACTTCTTGCAACACTGAGACAAGTGGAAAGTATGATAATTAAGTAACCAGACCCTGTTATCTGTATTAAGTAACTTACTGATACATCTAAAAATAAAGCAAGCAGTTAAATGTGGATGAGGAAAACAAATAACAACTACAACATTAAAATTTGATCACAGATCTCTGAAACGGATTCAGGAACTTCAATGCAGTCAGAATCTTGATTTCACATGGTATCAACCAGCACCTTCACAAGGAGGTAATGATACTTTGCTACACTGCAAAGTATCATTAACAAATATCCACTGTCAGTATCATTGACAGGCCAAGAATCTGTCCTATTCCTCCCTCACAGAAATTCCCTGATGAGGGCTAAAAACAGAAAGCTCAAACTAATATATTCTGTGTAATGGTGTAATGGGGTGGATTTTCTCTCTTCCTTTCCCTATCACATCTGTTTATTCCTGTACTTAAGTGTGTGTTTCTACATTGTCACTGGGCAGGCAAACACTTGTTACAAGTGCTGCCTCCAGACTGACTGGCTTTGTACACCAGAACTTGGCAGTGACTTTCTCTTGTTGAAAAGACTAAACAAGGAAGGAAAGAAGCAAGCCTGGGGAACATAAAATGCTAATTGTCATAATGGGGCCTCAAGAGAAAACTAAGTTTTACTTTCTTCTACTCCGTTGCATCAGTAATTTGCTAGAAGTCTGAATCTCTAAAAGCTCTTCTAAGCACTGCTGCTATTGCCAGTTTCAAAGTCAAACTCGTTTGTACTTTCTGCCTTCACTGGAAAAAAGGGAGGAGGTGGGGTTCATCTGCATTAAGGAAAATAGATGTGACAGTGCTCCTCCTCTCACCTTATCAGCAGTCAGCAAGTGTTCAGGTAAAGCTGATAAGGAACACTGCTCACAGGTACAGATTCATCTTAGGATATTTCTGAGAGACAGTTTCAGTTGAATAGGAATTATATATTCAGATAAAAAAGGCTGACAGATACAGATACATATTCCATACTTTTTAGGAGTATTTGGTTTAAACTACTTTTTCTGTAAATGAATCTTTGTACAGGACTAGATGAGAAGTGTGCCTAGAAAGCTCACCAAATAAAACACCATACTCACATTTCTGAGGCTGTTCCTGATACTGCTTAAAACAGACAGTGCAGTGTGGTAAAGGAACAAGACAGGGACGGCAACAGAAATGGGAAACAGAATTACCAATCAAATAACTGAATCTCTTTATCAGATTAAAGATGGTCTGTGTGTAACCTCTTAAAAATCAAATTCTATCTAAAATTTGCACCCAAAAAAACTATAGCACTTGAATTTACTAGGTGCCCTAAAGAAATTAGCCAAATATTTTTCAAAGGTTTTTTTTTTTAAGGAACAGAAAAGACCTACCCTCACCATTCCATTCCTGTTAAATCAACACTCAAGATAAAATCCTCACACATGGACAGAAAAACAATTTGAGAGTATTTACTTAAACACCTTAGTACTCCCTCTTTTTCATTTGTAACATGCCACTCTACTCCCTTACAACTTCATACAGCACTGTCACTGAAGAATCCAATTACCAGACTACCAAAATTTGTTTAAACCAGCTTTCAGTAGTAAAATCTAAATCGCAAAAAATACCCTAAATCTTTGGAGAAAATAGACACAGGCTTATCCATATTGTCCCAGCCCCATGCTGTATTATTATACACCTATCAGAGCCACACTGCTGGATGGCAGCTACATACTTCAGTAGCAATGGATTAAAGAAAGTTGCATTTCTTCTTATTAAAAAACACCATTTTAAAAATGAGAGTGGTCAGAGTCATCAGCAGTGGCAAGTCAGTGGCTCTGAATGGAAGAAAAGTGAGGCTAACATCCATCTAATCCTCCTCCCTGTTACAGGCATCCTGGGAACTCCGTGGGGCAGCAGCAAGGGAATTGTAACAGCAGAAAGTAAAGTCTTGTAAATCTGGCATTAAACTTGCACTTCTTCAGTCATCAAGTGAATGTTCCAGACAAGATAAAATAACATCAGGCACTACACACACAAAGCCTCATTAGGAATACCTGCCCAATTGAACCAGACAGCTGAGGGCAGGGGAATACTCCTAAATCCTTCTGGTTTTCTATTCCTTAACTGACCCCACCAATTTTCCTAGTTTTCCCATACAAATTATAAAGTTTTACTTTGGCTTCTTCTGTCAAATTTTAAAACTTAATTGTATAGGAAAATGTAGATGTCTACTCTTTCTGTTTGATTTTAAATGGCAGCAACACTTTATAGCTTTCAAAACAAAAAGACAATTATTAAGCACATCATCTTTGTAACTCTCGGGCTTTTGAAATTTGAAAATGGAAAAAGATTTGCTGAAGTAAATCTTCTTAAAAATATACTGCATGAAGATTATTCTCTTTTAAATAAGAAAATGGGTTTCTTAGTTGTACAGGATATGGAGCCCATGCTGTAAGGAATCCAGAGAAGTCTAGGCCTCTTTCATGTATGACTTTGATGATTACTCAGAAGCATAAAATAAAGAGGGCATAAGCAATGCAAGGTTTAAAACAAGAAAAAAACTTTCAAAAGATAAAATGTCTTCCTAATGTCAGT
The DNA here is from genome assembly GCF_017590135.1 of Pyrgilauda ruficollis. Lineage (NCBI taxonomy): Eukaryota > Metazoa > Chordata > Aves > Passeriformes > Passeridae > Pyrgilauda > Pyrgilauda ruficollis. The sequence continues at coordinate 7,608,721 of NW_024513654.1, read as the reverse complement.
CTCACCCACCACCTAACCATGCAGCTTCTGTACAGTCTGCCTTTTGCCAAATCCCTTTTATAACTAGTAAAGGAAATGCTATTCATTTGCATGCAGCTGCAAAAATAAGAAAGGTAAGCTTCTTACACTCATTTGAATATTAAATATAACACAATGGTTTAAGATAAAATAGTCTCTTTCTTTTTAAAAATAGGAACACATAAGATATTATTGATTATCTAATGTACTGCATAGTTTAGAGAAGAACTGCAGCTACTGGTAATGAGGTGTCCCTACCATGGTCCCACGTCCCATGGAGCTTCTACTCTGCTGCAAAGTGAGAAACAGGCTGCCATGAGAAGAAACAGATGCAAATGTCAGATGTAATGTTTATACTCTTCCATCCCAATGAATCCCAGAGAGCATTGCAAACTTCACTAAGTATTTGCAAAGTGTCCCAAATCTCACAAATATTTTGTTAGCAATGAAGTCATCTTTTGACAAAGATGCTACTGCTACTACAGGCAGCTCTCCCTGGGCTAGAACAGTATGGCAAGCTAAGTATACTTACAGTTCATGTATATGTAAATAAACAAAAAAAAAATCAGCCAGAACACTGGACAGTGTTTAGGGAAGAGGATTGAAAAGGATATATAAATAGTTCTGCACCAGAAATAGTCAAGAAAAGAACACTCTTCTCCCTTCTATCAGACAAAGGTCAATAATGGGTTATGGAAAATGTATGCTCACTTTACATGCCTGTAAACTGAGGCCCTTAGATAGTAATAAATGATCTTAATAAAAGAATAATACTATTAATTAAATTGCAGTAATTAAAATTACTTTGAAAATCAAAGGTAAGCCAATATTGTTGACATTGTTGCCTGTTCATTTCACTTCTTGCATTGGCAACATCAATTGTTTGGCACAGACAGCACATGTACAGATCAGTAGCTAAAGCAGGTTTCCAAAATTGTTTCACACAAGAGAATTCCATGAAGATTTAACCTCTAGAAAAACATATACAGGTAAATGAAATACACTTTGCATTTTCCTCTTCTCTGCTCACAGTTCATCTTCAGGACATTAGGAAGCTCAGAACCCTACATGGAAAACTTCTAGATGCCACTCAAAGAACAGAGGCAATACAAGTCAAAGGTCTCATGCAGCCCAGAGCACACTTTCTCCACAGCACCAAAACAGAAATGAGAGACAGGAGGGGACTGAAGAATTCACCAGCTGCCAAGACACTTCAACCCTCCAGCAAGTGCCCTGCGCATCCCATTTGTGGGCAGTTTCTGGAGCATCCCTCTGCCAGCCCCTGCGCCCTGGGCAGTGGCAGCTGCCTGGGCTGGGCAGTCACAGCACGTTCAGCCCCTCGGGCCCCGTGCCAGGGATGCCAGGTTCATGTCCACCCACAAGTGCATGTGTCCAGGACATGTCTGTGCCCTGCAAACACAACTTTTCCACAGGCTAGGGGTGAATGTACTTGGAAGGTGGTAAATGAATGCTGCTATTCCTTTGGAGTACCCCAAAACCACTGACTGAGCAAAGTGTTCTAGAGATTATTAACATCAGATGATGGCATCTCTTGCCATCATCTGCTTTTACAGTATACTACAGGCTTGTTATTGGTGGTTTTTTTTGGTTTTTTTTTTTTTATTTTGTCAAGGCTTCCACAAAATATAATTTATTTTAGAGAATTTAGAGGGTTGGAAAATAAGAGGATTACAGGATGCCTACCAGTGAACTGGATTTGTGTTCAGAATGCACACCTGTGAAAAGTGCAAGATATCTTAAAAGATCTGTTATAAGGCAAAAATTGTGTAAGTGACATTTCCAAACCATATATACCAATTTGGTCTTGGGGGAACAATAAGAGAAGAAAAATGTTGTTTTATAAATGTAAGTATAGTTTTCTAATTTCACTAAAACTAGGAATATGGATGGATTAGTGTCACAGACTCAATTTCTTCATTCATTTCATTAATTTCAGCAAAAGTCTGTTGCAAGGATTTTAAAAGTCTAAACAAGCACTTTTATTTTCCCTTCTACAGGTTTCCCATGATTTGTATTTAACTGAGTGCCCTGATATTTCTAAGAAAAAAAATAGGCATTTCTTATCTATCTCATCTACACCATGTATAATTTTAGCAACTGATATGACACAGAAGAGGATGAAGAATGGTGCCTCAGACAATAATCCCAGGGGGTTTAATCTTTCATCATGGCTTTCCAGCATAGATCATGTTAGGCTCTCTTTTCTGAACTCTCTGGCTTGAGTCAAAGGAAATGGAACTGCAAAATATTCCAGAAAAAAAATGTACCATTGACCAACAGAAATGAACAATATTTTTTATATGCCACATTCCCTATTTCCTTTCATCTGGCACTTTGGTCCTTCTAAGCAGCCTAAAAAGCAAGGACATGAAAGATATCAATCTGAACACAGAGTATTCATGATGAATATTTAAGAGAAAAAAAGAATCCTAGTTTTCATATTTTCAGCTTCTACTGTACTGCCTAGGCAATAGTAAACTATTTCTAGTAACAGCTGCTAAGAACTCTGAAGAGTATTTTTAGGATGTAACCAAGCTCAGGGTATTTTTAATCTATGATTATACATTGTCTAAGTCAGATCAGCATCAGTTAGGAGGTTTAGCCAGACTCTGTTCTTGTTGTTATACCCTCATATAACCTGAGATTACTTCAAACCAAATCTTTATGACAGGCCTCTTAAGGAAGTTTATAACAGAGAAAATTAAGCAGTCCTGCAATTTCTTGGGCAGGGAACACCTTCATGAGAGTTTCATCTCTTTTACACTGCAACAATAACAGTAACTGCAATAGACAGACTGATAATGGTAACTGCAGATAGACAGACTGATGTTTTCCTAAGTTCCATAAACCCTAACACTGCTATTTTAGCCATACTGGAAAAATTCATTAGTTTCACAAGGCTATGTCAAATTTTCTCCAGTGCAGCATGAGACGAGAATGTGGCTGGTCTGATGAAAAATGCAGAATTCTACAGCCTTCAGGAGGGAGCACTGGGTGCTTTCTCACTTGTTTATTTCCTCACTCTTTCCAAACATCAAGCAGCTGAGATGACAGAATTATGTAGATTCAATCTTTTGCTTGTATTTCCAGATTGTGCTAAAGATAAGAGAAAATTTTACAATTATTTTTTTCTTATGGTTGGGATTCTGAGAGAGGCTCTCACGGAAATGAAGAGGTAGGAGGTAACTATCTTTGTCAGAAAGGCAACCCAGCTTTGCACTGAGTAGTAAGGGTATCTTTTCCACCTCCACATTAGTTACTTTTCCCTTTGCGCAGTATTATGTAACATATTGCTGTGAAACTGTCTTGCAGTTTAAATTTCTCTACCCAAAACAAAAGGGGACCTGCTCCCTTACTGCCACTGAAATTGTGCACTGGTAGGAAAATAGAACAAATCAGTCGGAGGTTTCCAGACTGCACTGCTGCGAGGAATGAGAGAACAATTTACTGTTAAATGGCTGCACGACAGAGCAAAGGGATACCATCCATGCCAGAGTGTTTAACCAAACCAAGAGATCCAAAAAAATACTGCTTGCTTCTCTCCTGTTAACACAGAATTAAGGGCACAGGAAGAAGGATCTCAGCAGGCCACCGACTCACACTGACAAGAGGAAAAGCAATATAAGTGATTTTAACCAGCCCTCTCGCGCTGTTCTCCACCACAAGCATAGAAACAGGATGCACTTGGATCCAAAAAAACCCTGTAACTGTTATAAATTATTTATTGAAACTCTGAATTTTTTCCCTTCTGCTTTTATTACTCCAAAGAATAGTAACAGGAAAAAGGAAATATAACACGGAAAAAAAAATACCACTATAGCAACAGAGACACAAGTACTTTGAGACCTTCCCCATCCTATTGCTTCTGTATGACACTATCTGGTATCTCAGAACCATTTCAGCAAAGGAAAGCCTAAGTCAATGGGCAAAGAACAAGGAAGTCCAGCAAAGTGTGAGTGTTTCTTTTCCATTGCAGCTTCCTTACTCTCTCCCCTGGAATCATGAGCACTTTCATAAAAGAGGGGAAGGGTGAGGGCACCAGCCCAGCCCAGCCAGGCTCAGCCCTGACACCTTGGTGTTAACTGGGTGAAACATAGATGCTGTAGAAAATTACTCCTACCCTGGAACACTGACCCCCTTCACCGAGGGAAAGGAGAAGGGATTAAATGAGTTGGGAGAGTCAAAGAAAAGGACAACACTGAAAAAATAGCTGGGATGTGGATTCCCCACTCCAGGACTAAACTGAATTTCTGAAAAACTGTGCAGAAATCTGTAGAGCCTAAAGTTCTTGCTTATATCTAGTACACTGGGAAATAAAATCAGCCTATTTCCAGAAGAACTGAGTTGCCTGTTTCTTTTACAGGTGAAGCCTGTAATTCCAGAGTCATCAGCTGGAAGAACAGAGGTGCTCAAAGGAGCTCACACAGTGCAATTAAAATCCTGTCATGTCTGGAGTAAAAAAGACCAAAGCTCACCTGCTCCAGGGCTAGGCCACCTGTAGATACAGCTCCAAAAGACTTCAGAAACTGAATCACAGACATCAAGCTCCTCTGGACACAAGAATGTCTGACAGTGGCCATAAGTCACTTCAGCTTTCTATCATTCACACCCATTTTATAGCTAGGAATGCAAAACTAGCAGGAGTTTGGGGATGGCTACTGCCAATCAAATAAATATCTACAAACAAGCCAGAAAACACATTAATTCTTACCAAGGGGTGCACTGATTACACACAAGAACACCATCAAAGCAGGGTGATTAAACTGGGTGGAAATACAACCACAGGACTGCAACTATTTAGTGACACAACTTCAAATCTGGTCAACTACTACTCAGAGATGTCCAGAGCTCCAAAAGGCTTGCAGATTGGCACAGAGGAGGCTGAGATTCAACACAAGAGCTGCAGTGTGGGCAGGCTCCACATTCACCCAGGGAAACACTTGCCCCAAATGACTGTTCAGAGTAACCAGAGAGAGCCAGCAAAGAGGGCTCAGAAAGTTTGGTACAGCACTCTGAGAGGTCTGCAGTGTGTGTGCAGTCTTGTACCCACATGATTCCTTCCCCCCAGTTGTCACTGATATCCAGTGCTGAGCACACAGGCAACACAGGAAAAGATTTGAGCAGGATACAGCTACAAAATGGGAAATTCCCACTAAACAAGAGCACGTTACATTCACTGCATGCCCTCAGAGCAGTAGAACCTGATGATTTTAGAACAATAAAGCATAAAAAGTCACAAACTACTTAAGAAAAAAGCACATTAATAATCTCTTCGGTAAGAGGCATATCATAAGAATATGTGAGAAAAAACAACTGTGGTTACTCTTAACAGAAAACAGAGATCCAAACAATTCTAAAAAACCTGGGCTTCAGATGCAAATGTAGAAACTTTTTGAAAAAAATTTATAAAAAATAGACTGTAGCCCTGTATCCTTGTGAATAATTAATTTTGGGTGAGTAAAATTCAGTACATGTAGTTTATAAACAACATTTTCTATGATGCCACAAAGGAAACTATGAGTGTATTTGGAGACGATGGGAAAATTACAGGTGAACAGGGAATTGAAGGGAAGAAAAGAGATTCTGCCAAAGAAGGATGTGCAAGATGAACAGGAAACTATGAGTGTATTTGGAGACGATGGGAAAATTACAGGTGAACAGGGAATCAAAGGGAAGAACAAGAGATTCTGCCAAAGAAGGATGTGCGAGATAAACGGCAACAAAAACCCGTGAGCCTTCTGGCAGCGATTTTGGGTGCAGAGAACACGAGCGGTGAGGCTGGAGCGGAGCGGGAGGCTCCGGGGCTGGGGAGTGCTGAACCTCCCCTTCCCCTTCCCGGGCAGGTCCTGGTGGAGCATCCCAGCCCGGGAGGGACACCGGGAGCCCAGCAGCCCTTAAAACTTGGCTGAGGAGCTGGTCAGGATTCCGTCTTCCACCAGCAATTGTTGGATGCTCTCTGAGGCTGCTGCTTCTCTGTTCCTGAGCCCTTCCTTACTCCACCTAGGCTAAGGTTAGGGAAGGGATCTACTGTGGCTCACAGGCAGCTGATAGTAGCACTATGTGGAGCTAAGGGAACAGTTTTTCCTGGCTTGATACAACTATATAACACAACTATATGTCTCGGGCACTGCCCCAGCCGGGCCGGACTCGCCCTGTGAGAAGGACACGAGGGCAGGAGAGACAGGAATGGGGCTGGAGGCTGAGGAGGAGCAGGGAAGGAGCTGGAGGTGCTGAGCATGGAGACAGCGAGGCTCAGGAGGGACACAATGGTCTCTACAAGTCCCCAACAGGAGGGTGCAGCCAGAGCAGGGTCGGGCTCCTCCACCCAGAAACAACACACAGGACCACGGGATGGAGAGGGAATGGCCTCAAGAGGTTTGGATTGGATATTAGGCACAATCTCCTCACTGGAAGGGTTGTCAAACACTTGAACAGGCTGCCCAGAGCAGTGGTGGAGTCACCATCCCTGGAGGGATTCAAAATCTGTGTGGAAGTGGCACTTGAGGACACAGCTTAGTGAGGAGCTTGGCAGTGCTGGGCTGATCATCTTAGAGGCAATTCGCAGCCTCACATTCCATGGTTCTAGGAATGCCCCAGGCCCATCAGCAGTTGTGCCCCAGGAGGAGAGGAGCTGGTTTGTGGTACCCTCTGCTCAGGTGTACCTGCCTAGACCCGTTCTGCTGGCGGCCAAGTCGTATTTAAGATCTGACAGAGACTCAGTACTTACACTCAGAATTTACCTAAAATTGTGGCCACCATCTGAGGATGGCAAATGGCCTCCATCCATCAGTTTGTACTTTCAGTTTTTGAGGAAAATACAGACAGATCAATAGATCTATAGATACTGATGGTCTAAGTGATTCTGGCTGTTTCACTAAAGATCAGCAGGAACATTAGATCTACCATCAGGCAACGATTTTATTTCAACCTTGTGATCTGAATAAACCGAAGAAATTTATTTAAAATGCTGCACATACCTCTGATTTAAAGCAATCCCTGAAATATGCACAGCTCCATTTAGCTGCAACAAAGAGCCAACTACTCTGCCATGCAAAGTGAATTTTATTAACTTGATTCAGAGTCTGTCACTCACTTTCCAACATCTTACATGTACCTATAATATATGTCATGGTTAATCCATTTGATGGACTGTGTTTCTGCTCCTCTGATGAACTCTTGGCAATTCGCCTGCCAGTACACATCCTTTACAACAACCTCTTGGAGCCCGAATTAGCAAAAAGGCTTTATATAGCTTGCTTTATTAATAAATAAGTAAAGAAATAAAGGCTACAAATTGTTTCTCTCTTTCTGCTGTCTATTTAGGTTAGCAAGGCTGCAGGCACTGATCTTTCAGTGTGTAAATGGTGCTTGGTACAATGGCCATCATTCACCCAGCCTTGCTGGGTTTCCCAGTGCAAATCTAGTAATATAAAGGCTTTTTTTTAGAGAAAGATTCACCTTATCTATCAGTAGTTGCACAAAAGATAATATCTCCTCCACACTAAATCATCAAAGCTTTCTCTCCAATTAACATTAAAAGCTATGCATAGACAATTTATCAGCCCTGTAATACCTCTTTTAAGGTAAATGAAACTTTTTATCACCTTTTTTTCTTCCTCAAAAATGAAATCCTGCCACATTACCAAAAAGGTATTATTCCCCAATTTTCTGTAATGAGTTCTTAAATTCAAAAGGCAAACTTTTCATGTTAAGCGTATTTCTGGTAATCAAGATCCAGAACTTTAACAAAGCCTGCAATTATTAGTTTCATGACTAAAACTATTTCTCCTTTCAGCAACTGACATTTTCAGATTTTAATGCAGGGAATAAGAACATACCATATAGCAGTCTACAGTAAAAGATTGAAACAAGGAGCAAAGGACAAAGCATTTTATGTTTAATTCTCACTATCACTCTACAGCAAGTGGGAAAAAAACCCAATTTTAGGAATCAAGGCAGGGTTGGCAGCACATTTTTGGCCATGGCCAGTGGTCCCACACTCTGCTTGGACAAAGCACTGCCACGGAGCACAGCCAGACAGGCTCTTGAGGTGGTCTGGCTGCAGAGGAAGTATCTGGGCAGCATTTTCACACTGTGTGAGCCGTCAGTGCCTTCACCTGCTGGGAAAGTGCTCTCTCTCATGTATCGCCCTCCAAGTCCCCTCGACCCTGTGAGTCAGGGTTCCTTCAGGCATAAAGTACAACTTCACTGCATGGGGCCTGAACTGGATGTAACCAAACAAGCCAAAAAGGGCAGTACTGAGTGCTGAGAAAATCACTGCCTTCATGGATCAGATTAGTGTCAAAGAAGGGACACTGGTTTGTAAACCCGGTTTTGGTTTGTTTCCTTTTTTAATCTCTTGATCTTGATCATGTTCATATTAATAAAGTGAAATCACTATTTAGAAGGAAAGACATATCTAAAGCAATACAGCTATAAATGAAGATAGCTCTGGATTACGAGAGGCTCAGGAAATGCAGCACCAGTTTTCTCCAATATCTTTTTTTAAGTCTGAACTTAATGATCTACAAATATTACTGGATTTGCAACAACAGACACCAGGGCCCTTCTAGCAGATACCACAGCAGCCTGCAAGGCAGGAGGCCAGGTCACTTTTTATTTTTATTTTTTACTTCTAATGCAGGTCATCTGTAGCATGATTAAGTACACCTTGGGGAATATTCCAAGCACAGGGCTTGGAAGAGTTTTTCCCAGATCAGACCAGGAAGGTCATTCCAGCCTCAGGTGTGCTCCCAGACAATACAGACAGCTATTTTAGCCACAAGCCTGTCATGAAAAATCACTGGACACAAACCAAATTTTGCAGTGCCCTACTAATAAAACACAGCTCTCCCCTCTCCACAAGAATTCCATGGAATTCAGTTAATTAACAAATAAGGAAGAACATAATTACAAGATTGTAGGGTACCCTTATCCCTACAAATATGACAGCATATTTATCACTGTTTCCTGTCACCACATACAAAGAACATGTCTTTAGTGCAGTTAGTTTAATTTACAAGCTCAAAAAATAACAATGTCTCACCTCTATTGACATTTCTAAAAGTTATTTTTGCCTTTAAAAGTCACCATGTGGATCTGTGAGGCACATTACACGTAACAGCTTGAGGCTTTTATCTGCCTAAACAACCAAATAATGGTGTTAGAAAAGTGTCTTTTTTGCTCCCAAGCATGTTCAGAAGCAAATTACACAAAGAAAAGGAGTGACCCAGTTCAGCAATGTAAATATATGTCACCTCACTGGCTTTCAAAGTGTAGCTGAAATAACACTCAGCTGCTGCAGCCTGCACTTCAGACAGCAAAGTCCATAAATATTCCCTGTGATTAACAGGAGCAGATAAAGAGGCAGTGTGCTGGTTTTGGCTGGGGTAGAGTTCTGACAGTCAGATCACTGCAGGGTGAACTGACAGAGGTCACTCCAAAGGCCAGGTTCTTATAGCTGAGGCTTTGTAGGGAATCCTATGAGCTGTATTTCAGATGTCTGCATGGCTTCAAGCAGCAGGTCAGCAAGAGGCACTAAGGAAAGACTAATAACCTACAGTGAAATCAGCATCACCAGAGTGCGCAAACTAGTCCCAAAACCAGCTCAGAAATAATCCCCCTATATTTGCCTAAGAAAGCCACTCTGGGTATCTTCAATTTATTCCTAACAGAATCTGTCTGCTTCACCTGTGCAAGTTATTTTAAAAGGTTATTAAAGATGTATTAATTTAATTCATAAGGCCTTTTCCTGTAGCTGTACTGATGAGACAAAGATGACCTGTTTTTGCAGAGTTTGATGTGTTTCATGCTTCTTCTTTGGGAACAAGCACCACAATGCCTTTGAAAACATGAGCACGTGAGACCTGCACATGAGTCTGAGGATCCAGCTGCCCTCACACTGTGAAACAGCTGGAAAGGACTTTTCAGTCCTCACAACCTTTCCATTTCTCTACAGCTGTTTATAATGAGGAGTAAAGGAACACATCTATCCAATCCAGCCTGGATGATTAATTAACTGATGCAACAGCAACGCTGCAGCTGCATTTGCCAAGTTATCATCCTCAGGACCATAATTAACACAGAGGAAAGTCCAGTGGGAATCAGGCTTGAATGACATCAGTGATAACAATTAAAAGCTTCTGAAGTTTTTACGGCACTTCAGAGCAGCCTCTTCTTCTCTGAGCAACCCTTCAGTTCTGCCAAATCCCTCTTGGAGGCAGCTAAGGCTCAGTTTGTTTTCACTCAGGATCATTCTAGCCAGCAGAAACCTCTGACCTACGGTTTTGCTTCTGAAGTAACGGTGCCTTGATTATATTTCCTCTTTATCCCCATTTCTTTCATGTAAGCAGTGAAAGCACAAGAGGAAAGTGCACAACTGAAGCAGGAATTGGGGCAGATTTCTCCCTTCAGCCGGCCTTTTGGATTTTATCCTGGTGAATTCTGCAGTTCAGGAGGCAAGAAGCCATAAAGCTGTCTGACTATACTTAGCCTTTCCCCAGTGCAGTTTTGGCTTTCTTCTGCCCTCTCTAAAACTTCATGGCTCTGAGCCGTGGATATTCACACCTCATGGCATAAAACCCAAGCAACAGACTGAAGCAGTTATAGTAACATAATGGATTTTAATATTTTTGTCTTATCTAGTGGAGATAGACATTTCCAGCCTTGATGCACTGACCCGGTGTACAAGATTTCCCAATTCCTCCCAGAGACATCAGTCTACCCACAGACAGCAGCTCCTAATGAGGCAGCACAGCTCTCTCTCCTCTGAAACAAATGCAAAGAGAGGACATCCTTGATCTTTTATTGCCTAAGTGTTTCTGGTGCAATGATCTACTTGCAGCTGACATTTGAAATTTGAAGCTGCCAATGGGATTTGAAGGTCATCCAAACACAGCTTTAAACCTGCTCTATTTTGCTCCCTAACGTAGCCCCCATGCAAATCTCTGGTTGTAAGTTATCCTTAGTAGGTTCTTTTCCTCCAAGCTGATCATCTGTTATATCAATTTGTGACTGGGTGGATAAAAGCAAAAATACTTTCAGAGATTTTCCTAATTATGTCTCCATTTAAAGCAGTAAATGTGGAAAATTCAATTTTGTCTTTTAACTTACACTGTTCAAAGAAAAAATAAAATCTCTTTTTCCCTATAACCACATGACACTTTGATATAAATAGATTAACATCATTAAATGCTGTGGTTAAATATCTGTTGTATCTTTTCAGGAAAGTGTGTTAGAAATACTGTGACATTCCCTAGGCTACTAAGTGGACTTAAAAGAATTTGTATTTCTAATTCAGAAGTGTAGGTTTTTATACCTATCTACATTTGAGCAAAAAGGCTACCTATGTGTCTGGATCTAAAAAAGTGACTATGGTCCCATGCAAAGGATCAGCCCACATCTGTATGACACTTCAATCCTACTTAAGCCTGTTCAAAATAACATTCTTCTTACACAAATAAGACAACACTGCTCTGGATCAGGTCATGGGAGACATGCTGAGTGTGCTGCACTAAAGGAGGGAGAAGGAACAACACAGCATTACTAGGTTATGCTATCACCTGTGCTTTCTGCCCTCCTTGGACACCCCAGCCTCTTCTTATATATCATATCGTGGCCTCACAGATCATGGTAACCACTGGAACCTGGAATGTTGAGCCCCAGAGCAGGAGAGAAGCTGGAGCATTGAGGAAAGGCTGAGCTGGCCTGTCCTTAGCAGTGGAGCATCACAGAACCAGGTCAGCTCTGACTGGCATCAGCGGCAAGACAGACAAAACTTCCTAAATGTGGTGCTCTGAATGCCATTAAACACGCTCTCAATGACTTCTTATAAAGTCCTATTTCTTTTAAATTACGTACTTGCTTAGTAAAACACAAATTCAGGCTCACTTATCCCAAAAATCCAGTGATGCCACTCCACACAGCAAGCTCCAGCATCTTAGTAAAACACAAATTCAGGCTCACTTATCCCAAAAATCCAGTGATGCAAGCCACTCCACACAGCAAGCTCCAGCACGAATTTAAACCACGAGAGTAAATGTTGCCAGACAAGGCCTTGAGCCACCTCATTTGTGCCACATCCTCCACAGGCAATTCTGTTCACTGGACAGGCTTGACACCTCACACTCAAAGGAAAAGGCCAACTTACAGGTGACAACAGATGGCTGCGACAGGGAGAGGCCACGCTCAAATGTGTTCCATGACTGCTGTCTCGAATTATTTTCATTCCCCAACCTACTGATTTCAAGGCATTTGCCATTACCCAGTCTGACAATACCATTTGTGATGGTACATGTAAGCCTCAGGAAAAGCCTGCTGACCAGATACTTGACAATGGATTTCTCTAACAGTAGCACAAGTGTCACCATGTTTTCTCACTGATTTTGTATGTGAACTACCTCTGGGATTCTCCACCTCCCATAATTTGCACTTCTTAACATTTCTCCCACAGCAAATCTGAAAATCTTGGAAGTACCAGGGAGGTGACTTTGCAGAGCTGCTTCTGCAATGTCCCTGAACATTTCTCAGAGCAGTCAAAAAGGGAAGTTGTTCTGCGGCTCCTGACCCCACCATATGGCAGTGGTTAAACTCAGCCCTCAGATCATCTGCACAATAAGAGAAGCACCTGTGTCAAGTCAAGAATGGCTCTTTTGGACATCAGGAAAGGCAGAAAACCACCATGAGCAATCATTTTAATTATTAAAGAATCTGGTCACCAAATGAGGGAACATTGATTTAACAAAGTTCCTTTACTGTATTGTGCAGCAAAATCATTAATCCTCAAAGCTCTGTAAAATGGACCGACACAGCTGTTTGTGAGCAGCTGTCTTCAGCAAGGAAACCAAAAGGCCAAGAGGAAAGAAAGTCACCAGGTGTTAGCTAAACTACGTGTTAACAAAATCGTGGTAGCACCTGACACTCTATACATTTATAATCCTGCTGGTTTTCATTCTGTACAGCTATGCCACACATGGAGAAAATGTTCAGTGACAGGCTGGACAGCACACTGGGCAGCAATTTGCAAGAATGCAACCACGAAGGATAGAGGAATTCTGAAATTAATCTCAGGGGCTTGTCTAAAACCATATCAAAGGCATAACCACAGAAGCAGCAGCTATACCCAAACTTCTATGGAGCCTGGGAAGTAACAGCAATTCAGTCATGGTGATTGGGATTTCAGCTGTCTGTTCACCAAAACACACAGGTTTTTGCTGGCAGTCGAGACACTGTGACTTTCTTGAACTGTTCCCCAAACTAAATCCCAATTAAAGATGTTATGTCATGTGACATATGGCAAGTTACAATCACACCCCTGATGTGTAGACAGCAGCAACAGAAGGCTTTGATTCCTGCATACCTGGACTTCAGCAACAGAAATGTAGTTCACACTCCTGTAATGGCACCATTCCCAGTCTCCTAATCAGACTCTGCCTTCAAGAAACTCCAATGGTCTATTTCTGGTTCTATCAAAACACTCAGGGGGACCGCTTAGCAGAGGTAAAGCACTGTGAAAGTAATGCTCTGCATACAAGGAGGTAGAACTGAAGCACAGCATCTAGCTCAAATGGTTCAGCCCAACTCAAAATGAAGAAGAATACAAGGTTCTCTGGAGTCAGCAGGTTGCAGACACAAGGCCATCACTGCCTTGCTCCAGGAGGTACAAAAAGCACTTATGGGCTGTTCATGTGATCCAAAGAAAAGCTGGACATCACAGTCATGGAAGGAGGAAATCTCACCAATAATAATGTTGTGGAATACACACTTTTGACCAGAAGTGTGTAGGTAGCCTCATTTTCAAGGGAAAAAAGGTACTGTTACACAAGCAGACTTGTCCACTGTATCTAATGCCACCCCCTGTAACCAGGACACAAAGTCAACACACAAACCAATACTGAATCAATCAACCACCTAATACCACTGTATTCACTGACCTCTGGTTTTGGAGCCATCCCTTCTGGAAAAGCTGGGGCAGAGGAACACAGTGCTTGGGGAGATAACTAGGGAATAACACACATCCTAAATGCAGCCTAAAACTACAGCCTCTGTCAGCACCAGCTCTGGCCCATTTGCAGGTCCCAAGTGCCCTACAGAGCATTACCAAGAGAGAAATACTTATTATCTGGTTTAACCAGGATAGAAACAAAACTGGAAATTGACTGATGTGCAGCAATTTAACCCAGGCATCCCAGGCACCTTCACACCAAACTCCCTCAGTGCTGAGAAAACACCAAGGCACTTCTCAGTAACCTGCACAGCAGCCACCTGATTGACCCAGGGCAACCCTAGTGTAACTTTGCTGATTCCACTGTGCTGACTTTAGAGCTGGATCTGTCCCCTAGATGCTGCATTGCTCCACTTCACACAGCTAATGTGTGAAGCTCTGCTCAGCTCCAGATGGCCAAACGTCAAAGAAATTGAAAAACAGTGATTGCCAAATCTCTGCTGGAAAAAAAAATATATATATATACATACAGAAGAAATCAAAGAGGGATCACGAATTCAGCATCTGAAAACCCAATGCAATGTGCTGTCCTGTTTTGTAGCTCAAGGTATTTACCTTGTAAAAGGTAATGAAAAGATGCAAAGGTCATGAAAACCTGCAATAAATCCCTGCTCCTGGCTACTGAACAGCATCTCAGCTCTCTTCATCCTGCTGACAGTGTTTATGTCCTCCAAGACAAAAAGCCATCATGCTCTAGATTAGGGGTAAGACCTGCATGCCCTACTGGCACACGAGCAATTCCAAAGAAGTATTAAACCTAAATAAGAACTATATTCAGATACTCCATGTTCTTTAAAAATAATAAGGCATGACTACAAAGTGAACTATGCACTACACAAAAAAGAGGTTGCCTGTGGTTTAGTCAACTGGATAAAAGCATCTCTATGCAATTTGGGGAGTTCCTCATGGTTTTAGCAGTTTTCCACTGTGCCAGGATGACAAGAGAATTCATTGGAGCTACTCAGTTCAGTGCAGTGTTTAGCCTGGAGAGAGGAAAAGTCAGAGGGAGGAAGGGACAGCAATATTTTGATTAATATACACAAATGGAACTCATTAAGAGTAGGATCAATTTCCAAGTTTTATACAACTTCTCTTCTCTGCACTAACCTACATCTGACATCAGTCATAACACTCCAGAAACAGCTTAAAGTAATTTTCACACCTTCCTTCTAGGACATCATGTCCTAGATCAGATAAAGCATATTCTATATGAAATACAGATTTTACCTAGACTCCTGTAACTGCCAGGATGAATGATCCCCAAAGATCACAATGCCCACTGTCATTCTGTCAAACAGGGGAATGCTTATTCAGCTTCATGTATCTTATGAATCACTGTATACAATTAACATTACTTTAAACATGCCAAAGTATAACTATCTTCAATATCAGCTGCATTTTGTAATAACTATATATTCTTGAGGCTTTCGGTTCTGCTCATATATATAAAGAATGTGCAAACCCCTCTTGTTTTGAAGTCTCCAAAACAGGGGTTCAGACTAAACACACCTGAACAAAACTGTATGTCCCTTGGCACAGAACCCTGTGTGGTAGCAGGGTGCTGGGTTTGGCTGGGGTGAAGTTCATTTCCTCATGGTACCTAGTAGGAGACCACGCTTTGGGTTCGGTCTGGAAGCAGTGTTGATAACAAAGAGATGTTTTCATTATTGCTGAGCAGTGCCTACAGAGAGTCAAGGCCTTTTCTGCTCCTCACCCCAGCAGTGAGCAGCCTGGGGGTGCACAAGGAGGGGAGACAGCCAGGACAGCTGAGCCCATCATGTTCAGTACAGAGAACCCAGGGAAGAAGAAGGGAGGGGCAGATGTTTGGCGTGGTGGTGGGATGCCTTCCCAAGCCACCACTGTGCATGAGAGAGCCCTGCTCCCCTGGGGATGGCTGAGCACCTGCCTGCCCAGGGGAAGCACTGAAAAATTCCTTGATTTGCTTCGCTTGTGTGTGTGGCTTTTGCTTTCCCTATTCAACTGTCTTTATCTCAACCCACGAGTTTTCTCACTCTCTCTCTTCCGACTCTCTCCCCATCCCACTCGAAGGCAGTGAGGGAGTGGCTGAGTGGGGATGAGCTGGGGTTAAAGCACAGCAATCACAAACTGCTAATGGTGAAACACCTTCAAAAGGCTGTGTGCCTCGTCCTGCCTCCTGGCACCTGTCCCCACAACCAGTCCTATGCTCAACACCTTCCTCTGCTTCATACCACACCAAAAATCTGACCAATTCCTCTCTCTGACTGGCACAAATCTGGAATTATTCTGCTGGCCTCCACATTTATGATTCCAGATTTACACAACCAAAGAGAATACAGCTTGTCTTCCAAGAGCTCCACCACCAAAAATTACTTTTTGCCAATATATTCTTTGCCTATAAAATAAGCATTGCCGTTTCTAAAGAGTCATTCAGGCAAGAAACAGGTCAGAAATCAAAGACATGCTGATTATTTTTTGTATCACTCAGAAAAGATCAAATTGCTGTGTCTGCCTCACCCTCTGATACTACAGAATATGCCCAAATGTAAGCAGAGTACTGCTGGACATTTTCAGAATGGGAAAATAACCATTTTAGAAAAGATTTTAACTTCCTGTTCCTAGTGGAAAATTAATTTGATACTAAACATTTGTGGTCCCAAGACCAACTCTTAAGAACAGAATGTTACAAAACTCATAAATACTGGTGGTAAATAATGTTGGAGAGAATGAAAAGATGAATTAAAGATTTCCTACTGGATTATTCTGCATTACAGAAATTAAGGAGGGTGGGGCAGAAAATTAAACTTAATAGAGTCCAAAAACTATTTCAGTCCATGATGAGTATTGTTTTTGGAATTCCATCTGGGCAAGAAACATCAATTTATATTTTACTAAGGACTCCACACTTTAAAGAAATTCTGAGAAGGCACAGTAATATGAACTATAAATGCAGCAGTGCTCTCCCATCGTGGTGCCAAAACATTATTTTTTATCCTAGAATTTGGAAAAATCTCAGACAAACAACATTTGTTGCTGAAAATCAGAAAATGAGAACACACTAAGTAAACTGAGCTTTCCAGCCAGCATGAAGGAAGACAGATTCTGTCTAAAACTGTTAAATTTGGAACTGTTAATAACATTATTGGTGTTTAGGCAGCAGCAGTGATTCCTGTGGACTTTATTTTCTCTTCCTGCTATTTTTTCTGTCTCCCCAATTTCATTTACATGAAGTATATTTTGTAAACACAAAAACTACTGTTACAGTCATGGAAGCACTTTTGATCAGTTTTGCCTGCAGGTGTGGGTGCCTTTAGACAAGTCAGAAATCCATAGTAATTAACCCTTTCTCAGAGAGTTAACACAGGACATCTGTTGGCATCTTTTCTAATTTCTTTACATGCCTCAGCTGATGGGGTTTCCTCATTGCTCTAGGAAAACTCCTCATATTTGTCTCTGAAACAGCAACTTGCAGTGCAATGAAAGCATGAGCAGAAAAAAAAAATATGTATTCAAATTCAAGCAGATCCTACTTTTAAGTAGATCCTGTAATTCAGGAGGATAGAAACACACCAGGGCTGGAGCTGCTGAGTCTCACTTAGGATCAGCCATTTGCTAGGAAACATGGAAACATGGCACCTAACTTAGTTTTATATTATTCCCCCCAAAAGTCATATGCTCGCACACGTGTTCCCCACTCCCTTTCCAGGCCCTATGCTTGTGTGATACTGCTAGAGAAGCAGAACTTCATAAACCTAATTGCTTAAAAATAGGATTTGGCAGAGCACCAGCTCCTAGATCAGTCTGTGAAGCGTTCAGAGGTTTTAGGCAGCAGAGTTTTTCCTCAGGCTATTACATTCCAACACTTCCCTCCACTCCCTTCAGAAAATCACTAAAATATTTGCAGCAATTCCAAGGACAGTTGCTTCAGCACAGACTCCCCTTGACAGACTGCTAGGCTACTTGGGGGGCCCAAAAAATAAAGAAATTAAAACAAAAAGCTTTTTGACACCAGAGCACTTACAACTCCTTTCTGTGACTCTCTAAATGTTCTCTATTTCCATTTATTTTAATCTTTTTTAGATTCAGGGCCATTCTGTCTGTGTCAGTTCTGCTTCTGTACCAGCTCGAAGAAGGATTTCCACACACGCTCTCTTGCTTTAAATATGTTTATTTTGCTCACCATTCTCAGGTGAGCTCTTCCACACTCCACAGCTCGTGAGAGCTCCATCACCCACTGCTCTCATGGCTTCTCAGCCTCCAGAGGAAAGGGTAGGAAGCAAATTCAGTAAGGGTACAAGGCTCAATCTTGACCTGCTTCCTTGGAAAACTGACTCATAATCTAATAGCAACATACAGATCTCGCTGGATCAGTAAATTTGGAGGAAAGATTCAGCTATGGAAGCTGAGAATCACAGAAAAAACATT
The DNA here is from genome assembly GCF_017590135.1 of Pyrgilauda ruficollis. Taxonomy (NCBI): domain Eukaryota; kingdom Metazoa; phylum Chordata; class Aves; order Passeriformes; family Passeridae; genus Pyrgilauda; species Pyrgilauda ruficollis. The sequence continues at coordinate 7,590,276 of NW_024513654.1, read as the reverse complement.
TCCTGTACCTCCACTAATCTTTCAGGAAGAGAAATGGTGTGCAGCAGAGCATGAACTAATCTCGTCCCGTCCCTCAAACGGCTGCACAGGTGGTTCCAGTTTCTTTAGCTGCTCTCCACACAGCCTCCCACTGTGTCTGTGTGTGCACTGACCCTGGGCATGCACGCAGCCACCAGCAGGATCTCTGCTGGGGTTACCCCTTCCCTGCACTGCCAGCCACTGCACCCCTTAGTTCTGCCTGGCTGCCCCTGACCTACCCTCTCCTCTGCCAGCCATTCCCTTGGGCAGCAGCACCAACAACCTGCACTAAAAATACCTCCTGAGCATCATAAATAGCAAGATGGCAGGATTCTTAATCCCCCTTCAGGCACGTAGTCTTTTTGCTTTTGATAAATATGGAGTGGCAACAATGGACAGAGAATAAAACGCATCTTAGAGTACTGGTCTGCTTGGCCTGTGCCTTGCAGAAAGGAAAAATGAGGACTCCCGGTATCCACAAATGCTGTCAGCAGAGGACAAGAGAAAAAGGGGAAGACTGCTATTACAAGAAGTCACAAAGTCTCCCAAATCTAAATTTTAGACATTTTTAACTCAACAGGATTTATAGGCCAAACCACAAGACCAGTGTTCCTAAAGAAAACCTCAGATCTGCAGAGCACCTGCGTCAAGCAGGGAGCCAGTCAGCAGGAAAACTCAAAGGAAGGGAAAGGTTGGCTCTTGCCCTGCTGAACTTTTGTACCACCACAAGCTGTACAGAACAAGCCAAATGCACAGTGCCAGGCCAGCCTGGCAGAAGGAAGAACAAGATCCAGCCCTTTCATGCCACTTGACTCCTGAAACACTTAAGCAAATGATATATGAACCTCTCTACACCCCTGCCAGACAGATTTGAAAACCCCTGCACTTCCTAAGGACTGAGGTCATGCTGTATCTGGAAATAAAAAATATGTTAAAGAACCTAAAATCAACTGTCATTTGAGTTTAAGTTTCCTGCCATTTTCCTTATGGAATCTATTGGGATAGAAATTAAAAAGTTCCAAAGAAAGACTGCAAGATTTGTTGACACCTGTAATTCCAAATACTCAAAAATCCTGACATACAATAAAAAATGCTAGATGGCTTTTTTTTTGGTTTTTTTTTACATTCTTCTATAAATTTTATAAAAATAAAGCTAGAAAATTTTGCCCTTTCCAGCTGCAGCTCTAAAGCAAGGGCTAAAGTGCTGTTTCCTACATAAATATGTAGGAAAATATTTACTACATTGCAAGCATGAAAACAAATATGGTATCACTGTGGCCACTATAATACGGTCACAGACACTAGCAATTAAAACAATTTCAATGGCATTTTCAGAAAGATAGAAATAAAGACAAGGGTACTGGAATTTTACTGCAAATTAATCAAATCATATATGAACATAATTGGTTAACCAGAACCTTTTTCTTTGAAACATATGACTCCAAATGTGCACTGCACATCTAAGTACACAAAACAGTTTTGTCATTCATCCCAAATATCAAAACATCTGGCAACAGAAAAAAAAAATATTTATAGACATTTTTGGACAGAGATTACTTCAGGTCAAGTCCAAAAGCATCCTTAAGCTGCAATCATCAAAATCTTTTATCAGTGATTTTGGATTTAGCTAGTGTTACTAAGAGAGAAATATAACATAGGCTTTTTATAGCAGCTGCCAATTCAACAATGATCAAAGTTTTATTATTCTTCCTTAGATCAAAGTCTGGACTGAATAATTTTGGGATTATCTTCAGCTCATAAAGTAGAATAAACAGTTTTGGATAACCACATTATTATATAACAATACAGTCTTCTTGCAATAAGTTTTGCTCTTATTTACATATGCCACAAGTTTTTAATGGATTGGATTATCATTTAATTATTTTATTGGCTTATGAGAACAATAAAAGAAAAATTTATACAGCAGCAGCAGAAGGCCATAGAAACATTCAAATGGTGTCTTGTGCATCTACATTCATATGCAGAGGACATTCATGAGAAGAGGTGAAACTAAGATTAGGAAAGTAACTGGGCATAGTTCCAGCGAGAGGTAATAGGTTTTACATCTCTGCTCATTATAAACCACTCAAGACATCTGGAGATCTTCTCTTGTGGGACAGAGGCATTCACACACACCTTGGCACAGACTGTCCACACCTGTACACACCCTTCCAGCTGGGATAAGGAATGTCCTAGGCAGAGAAAATCAAGATACTCACATTGTGCTGGCTTTCATTAGCAGGCATAAAATACTGCCACATGGATAATACTCAGCACAATTCTTTTTGCAACTAAGCTTAATTGTAAAGGTGCTCAGATTTGAGTTTCACTCAAGTGTGCTTTCAGTCAAGAAAAAGAATGGTTTTCATTCTGAGAAAACCATTGATTTCCACACTGTCTGTTGACCACAGGCTCAACTGTGTTCCTGTTCCACTGAACAAGGTGTTTACTGTTATCTTCAGTGACACAGCCAGTCCTAAATTCATCTCTTCTTTTACACCCTAATTCAATGAAAGTCATTAATCTTTCACAGTCTTTCTGGAAGTCAGCTCTCCCACAGGTGTTGATTAAGAGAAGTGGCATCCCAGGACACCAGAGAGAGCCATTACTTTGGCATAAACTGCTTTACAGGTTCTGTAAGCAGGGCCAAGAATTAGAGCTGGAACATCTTTTTCAGACTTGTTGTTATTACAGGCTCTTAGCTATGTTTCTTTATCATTAACTAGGTTTCAGCTCTTATATAACCTGGTTGTCTCCCAGACTTTCTAATGCCAAAAATAAACTGAAAGCTTTCATCAGAAGTTAAAAAGAAACTGTAATTTGAACAGCAGTTTTGCTGACTTCTCTGTTGATCAAAGATGCCTCATACGAGCCTGATGTAATAGAAACAAAATCAGATTTTTAATAACAGTAATTAAAGCAGAATCCTTTCATTGAGTGAAATCTCACAGTCCTTACTTGTATAAGACTTATACTGGAGGAACAGATGAAATGAGAGCCCATTTATTAAGCTGAGGTATCACTTACAGCAAAGGGAATGACAACTACTAAAAAAATGATGCAAAAACTGCTTAAGCACTTTTTATTAAGATGTGTCCATCTCTATGACATCACATGACCTGCTTTGCCATTCCAGAAACAGAATAAAATATATTTATTAGTTAAGGAAGCAGTAAACCAGAACATCTTATCATGTCCTTCCTGTAGAGCCCTCTGTGCTAAGACCACCCCTCTGACTGACCTCCAAAAGGATAATTTCTTATAGCAGTAAGTTATCAGGATCAGGAAAAAAAGTCTGTAAGAAATAGAAAAAAACACTGCTGGCTTCATCAATGAACAGTACCACGTACTGCAGTCATCAGCATGCTCCAAAGAGAGCTAAGCACAGGTCTAAAGGCTTCAGGGAGTCTGAACCTCACAATTTGCTGGCTGGCTTGGACTGGTTTTCTTGTACCAGCCTCTCAGATGAAACTGCAAATACACCACAGGGGATAAAAATACCTTTTTCCTCACCTTTGAGAACATCATCTTCTTGATGTTCCCTATTTCACACTTCTGTTCAGAGTGCCCTCAGTCACAGCTGCACAGAGCAGGCATCTCTGCCATGGACTTCTCCCTGCAATCCTACCAGCACAGCAGGAAAATGCCAGCAGCCTCCTCTCAGGGCATACTGGTGCCACAAAACACTCTGGCTTATCACACTTTTTCACACACCAATCTTTTTCACAATTATGAGGCCAGATCCTCCTTCCACTTCAAAATGTGGCATTCAGAGGAGCAGAGTAATAGTTTTCAACATGAAGTGCATATAATCTTTTCTATCCATGAAGAAATAACTCCAAGGACATATTAAGCTGGCCACAACAAACTTTGCAGCAGCACAGAATCCATCACAGGCTGCATAACCCACACAAGGACTTGGGCAGGTAGTCAGAGGTAGCTCCTATTCAGCTGTCACTAAAACTCTGTACTTTAACTCAAATATGTGCACGTGAACAGCAGCCACTGCACTGTGGATGTGGCTGCATTTCATCAGTTACATGGAGAAAAATTATTCACCAAAGCCCTAATTCTGGATTAAATTCTGGACTGCAAATAGAAAAAGAAGGATGTAAAACAACCCCATCACACCAGTGTACCTTGCTGAAGCCTGGTTGGCCCAACCTTGTTTACAAACTAAGGACCTCTCTCCACAACATATGGGACTCTTATTTGGGTGTGAGCTTCTGAACATTTATTTATTTCTGAAAACATGACATAATAAAGGCTGAGCATTTTTAAAAATGCATATCTTGCAGTTTTTCTCTGCTACTGCTGTATCATGTTTAGGAGTTTTCTTTAGGTTTTAATGAAGAACACCTAATTATAAAGATATGTTTCCCTAAACAGTATGTGGTAAAAAAACTGAAGGCTATTTGCTGGTATCAGAACTCACAGGCAAAAGTCTGCTTTCCACAGTGTGACTCTGTCTTAGCACTGCAAAACTAAGAAATACTACACCAGTCACATGAACTAACCATGTGTGGCTTTCATCTTCAATTACTAACAGATTAGATTAAAAAATAATCTGAAATATTCAATTCAAACCTATTAAAAGAAAAAACAGAAATCCCCATCTTGTTTTCAGAGACTGTGAAACGCATGAGGTTCTGGTGTTCTTCACTAAAAGCTATTCTGCTGCTTTTCCTTCCATAAGCTGATGCTTATTTTCCTTCTTTGCAATTCCTTTCAAAACCACGCATTGAAAATAGACTCTACCTCATTGTCCCAGTTTCCTCTTCTTGTTGCCATTAGTCTATGCAACTTTTTCCATGCATTCAAGACTAATTTTCATTAATCTCAAAGCACAGACTAAGCTTTGTTGAGGGGGAAAAAAATGGGACAAGGCATCAAACCTTAAAAAGAACTTAAAAGAGATACTGCTGTTTAAATCAGATACCTCTGTAACATATTCTTCTTTCCCACTGAAACAAAAGCTCTACCAGGCCTAAAGATTCAGGTGCAGCTACTGGTTCTCATGTACAGGCATGCACTGCTTTCAGTGATTTGACAATCCAGGTGCTGATTCTGAGCTACTCAAGCCATTACATTGAGGTTCAGACCCTAAAATGAGTAGTGAAAAAAGCATAAATCATTACATGTATTTAGAAGAAATAAACAGAAAGTACAGACAGGATTAAATAACAGTACAAAATCAGCACAGAAGAAATTCGGGGCAAAAGCTGAGGAGAGAAAAGCTCTCAGAGCCAGTTCTAAATCCTGCCCTGCACAGGTATTCCCAGTGGGAAACAGCTGTGCTGGCAGGACTGCACACACAGCCTGCCTCAGGTAGGGCTGCAGAGCCCCAGAGCCTGCCAAGAACACGTTCCTTCCGGCTATGGAGCCTTGTAGCAGGGAAAATGGGGACAATCACCAGGACTGGAAGCATTGAAACTAAAATATTTAACTACCATAAGCATGCAAAAATTGCCAGCTTCTGAAATGAAGGAAATGTCCAGCCAGCTCACACTTCCCCACTCTCCAAGTCACTCAGCCTGAGAGTGTTTGGTAACAGCCATGAAATAGTCACATCACGAATTAGGGACATCATGACATGCCTGAAAGAAATACCTCTGACAACAAGTAGAAAAACACAGCACCAGATTTCAGAAAAGGACACAGCAGCCACCTCTTCAGTGGCTGGTTCCTTTAGATAAGAGCAATATTACCCTGAAAATCACAGACTGTAATAAAACATTGACCAGAAGCTCCCAGCAGCAAGTTTTTAAATCACTCAGCATAGACTTCAATCAAAACCATTGCTGCCAGCAACAGCAGCCATGTCTACAGCCATCTGAGAAAATTTGGAAAAGAAAAATAAAGACTCTTAATGGTAAGAACTGAAGATTTAGTATGCTAATTTCTCATTGAAAAATTGATGATTTCTTCACACAGAAGTTCCCAGCTGTGAAACAGATCAAAGAAATGTGCAATGTCCAGGAAGAAAGAATTGCTAACAGAGCACAACATAATGAGTAGAAGTTTCTCATCTGCTGTTAGAACTCTATTATCAACTTGTGTAAGAACAAATGAGGAGCCTGAGAAGAGACCCAGAAGGCAGAAATTCCCCTGTTCTGATCTGACCCTCAGACTCAGGGAAGGAAAAAAAAAACAAACAAAAAAAAAAAAAACCCCAGGATTTGTCTCACCTGTAAAATGAGGACACTCTCTCACTACTGTCACAGTGATTTATTTGTCTGAAATTCTGAAATGAGAAGTCTTTGATCTACATTTGTTAAAAAATCATATAGGAAAAGACAAGGATTGTAGTATAAAATAAATTCTTAAACTAAACAACTCTACTTTGACTTGAGCAGGCTAAAAACTGCACCTGCCTTCTCTACAATACCCACATTAGCAGCATCAGGGTGGCACACTCCAATTTGTTAAAACTGCACAGCAAAAATACTTCTTCAACACTAGCTTCTGTCAAAATTCAGTGACTTTTTCACAAAAAAAACCCCACACCAGTCTTGATAAACCTCCTATTTCACACGTCTTTTTTGTTTTCTGGAAGTAGTTGCTACCGGACTAAGTGCGTCTCATGCTAATTCTTTCAACATTTAGGGAAAAAAATAGCAAAGATCTTTGTATTTGATCACACCAAACACTCCCATTTGTGCCTGTTTGCTCTAGCATAACTGAAGATTATAATAGTTAAAAATAGCCATTTTTCCATTAACTTAGACCTTCATGATAACACGTAGTTTTGACAGTTTTTAAGCAGTGTGAGATAACATGCACAAGTAGGTCACAGTTATACTTGGCTTTAGAAAAATGTCTTTCATCCAGGGAATTTACAGCTCTTTGCAAACAAGCCCTTAGGTAAGCAACAATCTATAAGGCTTACTCCAACACCCAAATTCACTCATGTATGAGTCCTAACAGCAACTACTTAACAACAGCTGAAAGTAGAATATTAAGCCTTTTGCAAACTGCAAAACTAAAAAGCCTGAGTGACGTCAATGGCAGCTCTCCACTGATCCCAACAGGCTGTAGAGCAGGACATGAAAGTGCCCTGGGAAGGACTCCAACTTGACAGGAAAGAGAAAAGTGATTTTTCAAAGTTTGTTTCAGCTCCTAGTTCAGTCACAAGATTTCCAAAATGATTATTTGTTCAAGCTTCTGGGAATACTTGTCTGTGCTGCTTCATCTGGCATTTGGTCAACACATCTGCTAAAGCCATACTACCAGGAAAGTGGTGGAAGAATGCTAGAGACCTTCCATTTACATAACAACAGGAGCTGAGAGACTGCAGGTGTGAAGGACTGCAACAACAAGGTCTGTGAAGAGTGGAAGGAAAAAAGAAAGGTTTCAGAAAATTCATCTTAAGGCATAGGCGAGACATTAGTCCTCACAGCAGCCCCTCTGAAAAACTTAGCTACCATTATTTCCAAGTAAGGAAGCATAAAACTATTTAATCCAGAGTTCTATTTAAGGCAAAATGACATTAATTTGTATTATTAGTTATAATTTATGTATTGATTTATAATGTCTCAGAATTTCAGTGACTATAGGGGTAGCTTTGGTTAAATAACAATGAGGAACTAGTGCAGGAGAGTTAAAAGGAATGGTCCAAAAGTCACGAGGTACTGCTGGATTTCAGGAGTTTCTTCTGTCATCTGTTGCAGTCAGTTCACTACACCATGCTGCCTCCTGGAGCAAAAGAGATGAATAGAGAGCTGCATGGATTGAACACTGGTAATACTGTGAGGTTTTTACTACCCCTTGAATATCCTCTGCAGTTTAGTAAGAAAAATGCCACAGGTTAATGTTTAACCCTTTTGCTATGCTAGTTATGCTTGGTATACAATCAACAAGCAGACAGCTCCAAGTGCTTGGTGCATACAGAATAATAATGATCACCTTTGGACATCTAACACCACATAAAATATTAACAATCAATATTCGCTGAGCTTGCAGACCATAATGATAGCGTGGCTTTAATGTGACTGCATATGCATGAGGTAATCTGCTTTCATGAAGCACAGGGTCCCTATCTGGCATTTAAACAAAGCCCTAACCCCATAAACACTCACTTCTTACTTGTGCTACATTCTCCTGAGTAACCTCATGAAGACCGGTCATATCATTTAAATGTGTAAAAGGAAATTTCTGTGTTGACTTTTTAACAGCAGTAGTGTTTAAAATTATTAATAATGACAATGGTCTATAATGTTTCACACACAGCTTTTAGTCAGCACTGAATAAATCTATTTATTTACCCAGACTCATGTATTTTCCACACAAATCTATTTGTTTAACTTTAAAAGGATTTACTGATAGAAATTAACATCTTCATCTGTTTCATGAATCTTATTCACTACTTCCCTAAAGACCTATGGACTGTCTTACTCCCTCTCTCTCTCTCTCTCTAATTAATTACTTTGAAAAAACGAGATGGCATGAGAGGGACTGAGAAAGAATTCACTTTCCTTCTCCAGGCAGCTCTCCAGTAGAATTAAGCAGGCATCAAACATCATGTGTTGTGCAGATGAATGGGAAAGAGGGACAGCTGGGGGAGGAAAGGGAAATATGGCCAGTGGAAACGTTCCCTGGCTTCCCATTCTGTATGGTTCAGTTTTTGTGAGTCATCTGCAAAGCTGAAATTGCAAAGTTTTTATGTCACTTTTACAAGTCCAGGTACCCCTTCAACAACAAATCTGCTCCAGGTTATAAAGCTTTGCTGGGTGTTCCCCACAAGTACTAATGCAGCCTTAGCACAGCACTGATGCTCACATACTTAGTGTTCTTCCAGAAATGGATTCTTTGGAGACCAATATACTCCATTTCTCCCTAAAGCAAGAAATCTACTGTTCCATGAAGAATTATGCCACTCTAACACCATTTATTATTTATATCTAAAATGGGTGTGATGCTTTAGGAGTATGGGCATAGCCACAAAGTGCCGACAACCTTTTAGGAGTCACACGATGTCTTCAACGTGCATGAAGCTCCCTTGGATGTCAACAGCAATCCAAGCAGATGAAAGAACTGGTCCATGCTGAGCAGTATTCATGAAGATGCAGAGAGATCAAAGTAGGAACAAATAAGATGCATCCTTACATTCAGGGGTTTGTCAATTTGCAATATGTAATTTTTACAAAGTATTTGTTTCAAGTCAGAGGTAGCCAGGGAGTGGTTTCACTTGTCATTATTGTGCAAATAATTGTCTGTCTTCAGGAGATGCTTACAAGTATTTCTGCTTTGTTATGACAACATTCAGAAAATGCTTAACTTTATGTCTCCAGTCCTTTAATTTGTACTAAGTATAATAAAAACCCTAAAGCATCAGTCTTTGTGCCACACCTGTGCCAGTTTCTCATACTGGAAGCATAACTTTGGGACAAGATGAGATCTGCAATCAATGAGGCTGATCAGTTCATCTCCAGACCAGAATAGGCAAACACACAGCCAGAGTTTACACACAAATGCACGGAAATGACAAAGGCTCTTCAAGTTTAAGCCATAATTTTAAAAAATGCAAATCTGAAGTAAAACTCAAAACGTACATTTCAAGCCAGATGCAAATGTCCATCAGAGGTACAAACCGACGATCGGATTTACCACCACACCCTACCAGGAGCACTTGCGTTACCAATGACAGGACAAGCCGGATGCTCCCTGCGCTCATCAGACACCCAGTTCAATCCGCTCCCGTTCCCTGAGCAGCAGCACCCGCCCAGGTCCGACCCTACGCCCACCCTCCCCACCATGCTCCTTTCTCTGCATACATCCGTACATCCCACCGTCACTTAACGCGTACCGCACTTCCCCGTGCCCCTACAGCCGCCCCCCGGGCTCCGGGGCAGGCGGAACGGGATCGCCCGCCCGGCCGGCAGGTGCGGCGGGCGCCCGGCCCCGGAGGATGCTCTGCGGCGTCCAGCCCCGCTGCAGCCCAAGCCGGAGCCCCCCGCACGGCCCAGCTGCAGAACGGTACCGGGCAGGCGACGGCCGGCGGGGGATCATCGCCTGGCCGCCCCCTGCCCCGAAATCGCCGGCGCAGCCTCGGGGTGCGGGGCACCGCAGCGTGGCCGGGCGGCAAGGTCAGCGCGGCTCCGCCGCCCGCGGGGACGCGAGCCCTGCGCGGCAGAGAACCCACCTCTGGCAGACATGGCTCAGGCTTCTTACTCCCTGCCGCGGAACTGCTGCTGCTGCCGCTGCCGCTGCCGCTGCCGCTGTTGCTGTTGCTGCTGCTGCTGCTGCGGCGGCAGCGCACGGCCCGCACCGCCTTGCGCCCTCCGCGCCGCGGCGGCCGATGCGGGGGGCGGCGGCCGATGCTGGGCCGGGCCGGGGCGGGCGGGTCCGCGCCGCCGCCGCGCTCCCTCCCTGCCCTGCCCTGCCCTGCTCTGCCCTGGTGCGGGGCGGCGCCGGGGGCGGCCCTGCGGGGCGGGAGCGCGGCTGTCTGTGTGTGCGGGCTGTGTGTGTGCGTGTGTGTGTGTGTGTGTGTGTGTGTGTGTGTGTGTGTGTGTGTGTGTGTGTGTGTGTGTGTGTGTGTGTGTGTGTGTGTGTGTGTGCGGGTCTGGCCGTGCGTGTGCCGGCGCGGAGCGGCCGCGGGGCGGGGCAGCGCCGGCGGAGCCACCGCGGCCGCAGCCGCTCCCGGGCGCGGTGACTGCGCGGGGCGAGGTGCGGGGCGCGGTGCCGCAGAGGGCGACAGTCGGGGACAGCCGCGCCGCCGGCAAAAGGCACGAGCGCCAAGGAGAGCGGCGCGGCAGAGCTCCAGCTCCTCGGAGCGCTGGATAGGCGTGTCTGCTCGCTGACAGCTCTGCTCGCTCGGGACCCGGCGCTCAAGTCAGTGGCACAACTTGAAATTCACGCACCGAACAGTAAAGACCTACCTGCGTAACTGTATGTAAATTGTATATGAACAGAATTTCTAGGAATGTTTTCTGCAAAGCAATCATGGCGTTAACACACAGAAAAGAGCACTCAGCTTCCTCCTGGCACCTTAACAAAAGTACCAAGCGACCAAAAGCAATGCACCAGAAAAACAAGATCAGTATCTGGTCGACACCTTCACCCAGCCTCCAGCCTAGTGAGGCCAAATATTCCCATGCCATACTAAAAAGAAAACCCCTACGCCACCAGATTATTAGATGGTGGCAAGAGTTAAGCAAATCAACAATCTAGTTTGTCAAGAATGACAGGTTAGAAGACCATATCAGAATAGTGCAGTTAAAACATTAGAGCAGACTTTTATCAATTTCAGAATGGGCAACTATGAACTAAAAACCAGAAAGCCCAATCTGTGATATTCTGCAAGGAGCCAACATGCAAACTGAATGACAGGAAAGACTGAATCACACTCCTCCACTCTGATCTACCATGCACTACACATCTTCATACTAGCAAGAAGCCTACACAATTTTTCTATCCAAAAAGCCCACAGTTACCAGAATCATATCTAAAAGAGGTGTATATCAAGTGGCCACAGGTCAGGAATGGATGCTAGTAGCAGATGCATCATGGATTCTCAGTGCTGTCTGCAAGTGCATCCCAGCCCGTGCCTCTGCTGTGTCAGATCCAGCCTCTGGCACTGCTCACCTTCCCCCTCATGCAGCCGAGCAGGGAAGGCATTTGTCTAGGGAAGCATGGAAGCAGCAGCAGGATGGGCAGCACTCACATGCCCCCTCATCAGGGGACACAGGCACAAAAAATGAATTGGCACATCTGTTTGCCAGAATTTGTGCCCATGCTCACACGCTGCAAAGACTTTTAGTCACATCCAGCTCTGTTTGCCATGGATTACCCCAGTGTTCCATAAAGTTCAATTCAATCATATTCCTTATATCATTCTGTTTTCTTCACCCTTGCAAATGTTTCTGAATCTGGCAGCAGGAATAAAATAAATCTAAAATTCTTCTCTCTCTAAACTCTTATGACATTATCCTTAGCTGGTGATCTGACATCCCTTGAAAAAAAATTCTTTTCCCTGCTCCTTTTCTGAAATTAGAAGAATTTTCCACTTGCAAATCACTCAAATTTTCTTTCTTGTCCAAAAGGGGCAAGGTTTTCCTCAGTCAATGTAGTATGACAGCATTTTGTATTTTTAATTAAGTCATTTCCTATTCACTTCCTCAGTGAGTTTCTGACTAGCACTATCACAGGTTCTCCCGTGTGGTACTTAATAGATGGCTTTAAAAAGAAGGTTCAGGAAAATGCAGAAATTACCTTTTTAATTAAGAACTTCCTTTCTTTATACTGCTAGGAAATAGGAAGGGAAAGGCATTTGTACCTTGGGATTCTATAGAACACAAAGAGTTTATTCCATTCATTGTGTAAACTCTCTGTGGCAGAGAGGTTGAACAAACATGTTGGCCAGAGAATAATAAAATGGGTCAGATACAGCACTCATTTATTAAAGTGAGCTTTTTAGCTGGGTTTCTTGAGGACCTGAGGCTGATGGAGTTTTATTTTCCTGTCTGTCCCCTCCATCAAGTCGCCTCCAAGAATATTTGGATATGGAGAATTTCAGTTCAGGTTGACTAAAAGGTATAATTCAGAGCAAGTTCTACATCCCTATGAGTTTTGTAGTAATTAGCACTTAAGAAGAAAAATTAAAATAAAGGAGAAAAGCTGCAGTGGAGACAGTTACCAGTTCTGGAGGCCACGTCTTCATTAGCCACAAGTACCTGTTGGGCAATCTGCATGTGGGCAGATAAATCTGCTCCTGAGGTTGCTGTCTGAGATCCTGTCACTATCTAGGGAATGTGGAAGGAAGCTGAAGAGGGTGGAAAAGGAAGGTGCAGAGAAGTGAGGCACCATTATTAATATTATTTTACAGGTGAAGTTGAGTCAGAGAAGATGGACAAGCCAACCCAAGGCTTGCTCACTCTCCTATGCAGTCCCTCTTCTCTCAGCCCAGCCCCTCTGCTCCTGCTTCCCTCACTGCAGCACTGGCTTGAACCTCACAGAACTACTTTATCTCATTAATTAACAAAGAGTTGCTCGCTTTCTGTATCCAAATTCCCTACATTTGCTGTCTGAACCAAAGGCTCAGATAAACACTGGAACATGACTGAAGGCGAGTGCAGAACTGCACAGCCAGGAAGAGTGAGGAACCATTAGAGGCAACAGAGAAGATCCTTTTTAGCAGCAGCAGCAGCTGTTGAGCTGCTTGATTGAGCCATTTCCTGACTACTTTAGAAGTCCATTAAGGAGCAGTGATTGACATTGTTTTATTTCAGGCATCTACCTGAGGCTCCTGAATTAGTCAGCTGGGAAGTTGGATCCTATCTCCTGCATTTTGCTATTGACAGTACAGATTAAGCTTCTAACTCATAGTGTTAAAAGATCCATTAAGGTAATTTTTTAAGGTATTCAAGCTTCAAGAGATCCAAACAGGCACCTCATGGTTTTTCAGAGATGCCCAAATATTAATAAATTTTACCAAACAATAGGTGTTTCCAAGTCCTGTCTCAATGCCCTTGAGGAGCTAAGTGTGTTGTCCAAGGTCACAGAGAAAATCCATGTCATAGCAAAGCATAGAACTTGCATCTTCAAAGAAAAGTAGCCCAGATACTGGGCTGTGTTCTCTGTGCAGCATACCTTGCTGTCACTTAGCCTTTGTGTGAATATAAACCAGAAAGTTCTCCTTTAATCACTTTTGAACCAGTTTGTCTCTATAAAGTAGGATAGTAGTTTTAAAAGTAATTAAGATCCCATCAGTGGTATGTAAATCTATTTTTTTCCCATGAAAATCAGTACAGAACGATATAGGGAATAAAAAAAACAGGTAAAAGTCAGCATTGCATCTTTGCCTGATGCAGATAACTCATCAGTCAGAATATACTTATTTTTGCACAATGCAGGATCTTTCCTCTTGAAAATCATTGTGAGAAAAATCAGAATTTTTTTGAACAACAGACAAATTCTTACAGAAGTAAGTTTCCAAGAACAACTTCTGTGGGCAAGGCAAATGGAAAGGATGACCAAGATTGGTCTGAATAAGGATGGAAATTACTGTATTTTTCTACAAATTTTTCCACCATAGTTCCACTGGCTTCTTTTTCAGGGAAATCAGACCTAACAAAATCTAGAGCATTACTAAGCCTGATAATTTAATCAGAATTTTAATAAGCTCAGAATAAATAGTTTTCTGTGATATGAATGACAAGAAAGCAAGACAGCTCTCCTACTTTCAATATAAGACTCTTACTAGAATTTGCAATTAGTCAGTAATGGACAAGATATTAAAATAAATACGTGGCCTTTCTGTGATTACACTGAGATTCCAGGGCAGTTCCTACTAATCTTTTTGGAGAAAATTTCCCTTTTATACATTTCAAAGGAGAACTGAGCTCCAAATTACTCACACCAAATATTAATAGAAATCTTTGCTTAAGTTTTTACTTTTTTCCCCAAATTCCCACACACACATATATAAAAAGAGACTTATCAATTAAAAAAAAATAAAATTCAAAAAGATAGGAGGTTCTCCTGAGACAAATCCCAGAGTCATCTTCCTGGTTTCTTCTTATTCTGGTTTTCTTAAAAAACTCCTGTCTTCTACATGTTATTCAACCCTCCATACTGTTCTGCGGAATATGCACTTTTACAGCAAAAGTTACAGTATTGAACTTATGTTATCCTGAGTCAGTCTTGACTACCAGACTTGAATAACCCAGAAAGTTTTACACAGATTATGTAAGATGATGCCATCACATAAATGCATAAATAGGTTTTATATAAGCCAGAAATATTGGCAATTCTGAAAACTAAGGAAGTCCCTCAGATAAGCCTGTGAATACCTACTCTGTATTGCTCTTCCATCAAAATTACTGCTGTACCTGCAGGAACTTGGGACACAAAGGCCAAAATGACAAATTATTTTCTAAGACTCAGCTTTGGAAATGTCATCTAAATATTGGTTCAGCACTTCTGCTGAAGAACTTCACCATCACCCCTGTGTGTGAACCTTACCAGGAGGATGCCCACAAAGAGCTCAGAGTCAGAAACTTTACCAGGTTTTGCAGCAGGTAGTCCCAAAGTCATGTGTGAAGTATGTACTGTGAATAAGAGCTGTGAGCACACATCTGTGGGAGATGATGAGATGCATCCCGGAGTCCTGAGGGAATTGGCTGATGTAGTTGCCAGGCCACTCTCCAAGATATTGGAAAAGTCATAGAAGTCAAGTGAAGTCCCTGGTGAGTGGAAAAAGGGAAACATCTCTCCTATTTTTAAAAAGGGTAGAAATGAGGAGCCTGGGAGCCACTGAGCCATCAGCCTCCCCTCTGTGTCTGGGAACAGATCCTCCCAGCAGCTCTGCTAAGGCCCAGGGAGAGCAGGGAGGCGATTTCAGAATGACAGCATGGCTTCACCAAGGAGCACCTGCATCAGTGGCTGCATTCAGGAGAGACAGAGACAATCCCACAAACTGCCTTTGTTGCTATTTATATACTTCTCAGAGCTGCATCAACTTATCTCACTATGTGCCCTGCTTTACCCTTTACACTAAAGAATTTGCTGTGGCCAAGCTGAATTAAATTATGCAGTTAGAATTTGTTAAATGTGTGCTTTTCCATAGAGTGATTTTTATATAATGTAAAACACGGCAGGCATTTCCTTGGTCAAAGTTCACTTTAGCAAAGATGGTTACGAATAACATGGAATGAGTAGCAAAGAATATTCTAAATAAGTTAGTCAAAATCTTTCAGCACTGCTATACACAGGAAAGTTTGGTGAATCAGAGGGAAAACACACCTGTGGTTGCAATTACCATGAGCCAAACTCTCAGAAATGTATACATTACATTCTGCTGTGAACAGACAGGCTTGTGTGGGGTAGAAAGTCTGGGCCCAAAAAAAAATTAATTGTCTAAATCATCATGAAAGTACCTCCGTGTGTAATTTGATGTCTGATCGTAAGAGATACTTTGGTTTCTCCCTGTACTCCTGGAATTCACACATCACTGTCTTAATTTCTCACATGCTATTTTCTTTATACATATTTTCTATCCTGAGCTCTGTATTGCAGGGCCCTCTGGCTGAGAAGTATAGAATTGGACAGGCCTGCCTTCAGAGCATATCAGGATCGTTCCTTAATTAGCTGGTGGATGCAATTTGATTTGAGAGCACAAAGTACTGGCTCTTTTTCAGGAACTGAATGCCTTGCTCCTTGTCATACTAAGTCAAGATATCAGCCCCTGGTACCTGACCTGGCACTGATCAGTTTTATGGCCAAGGCAAATGCCTGCATGTAGACACACCCTCCTAGACAAAAATCTCCTGGAAATTGTGATGGCTGCTTCACAAGGACTCAGGACACACTTGGGAAAGAACCAGCCAAAAGCACAGTCCTAGAGTCATGGCAACAATAAACTCAAATCCTGAAAGAATCCTGAAAATATTTTGAAAAAAAAAACCCAACACTTTTCCTGTTAGTCTTGCCCAATATGTTCATGTACAGAGGTTCTGGCTATTTTCTTTCTCTTGCCTGTTGACACATACCAATAAATCTATCTGTTATACATGTATTTAAAGCTCAGATCTAGATGAGTTTTCTCATGCAATATTTTTCTTTCAATGTGTTAAAAAAAAACCCAAAAAACCAGAAGGTTTAATTCAGTCACACTTTTTTTTTTTCTTTAGTTCACTTTTGAATCTGTTTGAGCTTAAAGCTGATGCCAATTCTCCACAACATTCAGTTGTTTATTCCACAGCAAATCATGCCGATGGAGGTGCCAGCAGATGACTGAATTCCCTAGTTAAGCACATCACTGGAGTAAAACACGGGGTCGGGCTGCCCTCTGCGGGCTGGGATCTGGATCTGGGACAAATTGTTTTGCAACACCACACAGAGACTGGTTATTGTGAGTGCAGGATTTCGACATCTGAACACAGAATTTTGATTTATGATGTACACGTAATGCCAATATAGCAATTGGCTCTCTGCTGCCTGGTTGCTGCTGCTGCTGCAGAGGAAGAAGGAAATGCAGACTGCAGGTGTCTGATGCAGCAGTGAAGCACTCCAGGTACAAATAACAGCTCAATCTACACCTCCTGGGATTTCCTGGGAGACCCAGAGCATAACAGCTTCTGAGCATAAAACCAGAGAAACTAAATGCCTGGAAATACTTCACTTGGCACATGAGCTGCCAGGCAGAAATCAAGTACAGCACTAGTCTAAGATCTAATCAGGAACAGGTTCCTTTATATTAGCTATATTGCAGACACAGGTCTGCTTACTTCAGCATTTCACAGCATGAGGCCTGAATGTCAAACTAGTCCAAAGCAGCCTGAGGCCAGAGAACAGGGATGAGCAACAGAAATATTCCTACATGACTCTGGGTCTACTACAGACTTCATTTTCTTTGCTCATTGTCAGTAGTGCCTCTAGCTCCGTTCCTTAAGGGCTTCATCCAAGTACAGACACTCGTTCCTACAGGGCTGATGACTCAGAAAGAAATTACAAAGGATTGAGCTGTACAGACTTTTTCTGGAAATGGAGTTTGGCCCAGAGTATAGCTTCTGAACATGAAATTCTACCAGGAAGTATTCAGGTTCTCCCTCTACCCCCACCCATAGGTAAAATAATGCAATAGTGATATTCATGGTCACTCTCTCCTCTCTGAGGAGAGAATTCAGTTTATTGTCAAGAAGGGCCAGTCTTTAAATACTGGACCCTTCTTAAACTCGTTGAGGTTCAGTTCTAATGAAAATGATGCAAATATCACGTGGGATTTGACAGCCACAGGGAGTAGTCAATGTCTTTGTAAACTCAAACCAGTCCTGTAGCTTCAAATAACATAATCTGAGAGCCAAGCAGGACAAGTGAATTGCTAAGACAATGGGCTGTCAGGTGTAGCAACCAAAGCTTTTGCAAGCCAAGTAATAGGCAGCAGTTAAGCCCAGAGGTAGCACTACTAGCTGGCAAACCAATTCCTTCTGTACGGGATACACAGGGATCTTTTTTCCCGAAAAAAACACTGCGAGGGATTCGCTCTGAATCCTTTTGTCCCGGCGGTGAAGGCCGGTCAGCTGCGCCCTCTGCTGTCGAGAGCTGGGACTGGCGGGAGGCAGCGGCCTCCTCCCGCTGGAACACCTGGAACACCGCTGGAATTGTCTCATCAAATTCCACGGACAGGGAACGCTGGAGCGCGTTGTGGCACTAGAGTTTGGGTCTGCCTAGGTAACTGTGCTATCAATAATTTAAAATTAATCGCGAAGCCACTACCGAGTGGATCATAAATATTTCAGACACTTGCTTCAAAATTAAGATGTTTTACGGTGCCAACATTTAATGTCAGGCTCCATGAGAGATTTCAATTATACCTCAGGACAAAGATACGTGAATTTAAAGTATGACAAAAACCTACTTTTAATTGTGGACTAATGAGAAAGAGAGCTCTGCTGAAAGCTTCTATACTTGCATGGTAGTAATGTTCCTGATTTAATTTGCGTAACTCATATGGACTATCAAGATCAGCTTTTGCTTATGATTAAACAGATTATCTGATGAAATTTTAGGGATCAACAGATTATAGTCTTTAATCCAAAGATGTAAGTAACAATGAAATCTTATTATGCATTAGAAAACAAACAATGCAGTCAGAGCTGATCTGAAAATGACTCGCAAATCTCTTAGTAGGGTCAGGGCTAAGCAACTAAATTCTCCCCACAAACACACACAGATTCTGGCTTCCAGACTTCCCTCTCTGCAAGTACTCAGACAAAAGATTGAGGGAACCAATTTATATAAGATAGGCCACTCAACTTTTTTTTTCACAGTATTTTAGGGCAAAATCCAGTTTTATGTTTATTTATACCACATTCAGACCCTTGCATTCATTACAGTTGCAATACAGCATAAAGCGAGTAGTTTATCTTTAATCTCCTTGATTTGGCTTCCACTACCACAAGAAAAGTATCCTTGTGCTCCTGCCAGCCTGCAGTGAAATTGGCTAAACTGATCACATCTGAGTGTATTTTATCTGCTTTCAATAATTTATGATATGCTAGCACTCGCAGATACTGTATGGTAAAACATCCATATATTTACTTACAGAGGAAAGCCTGGTTTTTAATGCTTCCAGTGGAACAGAAATACTTGAGGAAAACATGATGTGATTTGAAAAGAAATGTCTCATTTTACTGACAACATGTACTTCTGACCTCCTAGTGGTCTCCTTTACAAGCATTACATAAGGTAGAGGAGGATGGTAAGAGAGTGTAACTGAAGCACAAACAAGGAATAGCTGCTGGGCAGGCAATATTTGCCCAGTGTTGTGTCCTCCACGGTAGCAATGAGTTCTGGTGTCAGGAGACTCTTGCAGATGTGACAGGTAAGCACTCAGACAATAGATGAACAACTGGGAAGTTTGTAACCCAGCAGAAGACAAATTAATGTCCCCACAGAAAGAGCAGATGTGCAGATATGGAACAGAATGCACAGGCCAGGAAAAGCCTGAAAATGGGATTTATGAAATACTGCATGAGCTGATTACATGGAGCTGCTAGCGAATCAGCAAGGAGGGAGGTGATGTACACAGCTGAGAGCACAGAACCAGAAAATTCATGACAGAAAATTACTTCAATTCCACTGCATGCTCTTCAGAGTGTATGTGCGGCATCCTTTCTGTAGTAAAGCCCAGCATTGGAAAGGTCTGAAAATGATGTTAAGTATCTTCTTAGCCCTCCTCAAAAGCAGAGACCATGCTGAATCACTAAAACTTCATTCTTTATTTCATCCAAGTAGTCACTGAAAACATACATGTCAATCTGATTATTACAAACACACTAAAATCCTGCATAGAATATCAACAGGTATTTGGCATAGCACTAACAGGAAAATTTTCATCTAGGGTAAAAAAACTCACCAAATCTTCAGGCTCTCTGAAGCAAAAGTCCAGACTGCAGGAACTTCTTCTGTAATGTAGACAAATGCATCCATTAGACACTGGCCTGGTGCCATCAATCCAAATAGCAGAGAGATTTTCAGATAAAAAGGCCAGCACATTATCTCACTGTCACACACCATCTAAATTGATTTAATCTAAACAATTTCATTAATTTGTAAGAAAGGAGAAAGTTCCCAAAAGCTCTATCAATTAGAACATTTCACACTTTCACTTCTCACATTCAAGCAAAACACTAACTCACTGCATGTACTTTTCCAAAAAAAGAACTACTTTGCCAAAAAAAACCCCAACCCCAAGCCAGCAGCACTGTGCTCTCAAGGGTACTGAAAAAGGTAGTAATACTTGTGTTTATTTCAGTGGAAACAACATCAAGCATGAGCAGGTGAAGATGTATTGTGCACATGACATGACATTGGTAGCCCATCCATAACTGCAGCATCTCCAATTGAATCATCCCAAATGAGAACAAGAAGAACCCAAACAAAATGTAACCTCAGCTGAGTTCTTCTGCACTGACACTGGTGAAATAATTCTTCCATTAGTTTCCAGTGATTTCATTACTATTGGTTTGCGAGTATTTATCCAATATTCCCAGCAGTGAGAAATACACACATATGGTTGGAAAATGAGAGACTACTTTAAAAGATCATTTAAAAAACCCAAAATCTACAATTTGCAAGACATATAAGCACCAAAAACTGGATCCTGCATTATGGCTACAAATTCAAACCCAATCCATTGGTTGGTAAATGCAGGGTTATATGCAGAGATTCAATTTGTTTCATAGGCTTAGGAAAAGTAATTTACATTTAATATTTTTTTTCCTTTACTGCAAGGCATTTCACATTGAGAAGACTTAATAAGAAGTCACTTTTACAACCAAAATCTTCATTTCAACCGCAATGAACTGTTCTGTTTAAATAATAATGCGTTTACATACATTAGTCACTCTTAGAATAATAAGAGGCCCTCAAGCATTACAAAGTTTTACCTCACCATCTGTGATTCTGTGATTTATGATTTCATAAATTGTTAAGTACAATTAGGAATACTCTCACAGTGATAAAACTGTCTCCTTTTATATCTATGATATTTTACTGTTTCTTTATTCATTCTGCTGCTTGGAGATGAGACAGCCCAAGCACATTTAAAAGACATTTTTGCACGAAAAACAGATTGCGAAAGCATCTTAAATGACCACATTCTCTGTCTCTCTAAATGACACAGATATGCAGGCACCTTCCAAATACAGCACCTGTCCAGTTAATAATCACCTAAACACAGAGATGTTTCATCATATGGCTACCCACATAGAAAATTTGCTTTTCCTGTGAACATCTATAGAATATAAGTTGACAAATAGAGAAAAAGAAGCATTTAAAAACCCAACATAATTACCTTTTAAATTAATATTGACATATTGGATTTTGAGAAGGAAATAGCTCTGCTCTTTAACAACTGCAATAAAGGTGTCCACATACAACTAGTATTTACTTCCATGGAGTATTTGGGCTGTATCTCTCCATGCCTGCAAAGCACAGGGGTAGTAATACCAATCAGTACAGCAGAATCATTAGTAAGACATCATCACAACATTGTTATAGACTTCCCAGATGACACAATTTAAAGAACAGCAGTTAAATAGTAGTTTTGTCCCATCTTTTGATTCATCTCTCTCTGCATGCTCCTAGCATAGGAAGAAGCTGGTGTTCATTCCTCTCCAAAAATTAATATGGAAGCTTTCCTTGATTTGGTACTACAGGGTCTCCTCCCTTTCCCATACTGATTTATCACCTTCCCAACATTTCACTCTGCTACCCAGTGAGTGCCAAACAATCCTGTTCTCCTATGCCTCCTCCCTTTCCCATACTGATTTATCACCTTCCCACCCAACATTTCACTCTGCTACCCAGTGCCAAACAATCCTGTTCTCCTATGTCAATTTGCCCAGTGTCCAAACATTTTCCCTAAACATAATATTGTTTGTCAGCTACATCTATAACTTCTGCTCACCCCACTTTACCTCTGCTTTTCCTGTGGTGCTGCAAAATGGGAGGGATGGTCTTTTTCTCTGAAGTATTTGATTCAGAGGTGAAATAAAGCTCTCTTTGTCTCCTTCTCTCTGTGTAGGAAAAAATCCAACAAACAAACAATGAAATGAGCAATGTGCACATAGCCACAAGTCCTCTCATCTGTGGTACCCTGCAAGGACCATGCCACCCACATCACCAGCTTCTCATTCAGCAGCAACAAGACAGGACCATTTACATTTGGAAAAGACCTCCCAGACTGTCAAGTCCATGCTTTGACCTAATGCCACCATTCCCACTAAACCATATTGCAAAATGCCACGTTCACTCATTTTCTACACACTTTGAGGGATGGTGATGCCACAACTTGTCACTGACTTTCTGAGCTCATCACCTTTACACTGCTTTGTGAATGAACAGTTATTTCCTCGAGGATTTCACCATCCCTGTGGATGATGGCAGACCCAAAATGCCTCAGCAAACACCAAACTGGGCCTTTTGCCATACATGCCAGGGTTGTTCCGTATCCATGCCGCGCCAGGAGGAGGGTGGAGGCAGCCCATCTCCCCACCCTCATGCATGAGGGACCCCAAAAACCTTGGTGGAAGTCTGATGGCAGCCTTGGGCACAGGAACTGTGGAGGTGGGCACCCTTCCCCTCACCCCAGTGTGTGCCCAGGTGGGCAAGAAGGCCGGTAGCCTCCTGGCCTATCTCAGGAATAGTGTGGCCAGCAGGACCAGGGAAGTGATTGTCCTGAGTACCTCGAGTGCTGTGTCCACTCTGGTGTCCCTTTTAGAATTGCCTCATCCTGCTACTACCACCGTGGTGGATCTCCTGATAAATACTGCACTATTGCATTTACAGGATTGTGACAAATACTAGGAATGAAACATGGAATTCCAAAAGCAGGAAGATACTAAGAATGTTTCTTTATGTTTGACCCACTGAAAGACAGAACTGAGAAATATAAATTTTTAACCAGTTTGGTGGCTGTATGTGGCTTTAAGCTGTTTCATTCTCCCTGTAGTAATAAGATGTCTGCTTAGCTTTGCTATGGGGAAGTGACAAGTGTTGTAAATTCTAAGTATTGGCTCAGTCCACTTTCATGCTACCTGTTTCCAGAGCCAAGAGAATTTGGAACATCATTTTTGCTTGCTGTTTTTGCTAGGGAGCAAGTATAACATGGGCAGCCTCAGTTGGATTCTTAACCCTGAATATCAGCAACAGAACTAGTAATTAAGGTATCAGTTCTCAAAAGTTTTGGGTGCCTACCCCAGAGTAGGTAGAGTTGCAACTGTACAGTTTTCAGCTGAGCTGAACACTTAAATACACTTGAAGAGCCTGGGTTTATCTTTCACACGTGGGACTTCCTTAAACCAGAAAGGTCTGGGTAGCCCTTCTGCCCTGTCCTTTCTCCTGCACATCACTTCTGTAATGCTCCTGCCCTGCCTCAGGGCCCACTGGCCTGCAGACTCCAGAGTGCATTTAAACAGTAAGGGTTCCCATGCTCTTAGATAATCGTTGTTATCTTACCCTCAATGTGCCATACCTCTGAACTCTGACAGGAGCTCCAAAGGTTGACAGTCTGATAGACATGGCAGTATTTGCCTTTTACTTGTTGTCAGTGTGTCACTCTTGGACTTGACTGCCCTTGTGACAGGACTGTGCTTGAGGCATGCATAAGGGATCAGTTACTTTCTACTAAGGTGTTTTCTTACCAAAGTTTTTTCCCAGAGTTTGTGGTGGTGTTCAGGACTAGCCTGGATGGGGCTTAAAACAACATGGCCTAGTAGCAAATGTCCTGCCCATGGCAGTGAGGTTGGAGCTAGGTGGTCTTTTAAGATCTCTTCCAACCCAAACCTGTCTATGATCCTGTGATTCTCCTTGAATAACTCAAAACTTTCAGTCTTTTGTGACTAAATTGCCCAAGTGTTTGAAACTATATTCCTGATTTTCATTACCATTGAATTCTGGGGTTTTCTGTCATCTCTTATTTAATGTCAATCCTGCCAATATTTTAGATACTTTTTGCTTTTTGGATTTCTCTGCAGCATTCAGATGAGCAAGCACCACTGTGTTACCCTGCCAACAGAGAATCCTTAAATTGAGCCAGATGTGTTAGTGAGAATGGTGGATAGGACTGCTGTCTTTGTTCTGTTACTTCAGGGCAGAATAGAAATGCTGTTGCTTCGTGGGGTTCATATTATTAAATCTGTGACAGTTTATATATGGTTTGTCCTCAAGATGTTTTCTCTTTGCTATGCATTTCTGATATCCTTTCATCCCAAAGGGCTATCCATGAGCACTACATTGTCAGCAACAACAAAATGTAGTGTACAATAACAAAGCAGCAAGTTAGACTTACTTTGCTCTTATCTTGTGCTTTTCACTCATGTTTCCCTAGACAAAATAGCTTGTCTGTGAAGTGGCCACTCAGTGTTCAAAGGACTTTCGTTTGTGTTTGATTTGGGCTTTTGGATGTTTCACCTTAAAAGTCAGTTCAAAAGGATGTTTTTGAGCTGTGTACCTTGCATGAAAAATACAATTTCGGTTGGCTTGAATTTTGCAATTTGCTGTCAAGCAGGAATATTTGTACCATGCAATGGAATGAATGAAGATTTTGGTGTCTGCTGCAGATTCTCGAGACCTGCTCTCTACCAGCATGTTATTCCGCTGTATCTCTGACACTGGTCCATTACCATACTTTCAAGTAGCTTCTGTTTTTATTTTGAAGCAAACTCAGCTTTGAAAGAAACTGAGTCACTTGGTACAGGCAGTGTTCCAAAATCATGACCTGCATAACTGATTAGAACAGAATTTATTCCTCTTGTACCCACTTTATTTGATATAATGACCTTACATTACTTGTTGTTTTAATGTTGTGGTGGTATTAACAAATTAGATGACAAAATTGAATTCATGACTTGCAAGCATGTGCAGTCTTAATTTTATCTGTGAGAGCAGTGGCCATTATAAACTCTGTGCATTCATCAGCTGAAGATCAAGTAAACCTTCAAGCATTATTCCTTTTTCACATCTTCTCTCAGATCATTCACACTGGTACAGTAGTAAGACTGAAGAAAAACATCAAGTGACTGTGTCAGTCAGGGCAGTGTGCATGCACTTCCCTTTCCTTTCTCTTTGACCCAGTTTTCTGCTCTCTTTTTTTTTACTCTGGCATCTGACCAGACAGTACCTGTTATTTTCTTATACAATGTTCTTTCCTTTGTGAATTTGCCCTAAAGTTATTGAGGCATATCACCAGCTTCTGATGTTTCCATCCTTTCCAGTATTGAATTGCACTTCTGAAAAGCATACATGAAAAATATGACAATGATTTTTACATGCACAAAATATTTGCTGTTAAATACTACAATATATATGTTTCATCACTCTTTATGTTATTTTTTTTCCTGCCTAAACATGAATTCTGTATGCTTTGGAAAACAACACGGAAATGTATTTTGGACAGGTTTTGTCTCGAGCAGACTGTACATCTGGTCAAAGATCTGTAGCTCTCCTGAGAACAGCTCTTTTCCTGAAAGGGAGTGGGCTTTGATTATTTGTTACATATTGTCACCAGAAGGGTAAGGCAGCATGTGTTAAGTTCAGCTCACTCCCAGGAAGCCCAGTTTCTGGAGCTGGGCGCCAGATGGAAGACCTTGCTAATCAATGGCTGCTCCAGTGGGCTGCAGTTCAGTGGCCTTCACTGAATTTTAGCTATTTTATATATTTTATATACCAACACCTACACTGCAGGCTTGAAGATCATGGGGTTTTTTCTTCAGAGGAGGAGAGCTTCACTTTGACATTAGGAATCACTAAGAACATATTTAATTACATCAGGATTAATTCCAGAGTCACAGAGTACTTTGTGTTGGAAGGGACCTACAGGGACCATCAAGTCCAGTTCTTAAATTTATGGCACATACAGGGATCAAACCTACAGTCTTGGTGTTATTAGCACCATGCCCTAGCCAGCTGATTTAATGGGGAGAAATACCTGCATTTTTAAGGTAACTCCTTCAAATTAGAAAAGTATCAGGAATTAATGGCCTTCACAAGGCATTCTGGTTTGCTTCAGAATCTCCATACAAGTACTTACACAATAGGGTGGTTATACAGGGTGGCAGCTGTAACATGTATTCCCTCGCAGCTGATAGCTAATAATTCATCCTAAAATAGGAACTATAACCTCATACTAGTACTACCTGTCTTACTAGGGTTAAAGGATGTCAGCCAAGTGCTACAGATTCCTAATTCTTTCCAGTGCTTGGCTGTATATACATATGAGCTGGTATCTTGGTCTTTACCTTGCTTTTTTGTCTGAATAACTAAGTTAATAAGATTGCTTGGAGGTTTGGGGTATTTTTGCTTTATTTTTGTTTGTTTGCTTATTTTCTTGTGGGTTTTTGTTGGGTTTTTTGGTTAGTAAACACCTACCTCAAAATAATTTTGTTGGGGTTACATCTCCATTTGGTGGCAATGCTGATGCCCAGTAGGCTGCCCTCTGCCCTGCCCAGGTGCACACACATGCTAATGTTATCTCTGTTATGTCTTGCAATCCTGGTCAGGGAAGACTCTGAAATCACTGGGTATTTTAATTTGAAAGGGCAGGACCTGTCCCTGAATTATTTTTTCACCTCTGAGAAGAGTCCCTAGAGGCAGTTGTTGGGAGGGAGAATGTCTATATCCACAGTTCTCTCCCATGGTGGATAAATTATTGACAGTGCTGAGAAGTGAAATCCTTTTCCTGGCACTGCTCAGAGGCACTAAATTCATCTTGAGGCAGATGAGACGAGAAGAAGTGGAGAGGAAAATCACATCAGCCAAGGATAAATCTTTAATGTTATCCATCATGTGTTACGTTGGAAATAGAGTGGTCTGGGAGGCCTGTATTCCTCAAAAGTTGTCCCTGGGTTATTCATCAGCTGGCATTGAGGTTTTGATACAGCTTTTTTTTTGCAGAAATGATCATTACGTTGCGTGAAATACACATCTAGTGCAGCTAGTGTGACATACAGAGCATGATACACAATATCATATGCTCAGTCTTCAGTTTGTTTGGTTATTCTTCTGAATGTCAATAACCTAGTAAATGTCACAGTCAAATAAACTGGTTTTGTGCAGTGTGGAGTGTTCAGATACTCGGCGGTAGCTGCTGTGCTAATGTGCTGCTCTGAGTGCCCAGCCGTGGAACCCAGTGAGTGCACAGCCTGTCAGGGAGAGGGTAAGCACTGTCAGTTTGATTTCTGGTTGCCATTTCCAAGGGCACATTTCCACCGGGGATGGAGGCAGAGATAGTTGCCAAGCACCACTCTTTTTGCAGAGTCTTGCCTTCCAAAGTCCTGTGTGCAAAGGGCCATTAGGAATTAGCATTGCACTTATCTTGGCATGGCATATTTGCCATTTACTGGGCTTTACAACTTTACCAAGATAAATTTAAGTGTCATTAAATTAAAGGCAAAGAAAAGACTGATGTGGAAAACATCCACGGCTTTTTCAAACAAACCCACAACAGCCAGTAAAGACCATATGAGCCTATACTGTACTAGACTGTATATGAACCCTGTGCTCCTGAGCCCTTGTTTGCCCAAGAACTGAGACAGCACAGCACATTTTAGACCCTGTGGGGAGACACTAGAGAAGTTCAGAGTTATTAGTCTCAAATGTGGTATCTACAGCTCCTGGGGAGAAAACTTCCTTCAGTTAACCTTTCTCTGTGAGGTTAACTGACCCCTGGCACAGGTTTTTGGATAGGCTGTGGAGTCGCCATCCTCTGATATATTCAAAAGCCATCTGGACATGATCCTGAGCAGCCAGCTCTGTGTGACTGTGCTGTAGCAGGGGGGCTAAACTGGATGGTTTCCACTCCCCTTCCAGCTTCAGCCCCTCTGAGATTCTGTGAAGGACTGGACTCCATATCCTGTCAAGATGGTTCAGCTCCTTACCCTTCCAAAACAGACACACCAGTTTATACTTGGGATTCTTTCTGTTTGCCCACAGGGCTCATCGCTGCCATCCTGTCAGGTAACAATCCCCTATTTCAGGATGGCCTGTGAAAGAATGACTTGAGGGCTTGATGGTCCAAAAAAAAAGCCTCAAGCAAGTGGGATTAGGCCTCAATAACAACAGATCCTCATGTGACCTATTAAGTGGTTGGGGTTTTCCCTATAGGATTCCTGATTTTAACCAGCTCAGAACATTCAGGGGCACAAATTCAGTGCTTGTGTCAGCTCTCACTTTGGCGAGCAGAGTGGTGAAATGATTGTGGTCCTTTTTTCACAGGCTGCCTGTGGTGTGATGGGCCACAGGCCACCTGTGTCTCAGTGGGGAAGGAGCAGTGCTGATGGTGACTGCCTGGGGGGCTGCGTTTCCTTCTTGCATGGTGTTATTCCTGGATGCTGCTCACGCCCAGCCAGCCATCCCAAACTCCTCCAGGAAAGAAGAAACTTTATTTTCTTGCAGAAATGAAATAAGAAATGTATTTGTTTTTAAAAAAGGAGCAACCCGTCAGGCTCTGCGTATGGGCCTAAAAAAACAAACCAAAAATTTGCAAAAAAACAAAACCCGACCTAAAAACTGAACAAAGATTTTTTAAAAGAAGTTGTGGATAACGGGAAAAAAAGGCATGGTAAAAACTGGATGAAGCAACTAATTGGTATTTTTAAGGGAGCAGAGGGAGAGCAGAGAACAGAGTGTACAGAAAAGCAAGAAGGCATCAAGAGCAGATGCAAAAGAACATGATTTTTTCCTATGGGACAAAATTGTGGTCTCAAAAATACAAGCATACATTTCTAGTGTTGCTTTGCAGCAGGAGCAATTGCTTTTGTTGCTTCGAATAGATTGTCTGGTGATAGAGACATCACAGAGATTATTACTGATGTTTACAAGCAGGCAGTGTGGCATGAGGCTCAGCCATGAATAATGAATGTAGTCCTTGTTAAAGGTAAAAGAGCAGAGAGTAACAGTTGTAGCACTATCTGCAGCACTTTACTTCCAAGTATAAGATAAAATTGAATTTAATCTCTGAGCAAGTATGTTCATTCCATTTCTAACTGGTTTTTTTGTGTTTATTTTCCCCATAGCTTGCACCTTCCCTTCCATTACAAGAAGATTTTGTTTACCACTGGAAAGCAATCACCCATTACTACATAGAGACCTCAGGTAAAAGAAAAAAGCACTCTGGGTTTATATTTTGTGGAAACTAGAATTCACAATTTTAGTGTTTTTAAAAAGTAAAGATTAAGAAATACTAAATGAATCATGTCTTTAATCAAAATACCAACAATAACCAGTAATTAAAAATATCATGTACTTCCATGTGTAAAAGTAGGCATGAAAAATGGTTGAAGTCTTGTTTCCTGAATACCATGTAAAGAACTGCACCTTTTTACATCTGACCCAGTTTCTGCCTTCACATACTCTATTTAATCTAAACAGACAGCTGCAGAAATGCAGTCCCTGCTGTTAACATTTTTATTGCTTTGCATCAGGGATTTTCTTTTTCTTTGCAAGATTTAAACAAAAGTAATTTTGTGGTCATAGATTTTACCAGACAGAGATGGATTCCATGTGCTCAGTATTAGTTATTTTTGCTATAATGTCTTGTCTCAGTGTATTTTGATAGCACAGACAACAAGTTTTATTAAATCTTACTCAGATGTTACACTGCTGTTCTTAAAAATAGATATTATGATGAAATATGGCTGTAGTTGCTTTTTTTAAAACTCTTTCTGAGTTTGGTTTTTTTTTTTTCCCCCAACAATTATGCAGCATGTAAATTTTTAATTTTGGACCTAGTTATGAAACAGTTATATTTTAAAAATGAATGTTGCCGTGCTTTCCTCTAGCCTATTAGTTCTGACCTTCTGCTGGAAGAGCTGTTGAGTCTGTGTTTGTGTCTGATGATCTTGTTTATATCAATATTTACTTGTAAAACTTCAGCGTGACCCTTGGTTCCAAATACCCATCTTTTGGAACACTATGTGATGTTTCCAAAGGTGGAAATGACAGGGTGGCAGGGAAAACTGACACCTGCAGTGACGTGGTGCAGAATAAAAGCTGACCTCTCTCCCAGAGTTTCAGAAGTGTTTTGAAAAAGAAGTTTCCACTCAGTGGATATATTTCTGTCCTCTGCAGTAGGAGCAGATTTATGTGTAGGAAATTCAAGCAAAACACTCCAGGCTAACTGGAGCTTGTGGCAGAGACCAAAATCACTCTGACATGGCAGTTTCCCTGCGTGATCTTGTTGCCAATTGCAAGCAAATGACAAGTTATTTTTAGATTGTTGCGTAAACAGTAGTAACCATTTCCCTAGGATAGCTGTTCATGTAGAATTCTGCTGAAAAAAATAAGAGAGGAAAATCTTCATATGTGGATATGTTCTACAGTATGTGAATGTTAGCTCCTACTTCCAGTGGCATAAATCCATTGCAGCTTCATGACTTTAATATAATAAAATCAATATCTTACCCTTTCCTTCATAAAGTTTGAGTGAATACTATTTTAATGCAGAAACTACAAAAAAGAAATTTAAAAGCTTTTGGAGAATAAACAGCATAGAGTTGAATTTTCTTTGTTGTTATCAGCAGAAAAGCCATTTATTTAGTTATCTAGTTTAAAGGAACTGATCAGCTGCAAATTAAGCTGATGTTAGAGGCCAGATTTGAGAATAATGTATCAAGGGTTAAAGAGGAAGTTATCAAGACCTAGTGCATACTAAACAGAAGATTGAGAGTTGTAGCTTTCTCTCCCTTGGCTTGCTGTCTGGGAGTAGAAATTTTCCTTTTTTGACCGTGTAATTACGGCATATTTTGAATTTTGGCACTTCACCTTTTCCCCATTACAAGGTCAGATATCTGCCCAATGCATATTCCAGTGTACATGTTCAGATACAGTTCTGAAAGTTTTCTTTAAGACATGTTAAAAACCTGATCTCTATATAAGATTCTTTAAGTGTATATCATGTTTATAAGTCTTACATTTGGAACTGAGCCAAAATATGAGGGCAATTTTAAAATCATTCTTAATTTCCTATTTCTTTTATTTAGATGACAAAGCTCCTGTGACTGATACGAACATTCCCTCTCACCTGGAACAGATGTTGGATATTCTAGTTCAAGAAGAAAATGAGAGGGAATCAGGTGAAACAGGACCATGCATGGAATATTTGCTACATCACAAGATTTTGGAGACACTTTACACACTAGGAAAAGCTGATGTATGTATCTGTCAGCAGAACAGATTATCTCTTGTGTGAGCTCCTAGTTGTGATAGAAACTGAAGTTCTACAGTAGGTGGTAGTGTGGGACACTGAACTCTAGCAAAGAGCTGCTTGCTTATATTACAAATATACCAATATATATTACCATATTACCAGCATATTACAAATAACAGCCTTTTACAGGTGTGATCAGGGTGAGACAACCTCTGAGGTGCTGGCAGTGGTGGGACTCACCACTCTGATAATGCTGATGGTGAAGCTAAAAGTAGGAGAAACATTTTTCTTCAGTCTAGAGTTTTTCTGGCTACTACAAGGCAGTATTATCCCTCTCTGTCCTTTGTTAAATGTTGGGGGATTCTTGGGTGAAAAGTGCTGTGTTAAATACAGATTTTTGATTAACTTTTCTGAATGTGTTGAGCTATTGCTCAGAAAGACTTTGATATCAGAAGGCATTAATTTGAGTTGATCCCCAGCCAGCTTTCATACCTTGGCAGTATTGTCCAATTCTACATGTCTGCTTTGTGGCACACATGAAGTTTCCTTCATGGTCTTGGTCCATCCTTGTTGCTTGGCAGAACTTCTGAGCTGAAATGTGTGGGGCTGGGTGGATCATGGGGTGAATTGACTTGGCAGCCCTGGGGGTAGAACATTTTGTATCACAGTGCAGATGCAGTTAGGGAGGTTTATCCTCTTCCAAGGATAAATGGATCTCTCCAGGGTTTCCTTCTCAGTCAGTCTTTTACACATTGTTATGAGTTTTTAATCTTCCAAGGATAAATGGATCTCTCCAGGGTTTCCTTCTCAGTCAGTCTCATTGTCATGAGTTTTTAACTGATTTTACATGAACGGGTAACACAGGACAGTGGCTGTCTGAGCCTGAGATGTTCCTTGCTCTGGAAGAGCCAGAGATCTGCTACTGTACCAGCTGTCCTACAGTCAGACTAAAATACCTGCTCCAGCTGGGCCTAAAACCTCAAAAATGCTGTATGAAAGATACTTGCTCAGAAACACAGCTCGTTCAGTAATCTCTACATATTGTCAAGAAACAAGATGAAATGGTGACATATGTGAAGCGGGTAATTAGTAGTGTGTTTCTAAGAGTTGAGAGAAGTCATTCTGTACTCATACAAATATGTCTGTACAGGCAATTCTTGTACAGCCTGTCTTTACACTTTGCCACTTGTGAGTTGATATATCTGAAGTAAACACACAGTTCAGTGCTTGCAAGATGTTGCAAAGATCTGGCGCAAAATGAATAGTTCCCTTTCACAGCAGTCAGTTAGACTTACTGCATTACTGTGGATGTGCCCTGATGGTACATATCTTGCCATTTTGTTCAAAGAGTTGCTTGACAATTTGCAGTGATTAGGGATTGAAAATCTAGAGATAGTTACTTAGAAAGGAGAGCCAGGTTAGGCTGCAGGTTGCCACCTCAGCTGCATTTGGACATGCAAATGAGGGAAATTATGTGGGTTAAAATTAACAGCATTTATTAACGTGGTTGGTAAATTAGTTATTAACTAATTAGTTTGGGGGAATTTAGCTAGGAACAAAGGTACATAAAGGCCCACAAGCCATCAGATCTCCTGGGGATAGGGAAGCCCTTTCTTGTGGTGTGGTGCATTAGAGACAGTAGAACAAGGGTCTGCATGTTCCACAGATACTTGTGATTTATATTCTGCTCAGGGAAAGCAGCAGCTTTCTCTTGTCCTGGACTGTCTGTGCATTTATAAACACTTTAGCTGGCTAAGGTTAATTGCTCATGACTTTAAGAAACCTTCTGTAGGTATTAAGATTTTTATAGTTTATCATTCTGTATTTGTATGTATTGACTCACTGAATAGACATCTGACCTGTAGCAAATTAATTCCGAGTTAATTTCCCCTTATCACCATAATGATACGGAATATTTTCTGGAAGTATTGGTAGAAGTTTGCCCTAGAGCAATTAACTGAAAGTATGAATAATTTGAAAGAGAAAACAGTAATGAGATGCAACATTTTTTATTGATCTTTGTTAATATTGATAAAAGTAATATGTTAACAGATGATGACTGTAAAAATACTTTTAGTTAAATTATTGCTGTTTAATTAGCCATTCTGAGTGAAAACTTTACATCTGTATTTTTCTCCACATTTATTCTATTTTTGTTGTTGTTCATCTGGTTTTTTTCAGTGTCCTCCAGGAATGAAACAGCAAGTTCTGGCTTTTTATACAAAACTTCTTGGAAGAATACGGCAACCTCTTCTTCCCCACATAAATGTGCATAGGCCAGTGCAGGTACTTTCTGAGTAAACTGTATTTTTGCATAAGTTTCCTTTATTCTGCTGTAGCTAATATTATCTTTAATTTTTCCATTGTCAGGTGAATTAAGGAAATTGCTTGGGTGCCAGATCAGTTTGGATTTTTTTAATGTGCTGATGTTTGGAGTCTTGGACTGCCACTGCAATGCAAGTCATAGATAATAATGAAAACTTGTTCATTGCAGTCTAAATCCAGAGCTCATGTTCCAGTCAATACTCATACGTAATTGCTGTGTGTATATAGAAAAATAATTCAGTCTGTTATTCCTAGAAAAAGCAATAACTTTGTGTCATAATTGTTCACTTTATGTGACAGAAATTAATCAGGCTCTGTGGTGAGGTTCTGGCAACACCAACAGAAAATGAAGAAATTCAGTTTCTCTGTATAGTATGTGCAAAGCTGAAGCAGGATCCATACCTGGTCAACTTTTTCCTTGAGGTGAGTAAATAAGTTCAAAATTTTACAGGTGTATTCACTGTGTCATATACAAAATCTAGTGGAGAACTGGTGGTATCACAATGTGCTTCATTGTTCACCAGCTTAGTTTTCATTCCATCTGTTACTTTTTATCCTGTGATATTAGAAGTCTTGTTTGGATTTTTTTTTTGCTCCCAGAGACTTTATAATTCTGATTTTCGTGAGAATTTCATTCAGAGCTCACTAATACCCCTGCCCAAGGTCCTTTTCCTTTGCAATGAAAGGGCCTTTAGAGTAGGGGTATGAGTTGCAGTGTAAAACACTGTGTGAGGAAGACCTTGGCCTTCTCATGTTGTTTTTGTCATCCCAATGAAGACAAAGGGACAGATTGCAGGGGGCACTGAAACCTTGCAAGTCGCTGAGTGTTCTGCAGGATTGGGCCCTTACTTGGTAGGGGCACATATGTTGGAGCTGCAGTGCCAGCTCACAACCTACAACACAACACATCTTCTGTCTGCAAGACAGCCTGTGTCTTTTCTGCCTCCTTTAACATGTGGCATTATGAAATCAGAGTGGGAGGATAAACAGTTTCTAGACTGACTTTCAGTTCCTATTTAGAAGAAGCATTAAAAAATGGTTTATAAAAGTCCATTTAGAAATGCCTTTTGCTCCCACTTTGCTGCTTCCTATGGACACAGTCTCTATTAAGTACAGGATACTTAGCTGAAAAATATTCCTTCAGGACTATTTTACAAGCTTTCCACAAACAAGATCTGTGACAGCAGAGACTGCTAAACTGCAAAAAGATGTTTTTTTCTATTAAGTATGTGATTATCATTTGCATGTCAGTAGTAAAGAATCAATCTTGAGTTTATTTTTACCTCAGTTAAGTATTATCCTGATTGCCATTGTATCCACTGTAGTTGTACAAGCAGCAGAAATTGTATAAGGATTGAGAAGTTAATGATTAAACATCAGAAGCACTCAGAATTAAACTACTGCATATATTACATGCAAAATATGGTAGAATTCTAAACCAGGATTACTTTTAGTATTATTTGTCTAAGTTGTATGGTTTAAGCTTCTTAAATCTTGCCCTTGCAATCAAACCTGAGAACCCTAGTGTTCTGGAACCACAAGTGTTTTGTCCCACTTTATATTAGTGTTCCTCCCCTAAATAGCAAGATTCCAATATTACAAAACAGACATGGAGAAACAGATGTTTCCAAGTTTCAAAGGGGTCTCTAGTTTCACAAAATGCTGGCTGTGGAGTTCAGGCAAGCTGGCAAACATTTCTTGTAGCTCTTGTTCACAGTATTATTCTAGGTGTTGCAGCCTAAAGCATTTGTCTTCACTACTTGTGATGGTTGTTTCCAGAGCATTTATGTAGAGTGCAGAATTGTGCTTCGTTAGAATAGGATATTCTGGTTATTCACATTTGGCCTCTTAGAGGTGCTGTTGTGACTTGATCACTTTCAAAGGCATGAAAGGGTAAATTTACAGAATTCTGTGTGGCATTTCTACCTCCAATCTCCAGCACTTATAAGATGAAATGCAGATGGATCTCTCCAGAGAGTGTTTGTATCTGTTAGTTTTGCTTCCTTCTTTGACTGTTTCCAATCAGTTTATACAGGATTTTATGAACATAAAAACTGACTGTGTTCAAACTCACTTCCTTTGTATGATTCTCTGCCAAATAGTTTGTTGATAGAAAGCTGGTTTATATTTTAAATTTACATAAATATATATACTATTGGTTAATTAGTATAGGTGAAATCTTTCACCTATATTGCTTAATCAATAAGCCTACATGGCATAACTGTATCACTTGGACAAGTTATGCCTGTTGTGGAAATAAGAACTTGAAGAACTTCATTCTACTTTTTTAAAACTTTAGGATCCCTATACTAATTTTATTTTGATATTAATGTATTCCTTTTTTTTTTAACTGAGTTTTCCTAGTTCTCATGCAGAGAGAAAGAATATACATTGTAATGTTTATTTATCACCTCTGCCTCAGTTATATTTTAGGGTAAACTTGCCTCATCTCATCTTATCCCATTTAGGTGAGATACTCCTTGCAACTGATTGTTTCTGGCAAAGGGACACTTAACTCTCTCTGCTTCATTTCTGTTCCTAAAACCTTGAAAAAGTTCTAATATAGCATCTAAATAGTTGTTTACCTTCATTTTATAAAATGAACAATAGTTTTACTGTTCACTTCTACTTTCAGTACTATGAATTATCATCTTTATATTTCTCACCACAAATTAAGTAGATATTCACATCAGCTGTGATATCACTTGATGTTTTCATAGAACTCTTTTTAAATCTATCAGAATTTAGACATGGCATCATCCACCACAGATTTTAAAACTGATGTTTACAGATCACAAAAATACAAAAGGGTGGTTTTATATTATCTGCTCTTTGTTAATGCTGAATTCATGAGTACTTTGTTTAGAAAGCATTGAATATGTGTTTTATGTAACCTTTTCTATTAGGTCATTCAGGATCCTGTTTTGCACCTTTGCAGGAGGCAGGTGAGCAGCTGAGCTGCAGAGTTGCATGATTAAACAATAGGAAGCTTAAATACACACAAAGATTCTGCCTGTGTGTTATTCAATGTACAAACTGCTTTGTGTCACCTGCCAGTGTAAGAATCATGAACTGTGGACACATTTCTAGGGGCATTCATACATTTATATATGTTAGTTCTCTCATCACTGCTTTAGCTAAATAAACAATGGCCTTTCAAATGGCAGAAGAATCCAGACATGAAGTAATAAGCCACTGAAAGATGAAATAAGTATTTTACAGAATATTTCCCAGTTTTTGGGAAAAAAAAAAAAAAAGCTTTTCCCTTTAACAACTCTGCCTGCTGCTTGAGTGGTGCCAGAAACAGTGTTGAGTCCAGGATTGAAATGCTGTTCCAACCTTTATATGAAGGGTCACTGTTGTGATTCAGATATTTCTGTGTATTGATGAGGATATTGAGGATATTGATACTGAAGGACTGCAGAAGGTCTTATGATGGGCAGACTTGGTTCAGACAGACACCTTTTTGTTGCTTTGCCAACCTTGCACTTTTCACACTGACAAGAAACCCAAAGCATATTGAAGCAGTAATTTTTCTACTGCATTCAAAGATCATCCTTATTTTATAGCATGCAGTCTGCTGCTTTTACCACTGGTTTGCTTCTCCAGGGAATTGGTTCTGTGAGTGCATCACAATGCCCAGTGCAAATTCCCCACACCGAATGCACAGCCCTTGAGCAAGTGTTCACAGCAGCTCTGCAGTTTGCTGCCTCACTGTCATGTCCTCAGTCCCTGCTGGTTTGTCTGTACTAAAATCCATTAACCCCAAATGGTTAGTCTTTTAAATTATTAATGCTTGAGATATATTGGTAATAATTTTGGTGTTATCATAGAGAAGGGAACCGTTTGGATTTATAATCTCACTGCAGTTCTCACTTGAAAGAAATGTCTTTTGCTGCATTCTAATTTATGATTCCAATAAAGTATTCCTCACCTGCACTTATGCCAGAAGAACACTGAATTCTTGCCTTTCTGTGAGTTTCTTCCTGGTATCACACAGCACAAATTTAAATGTCTTTTTATGTGCTGGAGACAGATTTATAGGAAGACAGATGGGTTGCCTTTTGTCAGGCAAAGCAGAGATGGTTTGGAGCTTCCAGGAAGGCTCTCTGTGACCTTTTAGAGTATCCAGTGCCCAGTGCTAACTTCTCATACCTTTGTCCATTCAATCTACTCAATTTTTTCTTCTTGAGAAACACAATTTGAGAGTACTCTGCTGTCAGAAAAGGTGTTTCTTTCCCTTTACTGTTGGAGGTAAAATCTCAAAAAAATTGGAATTATTTTACTTGGGTGATTCCAGCTGGAAATAGTGTTTCAGACATTAGATGAATGTGAGGCCTTGACACAGAAAGGAATGTTCTATAAAAAGTGCTAAGTGCTAAAGGTGCCACACATAAGATAAATTAAAAACCTCTATCAAATTGTGTGCAAGTGAATATGTGCCTTAGGTAGTGAAAGAAAAAGCTGCCATCCTTTTGTAAATGGCATATTCAGCCTTGAAGCAAAATGTGTAGGGCTTAAGAGAAATTTAAGCAGATTTAAAAGTGTCCTAGGTTTATAAAACACCCACGCTCCCACAGCCCTGTACATTTTACATGGTTACTGTATCCAGCCTTGACTACTTCAAATGTTGATGTTAAAAAAATTGCTTTTAGTAAACTTCTGCTTCAGGATGAACAGTAATTTCAGCTGTATAATTCCAAAAAAATGCTTTGCAGAGTAAGTTAAAAGCAATGGCTCTCCAAGGATCAGCAAGTGTAATCACAGAAGACATGATAAAAGACCAAGAGTCCGTGGCAGCAGACACGGGGCAGCCTGGCCAGCCTGAGGAGACGCCCGGTGCTGCCGGAGCCGAGCACATGGAGAAGGAGGATGAGCTCCCACAGCAGGCAGAGGAGCTCTCTTTCAGTCTGGATGAACTCAATGTCACATCATCACCTGAGTCCTCCACTGCTTGTCCAAATCAAGACTATAATTTAGTGAATTCTCTACTAAACCTCACTAAAAGTCCTGTGAGTTGTTTTTTTTTATTTGGTTTTTGGGGTTTTTTCCACTCTGTGTGATAAGATGAAATAGTTGGATGCTGTGTGAAGTGGGCAGAGGGAGTGAATAAACACGCTGTATTTTAGCTATTAAAAGTGATAGGTTTTGCAGGCACTTTGTGTAAATTGGTAATTTTCTTTGTAAATCATATTAAAGTGAAAATACTGTTTTAGAAAATTAATACTAAGCTTGCTGATGTTAATATAAGTGAGTTTTTTAAGAAACTTATATAGGATGCTGTATGTTTCACAGAAAAACTACACAGGATAATCAGAAGGTTAATATATCACAAGAGAGTGTTTTTAAAACTACTTTGAATTGTTCTGACTTAACCAAACCTACTCTCTTTGTAATGCCACTGAGCTATCTCTAGGAGTGTGTTTTCTTTTAAAAAAGCCTGTTTTATGTTTTACCCAGCTCAGTCCTCAAATTCATACTTAGATTCTTTCAGAAAATTTAGAAGAGGTTTGGGTAAGCCTGTAATTGCTGCAGCAGTGCTGAGAGCAGAGAACCAAGTCTACCACAGTACCTCATTATTGTTACATTAGTAGTTTACAGAATTGTGTATCTTGGTCTCAAGCTGACCTACAGCTCTAGCTCTGTCAGCTGGAAGGTTGCAGCTGGCATTCTTGAATTTTACACAAAATCAGGTGAGAATCTTTATTTTGTAGCATCCAAATTCACTGGAGATAATGACTGAGAATGCAACAAAAATAAATGTATTCAGTCGCTGTGGGGAATGGAGAGGTTTTATGTGGAAGGTGTTTGCTTCTTGATTTCCAGTGGCCTTCATTCACCCTCTGATTAATTCTTCCATGCTCTTCTGCCAGGACGGCCGGATAGCAGTGAAGGCCTGTGAAGGTCTGATGCTTTTGGTGAGTTTGCCAGAACCAGCAGCTGCCAAGTGCCTGACTCAAAGCACTTGTTTATGTGAATTGTTGACAGACAGGCTGGCCACCCTCTACAAAGCCTTGCCTCAGTCACTGGATCCCTTAGACATTGAAACAGTGGAGGCAATTAACTGGGGGTAAGAATTTTATTTTTGTATTTAATACTCAAAGTGACTTTTCACCTTTCCCTAAAACTAATTTGATAGGTGGATAATGTGTATAAAGTATTCTTCCACACACAGGCTGAAGCCTCAAGGGCAGAGCTGAGGCAGAGCTGTAGCACAGTGGTGCACTTTAGGTGTCCAGAGTACCTGAGGTTTCTGACATGGGGCCAGGTCTGCCCTGGCATACATTCCTCAGGGGGGGCCTGAGGAATTATACCGGGTTACATCAGCAGTTTCTAGTGATGTCACTGTAGTATCAGGTGTGGATTAATATTCTCATGCAGATATTAAGGATTTAGGAAGCATAAACTTCTCACTGTACACAGTGGGCATTGTAAGCTGCTGTGAGGGGCAGGAAGGGTCTATTTGTTAACAGACTGTTGTTGCAAAATTTTTGCAGAAAAAAGAAGAAGGAAAGAGTTGCTGCATAAGTCATCAGCATGAAGCAAAAGATACATGCCTGTTATCCTAACTGTAATTTAGATTCTTAAAACATAAATCTTCCCCACTCTGCCTTCATTATTATGAATTACTCCTGATCTGTTAGTACTGAGACAAAAGCAGGTATTTGCAAAATGCCTAACAAAATTTCTTGGTGGTTGGAGTTTGAAATTAGAGGGGGAAAACCCACAACTTTAAAAGGTGGGATAAATAAACAGTGTAGTTTTTTATCAGAGAAAGTGGTGCATTTGTTATTCCTTACAGCCCTTAAATTGAGATAGATGTTTCTTTCCAAAAGATACACTCTAGTTCAGGTATACACTGTGGTTTCGGTTGACTTGCCTGAGGTCACTTACAGAGTAGAGGAGACCAATTGCCTTCATTTTATGGTTCTGTGACTGCAGGAGTTACTGATTCATTTTCTGTAGTCTGTGTATTCTGGGAGAGCAGACTTGGTGATCAGTTTTCCCTTCTGACTCCAGAAACACTTAACCAGCATTCCTGTGCTGCACATTCTGTGTTTCCTTTAGCATGCACTGAGTACCTGTGTTGTGATGGCACTGCCACATCCATAGAGTCCAGCAGAAAAGCTTTTTTAATGTTCCTTTCATTACAAGTAGGTTGTTAATTATTCTGTTAGGTTCAATAAGAATGGAGTCCAAGATTCTTCAACTACTTGTAGACTAAATAAATTTCTTTTCTCTGTGCGCTCTAGTTTGGATTCCTACAGCCACAAAGAAGATGCATCTGCTTTTCCAGGGAAAAGAGCATTGATTTCATTTCTTTCTTGGTTTGACTACTGTGATCAACTCATCAAAGAAGCACAAAAGGTTTGAAATGTGTTCTGATGATACAAATATATTTAGGAAATAAGTAGTTCCAGTTGTTTCCAAGCTTCTGAGTTTGAGACACACCATTTTGTACTTTTGTTTCAGACGACTGCTGTTGCTATGGCAAAAGCTGTGCGGGAACGATTCTTCATTGATGTTATGGAACCTCAGCTGATGCAAACGTGAGTAGCATCCTACAAGACACAGCAGAACAGAATCTGAATCAAGCTGATTTTTGGGGAGTGGAAATCCTCTCCCTATCTGATATGAAAATGTTTCATTCAGTTCAGAGATTGGAATCCTCACATCAACAGCACTGCTGCACCGCATTGTTCGTCAGGTGACTTCGGATGTCCTGCTGCAGGAGCTGGTGTATTTTATCCTTGGAGAGCACAGGGAGCCAGAAACCCTGACAGACATCAACAGGCATCCATTGCGGCACAGGCTGATCGAGCACTGTGATCACATTTCTGATGAGGTGAGGGCTGGTCTGACACAGGATGTCTGCTGGCCAGTTCTGGAGTGTGGAGAGGCTGTAAACACACTGTTGTAAGGAGTTCTCTTGTTTGTGTCCAGTAACATTTTTTTCCAAGAAAGGGAATTCTGGGTCCTGGCCCTACAAATTCCCTTTAGAAAATGAAGTCAAGCTGTTTTCTCCACCTAGGGATATTTCCTTTTTTTTTTTTTTTTTTTTTTTTTTTGCTAGATTTTTTGGTGAATTTGTGTGCCCACTATGCATATCCAGTTAGACTTGCTTGTCTGGAAGATAAAGTGAACCGAGTTTTTGTAATTGCATTTTAATTTGTTGCTGTTATTTTCCATGTTGTGTCAATTCTGTCTTATTATCATATGAGATAT
The DNA here is from genome assembly GCF_017590135.1 of Pyrgilauda ruficollis. Classification (NCBI taxonomy): domain Eukaryota; kingdom Metazoa; phylum Chordata; class Aves; order Passeriformes; family Passeridae; genus Pyrgilauda; species Pyrgilauda ruficollis. The sequence goes on along the minus strand of NW_024513654.1, from coordinate 7,548,560 downwards.
AGATAAAAACTTGGAGTTTATATGAACTAAGTGTGGTTGGAAGATATATGCAATGCCAGTTAAAAGATGATGTGATAACTTTAAGCTCTTTGCATACACTAAGCATCATTAAAACAATTTACTTCAGTAAAATCCCTCCTCAGAAGCTGCTTGCTTCATTTTTTCCATGAAACAACCTCAGCCCTCTACTTTTTCAAAAAAAAACAAGGTTGCCTGAAATACAAATCTGTGCTTTCTCATACCCAGTTTTTCAGTATGCCTACCTTCTTACCCTGTCAGAATGAATTATCTCTGTAAATCAGCTATGTTTGCAAAGCTAAGCACTCTCAAGCAGTCTTGAAAAATTGTCTTTGTATTGCTTAAAGTTCATGTTCCTTTAAAAGCCTACATAATATCTCCATGTAAAATTCTTAGCCTATAGATCTTGTCACAATATCCCAGTATTACTTTCTTTTTTTCTGGGTATTTATTACTAACTTTAGGTCCTGTTGTGAGTCTCATTTGCACAATGATAATCATCTTCCAGCATGGATCTAACTGTAGAACAGAAAGCTAAATTCTGAGTTCTCTGCATGTTCTTTGCATTGTTATTCTGACAGATTTCAGAACAGGTTATTTTACAGGAAAAAAAAAAAAAGCATTCCCATAGTGATTTTCAAATGTATGTGTACTCTTCATCCATGTTTATACCATATGTAGCATCATAATTTCCATAATTTTTTTCCTTCCATAATGTCAATAAGTGATTGCAGTTTTCTAGGATGGACAAAGCAGATAAAAGGCAAAAAGCACAGGGCAGCAGTGCATCAGTTTATTGAGTTTTTACTCTTTCTGTTGCAGATCAGCATAATGACTTTACGAATGTTTGAGCACCTTTTGCAAAAACCCAATGAGCACATTCTTTATAATTTGGTTCTGAGAAATTTGGAAGAAAGAAACTACATGGAATACAAGCCTCCCTGTCAAGAAGATAAAGATGTGGTAGAGAATGGACAAATTGCTGGAGCAGTGTAAGTTTCATTTTTAAGAGAAGTTTTCACAACAAGTAACTTGGATCCTTATTTTTAGAACAAAACTTGTTTTTTTCCAGTAATTGAAAGAAAAGTGAGCCTGGAGAGCACTTGAGTGCTCTATGTATTAATCCATATCCATAAAGTGATGCAGAAATTCCTACATCAGCAACTTATGGAAACTCTTAGAACAGGAACAGAAAATCTAAAATTACCACAAGCCTCTTTACAGAACAATAGACACTCAGAGGTCTTCGTGTCTCAATTTATTTATGCATCTACCAAGTTTAAATCTATGCATATTTTATTGCAATCAGTGAGAATGTTCTTGCAGTCAATAACTTCAGTGTTTTGCTTACATTTATGTTCCTAGTAATTTTTGATGGAAGAACATTTCTGAGGCACTACATAAAATAAATAAATACAATACTGAGTTACTACATAAAATGTATTTGCTGGGTAACTCTTATAACTCAGTGTTTTAGTGAATGAGCAGTAAGGACTGGCCACACAAACCATTTTAGTCATCTAGAATAATTTAAATATGTCCTGGAATAGAACTCTCTAATGTGAAGAATGTGGCTAAGAAGTTTTAAGTGACTTGATGCAGTAATTTTGTCCAAGTCAAAAATGTCTCATCTGTTGTTCACATTGTTGGGTATTTGCAAAGGTTGGTATTTCTGCATATTAATTATGTAATACATTGTGGATATTGTTATGTTCTGGAAAACATCCTCATTGTTTGGAGAGGAAAAACCGCCTGCCTTGTGACCCAGAGATTTTGCTGCCTTCCATAACATTCTGTGGATGATTATGTTTTTCTCTGATGTAATTTCACAGAGATCTGGAGGAAGATCCATTATTTACTGATCTGTCTCCAGATAACACATTGTCAGCTCAGGAGTGGCTCAGTGCTTCTCCACCTGTCAGTCCAGAACATCCAAAAAATGATGGGAAGACTGAAGTTCATAAAATTGTAAATAGGTGAGTTGAAACAAAGACTTGAGGAAATGTCTGAATGTGTGGGTGTCTGCACACACTGTGCAAATTAAATGTGTACTCTGTAATGGATGTTATTCTGTGCCAGCTGGGAAAATGACTCCACAGAAGGAAATTGTGGCATTTTATCAGAAAGCTACTTCTAAAAGATTACAGCTTGCATTAATTCAACATAAATGAGAAAAATAGAAGAACTTTGCAGCTAATGGTTGAATACTCAGAATTCACAATTATAAAAGTTGCTTTTTGCAGAAATATTTGCTGTACTTAAAATGCTGTTACAGGACTTGACCTTCCTGAACAAGTCTGGGGAGTCTTACCATAAACCTTTCAGGGGAAAAAAACCCCTCAAATTTCCTTAGAACTTCAAAGTTCCATAAACACATACATAAAAGGAAATAATTGCCATGCTAGAGATAACCTTCTGTTCCCTGAAAGTCAGAGGGCACCTGTGTCACCCGTGGCATACCTCAGTGCCTGTCAGACTCACTGCAAATTGGATATCACAAAGAGGACAAGCTCTGCTCTAAGCAACTTAGTGATGGTAATTCTCTTAGGAACTAATATTAGGACGAGGGCTGTTTGCTCTGTCAATACTTGGTAGCAGAGCAGCACTGGTGTGTCAGTGCTGACCTATCTGCCTGCCCAGAAATAATCAAAGGTGTTAGCCAAAGGAAGCAAAGAGCCCAGGGACAGCCAGGACACAGTGACATCATCACTTCTTGGCCTCTTTCCCCCAGTATTGCTGTTTATAGTTTATGGTGGACATGGTTTGGAGCAAAGACACAAAGAACATTTCCCTGAATTCACCTCATGTAACTTGCATCAGGGAGTAGAAATGTTTTCTGCTTTGCAGTGTCCTGCAAATTTGTATTTTTTGAGATAAGATGAACTCCACACGACAAGTCAGCTACTACATATTTCTGCATATAAATTCTACAGGAGCGTCCAGCAGTTCTTGGGGTATAGTGAAGGCTGAAATTTGGAATCAAGGTCCAAAGACTGGGTTTTATTTTCTCTCCCAAAATTTCAATGGGTTTAATTTTTATTTTTTTTAATGTAAGTAATATTATTCAGAATTTCCTGATGCATTTTACGTCAGACATTGGTGAAGTAATAAGGACAGAGTATTTGACTACACAACTGTTAAAGGCAATTATAGTTGTAACAGGGACATTTATATATAAATACTCCTGATGTGTCTTAGATGTTCATTTTTTGCCACATCAGACTGGTAAATGAAACTACCTATGAAGTAGTTTAAGAAAAATTTTGACTGTAATTCCTCTTTTGACTCATTTATTCCCAAGTATATTATTTTTTAGTTCTAGTAACATGGAGTCTGACCTTTAGCAAATACTTGACCTATTTATGAATATTCCCTTTAATCTCCATTCTGTCTGCTGATTCTCAGAAAATGCTTCCACTGATGACTTTACCTCTCATGCCAGATACAAAACTTCTCAAGTATATACTTTGTTATGACCTATAGTAGTTGGAATAGGTAGGCTTAAATAGATGTTGTGTTCTCTGTTCTTCACATAAAGTTATGGTAGAGTGTGTGGATTAATTGGCCAGACAATTCAGCATTGTGTGTACACTGCTGCAGATGATGAGAAAGTATTGATCTGGTGCTCTGTGCAATATAGTCATCAATGTACTTTTTTTCTCTTCAGTTTTCTCTGTCTTGTACCTGATGAAGCAAAGTCATCATACCATGTGGAGGGTACAGGTTATGATACTTACCTCAGAGATGCCCACAGACAAGTAAGTCAGTGAACTCTTCCTTACTCCTTGAGAATTTGAAATGCTGGTGAGAATATACAAATGGTTCTGTAAATAGTCCTATTAAATGCATCTGTTGGTAATGGAAGATGGGAAAATTCAATTTTCATTTTTAATGAAAACTTACCTTTGGAGATCTTTTGATGATGAATTCACCTTATATTGCACTAGTGGGAATAATGGATGACATTAAATGCATTAATATTCATACAACAAATACAGCAAGAGAAAACCTGAACTGCAGAGAGATTCTTAATTTGCTTCTGCATTTATCTGCATTCTCTTGGAGAATTGCCTGCCAAGCTGTTTGAAAGAACTAAAGAGAAATTAAAATGCTGCATAGGAGTTATGCAATCTGGGACTTTGCAAATAAAGGCTCATCTCAGGGAAGGCACAGCCTAAGGCATTCAGGTTTGAAGTTGGGAGGTGGGGTAGGCAGGGAAAGCTTTATGATTTACTGTTTAGAAGTAAATGCAAGTTTTGCTTTTACAAACATAGTTTCCTTGGTCAGAGGAGAGTCACTGTTTGCGGCTTTCTTATTGAAACCTTATGAATCTTCTCAAATAGAAAAATTTATGCAAAGGAACAGAGTAACTGAGAGCTATATTTAGTAGGTAATTCAAAAATTCCATAACCTTGAAATTATGTTATCAGCTGCTAAAGATAGGACATTTGGATTTCTGTATTTATATTCCTTCATTTGTAGTCTCTCCTGAAAAGAAAGGGAATAGAAAGTAGAGAATAAGGAAACAAAGGTTGATGTAAAATTCCCCTCTGTTGTATTCTTGGATGCCAGAAACTACTTATCTTCGTCTTTCATTCATGTCTTGGGAAAAAGAGTGTACTGGGAGTTATTAGAGAGCGGAATTGGTTTCTGTCACTTCCTGATGATGATATGGCTGCTGTTAAAATATTTCCCCCCTAAGAGTAGCCCTGCCTGTTGCTGTTATTACATCCAAATAGCTGTTCTGCTTCCTTATTGTTATTCCTGGAAGCCTGCAGTAGTAGGTAAGCTACAATCAATGCAGAATTTTTGAGTCTGTTTTCTGATTCTTTTACTTCCATTTTTTCCTGCGTTCTTTATTTTCTGTTTCAACTTGTGCACCTTTCAAGGTGTAATTCCTTGTAAGTGAGGCATCAGGCAGTACAAAGCAAATATGGGACAAGGTAGAGAAAGACTGCCAGTAGTGTTAGGAAACAAAGAGAGGGAAGAGGAAGCCCTGAAATACTTATAGTTTGTACGTTCTGCATGTACACGTGCCTTTCCTGTCCTGGGAATTAGGGAGCAGAATGGTTTCAATAGCAAGATCAGCTACACATAATGCAGTAGAAGTGTGGAAATCTACCCTCAAGAAGATGGTTAAGAATGCAATCCCTGCTTACAAAGAACTCTGATTAGGTTGTGTATTGCTGGTGTTGCTTTGTGTTTTGGCCCCAGCTGGTTTTTGGGAGCTCTGTTCTCCACTCACTGCTTCTCAAACTACTCTAGTGGCAGGAATATCCCCAGAAAGATGAGGTGCCTGCTGATAGTGGTTTTACTGATAGTGTTTACTTTAGAATGACTGATCTTTTAGAGCTTAGATGTATCATTTAGCTACAGATTATGGTTTTCAGGTGTATGGACTATCAAAGGAAATGAAACGGTTTCCATGGAAATTGAAGTGTGTTTTTCTCACTGCTTTTTTGTAGTTCCGGGATTATTGTGTCATTTGCTTACGGTGGGAGTGGCCTGGATCTCCCAGATCTTTGGAAAAGTGCAATTTAGAAGCGTCATTTTTTGAAGGACACTTCTTGAAAGTTCTGTTTGAAAGAATGGGGAGGATTCTTGATCAGGTAAGAAAAAACAAGTTAAGAATTCCATTTCTGATACTTTCATCACTTTTAAAGAGCTGATCACCATCAGGTCCTGTGAATTCCGATCACTGTCTATTATAGTGCCATATTATTGTGTAATGTGCCATTTCCTGGTCATAAGCCTGACAAGAGCCATTTGCACATACAAATGCACAGAGAACATGTGCAGGAAGCCAGGAGTCGCCTCTGGGTCAGCTCTGTGAGTGTTCATGGGAACACTCTGATATGAATCTGTGATACCAGAAAGCTTTGCAGAGGTGTTAGCTCTCACTAACCTCATTTCTGACAGAAGCTCAGGCACACAAGTGAAGTAACTTGTTTCAAAGACCTCATGTACTAGACACTACCTTCTTCCTCCTGCTATTGCAGTTCTACAGCAGTAGAACTGACTGTGCCCTAAGATTTTTTTTTTAATTTCCTGAACTACAAAATTTCCTGGGTTTAATCTTTTTAGCTACAGGGAATTTTTTTAGACTTTATCTGATATGGGGCCATTTAACTGAGTCTGCTGACATATGGACAGAAATAAAAGCTCTGTGTGAAGAAGCGGCTTTCTTTAATGCTCTCAATTAGTTGGAATCACAACAGCAATCTGTCAGAACAATGCAGCACGTGTTACTCCTTTGTTTCCTTCTCCTCTTGTGAACACCAGATAATGCTCATACCTTCAAAGCTTCCTAATGAATTGGCTGACTCAAGCAGCTCTAAAGACCTTCTCCTATAGTTCAGCTAGTAGGCAGTGAGTAGATTTATGGAAGGAATTTTTGTCTCTCTCTGCATAGTAACTCTGCAATAATAACTCAAAATGTAGTGATCTTTTTTACCTGTAACATCTGTGGTCCAGGGGCTGAAAGCTTCATTTGTTAGGAGATTGGGATGAATCTATTGCTGGAGTGCCAAGTACAGAAATAACTGCCACTGACTGGAAGAAATAAGTGCTTTCATTTCCAAAGATTTATCCAAAGATGAGGCAACTTTGCAATGCAGTAGTGTGTGGTAACAAATTCAAGAATAAGATACCTAAATATTACTTATGTGGGCACATGTAGTCAGTGGAAATTTTGTCAGAGCAGCCCCAGTAGTCCCTGGGGCTCTTAGGCTGAAAGGCAAGTAGGTGTCTCTTTCAGAGCAAAGTGAATCACTCAGCTTCCTCGACTCTGTGGACTGAAAGCTCCACTCAGGTGCCTGAGCTCAGGTATCTGTTGCCATTTTTGTGGTGTCCAAGATACTCCCAGAGGTTTGTGGTTACAACACAGATCTGGCAGGATCCACCCTCTGTGGAACCATCGAGAGACCAGCAGATACTTGGGAGCATCTGAGATAGCAGGAGATGTTTGTGTGTGGGCAGGTGTATGAAGTGTCAGATCTCTGGTGAGTCAGCTAATGAGAGCTTAGACATGTAGACATGGCTAAATGTATCTGTCTTAATCTGAGGCTGAATTCATCCAAATCTCTAAGATCTGAAAAGGGGAAGAATCTATTCTCTTATTCTTCAGCGCGATGCTAACTTGAAAGCATAAAGATGAGAATTTGAGGTCATTGAATCCTCTTCCAGGTGTGATGATGCCAGTGAGGGTATTACTGCCAATATGCAGTCAGAGATTAAATGAGGGCCCTGTAATCCACTTAGATCAACAAGATTGATTGACACAGAGATGTACCGAAGGAATGTCTGTCCTTGTCTTGTCAACTTAGTCTGTTGTGCCATTGAGAAAATGAAAGGAGGTTCTACTAGTTTGCAAATTCTGGACTGAATTAAAATGTCAGCTTGTTTTCACTGAGATGACAAAACCAAAGACAAAAGAAAAGTTTTGAAACATAAATAAGCCATGGTGAACATTCTTGCTTTTATGGAAATAAGTTTCTTACTAGAATGGTCAAATCCTTTAAGCTAGGCGCCTTTTATTTCCTGGAAATTTAGGTACTGTTTTATTCCTTATGACTGATAAGCATTTTCCAGCATCTGACAGTGTTGCCTCTCCCATTTGATTGATTTGGGGAAGGGAGGTAAACAAGAAGCTCAGAATTTCCTGCTGCTTTCCCAGCCCAGGACTGGTCCCATCTCCCATAGGTTGCTGCCACAAGATGGCCAGGCCTTCTGCAGTGGTTCTTCCCCAGAAAAAAATAAAGTAGAAGAGAAATAACGTATTAGCTGTAAACATGGATTGGTCTCTGGCAATTTCCTGAGCTCAAATACTTTACATGTTCCCAGGAGAAGCAGATGTTTAATCTAGGCTGATTCTGTGCTATTTCTTTAGCTGAAGAAATGTTTTACAGGAAGAGGACTTGCCCTGCAATAAACAAGTGTGCAAAAGCTTTAAGCGGTTGTAGCAGCGATGCAGATAATAACATCTAATGCCCGACTGTCATAGTCACAGCACTGCTGTTGTGAAAAGCAGAGGTTGGGCCTGTCTTCTAATCTAACTTTTTATCCTTATTTATTCATAACCCTGTGGAAAAAGTTCTGGTAGTTAAATAAACATGAGGTGGATAAAAAGAAGCCAGCATGAAAATAACTAAGCAGTGTGTTTTCCCTCTTTTTGCAGCCCTATGATGTAAATTTACAAGTTACGTCAGTGTTGTCCAAACTGTCCCTCTTTCCCCATCCTCATATACACGAATACCTTTTGGATCCTTACGTCAACCTCGCCTCTGGCTGCAAGTCTCTCTTCTCTGTGATTGTCAGGGTGAGTAAACACAGCAATAATTACACATGGCTGTACAGCAGTAATATGTTTAATAACTTTGTCATTAGTTATAGTAGTTGCTGGGTATTTTATGTTGGTAAATGTTTGTCATTGGAAGCTGATTTTGAATCAAGATTGGGCCTACATGGGTATCTCTGCTCATACTCTTTTTTTTTTCTGATGAAGGGTGTTCTTGACAATTAAGACCTGGATTTATCAAAAGTCCCTTTCTTGTCCAATTCCATCTCTTCCTGCCAGACTTGCATCCTAGAAGTGCTGGCTGGGTGCCTGTCACACTGCAGGGTCCTCAGTCAGAATCCCTTGCTTACCCCCCACACCAGCTGTTACAGAGCTGGTCAGGAGCCTGATAATGATGCTTGCCAATAGTAACAGAGGGCTTGGTTCCCTTTCTCCCCAGCAGCCCTCTCCGTTCCAAAATACAGCCTTCACTCTCTCCCCATGTGCTTTCCCTAGGCCCACGAATTCACTGGTTGATTGCCTGTGTCAACATTTAGAAAGACAAATTAGCCATTGATGTAATTAGAATAAGTAATGCCATTTGTGACAAGAGCAAGTAAGGCTTTTGTATTTCTTTATTTTCTGCACTCACTCACCCTCTTGGGCAGAGCAGGCTCTCTGCAGGTTGTTCTGTGAGCCTGTGAGGGTGCTGAAGTGGGCACTGAAGCTGCCATTGAACCTTGCTGCCAGGCACTCTGCAGAGGTGTTAACTTTGTGTGTTGATGGCCTGGGCTTTACAGGTGGTCGGGGACCTCATGGTTAGAATCCAGCGCATCCCAGATTTCACTCCCAAACTTCTGCTGGTCAGAAAACGCCTGCTGGGCTTGGAGCCAGAAGGGCCCATGTGAGTAAACACATTGCTCGTTCTCCGAGACGCGTGGCTGGGTTTGTGTGCCAATCCTGATTCCCTGCAATTCTCTTCCTGTCCCAGCATTGACCACATGACGTTACTAGAGGGCGTGATTGTGCTGGAAGAGTTCTGCAAGGAGCTGGCGGCGATCGCCTTTGTCAAGTACCACACCTCAGCCACGCCCTGAGCAGCCCGGCCCAGCCACCCCCGGAGGGCCGCGGACAACAGCCAGAGACAAGGTGGTGCCTCCCGGCAGCGGCAGGGGGTGTTGGGAAGACAAGTTGCTTTCACCAGATGTTGAGATTGCAAATGGACTTGGAATATGAGCAAAGGCATTTGGGGAGAAACCAGTACACAGCATTTCTAGACCCTGTGAGAAGAGCTGCAAAAGCTGCATGAAGAACCACAGCCATCAGACCTTGGTTATTCTGATGACAATGTTTAGAGAGTTTGGGCTCTTGTGTGTTCTGGGGCTCACATGCACCAATTTGCTCTTTGTGACCATATTACTTTTAAAAAAGCAAATTAATTTTATAACATTTTTATGTCTTAATACCTTTTCTTTTCAGTTAGATATATGAAAGAAAAATATACCTATACTTGCAACGTACGTTATTAGAAATTAAGAAGCTCAAAAAAATCCACCAATCCATATACAACAGGATATGTTAATGAGGGATCATTTTGCTTTTGGTAGATCTTAAGTACAGCTCTAAGCTTGATTCCTCATTGGTTTACTCCAAGAAATCTATCAGTCTAAAATCAATACTAAAGAAATTAATCCTGATTCGGCATCACATCCATAACAAATATATCTGAAGTGTACATGTTTGTAGCATGTTTGTCTCTGTCATTCCAAGTGATTGGTCTCCAGGTCATCCATGTAACTAGATTAGCTTTAGCTTTTTACATGGGAGCTCTAGTTGTTTGACTTATGTCATCTTTATATTATAGGTTAATTATAGGTCATCAGTAGTTGTTGCTGAAACAGTATTTTTAATTTCTTTTAAATTGGTATTGGTCTGAATTGGTTTAAGAATCCTTTGTGCCTTGAAAATTGGCAGCATAAACATTTTGTTATTTTGAGAGACATTTTTATTGCTTATCTAACCATCACAGTGATGCCAACTCAGTTAAAGCATTGATAACTTATTTAGGACCAAAATTTGCACTGCTTTTCACAGTGCTGGGATGCAGGAATGCCTCTCAGTGACTCCCTTTCCATGTGAATGCCATCAGCCAGGGCAGGCACTGGCATTGCAAGCAGAGGCCACTTCAGGGTGCTTTGCTTCTGCCCTCCAGAGGCTCCTCACAGCCAGCAGCCTGTCTGGACTTTGCAGTCACGCCCAGTGACCTGTCCTGCTCCCCACACTCGCGGGTGGGACCCCTTTCCCCTCCTTTGAACAAGGCCAGGTAGAGCTCAGTTCCTTCTGTTTACATTATCTTTCCTCGTTTGTCTTTCCTGCCCCCTGTTGGCACAGCTAATGCCCATTTCAGATGTCATTGCTCATATGCAAACATGGACTAATTTATTCAGTTGCTAGAATTGCTCTGGATTTACATGACTGTACCTAGAATCAGATTCTGCTCTTTATCTATGCCTTTGAGGTCTTGTTTTTTAATATTTATGGAAGCTGGATATTAAGAGACCTTCTAAGTTAGCAGGTTAATTAGAGCACTGTCACAGTTAATGGGCTAAATTTATTCTTGTCACCAGTGAAGAGCATCCTGCTGTAAAAGCTTCCAGGATCAGCTGGAGAAAGCAGTTCTGGAACTGGGGAAACGTTTTGGTAGGTAAAATCTGTATTCGGTGGCTCCCTGTACTGGGACACTTTTGTAAAAACTGTTGCATTTCTCTGGCAAACAAAAGCATGCTTTATTTCTTCACCTGTTTTTTGGGTTTTTTTTTCTGCATTTAGCTCTAAAGCGTTTTCAGGTCCAAGTAGTATAGTAGGACAAAATTTGAAAAAATTGCATTTCATTTTCTTCTTGAGAAACATACCTTGAATATAGCAAATAATTTTTAGTGATCTGCATTGCAGACAGTCCACATTAGGACCTTACTTAATACCTGACACATAGTTTATAACATGTTGATCTCTATGCAGAGTGATGTTTAATACATACATTTGTTATTTAGAAGGTTCCAATTCAGCAAAATAGTTAAACATAAACTTAATTTCAAGTATTTTTTCCTTAAATCACAATCTTTTACATGAACAAAGTTAAGCAGTTGAGCAGAAATGCTGATGCTTTTCTGAATTGGGGTCTTTGTTGGTTTTGCTTGATCCTAATTACTTTTTCCTCAAATCATCTATTTATTTTTTTTTAAAGTATGTGATCCAAAATACTTGTAATGTCCCAGTTTCAGTGGAAACTGGAAGTGATAATACTACTGTAAAGGAAAGTGAGTGAAATGTTAAACAAAACTTGCAAGAGCATTCCAAGTAATATACGAATTGATAAAGCCATTCAAGAGTTGCCTGATCTCAAATGAAAGCATTAACATCACTTCCTTTGTTTGGCTGTTTTCACTGGTAGCTGAACTTACCCTGAAAGGCTGCAGCCTCTGTGGTGTGCTGATGCAAAGCACTGCAGAGCTGCAAACACAGCTCCTTAAGCTTGTCCATGGCAAAAATAAGTAGATAGAACTATGATCACTCTTAAATTCAGGCTATGATTGTTCAGTCTCCAGTGACATTGGTGATGTTCTCTTTCAAACCACATGTTAATTAGTTGATAAATTTATAAGACCTGGATCCATCCTCACACAAGTGAAGCCATCCTTAAAGTTGCTTTAGCCTAAACTGCTTTTGTGCGTGCTGCCTACAAACCCTTATTACCATACTGATGACGATGACCTTTATTTTTGTAAAAGTGCTTTAATCTTTCTTAAGAGATGGAACTCATTTAATTTTTTTTTGTGGTGATATTTTTCATGCACTTTTTTAATGATTAGAAGTTAGTTCAGGTCCATGTTTTCACCTTTTTGATCTATGCATGTCATGAGGAGCCCATTTTGTTTCTGTGTGCATGTGTTTGTATGTGGTTATTTATTACCCAGAGAGGGCCATCAGAGAAGATACTTGGCCTAGAGAGTTCATGGCTTGTGCAGATCCTCCCGATGTCAGTGGGAAAGACAAGTGCTCATCACCTTAGAGATGGGGCCACGGGTATTAGATTGAAATACTTGAGATGGGATACTAGAATAATTTTTTATTTCAAAAAGCAGATCCAAACCACATTCTAATCCTGATGCACATGTGTGTAAATAGAAGCATTGGTTTGTTTTGGTTTTTTTTTTTTTGTTCATTTATAGTATGTATTTGATTTAGACTCTGATTCAGAAATTTTTGTAATAAGCCATGTGCTAGCTCTGGTAGAACAAGTTTGTCCTTAGGTTCTCCTATGACTGTAATATTCCTGGTATTCAGATTCTGTCTGTGTAATGTTATTACTCTATATTTGTCTGTGCAATATAAAAGCTGTGACTTGATGCACAGCTTGAGTCTGGTTGTACATCACCTATGTATATATATACATATATATATAAAAGGACCAGAATCCCGAGCTTGCTTACACTATGATTAGTGTAAAGATTGCCACACTTCATTTTACAGGGCACAAATAATCATGGAATGGCTTTGTAAATGCATGGTAATTTCTACCATAACCTGCTGTGCAATCTCACAGGTGACATTTTATTAGTGCTCTTTGTCTTGCTAGAAGAAATACTAACCTGAAGGACTTGGTGAGATTAAAGTGTCCTGGAGTAGACCTGGGGCTACATGGAAAATCCATATCTGATATTGCATATCATACAGGGTTTTCAAACCATGTCCTCAATGCTTTCTGTGCCCTGTAAAATAGTGTAATTATATAAAATATATACTCCTTGTTTTGCCTCCTGCCTTGTTTACATTAAACAGAGGATATTCAGTAAAAATTTTCTAATAAACTTTGTGTAGGTCACTTACTAACAGTGTTGCCAAGGTTTCACAGATGTGGGAATTTCCAATGAGGAACTGTTGAAACAGCCACATTACTAGACATACAATATTAAGTTTTATGAAGGAGGTTGTGATAAAACTCAACTTTTTGTGCTAAAAAATGCATGGAGGATTAAAAGGGATATTCTCAAAATAAATTAATTTCAGTGAAGCAACTGCTTCTATTATTACAGAATCCGTAATAATTTTTGTATGCGTGACCTTGAGACAGAATGTGTTTTAACATTTTACATCATGCCTTTGATCCTGAAGTCCTCATTTATTTTGAGTTTGTCACTACAGCATCTTCTGGGATAAACATGTTTCCTGTACTGTGCTGTGCAGGGCTTGGACTGAATCAGCATGCTCTTGCCCAGGAGAATGGGAGACCTAGGGAAATGGGCAGGCTGGAGCCATCCCAGGCACAGATTTAACATCAGCTCTTTCCTGGGAGCCCTGGTATCCTTCCAGAAAGGCTGCAGCTGGTCAAGGCCTTGGTTTTCTCTTGTATTTGAGTGCAGAGTGTGTCAGTCACAGCATTGGTTTGTTGGAGACAAATGTCATGGGGGTGAGTAAGCACAGTTTCTTCCTTCAGGGCCTTCGTGGAAGGAGTATACACAGGGTTTCTATATGTTTTTATATACTTTTAAATTGTGTTTGTGGTGTGTTTTTTCTACTTTTGGTTTCCTTCTAGTTTTCATCAACCTTTTAAAAATCTTGTTGCTCTGTAGGATCCCCTCTGAGAGCTGCACTTGGATGTTAAGCTGTTCCTTCTTAGTATTTAACATCTGCAAGTGCTCTTACATCTTTCATAAGGACAGTGCTACAGCAAGATGGTGCACTTGACAGCTTTCATTATAGCTCTCTGCATCTTTCTCCCATCCTCTTGGTCTCAGAGATTGTCATCTCCCACCTCAGATCATTTATCTGCTGTGCCTGCATGAGCCATTCAGAGATTTAGGGAGACTTTGCTTTCTCAAGCAGTGAGGAATTTGTATCAAAATGGAATGTTTTGCATCTTATATTTTTCTCCTACTTTGATATTCTTGAAATGACTGAGTTATTGAAGCATGGTTATCTTTCGGCACTTGCATTCTGATACAAGATTTTGGGGCTCTACATCCCATTGGGGGGAAAAAAAAGAGTGCTATCAGTGTGTGGTCTCTACTTCATATTCATTAACTCATTGTACAGATTATCAGCAGAGTTCTCAGTGTAGATACAAGTAGCACAGGACCTACTGATTTTGTTAACTTTTAAATATCAGCAGAACTGGTGCTGTCAAAGCCTCAAGGATTTTGCTGGTTTGGTATGTGATCCAATTGGATTAAAGTGGATTAATGCTCAGTGAAGTGAATCTGTCCCAGGTTGTATGAGCCCTTTCAGCCTGAACCGTGTGTTCCTGGTGCATCTTTTATCAGCTGAGACTCCCTTTGAATGCTGAGAGAAAGAACTGAAGAGCAGTTCAGGTATCAAGTGAAACATATGGTGGATTAAAATTTTCAGGTGTCATAAGCTTCTTGGAAATGCCAAAAAGAGAGTGTGAAATTTTAAATTTTACATGTTTTGACTGGTTGCCTTTGGAGTTAGATGTGTGCCTTTGGAGGCAGGTCTGTGAGTATAAAATCTTGGAACATGGTGTCTCACTGGGCTACTTGATTGCCCTTGCTAGCATGGCACATCCATTCTCAACTACGCTTCGTTGAATTCCTGCTGGTTATTAATGCTGCTGCTGGTATAAAATCTGCCACAACAGTGCTGTGGAACTCACAACTTTGTCAGTGTCTTGGAACTCTGACAAAAAAAAGTAGATTCATCTTGCTAGCTTTCTCTGCTCTGTAGCATCATAACTCAATAGGGGTTTGTATGGTGCCCCCTTCCTCTAGTGAAACATTTTATAGGCTGAAAAATAAGGAAACACATGAAAGAGAGAAGCCTGTTTCTGAGCTAGGCTGGAGGAACATATTCTCTTAATCACCTTAATTTTCAAAAAGTTGGAACTTATTTTCTAAAGTGAATGGTTCTCTTCCAAAAAGAGGGAGGGTATCCTCCACAGGGAGCCCTAGACAGTGAAGATAAACCTGCTTCAGTAGTTTGCCCTGAGCATGGCAGAAATGTGGTACTTGTTTTATATATCTGAAGATGTGTAGTATCTGAATTCCAGTTTGGAGAGATGAAGCAAGTTAAAATTTAAGTCTTTGTGCTGTGTAATACATATAACAAGAGACAGAATACAGGAAGTTCTGCAGAAAATAGCAAAAGATCTTATTTTGGAGAGGAGAGCAACAGTGGTAACTAAGTTTAACACAATTAAATTATGGTTTAAGGTTAAAGGAACATTAGTTCCCAATAAAAAGGTTTGGAAGACTGAAGCAGCAAGACTGAAATAATTATGAAACCTTAATTTATAATAATGCAATTAAGAATGAAGTTACATCATTCAGGCAAACCAAAACTCCTTGTCAGTGAAAACCCCTGACCTTGAATGTCACTAGATCAGAAGTGGAAGGAGCCTGTAACCTCTCACTTTTGAAGCCAGACTGGACAAAATCTGTGGAATGTTTCACAAGGGAGCCAGTGTGTGTCGGTGAGGTGAGGCAAACACACAGTTACATCCTCAGACTCCCAGCTGATGAACAATTCCAGCATGACTTGGGTTTGTTCTGCTGGAAAACAGGGAGATGGACTGATCCCCTTGAGCATCTCCTGTAGATGAGGGAAGTTGCTGCAGCCTGAGGAAAGCAATTTTCAGCTTTCCCAAGCTCCACTCAGTGACACGAGCCCCTCTGCAGATGCAGCACCCATCGCACGCAGCGCGGGCACGGCTTCATTAGCAGGGCAGGATCCCCCCATGCTGAGCTGCCTTGGAGAGAAGAAACAAATTACCTGCTCTCTGCATCGTCATTATCCTTTACTTGAGAAACCCTCTTCTACTTCCCTCATCTCCACATCCACAGGAAGCACCTGTCAAGTTTATATTTCTTAATTTGGGTAATGAATTTTTATTTCCTAGCATTTCAGAGACTCCTGTTTTTACTGTTAGCAGGCTGTCCATCAACGCTGCACATTTCCAGACAATTTTCCTTTCAGCTTCCTGAAAGGGAAGAGAAATGTCTTTGTATTGTTTATCCTGGCTTTTAGACTTACATTCTCCTGCCTTGTTAATTCCATCCTTTCAAATCCCTGAAAATGTTTTTTGTCTTGTCCTTCACCTTGAGGATTCAGTAGTCAGCAATGTGTGCAGCTCAGCAGGCAGAGAGGGTTATGGACAGCATGGATGAAATCAGAGCTGCTTCTGCCCACCCAGGTCCAGCTGCAGGATCTGTGCAGGAGGAAATCCCATCTGCATAGCAAACATGGTGGAGTGCTCAGAGGCAAAACCTGGACACACTGAAATCTGTAGAAATCTTGCTGTCAGTAGGAATGCACACAGTCTTCACTCTCTGCTTCACAAACTCACTATGGCATTTCTGATAATGGTTTTTCAGAAGCAAAAACAGGGATGAAAATTAAGAAAAAAGAAATTCTTCTTTCTTACTGAAGAAAACCGAATAGTCTGGACATGTTTAAGAAAGACACTTAAACCAATATCTTCTACTGACCTGGCAGCAGTTCTGAGCTTCCCAACAGCTGTGTTTGGTCCCAGCACAGGGACAGGACCTGGATCAGTTCTGGCATGTGGAGGACAACTTTTGTGGGATCAATAGAAACACAACAGTTTGTAACCCTCAAAAGGCATTTTAAAGAGTTACCACCGAAGTAAAGATAAACCAATGAGAGAAGAAACATATTTCATATCCAGTTATATATAGTAGATGTGAAATATATCTATAATAATTCTAATTGTTTAAACTTTATTATTTTATGCTGTTTCTTTGTTCAAACAATCACAGATTACTAAGGAATGCAGTCACCCCTTGCTTACACTGGCAAAAACTTAGCAGGATCATATAAGATACATGCTTAAGCCAGTAATAACTGAAGTATTACCCTCTTAGAGACATCCAGCAGAAGGCTGCTTTGCTGTTGGTAAATAAGACCTTCCATTAACACTTAGAACTCAGCTGTTCCCTGATTTTTTGCCAAAGTTTAGGAAAAGTAGTAGTAATACTGGCTAAATAATGCATCAAAACTGTGTGAGAAATTTCATTTTATACATATACATATATACATATATATATATATGTATAATGTCTACTTCTCTGGAGCCATGATCTCAGCTTAGATCATTAAATAAGGAGTTAGTTTAATATCAGCCAATAAATCACAATAAACCTTGATGTTTCCAAGATGGCAAATATGCTTATCAGACCATATTTTTGCATTCTAAAAGATCAAGAGTGAGCACAAGCCCTTTTTCCCCCTTTTATAATTAATTCCAAATGTCAATTTGATCTACTAATATAATTCTAATTACCAAATTCCTAAAATAAGGTTGCCTTTTTGTTTCTAAATATCAACCAAACAGAATAATGAAAAAAAAAATAGATGCCTTGATATGATTAAATGTGATTTGATCAACCAGTGGGACAGGCCCACGGCTTCCTCTCTCTTCAATTTATGTCTGGCAAGTGAGATGCTGGCAAGGACTCTTCTGGCTGGCCTTGCCTAAGAGGGGAAAGCTGCAACATGAAAAGTTCTACCTTTTACTTCTGGGGTAGAAAATGGAAATACATTATGATGGGTACTTTGAGATTATGGCATATATACTTATCCTGGAAACCACAATTTTTTTATTTCATTTTATTCCAGGAGAAAGCAAAGGTGTGAGAACTGTAAATGATGCCATGCTAATAATCCCAGCCAGCCTCTGCAGCAGTTGATGCCATTTCAAGGCACATTTTACTCTTTAGCCCTGATCACTGTCTTGTGCTGCCAATTGTTTCATTATTTTTAAGTGGTTTGCTTACTAACCATGCACTGAGGTGATGCTGAGTATTCTGAGCAATTTTGTTGAGTTTGTGGTTTTGAGTGGCAAATAGGTTTTTCTCTCCCTGTGACAGATGGATGACTTAGTCTGTTAATAGAGGAAGCTGTCACAGAGGAATTCCATGTATAGACTTCATTTACATTTTTAAAGTGCAAGCTATATAGGTGAAATTCATCTTTTCAGCTCTTCAGGTATTAAACTGTTTGGTGGAAGGGGCTTGGCTTCTTAGTCCTGACTGTTTTCTTCAGAAACTTTCTGTGCCCAGCAGCTTATGAACAATTACCAGAAGCCCCTAAGAAATTGCTCCAACATTGGCCTCACTGGTTATTACTTCAGTGGAAAAGTGTGGACTGCAAGCATAAGCTGACCCAAATGCCAGATAGAGAAGTTCTCCAGGTTGGAACTGAAATTTGATAATGAAAACTTGCACCATAATGAGCCAAGGTCAGTATAATTGTGTAACTCTACTATTTCAGCAGCTAAAGATTCCACCTGATTAACCTATTTATAGCATTGTATTAATTCAGTACCATTTATTCCAGATGCTCCATGGAATTTTCTAAACAGCCAAGGAGACATCAACCCTGAGTGCAGTATGGAACTGGCTTTCATTAAGTTAACTCCTGATATTCTGCTGATCCTCTACCTTGAGCAATGTGTTAGCAGGGTCTGAGTTGGATGACAAATGAGAAACTTTAAAATAGCATAATAATATAGCTGTGAATCCCTGTTGTATTGTATTGCCATCACTATTAACAGGCCACAGGTTTAGTGCTGAGTTTGCAAGGTATGAAATGGGTTAGCAAATGTATAAATGAACCCAAATATGCCTTAGACTGAGACAAAAGCATCCCCAAGAACATCACAGTCCTCCTGGGGAAAGGCTCCAGACACCAGCGACCTTCAGCACCACCACCAACATGACCAGAGCCCCAAGGAGCAGGGAAAGGGACCACAACATCAGAAAATGGGGTAAAACACAGGAAGAGCACTTTTAACTGTTTTATTATAGGCGCTGGAATTTTTTGTGTCTAGAAAAAGCTGCTTCTTTCTGTAATAATTACATCTGGGCTGATGTGGCTCTTGGAACAGGCTGCAAGTATAGGAGGTAAGAGGATCAAACACACCAGGAAAAGTTCAGTCTCTGCTGCCAGGGAGAAGACTCTGACAAAGCAGGGACAGATACTTCTGCCTTCTGATGAAAATTGTCATCTGTTTTGTTGTTGGTTTTGATCCTGATACCCTCCATGCTGTGGAAAAGCTGCTTGAGGGCTTTTCCTGCCTGAGATCAGTGACATTTGATCTGAAATCTGTTTGGAGCCCAGACTGGGGATATGCATGAGGCTGTTGGTAAATACCATTCTTCAACATTTAAATGGTGCTGTATCTCCAACTGAGCTGAGTGCAGCCACACCATCCCTATTAAAGAAACAAGAGAACACCCAAGTCCTGTCTCCAACCATGCATTTTATAAGAAAAGCTCTTTTTCTTTGATTTAAATATAAACATATCTACTCAAGTCATATTCTACTCCACTGCTGCCTCCAGGTTTATCCAGAATAAAAAATTGCTACTGTGACAGTCAGTATGACCAAACTGCTAAAATAGAAACATGGAATTTCATTCAGATGATCATCATTATTTAATCCTGCAAGTACTAAAATTTCATTTCACCAGAACATATTTTTCTTTGGATTGGGTCCCAAATAATTTAATTCCCTGGTTTTTGCATTGTTTCAGTGACAACCTACTCACACCATAATTATGTTTAAGGGGGTCAGTGTGCATGTGGGGAACAAAGCTCTCTCTCATCAGTGGGTACCATTCTTAGTATCCATTTGTCTCTTGGTTCCCTGAACCACTGTTGTGAAGCATTTCCAGGGAGCTGATAATCACAATTTAAACCATTATGTTTTCCACCATTTATAAGAATGTCTGAGCCAGAAATCATTCTGTGGCTGTTGCTGCTGCATCCTTCAGGGACAAAATGTTCTAAAGAGCTAATGTTGCTCTTTCATTAAGAAACCTATTCAGAACCACAGAGAGTGATTTTGACAGTGCAACTGGTAGTTGCTGTAGGGCAGGAGCTTGACAGGAGTCCTATTTTAAGCTAAATTAATGTATTCTGTTTATTTAAAGAAACAGAGTCAGTCCAGTTTTGGTATGTATGCACAAGTATACACCTGTGCATCTTTTGCACTCTGCCTCTCCAGATTGCAGAAAATGGTGCTGCCTTGATACATGAAAAAATGTTAGGAAAAGGAAAAAGAAAAAATAAAGGAAAAGAAAAGGAAAGGAGAAAGGAAAAAAGAAAAATCAGAGCGATTCCTACTAAGATCAGTCATTTAACCATATCTCATGTTTTTGTAGCATGAACACATAGAATCATTTTGGTTGCAAAGGACCTCTAAGATCTTTGAGTCCAGCCATTAACCCAGCACTAGTGGTGTCAAGACCAAAACTAAACCATGTCCCCCAGGGCCACATCTACACAGCTTAAAATCCAGCTTAAAATCTACACAGTTTTAAATCCACCATCCAGGGGATGGTGACTCCAGCAGTTCCCTGGACAGCCTTCCAATGCCTGACCAGCCTTTCAGTGAAGAAATTTTTCCTAATATCCAATCTAAACCTCCCCTGGTGCAATTTGAGTCCATTTGCTCTGTCACTTAGGAGAAAAGACCAACTCCATCCATGTTTTGTTGGGTTTAGGTGTGGGTGGAGAGAAAGACATGAAGTGAATAAGGGAAATTGAGGTGAAGGTCACTGAGATTCAAAGTGACAGAAGAGATTAAGTCCTTGCAAAGATGAACAAGGGTGTAGTGTCACATCATGGTTTTTCTGGTGGCAAAGCTGGTTTTCAAAAGTTCATATCCTTAGCTGCTGGGCATTGTGTTATATAAACATTACACTGGTCATTGCACCACAGCCCAGAAAGTTCAACCAGCACAGGCAAAGGTTATAGACTTCTGCAGAGGTGGAAATGTGAACCAAGGTGGGAATGGGCAGCACATTTCCATTTGTCTCCATGGGCAGAACGGGAAAGAGCAGCAATCTGAGAAGGAAGGGTGCTTATGGGGCTGAGCTGTGGTCTGGGGTGCTGGAAGAAGCTGGTTTCTGTTCCTGACCCTGCTGCATGACCCATCACCTGTTACTACAGCATAAGAGAAATATTACTGACAGTATTTCTTCAGAAGGGGGTAGTTATGTCTCATTAAAGTAAGAGTAATGGAACATGGTGTAAGAACACAGCATTGTAATCAGTCCCTCTCATCTTTATGAGTGTCACTGCTCAGGTTATCGCAGACTTTCAGAATTAGATCTCCTGGTAGTGCTACCAAACACATGCTTGTGTCTTAGCAAAATGGTTTTTGTGAGGACTTTGGAGATCAAAGAAGTCTGGGCTTGATTGGAAACCAATTATCTATTGCTGTGTGGACCTTTGAAAACTAACAGGATTTTTATTTCCTTTGCACTTTGATCCCCAAAATGAGCAATATAAATATAAGGAATATGAGAACAAAAGAGTAGAAGTACCGAGCAAAGTGGAAAGGGAAAGAAGAATGTACCTATAGGTTAGTTGGATAGATTAAAAACCAAAAAATTAAAAATCAGGTTTCTGGATCAGGAAATCCCAGCAAGCTATAGGCATAAGCAATATATCTTTCAGCTCAGTATTTCTGTACGTCAGAAAAACACCCAAACAGGGCCTCCAATATGGATTACCCATGGATGTCCATGGGAAGAATATTTTTTTTTGATCCATATGCAACCTGAATTACAGTATTACTTGTGCAGCAAATGCTACTCAAAGTATCACTTCTTTGTTGTCCCTTTAATCTTATTGCCTAAATTCTTTAGCCTTTCTCCTACTCTTTTCCTTGTTTGGTTTCATATTCCAGGAAGAACCCAATGCCTACAAGTGTGCTTTGCAGCTCCAGCTCTGTTGTCATTTCCAGTGCTGTCTGCAGTCTGTGGGCCAAGGAAAGCAGGTGCAGATCCGTCCCCTCCTGCAGCATTTCACCCACTTCCACGGCCCCTCTACTTTAATTTTCGTTTCACTGTCTGGGGTCAGTCCTTGTACAGGGACAATTAACACTGAGCCTCTGAAATCTGATAGGGATTTAAAGCAATGGGTGAGTGGTTGCCACCTGGTGAGAGGAGGAGGAAGGAGGGGGAGGATGAATGAGCCGCCCTTTTCCTTTCTCATCCGGCACACATTAGTGGATCAATGACTGAAATGGATGAGGGTGCTGCTGAAGTGTCGGCACTGCAATGATGTAGCTGCTATTAATGGCTAGAGCTCCAGCCCGGAAATTATAGATGAAGAAATGGAAAAAAAAAATTTCTGTGGGTTCTGAATTGGTGATTTGAGGATTGTAATTTAGTGCTCGCTTTCCTATTTCATAAAAAGGCTACTGTGCACATTTTCAGAAGTTCGCCTGTTAGTTAAGGAAGGAATAAAGTCAATAAACTGTATTTGATCTCAATTCTCCTTCCACTCTCCATCTAAGATACGACACACAATCAGCAATGGTGGCTTTCCTTTAAATCAAGGTTCATGCTTTTCAGCAGATCTGTTTGCAGTGGGGAAATGTACCATCAGCTCTCTGGCTGTCTGGATTCAGAGCAAACATACAAAATATTTTAGTTTATATAGCCTGTGAACTCAGCATATTTCAAGGTCAAATTCCTATTTCACTGAAATCGCTGGCAAACACATGGTTATCTTCAGGCAGCCTGGATCTAGACACAGTAAAGAAAAAACAACCCAAAACTGATCAAAGCAACCTCAAAATCCCACAGCAAAAGCACCTTGTCTTACAAAACTGTTGAAAAGGACAAATCTGCTATTCTCAGCTAAATCTGTGACCCGGGGGAGGCTGTACCCTTCCACCAGCAGTCTGACCAATACCAGAATTCAACCGGGTTTTATCCATATTGACTTTCTTTGGGCTTCCCTTCTCCTGCAGCAGTCAGGTCAGAGGGGAGCACAAAGGGAGGGAGCTCAGCTCCCTCCTCACTGACAGTGATGCAAAGCAACACCCTCTGCTTCTGAGACACTAAAAAGTGAATATATCAAATCCTATAAGAAAGATGTCTATAGAGCAGTGTTCCCACTCTCATCTTTCAGGTTAACCTACTTTCTGCCTCCTGCTCTGAGGCTTTTCCCTGAGTCCCTGCTGCGGGTGGCTGCTGTGGTTGCTGCTGAGGCTGCAGCTGCCCTTTCTTGGAGCAGCCAAGGGGAAGGCATCCAGCATGGGTTGGCTGAAACAACAATAGCTGGTCCTGAAAAGCAGTTCCTACCTAAATCCACAGCAGTCACGCCTGCCGAGATGAGGGAATTCTGCCCTTCACATGATTGCACGATGCTGCAGTCCCCACTCCCAGCCTTTCCTGCCTGACAATTAATTCCCCACAGCTCTCTTAGTGGAAGCTTCAGTGTGTGCCAAAAAGGTTTTTCTCTAATTTTAGTCTCCTAACTTTTTTTCTGTGCTCCCTAAATAGCAAAGACTGTCTGATAAGGCAGCCCGCGGTGAGCGAGGAGGCACCGAGGTAAACAACAACGGGTGATCGGGCATAAATATTTCAGAAAAATGTGCCAGCATAAAAGGCTTGTCTGCAGCTATTCCTCCTCAGGGGTCAGGTTGCAAAAGCCTCTTCCTCACTCCCCCAGCATCTGCCTCCCTGGCCCTGAGGCATGGACACATCCAAGCGCCCAATAAATCCCAGGGATGGTCAAAGCAGGGGAGCAAGTATTTACTTTGCGCTCGTAAAACAGTGCTTATAATTCTGCCTTGTCGCTGGCTAATTAAAGCCTGCACGGCCAGTTCATCATCAGTCGGGGGCTGCCAGCCCCGCTCGCTGCCGGGCCGCTGTGCTGTGTTAGCGCCAGCCCGACGGCGCTCGGGTGTTCCCGGTAATTGCGGCGGCTCCTGTTCCGCATGGCTGCGCGGCCGCTGCCAGCCCTGGGTTATCTCGGCAATGGCACATCAGCAGTTTGACCCTTTTCTAACAGACTGGTTGGCGGAAAACGCTTCACTGCAGCTGGTATTTATCTCAAAATGCGCATTATAGAGAAAAAATCCGTAACACCCTGCCCTAAGGACCCAAAGCACAGATTCAGTGCTCCCTGGGGGTTTCTGCTGTGCTGCTCAAAGAGGCTGCTCTGCCCCCACAGCCCCCAGCCGATCTGTCCCCAGAGCAGAGGCGGCAGAAGGGGATGGATGATGCCTCTGCTGCTCACCCCTGGCTGCCAGGCCAGCTCCTGCCCTGAACACATCTGGTACATGCTGCAGAACCGAGCACAGCCGTGCTGCTGCAGGACACGCAGCCGGGCTCTCGGCTTTCTGAGAAGGTGGGAACATCTTTGCTCTGCTGAATTCTAATGGGAGCTGCACTCTGAGTCTATTAAGCAGCCTCTTAGTGCAAAATACCATGTTTGTAAAGACTGATAAAGAACTCAGGAAATTACTAAAGACTGTGGGCTGTCACCCTGAAAGTCACATCAGACCCAAATATTGTGTGCACAGAAGCATCTTTAAACCACTCAAGCTGTGTGGATTAGGGTAGATGCCAGCTTGGGAATTCTCTGTGTTTGGATTCAAGCAGTGGAGTCAAGGATTCAAGTGGTGGGACTTCCCTGTGAATAAGCAGGTTTTCATGGTCCAACTCAAATTCATCTAACATTTATGTTTTCTAAATGTGGAACAATCAGGATGCCTAGAGAAAAAGAAGTGGAGCAAAATCTCGAGTTCTGGGTTCATCTGAGGGCTTGTGGGTTCCTCTTGTGCTCTTCAAAGCTCACACAGCCCCGATGACTCTCAGCCCTGCAGCCACGAGGCCAAAAAAAAAAAGCCTCGTTGTATTTCTGGAAGGAAAAATGCTGCCAGAGCCCTGAGTTTCGAAGACTTTGCTCATGGAGGATGGGGAATCTTAGAAAAGCTGGTTCCTCGCTTATTGATAATTTTTCCTCTTGTTCTGATTACAGAGAAAAACATTGCTAAACAGAACATTAGAAAGTCAATTAAACATTGTGAAAGATAAAAAAGGGCACCTATTCTAAAAATATTTCCTTATTTCTATTTTTTCTGTCTCTGTAAACTCACCTGACTATATTTGCATTCAAGATATATAATCAGTATAATTTTAAACTCTTTTGTGGGAGATAATTGCTTTCTGTATTTGACTTATTTTGAGAAAATACAGCCAGAATGTGGATTTTCCTAGTCAGGCCCACTGCTTGGAGATAAATTATTAATCTTTCTTTTAACATGTAATCCATTAATTTTTAATTAATAGTACAGACAAGACTGGACAATTATTGTTACTTCTTTTGGCCCTTTCCACTTAGCGTAGAAACTGGAAAAATAAAGCTTAGCATATTCAAAATGATTCAACAAAATGTTATTTCTGACTCTTAAGAGTGTAAGTCTCAAGATTGGTTTCATTTCACATAGAAAATAAAAGTAAATCTAATATGTGTTATGTGAAACTGTAAGGGGAAAAGCACAAAACCAACACAATGATCCCAGCTTCTTGTCCTCTAAAGGTCAGCTGTGAGGATGTGACACAGTGTCAAATTACCAGGGCAAAAGGTAATGAAATGCTGAAGTATGACAATAAAAAAGAAAGAAAATGAAGACTTGAACAACTCCAGGTCACTGCATTGTAGTCCTCAGAGCATCCAACTGCTCTGTAAATATTGCTTAATTAAATGTACTTAGATTGACAGCAATATTTAATTCCAATTGCATTATAGCAGAATCACTACCTGCAATATTAATTCCAGATTCCACAGCAGAAGCAAACCAGGAGTGGGTTTAACTTACATCCTCATCAAGAATTTATTGTGCAGGGCCAAAAGCGTCAAGTCTAAGGACAATATTAATTTATTACAAGGTCATACAAACCTCCACCTTCCTGATTCATGTTCTCTGCTCCAAACTTTACAGAAGACCTGTGTAGAGGTTAACTGCTTCGTCTGAATGTCATGAAGAAGAATGAAGCAAATAAGGTCACCCCTTCAAATTTTAGCTTCCTAGAACTGCTACTACATCAAGCAGACACTTGTCTTGGATGCTGTGAGGAGGAAAAGCATGGAGCAGTGAATGGGAAATCTGACATGACTACAAAAAATGGACTTATGATGTCTGTCAGTCAGACAAAATATGAGACTCTGCTAAACTAAATGAGCTTGTTTATCACTGTAATTATGTAGCTTTACAATGATAAGGTATTGCATCTACATGTCTTACTCTGTGCCAGGAGCTGTTCTGCAGAAACTCAGTAAATTTAATTATGAGAGATAGAAAAAAAATTCCTTTATTTCATAATCTACCCACCCCTGTAATGATTACTCTGGGGAAATTCCCACTGAAGCCAAGCAGATGGTTCCTACCTTGTTGTACACCCAGCTTATTTTCTTTTAAGCTACAAAGTGGTTTACAATGCCATTTTTCTCTGGAGCTGTCTTGCATTTGGCAGACCTCTGACTGTGTGTGAATTCTCTTTTATTGTATATGTGGGTGAACAGCTAGATTTCTTTTTTACCACAGACAGCAAATCCCACTTTGGATTCATATAAATAAGGGCATGAATCAAAAAGGTATCTGGTCCAAACATGCTTTCAACAAGATGACTCCCACTGACTTCGTTACAAGGGAGTCAATAATCAGGTTTAATGTCACTGAGCCACAAGGGTGCATTTCCACAAACACCCATAGTGAGCTCTGGAACACTTGTCTATGGACCAATATTGTGTATTTCAGCTTCTGACTGATCCCTTGCTCCCTTTCTGCACAGACGTGTAAATCTGTAGCAAACTGGAACTGGTTGGATGAGAGAGCTCCCTGTTTTTCCTGTGCCTGCTGGAAACCAATCCTAGAGGCAACCAACCTGGTCCTGAGGGCAGGAGGAAATGTGCCTGTGAAACTCTCCAAGGCAGCTTCTGTCCTTGTGTCAGGAGCCAGCTGAAGCCCCACACACTGTTCAAGGGATTTACCCAGGACAGAGGTGTGGCTGTGCTTGTTCGCAGCAGAAAGGCAAATTTCTGCTATTTCTCCTTTCTTCTCATAATTATTCCAGGCTAACAGAAGGAATATCACACAGGTTTTGGAAAAATGATGAACACTGATGATATCTCTCAGGAAACTTTTCTTGAAGTCAAATCTTTGTAAAACTACAACTGCCCAGATTAAAAGCTGAACCTAAATTGGCAGGTGCCTGATTGAGGAATAGTATATACTTTATCTGATTTGAGACTATGTAGCTCCAAGGAGTTCTTTAAAGAGAGATAAATCATTAATCCCCACAATCAGTTCAGAGCAGCCAGAAAAGAAGATAAAGTTCCTGTGTCTTTGTGCCACATATACCCCCAGGCATTTTCTAACAGATTTCTCTGCAGTTTGAATTCAGCCCTCTACTTCAGAGTCGAGACACACAGGGAAGCTGTGTTTGAAAGAAAAGAAAATAACTGAAAACTCTCAAGAGATATAATTTAAAATGGATGGTGGTGTGATGAGGAAATTTATTTGCAAGCATTATGTCATATTTTTTCTTAGATACCCATTAAGAGCATACACAATACCTGGATGACTTAACCTGTGACCATTATTTATTGTAACCTGTGTTTTCCCCAGAGTGAGTGCTGAATTCGAATCTTCCATTAATGGCTAAGTGCACTTCTGGGAAGGGTAAACAGAGCAGCAAAGGCCTGGATCCCCAGGCAAGAAGCACACAGCAATCAAAACCAGAAAGAAGAAAAGTGGCTGTAAGTGTCCTCTTTGCTGCTGGACAGGCTGGGTAAGACTGGCCCCAGTGAAAATGAGAAGATCCTGCAGTTTGCTCATTGTGCCCATAGTTTGCTCCAATCTTTCCCTTTTTCTGTGGAATAAAGAGCCCATTTTCAGGCCCTGGGAAGAAAAGCACTCACTGAGGAATGGCTCCAGCACAGTGATCTGTGCAATGCAGTGATTTGCCGCACAGCATCTTTGTTGCAGAATTACTGTGATGATCAAAGCCAGTTTAATCAGCTCTGTGTTTTGTAAGGGTTTGCAGCCCCTTCTGCTGGCCTGCCACTGGCCAGGATGTCTCCTTCACTTTGGACAGCAATGATGCAGGGAAAACCAATCATAGCTCTGCGGCCAGCCTTCCCCCAGGAATGTGTTCACCCTCATCCTTCAATGAGAGGACAGATGGAAATATGAATTACGAGTGGGAGATGTTGCCAAGTCTACCCATTGAGGGAAGGACTTCTGAGGGAAGGTCATCTTTTCTATCTGTTCCCTGCCCCATGAAGCCTCTGAAATGAGCTCAGAAGATTTCCAGAACCATTTGGAAGTGTGTGCCTATGAACTGAAGCATGGCCTACCAGCATCATACAAGGCTGTTGTTTTGGCTGCCAAGCCCAAGCACAAAGCAGAGCTGATTTCAGAGACATGGTGGAGATCCTCTGACACACAAACATCTTCCTGTGAGCATCTCCTATGGCTCCACTCTCATTTTATGCTGGTCAGGCAATGTAGAGATCCCTGGAGAGAAATCAAGTGTACTGTGCTGCTGAATCTCACAAACCCACAGTTTTCAGTGTTAAAAGTATTGGACTTCAAAGCTAAACCCGGATGAATGTTTCTGAGGAGGAAAGCAGATCCTTTTAGTGTCTGAACCATTAAGCTGTACTTAAAGAATGAGGGAAAGGTCTCAAAAGTCTTGTTTAATACAAGCTGCTATTCTAGATTTCATTCCTCCCCCAGCTGGTATTTCCTGCTCTGCAAGACACAGGGGAAAGCTAAGGCATTATTTAATGGGATTTCTCTGAAAGAGAAATCTTTAAGCTCTGCTATGGCACTAGAAGCAAGGATGGCTGGGGGAGCTGCATGGCTGGTACCTGCCCAAGAGTGTGTGCTGTGCTGACAGTCCTGGAAAGTGAAAGCAGAGAGGTTGTTATTCCAGAAATCTGCCTCTGCTCTATCCAAGACAAATCTAATTTAAGCTTTATTTTTGAGGATTTAAGTGGGGAAAAGCCTTGTCCTTGTTTTCTGCACAAGAAGTAAGCTTCCAGCAGCTGGAGCTGCTGGCTATGGAGCAGTTACAATAACTGATCTACTATTGCTGAAAAGTAACTTGTTAATTTGACTGTCAAATCACAGATTTCTTTTAGAGTCTCTCTCTCCCACTGCCAGTATTGAATGGGCAGGTTCCCACACTGACTTTCTGAGTTGCTGTCATATGCAGCAGTTCATCTATTCTAACTCTTACACCTTAAGCTGATTTTGACTGAAACAACTGTAAACTCTTTGCAGTTCATTCACTGGGGCTCTCACTTTGGCAGAGTATCAGACTGATGCCAGGACAACCACGGCCGTGGGATTTTTTTAAGGACGTTTAGTTCCTGCCATCTGTCTGTTGGCTCAACGCTAAGAAATTTAGATTGTGCTGCCTTCTAAAGTTGTTTTTTTCCCCCTTGGACTGCTGTCAGGATATGCAATCTGTCTCTGTGAGTGTTCCAATGAGACAGTACTTGAGATGTGATAAAAAGCAATTCTTACATGTGTTACTTTATTTCTTAAGACCAGGTGATGACAATGACACATTTACCATGCTCGTCACTTCACAGGCAACAAGTAAAAAGAGGTTCCAACCTTTTAATGCAGACTTTGTGCATTTTAGGAATAGTGTAACAACATTTTCTATGCTATTTCCTCATTTTGGCCTATAAGACCACATTGTTTGGTCAAGCTGAGGTGTGAGATGAATTATTGGTTCTTGTGCTGCCACTAATCCGGGCTGGGGCTTTCCACAGCGGAGCCATTTCAATCAGCAGTGCAGGCATTGAGGAAGAAGTGGGGATAGCTGCACTGCTTCTTGGTTGTGTGTAATTTGGTCAAATCCCACTTTATTTTCATATTTATTTTCCTCCAAGGTGTTCTGAGAGGAGCTGGCATTTCTCTGATGCTCTGTACCCCTCCCCATGAGGCTGTTTTTGCCACAGTGTTAGCCAGCTGGACTTGAGTAACACAGAGAGACAAACCTCAGAGCCAGTGCCATAAGCACCTGATCCATTTTGATGCTGAGCAGCTGTACATAATCCATTAAAAGTTTAAACTTAGAAGTGGTTTATGAATGATTCCCATGAGAACAGGAAATCCCTACTAGAAGATGGGAGCAGAGGACACAAGTCCTTTCCTTAGGTGAGCTGTTTTTATGAAATTTCTGCTTTTGACAAAGTTGGGGTACATATTTTGTGGACCAGTTTTCAGATGACTTTTAAGACTGGGACATTCCTAGTGATAAATCTGAAAGTATGGCAGATTCTGTCTGTTTAGGTAAATCAGTTATGAGCACATCAACATTTACATTATAATGTTAGACTCTGCTTGAGGGCCCACCTAGGCTTAGATTAGATCTTTTATCTTACAAGGTTTATTTATGTTAAAGACCTTAAAAATATTACATCGATAGTGTGTTTCTAGATATAACCCATACAAAAGAGACATTTAGTTTATAGAATGAAACAATAAAACCCTAAAAAATGTGAGAGTGCAGCTGGTTAATCTCTGTATTCTTGTCTAATTGACAGTTTAAAAAAAATACTGTCTTAGCTAGAAAATACAATCTCTGCTTTAACAAAACACATCTTCACAGTCCTACTTGATTGCAGGACTCACATTTTATCTATATAGCTGAACTCCAAGTAAATGATCTTTGTTTTTAGCTGACTGCAGTGGTTTTGCAGAGAATGATGATAAATCTGCAACAGACAAAACCTAGATGTTTTCAGTTTCAATAAAAATTAGTTATTTTTTAAAGTGAGAATAACAACAAAGACGCACAGATTAGACAATGCAGGATTTAGATAAATTTAGGGTTGCAACAGTTCTCTTGCCTTCAGCCAGTAAAATGAATAATTTAGAGCCAAATTTAGGGGCACTCCAGGACTAAAGTATTGCACTATCTAATTTCTGTTGTTACTCTGAAGTGTAAGCAGCAAGCTTATAAAATATGAATGGAGTAATCAGACAAATTCTATGACTGTGTGCAGGAGCTTCTCATTAATGATTCACAATGAACCATCATGAAAGACTAAATAGACAGCACTGGATTTAAAAGTAATAAATATACTCCAGAAAGAAAGTAATTTAATGACCTTCCTATGAATGATGGGGCTTAAAGCAAACGGGTACTCAAGCAGAGCATCCTCATCAAAGCTCTAACTCAAGTAGATCATCTTTGTACATCCCTCTTGATTATCTTTTGTCAAAACAGCCCTGCCATGGTGGCTCTGTTTAGTGCCTCTTTTCAATGCTGTGTTTATTCCCTGGTAAGCTCAGCCACCACAGCCTGCCACGATTTCACCCCTGCAGAGCGTGATTGCTGCTCCTTAGTAGGACAGAGCACGTACCTTCAAGCCAAGCTGGCAATTAGGGCATGATTTTCAGCATCCTTTACCTCTCACTGACTTCAACAGATAGCACTCCTGGGATCAAGCTCTTCAGCTGTGTAAGTGAATACTGCTTCAAAGAGAAATTCTGAGCTAAAAGAAAAAAATACTTTGGCCTTTTTTCAGCTTTCCAGGAAGGGGTTTTCAACATCTAACAGAGGAAAAGATTCTTCAGCATATTTTTGTGTGTTTGAGATTAGATGCACTGATGTTCCTTTCAGAAGTGGAATGTGAATCAGGATACCAGAACAGCAATTCCTTCCTTCATCAAACAGTTTACACAGATTCAAATTAAATTAAAAAAAATTAAAATTGACTGACTTTCTAGTTTTGCAATTCTATCAAATTGGGTTTTTTCCTAAACAAAAATATTTCTGAATAAACTTTCATTATCATTTCCCCACAGTAATTACTATAAACCCCAAAAGTTCTCTTTGTCAGCTGTCTAGACAATATCCTTACTAATCCTGTAAGATAAAACAGCCAATGAGAAAGAATGAAAAAAAAATACATGAAAACCTGGAAGAGATGCCAGAAAACTGGAAAATACTTGAATTCATTTTACTTTCCTATTTCAAAGAAAATTATAGGTCTACAGATATGACAGGCAAAAATATAGTCTCAGGGTGCTCATTGCACATGATCAAGATATGGGATGGGATAACCCAGAGTGAGTGGAATATTGATTTAGGTATGTGTGCTGGTCAAAATATTTACTACTTTGTTCACACAGACATGATAAATATGGAACATAATTTTAATGATTGCAACCCAGACTAGAAAAGCAGAACTCATCAACTTTTTGATCTCCTTATTTTTAACAAGGTACATGTAAGATCAGTCTTTCTTCTCTCTGCAATTTTAAGTGCAACTTTATGAAAATAAAAAGCAGGCATTATCAATTTAATCCTACAGTTGTCAATTAGCATCTTTACAGACTCTGAAGCCTAAACAATTAAAAATTGAATAATTTATAGCAGATGGAACCATTTCTGTCAACAGCATTGTAACATGCATTTGAAGTATGCTTCACTGCCTGGAGCTGCTCGATGATTGATCCTGGAGTTCTCATTAGTGATGCAATTGCTGCCCCTGCCCCTGGGCAATGGCTACTTCTGTTTGCCTGCACTTCTGAATTAATTGTAACTAAGTTGTGGTTACTTGTGCTTCTTCAGGGGACATTGTGACAATAAAAGGGGGTGGAGGAAGTGTCCTTTGGCTGCCCTCATGCCAGGACAATATCTTCCAGATACGTGCTGGAATGGCCACTGACTCCCCTGGCCAGGGAACACAGCAGACACTTCCTCAGCTCCAAGTTCATTCTTGGAACAATGGACAGCAAATCCACAGCTTTGAGTTTCTTATCCTAGGTCATTGGTGGTGGTGTTTACAAGGCACTCACAGCAAAGATGTTTAGCTGGGCAAAGAGTAGGAAGCAACTGTAAGGATGAATGATCAGGTAGATGAATATGGGAACTGTCTGTCTTTGAAAGAGGGTCAAAGGATTGAATACTTACAGGGAATACAACACCAAAAAGGTGGCTTGGAAAAAAGCTGCCAGGGTAGAGTGAGGCTGAGAAAGGCCAGTTTGTGCCCATGTGTGGGATGACTGATGTGGGGGATGTCTCTGGAGAGATTTGTTGATTGAGGCCATGTCTAGGGGTTGGTTATCTACTTTTATGTCCCTGCTCTTTTTGGCAGGAGGAACCTGAGATGCTTAACTATTAGCCCTTCGTAGGGTTTCTGGACAGCTCTTCCTCTTCAGTGTGAGAACAGAGATTTCTTTCTTCCTATGAGCATATGGTAGACCACAGCTTTTAAGCAATGTCCTGGCTGTAACTCCAGGACCTTCACATGGAGTGAACCTTTATCTCTGTGCTTGTCTGGCTGCCTCATGCAGAAATGTTTTCACCTGGCAGTTCACTCCCTTGCTGGGAGTCATCCAGGGCAGGCCACTCTTGGGAAGAGTGTGAAGGCTGGGAGGAAAGACTTATTTAAAAAATAATGACGTGTGATATCCTACTTCTGCAGAGAATTATACTTTCCCCCAATAATTTGTGGATTGTCCCCATAAAAGCATCCATGCAATGGAAGATGGAGGATGCAGGGAGAAAGAGAACAGCTCTCAGGTATCAGGCAGCTTCCCTTGCAATCCCTGAAGTCAGGAAGTCAGAAAGTGTGATGAGGGCCAGGGACACTGCAACCATCCATGCCCTGCTCTGTTAATGATGCTCCAGGTGCAGAAAGAGCCTCAAGAGCTTTGCCCAGGAGGTCAAGATTTGCACCTCATAAAGAGATCAACAAATTAAATTGGGTGTTAAGAATTTTGGAAAGGAACATAAATCACAACAGAAGGTCATGCTATAAAACCAGAGCATGGCCAGATTTACCTGCTTAGTAAAATACTGGCCACCCCATTTCAAAAAGGATGTTGTAAAATCTAAAAATAGATGGAGAAGATATAATCATGAAAAATATAAGACAAAGAATATCCTCTGTACAAGGAGCAACTCAATAGGAAGCTTCAGAAAGAATTAATAGGATTCTTCATACTGAGAGGAGACAGATGGGGACGAGCAAGATATGATTTAAGACCTTTCAAGTAATGAAAGAGATGGAGGAAATGAATGTGTGAATTTTTCATTTTTCATTGTACTAGAACTGGGAAGTACTTAGTGCAAGTCAAGGTAGCTCGAAATAAAGGCCAAAATAAATAGCACTCCTTCATAGAACCTCCAGCTGACTGGCTTGAGAAAGTCACTGCACAGAGGAAAAGTGAATGGACTAATGGCTTCAGAGCAATTAGGCAGAGCAGACAACAGCTAGAAGACCTGTGGATAAAGGGCAAATATAATGACCCATGTTCCAGCTTCGGCTAAAAGTACCTCCAGCTGCTGACCACAAAAAGCTGGGAGTTATGTCAGGGGAGAAGGAAACTCCTAGCAGTGCCATTCTTGTTTCCCCAGCCATTTCTCAGGCTTCCAGCAGTGGCACTGGGACCTGAGCTGCCCCTGTTTCTGCAGAGGAGATGGCTCTGCCACCACTGCAGGGACATTATCCCATTGAACCTGGATGTGCAGGAGTGCTCTGGGAGAAAAGCTTTTCTCTCTCCACAGGTGGGGCCTCCATAGACTTCAGCTTTCTTGTGCCAAGAAAATTACACATTTATTTAACTTTAACATGAGTTTAATGGTAGATGTAGAAGGTGGGGTTTTTTTGTTTGTTTGTTTGGTTTTTTTTGGTTTTTTTTTTTTTTTTTTGGTTCCTGGAGGTACAATCTCCTCCTTCCCTTGAGTGAACAGGTGAGGAAAAGAGGTCACTTGAGGAGCTCAGGTGTGCTCTTTTCTGCACATTAATCATAAACCATTAATCAGAGTCTGTATGTGTGCTCACAAGATGAGAGTTGCCAAAGGGCTGATAATTAACACATTTATCTGAATGCTGAAATTGTACAAAGCCAGTTGAGAAAATGAGTATAAATTTGAACTGCTAGTGAAGATACAGATCTAATTTTTTCCCTGTCTTCCGGAATCTCCAAATCAAGATTGAGTATTTTTTAAGAAAACACACTCCAGATCAACTCATGGCTGAATTTATTTTCTAGCTGTGGCATTACAGCTTCTCAGCTGTAAAAGTGTTTAGATCCTTTTAACCTTATGTTCTGAATTTACAGAAGGGCAGGTTGGACTTAAATTGTCTATATAAACAATCTCTCATATGTTGCCTTCTTCCACATGCACATCTGGTGAGTTCTTCATCATTCCTAATTATGATGCAGGTTGATGGAAAATTACTTCTTTGACAAAATCTGCAGCAAGAAATGGTGTGAATTTAAACAAGAATTGAGAATCCCACTGAGACTTTTATTAGCAGAAAAATCAAAGATCTGCAAAATGTATTTTCTTATTTTTTTTCCTTCAGCATCACTGAATCTTCTGATTCCAGAGCATGCATAGCCCTCTGTCATTACAGACAGACCTGGGCACACATCAGAGACTAAAAGTAACTTTCCAGATCTATCCTCACTAATGCAATGTGTTTATAAAGGGTCCACAAGGAGCAATTGAAAACTCTGTCATATTTTTCTGTATCACTACATGTACCAGTGGTCAGGAAAAATTGCTATTTTCTTGTTTAGCTGACTGCCAAAACTGCGTTTCACATAAAGAAGAAATAGCTAAAATCATTTGGATCCTACTGTAGTCTGTCCAGTCCAATTCAAATTGGCACTATAAGTCTGCATTGAATCAGATCACCAAAACCTCCTCTGGTGTAAACTATTCTCAATGAAAAAGAATCCCACTAATAACAGAGAATCCAGCATAAAATTCTAAAGAAAATATTTCTATAAATAATAAGTCTAGACTTAAAATCCAGATTGGTGTAAACATTGACTGCTGATCTTCTGGTCAAAATGCAAAAATCTGCTCATTAAATACTTGTAGTTTAGGAATCTGTTTTCATGGGGAGAATACTAATTGCCAAACCTAGGACTGGTGTATGCTGTGGGTAGTTCTATCTTTCCCTCACATTCTGTAGCTGACATTCTTTATTCAAACCTGCTGCAGTTCAACAAGATCCTGAAGAACCTGCCTTTGTTCAGAAGAACTGCTCAGAAATGATGAATGAATGATGTGCTTCATGCCTGTCTGAATGGGACTTAATGAACAAACAAATTTCTGTTGTTTATCTACAACTTCTTACCCAAACACATGGAACAGTTAAAGGGAAAAAAAATTAAATACTTCAAGATTTGATAGTCCCTATTCCAGACAGAATCCCTCTGTCTGACAGGGGAGCTGTTTATGTGACTGTGACCTGAACTTTCAAACAGCTGCAACTCTTTGTTTTACAGGAGACCCTGTGCTGTGATTGACCTCCTTGCAGTTGTTTGGGTACAGATGATGGAGCTGGAATCCTGAAATGAGCACAAACACAGGAATGGGTTCTTGCTGCTGAGTCTGCTTCCAAAGCTGTAATGCAGCACCAGGTTCTTCTGCATTGTGGTCTCTGAGCATTACCTGATCCAGCCAGTCTGAAAGCACACAAAGCAGGGAACATCTTGCTGGAGGAGGTAGAAGGAAGGAATCTGTTCTGCACAAGCAAGTCAGGGATTTCTCCTCTCCTGCAATAGCACTCATCTGCTGTTTGCATGTACAGCAGCTTCTACCCATTTCTCTGTACAATTGCACCAGGTCCTCAAGGCATTGCTTTGTAGTTCCAGTGACCTGAGTGGAGGATTTGGGCTGCCTCTACCAGACCTGTCATGTTCTATGCACAAATCAACATCATCCTTTCTGTCATTTACTGAGTCACTTTATTAGGGTTGCAAATTAAGTCAATAACTCTAATCATGCTTTTGGTCATTGTGAATCCTGGTTGGCTAGGAATCGTTGGAGATAAACATCTCATTTCAAATAAGCTACTGAGCAGATGGTAATGACTTTTAATCACAAGCAACACAAGGAAAATCTGAAATAAAGTCCTTGAGATGAACAGTTTGGTACATCATTCCCACCATTTTGAATGCTGAATAACCTTGCCCCACAAAGAGCCATTTGAGATTTATGTACACATACACTTCCAGTAAACTAAAATAATGGCAGTCATTAATTGCTTTTCACAATTTTTATTTTGGTCCCTTATCCAGTGCCCACTGAAGTTAAACCAAACCTCTTCTTTCTAAGCCTTCAAAGACTCCATCTGCTGCAATTACAAAGTGTTGTGTTTTAATTGCGGATGCAGAAGTTTGGGAGACCTACAAGAACTTCCTGCTCAATACTGAAAACAAGAGTGGAGGTAGTTTCTTTAGAAAAACACACAAAAAAACCCCACCAAAAACCCCAAAAACCAAAACAAAAACCAAAAGAGCTCTTAGCCATTTGCTGAAACAGTACTGGGGGTAAGACACTGCCCTCAGCACATAGCCTGTGCCTGCATCAGGTTAATGGCCTCATTTAGACTCTTCTCAGCTTAGGTCAATCCTGAGGAGGCAGCACAGGGAGTTTTTTCACAGGACCTGTCTGCTATTGCATTTTTGGAAAGTTGAGATGAATTAAGGACAACTTTATGCCAAGAGTGGAGCTCTCATTTCTATATAACCTCCCTCTGATCCTCTGTGATGTGTTCAGAGCAGTCTGCTCGCCCAACGATACTGCTGGCCATGACAGTGTGGCAGGTTTGTGTTTCAGTCCTTGTGCTGCAATCTCCCTGCCTGAAAGCTCACTAACAGCATCTCTTAATGGTCATGTTTAAATAGTTTTGCTGGAGCCCACTTACAGAGCAATCTGTGTTCAAGACCTTTTTAGCAGGGAATTGGCGAGAACTGGTTTTCAAACAACGTGATTAAACTATGTCTGCAAGAAAAGCTCCATCACCATTCACAATATGCCTTCCACACAGTGCTTAGATTTTAACTCCATGTAAATCAGTAGTAGATTTTCCTGTTGAATTCTTCCCCCAGTGTGGCTTTGCCATTTTATCTTCCAGAGAAGGACTCTCACACCTCACTTCCATGCCCTGCAAAGACCTGCACCACTCACCAGGGAATCCACCCTCGCAGCTTATGGTACCAGCGAATATTTCCACAGCCACATTACAGCTCTGCAGACGAGATCCAAGCAAATAAGGTGCCTGGATAATAATATGCACAAGAGAAGTGCAGGGGAGGCTGGTTGGCATTGCTGGAGGCAGGAAGCCATTCCCCATCTCATGGACGCAGTGGTGGCAGCTGCAGCTGGAATCTCTGTGCAGCTCTGGGGAAGGCATGGAATGAACCACTGACTCCAGCACAGGCTGAAAACCCACACAGCGACCTTCATCCTGCTCTGCACAGAGACAGCCATTGACTTCAGCAGGAAGATTTGCTTCTCTCAAGCCCTGGAAAGGTCTGGGAACATGCATAGCCCTTAGTCAGACATGTATTTTTTTAGGTGCTTCTTCATGGTTTCATCTGCAGGCTCTTGCAAATGAATAAATTAAATCCATGAATGAAGCATCCAAGCTCTTGGCGCCTTGCTCAAGCATGACTTGTTTAAATGTCTTGGGAGTGTTGTCAGAGAAACGAGTCTGTACAAATCAGACCTGGAGAGGAAAACCCACACACTGTACTTATGAATGGAGGCGAGAGATCCGACAGAAGCCTTCCCAACACTCTACACCTACAGAGGCAGGAAGATTAATGGACAGAGCACCCAGTCAGCAGAATGTCACAGAATCAATTAGGCTGGAAAAGGCCTCTGAGATCATTGAGCCCAACCTATGACAGAACATCACTGTGTCAACCAGACTGTGGCACGGACTGCCACATCCAGCCTTTCTTTGAACGCCTCAGGGACGGCGGCTCCACCACCTCCCTGGGCTGTCCGTTCCAGTCCAGAAATCGCCCTTTCTACAAAGAAATTCTTCCTAATACCCGAACTAAACCTCTCCTGGCGCAGCTTGTGTCGTCTTGTCCTGTCAAAATACAATTCTTTCCATTTGGGCACGGAAGGTAGGGCAACACACTGGTCAGAGAACTTCCCCAGCGATGCCTGCAAATCGCTCTGTGTCTGATGGAGCCGCCTCCAGATAATTTAGGGGCTGGTTTTTGGTTTAGATTTTAGATTGACTGATTTTAGCAACGAATTTAGTTTCGTTTTCACATTAAACATCCGCCGATGCCCTCACCGGCGACTCTACAAGCGACCTTAAAGCTCTCCCTCACGGCTCCTCCCTCGCGTCCCGCCCGCCCGGCTGCGGCTCCCGGCGGCCCCGGCAGCATGGCGGGGGAGGCGGGCGGCGCCGCGTTGGGCCGCGCGGCCGACAAGCTCTTCTCGCTCAGCGGGCTCTTCGCCGTCCGCAAGCCCAAGGGACCCACCTCGGCCGCCGTGCTCAACCTGCTCAAGGAGAGGCTGCTGGCAGGTGAGCGGCGGCGGCCGGGCCGCCACCTCCGGAGAGGTCGGGCCAGGCGTGCCCTGCCCGGCGCGGCTGTGGGATGGGGCCGGGTGTGTGCGGTCCTTGAGGTGAGGGAGCTACAACTCCCGGCAAACCACTTCACCCTCTGCTCAGCGCTCAGAAAACCGGAGAAAGTGGCGTTTATTGTCTCTTTGTGGGTTTTTTGTTTGTTTTGGTAGTAGTTCATAGCCATGGCATGGCCCACCTTGGAGAATAGAGTAATTTCTTAGTACATCCTGCCTCGCTGCGCCAGGGGAGGTTCAGGTTGCACATTAGGAGGATTTTATAAACAGAAAGCGCGATTAGGCATTGGAATGGGTGGCGCAGGGAGGTGGTGGAGTTGTGTCCTTGGAGGCCTTTAAGGAAAGAGTGTCCCAGCCAGACAGTGTTGGTCACACTGCCCGGTGAGCTGTGACACCACATTCGCCACATGCCGCTTGTGGCAGGCACCTTCTGCCGCCCAGGGCACAGCAGGACGGAGCCCTGAGCCTGGATGGGGATGAGATTGCCGCAGCAGGGAGCTCCGGTCCTGCGGACACAGTGCAGGGGATCCCGGGCTGCTTGGAGAGCTGGGACAGGTCCCAGGGACAGCGTGTGCCAGCGGCATCTCTGCAGCACAGCACTGGCAGGATGTTCTGCTGCACTCCCACTGCCTGTTGCCATTAAAAAAGAATATCACCAAAGGAGTGAAAACCATAGTGTTTCAAAAAGTTTGAAAGTCCTGGACAAAGTCTGCAGAAACTGCTCTTTCTGAGCAGTCAGATGTTAACAAAAAAACAAAGTGGGATCATGGCAAAGGTGTGAGCGACTACGGCCTAGATTCTTTTTATAATGGATATAGGGACTTGATCGTCTAGTCTGGGCTTTTGGGCACGTGTTGGTGAAGTGAGAACATACTTTCAGACTAGTGAGTGCTTAGCCTGATTTACTCTGTTGTGAATTGTAATGTAGGCACACACTTTGTATGGAAGAATCAGGTTCCCTGAATGGAGAGATAGCAGATATGGATAAAAGAGCACAGACCATTTGTCATATTTAATACTAATAAATAAGGGGTATTGGACTCTGCAAAATTCCCAGAGCCATCAGCTGTATAGGAAGTTTGCTGGGTTGGGACACTGACTGCTTGAAAGGAACAGTGAATAAGTTCAGTCCACTACAAAGTTGCCATAGGGCTGTGAATATGCAAATAAACGTGTTCCAATATAAGGCAGTAAATATATGAAGAATTGGCTCAGATTATGTAGCATAAAATTTGTGTATAATAGAAGTTTTGGGAACTCTGCTGCTGGTTCTTCCATGCTTTGTTAATGAAACTTCACAGGCTTGCTATCAGTACTTTCTAAAAATCTGTTTGTAATGGTATGTGAGACTTATTAGCATGTAAGTGAAAATACCTTGCAAATACCTTTACAGGAGTAAATCTAAATTAATCATTGGTCTTCAGCAGTACAGTAATTTCTATACTCCGAATAAATAGATTAAATATTTGATTTTTATTTTCTTCAGCAGTCTGGAAATGTGTGCCATTTTTCCTACATTCTGAGGTTATTTTATAATGCTTTCTTTTAATTTCTATTTGCAGAAGCTGGTGTGCAAACAAAAGGGAACAAAAGAAATCAGGTTTTGAAAATTGGACATGGAGGAACTTTGGACAGTGCAGCCACAGGAGTTCTGGGTAATGAAAAACATAATTATAGTCATCAAAATATGATTTCAGGAGACATTTTCGTGCCTGTGTGTAGTCGGGTGGAGGAACAATTTGGGATACACATGGCAGGTTCTGGGGGAAGGACTGATTACTGTGGAGGAATGGTCTGGGTTAAATTTCCTGTGCATACACTTCTACATGCATGTAACATGTTTCTTGACAGAAGGCTGTATTCTTCCTTCCTGCCTTCTCTCCTCTCTTCCAAATCCTCAAATAACTTCTGGGTTTTTACATGTGGGAAAATACAAACTCTTGTGTAATGAATTGTAAAATACCTGAGAAATTGATGGCTTTTTAAACTTAAGCTGGGGATTTATAGTCATCATAATCTGTTGAATTATTTTGTCTCAAAGTAATGCTATTCTGGGATTTTGAGGGAGCT
Source organism: Pyrgilauda ruficollis (assembly GCF_017590135.1). NCBI lineage: Eukaryota > Metazoa > Chordata > Aves > Passeriformes > Passeridae > Pyrgilauda > Pyrgilauda ruficollis. The sequence continues at coordinate 7,506,969 of NW_024513654.1, read as the reverse complement.
TTTAGGGCTGCTAATACTTACCAAAAAAAAAAGATGTATAAGAACAATTCAGCTGCTGCTTTTCTTGAAGCTCAGCACAGAAAAAGTTTTAAGTATTTGTCCTGTCTTGCTTCATAAAGAAGAGTATTCAAAGGTATTTTGTGTTTTAATTTCGATAGCAATCCATGTTTTGAATTTTTTTTTTGTTTTGTTAAAGAAAATTTGTGTCAATTGCCGGTGTTAAAATCTCAGCTGTGGGTGTGATTGTTCCCACATCATACTTTGTCACCAGCAGTTTTATTGATAAGTAGCATGCAGACTACAGCTTGCTCAGATCATAACCTTGTAGCTCTCCTTGGATGGAGAAATAACAGCAATACATTTTTGCTGTAGAAAATAAACAGGTACAACTGTGAGTATACACTGAAAGTAAATGCTCTGAGTTTTCATGAGTGACTTCTCTCAGGAAGGATTCAGCTTCAACGGGAGGCTGGTTGCTACAAGTGTTGCTAGAGGTCTGTAGCTGGTAATTGTCACTTGTGAACGTGGCAGAATGTGACATTCTTGAGTCAGAATGGAGCACTGCCTGGTTTGGTTTAAATTTCCTGTACTCTGTGGCCACTCACTAGAGAATTCAGTGTGCATTCCTGAAGCAGACATTTTCTTTTTACACAGATGTTTGTTCCCTTTGAGCATGCTGCTTCTCACTGTGCAAAGTCAACAGCATTGATCCATAGGAAAAGCAAAATCACTTGTGCTTTTTTAATTGCTTCTCCAACTGCTCTGATACCCAGCAGTCTCCAAAGCCTGCTTCTGTGGCATGACAAAAAGTATTTGAACTTGATGTGCATGGTGTAGATAGAGAAGCACATCACCTTAATTAGCTGTGGATGGATTGAGAAAAGGCATAGGATCTTTCATTCCACTGCCATACAAAACACACAGGAAACAATCAATGGTAGCTACATTGGAAGGGACAAAACTGGAGAGGAGTGGGAAAGGGAATGTGCCCAGATTTCTTGTGTGTTCAGGTGAGGTAATGAGGAGAGAGGGAAAGATACAAGAGAAGCAAGTTATTCAGAATATGTGTGCTGCTTTTCAGGATGGAGTGGTGGAGCAGAAAGCTTTCCTTCCTCATGGACAGGTGCATGAGAGAAGTATTAAGTTTTTTGAAACCCTTTGTGATCTGTACTGCTGTCTCCCAGGTTTTATGTACTGCCTGTCTGTAACTTTGTTCCTGGAAATTAATTGATACAGGGTCCTGCTTAGTGTGCCAGGTGTACTGCCAATCACTGAGCAGTGCTCTTTATCAGAAAACATACTTTTATATTTCTTCTCTTACTGACAGCAGATGTAGATGAGGAAGGGCCTTGGAGGCAGAGGTCAGTGACCTATGACATGTGAGAGAAAGGCAAGGTCACGTCTTGGTGAATATCTTCTTTTGGTGTTATTCTAGGGCTGTGGTTCCAGCTTGCTGTTTCTTGGTGTTAATGGGAATTTTGTTTGGCTTATTTTTGTATGGCAGTAATAAATTATACTTCCACAATAGAAGAAAACATGAAAAAGTATAAAAAAATTAAAATTCAGTTAAATCTTTCTACATTCAGTGTAGTCTCTCAAGTGAGAGAGTTTTATGTCACTGTTCAATAACACATTCTCCATAAGCAGATGATTAATGGAGAAAATTGTTAGTACCTTGTTCTAAAAGCATTCAGTGTCTCTTTAAAATTATTCCATTGATTCTCTTGACACTCTTCAGCAGATTTCAGCTCAGCTGTCGAAGTTATGTTCAGTTATGTCATCATGTTGCAAGAGAAGTGCTTGGTTATAAAGTCTTATCTGTGTGCTTATCTTCTTTTCTCAGCCTTCTTGCAGCTCTTTCCTATCTGGCAAATAACAGGAACAGGTTGAACTGAAGGTGCATGAAAGCACAAGCACATGTGTGACTGAAAACCCTCAGGAATAAGAGGAGTAGTAATGGAGAACAAGGAGGAATCTAATGGGTCTCAGAGCACAAAAATTGAGAAGCATTAGAACACAAGTAAAAAAATTTTTTTTTCAAAGTTCGTTTTCAGTTTGATATTTTCAGTCCTGGCTCTTGATTAACATGAAGGTGATTTCCTGAAAGCTCCCTTCACTCCTCTAGTTTTCTTAAAATAAAGTATATAAGCTGTTACACATTCCATGAGTTGTGCACAGAACTAATTTCCTTCTAAAATTTTCTTTGGATTGCTGTATGTGGAAAAAATCAATAGGAAAGCATTTTAAAGGCAAGCTTCTTGTAAAAAGCTTTAAAGTAAAAATAAAATAGAGCTCTTTTTCTGTCTCTTCCTTTTATGAAAAGCTGACTGATTGCTGTTTTTTAGAATACTGGTGTTAAGATTGAAATAACAGTAATCTGTACATGCACAGTAAGAGGCAGTTGGACCTTTTGATTATTTTACTTTCTTCCTGCAAGTCTGATAAACAATTCTGTTATGCTGTCTTGGCTGTATTACTCTTGGTCACTGTCAACCTTTAAAAGGACTATTTGGTTACAATGAAGGGTTCATTCATTATTGGTGAGCCATAACCTTCATCAAACCAGAGGTAATGTTAATTGCACTCTCCATTTCTTTGGTGATTAAAAGATAAATAAATGTACCAGTTGGATTAAAGTATTGTAACAGTAGATGAAGGTTATTTATCTTTTGCTTTAGGCTTGTTCCTTTCAGTAGTTCCATGTTGTTTGAACATCAGAGATGCTTTCTCAAAAGTGTTGACTCTCTTCATATGCTAACAGCATGAAAGGCTGAGTTTCTGACTAACAATATTTGGTATTGAATGGTGTTGAAAAAGGGAACTGCAGGGCTGTTTTGAAGTAGCATTTCTTCTTCTCTCTTTGCAGTGGTTGGTATTGGAAAAGGAACAAAAATGCTGGGGTCTATGTTGACAGGTTCCAAGGTAAGGAATGCTAAATGACTTGTAATAGGAGTTTTGTTTGCTAGTTTTCTTTTTTTCTGCCAGTAAAGAGCTGAACCAGCATGCAAATATGTCAGCCATGCTGCATATTTAGTTCAGATGTATACTTCAGCTCCTTTTTGCAGTTAGTCAGAAATGTGTTAGTCAGACTTTCATGTCCAGACTGGTTATTTAAAAAACTTTGTCTCAGTTTTCTAAGAAGTGTTAATAAATACAAAATTACCATTTTACAGGAAGATTTCTATACTATTTAGTGTACTAAAAAAAAGGAAAAACTAATGAAGATGGCACTACTGAAACTGATGTTTTGGGGATGTAGTTGTGGGTGACAGTTCAATTTTTGGTAATTTTCCGTATGTGTAGATAACTTCATTGTTATTTAGCTTGAAGTAACAGATGGTCTTTGTTTCTTTTCTGTCTTCTTAAATACCATGAGGCCTTAAGAGGTACTTTGTGGAATTTAGAGTGTTTTGGATTGCATTACTGTTGCTGTAGAGGGGTGCTCTACAAACCCAACAACAGACACATGTGAGAGGCCAAAGGTAGCAAAAGCCCCGTGGCTGCATGAGAGAATCCAGACCAGAGCCTTGACAGACAGAAATTTTGTTCATTGCTGGTTTTGATTAATTTTATGGTGTTAATTTTACTTTGGTGACCCCCAGACTGTAGGTGTTACATACACAAAAAAGTGCAAGTATGCCCAAGAGTAATGTCCCAGTGTTGATTCCTTCCTCACAAGTCAAACCCTGTGGGTTTAGCCATTATTTTTACATGAGAAGTTTAGATAAGAACGACAGATGTAGAAATCAATTAAACCTTCCAAATTTTATCTTAAATGCGGAAAAAGTCAATAATGCATTATGTTCGCCATTTTTCCCATTCTCTTATCATCTGAACACTTAGGATCTTTTACAGCTGCTGAACTGGTAGCTTAAAGGTAGAATTTGGTTGACAGTCTTCAGTTCAACTCAGAGGAGAAATAATTTGACAAAAGAAGACAGCTCAGGATGAAAGGACATAGCTGTAGAGTCTGATCCAAAACTCAGGGTAGGCAGTGCCAGTCTCTGCACTGCCTGTAATTTGCATTTGGCTTACATGAGTGCATTTCAGAGGCATCTGTGTTTTGAAATGTGCAGTAAACAGCTGGACTTACAGTGGAAATGTAAACAGTTACTACCTGACACCTCCTTTGAAAGAACTTTAAAGTTAAAAGAAGTCATAGATTTACTTCAGCTAAATTAAGTCATGACAGCTAAATGTGTAAACTGTTGATTTAAAAACATGTAAGGCAGTTGAATTAGCTCTTAAGCTGAGGTTCACAGTGGAAACAGCCGTGATGGATAAAGTACTTGCAGCCTTTTTGGTGGAAGAGGGTATGCTCAGGTTCCTTGACAACTTCACTGTGAAGTCCTGTAGCCAAAAACAGGGTTATCCAGCCAGACCTTGTCCCCAGATGGCTCCCAGGGGCTTAGAGCTGCTCCTGAGGGGCAAGGGAGGGGAGAATGCTGTGGGGGCAGCCTGGTGAGCCACCCCAGGCAGATCCATCCCTGGCTGTGGGCTCTGGGCACTTGGCTTCTTCTCAGAGCTCAGCAGCTCTTCCACTGCAGCTGTTCCTTTGTAAGGTACCTGACATCCATGCCAGATATGGAATATGCAGCATTTATTTGGAGCCTTTCCTGTCTTTGCCTTCCTATTTTCTATTTGTACTTCAATAAATTAGGCGTGCAATAATGTGTGAGGCTTAAGGAGGTTGAAGGATCTCTCACAGATGTTTGCCTGTTGGGTTTTTTGACCACACTGACAACTCATAATGTATCAAGAGATACATTCATGACTGAATAGATTTGACTATGTTTTTGCTTTCCACGCCATGTGCTTGGAATTTATACTCTTTAATTTTTTCCACTATTTTGGATGCTAAAGTGTTTGTTGAAATGTGATGTTTTTCTTTTGTTCCTTCTGTTATTACAAAGATTCAGAGGAGCTGTCTGACCCTCTCTGGCCAGGATTTACTGTTTGCTTCTAGGAATGCATCTTGTAAAGAACAGTTCAGTCTATCATTGCTGGCAGCAGAGCTGTGTGGAGTGGCCAAAATGTATGGTACTGCAGTAAACTCCATATGGTGACTCTGCCAGGAATTGGACTGGCTCTTGACTTTTTCCCAAACGTTGTGTGAAACTTTCCTGACTCTGTGTGGCAGTTCTGAGCATTATCCCTTGGTGTGCAACTCACACATGTTCTGCAAAGAATTTTACTCTTGATGTGTAAACTGAGTTCTTCATTGGTTTGACCTCCTCAGGAATTAACTCAAGACAAACAGAAATGTACAGCCAAGGGCAGTACCTGCTTAGTGTTCCAGATTTCTCATCAAATTCTTGGTATTTGTCCAGAAATAAAAACGTACAAACTGGCTTAGCATTTGTTTGTTTGCTTTTTGTTGTTTCAAATGTTCCAAGTAAGAGGGAGAAGGTGAATTCTCTTGGATCTGGAATTTAAATACTGAACATTTAATAAATGTTCCATAGGAGAATGACTTTTTCTTGTTGTTCTGGGACTTGCACTTGGTCTTGTTTGGACTTTTTACACTTCAGGATTTTTAAAGATTTGTTTTTTTTATCATGTTGGCAAAATAGAGTAGAATGGAAAAAAAAAAAATCCTGCTTCACCAGTAAAATTAACATGTTGGGGGTAGACCAATATTTATTATCATAAATTGTTTCTGAACAATTCAGTCTTAGGTATGACTTGTCTGTCTCAAACACAATGCAGAGGTGTGGTTTTTCTGGGGGGGAAATGGTTTAGAAAATGGTAGATCAGTTTCCAATGTGGCAGTCCCATTTAAAACGTCTCATCTATGAGAATGTGCTGTTACATAGAAGCAATGAGGCAAATAATCATGTGCTAATCAGAGGACAAAAAATGAGAAGCACTAAGCAATGAAATTCTTCATTAATCTAGTACTTTCTGTTGGGAGGAGATGTCTCCCAACGCATAGAGCCTTTATGGATAACTGAGACTTTCAGGCTTCAGGCTTCTGTGCTTAATTTGCTTATTTTTCAGTGACATTGCACCTGGGTTCAGCCTGAGAGAATTTTAGTCATACTAGTGTGAATGAACAACTTCACCATCCATCAGACTGTCCTTGCAAGCCCTGCCTCTCCATGAGTGGAGAGCTTGGGGTGCATTGGTTTAATCTGGGGATGCAACTTCTTGTCACGGTCCACATACAAAATACCTCCCCAAGTGCTCAGTGTGAAGGAAGTTCCCTGAGTACTTTGTGGTAGTGGCACAAGCTTGGGCAATGACTGATTTAAACAGAAAATTTAATCTCAAAAGTTGTGGCTTCTCCAGAATGAAGCTATCAAAAAAAGCCTCCCAAACCTCTGGGTAGAGTAAAACCCAAAGTCCAAGTGTTCTCAAAGCCTAGAAAAGGAAAAAGAGATTATGGGCAGAATGAAGATACATCTGTGACCTGATATGTGACAACTTTAGTTTCATATAATAGTTAAAATGTGTGTTCTTATGAATCCTGGATAGAAAATGAGTGCTAGATCAGTGATTAGGTTTTAAATCTTGCCAGTCACATTTGTATGGTGTGAGAGAGGGCTTGTCTGAGCAGGAATTGGTTCAAATCACCTAGCACAACTTCTGAGACATGTAAATTACTTTTTGCAGTGTGATTCTGGGATTAGAGCCCTGTGTATTGCAAAATTTTTTCTCTGGAGGGGTGGCATCAGATGCTGCAGAACAAAGTGTCCATAAACAATGTTATTTCTGTAACTCCTGTGATTACCTTACTGTCCTAAAATCAAGTTTTTACTTATTATCCCTTAACTTCTCATACTTTAAGCTTTCTCCATGAATTCTTTCTTTTTTTTAAATTTTTTTTAATGAAGTCCTTTGCTTGCATCTTTTGGCAGTGAGTTCAATGAATTAACACATTAGAAAGAACATCCAGTGGTTCTACAAGGAGCAAAACTAATGAAGCCTTTGCTTGTGACTTCGTTTGTTTACAGCTCGTTAGACACCAAAGCCCCATGTGGACTTTTTGGTATCCAGTAATTCAGTGGGGCTCCCTCTGGACCCTTCTTAGTAGAAGCTGCAATAGATTTATTTCCTCTATCTGTCTGTTTTCAGGAGGCTTATAAGAACTCGGCATCTCTGAGACCTCTATTCTTCTGCCAACATTTGTGTGTTTGCACATTGACATGCACACCATGGTGGTGTAAGTGCTATTTCTTTTGAAATTCTAATTTTCATTTTAAATAGCCTCACTGTGCTGGTTTGTTGCTTTTTCTTTTTAGTGTATTTCAGTGTTTGTGCTCCAGTTCATTTTTGAGTTGCAAGTGCAAGAAAATTGAGTTGACTTTGCTTTCAAAGGATCCTCTTGGTGGTGTATGCTCTTACTTTTAGTCTTAAAAATTTCTCTAGGGTATCACCAGCTGAGCTCTGTGCTTCATTGTGATTTCTTTTGGAGCTGGTGAAACCAAACCCACTTATTCATACAGTGTATAGGGATGTGTTCTGTTTTCTTTTTCAAATTCTGGTATTTTTAACATTGTCTTGGAAGTGTAGGATTTTTGGGTAGTAGTAATAATTTTATTAGACTAATTGTTGTGGTACAGAAAACTAGGTGTTTGAATATGCAAGCATATCAAGAATATCTCTCTCAGATCTAAAAAGAAGCCATAGATTTTAAAACTAAGCATATTTCAGATTTGTTTAGAGTTTAGTGGAATAGTATGGGAATAAAAAGTAGGTAAGTGTGGGCCAGCAGTTATGTAGGTAATATCCCAAGACTGCTCCACAGAGATAGGCTACATTTTATTATCTGCTTTTATAAAATATATTAAGAAAACAGTTTTATTTCTTGAATTAGGCAGCAAGGATTTGTTTACAATGGATCAGCCAACCTCCCAGGCATAAGGCAAGGAGGACTTACTGCTAGCTTGATGATTGGATTCTTCAGGTCCCACCTTGCTTGTGTTCATCTGCTTTTGCTTTCAAATTGTAGTATTTGTCTTTGAGGAATCCAAGTAAAAGTGGTTTGTTTGCTCTTTAACCTTTTCCCTCAGAAATTTTTCATCTGCAGCACCTTCTCATTTTTCACTCTGTGGTTTATGCCACAGGTTTACCTTCTCACACCTCTTTGTTTATGGTATCTCATCCAGAATAACCAAGGGTCTGACAGAATTTCTTTTTGTAATGAGATGGGAGAGGTAACAAAGTGCAGAATGTGACTTGCTCATTTAAAGAAAATGGATTGTAGCTACACAAAATGTCACTACTTTGCCTTTACTCAATCCCAAAGAAATTATTGTTTCCTTACAAGGGACGTAGAGGAGGGAAGAAGGAGATGATAAAGTTATCTCCTAGGGCAAGGAGAGAGCCTAGTAGATGATGGGTTGTGGCACATGGAGGGGTTAATGTGAGATAACATCATAATGTGCCTGAAATCCAATATCTCTATTAGAGTCCGTAGGTTTTTTTGAACCCAGTGGAGTTAAGAATTTTAGTTCCCAGGCTTGTTTTGAAAGATGTTTGATGGGTTTTCCTTGAGGAGCAGGACTGGCAGATTGGAGATGGAGTTACTGTTTTATGAGAGATGTTGACCCATGGGCAGATGGATGTGTTTCAGCCCTTGTAGACTGGCTAGGTGAATTCTTCCTGTTGTGTACTGATTGCTTAATTTCTCCCATTTAGTTACCATTTTGAGGAAGTATATTACATTTCTGAAATACAGGTATAGGACAGAGAAGTCTTGACATTTCTGTTCTGTGGTATTTGTTATCTTATTGTGCAAACATTCAGTGAATGCTTCCTCATATGTTTGCACAACTCAGTGCAAAGATCTCTATTAATAAAACTTGTCCTACTTAATGTCTGTAGCCTTTAACAGCTACATCTAGGAATTGCTGCAATTGTTTGGTGGGGTTTTTTTAACCACTACTGGCACCTGAGAAGGTTTTTGCGGAACCATAACTTTGTACTATAACTCCATGAGCTCTCTAGAACAGAGGAGATTGATTCAGAGACCCATTGTTGTGTATGCAAACTTGGCACTGGTTTCTGTCCTGTGTTATTTTACCTTATTGACAATGAATTTCTTGTTCCCCAAATGCCTCCATATATTAGATCAGTGTCAGTTTTTGAAATCACATTGAAGACAATGTGATTGTCTTCCTTGTTTTGTCAAAAGGAAAATGTTTACAAAAAGGAAGGCAGGGAAAATGCATGAATGAAGTCGGTTTTGATGTGTTTTGAGAATGTGTAGAAAGTGTTAGCAAAACTTGAAGTGGTGTCTGTACAAAACAGGTTGCAATGACAGAATGCTAAGCCTGCACAGTAGGGGATGCAGGAACTGGGAAGGGCTAAAATGTTAGAGGGATGAAATGGCCTTACACACTGTCAAACATCTTCAATTGCCCATTACTGAAAAACATAGGGTACATTTTTTTAACGTGCTTTTTTTGGTAACAAATCATAGGAGAAGGGGCTGATTTTAATATCTTTTCTGCCCTGCCCAATATCTCTAAAACAAAGTTGTAGAAGAAGAAGAAGCTGTTGAGTATAGATACATCATGTACTGCAGTAATACTATTCTTTTCTGCCCTGCCCAGTATCTCTAAAACAAAGTTGTAGAAGAAGAAGCTGTTGAGTATAGCTACATCATGTACTGCAGTAATACTATAAGTAAGCTGGCTGAACATGCTGTGTAGTGCTCAAGTCTCTTTTATGCTCACCCCAGAGGCCTAAGCTATTAATAGCTCAGCTTCATGCTCTATTAATATTCACACTCTTTTTTAAACTGTTGAAAATCTTGGGGAGAATGCACCTATTGTGCTGCTCTTTCCTCCCCAAATGCTGAATATTTTAAGAGCATATTCTGATGTGATTTTCCTGTTCTTCCATTCACGAGGTCAGTGGTGCTTTCTTCCATCTTGACCTTGCTATAGTTGTGCATATGGCTGTGCTTCATGTGCAGTTCTTGCTTGGATTCATTAATAAAATCATGACTTCAGCATGGCAAGGCTCTTTTCTCATTCTTCATAAAAATAACAGAAAATAAAAAGAATGATACAAATTTAGATTAGCCATTCTACACTGTTTTCCCTAGTGTTCATTTCTAGTAATTTGGAGATGCTCTTAGCACTGCATTTTAGAATTTGCTGCATCTTGGCCTTAGCAATGCTTTTGAATTCAGGCAGAGACTTTCAAGCATTCAGTTTTATCTGTGATTTTGTATGTAGCTATAAAAACTTACCCTTCTGGAAGGATTGTCTTCTGTTTCTGGACAGCGAATTATGTATTTCCTTAAAGGTCTGTTTCCCAGGTAGAATTTGGAGGTCATCTTTCTTTATTTTGTTTTATCTGTGATATGGGTACTAGAATGATGGGACAGGTATTAGAGCTGAGGATGACATTTAAGAGCCAACCTGAGACATTTTGATGAGTGAGGGAGGTTTCCACAGAGAGCAGTTGCCAGAAAGGTTTGCATAGAGAAAGTGTGGGTTTCAAACAGCCACCTTTGCACATTAACCTGCATCCCCTCTTGGATGTTTTGAGCCTGCACTGTGTTTGTAGGTGATGTGTGGCCTGGTGCTATCTCAGGTGATGCAGTGGTACTGTGAATGTTGGCACTGTTCTCCCACCTGTCCCCTTTCCTGCACTCCTTTTGACTCCTAAATTTAAATTTGATAGAGTTTTTAGCTAATACCTTAAAGCTTCTCTGAGCTGCAGGCAAAGTATCTTCTGTTGGGTTCCTGTTAGAGGGGGTTCTGGTCCTTCCTTCTCATGAAAAATCTAGTCATCCCATAATGTTTGAACTCTTTAAAATAAGCTGACATAAGCGATCAAAAAATCCTGTTAGTCCACAAACTAAAGATCAGATAGTTCTTCACCAGTGACAGTGCAATTACAGCATCCAGCACTAAATGCAATTTAGTGCAGGCTTAGCACAAAGTCAGCTTTTTCTTTTAGGAGTAAAAAATGAATGGTAGAGAAGTTGTAAATGTTTATGTATATCAAAAGGTCATGTTTGGTGTTTGATAATTTTGAATTTGTAAAACATGAAACTCCTCCCTCATCCTGCAGTCTTTATTTTGCCCTCTGTGCAACCTGCTTTTAAGAGATTAGGACTCTGTGCTTTTAATATATTGGAATCTGCTTAGTGAGAGTGCTTTGTTTTGGAAAATAATTGAAACTATGGCAACCCTTGGGGTTTTTTCCAGCTTATTTGTCTACCTCATGCACTTCTCCATTTTGGTGGATGATTAGCATACTGGAAACCACTGGTAGCTGCTAATGTTATACAAACAGCAAAATATGTTCTGTAAATATTAAATCCAAAACTGTTTATTTGTGCTTTAGAAATCATTGAACACAAACTGAATGTCATTATAAAACTGAGAGTTTAAGGCCTCTTCACTATCTCAGTGGCCTAAGTCTACAAATCTGTAAGTGCAGAGCAAATGGTTTTGGCACAGGAGCACTAATTCTGATCAGTGTTTGCCTGCTGTGTGCTCCCCTGATTTCCATCAGGTTCTCTAGAGCACTTGTTTTATGTTTGTTTATGTTCAAACTTGTTAATAACATGTAGACATCAGTTTACATAAATTGCATTTCTGTTTCTCTTGAATATGACTTCTGTTTCCCAGCTTTCAGTCTCTTGCACAGGGGATTGTAGCCTTAATTTATTTATTTTCCTTTTACACTTCTGTGTTCAGTTGCTGCTGTGATTAGAAAATGGGTCATCCTTGGATGAACTTTTGTGAACTGCCTCTTCCAGAGAGCTTGCTTGCCTGGGAAATTCTTGTAGTGGGAGCCATCTTAAAATCTTCCTGACAGCTACTGGTGACCTTGTTTTGTAATTACTTGTGGTTCTGTCTAGCTCTTCTAAAGTGTTGCTTCTCCATGTATGAAAAAGCTTTTAAAACATGTTATAATTTAAGATTTCAAGTCTCTGGCTTCTTTCCAAATAAAACCTCGATGTCTCAACAGTTAAAACTGAGAAGTTCTGTTGCATGGTCTGTCTGGCGTTTGCACTGATAAGTGGGGCAGACATGCCTGGCAGTCAGCCCAGGGGCTTCAGCCGCCTGGAGCCCCCCCGGGTGGGGTTGTGCAGCTGAAAGCTCTGCTGGCTGTGCAGCCCCTGAAATGGGAGGAGATTCTTCCCCCTTCTCCTCCTCTTCCCCCTTTCACAGTTAAATATGCATGCTGATAAAGTCTTGCCTTTATTCTCTCTCTTTTTGTGGATATTTTTTCTCTTTCTGTGCTAGTCTAAGCACTTTTCTGAATCTGGGTATGAAAATAAAAAAGTCAAATTATAGCTACTCTCTTACTAAAAATATTATGGTAAACATATGGTTTGTTATTTGTGAGAATGTTGACTGTGCCCTGTGGTTGTGACACTAAAACAAAATTCCTCTTCCCAAGACCTGTGAGATTTATTAGAGGTTTGTAATTCCTTTCTTATAGATTCCTGTAGTCCTATTTTTTTATCCAGTACTGGCTTTTTCACTGTGTGTCTGGTCTTGTTGGGGTTGCATGCAGCACATCCCCCAGTCTGTGTGACAGAGTTTGTGCATTGTCATTGACAGAGTGCAGTGGATTGTCACTGTAAAGTATCTTAAGGCTTTCTTCTGAAAGGTGGAGCTGCTTATACTCAAGGGCTTCTGGTCACTTCGCTGCCTTTTGTTTCACTTGCCATAATGGTTTTCTTTTTTTCAATAAAGTCCTTTTCTGATTGGCTGAGAGACACAGCCATTCCCTGCTGCAGGATAGTTTTGGAAAGGTCTGTTTGTCCTCGGGGTGCTGTTGTACAGTTGTGAGGCTTTGCTTTGGGACCAGCCCAGCGTTCTGTGTTGGAATTAATGCACGATGCTGCAGCACTTGTAAGTCGTGACTGGGAACGCTGGATCTCAGCTTTTAATGTGCTGCACTTGCATGTTGTGCAGTCCATAGGGAAGTTGAGATGCTGCTTTTAATCTTTAAATGATTTTGGTCCTGGTCTCTTGAGTTGAGTAGAGGGCAAGGATGTAGGGGCTGTTGACTGGCAGGATGTCATCTGAGGAGCTGCAATATAGGGGTGCTTTCTGTCACAGTCTGCACTTGTCAGGCTTTGCCACTGCCTTCAACACCTACTACCTTGCTTTTTTTGTTTTGGGTTGAGTGGGTTGAAGACAGAGTGTTGTGAGCAGTTTCTGTCTGTGTTCCTGCAGTGATTTGTAATTTGAGAGTACAGGGAGAATGCCCCTAGATGTATTTCATAAAAATTGAAGAAATAAATGATTGCCAACACAGGTGAGAAAAGGTCACTGAACACTTATTAAATGACTCAGATCCATTGGGTGCTTCTGAGGGCAGTGTGAGTGAGAGTCTAAAGAGTGTTGATGCTGAATTTTGACACAAATAATTCTGGACTCTTGTATTATCTTCTACAACCCAAAGGAGAAGAAGTAAACCTTATCCAATGGCAAGTAAGAATTATGATATATAATTGTAGATAGCCAAGGGCACTCCAGAGATGGATCATAAACCAGCTGTAATTCTTAATTTCCTACCCTCTTACAGTCTCCTTTGCGAATTATAGCATTGCTGGCTTGAGTATTTTGTGACTCTTTAAAAGGCTTCTGTAAGGAATGGGAATTTGTGACTAATAATTAAGATGTTCTTTTTACAAACTGTAAACCCTTTTGCTCTTTTTGCAGAAATTAAAGGGGAAATATTGAGATTTGGATTGTATTGTTCATGCCATTCATGTTTACATATTAACAGATGAGACATCTCTCTATTGCTGGCAGATCAAATACAACATGTTATTGTAACAGATAGCCTAAAGCAAGATAACCAAAACCAGAATTAAAGGAAAAGAAGTAATTTAAACTGAAGTAGTATGAGTATTTTGATTTGGAAACATCAGAAGACAGTGTGAGTTTTTAAATTTTCAGATTTAGAATTTTACTGAATTGCTAAGATCATTCATCATGCTTAGGATAATGATGATCTGCTCATGTGTTTTTATTAACCTCTACGTTAGGTGCTGAATAGTGTATTTCTGGCAGTGCAATTAAATGTTCAGAACCAGATCATTAAATGTCTCAGAAAGCAGTCAATTTTATGGTCCTAACAGCTAATGTAGTAGTAAAAGATAATATACCTTAAAGTTTATTTAAATATTTGTTGTGGAGCAGCATTCATCCATTCTTTCTTTCATTTCTTTTTTCGTGCATTCCAGAAGTGTGTAAACTCGAAGAATTTTATTTTTAAATACCTAATTTTGCAGAGTTACCAGACATCTGCAATATTTAGGGAAAATATAGCCCTAATGTGGTGTTGTGATTGAACCTGGCAGGCAGCTAAAACACCACACAGCTGTTTGCTCACTCCTTGGAGTGGGATGGGGACAGGATCAGAAAAAAGGTGAAACTCATGGGTTGTGAAAGGCAGTTTAATAAGTGTAATGGAAACATCTATGTTATCAACACTGTTTTCAGCATAAATCCAAAGCATAGTCTCATACCAGCTATTATAAAGAAAATTCTCTGTATTCCCAGCCCAACCCAGCCCATGAAGTAAGCAAAGAATACAGTTATTTTTATGTCAAAGTCTGCACTCTGCTGCCTTTTGTCTGACTATTTCTGCTGCTTCCATTTTGCAGCAGTTGCTTGAAGAAATACATTGAAGTGGCAGGTTGTCACATGGAACAAAATCAAGGCATGTCTTACTAGTCCAGTGGTGTGGGTGTGATTTATATGCCTACACTGCTATTACTTGAGCTTGTTTGTACTTTGCAAGTACATGAAGCAGGATGCACTGCATCTCACAGTAAAATGTTAGTGCTTATGCCTGTTTGGATGTGTTCCAGTAGAGTTTGGTCAGCCAGCTTCTAGAAGATACATCCTCGGATTTGTATTAGTTCAGCTGGGAGTAATTTCACTAGAACCTTACTGGGGAATAGAAGAACACTTTGATTTTTCTCTCCAAGGCTTTATTTGAAGGCCTGTGGACTTACCATAGGGAAGTTGAGGGGACTGGAATGGGATAGGCAATGGGTCAAACCATTGATGTAATAGCTGATGGTATCCCTGAACTTGACTCAGATCATGTTACAGAGTGAGCCTTGGTGTGTTGACAGCCTTGTGACAAGTCATGGAGCAGCTGGTGCAGGAGAAGCCTCTGTCAGCTTCAGCAGGTTGTGCTGTATGCTCAGAGATGGCAGTTCTTAGGGTGAAAACATTGGAAAGGAGGGCATCAGGTGAAATGTAAGGACAAGAGCTGCTGTCCTCGGGTCAGGTTGATTCCTTCTTGCAAACTACAGACGCATACACTGAAGAATTTTTTAGAGAAGAACCCTGAAAAAGCCTGAAACCATATTCAGAGAACTCACAATGAACAGAAATGTTACTCAGTGACCTTGAACTCCTTGTGCTGGTCACAAGGTCCTTACCAGATCCCAGGAATTCAAAACTGCAGTGTCAGTTCTGCATTTCATGGCAGAACCATTGTAATGCTTTGTCTTGGCAGTGGGTGTTTTGATTTCACAAGTAAAGGTCTTTGTGTCTTTTTTTTTTTTTTTTTAATGTACAAAGGAACAGAAAAATTGTCTGTGAAAGGTACTCCTCTGTGCTTTGCTTCAACCATGACATATGACACCCCACAGAGACTTTGATGTTACTACCCTATTATTTTCTTTATGGTATTGATGTATTTATACTAAAAATTAGATTCCATGTTGCTTCTTCCTTCGGTTTCTAAAACTGAAATCACAGGCACATGTAATACAGGATTTAATTTTTGTTTGATTTCGTGTTTTTTTATCTTGACTTTTGCTTACCCAGGGTTGCTGGGTTTACCACTTAGGCAGTATTCTTCCTGTTCTGATTTGAAGTAATGGGTAGTTGCTGTCTTTATCTTAAAAAAATAAATAAGAAAAAAGAAAAAAAAAAACCACCTAAGAAACAGCCTTGAAGACTTGACTGAGTAATCTCTCTTATTCCTTCCCAGAAGTACACTGCCATTGGAATGCTGGGCAAGGCTACTGATACATTAGATGCTACAGGAAAAGTAACTGAAGAAAAACCTTATGGTAAGCATAAATGTATCTATACAGTCAATGTCATTTGAAGGCATAAGTGGTTTCTGTCATAGGAAAGCGGAAGAGATGTTTGGGACTCTGAATTAAGTTTAAATGTGAAATTAAACTAAGATTATTTCATCTTCAACTTCAGTGCTCATATAATTCAAACCAGCTTCATGCAATTACATCCAACGCAAGTGTTCATTTCTGCTGGAAGAAAACAAACCAGGCATTAGATTAGGAGGGAGGAAATAGAATTGGGCAGGACTGTGTCATTTTAAATCTTTGACAGGCTGACAAATGACGTGCTGTGTCCAGTAACATTTTCCTCTCTCAGAGTGTAGTCCCAGGAGTCCTCTTTTTGTAAAACCCTTTAAGGCCAGTGGAGGAATAAAGTACTTGGATCTTCCCTCTAGGACACCACTTCACCTACAGGCTGCTTAACATTTAATGAGGATGGCATAAACTACATTCTACATATGGCTATGTTCCAGTTCTTGGTCTTGCTTACATCTTTAATAAATGAAATTTTCTGACTGACAGAGCACAGGGCAAGGGTATAAAGCTTCAGAACTCATCCTGACTGGTTTCGAGCTGGGCATCTTAGAAACAGTGTAGTAACACAGTAAATGTATTTGTTATTAGTTCTTTCACAACCTTGGGGAAAAAAATTAAAAAATAATAGGTAACCCGTTGCTTAGCAACCCTACACAGCTGACATTCTTTATACCTGGTAACAGGTACATGAAGTAAATAATCTTTTGTAATGGTGTGATGAAAAGCTTGGATTTCATTTCTCACTTCCAATCTCCTTTCTTTTGCAGTTTTCCTTTTCTCCTGAGGCAGGCAAGCATGAGTTTCTTGTCCACATTCTAAATAATGTTAATTACTAGGCAGTGTTATTCAGAGATGTTGGATCATTTATTTATGCTTCAGGATCAAGCTCTAAGTCTCTAAGCTTCTGGAGGCCTGGGCATCCACATGGTGTTAGAGTTGCCAATACCTCATGGTGCTTGAATGAAGTGATGATCCACTTTCTTGGTATTTATCTGTATAAAAATCTGGTTTTTGAAACACTAGTTTTGCTTTTTTCATTTTGTGTTGTTAACTGCAGACAGAATTTAGAGCGTTGTTTTTGTGTGTGTTTCTCTCCCTGGCAGCTCCTGTTACAGCAGTTCCCACCTCTGTACCACCTCTGTTGTGGTGTGTGCTTTCTGTGCATCACCTTTCTGTTAGGCTGTGTGCTTGGGGAACTGATTTGGCTTAAAAACACCCCCTTTTTTAGTTCCTTGTCATTTTAAACTGAGGTTAGTTGCACGATCCAGTTAATCACATGGTCTGATGAAGAGCAGCATTGGCATTGCTGGGGCAGTGTTTGGGGTGCAGTTTCCTTTTGCCTAAAGTGATGGCTGAAGGAAATGCTCATGGCATTGGTCTCAGTTGCTTTCCATGTTGGTGCAAATCAGTCAGATGTGATTTCTTCAGAAAGAGAAGAAGATGGATACTCCTTTTTTGCTCTCCATGGTACCTACATGTTTTGTATTCCTCATTTTTTCCAGTGTGTTCTCCAAAACAGTTTGGTTTTCTGAAGGCTACTCTCTTTGGCCCACCATCCCTAATTTCTAACCCTAATAGGTACAAGAAAAGGCAAACCAAATGTTTGAGGTGAATTTCAGTTTTCTTTTGACACCTACAAGGATCCTTGGAGAAGCAGAGCAAGGGATATAAATCCTGCAGTACCAACATCATCCAGGATTGGGCCTTAGTGCAGAGAAAGGGCACTAAACCAGTTTGTAAAATATATAAAACTCTTCTTGAGTGAATTCATTGGAACATAAGAGGAAAGTGCCTGCAGAAAGTTGTCAGCTATATTAACTGTAAGGAAGTGTTACATTTTAGTCCTCAAAGTGTCCCTAGACAGCAGCTTAGGAAGCAAACTGTACAGTTAGTCACAATGTCAGGATGTACTGAAGAGAGCTCCTTGCTTTTAACCCCTCCTGAACTCATAGCTTTTTGTTTCTTACCAGACAACAAGTTTGCATTTCCATGGGAAATTAGGTTATGGTTTCATACTGCTGCCAGGCTGTCAGTTACTGACTGTGGAAGCAAGTAGCATTTAGTATTCCTCTGATGCTTTTTTGAACACATTAATGTTAGTAGCCCTTTTTTAATATTTGTAACTGTGTACAGGAATATATGTTCTGAAAGCTACTTCCTCCCAGCTGCCTACAGGCTATATCCAGACATGGAGAACAAAATTAATGAGGCTTTTCTCAGGTCTCTGATGATTATGCTGAAATATGTGTTTAACAGAGCTACCTGAATCTTTTGGAAAGTGTAGTCCTTTTAGGATTCTGCTTGTCTGTTTTCAAATAATTTGTGCTGGGTCAGACTGAATTGAGGTCATTTGCTAAACTTCTGGTACTCTGTCACAGATAATTCTTGTGTTCCCTTTTGGAGTAGTTTGTTAATGAGCACAGGGCAGAATCACCCTTAAGTGAAGGCTTTTTGAGGTTGTGGCACAAATGACACCTTTTGGTTTGGTAACTTTATTTTCCTTCCTTTGTAGCAGGAGAATCAGTCAATAGTCACCAGTGCTCAAAAGCACACCAGATCTTAACAAAAGCATCAGTAAATATTTACTTTGGTAGCACACGACACAACTCTTGTTTGTTAATGGCTTAATGCATCATTCTTCACATGGGGATTTTTTTTTCTCCTGAGACAGAGCTTGCCTATATCATGAGTGACTTCCTCAGAGGCCACATGTAACCTCTTAGTCAAGAGAATATGAGATCAGAGCCAGAACTGAACTCAGGTGTCTCATTAAATGCCCTGGCCACAAATGCAGTTCATAGAGTGAAGATTGGAAGGAGAACTCCAAGGGGCACTTGTACTTACATCTTAAATACTGAATTTTATTTAACCTGAAGCAGCCTGGAGTTCACAAGAAGGCTGACAGGATCACTGTCATGGGGCTGGGTCATGCTGACTTTCCACCATGTAGTTTTACTCTGATATGTTGCTAAATAGAAACAAGATTGAAATAACTATACAAGAAACTCTTCAGAAGATTCAGAGTTACTGTACAATTGATTTTGTTGCTCCTAGCCCATATTCTGATGTAAATTGGTCTCTCTCAGCATCTTGGAGTTTTGTGCCTTGTGCTTTGCAACCTTGCTGTTAATAAGACATCTTGGGACAGCTGCTTGGGCCTAGGGACAGCATCTGCTCTTGAGGCTGCAGAGTGTGCTTTATAGAAGTGAGGAACCACAGGATCATCTCCCAGAGCTGCTGTGAAAAGAAATCTCCTTTTTTACTTACAGCATGAAGTACATCTGGCTTTTAAAGTTTGCAAGTAAATGTCTGTTTCAAAATACAATGAAGGCTTGATAAATACATTTGGTTAGGTTATGTTCTAGAATGCTGTTGACTTAGCAGTGATGACACTAATTTAATATTACTTATGAGAAACAGGGCTAGTCAAACCCTAGACAGCAGAAATGCACTGAAGTGCATTGTGATTACAGATCTTATGTTTGCACTCTCTAAAAAAAATTAGGGATGAATGTAATTTCTGTAGAATAGAGCTTCAGAAGACCAGTGCAATCAGCTACTTAGATTATAGTCTTCCAATAAAAGCGGGACAGATGTGTATGTGTACTCTTAAAAGAAAGTACATTGCCTAAACCAGCTGTCTTTCTTTTACAGAATTTTGTTAGTAAAATTGCCTTACTTAATATATAACTATACCCCAGAGTACATTTGCAGGTTAGTTGTTTGACAGGGAAATTTTGATGTGTTGTTTCAGATAAAGTATTTTTCTACACCAGTGGTTTTGTTCTCTAATGATCTGTTGTATTTTTCCCTGCAGTTAGGTTCTCTTTGAGAGAGGTACCCAGGGTTAGATGAGCATTTTATTTTTTTTTGGTGTTTTTTTTTTAAAATAAGAATATTCCAAGTGTTGTAGCTTTTATAGAGTTTCCAAGAAAGATGAGTTTGCAGCCTCAAGATAGGGGAATTAGAAAAGAAAACATAAAGGAGGATTTCTGCCCTTCTGAAAGTATCCAGATTGTCCTGAACACCTTGGACAGTTTGTTCCACTCCTTTTGTGATAATTCACATTCCTGCCTACAATCTGGTTTTTATCTCTTTTCTTTGGTGTTTTTCACCCCAACTAAATTCTGAAGAGAGAGAACTCTTACTTGTGTCTCCTTGCAGAATGTGATTGATGCCATTAGTGCCATGTGAATAATCAATTATTAACATACTGACTGTTTTCTTTCCACAGACCAAGTAACAAAAGGAGATCTTGAAAATGTTCTGCAAAAGTTCACAGGGGACATCATGCAAGTTCCCCCACTGTAAGTTCCATGATGTTCACTCACTCTTGACAGTTGTGTTCGGCTGTCAGGACTTGCCCTTTTGTGATAATTCACATTCCTGCCTACAATCTGGTTTTTATCTCTTTTCTTTGGTGTTTTTCACCCCAACTAAATTCTGAAGAGAGAGAACTCTTACTTGTGTCTCCTTGCAGAATGTGATTGATGCCATTAGTGCCATGTGAATAATCAATTATTAACATACTGACTGTTTTCTTTCCACAGACCAAGTAACAAAAGGAGATCTTGAAAATGTTCTGCAAAAGTTCACAGGGGACATCATGCAAGTTCCCCCACTGTAAGTTCCATGATGTTCACTCACTCTTGACAGTTGTGTTCGGCTGTCAGGACTTGCCAACAGAAGTCAGCTCTCTCAGAAGTATTAAGACACATTTTGACAAGAGGATAGAGGCCAGGCATTCAGGAGTTTAACTTTTGCAAGTGCAGGTCATGCCCATTTGAAGATCTAGCACAAATGGTGGTCTGGAGTCTGTGGGTGTTTTGGGTAAATGTAAAGTAGCAAAAGTCTTAAACAGCTTTGCAGGCTCATCTTCTGTCTTCCAATCTCATTGACATCTCTGTGGAAGTGCCTTAAATGACTGAATTAGTTTTCAAAAAACTTAGAGTATGAATGAGTGAATAATGATTGAGCTTCTCTAGTTTAGCAAATTTCTTCTGGTCAGGTGAGCCACAGTAGCTGGCAGTGTGCATGACTTAGCTTGTAACAGATGGCTTTTATGGTGGTTTAAGCTAGCCTGCTTTCCTTTGCATTTGCCATGTGTCACTTACTGTGGCTCCAGCGTTCCTGTAAGGTCACTAATGCCCCATGTGTTCTGTTTCATGTGACCTGTTTCAAATTGCTCTCTAATACTGTCAGCAAGATCCTTTTGGATTTTTCTATGGTTGTCTTTCTGTCGTGACCAAAGTTGGAGCTTTGGATAAAGTTCCACGTAATCAGTGAAATCAGTCTCTGTTGTTCTGTAGCGGTTCCCTAAACATCCTAGAACGTGGCAGCTGCTGTTCAGGAAAGACCCTGGTGTGGGACAAGGAAAGGTGCAATGTAGAATTACAGGAGTTGCCTGAGTGGCTCCCAGTGCTCAGCTCAACATAACACTGAAACAGAGGATGCCCTGCTGACTGCTGAGACACGGGATGCTAGAGGCAGCTGCAAGTGTTGTAACCCTTATAGAAACCCTTTTATTTCATAAACTGCAAAGTGAGTGATAAAATGCTTTTAAATCTGTACGGCAAGAGAGAAATACAAGGCCATCTCTTGTTTTCTGGTTTATGTAGCTACTGGTAAATGGGATGACTCTGTGTCCAAGAGATTGCAGCAGCACTTGCTGGTTTTTTTGTGGGTTTTTGTGAGTACTTGGAGAGTTGTAAAATGTGTGCTACCCTAGTACAATATTACCAGGATCTGGAGAATGGGAAGCCTGTTCTATTACAACCATATGACACATGTTTTCATGCTCTGTCTGATCAGCTATTCTGCTTTGAAGAAGGATGGAGAAAGGCTTTCAACTCTGATGAAGAGAGGGGAAGCAGTAGAAGCAAAGCCTGCTCGGCCGGTGAGAGTGTACAGCCTGTCTCTCCAGCAGTTCCAGCCACCACTGTTCACGCTGGGTAAAGGTCAAAGATTATTACATAGAGCAATGCTTCCAGCTTGTTAATGTTTATTTACACAGAATGGGACTAAGAGAGTGAAATGGGTTTCATTTCACTCAGCTACTTATTTTGGTGTGAGCCCATGTGCAGAGACATTCTCTTTGTATTAAAAGCACAGTATTTTGGTTTTAAGTTAAGCTGATTATATCTAATCTCTCAGTGAGGCAAAATTCTGAGAGACTGGTCAGGGGATTATTTGCATCTGTCCATGGTTTTGCAACCTCCAGCTCATTCCTCTCTCAGGTCTGCATACTTCACTTTGCCATTCTTTCACACAGATTCCCAGACCTGCTGGTATCTCTTCCAGGATCAGTTTCAGTTATTGTCAGACCCCTTTCTTGTTGAGGAGGCAGGATCTTATCCTTCCTTCTGTCATTCATCAAGAAACTTGGGTAGTACATTAAGAAACGTATTAATAAATAAACGAGAAAAGACTTGTAAATGTTTAATGCTACTGTAAGGTCAAGATGATGCCTTTCATTGATCTGTCTGCCCAGTTGATCCCCGGTCCTCTGATAGACCAGATGTTTTATGAGGAGTAGGTATGAGTGACAGAACTCAGTGCTGTGTGACTTCAGCCCTTACTTTATGGTTGGGTGACAAGCAGCTGATCACTGGCGGGGAGGGGAGGGAAGGGCTGAGAGAACAGGGGAAGTTAAAGGTGAATTTTAACTGGAGCTGCCTGTCTGCAGCATCTGAAAAGCACTGACAGTTTAGGCTATACTTGAAATAACTTGCTTTCATCATTAGAAATACGGAATCAACCTGAAATGCTTAAAATGAATAGGGCTGAAACATTTCTTAACATACTATAGCAGGTACTTAAATTCTGGTGAGTTAGTACAGTTGCCATTTTATTTGCTTTCCCTCCTGTCTAGCTTAGCAATTTCACCCTCACATATGTTCCAGGATGAATAATTGATGTTGCATCCTATAAATATTTTATCACTGGGTTGTTTGCTTAGCGCATTTTTACATTTATGTGGGGGCATGGCTTCTATGTAAAGTAGATTTCACGTGGCACTGGCAATTTACCATGTCACTTTTAACATTCCAGATGTTGAATGTGGTGGTGGCTTTTATGTCAGGAGCCTGGTCAATGACATTGGCAAAGGTAGGCATGGAAAAAAAAACACATGAAAATGTAAGGAACAAGTGTGTGTTTATGGAAAAAATTTGTCATTCTGTATATCTCGAGTAACTAGACCTGTGTGTTATTTTGCAGATCTGTAGTGCTATCACTTGTTTTTATATACTCAGGTAATTTCCTTAGGGGCATAGGGGAATGATGGCTAAATAATTGCCAGGGACCTTGGGGGCCAGCTGATAAAAATGGAGCAAGCAATAGCACTGAGCAAGATAATGCAAGGCAAGGGGGGGAGTTTTTTTCCCCTCTCTTTCATGTGTTAAAGCTAACTCAGATTAAGGATGAGAAGAAGAAAGATACTGTCTTTTTAAACATTATTTATCACATTTTGAAAACAGATTGCACACAATATTACCATGCACATAATAAACCCTATCTGCTGGAAAGACTTCCACACTGGTGATGATTTTTCGAGTGTTTTCTTTCTCCTCTGCCTGAACAGTGAATAGTTTTGCTTTCCCACAGGGTTATTTGTCTTGTGCTCTGTATCTATCAAACTGCATGATGGAGAATAGATAATCCATTTCTAACTTTTCTTTTTTTTTAAATGATACATTTGTAGGAAGGTAAGTGATGTGGGATAACCCTATGAATTTCAATGTTATTATTTGTGCTTAGGCAAGTCCCAGTTTCTGTTACTGCCTTGAGCATACTGGGTTATGTTTAGCCCTTTAATGAAAACGAAGATAAAGTCTGTCCATGTCTGGCTTCTTTTCAAAAATTGAAAATGAAATAAAAATCTTCCTGCATCAGAAAGGATGGGAAAGAATATTTTAGTGTACCTGTGTGTTTATAAGCCAGTGCTTCTTGCTGTTATGCTTTGTAGTTTCTTAATATGTAATTATGTCCTGCTGGTATTTATTTAACATAGGAGAGCATTTGTACATATTTTTTTATTTTTCCTTATCTTAGTTTCTGTTATCCTGATAGGCAGCACAGGATAATAATAAAAATACCTCTTGAAGGCAAGAAGTGCTAAGGCATCAGAATGTGTAGAAAAATAGTTCATGGTCACTTGAGAATGCAGAATGTTCTGCTTACATCTTATGACATTTTTTCCTCTCTTTCCATTCTGATCTAAATCTGGGAAAATTCTTGACAGCTTTCTGTCAGGTTCTGAACTCTTTACTACCCTGGACAGTTATTGAAATCAAAGGACATCCTGGGGTCAGATTTAAGAAGATACAAACGAGTGATAAATCTTCATGACCTTCCTTGTCAAACAAAGCAGAATAATGTAAAAGGCTACATACAAAAATATATTTTAAGCGAGCTGGAAGTAGTTACATGTTGAAAGTTTATCCATGTACTTTTTCCAATGCCTCTTTCCTCCTTTGCTGCAGAGCTCTCCACCTGTGCCTCGGTGCAGGAGCTGACGCGCACCAAGCAGGGGCCGTTCACGCTGGAGGAACACGCCCTGCACGAAGACAAGTGGACAATTGATGAAATTGCTCAGTCCTTGGAGCACTGCACAGCCCTGCTCCTGGGAGAGCCAGCTCGGAAAAAATTGAAGACAGAGCATCCAGGTGAAACTGCTGTGATCTGTGAGGATAAGTGATAAGTTGGATCAAGGAAAAAGACTGGATGATTGAGATGTTTTAAGATTGGATTGGGATTGTCTCGCCTCCTGTGTAAATCTACAAGTCTCTGCTGGGAAAGTGACAAACTGCAACGCAAGAGAAATGGTTCTTTTGTTTCCTGGGGTTAGAATGTGCACTGAAAATATTCAGTGCTAAGTGTTTCTTGATTGTTTCTTTTCCTTCTTGCACGCTGTAACTGATGCCAAATTTTTATAGACTTTTAAAGAACTTTCAGGGTGCAAGATGACTGCTGTTGAAAATTCATCAATAAAAAATTATATAAAATAATGTCTGATAAATGTGTTCCAAAACATATTTCTTTTTCTTTGCAGCTGGTAATCAAATCCTGAAATACCATGGTGACAAGTCTCTCATAGCTTAAAGTACTCAAGAATGTGGTGTGGCAATTTGCTTTCTTGAAATTCGTTTCAGGATATATCCATTTACCATAGTTTTTGCTGTGCAGATTGTTCTTCAGTCAAATGTTCCTAGATGCAGTATATGAAGATGCTAATATTTTAAGTCTAGGGAATAATTTTAAGTATAAACAATCTCTGAAGATGGTTGGTTGTGCCTGCATCTTACAAAAAGGTGGTACATTAAGTGTTGGTTCCAAAGTTGTTTTCAGTCTAAGAAATTAAATAAATATCATTAAGTTCCTCATTGCAGGATACTCTTCCAGACATCTATAGGATTTATTTTTGTTTTCTATACAATAAGAAACTGAAGTGTATGCCACATTAATGAAGGTTTTGTTTAGAAGGAGGATAGACTTTGTTTTATTCAGTAAACACTTTTCTTCCTTTGTATATTCTTGTAAAGAACTTAAAGGAAATGTTGAAAATAGCACAAGTAAACTGAAATGTTAGAGCACTATAGCAGCAGCGTATTTAAAGTACAGTATGGATGAAGTAGTGGATACAGGTAATTCTATTGCAGGGATGGGAGAAAAGCTTGTGTCCAGTGAGGTGTTTTTGGCGTGTGTTTTCTGGTACTTTGGGTAGAAACAGAGAAGAAAGAGATTATTTCCTAAAGAAATCAAAAAAAAAGCAGAAAATTTCATTTTCCAGTGTACTTATCTTGAAAAATCAAAGACTTGAATTGAAACACGGCTTCTCTTACTGTCCGAATCTGTATTTTCCTAGTTTGTTATCCCAGTGGTTTTCTAGATTAAGTTCTCATTTGTCTTCCTGATTTTTGAAAAATAGCACAGTAGATATAATTCTATTAGTCTGCTTATTTTATCTTCAGGGATTTGTTTCTTTAAAAATCAGTGCAATTGAGAAATCTCTCTACTAATAGGGTACATTTGGATACAGTGTTGTAAGTGTCTAACACATTCTTAATCTCATCTGTTTGTTTAATGCTCACCAAGCCTTTCTTGCTATTCCATTTAAGAGCCCCTGATATTTTTAGTTTCAAAAGAATTCTATTTCCATCGGCTTTTTGGTTAGCTTGTGACTGGTCTGTTGTAATTATTGCTAACAGATCTGTGATCCTGAGAAGACAGGATCTGCTCCATAGTCTAGTCAGTGGAGAGGAATGAAATGGTAATTTAAAAAAGCATCTTGTGGACATCAACAAGTTCTGGTTTGGGCTGCAGGTCCTGATGCATATGGAAAGCATAGGGAGAGATGGAATGCAGTTGTTCATGTTCAGGAATGTGCACAGAATCATTCAGCTTGGAAGAGACCTTTAAGACCATCACGCCTGACCGTTTCCCCAGCAGTGCCAAGTCCACCAATGCACCACCTTTTGCCTTTTTTCCTGGAATCCTTTCCTCTTCTCCAGTGCATCAGAAATCAAGGCAGAATTTCTTTAACACAAATTAATGGCAAACTGCTCTCCATATAACTGCTATTGAACTACAGAAGGTATTTCCCTTAGCAGGTGTGGTTGGCTGGAGTTGTGAGTGGCTGGACAAATCCATGGCAGGCAGCAGGAAATGTTGGAAAACAGTGTGAAGAGTGCAGTAAGGCCATGAACACATTATGCAATAAGCACTGATGAGTGTCACTCCCATTGCATTCCTAAACACTTGAGCTATCTGTTCAAACATTCCAACTCCTCAGGCTTCTTCCCAGTGTTTTCCCTGTGTCCTGGGCCTCACTTGTATGCTTTATCCCAAGTTTCCCCATGCTTTAATGGTTCTCTGTGCCCTGAGCCTGTAGTTCCAGTGAATAGTAACTGGGAAGCCACTGAAAAGTTCAGGAATAGCCTTTTTAGTTATGTTTTGATAAGTGTTTAACCCAGTATCTTGAAACTGTCCAGATTTGGAGGTGTTGTGTTTACATGGGAACCTAGGGAAATACTTGTTTTAGCTTCCTCATTCTTACTAACTCATCCCAGAGCTACCAGACTTCAGAACTGAGCTATAGCCACAGCAAAATGTATTCTTGTTAGAAGAAAATATCCCATGATCCTGGGTTTGGTTACTGACAGTCATGATATCTCAACATTCAAGAGGAAAAATGTGTATATGATATTCTGAGATTATTAAGTTAGTACTGAGATCACAGCTGAAGCAAATGGTAGTTAATAGGAATTTTATGGTACTCTGGCCAGAAAATGTGTCTGTGATTTACCATTTAAAATATACCCGTGACACAGATTGAAAGATTTGTCTCATTTAAATGAGCGTTGTTCATGGGGAAAGCCCTGATGCCAAAGTGTGTCCTGCTTTTTGAGCTGAATATTGTCTGTCCTAATGTGGACTTGCTGTCTTCAGTCCATGGAAGTGTGATACCATAGCCTGGCCCTGGCTGCTCCAGTACTGCTGCTGCTTTGGTGGGTTTGACAAGGGCTTCAGAATTTGTCTCCCTTTAATGTCTCTGCCTAGCTGGCTGCCTGTCTTCCTTATTTAAATGATAGTTTTCACTTCATAATATATTTCTGCTGCCAGCAAAGTATAACTTTGAGTAACTCCCCCAGTTTTGGGATACCTTATTTTTTTATAGATGGTGAATTTGGTACTCTGTGTATAAATTTGCTACTTTGTGTATGAATGGCTCCCAAACTCTAATGAATAGGGTCATGCTGTTTGCTTGGCAGAGTCAAGGAGTGAGTTTGCAGTGGTGTTAATTTGATAAAAAGACCTTACAGAAGCAAAGTGAGCGTGTGAGGGTGTGACTGCAATATACAGCCAGAGGGAAATCACAGAGACCGTGAATGAATTCAGGCAGCCTGGGCAAAATTATTGTCTCTATTAAAAAGCAGTCATTGTTTCTAATAGCCATGGGTTTAATTCTCTTCTTTGTGAGACCTGATTAAGTAAATCACCAATAGTTAAAGGCATGTGAGGCAAGTGAGTTTATCATGTGAATGCTTATGTCTGCTCTGGGTGAGGAGATGCCACATCTCTGTCTCTGCCATTAGCTGCTAGGATCATATAGGTGCAAACAGGCAAAGCAAGAAGATGGTAGTTGGCAGTGGGTATTTGCAGTCCTCAAGAAGAAAAGGACTATTGCAAGAAAAAAAAACCCATATCTTGCAATTCTTGTTTTGGGTAAGTGTTGGAATCAATGCCATGGTTCAGAGAAAGTCGTAGCATGGCTGCCTGAGAAACACCTTATGGTTTTGTTATGGGTGTGAATGTTTGGGACTTTAATCCTTGTCCCTCCTCACCTCTAGCTCCAAGAAGTGGGTTAAATCAAAGCTGCAGCCTCTCCCCAGCTTCTCCATGTCACATTGTTCCATGTGGATGCTGGAGCAATCTTCTGCTCAGACTCTGGGCTCTGAAGGGGATTGTGTGGCTTGCCCAGAAGTTAACAGGAACAGAATGAGGAGGACAAAAAATGAGGCAATGGAAATTGAAATATAAACACAAAACAGATTTCTTCTTCCCAGACATATTCGTTTTAGGTTACAGCTCTGTGTCTGGCCTTTCCACTCTGATCCCATTACCTTATCTCCTGTCCGAGATAGTTCATCCTAAAACTTTTCTTATCCTGGCTTTTGAATTCCTTTCTGGGGACATGGGAGCTTTGGGGCTGTGTGGTTTCTGGGGGACAGGAAAGCTGGTAACAAAGCAGAGCTGAAAAGGATGGGGTGTGTCTGGTCCTTTTCTCACCATGACCCTTTTGTAAAAAAGACAGGTTTCTGAATGTCTTAGTGCCATTTCCCTGGGACATGGGATTATTTTAGATATTTCAGATTTAAGTACTTCAAAGTCAAATCTGCAGCTGAGTGCATGTATTAGAAACAAAATGCATCATTTCACAGATGTCACGCTACTTTTAGTGGCTTCAGAACATGATTTTACAGCTTAAAAGGAGGGGGGTAGAAAAGGAACAGTAAAAGGTAAATGCATATTTCAGTTCTTATATTTTTAAAGTAGATGAACACAGTTTTGGTAATTATGTAAGAAAAGACATCAAGTGTTATAATGGAGAAAAAGTAAAGAGAAGGAACACATTTTTTACTGCCTTTTCTGTTTCTTTTAGCATAGAACAATTAGCTTAAATGTGCCATTTCAAAGCTTAAGAAACTTTTATGTGGAAATGCTTGAGAGATTGTTACTGTGAGCTGATGTGAAAAAAGGCATTTATTTTCATTTCAGCAGTTGAAAAGATAGTTTTCTGTGATGCCCTTCAAAAGGCAGTGTTTTCTTTTGCTTATATGAAATTACAGTAAATCCTTGGCATAACTTCCTCTTGTGAGTGGTGTGTTCACAGTAAATCATTTCCCGCAGCTGGCTGTCCTAGGGATCACAAAACTTTCAAGTTCTGCAGGTACCTAGTAGGCATTCCCAGTGGAAATGGAACATTTTGTACAAACACCAAATGCACTTAGAAAACAGGACAAATTCTCAGTAATCTTTGCTATGCAGATTGCTCTTTTGGTAAAATAACATCCAGGCTGCCTTAAACCTTGCTGCTGCTGGGCTGAGTTGCTTTGTGTACAGTTTCTTACTCTTAATTTCACAAAGGGCACTGGCAGACTCTTGATTTCTTGTCCAGGTGATTAATTTCACCCAGCTGCTGCATACACAGAGACATTCCTGGCTTTAACCTCTTCATTTACTACTTAGGATTCCCAAGGACGGCGTGGCACCGGCAGAAGGGAGCGTGTGTTCACCTCACCTGTCCCAGCCATAGGCTGCTGTGTAACGTGTTCATGGTGCAAATAAACCAGAATGTTGGGAGGGGACCCTGTGACTCATTCTGTTGTCCTGATAACCTCCAGCAAAAGACTGAGAGAGCAACAGGGGACAATTTTCCAGTAATCCTCCCTCCAAGTAAGAATCAGTGGGAAGCGGCAGTGAGGTCTGTGGGTACAGAGCTGACTTAAAGCATGTGATTATTTCTTTTGACCTCAGTGAGAGTCTTCTATCCTGTTTTATTAAATTATGTAAGTTATTACTCACTGAATTAAGGCCTTGTGTGTTTCATTTTCACCTATCATGTTTTGGGGTTTTTTTTCCCATTTTAGTAATGTGAACTGATGGTTTGAAAAATTGTATTGCTTCTACAGGAGAAAAAAGAGACTAAAATAAATATTAATGGTGTGGCACAACACTTAGAGTTGTTCCATGTCTAATGAATATGTAGCAGTTCTATTTTCTACTTAAACACAAAAATTGTCAGAATAGAATTAGTGTTATTTTTTTAAAAAATGTGTTTATCTAGGAAATTAATTTCTCTATGGAGTACTATTAAAGGCTGTGCTGAGTGGAGAAACTTATTTGAGTGTGTTGGTGATCTGTTTGTAGAGTTAGGAACATTTTTATTGAATTGTGTGCCAAATCCCTGCACCAGTTTTGCCTGTTTTCCTTTGCTGTGCCAGAGATGTTAATTACTGGAAAGAGCACAGTCATACCATCCATGCTGCTGTTCAGCCATCCCTTTCCATCAGTGGAAATAGGGAGTGCACATCCCCACTTTGCTCTCCTGCCTTAACAAATCCAAGTTGGTCCTTCAGAATTTTATAGAAGTGACCCAGAACTAAGCCATCTTGCCACAGAGCAAGCAATGATTAGGATTTCAGGAGATGAAGTTTTGTGGAAGCAGAGCATGCTTCATGGGGGCAAAGAGGGAAAACTCAGCAGGATTGCCTATCCCATGAATCAACATTTTGAGCCTGAACACACCATACCAGAGAGATTTTCCAAGGAAGTGCATCTTGTAGAAGAGCATCAGGAGTACAGGATCACAGGAGTAATGTTCCTACCATTTCTCAGAGTAATTGGGTGAACTCTACTTCTCTTTGCTAAAGAAGCTCAATGGTTCTGTTTGACTCTCACATTCCAAGGCCAGTTTACAAGCTCTTTGGTCAGCTCTTGAAATTCCTGCAGTTTTCTGTGATTCTATGCACACCAGATGTGATTCAGAGAGCATCTCTTGACACTCCATTTTTAAAATTTTCACCAGTTTAGTTTAGGGGAAAGGAAAAAAAAAAGAAAAAAAAAGGGGAATGCCTGGCAGCATCTCCTCTGTTTCAGGCACAGCCTTTTTGCTTTGTGCCTGTTGTGTCAGGTAAACCTGGCAGTAGGAGAGGGCATCCCATGAATCTCTCCCTGTGTTTGAAAAATGCACCTTTCTGGAACATGTGCATGCTTGGGCGTTTTTTTCAGAGTTGGACAGCTTTCCCAAGCCCTTCTGCTCCTTGGTACCTTGGAATCATTTGTCTCTCACTGCAACAATGAGCTAGTTTCATAACTGGCCCGAGGCTATAAAACAAAGTTACAGTCTAGGGATGCTGCTGACTGTGGTCTGGAAGGGAGAAAAAAAAATTGGCCAGGAGCAAGTAATTGTTGAGTGGCAGAAACACCTGAGAGGCCTTGGTAAATCAAGAAAAATAGCTGGTGTCTGAAAACACTGGTGTGGTACAAGGCTGCAAAAAAATGGGATTCTGCTTTCCAAGGTGTTTTTACAGCACTTGGCTTTGTTCTTTCTCAGCAATGTAACAGCACTCTCAGAAAAGTGGGATTATTGGTATCCAGTCACACTTGCAGATTTTGGGAAGCTCAGTTGATGCAGCATTTGTTCATTTTCTGGCAGTCTTTTCTGTGTATGTAAAATCCTTCAGTAAAATGCAATAGGTTGTCAGCAAAGCTGGAATTCAAACTTAGTTCCCAGTGAATTCCAGTGCACTTCCCAAGGAGCAGCTCTGGAGGAGTGAGGGGTCCTGTGGCTCCATTCTGTGGGGTGCAGAGTCATTGCTCATGCAGTTTCAGGCATTTTAAAGGAATTTTATTCAGCTGGGAAGAAAAAGAAATCTTCAGCCTCCATGTTAGTGTTTTTTATCCTTCAGTGAGAAAAATGTCTTTCAGTGTTTGTTTGGAGGTAAGGTCAACCCAGCGACTCGTCTGTTATATATAACCCAAGGCACAGGCTTCATCTTCTATTCTGGAGATTTATTTGACCCAGAGAGACCAGTGAGGAGCTGCAGCCAAGGGAAGAAAACACTTTATTTCTCAAAACTGATGAAATACCAAATGTGTGCCCACAATGGAAGAAATTTTAGGTTGTGGTTACCTGAATTCATTTGCATAAAGGAATAAGAAACTTCCTGTTGTGTCAGCTTATTTCATTTCCTGGGATGTTCTCTCATTATGGGGGATTACTTTAATTCTGCAATAATTATAATTTAACCCCACTGCTGTGTGCATTCCAGTGTGTGACTGCAGAGAGAGATCTGATTCTTGCCTCTAAAATCTGCTGTCTGTAGACTCCAGTGTAAGCTGAGGAACTTCAACCAAGCACAGCTGATCTTGTTATTTCAATGAGTATAAAAATCTTTAAAAAGAGAGTGAGTATTAAGAATGATTCAAAAGAGGAAAAAATATTTATATTTTGAAATATTTTCTTTGGCAAAAAACCTGTCAGTAATCTCAGGGTTAGCAGGGAACTTTTCCAAAGCAAGGATTAATGTCTGTTTAGAGAGGAGGATTCTTAGACAAGCTGTTGAATATTCTGGTCAGTGGGTTCAGTGAGCTGCTGGGGCCTGACTGCCAGCTCAGGGGTTGCTCCTCACAGGCTCCTGCTAAGTCAACAGGATTTAATTTGAGCTTGTGTTTCTGTCATGCCAGCTTGGTCAGTTTGTTGGCTGCTCTGTCAAAGTTGCAGCCTGGCGCATCAAAGCTTGAAAGCTTCCACACAGCTGGCTGAGTCCAAGTGATCAGAATTAACTCTGTAGGAAAAATGCATCATATGAAGGAGCACAAGATGGAGTGGGCATGCAGGGAAAAATGTGAGGAGGAGGGAATTTTTTTGGGTTTCTTTGCTTTACAACTCTATTTTATTAGAATTTATTTGGATTTGGTTTACTCAAACTTACATTAGTCTATGCAGTCTGTTGCAGGCTGAAGGTAGAATGAAAAGAAGCTGCAAATTCACAGAAATTCTCCAGGTCAGAACTGTTATTGCTAGTTGCAGAACTGTCAGTGTCATAAGGTTGTGTCATGTAAAGGCATTTTTGAGTTTTACTTAATATTTACCTTCTTGTCTTGTACATCTGGAAGTTCTTCATCTGCCCAGTTATGCTTCACAGAGGATGAGTCCAGGAAATGTAGGTATTAATATGCTTTAATTTCATAAGCAAATGGTAGACTCAGGACTGTTGACTCATGGTCACAAGGGTGACAAGCAGGGCTTTAAGGCAATTATTGAGGATTTTAGTTCACTTAGAGTAGGATCTGGCTTGTGAATGAGGCAGCATTAATGTGAAACATTAGAGCTGCTTCCCAGACAGTGTGTGCATCACAGCAGATGATGTTTTACCTCTCCATATGTTTCCCAGTTGAAGTAGGGAGCCAGACAAATCATGAGGAAAGGAAATAAACATCCATGTTTATGGGTGTGAACTCTTAACAGCAATTAAGATCAACAGATCTCTTAGTCAGTCTGAGGTTAGCAGTTACCTGGATCATGGCTTGTTCTACCAAACTGAAATTCTGCTTGCCATATAATTTAGGATTCATGTACATATGAGTACTGGAAATATAAAATGGTACCTTAGGGCAGAAATTGCAAAAAATGTATAAAATGTATAAAACTATTTTTTCAATATTTTGGGGAGTAGTTCTATGTGCCTTAAAGCCTCCAGCTTGCATGTGAAAAAGTCAAATTTGATCAAAACAACATGTGCAGCCTGCTGTGCTCCCCTCACCCCTTAACTAATGGCAGAATATCTGCTTGTCCCTCCTTGTAATTAGATCAGTCTTAATCAGTTCAGCTCAAAATTGTCTGTGTAATGCCCAAATATTTCCTCTGACTTCAGTGACATTATTCCAGACTTATACTTGTGTGATGTAGAGCAGAAATCTGCCCTGGAGAATGTGGAACCCCAAAGGCATTCACAAACGCCATTTTTTAATAATAACAACACAAAAAGAAGATGTTACAGTTGAATGTCGTTTGTCATTGTCTCCCATTTGCTTGTACCTAGTTGTAAAGGAGGAATGCAGGAAAGCTCTGCCATTAGCTGCCAGCTCAAACCTGGTTCAAAAAGAAAGCCCAGCGCCCCCAGGAATCTCTTGTGAGCAGTGGGCTGATCTCTGCAGGTCGCTGTTGGGAGTCCCTTTAAATCAGCCTGTCCTTTGCCTTTGCCTCAGCCTGTTATCTGCAGTCCTGTCTAACTGGCAACTTTCAAATGTAATCGAGGATGTTATGTTCAAAGCACAGAGCTTTCTGAGAAGGGCTTTGCACTTTAACAAGTCATCTTCTGATGCAGTGAACAATGACCTCTGTCCTGTTTTGGGTAGAGATAAAGCTAACATGGAAGGTTCTGGCATTCTTTAAATGTCCCAGCTAAATATACTTTTATATTTCTGAGGTCAAAAATGCAGATGGCATTTCAAAGTCTGGGTTTTACTATTTTCTTTATTCTCTAAGTAATTCCTTTTACTCAGCACTACTAAAGGAGTTCAGGCATAAGGGCTGTTCTTTTATAATGCCACATATTTGTCTTGCACCTCTTACCTGGGGATATAAAAATAATTTGCAAATGTTAATTAAGGGTTCCACCTTAGTCAAGTGGTAAGGCACTGACAGATTTTCTCTGGGAAAATAATGAGTTAGGAGAGGGTTGGTGAGCAGTGCAGGGTCCTGTGTACCACCTCACTGACCTTGAACTCTCCTGACTGCTCTGTCTTTGCCCTTCCTTTACCTGCTGCTTTGTTCTGACGTGGTTTATGGCAAAAATACCTTCCCAATCTGGGCGAAAAAAGCCCCTCTTTCATTCTGAGCTTTAGGAACACCATAAGATAAATGGTTTTATGCTCATGGGCTCGATGTGGTATCTGCTGGTGGCTCCATGAGGAGGGGCAGCTCATGGGCCAGCAAAGCTGTGCCTGAGCTTTGTGTCACGTTTGCTGTGCAAAGAGCATGGGTGCCATGGAGCTGTGCCTTCCCTTCCTCTGCTGCATCCCCAGGTGCCTGCACAGCCTCCTTTCTCCTTGGGAAGGTGAGCTGCAGGTCAGGCAGGGGCTGGGGACGCCTGGAGCAGCTGGGCTGAGGTGCCCTCAGCTCTGCAGCTGCAGAATCCAGGCAGAGGTTTGAGCAGCTGGCAGCACCTGCAGTTGTGTCCTGGTGGGATGCTGGGCTCTCTGTGCCTAATGAGCACTGAAAAATGGCCCACTTACACTGCTGGGTTTTCCAGCAGACTAAGGAAAACCTCATAATCAGCTCGTGATTAGCAGGTAGTAAATTTTGCTGAGCAGAGAGGAAGGGTAGTGAAGGACTGTGTTTTTAGAAAAACCTATCTTGTACCTGCATGAAACAGCTCTGCTGTGGCACCACTGCAGCTTGGACTACCTTGGCTGTAGGCAGACTTCTGGGGTGGGAGCACACTGAGCAATTCCCAGCTCCGAAGAGGAAACAGGGACAAACTATCACCCAGCCCTTGCTTGTGCTGCCCTCACTACCCTGACAGAGCAGCTCATCCACAGCCTTGCAGTCACCTGCACTTCGGGAAATGTTGAAGAGCTATAGGAGCTGTGATGCCCTGGGGCATCAGGCTCTGTGAGAAAATGTTAAGAAATTATGGAAATGTGCTGGTGATGAAGGGTAAACCTCAGAGCTGTTCCATCTGTAGCTGCAGATTCCACTCATCAGAATATGTACCAGAAACTTCATGGCTGAAAATTTGTTCTTTGGTTCTTATCATCCTCATGGGTGGTTCCTGATGGGATCTGCTCTGAGGACCCTGAGGACCTTCTCCTGCCTTCTCCTTACCACAGACAGATTTAAAACCTGGAACAAGTTTGTCCATTATCCTGGGGGAAAAGCCAAAATTTCTTTTAGATTCACTGCCAAGGTTGCAGGATTGTGTCTTCTGTTAGGAAGATTTAGACTCTGCAGATGCCACCTGCAAGCAGAATTAAAAGGTCAGTCTAGCTTAGATCTCTTTCAGTTCAGGTCCTAACCTGTGGCTCCCTTAGCCCTGTCAGATGCTGTTGGAAGGTTTAGTTTGGTTTTAGGCCAGTGCAGAAGGAAGGAAAGAGACTTCCAATAGCGTAGGAACTGCAGAAAGTAAAACTTGGATTTTTCATATGCTCGTGGGCATGTTTGTGGTGTTGCATCCAAGGGAGTTGTATCCCATGAAGTTCAGGTGATGAGTCTAGATTTTCTGGAAGATAAATTGCTTGGTTTTCATTTTATGCAATATTGGAATGCAGCTAGACTGAGGGGGTTTGTGCCTCTTCACAGATATTTGGAAAGTGGAGATGCTGACCCTTGAATTGTAGCTAACATTGCCATTACAGGGAAATCTCTTCTGTCAGTAACTACTCTCTACTGGCCTGGTTCCCCCCAGCAGCTGCACAGCATGGCACCAGCAGTGTAATTCAAGTCTAAATTTATGGAAGTCTGTTAAAGTGCAAGTTGCACTCTCATGCACTGCTTGTTCTCAAAGATGTTAAAGCAGTTAGAAAATAAAGGAGTGGAGGGAAAGAAGGCACAGTAATGTAATAATAAGAGTGGAAAGCACATTTTCGCATCTAGTCATCTAAGAAAGAACATGTTAAAGAATTCTGAGGGAATGCTGAAAGCTTGGGGCTGTGATACATGGCTCAGAGATTCAGAGGGGAAATGTTCATCCGTGAAGACATTGCCTGCTTCTCGCTCTGAAGGGCTGGTGAGCTCAGCCACAGCAGCAAGAGATTGTCAGTTCTGTGTTCCTTCTGCATTCAAATTGTGCTTGAAACCATCAATAACCCGGGGTGCAAAGACAACGAGGGGCTTCAAGTGGTGGAGAACAAAAAGCTTTCTGAATACTTTCGAAAACCCCAGACATTAGCATCACAATCCTTTTACTGTCTGTTCCCATGCACTAATTATAGCTAACCTGCTTTGGCAGTAGCTATTTTTGACCCTTTCAGGGTGAATTCTGTCTCAGGGATGCCCCCTCACTCCTCCTTCCCCTCTCCCAGCAGTTTCCTGGTGACCTCTGTGGTGGCAGTGTTAGTTCCCTACCTCAGCATTTTCTTTTTATAATGGGTTAGAGCTCTCTGGTGTCTACTTCACCCCACTCTACTGTTTCTATACACATTCTTTATGGTTTTTTGTTCCTTTTTTTTTTTTTTTCCTGTCCTTGATTGGCATTGTGGTTTGACTCTGTTTCTGAGATTTTTTTTTGTTTTGTTTTGTTTTTGCTGTAGTAAGGGCCCAAACAGCTGGATTTCTCCTTTCCTCTGTCCCTTAGTATTGTCTATTTTTCTTTACACCTTAATAAGCACCACACTCTCTAGATTTCCTGTACAATGCAGGTTAATCAACAGGGATTCTCCAGCATTTTCTTGAATTATCCTGCCCTTAGCTGTATTATTTACTGCTTTTTCTCTTCATTGTCAGCTCCAAAATAAGAAACAGGACTTTATTTGTGAAAAGCAATGCACAAATAGAGGGAGAGATTCTATGTTAAAGAAACTGAAACTTGGGAGTTATTCTAAATGATTTTTCCCCTGTTTTTTTATCCGTGTCTCCTGGTATTCATCCTTCTCTTTGTCTCAGCCTCACCTAGGACCATGTAACAGGAAGAGCCTGCTGTGGTCCAGAATTGCAAGCATTAGATGATGGGTAAGCTCAGACCCAGAGGGCTCACAGGGCCCTGGGCAACAGGCAGGGGCATAGGAGCAGGAGGAGCCCTTGGGATGAACGGGAGTGGGGAAAGCTCCCAGCAGCAGGGTCACAGAAAGGGACTACAGGGTCTAGACAGGCTGTTCATTGTGGCATTACTGCTCGTTACTGAGTGCTGTAAATTAAAGGCATTACTTATAAAATAATTTTCAGGGTAGGGATGTGGCCTGGCTATCTGTAAGAACCACTGAAAGGGGAGCGTCCATGCCCAGAGATAAAGCATTGAGGCACACAGGGGCCCTCAACAGCATCTCACAGTGATCCTTTTTTCCTTTAAGTCCCTCCCAGACCTGGAGAGGAAGGTGAGCATCCTCCAGAAAATACACTGAAGGACTGATTAAAGAAATACTATTTCCCCTTTTTTCATGGTTTTCTTCATTTCTGTAAAATCGTTTGTTTTCAGTTCTCTCTTGCCAGCTCCATACATTTCAGGTGTTCCTGTTGCCCTATAAATGCTGTTGCTTCTACGTTCCTCCCTTCCCTTGTGTCTCTTGCCAGCCCTCTCCAGCATCTACCTCTTTCCAGTCTCACTTTCCCTTCTTTGAATCACTTTCTGAGGGTTTTGTCTGTGCCTTTTCCCTCTCTGCAGCCTGGGGAAGGTGGGGGCAGCTTTCTTTAAGTGAGAGGAATGTCTGTGGGCATGTACCTTAACTCTGTGAACAGCAGAAGAAATTGAATTGTCGTTTGCAAGGTTCCTGAGCTGAACTGATGCGAGGCACTTTGCCATGTAAGGGTGCTACAGAGAGCTGTACTCTTAAATTTTGAGTTAGAGATGTCAGCAGTGGTTACCAGGGAAACTTCTAAAATTACTCTGGCAATGTCTCTGCTCAAATACTGTATCAGATCTTGGGGAAATGGCACCGAGTGAGCAGGCGGAGATACATTGGGAAAGTGTCACTGTGTAACACTCAATGATGCTTTACCTACAAATAAAATAAAAATTCAAAGCTTTGTGCTGATGCAGGGTCTCCAGCTCTGCAGTCCTAAGACTGGAAAATAGCATGAATGAAGTAAAAAAGCAGTGGTCTTCTTAAAATGTCAATCAGACAATAGATTTGTAGTTAACCTCCATTTTGGGTTTTGTTTTCAACACTAAAAAAAGGAATTGCTTCTAACAGATAATTCACAAAAATGGAGGAAGACACCAGATAATTCACAAAAATGGAGGAAGACACCCTGCACTCTGCCACCCCCCAAGGCCCCCAAACAAAGCAAGAGTGTAGATGGATTCATGCATATTTAAATACATGCTAATTAGAAAGAACATTTGGGATTTAAGCAACTGTCAGAAACCCATAAAAGGCAAAGCAGCAATTGCAGGTTCTTTACCTGAGCACTTTTAAACCTTGGAAGGATGGGCCTCTTGCCCTCTGCACCTCTGGGCCTAGTGGGGATTTTTCTACAGCTGAGCCTCAGGTACTAACAGTATGTCCCACACATTGCATGACTAATTACATGTTGGATGTAATTTTATTTTTCTCTTCACCCATACAGGCCTCTGCTCAATGACATGAAATATTTTAATCTAAAATAGATATTTGTGTATATAAGAAAATTTTGCTTTCAAAATACATTGCCTGGCCGCATATGTTTATTATCTATAACAAATGTTGTTGGATCAGCCTCTTGATTCAATGATATTGGTGAAAAGTTACAGTTGTATTTTAAAAGTTGTTAAAAATATCTCTTGTTGAGTGGTGCTGACTGCAGAGTGCTGATGCTCTAATGGGATGACTTTTGCCTCTTCCATGCAAGTGCTCCAGGAGCAGAGCCCAGACACATGAGGAATGTGCAGAGGGATGTGGTCCCTGTGCAGCCAGTGACAGGTAAATCCCACCTTCAGAGCTCGGGATGCTGCTGGGAGGAGCTGATTGCTGTGCTGAATCCAAACCAGAATGAGTGCAAGTAATTAATCACCATATGATTAATCAAAAGCTCATCACGCTCTGGATGAAACAAAAAGAGCCTTAAGTAGCAAACCCTCCTGGGGCTGTAAGGAAGGTGCTGTAGCTGCTGCTGCTGGTGGCTGCCCTGGCTCTCAGAGCTGGGTGGGAGTGGATGGTGCCAGGGACACCCTGATATAGGAGAGAGATTTCTTTTTTACACTTGGTGATAATTGAAGAAAATATTAATTCAAAAATATTAATAAAAGATCAAGCTCAGTTTTGATTTCATCTGCACAAAATTGTTTAGGCTGTGGTGCGACAGGATCTGCAGGCAGAGAATGTTCATGGCAGTGTGATCCTGCAGAGCTGCTGGGAGGCTGGCTCTGAAGGTGAGTGCTGAGGTACAGTGAAAGTGGGTGGTTGCTGGAGCCACCTCAGGAGTATATGTTGACCTCCTGATGCCGTTTCTTTACGTTTCTTATTGTTTCACCAGGAATACTTTTTTTTATTCTTGACGTGAAAAGCTGGTGTCCTGAAAACTTCAGCACTTTGAGTCATGTCTGTGCTGAAGGGGTGTTACAGCCTTTTTTCCCTTTCTGTAGCAGAAAGCCACTAATGATGCAGCCTCTCTTTGCTGAGGAGCAGAGCTGCCACACAGCTCAGCACTTCTGAGAAGCCGTGGGAGCACTTAATGAGATGTGCAGCAGCCGGGCACAGCTTGCAAGCTGCCAGCCCGTGGGGAAGGGCAGCTCCTGAGCCCCTCCGGGCTGGCCTCTGCCCTGGGAGTGGGCAGAGCTGCCCAGCCCTGCCCGACCTGGCTCCTGACCCACCGCTGCCCACCGTGTCTCCTTCCTTAGCTGTAGGGCAGAGACAGCACAGGAGAAATGTTCCCTTTCCTCTGCAAAGCAAAGCTGCGCTTTAGAAAGAGAAGAGAAGAATATTTTTCCCAGCTCCCCAGAAAACCCTGCAGGAAATGTAGGGGTTTTTAGCATCACAGGCAGGTTTTTTTTTTCTTTCTCACTCATAAATTATGTTTTAGGTATAATTATTTGCAGTACTCTAGTGTAGACAATAACCACGCAAAGCTGTTTCATGAAAACTTGGAGCTCTTAATTCAAATCCTACAAAAGTTTTTTAATCTTCACAGAGATGTGGAGAAAAGCTGTAAAAAATGTGTGTGAGTATATAAGACATTCCTGTTTCTTTAGGGTAATGTTTAATGATCAGTCAGTGACTGAGTTTACATACATTAAATATTTATTTTTCTTCTGTGGAGCTGAATGGGGGAATGTGCTCACTTTCCTGGCAGATCACTAATTGGGTAAGTGTGGCTGCTCAGGGTGTTTCTGAAGCAGCAGCTCTAGCTCTGGTACTTGTCTCATTAAGGATTTCACTGTTTGTATTCCAGAAGTCACGACTTCTCCAGCTGGGGTTGGGACTTTGATAAATTGTCATTTCTTATGTTTGAAATAGAACTTTATTGCCCCTTGAGTAATAAAAATTGTCAGTTTGCATTTTTATATATATTTTTATATTTTTACAGCACAAATTTCTATTCATTCTCAGTGTCTGCAAAAGCATGATTTTACTGAAATCAGTGGGTTTCTGCTGGTTGATCTGACTGCAGAAACGAGGCTACCCACACGTGGGATGTGTGACATTTCTCACTGCTCCTCTGTGTCTTCAATCTCAGATTTCTGGTGGGAGGCTTTTCTCAGACCTCTTGCTGTCCTCAGAGCAGGTCCATTCTTCTGGCAGGCACGAAGCAGCCTTGGCTTTTCCTGAGGAGAGCAGCACTCAGCCGGGGCTGGCAGCCAGGGGAATGAATCCATGAATCCCTCTGCCTCCTGCAGTGGAGGTTCTGATGCCAGCACCGATCTCCAGCTCCTGCCTCACCTGTCCCTGCTGTGGTCTGGGTTCTCCTCGTCGTGCTGGGTTAAATCAGAGCCTCCTCCATCACGGGGGCAGCAGGATCAGCAGTAAAGGCACTGCTCATTGTTTGCTGGGGAAGGCACACTGAGCTGTAGGAGCTGACCCTACTGAAATTGCATTTTAGGCCATCCCATGCTCTCTCTGGGCTTTTTTTCCCCTCCCACAGTACAAGGATTCCCTTCCACGCTGCTTCCTTAAGCATCCCTGAGCCCAGCTGTGATGCTGGCAGCTTCATTTGTTTTTCAGTCCTCTGCTTTCCACTGCTCAGGAGCTCTGTGCTTTGTCAGAGCTGAGCTGAGCCATTTCAGCCCAGCAGGAAGGAGCTGAGCTTGCACACGGTGTGCAGGGAAGGATCCTCCTGCTCAGAGCATCTGGGCTCAGCGAGGGAGTCACACACCTTTCTTCTTCTCAGGAGAGCAATTCTATCCACTGTTTACTTCATGTTCTGCCCCAGCTTCATTTTGGGGGCCTAAGAAATACTTTTAAGTCTTTTATCAGCTTTTGGGTGGAAAATAACATTCAACTAGAGAATGGGTGCTTAATCTCCCACTTGTTTGCAAAAAACCCTGGGATACTGACATACTGCACTCTTCAGAGAAGGATATTTGTTCACTCTCACCCTTTAATTTGCTGCCCTGAATGTTATTGCATAAAGTATCACTTTAAAAATGAAATTTATGTTGAGCCTTTAAAAGAATTTTCCCTAATGGAGTTTTAAATACAGATAACTGCACACATGGCATGTGAAGGCTTTTTCTGGTGCTTGTTGTTGTGGTTTGGTTATTCTTGATTGTTTGCTTAGTTATGACTGGCTCTTTTTCTTGGCACATTAAAGGTATTTATACATGGAGTGCTCTAAGGAGGCCTCATAGCCAAAATATTTGACATTACAAAGGGTCAGAGCTAAAATTCTTAGAGCTCAGCTTTGAGTTGCATTAATGCAATCCACAGCTGATCATTCTAAGGTCACATTGTGCAGGTTTATTTATCTCTTTGTAGCCCGTGAGCAGTCTTGTCTACTGCTTTCATATGGAAGAGAAAAAAAAAAAGAATTCCACACAGTTTCTTTGGAACTTTCATCTTTAAAAAATATTTAATATTTATGCTGTCAAAATGAAAACTTCCTTAAGGTAATGACAACTGAAACAATTCAAAATACTCCTGGAAGAAGTGAGCTGTCAGCCTGGCAGTATTGCTTCCTGCCCATGCCCTGCTCCTCTCCTGACTTATCTGCCCTGGAGCTTTTAGCTCATATGAGTCTCTCTCCTGCCTGGAAGGTTGTATATAATTCTTTAGGAAACAAAGGTTATTTGTAGAGTGGTTTTGGTGGTTTTTTTTTGCTAAAAAAATATAATTTATCTGAGCCACTCCACTGTTACCGTGTCAGCTTTAAAAGCAAGATTTTTCCTTTATAACCACATCCACTTAGATACACAGTAATGTATGTCCTTTCATTGTTGTAATTATTTATGAGATATTACAGCATAGGAGGCTCAAACCTCGAGAAAAACCTAATTGTGTTTTTGCTTTAATTAGTTTGTTACATCATTTCAGTGTGGTAAGATACATAATAAGGGAAACCCAGTATCAGTGCATTCTATTCCAGAATAATCTACTGAATCTATAGTTTCTATAACTAAGCTTAAAACTAAAGTAGATATTCATGCATCTACTGTCATTAACAGAGGTTTTTAATGCCTGAGTTATGAAATGGGTGTCACCTAAAGCAGTTTTTTTAGTAGAGACTGATATCAGTGAAGGCACCTGCAGAAAAGGTGTGAACTCTTCCTGCAGATTCTCTTTTTCTCTTCAGATATGAAATATATTCTCTGAGCTTGAGCAGTCGATTTATTTAGGTTGAATCTGGTGATTTTATGCTGATTTATGCATCTACATTTAATGTTAACTGATGTAATGGACAGATTTATTATTTACACAAATAGATAAATAGATACAGATGCATACAATGAAATAAACCACTAATGGATTGACACAATGTTTCATAGTGAAAAATTTTACAGAAAACCCTGGACACCCCAAAACAGAATATTTAAGGGCAGAGATCAAAACTGTCCCTGGCTCTGCCGGGGTGTCCAGATGCCAACAGGGCCAGCTTCACAAAAGCCCTGCAAACCAAGGTACAACGTGATCATTTTTACTCTTTGAATGAACCAGAGAAACTCTACTTGGGCCTTGATTTCTGAGTGCTTTTTTCCTTTTTTTAAAAAATTTTTTTGCCTTCTTTTTTTTCTTTTGAATTTCAAACCTTTATTTGGTAAAGCCCACAGGTATCACGCCCAACTTCAGTGTGTGCCACAGAAACTGCTGGCAAGACAGTGGAGTGAGCACAAAATGCAGCTTGTGGTGTGTTTGTGAATTCTGGGCAGTAAGTGATGTCTCAGCTCCTGCAGCAGCGTTGCCAGTGGGGAGAGGCAGAGAGGTGTCATCTATTTAAGAGTGTAGACAAATAGACAGAGAAACAGAGGAGATCTGAGGCCAGACAGCTCGCCAGTTCTCTTCCCTTCATCATCCTGCCTATCCCTCATCTCTAAAATTTCACATTGATGAAAAAGCAAAGACTGAAGAGCCTTGATATGTTTCATAGCAGAGCACTGTGCATTCACACAGTGAATGCTCACAGGGGTTCCTGACAGTTTCTTCAGCCACAGGTGGGTGGTTCCATGCAGGAGGCTGCAAAGCTGAGAGCAGAATGAGACCTTATTTCTCCAGTAGGGTAGGTGTATCTACTAACTCATAATAAAGAAAAAGAAAAGAAAAGCTGAACTGATTCTACTCTGCAAAGAGAAAATGAAATGTATCTCATAAAATCTGTGAATCCTGCTGCTTCTGGGAAACCTAATATTTTGCCCAGTTCTACCATCATAACCTGCAACCTAAAGCAGGTACCTTTCCCAAACAGATAGCTTTCCTTTCTTTTTCACAGAAATACTCACCACTTAGGCCTCTTGTTGTTTTAGGGAAAAAGTGTTGTTTTATTCTGTGTGGCCTTTGTAGAAGGTAGTACTTAAAGTAGATGGAATCCAAGTTTCCCTCTTTTTGTTATTTTAATGTCTTGTCAGGAAATGTTAATGCTCCTGTGCCATTGCTTAATGGTTTTGCCTGTTTCTACAGAGGTCAGAAAGAACTACATTTCCTTCCATTTTTAGAACTTGCTTTTGTATCCCCTGTGTATTATCTGAAATTAT
Source organism: Pyrgilauda ruficollis (assembly GCF_017590135.1). NCBI lineage: Eukaryota > Metazoa > Chordata > Aves > Passeriformes > Passeridae > Pyrgilauda > Pyrgilauda ruficollis. The sequence goes on along the minus strand of NW_024513654.1, from coordinate 7,462,074 downwards.
TGCATATAATTTTCATTCCTTTTTTGGCTTGTGCTCTTCCTGAAAGCAATGTTCTGTATTGCACGTTGCTCTGTAATCTTCTTAAGTCATCATTTCACTTGTACTGTAAATAGAAATCCATTTGTGTAATTAATGATTTTGTTATTCTAGGAACATTTTTTTTCTTTAATTTAATTTCTCTTGTGCATAGCTGTCAACCATGCTATATTTAGCCCAGAACTATCCAGCAGTGTGTTTAGGGGCCTGTTTCTTACTGGAGAGAAAGTTGAGGTTTTCAGGTAAGAAGCTACATTTTTGACCTCATGATTGTGAGACAGACTCTTCTCAAAGTGGAAATCCAACAGCTGAGCAGCAGCATTTGCCCACGTCAACATCTCTGAGGGAGCATGAGCTCCCATTTTTCCAGTTCAGGAGCTCATCCCCAAATCTCATGTATAGATCAGCAATCTGTTCAGTCTCTTCTTACAAGTGTAGGGAAGTGCTAAGGTGCAAAGTTCATGAGTGAGGGGAAGAAGTGCAGAGGGAATCAGTGACTGGCTCATGAAAGAAAAAGAGAATACATGAAAGAGACTGCAGAAAAGTATTCTAGGAACATAGCAGATTAAAAATAGCAGATTAAAAAAAAAATTATGCTCAGTGAGAGAACACAGGAGTGGAAAACTCATGCCCTCAGGATGAGCACAAAATTAAGAGTATCTCTGTATTCAGAGTTTTATGTTTGACTTTCACTCTCCTTGTCAGTCTTCTCCTGACAAGAGTGAGTTTTGCTGCTGGCAAAGGAGCCTGAAGCAGCAGCAGCTCTCATGGTGGCACATGGACCTCTCTCATCCCAAACATGGGGTCTTTGTCTTTGGAAGAATAACCCAGCTGTGCTGCTTAATAAGAAGAAGCGTGCACAGTCTGCTTCAAGCTTTTTTCTGCTTTAGCCATATCTAAAGCAATGGAATATCCCTAAACTGAAGTGGGAAAAGATGAAAGTCATTCCAGCTCGACTCTAAAACTCTTCACTGATAGGCTTCCAATTCCAGCAAGATGGAAAAACTCTCCTTACTCCGTTTTAAAGAGAAAACTGGTTTCAGGAAAGGCAATTTTGAATTCTCTGCTTACTGTCAGGAAAATATATCTGTGGTTTTCTCTTGTGTTGGTCTCAGAACTGATTGAAATGCATGCATTTGTCAGTGCATTGATATTTAATTTCTTTAGGGTCCCCATATCTGAATTTGATATTTTGTATTAAAAAGGAATTACCCCCAACCCTTCATTATTATGAAAAACCAGAAACTGAGAGATGTCAGACACTGAGGAAACCATATTCTTTTATGACCCCGTCTTGCCCTTTATAAAAGCCAGCTTAAGTTGGTTAGAAATGCCTGTGATTGCTCATCTTTTCTAGTCATTACTTCCTGCATACACATAGCAGAAGAAAAGTCTTGTGCCAAAGAAGATTAATGAAAATCTACATTACACTTCATTCAAAGCATCTGCCTGCTTTGGAAGTCATGCACTGGCACACATACTAATTAGAGCAGAACAAAATGTGCCTTTTTAAAATTCTTTTGGGGAAGAAATTGAAAACCAAGAAGCTATTTTCTTCCTAATTTTTTTAAATGGTCACACCAGCTGTGCACATTGAATATCTCACATGCAATGTGCATTTTGTAACTGAGACTGCTGCAGGGGTTAAATTAATAATTCTGCTTTCTCAGAAAAAGCAAAACATAACAATCATCCTTGAAGAGGGAGAAATCTGCTTTTCTACAAATGAAAAAGTCAAAATGATTACTAAAAATATATCTGCACCTTGAAAGAATGGCCTGATGCTCTGTGCACAGTTCTGTGTACTGGCTGCTGACTGAAGGGGAAAACAGATGGTGCACGGTGACTAATTTTTTCAGTGGGAATAAAGCACAGGTAATAGTATGCCTGTTAGCAGAGAGAGCTGTTGAGGAATTTCCTGGAACCATGGAATGAAGTGTGCAGTAATACTTGCTCATGCTGAAGAGATTTTCCTGCCTCGTGGCTGTGAAGGAACGGGCGAGGAGCAAAATCAATCCATGAGAAAGTGAAGTCGTTCTCCCCGGGCAGGTGTTGCACTGGGACAAACATTCCTTGTCCCTTTGTGTGCCTGTTGGCTCATGTTTTCCTCAGGGACAGGCTGAATCCAGCATATCCAGCCTGTTCCTGGCCGTGGCCTTGCCCTCAGCCCTGGAAAATCGCTGTGCTGTAGGGACCAGCACCCAGGAGGGGCAGGTGAGTGGCTGCCATGGAGCATCACAGAGGGGAAGTCAGAGGAGTTCCTTGGAATTTAGAAGATCACTCAGTTGTTCTACCAGTTATGAGTCATCAAGGAAAGGATTTCACATGGTGGAGAAGAAGGGGTGATTCTAGTTCAACATTCAGGAAAAGATTTCAGGATTGACTACCGAATGTGTATATTAAAAAAACAACAAAGAGAGCAACCAACGACCACCACCAACAAAATCACAAAAAAACCCATCAAACCCCCACCAAACCAACAAAAAGCCACATAAATGCACTTCCAGGTATCTACATCTAAGATGGATGTGCTTAGAAGAAAGAAAACTTTACACATCTCCTCATCTAGCTTGCTGCATGACAGAATAACATCCTTCAGTCTGTCAAGTTTTTGCCATCAAAAGGCTATGAAATTCAAAGAAATGTGTTCTTTATACATTATTCAGTGTAGCTTTCCAGTTGCATACTTTGTAAATAGTATTTTTAGGGGCTTTGAAATGATGAGAAGACAGGGGATGGCCAGTTTTCATTAGATTACCTTACAATTTTCAGCAGAACAGAAAATAATTCTTTAGTGCTATAGAAAATGGGATAGTGCATGAAGAACACAATCACCCATTTTTCCTATAGAAAAAGACCCTTCTGTCAGTGAAATGTAGTTCAAGTGAAAAATCAGAGTACATTAGCTGTGTGGTTCCAATTTTGTATGTAAATTGCCTTCCCACACCCTCTCAGTATTAGTGCTTTGGTGACAAGCAAAGAATGTAATTCTGTTTTGAGCTTTTTATCTGATGATAAGTCTCTGTTCTCACTGCTCCCTAACTTGTCACCACTGTGGTGAGATCAATTGCATCTTAAGTGCTTCAAGTCATAAGATATTTAGCATATATTCATTAAAATTCTTTATTTTTCTCCATTAATATTTTTAAAGGAACTCCCTAAGGTTTTGGGTTCCCCTTGGTGTTAAAGCTAATTTTCAAGGACTTGTTTCAATAAATTGTTAAGAATATTTACTTAACATTAATTTCTTTTGTCAAGGAGTGATCATTGCTTTTCTTCAATTCTATTGAGCTTGAGTGCTCAAGGAGACATCCAGCAGACAGTGTTACACTTCAGTAATTGGCCTGCAAGATTTTACACTGAAAAACTGGGATTGATTCCACCTCAGAAATTCATGACATAGATATATGTCTTCAGCTTAGAAAACCTGGGCCCAGAAAATAAAAACCTGAGAGCTTGGATTGTCCATCTTAGTGAAGTCAAGTCAGAGGAATGTTGATATTGATGGCCATGAAGGAATTGTGGGGAAGAGGAGTAAATGCCAGGGAATGTCAGAAAGCATTGGAGGCAGAACAGATCACAGCCCTGGCTCGAGTGCTGATCTGCAGCCCCAGGTACAGCCAGGGTGCAAATGAGACATTTTTTATGATTAGAAGACTTTGGCTTTGCAAATGGATTTATAATGGCAGTAGCAAGAGGAAACTGCCTGGTCAGATGGTGGTGGATGGACACTGGGGGTGTTAGGGCATTTCTGCTGCAGGTGCAGGCAGCCAGGCTGAGACTCAGCTGCCCTGTTCAGTCCTCAGCCTGGAGAAGCTTTGCATCTCATGTAGCTGTCAAAATCAAAGCCTTGTGCTGCGGGAGACAGGTCCTGAATTTTGGTAATGTGTATTTACAGAGTCCAGGTTCTGTCACAAACTGTCTGCTGCCTTGTGGAATAAAGGGGGAAAGAAGGAGAAAAAAAATTTAATAACTGCCAACGCAAGGATTTTAAAATGATGCTGAAATAATTTATAGCTTCCTGCATCATATCTTCATTTCCTCAGCTGCCATTTCCCTCCAATACAAATAAGCTATCCCAGTAACCCTGCTGGTAACCAGCACTATGGTGATACGTGATCGAAATATATTTAAATCTGAGAAGAGAAACACCTGACTGACACACGTTCAGGTGTAAGTTCAGCGTTTTGTTTAATGGTGCTCAAGCTTTGAAAAAAAGAAGACGCTGTGAAAGGGGAGGCTGACAACAGCATCTTTGACTGCTGCATGGCTTGGCTGGGCTTGCCGGCACCCATTCTTTTAGGATGAAAAATCAGATTTTATAGTGTATGGAGACTCTTTTAAGGCTCTTTAGGGTGCAGTGTGGAATTAGTCTCCCCCTCTGTTCCCCCAAATGTTGTCATGTCATGAGACACAATGAAGTTAATGAATAAACTGTTGCAGCACCAAAATTAAAACCAGTGCATGGTGCCAAGAGATGGAACAAGGCAGGAGCTTCTTGACCAGGGCCAGGCAGGAGCAGTGTGAATGTGAGCAGGGGCTGCTTTATCACTGTGATCTACTTATAATGACAAAGAGTGAAGAGATTCAGGGAATGGGCTGACATAGAGTCTTCCTTCAGAACTGGAAAGCAACCTCCTATCAGAGCAGGTACACCCTCAGAGAGAGTAGCAGGGCTTTGAACACTGATATTATCTTCTATATTAAACTCTCACACTGCAGTGGGGAAAGGGACACAACCAATACCACAAAATGCCTGATAGTGAGAGAGCAGCAAAAGCATTTAGCAGAACTTTGGCATGGACTGTAGATAATGCTAATAATGTGTATTAGGTTCTGCTCTTATCTCTGTCCTCCTTTTATTTTGATTATTATAAACACATTCCTAAAAATCTTATCGCTTCATTGTCTCTTACACTGAGTGTGTTATTAAGATGATCTCATACACTATTTATTTTTCCTGATGTATTGAGATGGTTTGTTATACTCTTGTATTCCAGTTCTGAGATGCTGGAGATATAAAAAAATTATTTTCTTTTTAAAAGGTGGGGAGGTTTTTTTGTTGTGTTTTTGTTGTTGTTGTTTATTTATTTGTTTGTTTACTTCTCTCTTTCACTTCCTTGTGGTTCTGGGAATGGGAACAGGCAGGTGCCAAGCCCTAGGTACTACAGGAAATATTTCTCAATTAATGTTTTAACTTGCATATCAAAAAACCTTGGGGCAACTGAGGCTTGGACCCTAAAGATTCCTTAGCATTGCCCAGGATGAGCCACACACTCATTTTAGAGCACCCTGAAGCTGCTGGAACAGCTCAGAAACAAATGTGTTGGCTGAAACCTGCTCCAATGTGTCAGGAAAAGACAGACTGGAATTAGGCAGATCTGAAGAACTTAGGCCTGTAAACCTGCAGGAGGCTGCTTAGGATAACAAGTAAATCCAGATTTAAATATTTAAACTTCTAAGTATCAGAAAATGAATGCATAAATTTGAAGCCCTGTAAATCTGTTTGTCAGTCTGTGTGTAAGGTCAGGTCAGGTAGGTTGTACCATCTGATTTACTCTGTATTTTAGCTTCAGTGTTTTACTTCTGTCAAAATCAATTGCTGAACTTTTGTGAAGTGTTTCTTTACATCATTTACTGATGCAAATTCATATAAAATAGCTCTCCTTGCTAGAAAGGTAATCTGGGAGAACACCAAGGGTGCTCTCAGTTTCTGCATATTTAAGAAATGCTTGGAAAAGTCTGCAGGATTTATTAAAATATATGGTTTTGTCTGTGAAATAACAGGAATATGTCAAGTGTGCTTGCTTAGGAGAGGCTGGGAACACAACTGTGAAAGCATTACCAGAGATGTGTCTCTGTGTCCCATATAGAAATTATATTAGGAGACAAGAAGCTGTGATAGAGCTCTTCCCTGGAAACACCAGGTTTGGATGAATCTCTGTATTTTTTTCTTGCATGCTGTGGACTGAAATAAAGATGAGCTGATCTGGGTTTGGCTAAGAGCAGGAGAGTGGTCAGAAATATAATTCTACTTCAGAGATGGACAGCAGCTTCTGGCTTCAAGTTTGGCCTCAAATCCTCACATTTCTTAGTGTGTAATGTGGAAGTGGGCAGTACAGGCCTAATTTTTATTTACTGGTTAGTTATTAGTGTTTTTTTGTTTTGTTTTGCTCTTAATACTGGTCTTAATTCTACTGTAATGCTTAAAACAGAGAGAGAATTTGTTACCACATGTGCAGTCAAATAAATGCAATGACTGGGAAAGCCTGGTCCCTTCTGATTTAATAAAATGATGCTATATCTGGAACAAGGTAAAATTACTTCCTATTTATCCACACTCCTGCTGAGACTAAAATTAACCTAAAGAGGTGCATAATGGCACCCACTAAGCCATCATATTAATTAAACAGCTTTATAACATTTACTTTCCAGGAAAGCACCTTTTCTTTTATATTCATGATTTGTTTTATTTGACACTGTAGAAATCATATATTCTAATAACTCTTATGTCACTAGTGATTTTCAGCATTTTTTGGGAAGCAGCTCCCACACTGTTCTTGCCTATATATATATGTGTGTATATATATCTTTTCATTAAAGTGGTGCTGGCAAAGCATCCCCTGCCATCACAGGCACTGACAGCTGAGGTGGCCTGGAAATGCCAGTTAATTTGGCCATTACAAATGTTATACTAAATTTTGTCTCCTTTTTAGGGGTGTTGCAGGGATAGAGTGGAAGAGGGGAAAGGCTGGCTGATGGAGGACATGACAAGGGTCTGCTCATGGTAATTCAAACATGGAAAACCATCCAACTAAACACAATGATAAAATATACTGGAGATGGCTGGTGGCATTTAATATTGATTCTGTGCTTGTATTTTAGTTTCTTTCAGTGTGCCATTGTCTGAAGATTTCACAGATACCAAGGAGTACAGTCTTCCTGGAGCCTGAGAGGCAGAGAGGCACCAGAGGAGCAGGGAATAATAACCAGGTCTCCTGCTTCATAGTCCCATATTTACATTAACATTTTTCTTCTTCTTCTTTTTGCATGTCATAGTGACATTGGTGCCGCTCTAAATGCATGAGAAAAAATGACAATTGTGACAGGAAGGTAAAGCTCAGCAGAGGATTGTACCAACATGGATAGGATGGATAAGGATCTGCACAGGTACAGAAACATTTTCAGGGATCTGGTTCCCCTTTTTTTCCAATAGAATTTAAATGGACCAGGCAAAACCTGGTTGTGTAAAGGTTTCAATTTACTTTCTCTCTTTTTCTATATAGACTTGAAAATTGCTGTTTTCCTTCCTGGGTAAAGATGATATACATACTCATGTTTCCAGACTTTCTGTAGTACAAATCCCTTTCTGTTTCCTTTGAGCCACTTCAGTAATGCTCATGGATGTGCCTTTCACAGAAGACTGAGGGGAGCACTCACCTTTTCCTTGCATTGCCACATATTTCCTTACTTTTTTCTTTTCCTGCTTTTCTTCTTACTAGTAAGCAAAAAGTAATTTCCTTTTTAAAATTTTTGTTTGTTTGTTTTTGTTTACAACTGGCCCATTATTTATTATGCTCAGGTCTTAAATCTATCAGAATGTTATTTGAAAGTCTAATTTGCCTAAAGGCTGGACCTATACTTTTATTCCCTCATGCAGTGCAAAGGCAGTGTACTCTGTCAAAGGGTGTGGTTGGACTGGATTCAGGGGAGATTCCAGGTCAGCCTCAGCCCCCCAGGGCTGGGCATTGAGAAGGAGCTGGCTGTCCATCCACCTGGGCATTCTCCTTCACAAAGGGCCAGTACATAGCTGCAGACTTTATCCAAACTAGCAATGCTCAGGTGGTTGCAGGTGCCAGGACAAGGAATCCCTTTCAGACTAGGGCTAGCACAACCATCTGTGAATTCTTGGAATTCTATCCCTGGAGCGTGGCTGAAGCCTTCTGCATGAAGGAAATAAGTCTGGTTTAGGAGAGGAACCAGAAGAATCAGCTATTACTGATAAGAAGTTATTGCAAGCAGAGCCTGGGATCCCATGCCAGTTGGCAGGCTGAATTATCGACCAGATTTTCATCAAAAGGACTTGGATCATTTTGAAGAGTGATGCAGGAACATGCACTTGAGCTGAGATATCTAATGATTTAAAGATTTGCATTAAATAACTATTCAGCTGCAGTTACTGAGTCAGTCCAACCCACCTAAAACTCCTTTCCCTAGCTTGGAGCATTGTAAACTTGGTGAAAAATACCACCTTCCTTTGTGTACATTAAAAAAAAAATGATGAACATTTTTAGAAATGATGAACAGTTGAATTCACAGTAATTGTCTGTTACATCATCACTTGCATTAACGGATTCCCACTGTGATACAAAAGCTGAAAGTATTTTTCCTTCAGCTGGTTAATGTATTCAGAGTCTTTTAACTATGGCTGGAAGTGATGAAAACATGTCATTTTTCTGACATGTATTCTCAACCAGGAACTCTTTACTTGTCTTTTGCAAGTACAATAGACTGTCTATAATAATATCTTAGCTCAAGCTGGGGTATTTTGAAGCAGATGCTCATGTTAGTCATCAGCTCTTGCACATATTGGTGTGCCTCAGATACACCAATATCTCGCTGAAGGCAGTGGGGGTTTCACTGCACAGGTACATTCTGACATGAATTGGGGCTGCATTATCCAGCCCCTTGTATCCAGGTCTGTGCCCAAGGCAGAATGTGAAATATTCCCAGAGAATGGAGTAAAAGGAAATTGAGAAATATGGAAAAAGGAAAAGGAAATATGCTTTTATCTGAAGCATATTTTTTGGTGGTAATTGTGGTAAATTCAGGAATGACTTCCATATGAACACTGCTGTGAAATTTGTTCTGGGGAATTTAGATATTTTTGCCTTTTTATTTTTTTTCTTAATGGAAAGAAACAACAATAGAAGGACTTCTCAGATATTGCCACTTTGTGTAGGATTTCAAACCCTTACATTACAATTTTATAGCTGTTCATAAGGTCAGCTGGAACACATATTTTAGAAATTATGACTTGTTTGGGGCACTGTATTGGCACTGAGAAAGAGCAAAATATAAAGACAAGTAGCAACAGAGGAATGTATGTATAGTAGCATACAAAATGTTCAATGCACAGAAAAAAGCCACTTTTGTAATACCCTGTCTCATTGCTCTGAGGTCTGGCAGCCCATACTTGTGCTCCGGTGGGCTGCCCCATCCTTTACAGACTCTGCTGGATTCCAGCTGCCCTGTGACCCTGTGCTTCCAGCCTTGCCCAGCAGCATCTTCAGGGCTGAGCTCCCTGGGCCACAGCAGCACAATCCTTCATCCAGACCTGAAGCACAACGCCTGTGAGCCCCTTTGAAATGCCTGGGTGGGTGAATTCTGACATGGTGTTGGTGAAATGCTGGGAATTGCCTAAAAAGAAAAGGTATTGCTGCAGCAGAGACAACAGCTTTTGAAGCAATTTTCTGGCCCACACAGCTTCAGGTCAGTTTTGGGTATGGGTAGTCAAAGCTTAGCCTGTGTGTTTTCAGTTATTTCCTGGAAATATTTCTGTGTATGACATCCGTGGAAGGGAATTAGTTTGGTTGCTGGATGGTAAAATTATTATTTCAGCTATTGTCACTTTATCCTTCTCCTGTGAGCACAGATTTACATATCTACAGAAAGAGCAGCAGAGAATTATGATTTCTAGAAACGTTTGCCTTCTACCTGAAGCCACAGTGAAATGATTAAGTTCATCTTAAAATAGGGTTTTTCAGAAAGTAAGCTGACAGAATGGAGAGGGTTCACTACAGGGCTACGAAAATGATTCAAGGTTTGGAAAACCTGCCACGTATTTAGAGGCTTAATTAGCTCACTCTTCTTTAAAATAAAATTACTGTGTGATCTGATCAGCCTACAAATACTTTGTCATTCCTAGTGACAGCTCCTTTCTCTTTCCCAGAAAAGCATAACAATACCCAGCCAAACTACTCATTGCTTGAAAATAAGAATATTTCTAATTGGATAAACTGATAACTGTCCAAAATCAGAATGGATACTTGAAATCTTTGATTCAAGACCATTGACTTCCTAGAAGGATGAACTTAGCTCCAACACAGCCTGATGAGGGCTAAAGGACACTCACCAGCAAGGGCATCCAAAAGATCAGTCTGAAGGAGGAGGTGAGATGACAACAATTACTTCTGCCCTTGAAATCTGTGACTGTGTGTAAGGGAGATGGATAGGTAGCAGAGAACAGAGCTTATTTGGAATAGACACTATTTTACAGCCTACTAAAGACTTCAAGGCCAAAGTGAATACCATAATAATGGCAATTAAGGTAGAGCTGCCTATCTTTCCAGGTTAGGCTTTCCAGTTAATCATGCAAAGGTCACTGCTAATGCCATTCAAGCACAGCAGACGTGTAAAGCCACCTCTAAACCACCTCTGATTAAAATCAGTTGCAAATCTTATCTTTCTAACTAGTCAATTAAAAAATGTGTTATTTTTGTCAGCTGTACAGTTGTTCTCATTTTTTTCAGGAATGTCTGCTTTAGAATATAAGGCCCATTCCTACAGATCTAAAATATTTTACTGGAATTTCAGGCATAGGAACAGAATTTACTTGAAATTGTGTTGATTAAAAATATGGCATTTCTAAGTTTGTTTAACTTTTCTTTCAGAAAAGTAAATAAATACTGAAGTGAGATAAATATATACTGCCTGAGTAGGCAGGAAGACAGAGAGAAATAATCTTGGAAGTCTGTTGCATAGAATGGGTAAATTAAATATGAAGTATAGCATAAAATGTGATTGTTTAAAAAGGAGGCCAATTACGCTGCTGTTTTGAAATACAAATCTTGCAGTCTTATTCACAGATTTTTTCTCCACTATTCCATGCAGCTTGCAAAATTCTTGATGAAAAGAAATAATTTTTTTTCATCCCTTGCAGAGAAGCTGTTTCTATTGAGATGCACAGGGAATGCTCTAATTATTAAACCTTTCCTCTCTTAGAGTGTGCTCCCATTGCATAATGTTCTGTCCCTCAATGGCCTTTTCCCTTCATGTTTTCTCCATAATTAGGAAGAAGGCTCTGCTGGAGCCTGTGCTGGCAGAGCAGGACCTGCGTTGTCAGGGCTGGAGCCTTTTGCAGAGGATGAGTCTCTGCTGTGCCCCCACAAGGAACCCACTGCCAATTATTTGCAGGGAAGAGCCACCTCAAAGTAAACATCTCTCTCTTAATGGTGGCAGACTTAGTCAGGAGAGTGAAATAATAAATCCAACAGAAGCAGGGAGCTGGCCGAATCCTTGAAGGAGAAATCGCTCCTGCCAGGTGCTGAGAACTTTGGTGACAACACAAAAGTCTCCAAGCCCTGGAGTAAAAGTATTTTGCATTTTTAAAGCATTTCATGTCTTCAAGATGCAGAACAGATGTTTCTTAATTCTTCTAATGGTTCTGTGAAGCAGGTCAGCATTATCTCAGCTTTACAGATGGGCACGGGGTACAGAGAGGTTGAATGATTTGTCTCGGTCCAGGGTATGAATCACTGTCAGAACCAGGAATAGGACTCAGCAGCTCTTGGGAGTACATGCACATGCTGAAACCACTCAACCACACTGTACCCATCACAAGAAATGGAAATTAATTTTTAATATTCCTGTTTCTAAAGCGAGATTTTGGATTTCAGAAAAATTAAATATTTATTTCATTATGTATGACTTCATAAGCCTATAATTTATACCGGATAGATTTATTGGCTTTATTTCCCCATGATAATTAGATAGTCCTTGTTGATCTAATGGGTTTGTGATTTTTAGTGATGTCTCCATCTGCCCAAAAAATAGCATTACTTGCCTCTTATACTTAGGAACAGACTTAAATGATATGCACATAAAATCTTATGGAGCTACAATATTAAAATGAAGGGGCTTTCCTTCTCCTAAATGCAGGTTAAATAGACTAAATTAATTTGCAACTACTTCAGTTTTCTAAGCAAATTTAATCCTCTGATATTTATCAGGCTGGCATTATGGCAGTCCTCTATGTACTTAAAATACTGAGTATTTAAACTGCTGATATGTTGCAGTGATACCAGCAGATTGCAAAGTGTTTGCAAACATTAATTAGTTTGCCTTTAGCAGGAGAAAAGCCCCACCCAGTGCCTCTGGCTGGATGGTGATTCAGCCCTGTGTGCGGGACAGTGACTGACGCTGAGAGAGAGAACATTCTGGACTGAGACAACTGCAAAGGAGAGGTTTTCCCTTCATCCCAGCAATGTGATTTTTCTTCAGCATCTCCTGAATTACTCCACTGCTGTTACTATGTTACTGAAGCCTCTGCAGCAATGGTATCACCATAAACATGAAATTTGAAATTTGAAATTTGAAATTCTTTTGCCTGGCCAGCCTCAAAATTAATTTATTTTCCTTTTTTTTTTTTTTTTTTTTTTTAAATCAAAATGTCATTCCCCAGAGCCACAGGGCTCCTTTTACCTGTGCAGAAATTAGTCTCAATCTCTTTGTCCAACAAGTCAAGGACTCCTTCTGTTTCACAGGCCAGTCTTGAATCCTTCACATTTTTTTCCTGGGTGAACTACATCTTCTTTGTATAACTAGTATACAGGAAACTGAAAACTGTGGCACTGAACAAAAAAAACCTAAAGAGTATCCTGACCTTTCCCACAAATGAACATTACATTTTCAGCTAAAATGTAACAATAGACCAAGCATTATCATATTTTTCATTCTTGCGTTATTATGTTCATGATAAATTTGGGGAATCCTGCAGATGTATTCAGCCAGAAAGTCAAAAGCAGGACCTTAATGAGTATTTTTGAATAAATGTGTCCTTTAAAGGTTAAGTATGAAGGAGAGGATGTAACATTTTTGTTCAATTACACTAATGTTTTAAAGGCAGCATTACTGTCAAGCCAAATAACATCTTAGGAAAAGACAAGGATGGAGGGAGGCTGAAAGAGTGACCCAGAGGAATCTCTGTACAAATGTAGGGAAAAAAAGACAACAGCAGAAAGAGTGAATGGGCTAAATTGTGAATGGATATATTGGTTGTGATCCTGCTTTTGCTTCTTCTTTCTCTTTCAGTCCCAAATTAGACTTCATCCATCTGGGTGCACATGCCCTGCTCGCCAAATTTCTGCTTAGCCTTGCAAGGATCAGAACTAATTACCCAAGCAAGAGATTCTCATCTGTTCCCTGCCTTAGCCTCCTGTTGGTGCTCTGCTCCTCTCCAGACAGCCTGTGCACACACAAGAGCCAGAATTTGGCCAGTGTGCTGGCAAAGGGAGAAGAATTTAAAAGGGAGAAAAGAAATGCAGATGGCTGAGGAGCACCTGTCAAGGATTCCCAGGGTGCAGACAGATTAGTGATGCTATTTTGGTTGCAGTGGATGCAACAATCTCTTCCCCACAGCACTTGATGGGGACAAGTTTCTACTCCAGGGTGAGAGGTGAGAAAGGTGGCTCCCCTTTTCCTCCACCTGGCACATATGGGAGACACATTTAAAGCCAAAATGGAGAAATCAAGCTGTTTATGAGAGTCAGTATTTTCCCCATTTCACATGAATTTTCTCTTATAATATGTTAGATATAATTTTTTCCTTTGTCTTGTGCTCTGTATTAAGGGCTATCCTACTGTGGCTGGTTTGACAGCCATATCTTTCTTGTTTATAATACAATTTGACTGACAATAAGTCAGGGAACTGTGATTTGAACTCCTCATTGTGACTGGCCTGACAATAATCTCTTTCTCGTTTATAACCATTTGATTGACAATAACTCAGGGGATTGGCAGCTGGTTAGGTTTTTTTCTCCCTGAATGTATATTTCTAGCTAAGACACGACATCTATTCCTAAATAGTTTGACAGATAATTTGTACAAAATTCTAGAAGGAAGAAAATTCCTCACCATTCTTATTAAAATAATATTGTTCTTTGGCTTTGTACCAATTTCACTTTTAAGATGATGGTTTTCCTTCTTTCTCCTGTGCCAGTTTTGTCTCTATTTTTCATCACCATTATTAAAGCATTATAAAATTGCAGTTTATATGTTAGTAACTGTTGCATGTGTTCTTGACAATTTTTCTTCTTAACAAGTATGAGAAAAGCTATTATCTGCTTTGCCAAATCAGTGTAGATGTGCTCTAACTGGGAGGTTTGAGGAGCTCTTCTCAGTGGTTCTGCTTGTGTATTGTTAATTGTAGTCAGTCACTTCCAGGATATTTTCTTTATTTTTATAGAGAAGGAATTCTGGCACTCACTGTGCTGTTGATAGGTATCATCTCTAAAGAAATCCACTTTCTCTGACACTTGGCACAACTCTGCCTTCCACTAGTGAGTCTCAAAGCCAAAACCAGCAGAGTTTGTGGTGATGTAATAGCAAACAGTAGTTTGCAGTGACCTTCTTAAAAACTTGGCCAGGAATCAATGCCCATGAAACATACCCTGGGCAGTGGAATAACAACCTGTCAGGCTGCCCAATGCATCCCTGCAGTGTCCACAGGCAGAGGAAAGTGAGAGTATGGATGGAAAACAGAAATCCTGAAGAGCATTTTGATTTAGAAAACAAAAAGAAGCCCCAAACCCAAAACCAGATATCTGCATATTCCTGCTGCTGAGCAGTTTCAGTCTGACCATGAGGGGCTCTCCACTGGATGTCCTTCATGAGTGCAGCCACTGTGGAGAGGGTTGAAGGGCAAGGGAGAAGGGGTCATGGGCAGGAAATCAATAATGGTGCAATTCCCAGGGTGAGGCAGCAGATTCTGCAACCACTTTTATGTCCATTTTTCACATCAGTTCCAGTGTCCATGGTTATAAAGAGCATATTTTTAATTCCCCCCTAGCCCTACACAAGATGGATTTAATACAGCTACAGAGAAGGACTAGTTTATATTTTTTGCAGAGCACCCATGGATTTTTTAACTGGAGGGATATGATCTCTGCATAGTTTAAATGTCCCACTTTCACATGCAAATATTTTGTATAAAAATATTGGGGAGATTTTCTCTAGTCACTGAGTAAATATTCTGCTCAGAAACAGTTTCAAAATTCTTCATAAAGAGTCCAGTCAGCTACATCATTTAAATATGCTTGAGGGACTGAAGATTGAACAAGGAAAAGCATAAATTGCACTTGAGCTGCTGAAGAACAAAAAGTAGAGCAGGTATGTTTGTGTCTGTGCTTGTTACTAAAGGATGAAAGTGTGAAGAGAAGCTTTAAATTGGTACTGGAAAAACATTAGATTTTAGAATTCTGATGCAAAAATATTCAGTAGAACAAGAAGCCTAAAAGGAGAGCTAAAGGCACTAGGCCAGAGAATTGAAATGCAGAGTTTGTTCACGGTGGAGAGAAAAATATTTATTTCTTGTTTCCTATTCTAAATAAATTTCTTTCTCATGCTGTAATCTCATGCTGCTGTTTATCTCAACTTGTGACTTTGCTTATTCCCTCCTCTCTTCTAAAAATCATGAAGCTGGTGGTGCATTTAATCACCCTCTCTTCTAGATGATGCCAAACAAGGGAGCATACTCCCATGAAACACTTGAGCTGGTGAATTCCCCCAGTTAAATACCACCATTTTAAACAGGGAAGATTAACACAATAAAAAAAAATCAAAGGGAACAGAATTATATTTCAAAGCTACTCCAGGCTAACGTAGCACAACGCTGAGCTCTGTGCTCTCACAGAGAGCTCCTGGCCTCAGGCAGGCTAAATAAAACGTGTTTTACATCTGGATCAGAGTTAGAAAAATCTTCATACTGCTTGGTTTTTTCCTTGAGCAAATGGCAAGGAATATAGCAACCACTGGTGCTGTAGCATGGCTTTCATAAAACAGAATGGCTCTGTTTTCTCACTCCACTTATGCCAGTATTTGGCTATCAGATAGGGATATTCTCAATAATCTTTTTGATTAGCTGCTGGGGGGCTGTTTGGGGCACAGTAGGGCCAGCTATGGGGTAGAAGCAGACAGTTATTCACCTTTCCAGATCCATTTAAAGTGATTCCTACTCCATGAGTAAGAGTTGAAACAGCTTTTTCTATGAGGTGGAAAATAGAGGCATCTATGAACTCTGTCCTTTTTTCATTCTGGGGGTGCCCTAAGCTGTGCTTCCTGTAGAAGTTAAATTTTTAATATTTTGTTAATTATGGATCCTCCCATTAAAAAGTGGGAAAATGGACCATTTTGTCCTCCAGTGAACTATAATGGAAGACTGTTGTGTAGGAAAGAAAGATACAGGACCAAAATTGGAAGCTCGTAAATTTTGAAATATGAACTCTTTTCCAGGTGACGGTATGGAAAGGAAAAAAAAAAAAAAAACCTAGCTGTGGTTAGACAGCAGAAGAAGAACATGGAAACCAGCTCCCCTGTTCAGGGGGTTATTCCTAGGGAGTACTGCTAAAAGTAAATATGCAAAGACATCAAAAAAATATGCTGTATTTATTGTCTTCTCTCTAAGAAACTGCCAAACAGCTTCCTCTGATTTATTACAATTATTAATATTTAGCCATTAAAAAGTATCACAGGTAAGAGTTATTTTTGTTTTTTCCCAAGACTTCCAATTAGCATGTCCAGGTTGCATGTTCATAGTTTTAAATGACAAGGAAATTCTTATTTGTGTGAAAACCTTTTCCCTCATCCTTGTGTTACCTCAAATACAGATTCTTGCCTGGCTGTATTTTATCTCATATAATGCAACCCAGATAGTACAATACTTGGAAGACAGGTTTGTGGTTTTTTTTTTTTAAATTGGTCACTACAATTTTTTGTATTAATATTTCACTTTTAAGGAGGAAAAGAATGCAGTTAGGCAGAAGAGACAATTTTCACTCTTTCCACCACTACTGTTAAAACATACAGTACATGATTGAGAGAATTGACTTTCAGCTTTGGTAGGTTATAAATAGAAGGCATTGTCATTGTCTAGCAGTTCTGCAAAGGAGAGCTAACTGAGTGGATTAATAAAATATTGTCATTAAAAAACCATTTTCAGTTAAATTTTAAAGTAGCTGATGAAATATTTCTCTAGCAGCCCTGTCAGCTCATGCTCCAAGTCATAACCTGTCCTGCTTGTTTTTTTTTTTTTTTGTGTTTGGTTGGTTTGGGTTTTTTTAAGTAAAAAAAGCCTTACCTCAAACCTAAAACACCTGAGCCTGGGGGGAGTGAGAGTGTCCTGGGCTCAGAGTTCTGGATTTAGAGAATGCTTTGGGTTGGAAGGGACCTTTCAAGAGACCCCATCAGACTGCAGCTGGTTCCTGGGGTTCAGCTCAGATGTGCTGTGGGGACAGTCAGAGAGATGGGCTTGGGAGATGGTTTGTCCAGAGTGGCTCTGTTGTGGCTGCTGCACTGCCCTGCTGTGCTGAAAGAGGTGAGCAGAATGTGAAAACAGGCTGGGAGGTTGTTAATACCCTTAATGAGGTATTGCCTTTATTTTATATAAAGTACAGTGTGTGCCTTATAAGGTCTGGTATTTCAGGGACAGACAATTAAAAATCTAAGAGTAATTTACCACTCTAACATCAACCAAAACATCTCTGTTTGGATTTTGATTCTTCTCCAGCTAAGGGATGACAGCAATGAAGATTAAAGCTTTTTTTATTTCTCTTTATGATCTCAGCAAAGTGCAGATTTGAGACACAGAAAAAGGTTGACCTTCATATTAACCTGAATTTCTTTTCCTGTTTCTTCTTGAACATATTTTATTCTCTTTATGCACAGTGGGGCTCTTTTTTCTTGTGCTCTGCTGTTGAACAAAATGCCAAAAAGATGGAGTGTGCACTTTTACATCAAAGAAATGATGAGACCGTGAAAACTCATTTCCCTTGTGACTTCTTAAATTGCTACTAAGGAATTGAATGTGTCTGTTTGAAACAATGTGTCCCTTTAAATTCTGTTTTCTTATTTTTCGTAAAACAGAAAACCATGGTTTCATTTAGATCATGATCCAAAGGCCACTGAAGTTAAGAAAAGGTTCTTAGTTACTGCAGTGAGTGGTAGGTCAGATTTTTCAAGTGTTTCACTGTGTAAAACCCAGAACAGACAGTTTTAAAAATAATTGCTTATCTAGAGGGGAAAAAATTGCCTGGTGTGTTTTGTTTATTCAGCTAGTTAAAAGTCTCACCTTCAGCTGGGCAAGAACTAAGTGAATTCCCTTCTTACTGCACAGAATGGATTTGACAAGGACAAGAAAGGTCAAGCTGTAGTTAAATTCAGAAAGACAAACCAGGGAAAAATATTGATTTACTTCAGTTTTTCTCATACATAAAGGTGATATGAGGTAGAAGCAAACACAGTAACAAAATCCACAACATAAACTCTGTTGGACAAAACCCTTTTCCAGTGCTACACTACAGTTTTGGATAATCCCTCACTGCTAGGATGAATGATTTGTCACTGCTACAGTCCAGGAAGCTGCTAGAAATGCTCTTGATTGGAGTGAAAGGCATTGTAAAGCAATTAAGTTCTGACTATTAATAAAGCTCCCACAGGATTCATTAATTTTTAAAAGTAGACAAAGACTGCATTTAGTAGCTGTAGAACTGTGGCTCTACTGAAATATGGAAAAATGCTGCACCATGTCCATGCTGTTGTAAGTATTCCTTATCAGGTTCCAGAAAAAGGTTGTGAATTTCTAATTTAGAAAAGCATTTAAGCATATGATGAAATTTCATTTTGACTGGATATAAATTAAACAAACAGCTAAGCCCTTTGCTTAATGAGGAGCAATTTGAATATCTGCTTATAGCCCAGATTCAGATTTCATTGAAGTTTCCATTCCTCTGAATTGGAGCCATAATCCCCTGAATTGTCATGGTATTTTCTGGGTCTAGAATACATAACATTTCACTTTCCTCCCAGATACAAAGCAGCCTTCTTAAAGATACTCATAGTGCATATCCTTGTTGCTTTCCAAAGTTCCAGTCTTGTGCTCTCTTTAATTTACAGTTTATTTCTCACTCCCAAGACATGTAGTAATTTCAGTAGGTAATTTTATAGCTCCTCAAAACACTGATTGCTTACTCTACCAGTTCAAAAGCAATCCAGTTCTGGAGAAGATATAAACCTTCTCTGAGCAGGTCTCTGCCTCTGGAAGCACTGAACCACTCACACCCTCCCTCTTCCCCTTTCTGTGCTCCTCTCATACTCACACCCCATTTCTGGTTGGTCAGACTCTATTTTATGCCTAAAAAGAGTCACTCTCTGCTATGATCCCATGCTAGGATAGCACAACAATGGAAAAACATTGCTACCAGGAAAATATGTTTAACTGTTTTCAAAATTCTGGAGCGAGCCAGCAGTCCGTATCAAAGCCTTTGCAAAGGCATCGAGCCAGTTTCTCAGATTCCATTGTTTATAATCTCACTTGGGCTATTTCCCAACAACTTGGAAAATGTGTGACTGGTTTTGTATCTGAAACAAGTTTGTCCAGTGCCAAAGTGAGAATATGGGTATTTACAAAACAAGGCTATCTAGCATGACTGGCAGTCTGTAGGACTGATTAACTGAGTGGCTCTAGCAATTGTGTTACTGAAGATATGGCAACTGTACTCTGAATTACGTGGGGGCACTGATCTGGGTTGTGTTTTGTTGGGTTTATTTTGTTCTTTTTCTCCTGGTAAAATGACTGACTTCCTAAGCCAAGTGGTTGAGCCAGGTTTTGTTCCACATTACTGGTTCTGAATCTGTTAATGCAGCAGATGCAGGAATACGGGTTCAGAGAATCATGAAGAGATAAGTGGGCAAATTTGCTTAATACTGCTGATTGCAGAGCTCCTTGTGCTAAGCACTTATTATCTGGTAGGTAGACAGAAAAAGCCTAAATGTACAGGTAATTTGTTAAAAAACCTTTCTTGTAAACTGCACTGAAAGTGGATATTTTATGCTATTACTTAAAAGTCAGAATATCATAACTCCAGTTTGAAATCCAAAGAAAGGTACCCATTTCCAACAGTGTTAGATACAGCAGCCTTGATTCCAGAGGATGGAAGGTTGCTGGCTTCAGGGTTCTGGGAAGCAGAAGAAATTCAGTTTGGAAGGAAAAAAAGAAACCATCAGAATATCCAGTGCTCATTTTTAAACCAGTAGGTTGCATTTAAACTCCCTCCTTCGTGCTTTTCTTTTGCCATCAGGAGCAAGTATATATAAACTTTCAAAATATATATATATAACCTTTCAAGTATATGTATAACCTTTCAAACTAAGAAAATTTGACAGCCCGCACATGTTGAAAACCTGCTATGCCAACAGATGAACTCTCCAGTCTTCCAGGAGTAATTTCATTACAGAGGTTCTGCTGATAAGCTTATTTTCTTTTAAAATAATGGTGGTTTCCACCTGGTGCAACATTTGGCATTTTTTGTAGTGTGCAATAACATAACCACTACCATTGGGTTTGCTACCCACTTTTCATCATCACTAATTTTTTTGGGTAAAATATTTCAGTAACTATGGGGTGAGGTTTTATTTTTTA
The DNA here is from genome assembly GCF_017590135.1 of Pyrgilauda ruficollis. Taxonomy (NCBI): domain Eukaryota; kingdom Metazoa; phylum Chordata; class Aves; order Passeriformes; family Passeridae; genus Pyrgilauda; species Pyrgilauda ruficollis. The sequence continues at coordinate 7,441,565 of NW_024513654.1, read as the reverse complement.
AGCTAAAAAATTGCTTTAAAGAAGGGGAAAAAGATCAAATTCCTGCAGTGAGGCTGGTAAAAAATTATTCTGCTATTTCCAAAGTGCACCAATGCCTTTTGATTAAAACCAAAAGTGAAAAATCCAACTCTAGCTTGAGAGCCTTAGAGACAAAATTCCTTCAATGAGACAGAGAATGAAAGGAGAGTCAGGCAGCACCTGTGAACTTCTGCAGAGTCTCAAAAATGTGCTGCTCTGGAAGAGCTGTTTCTAGCAGTGTGAGGGCATTTATCTGCAAACATTCCTTCCACCCAGCTACTTAACTTAGCTGGTGTATTTTGCTTCCACCTGGTCTAGTGGAAAGTGTTCCTGCCCATGGCAGGTAGTTGGAATTTTTGGGATGATTTTTAATGTCCCTCCCTGCCCTAACCAGTCCATGACTTCCTTTGAGACCTTCAGGAACATTTACTGCTTCCATATCTACTTAGCCATGCAGCTGAGAACAAGACCAAGACTTACTCTGCAGTATGTTCACTAAAAAAAAAGAACTCTATAGAGTCACTATGTCCTGAATATCTCCACAAGAGAAGTATTTTCAAGAACTTTCCAAGATAACATCCTAAAAAATGCAACGTCAGAAAGAACTGCAAGGCATTTGCATAGAAATGATCACAGTATTCCATGGTGGCCTGATTTTTGCCTGTGTTTTAGGATGTTTATGAAAATTCCAGGGCTGATTACTATATTCATTTCATGGAAATAGTAGAAATGTACTGAGTCAGTGCATTACTCTCTTCACCCAGTCATAAGAAAATATTTATCTCAGTTATCCAATGGTAAAAATTATATTGCTCAATTTCTTAATTTTTAGTGCATGTAATAACAGAAAAAAACACTTTGCAAAATGCTTTCTGTCAAGGAAATTCCAGTCCACAGTAAAGGAGTGCACTTTGAAATAATAAAAAACATCTTTTGGGGCCATTCAAAAAAGAAATACTTAGTGTGTTGATGAATGTTAAACTCTAAATAATGTTAGTTATGTGCTAGTAAATTATGCACACATAAAAAAAGGGAGCATGCTCAGCAACTGAGGAAGAAGTTGTTATGACACTCAAGACATGTTATAACTGGAAAAGAATCTTCACCTGGGTTGCATTTACCAGTGAAGAAATTTGAAAAAAGAAGAAAAGGACAAAGGAAAAGGAAAAGGAAGGTTTAATAATAATTTAATTTTGCCTTAGAATCAGCTCCCTTTCAGAACAAAGGAATAACTGTCAAAGTGGGTTTTGGAACAGAGTTGTGAGAGATGTTAGAGACCAGTCAGAGGTCTAGAAAATATGATCTGTGAAGAAAGACTGTGTGAACTGGGACTCTTTTAGATTAAAAAAGAGAAACCAGGGCTAGGTGACCTCCCTTCCAGCTTTCTATTTCTATGGAAATAAAAGGATCTGAAGGAGGGTCACTGCATCCAAAGACATAATCCTATCTTTCAGGAAATAAAAATTGCTTCTGTATAAAAGTTGAACTGCCACCTAACCTAGAGGCTTACATGAAGAAATAAGAGGAAATTAGTGTCCTTTTACTCCCAGAAAAAAGCAGGAAAGCAATGTGCATGGGATGGCAAGATTTTTTTTTATATGCAGGAGAGGGGGTTTTGATTAAATTCTGGCTAGAATGATCTTTGATGTTTTGTTGTTTTGTTAATATTTATTATAGAAATATTTAGCTACCAGATCAGATGATGCTTGGAAGTTTGTGGTATTAAAACAGTAAATAAATAACTGGTTTTTAACAGTTGGTGGTAGATATTTTTACAAATATCACCACAAAGAGCACCTGGCCACCTCAGCAGCTCCTGACAACCCAACTTTGAGCAAAACTGCTCATCAATTATACACATGAAGTATATTCCAATGGGACATATACTTTTCACTGGGATAATGAATGGTGTTTTCCTCTATGAAAATCATCTTTATAACGGGGAGAGGACTCTTACAAACCATCAGAGGAAAGGGAGCTCATTCAAACCTGGTATAAACAAATTGGGAAATTCTCTGTTCAGTGTTCTCCAAACAGTCTGTGATAACATTTGGGGTCCTTTTTTTTTTTTTTTTTGCTTTGTTTGTAGGAATGCACAGAGGTGCCTCTTCTTTTTGTGTGGCAGGGGGTTTTGCATATATGCTGTTGTGAGAACAGGTAGGCAGAAGAGGGGAGGATGAGTAGAAGAAAGGATGTTGTAGGTTTTGAAATTAAATGCAGATAAATGGAATTCTTTGACTTGCCCATATAGAAAACCAGTGGTAGAATTGAGCCTAGTACTTACATCTCTTGTTTAGTGTTTATTCTCTGCCATGGTTTCTCAGAATCAATCCTGTCTATCTTCCTTGATTGTATATATATGTTTAGGTTTCTACTGTGCTTTCCTTCTGCCAACTGCAATGAACAGTTAACAGTATAGTTGTAAATAGATGTTTTTTCAGATTGTGTTTGCTTTTACCTTATTCTTTTGAATCAAGCAGGAACAGTGAACATGTGAAATTGTTATTATTTTCAGTTTTTTAGATGAAGAAACATTCAAAATCTTACTGGTTCTATTTCTGGGAGATTCTAGCAATGTGCTTCATCCTCTGGACAGTTGCTGCAAAGAGGTGTATAAATCTGAGACATTCGTTCTTGTAATTTTTTTTCCATTTTATTCTTGAGATTCTGCCTGGTGGGAAGGAGTTGTTTTAAAAATTCATTATTATTTGATTGCAAGTTGGATGTCAGCCAACTAAATTTTTGAATTTGAAAGAAAATGCAGCATCAGCTTCTTTGGAACTATAATGGAATGAAACCCTCCAAGCACTCATTAAAAGGGTTTCTGATGTCTAGCAAAATTAGATGAGGTGTAAATCACTGAACTACCATATGTGGTTTGAGATGGAATATTTAATTTTGTAGAATCCAAACCCAAGGCTAAAGGGAAATTTAACTGCACCAGCATAATATTTTGACGATGGATGAACTAATACCATTTTAGATGTTTTGTATTTAAAGTTTAATTTTAAAAAATGTTTATTAAGGGAATCTCCATTGATATCCACATTGTTATCTGGTATATAGGCAAATGCTTGAGGAATAACACTAAAGTACAGTAATGACTTTTCTCCACTGAAGAGTTTCTGAAGGCTGTAAAATATTACTGGAAAAATTTTGATTGTAGAAGCATGATCATCATAATTATTTCTTCCTTTAGCTTCCTCCTGGTAAATCTGTGCCCTTTGATGTAGCTCTTATCAGGGTAAGTTAGCTATTGCTCCTCAGCCACTGAAGAATGGAGCTGGTTCCATTGTGGAGGCAGAAGGGATCAGGAGCTATGAAACAGTTTTGCCTTCAGTCTTCAAAGAAGATTTGTATTTAAGAAGACTTAAGACAATACTTTGCTTTTATTCAAAGTGCAGTTGAAAAGTGACAGCTTTTTCCCTACAAGTATTATTATAAAATAATATAAGTAAATATTTCTATTAATGTTCTATCCATTGACCCTAGTTGGGATTGGGGTTCATTAAGTTAATGCCATGCAGGTTTCAAAGAAAAAGTGCCTGGCTTGAAGTCTTTGTATACAGACAGAAGGAAAGGGATGTGGGTGCATCACCTGAATAAATAAATACACGGAAGAATGGGTCTCACTTTGTTACACTTGAAGCTAGTTTAGTTTTGATTCTCATGGCGTTATTTGAACTATGGTTTTGTGAGATTATATAGGAATTTTATAAGTTTTTGCATTAATTTGTCAGGCTATGACTCAGCACTTTTGAGAATAAAGGTTAGATGGTGGTTTTTTAACATTATTATTCTCTAAATGCCTTTATGAAAGCAGACAAGAATTTATTTTACATGTGGCAATAGTGTAACTGCCCCAACATGAAAATGAGTTTAAGCAGAAAAACACACTTGTTTTCTTGTTTATACTGCACATAAGAATGGAATAAGTCTATACAGAACTGTACTTCCTTGTGATGAGATGGATGAACAGACTTTGATTCCTCAAAGAGAACCATTTGTTTGTCTCTTCAAGCCAGACAAAGTGACACTTAAAAATTATATTTTAGGAGGAATCACTTTGAGGGCAAGGGAGAAATCACGGGAGAAAACTGTCATTTGAGGAAATCTTGTGCATAGTTTCGAATTTATTAAGAATAAAGACATTCTTCAGAAAGGAACAAGCTTTGAAAGATTCAGAATGTTCAGCTCTGTGCTGAGAATAAGGGAGATTTGGTTCCTTCACATTGTTCTCTGGAGTGGGGAAGTGGAGCAGTGGGAGTGTGTTGGGATCAAAGGATGGTTGGTAATTTATTTTGTGTCCTTTTCTACAGCTACTTTGATATCCAGTATAAGCTGAAATGAATAATGTTCATTTCTTGAGGAAAATATGGTGCATTTGAGAACCAGTGTTCAAATGAGCAGTAATCCAGTCTGGCTTCCTTTGTGTTATCCAAAGCAGCAGCGTCTTCAGCTTCAGAGATAAGGGTTGGAAGACTGCTTAATTTCAAAGGTTTTCACTTTTATCTTAGTCTGGGAAATCTGAATACTTTAATGGGTTTAGGTTTTTAATTTAATTCCAGGTTGCTCATCATTTCACCTTTCAGCTGGGCTATAGAGATAATTCAATCATATTTCCCTTGACAAACCATCTGAATTACACTTATATTTCTCTGCAGATGTGAAAATCAGCTGCCATAATAGAGAGTGTGACAGACTTTTGCCTTCCCTCCCTCTTTCTCCCTAATTTAGGGACTGTTCTGTTCTTGCTTCATAATGCAGATGTCCTCTGACACAGGCATGTGAGAGACACCCAAAAACACAATGGGGTGTTTTTTGCACAGACACAATGTCAAAAGTTTTGGAAGTAAGTCTAGAGAGCAGTCATTAGGCAAAGAAAAGCACCAAGTTTGCAAAACAAGGACGTTTTTGAGGTTTGGAGATTGTAGGCTCTATTTTTGCCCAGATTCAAGTAATGTACTCATTTGTTTACATACTTTTTCCCTTCTGTAATTCTTTTTCAAAAAGTTTCCTAACTTTTTTCCAGAGCTACCCCCTTGCTCTCTACCACATAATCAGATCTGATGCAAGAACATGGATATGGAGGAGGACTCTCTGCTTTGATTCTTGATTCTAAATGGGTGATCAAGAAAGGAAAAAAGGAAAAATTCATTTCTTAAATGAATGTTTATACTGTAAGCCTTTACAAATTAATTTGGTACATGAAATGTCTTCTCTTGGAGGAAACAAGAGAAAAGCTCCATCTTTTCACAGGTTTGGCTGAATGCTTGCTGAAGACAATGTCACATTTCCATGCTCAGATGAGATCTGTCTTTTCAATGTTCATCTTCTTTTTGAGGTCACTAAACATGAAGAATTTCTTATCTCCCACATGGATTTCATCACCTCTGTTTTTATGCTACCTCTGGAGGTGGAGGCAGCACCAGCTGCTCAGCAGTTACACGGGGTTTTGCTGGATTTAGAATTCCTCAGGTGTGAATTGCTGCCATCATTCCACAGAGAGATTTCTGCATTCTTTCCTTTAGGAAGCTGACTGCACTGCCAGCATTTTCTTCTAGTTAAGAGGCAAGGAAGAAGGCACATAAAACAGTCTTCCCTCGAGGCCATGGCTGAAATTCCTGAGTTTATTCTCTTTAATTCTAGACCATACAAACTTGTGAAAGCTCAGGGTCTAAACCTGACCATACAAACTTCTGAAAGCTCAGGGTCTAAACCTGACCATACAAACTTGTGAAAGCTCAGGGTCTAAACCTGCACTTTACATGATGTGCTGTTTTTCCGCAGGTACAATTTTCTGACATTCTTCAGAGAGATATGAGCATTAATTTTTGCCCAAAATATTCACAGGAATGCTATCAGTTATTTATAAAATTGTCATTTGTTCTATATTTGCAGGTGTTCATACCCAAACTTGGACATCAAACAGCCTTTTTATTTGAGGCATTATTGGTATTTGCTGAAGACCGTCCCTTTCAGCAAGGGAAGCAACACCTGGATATTTCTACTTCATAAAGGCAGAGTGTGGAATAAGGTGTGTATGTAGGTGAGGTAAGGTAAACAAAACAAAAAATCCTAGAACTATTAAAAAAATTTATAATTCTGCTACTATGTGTGTGTTGTGTGCACATTCATGTTCATGTGTTTGCACAGGTATGCTAAACTTTCAACATTAGGATGAAACTTTATAATATGCCTTAAATTATAGTGGCTTTTCAGCCAGTAAATTATACAGACAAAGTTTATTACAAAAAATATCTGTCAGTGTAATTAGACATTTGAATTAATTAAATGAATGGAAAGCAACTCAGACCAAATTAGGATTTTTCTCACTTTATTTTTGGGTAAGTGACAAAGCAATCTTCCCGTAGGCTAGAAGACTGAGAGAAAGAAGGAAAATTACAGAAGCACAAAATACAGATATTTATATTGCACTGTAAAAGAGCATTGTAAAGTAAGAATATTTTGCATCAATTTTTTTTCTCCACAATATTTTATTAAACCTTCCTTTTCTGAGGCTTTTTTATAGCCTCAAGCTGTTTGTCTTCATGGCATAACAACACTATTTGTAGTTAGAGGAATAACCCATCTGCAGTATTACTTTTCAGTGCGTGGCTCTCTTGATACTGCTGCACAGGTAATAACTTTCTTTTAGCAGTGATGAAGCCACAGATATTCTCTGTGAGACACAGTCGAAAATCGTATTTCATAATCTTGTTTTGAACATCATTTTAATATTTAATATGACCACGTGTGACTCTGACAGATGTAAACTGTGATACATGGGATTCATTTCAGTGGGCCAGGTTCATGTCTCATCCTGTGATGGCACTGGACAGTTAAATCCAACGTGACTGGCAAAGGCACCTGAGAAAATGAAACTCCACCATCTGTCTTTGCTTCAAGTTGTGAAATTGCTTTTAGAGGAATTCAAGAGCTACAGATTGGTATGAGATGGAGAATTTGGAGAGGCAAATGGGTCAAAAACGATTGACAAGGCATTGTAATGCGGTATAATCCTTGTAGAAAACAGTTGAAGTTATTATTTTTTCCAGCACAGATCTGTCCCATTTGAACTGAATATGAATATCATCATGCCACTTGTGGCTCATTCTGTGCTTCACCATTTTTTCATTTTATTCTGGCTTGCTTGTGCTATTTCTTTATACTTGCCATTATATATGTGTATTTTTTCTATGTTTTATGGCTTTCTTTTAGATTTTCAGATCGTTAAAGAATTCTTGATGCAATCATCTTAATTTTTGATGTACTTCTTCTAATCTTTCTTCCACTTTAGGATAATTTGCTGTCCTGTCTTTATCTCTTGTATTCTTTTTTGTTCCTTATCACTGCTAGATACTTGTATTTCCCTGAGCTATTTGAAGTCCATTAGCCTTATTTTGTTAGTTGCAATTTAAAGGAAGAATGGAAGTCTTATCATTTTTATTATCTTTTTCTCTTGAATTAACTTCCACTTTAAGATTCTCAACCACTTCCTCCTAAAGAATTAGAATCAAATCTAAAATAGCTGCTTTCTGTGTAATTTCCTCCACTCCACGAAATAAAAAAGCAGTCCCTAGCACATCTGAAGAGCTGAATAGACAACTATGTCCTGCCTTAATGCTCTTTCAAAGAGAGCCTCTGATAGTTGTATTCTCATCCTACCAGGGAATGTATTCCCATTCCCACGAGGTCCTGAGCTTTAGGTCTTTCCAGTTCCTGCCCCTTGGATACCTCCAGTAGCTTCTATATTGAAGCCTTCTGATCAGAAAAATCTTTGGTTCAAACCTGTCATTATGTGCACTTTGTCTCTCCCATTTTTCAACTGGTGTTTGCCAGATATTTGTCCGTGTCTGGAGTGCATGTTCTTTGAGGAGCAGTGAGGGAGCTGGGGCTGTCTAACCTGGAGAAAAGGAGGCTCAGGGATGACCTTGTCACTCTCTGCATCTCCCTGGCGGAAGGCTGGAGCCAGGTGGGCGTTCAGCCTCTTCTTCCAAACAACCAGTGACAGGACAAGAGGACAAAGTCTTAAGCTGCACCAGTTTGGACACTAGGAAGAATTTCTTTATGTAAAAGGGGTTGGACTTTGGAATGGGCTGCCCAGAGGGGTGGAGTCACCATTCCTGGTGATGTTTAAGGAAAGACTGGACATGGCCATGGTGTGGTTCACAAAGTGGTGTTGGGTCATAGATTGGACTTGATGATCTCAAAGGTTTTCCCACCCGAATTGATTCTTCATTTCTGCTTGTGGATCTGTACTGCAGGTGTTTGATGGCTGATTTTGCATTCTCCCTTTCTCAGAACCTTTTCAGTTCTCTCACTCTCTCCTGCCCTCCTTGGCTTTGATCACACAGATTCTAAATCTGTAACCTGAAAAGAGCAGGGAGAAAAACCTGCAGATTTTTTTCTCAGGCAAGAAAAACTCTTTTAAAACTGGTCCAAAGCCTTGCCCATGAGGAACCACTTGCCCAGCTGGTGAGAAGCTTTCCCTCAGCAGTCAGTCCCAGAGAGAACCATCCTGCATGTCCACCTGTGCAGCCAGACCTGCCCATGGCACATCCTGAGCCTTTATCCCTGGCTGAGGCCATGGATAAGGTCAGCAGCTCAACTCACAGCTTCTTCAGCCTCCCTCTGCAGCACCACCAGTGCCCAGTACACAAACAGGAGGTGCCACACGCATCTTTGTGCTCCTCTGGGGCAATAAACCTTGTTACTTCAGGGAAATTATGTAATTCTTAACAATTATTATTTCTACTGTTATCTGAAGCTATGGAAATTAATGTCTTCAGCTAATTAAATAACTGCTTGTGTGCTTGACAAAGTGTTATATTTATGCAAGGGAGTTATTTCTCCAAATTACTGAAAATAGTTGCATTGAATGAATACAATATGCCACTTAGATTCTTGGCATATAATGTCTGTTCCAACATTAATACTGAGGGAAAATTTAATCTACTCAATTCTTTTATGACATCTAGAAGACAAGACAGGGATCAATGCATGCATAGCCTCTCATTTTTGCCAATTTTATGCAAATCAAATGGCAAAAAAATGAGCATAATTTTGTTCCATTATTCCATTATGCCAAGTACAATTATTGTTTCACTATCCTTGTTGCAGACTATTTGATGTACTTGTTTTTCCACTTTTTGCAAGTATTACTTTCCAGAGTCTAATAGTACAACTATTCAAGTATTGACTGAAAAAAGAAAGAAGTAATTTTTTAAATACACAAAAGGAAAAAAACAGGAAAATTAAGTAGGCTCCAAAAATAGCAACTGGAAAGCAAAAGGTAATTTCAGGAAAAGCAAATAATTTTACTGCAGTATTAAAAAACATACTGTAAAATTAAGTATTAAAGTTACCAATTTATTAGTATTAGGTTACCAGTGTAGCCATTATTAAAAGTTTTTAATAATGGGGTTTTTTTAGAAGAAGAGTAAGAAGTCCACACGAGGTTATTTTGAAGTACAATCACTAGGACTAGGCAGCATCACTAAAGGAGATGAACTGTGATATTAAGATGAAAATTGTATTAATCAAAATACTGATTACACTGCTGATTTAACAGTTACCCAACATTTTTCTTTTTTTTTTTTTCTTTTTTTTTTTTTTTATTTCAAAAGAGATGAAATTTGTCAGCCTGACAACATGAACAGAGAAGTTATGCTTAAATGGCCTTGGAAGAAATTGGTGTAGGGCTTACAAAGCTCCTGGGTAAAGTATAATGTGATGAGTAAGAACCAGTAAGCCACCAATAATAAATGCATTCTTCCTAAGCCTTGCAAAAAAAGAAAAAATAGTGGATAGGAGAAAATTGGAGCAGACAGGTTTTTTTAATTTTCAAAATCTTTTAGTAAGGGTTTTTTTTTTTTAATATAATTCAGCAAACTAGCCAGAAAAATGTGGAAACCTCTGTTAAATTCTGAAGGAAGGGTGTAAATCCCTGTAAGGTCAATGGAATTTCATTATCTTCTAATAATGTTTTCAGTATTTTGTTGAATCTATGAATAAAAAGAACAAATACAGAAATAAAGGCAACAGTGGTTTGAATCCCAAAGATCATGTCCTAATTTAGAAAAGAATGAGAGAAAATAACTCAAAGTGAATGCTTTCTCAGCTAGAAAAAGTCTAATAGCAGTGTCCCTTTGGGATCATTAAAAGGTATTGGATAAATTCAGTACACCTACTAATGATGTGTAAGAAAGGTTGAATTGTGAGATGGAGCTTTGCTGACAAGGAAAAAATGCCCTAGCTTAGTCAAGATTAACCAGGATTGTGAAAAACTCCAGAAGGAATAGCAGGGAAAATAAAAGGCAGCAGAATGAATGCAGAAAAAACCTCAGCAGAAGCGACATTTGCAGTGGGAAATGTCAGTGCAAGATGCATCAAGGTTTCAGCATGGCATACAATTACACATCTATTCAGTAGGAGGACTTCTAGAAACTTTGTATTTTAAAAAATAAGAGATTCATACTCAGAGTCAAGATCAATGTCGGCAGATTGGTTCTGTCATAGATGGAAATGCTATCAGATTGTCTATTTAATTTTTTTGTGCAGAAAGAATGTAGAAAATAATATAGAAAAATAGAACATGATTTTATTCCCTGGCTTGGTAGATTTTTATCTGAAAGCAGAGAGATGTTTCAAGTAGCAATGGTGTCATTATCAGTGCTGATAGAACTTGGTGTTGTCTGGTCTCTGTTTTTCTGAAGTATCATTCACCTTTAAATGGACCTGAAGCCAAATTGTAATTTATCCTGTTATGCTTCATCCATGGCCTACAATTTAAAAATAAGAGTGCAAAAAATATCATTACTTCTTTTTCTTGATGAAAATATTCTGCAGAGGAATAAACATTCCAAAAGAAATCTGGCGCTTTCTTTGTAGTATAGATTTTACACCTCAGCTTATGCATATGTATGAAAAAAACAGATCTGACTCTAAATTTTTTTCTCCACATAAAAAATTGAAAAAAAAATTTGAAAAAATAACATAACATTAATTTCCACCTCTGTTGTTTTGTAGATGTTTCTGAGTTTGGTAAACTTTTTACAGCACTTACAGTCTTTATTGTATGGCAGTTTTTTTCTTGGAGATGATGGTAACAAATGTGACTACTGTAGCAAAATACACACATGGGTGTTAAGAAAGGTAAGATTTTTCTATCAAGGTTTCACTTTAGAAGTGTGCCAGTGAATTTTCTGTGAATTTTATTTATTTCTAAGTTTAGAAAAAAAATAACTAGGCAAGGGAAGGCTTATATTTCTTTCTAAATATTGAAAAAATGAGTAGGTGAGGGGAGGCTGATACTTTTAATCTTATAAAATTGATACCTCGCAAGAGCTGACTTACCAGATAAGACAATAGGAACAGAAAATTGTAACATGCATTATTCTGTTAGCACTGGAATCCAATAAGTAGGGACAAGTTTCTTTTACCTCAGGAAAGAGACTGATGGTTTCCATTATGTCAGAATTTTTTTTTTTTGTTTTTTTTTTGGAGTGGCTCAGGTGGCTCAGTCTTTCTCAATGAAAAATTAGTGTGGGATTTATGAAAAAAAAAAGCCTTTTGCTGTCCTCTATACGAAGTGTTGGGTGTGTATTTGGAAAGCAAAGGGGAAGGCTGCGCTCAGGTTCCCTGTCAGGCTCAGTAGGAGCCCTGGACCCTGTGCACTGCTCTGATGTGTTGGGTAGAGCAGCTCTTGAAGCTGTCAAATCACTCTGTGCAGCCATTTCCTCCTGCCCACACCCCTGTTTCACCAATGTGTCAGAAGGCCAGGGCAGGTCCATATATCCCTGTCCAGAAGCAGAGCAGAGCTTGGCCCTTTCCACTTAATGAGCCCAGTAATATCTGTCCCAAGGAGAAAGGAAAGGGCATAGGAAGCATTTGTTTCTCTTAATATCCTTGCAAAGAGGTCGAGCCCAATGGTATTCTTTTTTCTCCCTCTGCTCTTCAGCCACTTATATTGTTCTCAACAGAAATGCAGAACCACCGGGCTGGATGCTGTAAATAGTACCGAGCATCCTTAAGTGAGGGGGATGTCTGCAGCAAGGCTTCATTGATCTCAGCCTGCAGGAGAGGGCCAGCAGGGCAGGGAGGGTGCCTCTGTGTCATGGGGGAGGGAGGAGAGGATGGTCTCTGCTTTATTCCTGTCCTCAGAGTTTTGCAGATATTCTGAGCAGCTGGAGAAGTCTGTGTTTGGGGGCTGTTTTGCTTTATCTATTCTAGTCTCCAACAACAGCAACCACAGAGAACTTTAAATATACTGTTTTACCTAATGAATATTAATGTATCAGCATTTTTCTCCTTACATACAGGGGCTTAAGTTTTGATAGTAATAGCCTAGAAGCTTTATACTTTGTTATAATATATAATATACTTTATGATAATATATACACTACATAATATAATTATATAATAGACTTTATTAAAATACTTTATATTTATTCTATTTATTTTGCTTTCCTACTACAATGGATATATTTTTTGGAAGGCTTTGTTCACATAACCTTCTACATCAGTAGCTTGTAATCTCATTATATTTTTATTCAGTAACTTGCAACTTCTGATAACTTACTCAAATGCTTTTAAATTCTAAATCTACCCAAGATGGTTCAGTACATTAGTTCTTTAAAAGTGTAAATGATTTCTGTGTCAAGAACTGAAAGGATGAAAGGTGTAAAATGTTACACTTGCAAGAAAAGTGGAACTTACAGATATGCATGTAAAGATGAAAGGATTGACAGATCTGACTTCTCTCAGCCAGATTTGTTAACTTCATCTGACACCAAAAAAATCCCATCAAATCAGCACAGAAGAGAACCAATATTGGCATTTGTACATCACTCCTTTCCTAGAGTTATGAAATTTCTACTGCATTGCTGTGGCATACAGCAGCCAAAAGGTTTGCTTTCCTTCATTTTCATAGTGTGTTAGTTCTTAGCCAGAAATCAGTGGTGCAGTGTTTCTTCCTTGATGCTCTAAATCTAGAAACCCTTCTAGTTGTGTTTAGATTTTTATTTATGATTGTTTATGCAGTAAAAGTACTATCATGCTATTCTCTGCACCTCTTACAACCACACTAGTCCTTTTCTGTTGGCCTGTTTGGGTTGTTTTGTTTGGTTTTGGTTTTATGCTTTTCAATAGATCTCTTGCCTGGTAAAGAATAGTTGAGATCTTAGCTTTGCTGTGAATGGTAATTTGAAAAGTTCTGAATGTTAAATTCAAACATTTTCAAAAACTTGGCTGATTTCTGTAGATCTGAAACAAAATCTTCCTTCGTCTGAGGAAAAAAAATGGCTCAGATGGCTTTAGAACTTTTTTGGTTGGTTTAAAGGAATTGAAAAAGTAGAGAAGGAATGTATCTTTGTCATGGTAAGCAAAACTATTTCTTAAAGTGTTCCTGTATTAAAGAGTATTCTTGAACTGACTTTGTGTCTTGGACTGTGATCTCCTTTTAACTGCATTTCTGGACCCATAATAGTGTTGAACAGAGGACAGTTGTTCAGCAGCCTTTATCACATGTGATATTGTACAATTAGCAGACTGTTCACAAAGGCTTCAGCCTCGGCTTTTTATCATAAAATATAAAGCAGTAACACAATCTCCCTTTCCTCTCTTTGCATGAACTCACCAATTCATTACCAAACACATACAAAGAGATGACTAGTAGCTAAGAAATGTGTTTGATACAGGACAATGAAGTAATCTATCTCAGCTCTGGTAGGAAGACAATGCACTCCTGGACTGAGAGCAACTTGTGGACCACCTTAAATCCTCTGGAATTAAACCAGGAAAATCACTTTTCATCTCTGTTTTCCCCACATACTTGATGCAGATATTCCCTCCATCAAGACTGTAGACTCCTTAAGGCACAGACTCTTTCTCTGTGATGTTTGTACTTTGTGTTTGACTTTGACATCCTGATCTTGGTTTGACTGGTTGTTTTTTTTTTTTTTCACACAAAGCTCAAATGGATGCTGCTGGATGTAACTGTGTCCCTTACAGGAGTATGGATGGACTTTGGAAAGTCAGATGAAGGTTTAATGGTGTGCTTGGGAAAACAGATTAAACCAAAACTCAAACAAATTCCTATGGGCTTCAAGGGTAAAAATCTGGGGAGGGGTCGATTTGGATATGATTCCAGACTAATGGGGTCATTTTGTACCTATTTAGAGAGGGTCTAAATGAATGAAATTAAATACCCTGTCTTCATCTGCTTGGAACAAAGACATCACATAATAAATTCCCAATTTCAGTGTTAGGAAAGTTTCTGAGGGTTTGACTGATTGTAAAATGAAAACAGGTTACAGCAGAGTTGAAAAAGGCTGTAGAAGGAACACTTAAAAAAAGGACATTTTAGGGAACTTTAACACAAGGATTACTTTTGTATTGCTCCGTTACAAAGGCAGCAACTTTGTGACTGCTCATCAAGCTGTAAGCAGGAGGCAACGTCTTGATTTGGACCTTAAATTTTGAGGATGGAGTTGAGAGGGAAGGTGTCTACTAACGTCTTTACAAACAATTCGATGGATGAAGGTATGGGTGTTAACGTCTTTGGAATGGGGCTTAATGCATCTAACTTTGGGCAGCAGGTTTGTTACAGAGCCCAGCCACTTTGGCTCCTGGAGCAGACAAGTGTTACAAGCCTGAGTTTCTGAACTTTGGGGTAGAATAACCCAGAAGAAGGTTCAAGGGGGGATATGGGTTAGGCGGTTTGGGAAGGCTGTACCTTCCTGGTACCTCAGCCGATGGGGAAAGCAAAAGGGCCACATGCGGCCGGGAGTCTGGGATGAAAGGAGGCTGCCCCCTCCGAAACCTCCAGACAGAAAACCTCTCTTCCTTTATTCGAATAAAGCTGCAGGGCTCCTCTGTCTCCTTTATGGACATTGGCTTTTCGTAGCGTGATTTTCTGTACAGAGCAAACCTTAGGAAGGCGAGGTTCCCAAAACACGCTGCACCATCTCTCCTGCTACCAGCCGGGAGGAGCTCAATGCAAACCGGCTCTGAACTTTGCAGGACCGGAGGCGAGCAGAGGAACCAAGGCAGCAGAGCGGGGAACATCGGAGCCTTCGGCCGCTCTGCCGGGGGAGCGGGGCCGCTCTCCGCCAAGGAGCGCGGGACGGGACGGGGCGGGCTCGTCTCGGGGGTCCGGGCGGCGGGGGCTGCATTCCGGGTGCCGCTCCCGCTCCCTACGACTCCTGTTCTGGAAGCGGGGGAGGCAGAGGCGGCCGCGGGAGCCTCGGAGGAGCGGTCACCCCGCCGGACCCCCCTCCCAGCGAGGGACGGATCCACGCGGGCCGAGGGGCGGGAGGCGGCTCCGAGCGGCGGTGACAATTAGCCTTTAAAAATGGCTGCTTGGAAGCTGTCAGCTGGGACGCGGAGGGGCTGCTAACCCTCCTCTCGCTACCTCCCGCCTCCCTTCCCCGCAGGGCTAATAACGGAGCGGGGATAAGAGCTCTCCAGCCTTTCCCCGCCCCGCCGGAGCGCGATGCCGTAGCGGCTCCGGGCCCGGCCGCCCTCACTTCCCAGCTGGCTGCCTGGCGAGAGGACGGCGGCCCCCGCCTCCCGCGCTCCTCCTCGCCGCCGCTGCGTGTGTGCCGCGGGCACCGGGATACAAAGGAGAAGGGGGAGCCGCGGGATACATGGTCCAGGGTGGCGTGTGCGCGGCCGTGGGGGCATATCTGGCGAGGAGAAAACACAAGGTCAAGAGGCAGCTCTCCTCCTCCATGGAAGAAGACGGGAGCGATGAGCCCTGAGGAGGACGACGAGGAGAAGGGGCGGATGGCTAAGGGCTGCCGCTGCCGGGCTTCCCCTCGGGAGTGACGGGGCGCGGAGGGCTGAAGGGGCCGGAGGAGGCAGCGCTGGGGTCGGGAGGGAGGAGAGGAAGGCGAGGAGGAAGCGGGGGGTTTGAATCTCCCTGGCTGGATTAACTCCCCTCAGGGGAAGCTGCCATCGCCGGCCGCGCCTCGGCCCGCGGCCCCCGCGGCCAAGATGGACCTGGGCAGCGCCGGCCGGAGAGCGGGAGCTGCCCCCGCGGGCCCCGGCGCTTGGAGACCTTTCCCCTCCGCCTGCTGCTGCTGCTTCGCCTCGCTCCTGGATGTGAACAGCTGGCTGCTCTTCTACGGCTTCCTCTACCTGGCCCTCTACGCCCAGGTGTCCCAGTCCAAGTCCTGCGACAAAATTTCCTGCTTCTCGGGTCATTGTGTCAACTCCACCTGCGTCTGCGACCAGGGCTGGGTGGGAGACCAGTGCCAACACTGCCAGGGCAGGTTCAAGTAAGCTTCTGCTTATTGTGATTTTCTTCTCGTCTCTACATCCTTTTCCTGTCACTTTCACTTGCCTTTTTTGTTTGTTTTGTTTTGCTTGTGTCTGCTATGATATTGTTCGTGTGTGGAGGAAGTATGTGGCAGAAGTTATGGATAAAATAGGCTCCTCCAGCTCTTAAGAGCACAGGGCACAGCTCCGGCTGACTTATTGCTGAAAATAGGCTGCTCCACTTCATGGGAACTGAGAGACCAGAGAAATCGGCCTAAAGCTGTGTCGCTGCTGTCCCTTCTGGAAATGTCATGGAAATGACATGTGCACTTCATGGAGCTGCCCAGGGAGCAAGAATAAGTAGTGGATCTTAATTACTTTTTCCTTTTGAAAAGTGAAGGGTTTAGCTCCTTCCAGTCTTCCTTTCTTTCGGTTGTTTGAGCTAAGTGGGCATTAGTCTGTTTCATTCAGGACAACACAAGTGCAACTGAGTGAAATGTACATCCCTGGTGACAAGGTTTGCAGGAAAGAGTGGCAAATATGAAACAGTAACATATTTTTGCAAAGGACGGAGTACTCAGTCAAGGTCTAACTACCTTCTCATTCTTAAAAGTCACTGTGATACCGAGGCATTGATCAGTGAGAAGGAAGCGTACCCTGACACTTGCTTTTCTATATGGAGTGGGAAAGAAGACTTAATTTATAGGGCTGTCACTTTCCTCCCGCCTCCTTTGGTATCAGTGTAAAGACTGGCTGTGAAGAATACTGTTTGCTGTTATTTCGCTATATAATCTTGGACAGGGCATCTCATTTCATTCCGTGTAAAACACCCCTTATAAGCAGGAACTCCATTTATTAAGTATGTTGACATACATAGCTGGAAAGTGTTCTATTATCTAGCTATTAGCAATACATTGGTGACACTATGTCTTAGAGAAGTCAAGTTCTTTCTGCCTTTGGGAAACTACTTTTAATTTAATTACTTTTATAGATTAAATATCAATAACTGTGTGTTTTAAAATTGTGTTTAAATTCAGTTTTTCTCTTTGGAGTACTGAAATTAAGCTGTACAATTTACATCTCTTTTAAACATTTAATACTAGGTCACTCATTCCTAAATAAACGAAAAGTAAATCTGGTAACTTGTTAGCCTGGAAAGTTAAGGAGTAGTTGAAGTCAGACATATCGGCTGAAGTGATGTACACAGTGCAGAGAAAGAGCCAATTTAGTGATATTTGGTGGATGTTGCAGCAGTAAGATTATAACCTAGCTATAAAACTAATACAAGGCAAATATAATTAATTTTTTTTCTATGACCTTGATAATAAGGTTTTAAAGTTGGCCATTAGTTGCGTGTTGTTTGGGGCTTGTCCTGCTGTGGAACAATGGGCTAATTTCGGAGAGTGATGAGAAGAGGCCCAGGTGAATCTTTTTTGTGTATGTGGATCTGCAGAACTCCTCTTTTCTGACTATAAAGAGATCACTTGTATCTTTTGTCTTGGTGATACTCATAACAGTCCCTAACAGTGCCAGGACCAAAGCAAATGGTAATTTCTTCAATTTCCAAGCTTGTTGTGAGTGAGTATATTCTCTGAGTTGTTACTGGGCCGCTATGCCATCCTTAGAGATACTATCTTGCTCATCTTTTAAAACATCTAGGTTTCTTTACCTTGGTTGTGTTTGTCAAGTGAGGAAGTACAGTGGTTACATTTTCCCTTCTGGTAGAAAGTTAATAATCCATCCCCACCTAGAGGAAGTTCTGTCTGAATGTTGGAAGGGCTCCTCTTCTGAGCTGAGCTAACACAGTGTTTAATTGAAGTGCTGTTAGGGGTCTCAGTGAAATCGGAAGAGATTTCTCATTAACTCCTCTCTGTTTTTTCATGCTCAGCTTTAGGAGTGACAGTGACGCTTGCATTATGATTTTTCTCACGGGAGTAAGCTGTTGGAGAGCTATTTTTTACTGAGGACACTTTTCATAGCAGTGTCTTTGACAGCTCATCTTTAATCTTTATTCTTGGAAGCAAAGTATACTCTGCACTAAAAATAAGCATTCTAAGATTTAAAGCTTTTTCAAGCCCTGTGAGTTGGGGATGGAGTGAAATATGTTAAACGTGTCTTACACTGCTGCAAGCAGCAGCTCGGAGCGGTTGTATTTTGAATCCTGAAAATTCAGATGGGTGTGGGATGGATGGTGAGCTCTGTGTGTTTCCACCTGAAGAGTTGGAAAAAGAATATTACTCTGCCTGATGGCTGGGTGATTGAAGACCTTCCCCATCTCTGTGGCAAAGACCGAAGAGTGTGTTAGGCTGTTAGAGCTGCATGAACAGCCAGTTCGGAGGTTGTAGATACAATCTGTAGAAATGTTAATAGAACCTCGTGTATTACTCTAAACATTTATGGGGTTTCCAAGTCGCAGCTGTTTGAAGTCCCTGCCTGTGTCCCTGTTACCCAAGATGTAAATTGAACTTTTAATGACCTAAATTGGACATGTGTAAAACCTGTCACTACAGTATTTGAAAAAAAAAACCAGATTTTCAAGGGTAGGCTTAAAACACTTGAAAATAGAAGATTCTTTCTTTTTTTTTTTCATGTAAGTGAGGTATGGTTGTTTTTGCTCTCTGGGAATGAGTGGCTTGCATTAGCAAGTATTAGGAACATTGTGGTAAGAGGAGAAATGCTCTGCCTGAGGGTGTCTTGGGACCATTAATTCTTTGGCGAGAGAAGTGTAGTATTTTTGGCTTTGTTTTATTTCTCTTCTAAACAGAAACAGCAACAAGCAAAGAGACATCAAAAATAATTGATCAATCTTGGTAAGCAGGTGTCAAAATTAATTGACAATGCTATGGTAACCTTGCCTTTTCCCTGTAGGAGAACTATTGAGTAAGTAAACTGCTTTGCAAATGTTGCTCTGCACTGGATGAAAGAAAGGTGGGGGGGAGAAATAGGACAAGAGACTGTGTAGCACCATTTTGTTTCTCTTATTTACCAAGTTCTGAATTTACTCTTGTTATTGTGAAGCCTGTGGTAAATCATGTAAAAATGCAGATGTTGCTATTCTTACTGCAGGGCATTCACAATCTTGTCAGTCACTATTCAGAAAGATTTAGGCCTTGTGTCTGCCTGGTGATAAATTATTTTACTCTCTGTCCAGATTGGATATCTGAATGCAGCTTTGACTTTCTGACTTACTTTCATCTTTCAGCCTTTTTTCCCTTCCATCCCTTCACCTCTACTGCAAAATAATGCAAAACCTCTTTTTAGCCAAAATAAAAAAGGGAAATTTAGTTATAAAAAGAGAGGGAAAAGGAATTTTGCCAGGTGAAAGATGGGAAAGCCAGTGGGTGAGGAGATTCTGTTTTTATATCAGGGAGCTTCAAGCAGCACAGTTCTCAAGATATGAACTAACCCACAAGCATTAAAGGACAGTATATAGTTTTGATTTGCAAGGTTGATTTATTAAAGAAGTGATGATTTTAATGCTACATCTGCCATTATTTCTTCCCCTCCTCTGTGCCTTTGAATTTGTTGGTCAGTTGCACTTTTCATGATGGTAGAGTTTGGGCAGAAGGGGGAGGGAAGGGCTGCCTAAATCAGTTATGTTACAAGACTCCAGGGAATTCAGGGACACAAACATTATGAATGGCCCAACTGCAGTGAAAACTGCTGTCACAGCTTCTATGTAGTTAGATGTCAAAGTCAATAGTCTTGAGATGCAACAGTGCAGGGAAACAGGTTTCATTAGTTTTGCTACTCACAGAATGACTTCTTAGAAGAAAAAAAAATTCATCCAGGTTGGAGCAAAAAGTTTCCCTATTTTGAAAAATTGCTCTGCTTTGCACTGGTTTGTGGAAGAGCATTTGAGAAAACTTTGTGCATGGAATTTATCTTCCTCTAAAGTTTTTGAGGACTATAAATACCTCCTGTAATATGCTGCCTTTGAAAAATTAGGTTGTCTTCAGAGGTTTATGGTTATTTATTTGATAGCCATGAGTGTGATGTGTAATGAAGCAGAAGAGGACAGGTACCTTTGAGGACCTACACTTCAGTTAATCTGCTTTACCTAGTCCTAGATATGCAGTTGTTATGGAGAGAGTAAGAGCAAATGGATCTGTTTGATTATTAAACCTTGCCTCCAGATGTTCTTATTGTACTTCTAAATTACCTCCTGCATGCTCTCCTTGATTTCTAGAGCTCCTATAAAAGATTCTGCATTCTTCAAGGAAAGAACAATTTCTAAGTACAAGTACATTCACAACTAAAATGTTTGAAGGGTATCAAATTTTGTTATTCCAGGCAAAATCCTTATTTCTATCTAAAACTCTGAATTCTGCTGTCTGCAGAATGACTCATGCAAAGAAAGTGTCCTTAAATTGCAGATTGTAAATGAGTGATAATGTTGTGTAAGAACAGATCTTAAGAAGTTAGCTTTAGCTGCAGCCAGCTGAAGTTCAGAGTGCTGTGAAAGGGGCTGACTTCATCCTTCACGCTTCTCTTTGATTACATCTTGCTGGTTCTTATGTAAGCATTAATATTCCTGCTGAGAGTTGAAAAGTATCAACAGGAACAGATCTCCCCACCTCCCAGCCAGTTTTTTTAAAACTAGCTCAGTTTCCTCAAGTTACTTCACTTATATAAGGCTCCTGCTGATCCAAAGGAGTTGGCAGCATCAGCAGGTGTAGATAGAGCAAAAAATGTGTTACTTTTAGAATTGGTCTAGACTTAGTTTTCTAGAACTTAAATGTAAAACAACATCACCATTAAAGTGCGACTTCTGTTTCACAGTGTGAAATCCCTGAGTCATGCTATAAGTTGCAGCACTGTCTTTGTCATCAGAGTGGCCTGTATCTAATCCAAGAAATAATTACTCTTATTGACATCAGTGCAATTGAGTGTGAGATTTTGCACCTGCAAATTGCCTTTTTACAACTCAGGATATGAATGATAATAAAATTAAACCTCTGGAAAAGCACCGTTGATTATGATTTTAATCTTATCAAATCATGTTTATTTAAGTTATTTTAGTTATGGTGCTCTGAAAAACTATTTAAATGTGATTTATTCTCCCTGTCCATATTAAAATTTAAAATACAATTATACCTTATATTATAAAAATATTTTTGATTTCTAAAGAAATTTTTTTTTTGTAAATCTTGTTTTGAATGTAGAAACATGAGCCATAAAATCATATTAAATGCCTCCTGAGCTAAGCAATCTGCATTGAAAAGTGCTTTTTGAACAGAAAGCAGTCTTTTTGTAAACTTAAAAACTTAATTTTATTGTCATGTATTTTTTGACTGCTAATACTTGCTACATGAAATCTTTTAAGTTGGAAAAGACCCTTAAAATTACAGCCAGTGTCCTAACACTACCAATTTCATCAGTAACCATTTCAGTGGTTTTTAAGAGTTTTATAGAGAAGACCAGAAATGAGCTCTGATTACTTATTACCTCTTGCCCTTTGCAGGCTTTAGGGTAACTCTGAATTCCTTCCTGTGTGAGATGAACATATGCTTTAGGAAGCATCTGTACATGTCTGAGAACACTTCCACTGACTCAAAGCCCCTTACAGACTTTCAAACTCCTTTCATTGGTTAGTTATCCTCACTGTGTTCCGTAACCAGAAAAACAAATGCAGGAATTGCTAATAGACAGATCTAATCTACCTTATTTTTTGTCTCTTTTAGTTACCCTGTTTTCTCATGTTTTGAGTCAGGTCTTCATTGTAGAACCTTTAGTAGAAGAGGTCTCTGTTCCCTGTGCAGGTGGAGATATGGCCACCTTTTCCTCACTGAGAATGGAAAGTTCCTTTAGTTGTCTCAACATAAAACAAACTTTTCCCTCCTTGACTGCTCTCTTGGTTTACAGCCTCCCCTCTTTTATCAGTGTTCTTGGGCCATGAATGCCAGAACTAGATGCTTTTGGTAATGGTCCTGCTGGTGGAATGCAGATGCAGAGTAGCTTCTCCCCTGCTGCCTGGGGTCCTGCTGTGCAGCTGCAGCCAGTGCTTCTCAGCTTAGCACTCTGATTTTCTACCTCCAAATCCTCTTGGAGCTGCTGCATCCTCACTACCCAGGCCCTGCTTTTCTCAAACCAGTCTGTGAACTGGGCACATTCTCCCCTGCTTGGAGTGACAGGTAGCTGTGGGGCTGCAGACACGTTTGGGATGGAACTATGCCCTTTTAAAAACACTCCTCTTCCCCCAAAGCAGTAGATAATTAAATATGAATAGTGTGCCTTCCTCTGTGTAAATCTGCAGCCATCCATAGGAGTGAAACCAAATACAAGTTAGGCAAAGGGCTCCTGGATTCTGAAGCCTGGTTTGTTTGCAGGGCTCCTGGATTCTGAAGCCTGGTTTGTTTGCAGGCTAAGCAGTTTGTTATTTAGGCAAAGAAGTGTGGGAACAGATGGTTGATGACCCTGCCAACCCTTCAGACAGCATCAAAGGCTGGTTGCCATTGCTATGGGTGGGTAAAAAACTCAGTTATATCAATGCATGCTTAAGTCTATCCCTAAATAATACGTAAAACTGTACAGGTTATGGCATATAATACTCTTAGTATTAAATTTACTCTTAGTACTTAGTACTTAATACTCTTAGTTTTAAATTTAATTTGGCAAATAAATTTAGTCCTGCACTGTGTTTCTCTTAGTTCTTTTAATCAAGGGGGGGGCACGATGATCATATTTTGGAAGGCATTACCATAATATGTCATCTTTTTAAAATGAGTCTGAGTAGTTTTTGAGAACTTGGTCTACCACACTGCACTAGAAATTGATTTAATTGTATCAAAATGTAGGCAGAAAAGGTAGGAGGTAAATATGAGATATTACAGGAATACCCTTGGATATTCCTACACATCCTAACAAATGCTGGTGAGAAAAGACTTTATTTTGAAGCATTACTACATAGACAACAAAAATGCATTGGAAAAATCCTGCAGTACTGAAGAATAATTATCTGTCAGTGTCCATGAAATTTGTTATTATCTGTATAGTCTAAGCCTGGAAAACATGCTACAAAGTTCATGTAAGGAGAAATAAATGATGATGATGATACCTGAAAACATGAGCACTCCAGTGAATTGCAGCTGCTAACAGTAATAAAAGTAAATCAGTAAGCTATAAGCAAAGTAGATGTTTTAATGTGAGGTGAGTGAGCAGTGGGAATTTTCATACCAGTTTTATAGGTTGTCTTCTGAATCTTAAAAAAAGTGGAGAAAGTGTTGCATTGATTCAAGAACTCTGTGAGGATTGAGACCTTTCTGAGAAACCATGCAACTAAGCTCAACACAGTTTGTTACTCAGTGTTCATTCCCAAGGTGCAAGACCTTCATTTGACCTTGAAGTTTGCTCCGGAGAGAAAAACCTAAATTTTTTTAGATCTCTAAAAAATAATTTAGCCACCAGCTATAGAGTATTCCGGAGTAAACATCTTAAACTCTGTTAATGCAACAGCATTAAAAAAATTTATTCTATGAGACAATCTCTTCCAAAATTTAAAGCTTATGTTACTGATCTGTAAGGAATGGATTCCAGGATCTGTTTGAATCAGTATTTTTATATTTCTTAGCTAAGGATGGAAAATGGACTGCTACCATCTCTGATGGCAAAATATCTACTCTGTTCATGCTAGTGCTATTTAAAAACAACCTAGCTGTAGAATATTTCCAAGTTTTAAGCAGCACATATCTGATAACCTTGAATTGGGCAGGGAGTTTTGAATCCAGGGTATTCTAGGATTACCTGGCAACAAAACAAGTACTGAATTGCTTAAAGATTGGATGCAGACATATAAAATGACAGGCACTCAATGTCTACATTTTCTTATGGATTTCTTACATAATTTATGTGCTTCAGTATTTCATCTGTAAAAAGGAAATAACACTTCCTGTAAGCCTAAAGACTTGAGGTGACCCATGAGACACAGCTAGATAAAATTTTAGAGATTGCATTTGTTTGTGGAATGTGATAAATATTAGGGCATGAAGTATTGTTGTCCAAACTATGCTGTGTATCTCAAACAGATGAGTAAAATCACTTCCTCATTAGGTCAGATGGAGCAAAACCTTGCAGTCTGTGTTATTCCAGAATAATAGTCTCATATTATAGACTCACTGGAAAAAAATTGTACATTGTCTGTCACTGATAAGATGTGGTTTCAGAAGTAAGACCCCAAAGACCTAACTCCTCACCCTGGATTAAATATTACAAACAAAATATTGCAAAATGCTGCAGTACTTAGTGGGTATCTTGAAGAGTTACTGCTTTACTTGTAGGATTACAATGTTCTGTATTAGTCATTGCATTCCTATGCCAGTATTAAAGAATCACACATTCCTAATTTGTGGGTTGATGGCATTGGTGTTATTACAGAATTGTGAATCTGAATTCAGTCTTTAAATGTAGATTTTTATTACAGACATGTACTTTTATGCATAGTTTTTTGTTTGTTCCAGTGTGTTTGAGTTTTCAGCCACTTCTCTGTTATCTTGAAGGTTGATAACCTGCCTTCTATGAAAAAAATGGTTCATGTTGACTATGTCATGTAACTGCTGGGATGCAGGAGCTGGGACTGTAGAACAAACAGCAGTGCCACTAAAGGACTAGACTTATCTAGTGTCTGTTGCCAGTTGTGGCAGTATAATATGAGCAGCAGTGATTTTGGTCAAAATCCTGGGAGGAGATCTGGGGTTAGAATGTCTTTAAATATTCTGGTGAGCTTTGCAGAAACTTTGTTCAAGGCGCAAGCAAACCACGAAGCACTGTGGAACAAGAAGACAAATGGGCTTCTTTCATTGCCACCCACAATCCTGGGACAAAGATAAATTAGTCAGGAAAGTATCTTTCTAATCATGCTGCAGTTTAAAGTACTTTCCTTCTTGTAATGGATAGAAGTGACTAAAATATGGTAAGCTTAATTTTCTTGTTAATTAATCTCAGTTTTAGAAACTCAAGAAGATCTGGATGCATTCTGACTTCTATAAAGGAATATTTTGATAATTTCAGCTCTATTAGTAAAACTGAAATGCTGATTAATCCAAATGATAATTTGCATAGGATAATTTGCACCCTTAATTTTTCTTTTTCTTTTTTTTTTTAAATCTGTAGCGTAAGAGTGTGTGTATGTAAAGGTATGTATCTCTCATAAGGAAAACCCAAAGGCACAGAGCTCAGTCGTGTTTGTGTGTGCAAGCCCAGCTGGTGAAGATGCTTTGGAGGACTCTTGCTAATCAAATGTTGATGTGCTATATTTGGGTGTCCCAAAGCAGGCATGGGGAGAGGGAAATGAACTTCATGGGAAGCATCCCAGAGCTGCTGTAATGAAGCTGAGTGCATTTGTGCTTCTCTCATTCTCTGCAGATCTGTTTTGTTTGTGTCATGAGTCTTCTCCAATAGATAACTGAAACCAAAACATTGGGAGAGGAGGTGGAAGGTGATCCTGAGAAATGAAAAATACTGAACAAACAAATGGCTGCTTTTGAAAACATACGGATTTGCGCTTGTGTGCACAGCTGTACTATCATATTAAGACAATTTTTTTAGAAAATATTTTTGCAGATGTTTTCTAAACCCTAATGCTGATATAAGTATTAAAATTAGAATATGTGTATTTAAAATCCACGCCCTCACCATCCTGGTCGTTTTAGTACTGTAGCACCTTGTCGGAGCAAGCATCTAATTTAAACTAAAAATGGCATAATTTTTCTGGAGTTTTTAACTTCTGAAGTACTTTTACTATTTTAGCTTTCACAGGGCTAAAAACCCCAATCTGTACTCAAGGAAGGACTTACCTCCACCCATCTGTATCATACTCTACCTGGATATCTTATTTAAGCACTGGGTTGCTGCTTGTCGCAATGGCCTTGGGAGGCAGACACTTATTTTTTTGAGTTGTTTTGCATGTAGGAAACCTGAAGTTATGTGCTTGTCTAAGGTAAAACAACAGATAAGTGGCTGAATTGAAATAGAAGCTTGGGAATAAATAAAGTTTTCTGTAAGTCTGTATCAGTCCTCAGTTTAGGAAGACTGAACTGTCTTCAGTTTGTATGGTTTTTTTTTCCCCTGCAAATATACAATATAGTTTAAAGTTCTTTGTTTTCTCAGAGACTTCTACTGTGTAGCATAAGAGAGAATATGAAGTTTATTATTCATATATATATATATAAAATATATATATATTATTCATAATGGAGGAGTTTTGTGATGGTGTTTTACACTGACTGTTTCAAACACATACTGTATGTCATTCAGTGAGTATATAGGGGGCCTCTCTTAATGCAGGTATAAATGCCAATACAGGTTAGAGGTTGATGGGTACTTAGAGAATTGATCTGGAAAAGGTGGACCCAGGACATGAAAGTCGGAATGAGTTTGTAGCTGATCTCTGGTTTTCATTTTTAAAGAGGGTGGAGACAGGGAACAAGCAAGCCACAGCTTAATATATTAACTTTATAAAATGTGTTCATAAACAGCAATGTTGCTGGATAATTTTATTTTCAATTTTATATATATTCTTGAAGTGTACTTACTGTACTTGGGCTTTGTAGGCATTTGGAAATCTGTTCTCTAACATAAAACTCTGAAGTGACAGACAGCTGAATGTATGCAGAATATTTCTTTAAAGTTAGATGTGGGTTTTCCAATTTAGATTGGCTGCATTTCTAAGTAGCAATTGGACTGAAAAGCAGAGCCAGTGCATGTTAGCTTCTCTTAGTATGATGAAAGCTTGCAATGCTACACTGAAATGGAATTTGAGAACATCTTCCTCTGACATTTTCCTTTGAGTTGCTGTGAGAGTTTTGAACTCATGCTCGATAAAGATCTTAAAAAGCCCTGCCTTCTATTAATAAAACCCCCTGTGGCTGATCAGCTTTTTTTCACACATCACCTGTAGCTCTTCAGTCACTGTTTTTTAATTATCCTGATAAATGTGTCCTTTTATTTCCATCTGCTAATGAAAACCAAAGCAGATGAAGAATACACTTAACCTTAGTCCTCACCATTAAGTACAGAAATTGAGCTTTAGTCTGGTTTTCTGATGATCCAGGAGAACACTGGATCACACAATGTGTGATATTCTAGTTTATGTTGTAACTTTACAATCTACCACTTTCCTCATTGTCTTTATGTAAGTCACTGGATGTGCATAAAAATTATTGTGCTTCGAGGCTGGGAGAATGACAAAAATAAATATGCAAATTTTGGTGAGTATGAGCATAGTCACACATGATCTTTAGTGGAAGAAATATTCTTTTTTGTTCTCATAATTATGCTGTTGCAGGCCTGGACTTCAGTGTATTGTGTCTCTTATTCTGGGGCTACTTGAAAGCAAACTTTTAAAAATAAAACAATGTTATTTGATTTTGAAGGAAATTTGCAGGCATCCTCTGTTTAGAAATCTACAGTTTTTAAAGTAACAGCAACTTTTGGGGTTTTCATCTCTATTAAGACCTTTTTTCTCTTTTAACAGACCAGAAGTACTGAGGAGGCTGGCTGAGTTGATGTCATGCTATAAGATAGGATTTTATGCAAATTCAGGAAGTACGTGTATTCTGGTCATGTAGTTTAAATGGTAGGGTGCCTTTATTTTGTGTGTTTCTGCTTTTAAGAGTTACTTTGATCACTTGTTGAATTCTCTGTTCTTTGCACGTTATGTTGTTGGTAGGATGTACTTGCTTTATAGTTACGGTTTGCCTAGTTTAAAAGATCTTGTCCTTGCTTCCACAGGAAAGTGGAAAATGCTGGGAAAAGTCTGTATGGAAATGCCTGGGAGCCTGCAAACCATGGCTCTGAAGGGAATTATGACCTGAGGTTTAGCAGGTTTGTGTGTGGGGCTGCTGCAGTGCAGGAGAAGCTGCATTTACTGGCCAACACACAGAGGCTTTTTCTGCATGTGCTCAACAGCATAAGATGTGATGTAGTTGCGATCATCTCTGCACTTGATTTCAGTGGTAGCTTGGGTTACAGGCTGCATAAATCTGACCTGCTTCTTGCTATGGACCTTAAAGATCATCTCGTTCCAACCCCTCTGCCATGGGCAGAGATGCTTCCCACTGGACCAGGTTACTCAGAGCTCCTTCCAGCCTGGTCTTGAACACAGGGATGGGGAGTCCACAACTCTTCTCTGTGCTTAAGACTATCAGAAAGATTTTTGTTTTCCCTAATGTTGAATTATACTTAGTCTCAATTTGCCTGTGTAGTTCTTCAGGGTTTTGTGTGCATGTCTGATTTTTGACTGAAATTATTCACTTGAGCAGCAAAGAGAAAATGGCATAGCTGTGTGTGTGTGCATGATGTCTGCAGATCAGAAATCCTGTGTGTTTGCTCATCTAATTAATCATGTTGAGGTTTGGGGAGGGGGAAATGGACTTGTTCACAAAGTAATTTTCAGGAGCTGTGTGGATAATGAGCTCGGTTCAGAGGTTCCACGTACTTACTAAAGAATTTGCTTGAGGCAGGATTTGAAAGAAACACTCTCTAAGGAGGTCACTCTATGCAAAGTAAGGAGTGTTATGGAAACAGGTGAGATTTGAGGATGTCCACCAAATAAGATTTGGGGCTTGTAATTGATCCAGGATGGAAAACATCTTTTGGTTTTGTAGAGAGGTTAACTTTTATGAAGGCATACACCAGCATGGACTTAGCAGTAGTTGTAGGATAAAAAAATTAATATAAATATTTTATTCATTACTAAATAATTAATAAGATAGTTAATAATAATATATAAAGAACTAAAATTACATTAAATTTATATTTTCTCCATTAAATTAATATTTATGGTATAAGAAGGAATAATGAGTCTGTTCATAATTTTGCACTTGAAAGTAGACTGCAGGTCTGACTTTCAATTGCCATAATCATAAATTTTTGTATTTAATCTGTTCAGGATTTGTTATTATGAAGGTAAAATTCAGGAAGCTCATAGAATGAAATGGATAATCAGACTTTTAAAGATCATGTGTATATGACAAAAGTGCATCCCTCATGTATAGGTGGTGAAATGGTTGTTGTCCTGCAGATTTTTTAATATATAATGTGTGTGGGTGTACATATATATTGCATTATGTTTTAAAATACTGAGCTATTTTGCCTATTGTGTTTGATTTAATTTTCTTTTAAAATTACAGCATACTGAATTAAAAAAAAAATTGCCAGTGAAGGAATGTCAGGATAGCAGGGAAGAGTGACATTGATAATCAGTGTTTGTGGTACTTGGTGCCATATGCTTTTGGAGTTTGTGTAGCTGAATACAATCACTCATTTTAGAGAGCTTTTAAAATGATATAAATAAGTTGATGAAATAATCTTGTCACCTAATGAACTGTTTGGGACAGTATTTTATGTCCTGGTACTTTTAGAATCAAGCTGTTAAGGTGTTGTCTCATGCTAAGAATGTCTTTATATTACACACAGTTCTCCTCTGAATGAATTTAATTATGTTAGTATGGCACTCAGTAATTATTTTCCCTTCTATCTGTTTTTAGTTAGGGTTGTGGTTTCAAATATTTTGCTTGAGTTACAGATGTCCAAGGGAATGTTCTCCTAAAACATGCTTTATCCATGTGAAGAAAGCAAAATGCTAGCTTTTTTCAAGTAGAATTCCCTATGCTCTCTTAAAATATTTTTGGCTTATCCTTGTCAGAGGATTCTTGAGAAAAATAAGAAGAGGTGCTCTTATGAAATCTTACTGTGTTCAGATGCAGAAGAGAAATCAGAATCTTACTGTGCAATGGGCACTTTAAAAGCAAAACAATAACTGGACTTCAGTGTGTGACTATTATTTTGGAGTAGTTGGGTTTTGAATTTACATTAAACCGCACAGAGAAAAATGTTCAGGATGTTTTTTTGGTGTAGAGTTATATGCTGAGAGGTAGGAGAAAAAATTGATTAAGTGTGGGGGTGTTTTTGTACAACTAGTAAAAAATCTGAGTATTTGGTTCTGTAGCTATTTAAACCTGTTTCTGTTGCTTCATCAAACTAATGCAGCATCTTAATAATTAGCTTTCTGTTTTCAATAAAAAACTCTGGTGACTGCAGTACTCAGTAGTGGTGTATTTGTCAGGAATGTCTGAAGTTATTGGTGTCATGGGAGACACTTATTCCTCAACTAATATTTTCTGTTATTGGTACTAGACATACTTGATGTTGTAGGAATTGAGCGACAGTCTTTGTAAGTGTTCAACAACGTTATCAAAGTGCATTTTTTTCTGATTTAGGACCATGTCTGAAGCAGACTTTTGTTGCTTGTGTTGTGTGTATGAGCAGACTTTTGTTGCTTGTGTTTTGTTTTATGAGTAGAAAGGCCTTTTGTATTCAGTAATTTGGCAAATGCCTCAGACCAACAAGTATCAGCAGTTAAAGCATGAAATCAGGAAGCTTTTAATTGTAAGTAGAGGGACATTTCTGATTGGAATGTGTGGTCGCTGAACATCTTCCAAGGGTATCAAGTTTTATGTGTTGTGGTGAAAAACAACAGCAATGACAAATCAAACAAAACCAAAGCAGGTAAAAAAATGCTTATGAAGACCAATAGGTTTGTTCAGCATTCCTTTTTCATAGAAATTTATACTTTGAATTCTGCTCTCTGTGTTGTGAAACTGCCATCTTTGGCAGAAGGAGCCACCCAAGGGTTCTCACTCTGTTTGGAAGAACTCCTTTGAGGGAGGTTTCTCTGTCCAGCCCAGAGGCTGAGGAAGGTCTTCCCAAGAGTCCTGTGGCTCTACACCAGCCAGCCTTTCGGAGTGATGGGCTTTCCCCATCTGTGCCTCAGAAGAAGCTGTAGTTTATTTTACTCTGGATCAGAAGCCTCAGGCATGGTTTTCATGTGCTGCTTTTGTTTTGTTCCCATACACAACTGTGTTCTTTAAGCACTGCACAGACCAAGTTGCAATGGCTAACACTCACTTGTGAGTCTGCATTAACTTCTGTTGCAAAATAATGATCATCAAATTGATTTTTTTTGAAAGCTTTGGAGTGAGTATTTAGTGATTGTCCCTGTTTAAAAGCTGCCCTGTGATAGGGAGTTTGAGAATTTAATTTCCTCTGAAAAATGCTCTAGAGGTTTTCTTACTGCTTTTGCAATAAATTATATGATCTCTTTTCCTGTATCTTTTTACTGCTCTATAAATCAGCAGAGGGGTTATGAATTTGTTTCATATTGCTGTGTTGCACATTTGTTGATGAAACAGCTTATTAGATCATAAATAGATGTAATTGCATAATCTAATGTGAGAGGGGAGGTGGATTGAAGAAGGTGAGGAAACATAAATAGCACTAGAAATTAACAGATAGGAGAAGACGAAGTTTTGTTACTAAGCTATAAAAGCAATTGAGTGCTTATGAAATGCAGAACCAAATAGTTACTTGTTTTCATTTTAACCGAAATAATAATGGTAAATGACAATATATATATATCAGGAAAAATATGTATAAATGGCAGAAGACTTGGTAGCACCCTTCCTAGCATAGCTTAAAACTTCATTGATCTTTGAGGTTCATTTTCTGTCTCAACTACTGCAGTTTTGTGTTTTGAGCTGTGTCCTCCACGGTGTTTGTATGGGCAGAAATAAAATGCTTTTCTTGGTTTATGATTTAGATTTCTATAAATCACTTGTGAATTTCGCGTAAGGACTCGTGTTCACCTCAGCTCTCTCCTAAATGGGAGGAAAAGAAACTCTGCTGTCACATTTGAGCTCTATTTTAATTTCAGTTCCTCTCAGTTTAGGAGACTGACAGTATTCTTTAGATTATTTCTAACCTCTAATCCTGGAGCTATGACTTGTGTGTGTGTTGTATTCTTTTTTTTTAAAATGAATGAGGTTCTGTGATATTCTGTGGAATGTGCTCACTCTGGATATGAGTTTGCAGGTATGAATCACCACATTACTGATGATGGTCTTTCATCACCAGTGCACAGTTATTTGGACAAAATGATATATTTAATTAATGGCTGAACTATTATTAGTAACATAAAATTAATTACTTTTTAAAATTACTATTAAGTATTAATAGGAAAAATAGGTAGGATTTGTAAAATATGTTTCTAATTTATAATGCTCTAGTTATTGTCAAAGTTCTGGTAATTTCATTTTAATATTTTTTTTGTTTTCTAGATGAATGTTGATGTCTGAAACTGCTAAAACATTACAACCTTGAACAATGGGGTAGAGAGGTCTGGGCCTTATGGAGAAGGGAGCAGGGAGTTCTAATTAACAAAATAAAAAAAGAAAAAGAAAATTGCCAACACAGAAGGTCAACATTAAATACTATAGCTGTGAAATTTGAATGAATATAATTGTTTTAAGTTTCTTTTATTGTTTCTGTTATGATTCAGCCTTCCTAGGACTTTATTTGGCCTTGCATTAGAAATTGCAAATAGCAATTATTGTTGCATTTCTTGTGAGATAAATGGAAATTGACTCCCCTGGTGTGTTAATTTATAGTTGTTATTTCTAGAGTATTGCAATTTCCTATTAGCTAAATGTGAGTTTTTAAAGTTGATATAAGCATTTGCCTCAACTTCTGAATTTTTTAGTTTGACATGAAACTTCCTGATGATATTCCTGAAGTATTGTAATTTTTTGTATTTCTTTTTTTTTCTTCTTCTTTTCAAGTGCTTTGATTTTTTTTCTAATGACTTGCCTGCCTCCTCAACATTCTGGCAAATTTGGATTAATTAAGAAGGCGGGCAAGTTGGGATTAATTAAAGGCATGCTTATAAAGCAGCAGGGATTTGTATGAATTAAAGGTGAAGTCTTGCATACAAAAGCAACATTTTTCTAAACCAGATAGGCCTGTATATAGGTGTGAGTGTATGTATCTACTTTTGTATCTATGTATATAAAAGTATATATAAAAGTATGCTTGAAAATAGAATTATCCAGAGTCTGCATGAAAGTAGAGGCTCCGTGCTGTTGGTTCTTTGACTTGAAGCAGGAGTACTGCAATGTGGGACTAGTGCCTCTAATCACTGTGCAGCTGAATGACAGTGGGAATGAGGAGGAGGAAGAGTTTCATCTTCTCCTTATGGGCTCATATTTTAATATAAAATCACTGCCAGAGCATTCCTGTGAGCTGTGCTCCCAGATTGCCTATCAGGATCTCTGAGGAGTTAGCTAGGTAGATTCATATGTCTGTGGAGACGTGACATCCAGCTTCATCCAGGCAATTACAGCCTTTTATGGATGCCTGGGAGTGAGGCTGCTGAGGAGCTCACAAGCTGCAGTGTGGAATAAAATTCAGGTTTGTGTGAAGAATAGCTACCTCAGGACTGGACAGCAAAGCTGAGCATTTTGATTTGCAATTTAGGCTTGAATGCTGCTTTTACCCTACTTCAGTCTACAAGTTACCATCATCTTCATTTCCCTCTGGATTTCTATCTGATGTTACCAGACAGAGGGATTGAAATTGCTGGCTGCTGACATCTCTGCAGAGGGTTCATCTCTCTCCTATTTTTCGCTTTTCTGTTCCCCAACCCTTGAAGGATTACTACCCGAGTCCATGTACACTATTTGAGAGGCAAAGGCATCAGTTGTTGATCTAAGAACTGTGTGAAAACATTGTATCCTTCTTCTGTTGTTTTAATTATCGTGTTCAAAGAAATACTTGGCTACCTGTATGTGGCAAATATATGGTTCCTTCCCCATCATTATACTCAGAGACATATTCGTATGGGGGGTATATTTTATCTTTGAAAAAATAAGTAAAGGACAAAACACTAGCACAAACCCCTGCAATCACTTCTGGCAGAACAATTTGAAACTTGAGCAGGTATCTATTAGAAGCATGCCCTTGTATGCATGATTTAAAGAACATTTGTTGAAGTCTTTATGCCATACTCCCAAAGTCTGTGGAGAGAAATAGCAGTATTATGTAAGGAAAAATGCCATAAATGCATTCAAGCTTCTTGACTCTCACATTTGGGCATTGAAATGGGCTGCCCAGGGAGGTGGTGGAGTCCTGGTCCCTGGAGGTGTTCAAGGGTGTGACCCTCAGTGCCACGGTCCGGTTGACACGGTGGTGTTTGTCACAGGTTGGACTGGATGATTTCCGAGGTGTTTTCCAGCCTCATTGGCACTGTGATTCTGTGATTTCTGACTGCCTGAATTTGGACTGTCACTCTCAGTTTGTTCATGCAGTCTCCTTTATACATTTTCATGTGCACAGCCACTTAGCCAGAAGAGCTGTTTCTCCCCATTTGCTTTTCTTTTTGTCCTCTTTTTATGTATAGAGTTGTATTTTTACCTCAGATTTCATTATGCTGGGATAAGCAATTGTCTTCTTGTTAGGCTCTTATTTCTTCTAGTCATTCAAATAGCATTCTCTGTCCCATTTTAATCTTTCCTCTTCTGTTTCCTGGGTATGGCTTTGCCTGGCTCCTGTGCTGTGATACTCTTTCTGCCTGCTTGCTTCTGGAAATCCCACATCTGGATCACTGCCTGATCTCTGGAAATCCCACACTGTAGGATCAGTTTTCTTTTTCTGGAAGTCTTCCATTGGTGGCATAGTCATTCTCTTGCTATTTTAATTATCTCCCTTCTCCAATGGACTAGTTAAAATTATTTCCCTCACTTTTACGTACATGACTTTTCAGACTAAATTGCTAAATTTGCTCTGTTCTTAGCATAGCATTACCATCACCTACTTCTTTGCATGGGATATAATAATCTCTAATAACATGAACAATTTCATTCCATCAGTAAATTGCACTAGCACATTTGTGCCATCATTGTTAGGTGTATCTTTAAGGCCAGTTTTTGACTGCCTTCATTATCTAGTATTAATTCTCATATAGGGTTAAATTTTTTTCTTCTGCACAACCTGTTGGTCACATTTCTATCCAACTTGTTACTTCCATTATGATTCTCATATTAACTTGGTTTCCAACTTTAATTGCACAGCTTATTATCAAGCCTCTTATAATGGTAATTTTCTTTATAGTTGCTTTATCAAAGATAGTGTGTGATATTAATAAATTTACGATGCATTTTATTCTTCTTTCCCCTCACATCCATATTTTTAGATTAAACTATGAACATAGAATAATGAAAAGCTAGACTAATAGGTTCTATTAATTCTGTCCTTTTTTGCATTAAATTTAGGTACAATATTTGCTAGAATATGACAAATGCTATAATTTAATAGATATAATAAAGTGCCTGCTGCTTAACTTGTAAGTTAATGTATTGGTTCTTTTGTTTCCTGAGGCTCTTGTGTAGAGATTCTTGTCTCTGTTCTGGTAGGACAATAAGTTCTTTGATTTTTTTCCTACTAAAAATGTGACATTATCCAACTCAAGACACTTTGTTCCATGGGCTGTCTTGCTTTTGCAAGGTAATGCTTTACATCATCATCTTGAGTCAAAATCACTGAACATTTTCTTTGTTTTCTGCTATCTGCTGTTTCTGTTGCCTCACGCTTCCTGATATTTTTGCCATTTGTTGGACAAGTTTGTAGCCATATAAATATGTACTCATACAAGCACATGATCTAACAAATTTCCTTAGCTGAGAACACTATTTAAAAAAATTGAACTGGAACTTGTTGCTCTAGTGCAATTAACATTATACATTACAGCTCAGATGTTTAGGTGTTATGGTTGGTTGCCTTGTCGTATATATATTTCTTACAAAGCCAAAGTGTAATTAGAACAGGAAGTAATACTGACCAACTTACAGATTATATTCACATTAACTCAGTTTGTTTTATAAGATGTAATTAGATATTAAGTAATTTAAGACTTGTCTAGAATTCTTGGTCATTTTAACCTCACTTGGAGGTTGGGCAGTATTTTAATTCTGACTTGAATTTCCACCTCAAAGTAACTTTCATACTTCAAGGTAAAGAGCAGAAGATTCATCCCCATTTCTTCATAAATTTCCACTATGTAGAAAATAAACTCAATTCTGCTGAATACTACTAGAATGCATGTTTCATATTCCCTATTTACTTTCTATCAATTATCTTAATTATTAATTGCATAAATGAAAGTATGAAATCCTTCAGTTTATGTGGATACTGACTGTCACTCAGAGAACATTCTAACTGGCAATAACAATGAAATAATATCTACTTCTAGCAAGTTTACAATCCCATGGCAGGTATTTTACACAGTAATTTGTAAAGATGAATTATTTCTGTGCTTGTCTAGTTATTAAAGGTAACAATTTAATCAGTGACTGATCTCCATCTCAAATTACATCTGGAATGATAACGAGTATGTACAGCTGCTTTGACTTTTCTATTATGTCCATATGGATTTTCAAATTGATACCAGTACATAATGCATGTATAGAATACATCTTCCATCCCCTCTGTTCTCTTTTCCCTTCAGTAAAAAAGTAGTCACCGATGAAAAATTTAAATGGAAGTATCAAAGACTTGGGGATCATACATCCTGGCTTAAGATGTGCTAATTAGTAACCCTTGGTACTCAGAGTAATTATTCAATTTGCCCAGTATGAAAAGTTTTGGTACTCTTCTATGTTCCAGGAATGGTCTTATTGTTAAATATGTAATACACCTGGTACATCTAATTTAGCATCTCTGGTTGATATGGTGTCAAAATAAGTGTTTTTCCTGTAATTGTATGGTGGAGGAAAGATTTATAATGAATGAGAGGACTTTCAGCAAATCCCTCCCTGAGCACAGTAGTGTTAATACAGGAGAAGGTATTAAATCCTGTATGTATCCAACAGTCCTGCTAACAGGTACCTGATTTTCATTAATATCCCTCTCTTGAAAATATATGAGTGAAACAAAAATAAACTCACATAATACTTCCATACCCAGGCTTTTTGTATGATAAATTAAAAGGTTTTTCAAGAGACGTTCTTCTGTGTTTAGTCACAAGTAATTAAAAAAACCAAACAAACCAATATGCTCTGTAACCCAAAGAAAATGGAAGTCTTAAAATCACTGCACAGCTAAAATACAACCTTATCACTTGTGTGTTTTTCTCTTAGTTTCAATCTTTATTTCTTGTCAAAAGCAAAGAGATACAACATTGCTGCAGAAAGAACCCTTCATCCACACTTGTAAGGAGAAATTAAATCAGCTTTGGAGAGTTTTTAGAATTTGATGTTGGTGTATTTTGCATGCTTATTAATTGTGATGTTAAAATTAGTGGGTTAGTAGTATTATATGGCTATTTTTTTTGTTTTTGTGAGGCTAAGTTGTGTGTCATTTAGAGCTGTGCCTAGCAGGCAGCATTCTGGGTGATGATGATGATGATTTGTGTGTTTGATTCAGCAGCAATGTCACTATGAGTCCTAAGATGTCTGTCATTCTGATAGCTCATTTTAAAAGGAAGAGCCCCAAATAATACAGAGAAGACTAGGATATTATGTCTTTATATTGTTTGTCTCCTTGTGAAGGCTCACTGCTTCTGCTGGGTGCTTGAGCCAGGGAAGAGTTTTCCTGGTAAGTGTGGAATAAGTACAGCAGCTGGACATCCACGGGGAACCTAACATTTTGAGCCTTGACAACTTTTTGAATAGAGACCAATCTGAAAGCAACTGCATTTATTCTCATCAAATCTCTAGATAAGTATCCCTCAATGATCAATTTATTGAAGTATTAGCAGGAATGTTCATATTTTTCCTGAGATGAGGGGGCTGAGCTGACTGTACCACATTGCTTTATTTAAGCAGAGTGATTACCCTTTCTGGATCCTTTTGGGGCCCATTTGTCTGAATATATAATTTTTGTTTTGTTTGTTTGTTTGGTTTTTTTTTTTTTTTTTTTTTTTTTTTTGCTTGCAACATACTTCCCATACAGAATTCCCTCTTGGAAATACCAGTGCTGTGTAGAGAATACACAGTATCCTGGTTAAAAATTGCCATGTTAGTTTGGGATCAACAGCACCTGCAAAGATTTGCAGCCTGCAGGTGATCTGTGACATAATCTGCTTGTCACAGCCCCAAACAGGCAATACTTGAAGATTTCTGTAACCTCATTATATAGTTAGGTTCAATTTATAATTATTTTAGTTTTTAACATTTTTTAAGGAAGGCTTTGGTTTTGAGGTGAGAAAAGCAAACGCAGACATATGGTTGTGTGAGTCAACAGGTACTAGACGCTGTATTTGGCACCTCTTTCCATGTTGATTCCTGCAGATTTTGGGGGTGGGAATTTGTTGGCCTTTGTGCAACAGTGTTGCAACTGGGACATTGAATGTAGACCTAAATTATAGTATTCATCTTCCGTAAGATGGACATTTTATTTATTCTGTCTTTGATGTTGCTCTTTGGAAAGATGTCTTCAGGGTGGCTTTTTGTTTTGTTTTTCTTCCTTCACTGTCGTGGGGTTTCCTTGAATGTTTTTTCTCTCTTGACTTTCATGGTACTGGTTTTTCTTTGCTTGGGACTCTCAACTACTTTAACTGCTCCTCCAATGTCTAGCTGATCTATTTTCCTTACTAAGGAGTAGAAAAACCTTTGAAACAACTATTTATCTTTTTTAGCTGTCATTCTCAACTTGATTGCTTGTCTGCAAACTGTCTCTTGCTGCTGATTTTAAAATAAATTCTTCTAACTCAGCCTGTTTTATTTCTTTAAATAATCTTGTTCATTCACCTCCTGAGATAATAAAAATTTTTTAAAAATCTTTGTGACCCTAAATGTCCAACAGTTCACTAGGGTATTTATCATTTCTTGCAACTCTCTTAGATGCCATTAAGATGGAGTCTTAATAAACTGTTTTCCCTGTAAATTAATCCAACTCTTGCACCTTTCAAGCTAAAAAATTATTATTTAAATTTTTGTATGAGTACACAGTTCAAGAGGCAAAAATATGCATATAGGCATAGGAAAAACTAGTCATTCATATGTAAGTGATATTCTTTGTACAAAAAGCCTTCAAGAGGCATCCTTTGTGCTGAATGCTGAAGAGAGGGCTCCCTGATGAGTGATTACCATACCTCACCAACTGACTCAATTCATGTATAAGTTCTGTTTTAAAATCAATGAGTGGAATACAACTCTATTCAACCTTATTCATAAAAGACATATCTGTGCCTTCTGGTCTGGTCTATCACCAGGGACTGCTTAAAACTGTTAAATTCTTTTTTATGCAGACGTTTATGCAAGGTAACCTTAGACCTAACAATATGTAGCCATCCTATTTTCTGATAGAATAGCAGGTGGCTACTTGGAGCTTCCATATGACTTATTCATATGTCCCAGTATTTGCTTGTGTCAAGACATTAGAGGGGGTTCTTTCCTGTTTTGAAGCAGGTGGATGTCACTGACCTCATTTGGGA
This sequence comes from Pyrgilauda ruficollis, assembly GCF_017590135.1. NCBI lineage: Eukaryota > Metazoa > Chordata > Aves > Passeriformes > Passeridae > Pyrgilauda > Pyrgilauda ruficollis. The sequence continues at coordinate 7,402,024 of NW_024513654.1, read as the reverse complement.
TGTTGCCTGATCTAGTACATGCAGCAAATGTATCAATCTTTTATGCAGTGTAATGCTGAGGAAATCCAGAAACAGATGAGTAGCACAGATCTGAATGGCTGTGGGGAAAAAAAAAAAAAAAATTTAATCTAGAAAAATTATTTGGAAAGCTTACCGAAAGGCATGTTTCCTCCCCTCCCCAGGCATGTATTGTCTGCTTGGTAGCTTTAATTCACTTCTGGAGATTGATGCTTTCTCTCTTAAATACCTTTGTTTGCAATTTAGCTACCCACTCAAGGGTCAAGTCATTCAGCTTAATTTTCTCCAGTTTCCCCAGCTGTTACCTAAAGGATCCTTCTTCACTCTCCTGGCATGTGCAAAGTTAGTTTTGTGTTTACACCGCTCTTCTCTAATGGGTGCTAAAAACACTAATGAGAAGAATATGTGGAACTACAGCTTAAAAGTGTTGAAAGGCTTCCAACAGGTTTCTAAGCTGGTCTTTGCCCTGTCTTGCCTGTAATACCCAGTCCTGTATCCCTGTTATATACAACAGGCAGCTCTTGCAGATTTACACCAAAGCAACTTAGACAAGGACTGTGTCTATTTTTAGTAAAACTTTTAGATCCCTTCAAGTTTCTGTGATAGTACAGGGTATGTATAGAAATTCAAGAAATATGAGTAAATACTTTCTTAAAGCTCACTTTTCAACTAAAAGCTTTTTAAAGCAGCCCTGTCAGTTTAAATTCTCTAAAAGTATAATATGTAAAATGATTTATATGTGCTCTATAATCCTATCTTTAGTAAATGGATTTGCAGCCTAAGAACTTCTGTGAATTGGAACCTCAGATCCTTAGGCTTATTCAAGAAAAAGCATTTTAAAATGTAAAGGGATTAAAAAAATTGTATTCCTAGTGATTTTGTAAGCAAAGATTTAGCTTATTTTCTAACTAAATGCAAAAGCTGACATTTGGCTGGCAATTCCCAGTCTCAGGCTGAAGAAGCCATCTCAGTCTTGTGTATTCAGATAACTTTAAGAGTTGGTGTTTAAAAAGTAGCTATTTTATTAGGATAGATATTTGAGGGTGGGAAGGTGAGACAGAATCACCCTGAACTGGAGTGTCTCTGTTGGTCAGGAAATGGATCCTGGTGATTGTCACTCCAGATGTGACTCCAGGCTCCCCAAGTTGGTGAGTACTCATTGATGGGAGGGTGCAGTCTCTGTTGTGCTGGCCACTTACAGCTGGCCAGATCATTGTGTTCACATTACAGTCATGCCTGGCTTCCATTCTGGACAGAAAACTCAAGGAAGAAGCTTCATTTGGTTAGCTGGGTGTAGAGATGGCGCAAAATAATCTCTGTACGAGATTGTGCCTTGTTCTGCCTCTGTGGCTGTTGGTGGTTCATACAGCCTCATCTGTATCTGGTGCCTGTTTTGGAAGGGAATACATATGGTAAAGTATAAATGCAGGTGTGGATTTTATGAACAGCTGACAAAAATGAGCCAATTCACAGATCAAAGTAAAACTCTTTCCACAAGCATGCACTTTATGTGTTTTATTAGGCTTAATTTATATAATCACTGGAACTCAGATACCACATGTGTTGATGAACATGTTTTTCCCTTTCAATACTTCCCCTAAATGATTTATCGAAATAGCTATATTTATAAATCCTAAATCTTAAACCTTTTTCACTTAAAGCCAGGACTGAAGCTTCCTAATTGTTTAGTTTGAAATTGTATAAAATATATAATTCTCTTCTCTTTGGAATTTCTGTAATTTTTTTTTCCATTTGAGAGCATACATCCATAGAGGTGTGTTTTAGTATTTTTTTCAATTTTAAATAAAAGCTTATGTTGGGGATGATTCAGCAAGCCCTTTGGCTCATTTTAGGCTGATGATAACCCTCAGCTTCCTTAGTGAAAAGCAAGTCCTGCCAGAATTAGTTTGAATTTTGCTTTAACTGTACTAGGTTCCAGTTTAATCACCTACTAAGAGTCCTGGGCACAATGCTGTCCTCAGAGAGCTGAGGTCAGGAGTGATTGAAGTTCAGATTAATGATTTAAGAGCACCTTCTGGTGACTAATCAGAGGCCAAAAAAAAAAAAAAGTTTGACTGTGGGATGAACGTTTAGAGATGTACCTAGAAGTATGTCCTGAAAACAGCTTTGATTCATTTTAGAGCTGAATATACCCAATATTAGCCTTCCTGATCTTGAAGCTTCCCCCCCTCCTCTCTCAGCTCTTAATCTCTTTTTAAGCATTGCTGAACAGATGCTTTTGCAGGATAAGATCTAACAAAAGAGTAGCACCAACCAGAAACTCTGTTAGAAACTGGGGTTCAGCTGTCGTGTTAGGTAACGCGGATTTTCACTTGCTCTTGTTTTGATTTCTGCCGTCTTTGATTCTGGCAAGACCTTGGTGTAGAAATAGTCACATGTTGAAAGGAAACTATTTATTTATTGCAACAGTGTTGAAAGGCTTTAGGATCAATTGAAAGTTTAAGGAAATTTGTTTCCTTTTCTGTGACTTGTTGGTATTAAGCTGTTAATATTGCAGGAACTTATTTTTTGAAAACATTTTCTTTACAAGAGAAATTGTTTTTTGTATTGATAAGCATAAAATCAGTTTTGAATGATGGAAACTTTAGAGCCATATGTTATCTGAGATCGTAGCACAAATGTCAAATTTAAAGTCCACAAATTGAGAACTGAGTAAAAGTAATATTAAGACTTTTAATATTGTGAGAGGTTTCTTTTGATCTGAATTCTAAACCAGTTTTGAAATCCGTGATGAATAGTGCTTTCAGACCATGTCAATAACAGAGTCTTTCAAGGAATATTTTATGAGTTTTCTCCAATAAAAATTAAGAATTTATTGCAGTTTCCTCATTTTCTAGGATTTAGGAGGAGAATTGCTTTTGGTAGTTTTCATATCTACTTACTTATTTTTACCTGTAGTAAAACTTTCTGAAAAGCAAAACCAAGCATCCAAAACATTTAAAAATAAACAATCTTTGTTCACAATTAAAAACAAACAAATGAAAATATTTATCATTGAATTATAGATGATATAGAAGGTTCTGCTTGTGTCAGTGCATGCCTGTTATTTGAAATAGTGGACTGGAAAGGTACTCATAGAACCGTCCAGTAGAGCAGGTAAGGTCATGTAGGCAAGGAAAGTAAATTTTATTTTTAAATAGGATTAGTTTTAATTGGCATCCTTGCAGTAGTAATCTTCCTTCAGCTGAGTAGTATCCTTTCAGATGACTGTCTCTTCTGTATGTGAACCAGTGCACTCCTTTCTGAATATGCTACGTTTTCCAGTTTTGTTTAAGCCTATCAGTAAAGCAATAATTACTCTATATTTTTCTTGTATCTTTCAAAGGTCTTTTTGTAAGAATTCCACCATTGCCAGCAAATTAACTCTATGTTGACTGATGGATGGCTTCTTGAGTGAGATGACTAGAGCCGTTTAGATTTCTGGTTTGATACATTCAAAAAAAACAACTAAGTTATAATTGAGGCATTGAAATGCTGACAGGAATACTCGATGGCATGTTTGTAAACTGGCATATTAAATAACAGAAATATCTGTTTGAATGCTTCTTTATCTGTCTATAGTTGCCAAGACCTGGGAAGGCTTGTCCACAGCATGGCCCATGGAGGGTGTACTGCTTGTGCTACTTTGGCACATGATTCATGGAATCTGAGAAGGGGCAGCACCAACCAACCCATCCTTGTCATTCTCCCTGACTGTGCAGCTATGTTGGAACAATTCCCTGCTCTAGTGCATTTGGCTACCTTAATCATCACTTTTTCTCTAAGCCTTGGGGTCACTGCTTTTTCCTGACCCTATTCCAGAGTGATTGGTTGCCTTGTTTCTTTTTCTCTCCTTGTTTCTTCCAACAGCCTAATTTACTGACTTCAGAATTCAGTGTATGGCTTCGTTGAATCCTGCTGACTTTTGAGCACTAAGCTGTGTACTGGTGGAATTTCTGTTTATACCGTCTTGGTGAAGAGTGGATCCTTGCTCTGTTTGTGATGGGCCTGAGAGGGAATAGATCAGCAGCAACTTTGAGAACTTCCCCTAAGTGAAGTTACATCATCAGCCTCTGAGAGCCTGTTATCGTGGGAGCAGTCATAAGAATTCCTGCTCATCAGTGATGGTCCTACACTTCCTGTAGCCTCTCACTGACAGGGCAGGCTGGCTGTGTGTCCCACATGCTTCGCTGTGTCCCTGTACAGGCTTCTGGGTTTGTAGGTGTGTGGTGCTGTTTATTCTGTTAATGTGGGGCATTCCAGGCAATGTTCCCCTGACCTGTATTCTCCTGAGGGGCAACAGTCCTGTGATAAATTTTTGTATGTTCTGTTTCCCCATTCTTATATTTTGCTAAAATTGCGAAAAGCTTTTGTTTGCCATTTTAAACATGACATCAGTATTTCTTTCATTCTGGTTTTGCATTTAAATAGAGAACAAATTACAGGCCAGAGATATCCTCCCACTGCCCCCCAGAAGCCCCAAAACCAAAAATCCCACCCATGCAAACAGAAACACCCCCAAAACCCTCTACCAATATATGAAAGGATTGATTCTGGGAAACTTGGAGCTGTCATAGTTAAAACGGAAAATATCATAGTCTCTCTTTCTTATACCTCTTCATCTACTTCTAGAGGGAGTGTTGGAAGTTGCTAACAGTGTTGTGACATACCCATAAATTATAAAGTCAAGCATAAAATACGAGTGAAATGACACCTGCCACATGAGTAAAATGTATTCTGAAATGATTCTATTTTATGACTAGTAAGAGTCTTCCATATCCCCAAACAAAAATGCTTTGTAATACCCTAGAGACATGAATACCATTATTCTATTTCTTTACAGCAAACAGAGGGATGTGCTTTGTAGTGTAATGTCCTGATAATTGCTTCTGCCAGAGAAGTTGGACGTAAGTGATTATCTATATAATTTTCTGAGAGTACTCAAAATCTACTCAGTAACCAACCCTTTGAATTTATTAATCAATTAAGTTTTTAAAATAACTATTATCTTTTCTTATCTCAACATTTGTACTGAGGTTGTGTTCAGGGACTGGGAACCTCTTATGAAGCCGTATGTGTGCTGATGGGAAAGGGAAGAGAGGAAGGAGTTGCTGGTTTGGTTTTTTTTCTATATATCTATATAAACGTATTTTAAAAAGTCTTGAAAAGTCTTAGGATGGGATGCTAAGAGAAAATGATACTTTTTTTCCTTTGGAAAGTGTCTGTGTGTCAAATTGTACTGAATTTTTATATTTTCAAAACTATTATAGCTTTTGGGAGCTGGTGCTTGCAGCCTTCTGATATGAGATAGTTTCCTGCCATGAGAATTCTGTCCTTAACAGACATGAAATCTGATGGTTAGATGTCAATCACTCTAAATGGTTGATAGGTAGAAATAGGTGCCTCTTGCTGAACATAGAAACTTGATTTAAATAGTCAAGGAGAAATTTAGGAGTTGGTGATACACTGGATTTAGGGCATTTGCCTGTTACCTCAGGAAGCTTAAGTTAAAACCCTGAACTAGGTCACAAGTGAAAATGAGATTTATGGTGATGTACAGTGAAAAATTGGCACAGTGCATTACCTTGTTGCCAAGTACCTCAGCCTGCCTTGCCCATATGCTTTTTGCTCCACATTTTAAAGTACTGTAGCATGTTTGATTAATTATAGAAGTCTTATAAAGTACATATATATGTATGGCTCATATAAATGTATACATACATATGTTTAAAGTTTATACACAAATGGATAAAAATTCATAAATAACTTTATCCTCCCTCATGTTAAGCCTGTGATTAGATCAAAACCTGTAGCCAATCTTACTTTAATGTAGACACTACTTAGATTGAATTCTATTTAAAGGTAAGGGAAGTAGGTGGAACAAGAGACCCCCTTGGCTTAAGTGTGAGCTTCTGAGTCTGCTGAAATGAGAACTGTACCAGAGATGGAAAAGCAGAGAAATACCTGGTGAGGACTACAAGGGCATTCCCAGGCTGTGTAGAGATGCAGTCAGGAAAGCAGAAGCTCAGCTTAAATTGAAATTGACCAGAGGCATTGAAAACTACAAGAAAAATGTTCCTCAGGTATGGAAGCAGGCAGAAACAGAGCACAACATTGCCTGTTATTAAACAGCAGAGGTGAGTTAGTCACCAACAATATGAAAAGACAGTGATTCTCAGCACTTGGTTCACATTTCTCTTTGCTGCCACTGTTGAGCCCCAGGCCTTGGGGAAAAAAAAAAAAAAAATCCAAGTTGATGCAAACACAGACCCACCATCAGCAAAGGAGTTGGTATGGGAACTATTACAGGAATTTGACCCCTGTAAATCACTGGGCCCTGACAAAATCCACCTGAGGCTGATCAGAAAGCTGGTTCATGTTGTGAGGCTGCTCTGTTATATCTGAGAAGTTGTGGAAATTAGGGGATGTTCCAGAAGACTGGAAGAAAGCTCATGACAACTCCATCTACAAAGAGGATGGGTCCAGGAAATTATAGACCCATCACTCTTACTTTTGTTTTTGGGAAAATTATTAAATGAATTCTCCTGGGGCTGTTACAAGTCAGATGAAGAACATGAGTGGGAAAAGTCAGCAGAGATTCACCAAGGTGAGAATGTGCTTGACACACCTGATTGCTTTCTACGACAGAGTAACCTGCTTGTTGATATGGGCTGAGACATTGTCTACCTCAATTTCTCCAAGGCTTTGGATATGGGTTCCCACACCCTGCTGGTACAGAAGTGGATTTGTTGGGGTCTAGATAAGGGATCTGTGCAGTGGGTAGGAAGCTGTCTGCCTGGTTGTGTGTAAAGAGCTCCTGTCACAAGTGGGATCTCCCTGGGGTCAATATTGGGTCCAACAAGTGGTGACCTGGAAGATGGGATGAAGTGTACCCTGACAGAGTATAGAGATGTTAACAGAATAATGCCTAGAAAATAAAAATCTCTTGCTGTTAAAGGACCTAACTTATATTTGTTTGTTTTCAACAAGAGGAATAACATAAGGATAGAGTGTTACTCCAAGTGATCTTAAAGTAACACAATCTATGAAGGTACAGAACTTCTCTGAAGGAAATAATAACATTGTTAATATGGTAGGAAAAAGTAAGTAATAGCACTTCAGTCTGGTGGAATGTGTTTTTTTCTTTTTTTTTTTTTTTTTTTTTTTTTTTTTTTTTTTTTTTTTTTAATTAATTTCTTCATTCTCTTGGCAACATTTGGCCATAAAAATAACTCTTGGCTGAAGCGAACATAGTAAAATGTTAGAGCAATGGGGTGTCTCCTTGCTTCCTGGCAGATTCTTTTCTGATTCCTATTTTCTTCTAATAGTAACTATCTGCATGCATGAGAAATGTTTGGGATTAATGTGAATCTAGCCTGAATTGTCAGAACTTTGAATATTTCAAACCTTGCTCTTTTTTTGAGAAAATGAGTAACCATGACAGGAGATAGAGTGCAGGAAGTTCAGCCAGTGGATTGGGTAGGTGGTCTGCTGCTTACTCAAAACAGGAATTATTTTTATACAGCTTTTTGACCTTTGGGATTTTATATCTGGAGTATATTTGCAGCCATACTTAGATGAAATAGAGATATGGGATATTATATAATGTTTTGTTTTTGTATTAAATGCCAACTTGATTTTCTATCAATTTTTAATTTTAAGCATGGTGCCAGGCCTATTTATAGGCAGAATTTTGTATGTCATCTATGAACTAGCCTGAGCATTTCTAATAGAATATATGCTTGTCTCATATGATTTTGTCCAACCATGATATTAAAATAGGAAATATGAAATGGCTGTATTATTCCAGATAAGAGACGTGAAGCTAGATTTCTTTCACTTCATTTCTTTTCACTAAGTTTTTTCCAGGTCAGTGGAGGATATGGTGCTATTTGCAGTATCTTTTAAAAGGCACTGATCTCTAAGTTGAGATGGAGGACCACTGCCACCTGGAAAATATTGGCAAGATTTGAACTGTTAATTGGTGTAGTGGTTCTGTAGAAAACGTGGAGTTTGCTGTTGAACTCTGTAGATTGACTCAACTCCACTCAATTTTATAGGAAGTTTTCATAAATATTATGTGTAAATCCATCTGTGTAAAACTAAGTAGCATAAAAACTTTTTGTTGTTAACTTGTGAATGGTTAGGGGTGACACAGTGCTTAGTAGTGGCGTATTTCTTTGCTTGGATTCAAGGCAATCAGCATTTGGATTGGTTTTTTTTTTTTAGATAGTTATGGCTCATATATTTTAAGGAATATATATGCATGTAATCTGAAAGAAAATCTGAAGGCAAAAGTCAGGATGGCTTTTTTCAAGATCCATTCTCTGCAGATATACTTTCATTAGAATTATTTTCTCCCTTTCTCTATCAAGCTTTTAAATTAAAATACTCAAATTGTTTGTGCAGTGGGAGAGATTACTGTGCCTGTTATTCACCTTATCTTTTGGACTCGTATTAATCTATAATTCTGTGAATTGTTATTGTCAAAAAAACTTGAAATGGATAATTCTGACCTGCTATTACGGGAAACTAAAGGCGAAAATTTCTTTATGTGAAGGGAAAGTAGAAGGCTCTTTATTCATTAGTACTTTTTTTGGACCTAATATTTAGAACCATGAGGAGGAAGAAAACTGCTTTAGTGCAGTTTTCATAAATATTATGTGTAAATCCATCTGTGTAAAACTAAGTAGCATAAAAACTTTTTGTTGTTAACTTGTGAATGGTTAGGGGTGACACAGTGCTTAGTAGTGGCGTATTTCTTTGCTTGGATTCAAGGCAATCAGCATTTGGATTGGTTTTTTTTTTTTAGATAGTTATGGCTCATATATTTTAAGGAATATATATGCATGTAATCTGAAAGAAAATCTGAAGGCAAAAGTCAGGATGGCTTTTTTCAAGATCCATTCTCTGCAGATATACTTTCATTAGAATTATTTTCTCCCTTTCTGTCAAGCTTTTAAATTAAAATACTCCAATCGTTTGTGCAGTGGGAGAGATTACTGTGCCTGTTATTCACCTTATCTTTTGGACTTGTATTAATCTATAATTCTGTGAATCGTTATTGTCAAAAAAACTTGAAATGGATAATTCTGACCTGCTATTACGGGAAACTAAAGGCGAAAATTTCTTTATGTGAAGGAAAAGTAGAAGGCTCTTTATTCATTAGTACTTTTTTTGGACCTAATATTTAGAACCATGAGGAGGAAGAAAACTGCTTTAGTGCTTCTAATTCACAGTGCTGGTATCTGGCAACTGCTTAGTTTTAACCAACACAAAAAATTGTGCCGTGTTGTAATTACTTGAATGACTTGCATTATAGTATACAAAATTAATGCAACTGTCATGATGGAGACCATGGGTGCACAGGAGTTTTAATTTTTGCTAGTACTGCCTTTATGCTAGTGGTATGCTATGCTTTATAAGGTGAATGAATAATGAATATGAATTTTCAGAAGCTGATGATGTAGTTGAGTAATAGAAAAAGGGCTGTCATGAAAGATGCAGGAGTTTTTTTGAAGACCTTTACCACAAATATACACAAATAGATTTTTTTTTCTTTTGTTGTGGAGTTCATTGCTGTTTAAGTAGGGTTCCTCACTATGCAGTGTGACCAGAAGTTACTATCTTTTAAGTAAAAGCTTATATCAGAGAAAGAAAACTAGGCTTTCCTACTGAGCAAGTGATTATAAATGAAATTTTCCATGCAGCAATTTCCAGCTGATGTGAACTGCATTGATCCCATATAATACAGCCTGATACGGGCAGAATTGGATTTGAATTTCTACACTTGAGCTGGTGTGATGAACCTCAGAAAGGTGAACTAGAGTAATGCCATTTAGTTCCTCCTGTGGAGGAAGTTGGCAGTCTTGGGGAATTACTGGTTGTACACAAGTCAGCATAAAAGCTGTTCTACTACTACTTGCATTCAGGAGAACTGGCCACATTATGTCTCTTAAATAATTCTCTGGTCGCTCTGCTGGTCACACTACAGCTGGAGAAGTAGGTACCATTTTGAGGTGCAGATGACATGGAAAAGTTCTAGAAGAAGGAAGTCTAGAAAATGATTCATGAGGATTGCTAGATTAAATTGCTTTATTCAGAGAAGAAATGGCTGAAGGTAGATGATTGTAAAAGATGAACAGAAAGAGGAAGAATTTTTTGATTCCCAGGTCTATGTTCAGGAAATATGTGTAAGTAAGAATAAAAGGTGAATTAGACATTTAGAAATACTTTCTAATAATGAGTCATTACTAAAATAGATTGCCTAGGAAGATTGTAGACTTCTGTCATTGAAATTATTAAAATCAGATTAGACAAATAACTGAAAAATATTTCATTATAATCTGAATTATAAAAATATAATAATATAGTTGGGATAGGTTTTAGGGCATGTTGTAACTGAAATGGCAATTTATGGGGTTTTTGGTAAAAAAAATTCAAGTACCACTTTGTGAGGAGGTAGAACAAAATTCTTGAGTAATTAATGCAGTATTTTCACATCTTATTTTAAAATAGAATAAATATTACATTTAACATTATAATACTAATTTTATCTTCTGCATCTGATTTTTTTACCAGATCTTTATAAAACTGTGCCCACATTTCAAGTCACTTTGTGGGTTCCATCTGAGTTACATATTCAGATATCCTATTCTAAACAACCTGTCCTGGTCTGTGTTCTGTGAGTTTATATAATGTTGTGCAGCCTAAGCAAGGGAGCAGATTACATTTATGTAAGTGAAAATACATTGCATAAGTAAGATGCCATATAAGTTTGGACTTTGAAAGCAACATCTGCTCCTATGCAGAGTCCTTTGTTGTTTTGGGGACTATTGCAAAAATGCACTATAGAACAATAACCCTTTTCAGAAACACAACACCTGCCAGAGTAAACCTTAAATTGATGTTTTGCACCAATCAGAGTTTATATCCCAGCTAATTGAGTTTTGTCTTGAAATACAAGAGATCTCCTCATAGGGAAAATTGTTTATGTGTTGTAATCTTGATTTTACTTTTCTGGGATTTTTGGATTGTTTTGGAGCATGGTTTTGTTTAAAATGCTGTAGAAAGATGGACTCAGGATGAACTGAATTCATCTCTAGGATTTTCACTTTGCAACAGAAAATGCTACTTTGTCAATGAATAAACTGAAGCCTCTCTAAGAGCAGGCCTGTATTACTTGGCATGTGAGAAGTTGTTGTGAGTGTCCTTTGTGTTTCTAAATATAACTTCTTCTATTACTGTAAAGCAGTATGTAACAAGTAGAGGAGTGTGATTGGCATATGCAAATATTTCCTTAACGTATTGAATATTTATTCCTCTTGATAAGTCATTGAAGAAAAATTAGAGCAACAGTATGTTCAGTATATCCTTTTTTCATATGTGAAAAAAAAAATAACCGGCAGCAAGTTATACAATAAATGTAAAAATGCAGGAAAATCAAATGCAAATTCTTTGAATTTTTGTTAGGTGCTAGTCAGTGCTTTATGCCTGGAAAAGAAAAATCTGCCTTTGTGGGTTTTTTCAGAAGATCCTGTTTTTCAGATATTCCTTTGAAAAAATACTGGAAAACCTTCTTAGTCTGTCATTCAATATTGTGGTATGAGAAATGGCCACTTGATCACTTCTGCATTTCTTTCTCACTGATTCAGGCTTGTACTGTCAGGTGGTCTGAATTTTTTTCCCCTTCTTTATTAATATATTCAGCTGATCTCAGACCTGTGCAGTCTCTTTCCCTGCTGTAAATGTTAGGCACAAGGTCTCAACTAGAAAGGTTGCCAGTACTTCTATTTATGAAGAACTTCATCTTTTAACTTTGAAGCACAGTTATTGATTTTTATTTCTTTTTAATAAAACATTTTCATAAAAGATGAAAAGGAGATGGAGCAAAATTTTTCAGCAATGGAGAGACTAGCTCTTGACTGACACACCAGTACTGATCTTGAGATGGATCCATCAAGGAAAATATGCTCTATATTGTATATTCAGATAGATCTGAAGTAGGAGTTGCAAAGTAATCCAACATTTCTTAAAATTATCAGTAGAAATGTGACACTAAGTAATATAGACTTAAATTGGTTTTTTTATAACTCTTTATTTAATAGTGAATATTTGTAATATTCTGAATGTAGCTTATGCTTTGTTTCACCTAAAGCACCGATATTATAAATCAGACCTCTCTCCATCTACCAGCAGTTTTGTGGATCTTCATGTTCTGCTGGTGACAGAAAATAGCCAATGACTTCTCTGGTTTAAATTAGTGCCCCTCTCTAAAAGATTTGGTGGTATTATTTTCTGCAGGAAGATGCAGGATATGACAAGATTGCGTTTTTCACAGCTCTATAAATATTACAGCAGGAAGGGCCATTTTAATAACCTGCTCTGACGTCTTATGTATTGCAGGCGTAGATTTCATCTGACTACTCCTTCACTTTGGACCAATAATTTCTGACTGAACTAGAATGTACTTTTTTCCTTGAAATGCACCAGTCTTGGTTTAAAGTCTCTGCAGTGGTAAAAATTGCCACCGTACATTCTTTATTTGCCATTATTTTATAGCAGTGGTAATAGTCCAGGTGAATGTAGATATCCCTTTGGTTGCCCTGTGTTGGCTTTAGCCCTTGCATTTCTGGTGTGTCTGTCTGCTAGGTGAAACCCTGTAGTGTCACATACTCCATGGAATTGCTGACTGCTGACTGATTACCTTGGTGAGTGACTGATCTGTCACTGGTGCTTCTGAATGCTTTTAAACGTGCAGCATCCTGACATCTTCCTGTTGTTTGGTAGATCTGTTTTACAGTATATTGAGATGGGAAATGTTCTCTTGGCATGTACCCTCTAATTCTTTATAGGCTTTGATTACAACCCTGCCAACTAGGAAAAAATATTGTTGAGAATATTATGAAAGCTGATGTGCAATTTCAAATGACAATACACAGCATCAACTGCTCCCCTGTGTGTTCTGTTCAGGAGGTTGGAGTCTGGGTGTGCTAAACCTGTGGTGCCTGGGCAGGCCACACAAATTGTTCTGGGTTCCTCTCATCACTGAGGCTTTCTCAGTGGTGGGCGAGGAGTGGGGTGCAATGCAGGCACCTTTGTGACTCATGAGTACATAGTCAGGGTGACTCATCTGGATTGTGGTCATTTGACAGAATCACTGGTGGCCACAAAGGAAAACTGCTGATGAATCCTGGCTTCATGTGAAAGAGAATATTGCCCTTGGCTGGGCAAGGGGTTACCTGAAAGTGGTACTGCTTATCTTTGTGAGTTGTGGGATTTGGTATTTGATAGCACTTGGAAAGAAAAATAATACAGAAGAATTCTTGGTATGACTCAAGAAACTTATAGTAATTTCCATCTGTCTTGCTATGTATTTATTTTAAATAGAACAAGCCCTTATCTTACCATTTTCTACAAACATTATTGCAAAGCAATGCTGTGCTCTTATTTATTTACTTTTTTTCCCAACAAAATGAAATGGCTGTTTGAGAGGCTATCTGCTCTTCCAAAAGAAACTACTTGTCAAAAAATTACCATCCTAGGAGACAAGGGAAATTGTTTGTACTTTACTAGTACCAAAGGGCTGATCTAATAAAAACAACTCTTTTAAGTCACCTCCATTGCACTATACAACTACTAAGAAGGCAATGGTCATGACTGCAAATGAGTACTTGTAATATTCCACACTTCTTCCAGAAAAAATATGTTCTGTGGATTGCTAAATAAGACTTTACTTCTGTATATAAATCATATGACAGCTCTGAAGTTATTTTGATTGGAATATTATGTATTATTGCCTTTAATTAAAAAAAAAAAAAAAGAGCATGCAAAGCAGATGAAAGTTTTTCTTATTTAGTGATACTTAATGATTTTCTTTCTACAATATAGTGAAAAATGGGTGTTTCTGAGGATGTTTTTATATTTGTTGTTATTTGTTATTAAAGAGTGGGCTGGTCTGTTTCCCTAGTGGAGTAGGCCACTGGAGATGTGTGTTAAGGCCTGAACATAATCATAAAGGATGCAGAAATTAGAATGGGTTAGTGAAGATACAATGTGCTGAAGATAGCAGGCTCTTTCAGAAAGCTTTTATGTTAATAGATTATTGAATTTCATCTGCTGTTTTATCGCTGCAGAGATTAATACAAAGTAATATATATGAATGGATGAAAAAGGTTCTCTTTCTACATAAAAGGAATTTCTATATGTGATGAATATTGAGCTATTATCACTCAGAAAAAAGTTACAGCAGATATTTCTGTTTCAAATGTCAGAATGGTAGTTGTTAGAAGAGCAAATAAAATCTTAAACAGGAATAAAGAATAAAATGGAAATAATATTGCTACTGTAATAATGGGCTACTGTACAGATTCATGGTTCACTTGCATCTTGAATACAATATGCTGATCTCTGCTGCATCTCGGCAGGCTCTAGGAGAATACAAAAATTTATTAAAGGCAGTGAGCAAGGAATTCTCAGGTTGGAAAAGGGGCAGAGGAGGGAAAGAAGGGAAATAAAACACAGATCATTACATTTTGAGTGGTATAAAGCATGAACCCAGAGGCACAGCTGTGGACTGAAAGTGTCCCTGAGCTGCAAGTCATAGAAGGTGGTGTGATGCTGTGTGGAGAATCTGCAGGGATTTACTCCTTCTGGATAATCACTGGGGAGCACTGTGCAGAGACAGGGTACTGAGAAGGAATAACAGAGCAGCAGGCTGACAGATGTGCTTATTCAAATTTATATCTTAATTTGTCTTGATCTAGGAGAGTTTTCGTATGGCTGGTGTTGTCTAATTTCAGAAGTAAGTTGTAATGCAGTGGCAAAACAAATAAGCAAAGCAAACCAAAATGCTCTTAAACAAACCCCCCTTAGATTGACTTGGTTCCTTTGCAGGTAAAGGATAATTTCAATTATTTGCTATTGAACTAGAAAAAATACAAGTGAATGCCTGGAGGAAAGAAAAAAAAAAATCAATGATATTAGAACAATCAGAATTCAAGTTTTTATGAACACAAATAGTGTGATGAGAAATATGAAGAGAGACTCGACTGTTTTCCCCATCCCAATTTCCTTTTCATCAAGAAAGATTCTATTGACATGTCGATGATTCATGTTCTGTTTTCTCTGGTTTATTACAGCCCTGTTTTTCCTCTTGTAGGTTAACAGAACCTTCTGGATATTTAACAGATGGACCTATAAATTACAAATATAAAACTAAATGCACATGGTTAATTGAAGGATAGTAAGTATCTATTTTCATAGCCTACATTTTCTAAACAGTTTGCTACTATGTGTTGTAGGGATCAAAAGAACTCCTGACATAGAGACTGCATGAGGGTATAATAAGAACAGTTTGGTGATTTGGTACTTTGCTTAGGTTTTGTTTAGATATTATACAGAATTTTAAGAAAAAGGTATTAGGATTTTCAGGACTGCTTAGAGTTGGCCAAGATCCATTTCCATTCAAATTGCTGGCAAAAATTAGGCTGACATTGATATTTGGCTGGTGCTTCAGGCCCTCAAAACCCTGTGATAAACTTGTTGCATATTTGAGTACCTTTACATAAGTTCCAAAAGTAGTTACAGAATCCCTTTATTTAACTCATTACATGGCTTATCTTATTTAACTCACATCAGTGATAAATCAGCAATGGCCTCATGTACAGAATGCTTATTCAGTTATGTGTTCCTTAAAAGTTAGTGCTTCTATAAAGTATTTTCTTTGAATTTTACCGTTCCTCATGTACTTAGTTTTGAAATGGTTTTGTGCCTACAGTTTAGGTTCCTCTTGCCTGTTGCTAATTTTTCAGTTTATGCAGCACAGAAACAGACATGCCCGAAGAAATAATGAGACACATAAATTAGTATGGCTAAGTGTTAATGGCACAAATTGGTTACATTTCAGGAGGATTTCACCCCCCCAGGATATGGGTTGGGATTTTGCTCACTGTAGTTCACAATTGTAGAATAAAATTACCTCCTTCTGTATTTCCATGTTGTCATAATCTCAGTTATCTTGGCTATCTGCTTTGCTGCTGCAGTTCAGAAATGATGTGTCTGATCTGACTTTGGTCTGCTTATTTGCAGACAGTAATTTAAATAAAGCAGCAGCGAAGTTATGAGTGTTTGCAAAATCATTTAAATGGAATCTTTATTATCTGGAAGACCAAGCTATAGCTGAATATGTGTCTGACCTAGCTAGGCTTCTCTTTTTGCTCAGGAATACTTGCACTGCACTGCACTAAAGTGGAAACACACCTCAGCACCACAGGCAAACTGTGCTTTGAAGCTGTTCCCCACTCCATTCCTCCTGCTCTCAGGGGATGGCAGAGTGGGAAGATGGAGGAATCAATGTGCTGCACAGTCTGGGGAGGAGTAAAGCAACAAAATGTCCAAATGTCAGCACACAAAGAAGTCATATATGTGTATAATACTATGTCTTAACAAATGAACAAAGAGCTCTCTCTAAAGGATCTGTCACAAAACCCACGTTTCCCAAACCGACAAATTGCACTCAAGCCTGTCAGTAGCAAGGAGAACTACAAGGCAATAATACATACATATATATATATGTATATATATGCCTGGTAATTCTGTGATATGTGAAAATTGCCCTTTCAAAAAGTTTACAGATTGATTTGAACCTCGGCCAAAGTCTGGTGATATTTCCCACTTGTTGGCAGAGGGGAGGAAGCAGACACTTGCACTAATGTTGGTTGCAGTTTTGGATTTGTGTTTTAAGATTTTTATTTTCAATAATTAGTGTAATACTGGGAAGAGGATGTGTAGGTGATTTTATCTTGAAAGATT
The DNA here is from genome assembly GCF_017590135.1 of Pyrgilauda ruficollis. Lineage (NCBI taxonomy): Eukaryota > Metazoa > Chordata > Aves > Passeriformes > Passeridae > Pyrgilauda > Pyrgilauda ruficollis. Next base: position 7,385,194 of record NW_024513654.1, on the reverse strand, counting down.
CTTTAAAGTTCATAGTATTGACATTGTAAAGTAAATTTAATGTGTTGAGATATTTTAGTTGCTCTAAATTTGTGGTTCTGAACACTGATAAATCTGGTGAATTTATGCCCCTTATTAACTTTAGGGATCATTAGCTGTGAACTGAATATGTTATTTTAAAATTTTCTAAGATAAAGGGTAATATTTGCTTGCCCGGGCTTTTGTTATTTAATACTTTGAAATATTTAATTACTACTCAAAATGTTTTAATGGAGTTATGTTGGCATGATCAATTCTACTGTGAGTTCTTGATCTTATGGTCTCTGTAATTCTTTGAATGTGTTACATCAATGTTCTTTTTTTTCAGCCCAAATGCAATACTAAGATTAAGATTTAATCACTTTGCCACAGAATGTAGCTGGGACCATATGTATGTATATGATGGAGATTCAATATATGCACCTTTAATAGCTGTATTTAGGTGAGTGTATTTACTAATCTTTCTGTCCACGTAGTCATGTATGGACATTTTCAGATATTGGGGAAAAAGGTAGGATTAGAGACTTTAATATGTTAACTAGATTGCTTTCTTATCTTAATATTATGGGAACATGTATGTAAAGTTGTATTAGAATGCACTCCAAAACATTATTGTTTAGGTTATATAATCACAGCAGAAATCCATTGTGTGGATACTTACTGCTGGTATTGAATGGAATGTTAATGCTTATACACAGGCACTTTCCTGGAAACCCCTGACTTACCTTGCAGATACATGGACAAATGTTTTATACCTTGTATACCTGTTATTAAAAAAACATTTAAATTTATATTTATGAGTCATCTTGTTTATATAGTTAACCAGCAGAATACCAAACTCCCTCTTTCCTTTTTTTTTTTTTTTTTTTTTTTTTTTTTTGTAATTCTAAATCTGCCAAAGTTTGCTTAAAAACATTTTTCTCCTTTTCCAGTGGTCTAATAGTCCCTGAAGTGCGTGGAAATGAAACTGTTCCTGAAGTGGTTACTACATCTGGCTATGCATTGCTACACTTCTTTAGTGATGCTGCTTATAACCTCACAGGGTTTAACATTTTCTATTCGTAAGTATTTTTGTCCTAAGTAATTACCTTTGTTTTTTTTTCAATAGCATAAGTGTCATACTCAATGCTAAGTGTCTAAAACAAGTGTTTAATAGTCTAAAATTATTACAGGCTGGGCTTGTAATAAGTTCTTAACGAATGAGTTAGGGAAAAAAAAAAACTCCTACAGACAGAGTATGGTTTTTTTGAGTGAAGTCACATGGCCATTGCCAGAGCATGTTTCTCCTGTGCCATATGGAACTAGAATGTATCCCCTCCAGTGTTTATCCAACACATATAGTTGTCATATGGACTAGAAGGGAGATTATATCTGCTGTCATATAAATTCCCTTCTCTTGAACTGGAATAATCTGTTGCTTGATTTTTCTTGCTGAATATACTGTGGCTTTTGAAACCTTCCAAGCAGTTCCACTTGGATTTTTGTGCCAGCCACAAAAAATTTATTCCATTTCTTTTCCTCTTGGGTATTTCCCCTCCTATTTTCCATCTCAGTCTACGCTCTGCCTTTGTAGATCTTACCTGCACTGTGTGTCTTTTAGTTTCTGTGATGGCAAAGTCTAATCTGATATGACCATGATTGCTTTTGTCCAGCCTCCTTTTCTGTGTCAGCAGCTCCAAAGATACATCCAGCACACCAGAGCTTTTACCTTTTTATATGTCCCAGTTGTTTACAACTTCTGTCTCATTTGGGATGTGCATGTGAGACAATGCAACATCTCTTTATATTGCTTGCCCTGGTTCAAGAGGGAATTGCTTGGTCCAGTTGGACCTGTTTCTTCCATGATTGAAGATATGCCTGTTCCTTTCTCTCAATCCCTTCAGATTCTGAAATAGCAGTTATTGGGATGTGGTGGCCAGCATTTCATTTCTTATGTTGAAGTACATGCAATATTTTTGTCTTATTCTTTATTAGTTTAAAATTCCTATTTGTGTTTCTGACCATAGCTTTGCTCTTGGCACAATACTTGGTACGTTGTCTGTGGGAAGATTATTGCTGTAATTGGAAGCACATTGCCCACCTTTGGCTAGATAATAAATAGCTATTCAAAGTTTTGGAAACCTCACTATATATATTGCATTGGAAATAGCAGCCTAGAACACTGGGTATTTTTAATTTTTGTCAGTTGACATCAGTAAAATGCAATCACCTGGCAGATTTTCTATTGTAATTAGTTACATTTTTCAGTTATCCCTGAAGCTTTTATTACACTTTTTTATTTGTCTTGGGAGCAAATGGCAATTAGACTTGGCATTCTTAAGAAATGAGTGTATGTGCATTCTTTCATTACTTGGTAATGTGGTGCATGCTGCATATCATTACCTAATTTTTTTTTTTGGTAGCTTTTTTTGTAGCTGGTTTTTAATTCCATTACATATACAACTCATGAAACTCTATGCACTCTGTTTTTCTGTGTCTTTTATTGCAATGGATACTGTTAAAACATTTTTTTTAGTGAGCCAACAGTTACATTTTTATGATAAAGAAGTACCTACAATCACTTTTTATGGCTGCATTAACTTTGCTTCTGTCACTGGTCTATTGCACTCTGCTTCCTTATTTTTTGACTTCATCTTGATGGACCACTTGTATTCCTTAATACTGGGGAAGATAGAAACACAAAATCTGTGACCAAAGTGCCATTTCAGTAGCAAACTGTATTACTTCAGAACAGTCTGAGTAAATTTTCTGTTCCTTGGAGTCAGGCAACTTTCTTCCAATTCTGCTGATCCAGTTTTTCTCATTTTGTTTGAATCCTTAATGAACCAGAAGTGAGAAATGGTCTGCTTTCCAACTAATATCTCCTGATGGAAAAACTTTACTATTCACCTTCCTGCAGAACACTCCCTGCGAGGTTGGGGGAGAAGTTCCTCACAGCTGTAGCATACAGCTGTTAATGCCATCAATGGTTTTAATGCCATGTGTCTTACCAGGTAAAACCCTCAGGAGATTTGGAATGATGGTCAGATGTGGCATTTTCTATTTTAGCAGTGAAACAGAATCAGTCCTTTGAGAAGTGAGTCTCCAGAAGACAAAAATGTGTCTCCTCAGTGTCCTACCACAACTACATCTTTTCAAAGGCCAACCTTGAACAATTCTCTGCTAACTTTTAACGGCTCTTTCTTCAGTCAGTTAGAGCTTCATTCAGTAAGGAAGACTGTGAACAGTATCCATCTCACATCTGCAGGGAGTGGTCTGTATTATCATGAGAGGATTGTAGTAACACTTTATTCAGAGTTTGCTGTGAGTCATCGAAAAGAGTTTCAAATCCTGTTTGGATTTCATCAGGCCCATACTGCCTGAGTTCATGGAAACTCTTGGACCCACATATTCCATGTACTCCATCTTCCCTCCTTTCAAGGGGTTGCTTGCCTTTCTGGAACCACTTTGCTTAATTTTGCACTCCAGTTGCCTGTGATGTCAGTGTTTGGTAGGGTGTATCACGGAAATGCTAACTCCCAGAATAGTCACAGACTTCTTTCAGCCTAGGCTCTCCTGTTTTTGCATCTTGGACTGCAGACTTAAGGTGACTCTTTTATTAAGGATTCAAAGCATGAAGTGCTACCTGTAAGTAGTTTCTTATTAGCCATCTTGTATTTTTTCCTTTTTCTTCCCTCTTTATTCTTCCCAGATGTTAGGCACACTGTTTATAGTATGGACCAAAGCTACTCAGAAAAACCCTTAAACTGTTGCCTGAGTGGAGAGTTTAAGCTCAATTACTTCCAGTGTGGTTGTTTCTAGAAATAACAAGCATTTGAAGGGACTGAGTGCTTATACTGGAATATAGGACAAAAGTAGGGGGTGATCTGTCCAAGCAGGGCCTGTCCTTCTGCTTAATGTCAATATTTGTTGCAGTGCAAGGTGTTTGTGATCCTGAGTGCATCAAAGACTTTGTATGTAAGATTGGATCAACACCTTTTGAGCTCACTTAACCTTAAAATCATCATTAAGCTTGTGTTTTATCAGTAAATAGAAATTTTTCATGGTAAAGCATACTTTATCTGACAAATACTGCTGGAGTACTGTCAGATATCTTACATATTTATTTTTTTTCAGAATTAACTCTTGCCCTAATAACTGCTCAGAACATGGCAAGTGCACAACCAGTGTGTCTGTACCGAGCCGGGTGTACTGTGAGTGTGACAAGTACTGGAAGGGAGAGGCCTGTGACATTCCCTATTGCAAAGCCAACTGTGGGAGTCCAGATCATGGCTACTGTGACCTGACAGGAGAGAAGCTCTGTGTCTGCAATGACAGCTGGCAAGGTAAGCTTTGCTTAGTTCAGTGTCTAGGTAATTTGATTTTCTCCCTGCTCTCCTTTTAATGTCACATCATTGCATCATATTTTTAGTGTTTCCTGAAGTAAAGTAGCCACTGTCTGCTTTTTGTTGGGTATAATTTGTAGCAGCCTCTCAATGAAAAAGAAAGGTGAACTGCTTTGTTACAATGGTGCAAGACTGTCTTGGGCTAATGGATGTACTGTAAGCATGTGGTGCAGTTTTCCTCCCGTACCATATATCATTGTTTCTCATTACAGATAAATTATTTAGGATCCTAAATGTTTAATTCACTTACTATAATTATGCTAGATGCTTGTGGATTTTTGTTTTTATTGTTTGCCACTTCTGTTACAAGTCTCAATTGGCTTAGCTTGCTATGCTTAGAAATTGCCATTCTCTTAACAGAAATATTAAAATCCCTCCAGATTACTTAGCTGATCTGCCCTCTTCCCATGGCTTCCTGCCTTTGCTCTGTTTTATTGCTGTTTATTTTGACATGTCAAAGGAAATGACTTTTTAACTCCTATTAGCTGTCACACCTATTACTCCACAGGCATGATGAGATCTAATACATTTCCCTTCTTAATAATTAATGAGTTGATCATTCAAAGGCAGTCTGTGCACCCACAGAAGGGAAGTGGTTTAGCAATAGTCGTTGAATGGAAATAGTGTAGACTTATTACTGAGTCGTTTAAAACCTTCCAGGACCATAGAGCACAAAAAGATCCTGAAAGCTTAATCTCTCTCCAGAAGTTGTGAATAGAATTTGCAGCAAGACTCACCCTTTTAGTTTTGCATGGATTCCTTGCAATGTCAAATTGCTGAGTACAAAATGGGGAAATGTCACAAATCTCTGGAAATGCTTTTTAGGCTATACCTTCAGATACAGTGCTATGAACTTAATTAGAAGTTTTAAGCATAAAATAAAATTAGAAATCTGACTACTGCTGCTAGTGCCTTCCTTTCACCTGGCATTTCTGTACATACTAGCTTCCCACTCTTTCCTGCAGATCATATAAAGAAAATTTGCTTCATCATTCCTTGGACTTTCACTGAATCTACATGGATTTCAATTAATTTTTTAAAAAAAATTCTGTCTCAGATGAACTGGCTTGGATATATAATTATTTTTCCTTACTAAATACCAAACTTTCCTTAAGCTCTGGGACATGACTTTCTTGTCTGCTTTATTTCTTGATTTATTTATACCTGTGTATTCTGTGCTTTCTGTACTGATACTATCTTCTGTGCAGATTATTTGCAATGATGGAATCATAAATTTTTCTCTTGCTGTCTGACAAGTTTTTCTTGGGTTTGGTAATTAAAATCAAAGCTGAAGGGTCTTGATTTGTATGCTTTAGGAGAGAATTTCATGTTTCATTTTTTATTACTATTTTCTTTTTATCTTATTTTGAGTAACTTCAGTGCCTGTCTTAAAAAAAAAATCATTGAAGTGCATTGATTTGAATGTATAATAACTAGAATCCCCGATTTAGAATAGAAATCCCAGAATTTCCTATTTTATTGCATGGAGTTTCTTTTACAATGGTGACATCTTGTGGGTGTTGTTGAAGGAGCAGCTCTGAAGAACATTGCACATTTAAAACAAGGATTCTGCGAAAAGAGAACACTTTAGGGTATTCTTTGGGATGGAAGTTCAGCCTAACATATTATTTAGATATTATCTAACAGAATCTGTTGATGCCTGCTGCTAAAAGGCTGTGGATGTAATTCAGGGCGGGGAAAAATAAAAGCCTTAAAACTACTGACTTGCTCTCTCTTTCTTTGCTAGGTACATGTAAAAGAGAAATCTCTCTTTAGCTGAGACCAAAGTGGTAGCTCTTGCACAATTTGACCTATTTAAGAATTTTATAGAAAGATGCTTCCGCTGAATATGTTTTCACAGCCAGAAGATTCTCTTTGATACCAGGAACACCATGTCTTGGATTGTTTTAAGCTGTAAAGGAGCAGAGAGATTTCCAAACAGTTAAAAACTTCTGTGACAGGTGAAAAAAAAAATCAGGATGACTGGAAGGATAGCAAACAGTTCCACATTTTAAAGAGGATTAAGTGGACTGTCTTTGAAATTGCTGAAAACATTGCTGACTCCTGGGTGTAGCACGGAAAAAAAAAAGATTTGAAGGTTCCTGAAATTGAGAGAAACTTTATTGATGCTTTGATACTCAGCACTGCAAGCAAAAGGGGAATCTGTCAGAGAGGATTTACAGGTTGTGTTTAAATTAGTCTTTAAGAGGATGAGTAGTACCTTCAAAGCAAAGCTGGTCCTTCTCGTTTATTGTGTTCTGGATTGCATTGTGAGGTGGTTTGGAAACAGGAAGTACATTCCTTTTATAAGGAGCTACACCAAAAATGGGGTCTAGGGTTGCACATAGTGCACACCAGCCCCAAACAGGCATTCAGCCCTAATCCAAAGTTAAAACACCAATAAAATTTCTGGAACACGTACAGTTAGTTGGTTCTCCCTACAGAGCTGCTCCTAGCAGATAAAGATGTAACAGAAGACCAGATTCTGAAATTAAACTAATTAACTTCGAAATAAGTCCATTAGCAATTCAGGCAACTTGAATTTTATAACATCTCTCTAGAGAAAAATTAGTCTTTCTGTAAAGAGAAGAGTAAACAATGTAAGTATAAAAGGAGCTATGACTACTGCAGTGTAAATCAGTGTGTTGCTTGCTTGGTACTATGGCATTTATTCTAACAGCATCTTGAGTGTGAGCAGAATAACTCTGTCAAAGTCTGTCCAACTCAGGTTATCCTGAAAGGACTCACTGGATTTGGGTTTGTTCCCATTTTTCAGCAGAAGACTTTGATGTCAGACTCTCTTGTTTGGCCTGCCTTATTCCCCAACACTGAGATTTAGCAAAGCTGTGCTTTTGTGGTGCTGGGTTACTGAAACTGGTGGGGAAGGTTTGACATGGGGGCTCAGGCAGCAGCAGGTGAAATGCAGCACTGGGAAGAGCTTGTGCCAAATGCCTGGAGACTGGAAATCTGAGACCTTGGCCCGTTGGGCCTGGATGTTCTTGAACAGAAAGCACACAAGTCTGTGCCTTCAGAGATGAGGACCTGTGATGTAACATCTGCTTGGGACAGATCTGTCTTTGGAAGGAAAAAGAAAATAGAAGCAGGTTTCTTATAACTCTTCTGCCCTGTGATAATGCCCACTTTGTCTCAATTTTACTTTTGTAAAAGTAAAATTTACTTGTCTCCCGTTCAAGTATAAATTCAGAAAGGAGAAACTGCAGTTTTACAGTTTTACAGACTGCAGTCTGGGAAATGTCCTCTTAAATATTTGTGCATTTATACTGAATATGCATATAAAGATAGATATCCAAGGAACATTTTTGTCCCCCAATTCTGTCCCCTTATTTCTGTGCTCCATGTTTGTAGATTTTTAAATGTTGATCATAGAAATGAGAGTTGTCTAAGAAAAGTTTACATCTATAGAATTGGTAGGAAGGAATTGTCTTGTAATGGATGGTTATTTAATATGTACTGGAAATATTCTTCAGATTTATCTTCAGGCGGAATTTAACGATTTGATAGGAGTCCTTGGAAGACTGTGCAGTTTGTAAACAAAATACAGCTATTGTAATTAGAAATTTAATGTCTGAAAATTGTGTGAGAAAAGTCAAGCATCCTTATTGCAAGAGAAAGAACATCACAGGTAAATGAAGAGCTAGCTCCAGTTTTAAATACCTTTATGGTGTCATTTGACAATTAGTGGAAGCAAATTTAGCAGAATTTATTTGATTTTTTTTCACTAAATGACTGCATTAATGGGGTTGGTAATGCTCTCTGTGTCTAATTAGGATGATATTTAGGAAGGGAGTCCCCTGCCATTTGTGAGTTTTAATGAAAAATGTAATCCATTTCGAATAAATCTATGACCCAAATATTTGTTTAAAAGGCATACACTTAAATGTATTAAAATAGAACTTGATTAGAATAATGATCCCAAGCAATACTTTGTCCTGAATACAATGAGTAGATAGTGCTGATCTCCCTGATAAGGTAAGAAACAAAAATTTACTTTATTATCTGCAGCACCTTCATTTAAGATTAGGAAGAAAGTGATTAATGCAGCTCAAAACCTGTTAGCTTCATTTCAGCACTGTATAGATTTCTAGACCATAACTTGAGGCAAGAAATAATGAAACATATATTGTGATTAATAACAAAACAGTTGAAATCTGAATTTATCAGTGTAGTTCATACAAAGATAGTCTGAAAGAAAAATTGACATGAAAATGCAGTATATTTTATCTGAACCTCAGTGTTTGATGACAGGAAATTACTGAAAATGAAGAGTGCATACACAAAGAAACAGTAAGGGGAACTCAGCTGCGTCATCATGAAATGTGAGTGGGTGTGCTGAACACATCTGGAAAGGTATCAGTGCTCCTTGAGGCTGATCTTGGGACTGATAATGTTACATAATTTTTGTAATCTGCCTATAAGGCTGCTAATGAAATCAGGTAATACAGAGGTGGAAGATACTTTAAATATGAAGGAGAACCAGAATATCCTGCAAAAAAGTCTGCAAATAATGTGTAGAACTTAATTACTTCAGCATAAATAGTAAATTAATACATTTAGAGACTAAGAGCATTAAGAATTTGTTTTATAGTCTTGGATTGAAATGTAGAATGTGACATGGGAGAAAGCTTGCTTGTCTATCTCAATTAGAACATGAACTAATTAACATTATTACTTTATGTGCTCTGCAAACTCCAAAGTGCCAAGTGCACTGGTAGGATGATCACTCATAGAAGTTCCAGTTGAATATATGACAGCATTAGTAGTATGCTTCATGTTTTGTTACTACAGTTTTATGAATGCAAATAGAAACAGTCTCAGAGGGAGAACCATTAGGATGGACAGGGCTATGGAAGACACTAACAGAGCATGGTTTGTTTAAACAATTAAGGCTGGGAGGGAAGAGTGTTGCTGTTTATAAACATTTGTGGGGTGTATAGACAGGCCAGGTCTTTAAGTACAGTGATAGCAGCACTGGTAGAAGAAAAATTAGGATAAACTGGTCATCAATACATCATTTGGGAATTGGGAGGAGGTTTTTGTCTTAGAGCTGTGAAGTTTTCTAGAAGTTGTTAGCAGAGATACTGGAGCTTGGTACCTTGCTGCCATTAGGATGGAGTCTCAGAATCTCTAGTTCAATGGGTATTGTCAGCTACAGCTGGTCTGGAAGTCCCTGCTTCTTTTAGAGCCTGAGGAGCAAAACCTGGTTTTGTTTAAGATGACAAATCTTGTGCGATGTCTACCTGAGACTCTACTTGTTCTCAGTTGTGGAAGACTAGGAGAGCTTTCCCTGCTTCTAGCAGACAATGCTGTGACATCTGGCCTTATCTTCTGTGCCAGCCTTGTTATCTTGAGTGTGGGATCTGGAGCTGAGCAGTTAAAGCTGGAGCTGTACCCATTCATGGCAGGCCCTTCAGCTCTTCTGGCTTCCCTGCTCAGATTGAGCCTGGACATCCATGGCCAGGTCACCCTTGGGTGATCCACTCTTCCTGAGGAGACAAACAGGGCTGAGGAACAGCACCCAGCACCCCGGGGGCGTTTCAAGAGCTGCATCAGCTCGTGTGCGTTAGGATTTCTGTGTCATTCCCGAGGAGCACAGCTTGCTGCCCTGCTGCTTTAGCTGGACACCTCACCAGGATCTCTCTGCCTGCCAGTGAGTCTCATTTTTCAGTAAGGCTGTTTGCAGGAAGGAGAAATACTTACATCCAGGATGGATATTGCAGAGCTGTGCCGGGGCAGTGTAGGGGTACGTGGGTAAACCTACTGTAGAATGCCTAGGAAGAATTACTGAGCCATTCTAGCACAACTGGTCTGACTGTAGGAATGGTTTCAACCACTGAGTTGTGGTGGTTGAAAAATTATAATAATATAATAATTCTCAATTCAAATGACCAGACAAACAAAACCAGAATAATCAACAAATACTTTTAAAATTGTTTTGATTAGATTGCGTGAAGAGCACTGTGAAATTTATATTCAACACATCAACACTTCTGTTTTTTTCTTCTGTGCTCCCAAAGGAAAAGATTTGGTTTGAAGACAGTAGATGATGTTTAGTCATTTAGGTGGAAATTGATCGTATGACTTAAACTACTGCAACAGATTGTTACTTTGGCTTTTCATGAAGCTCCTTAATATATAGAAATTAGATTACTTCTTTTGTGTGGTGGGAATAAATCGCTTTTTTAAACCTATAGAGTTTTTTCCTACCTTATAGGATAATGTAATTGACTTCCAGTTCAGGTTTATAAAGTTGTTTGCTGTTTTTAAAGCATTCCACCCCCCTGCCCCCCAGTGGATTGACTGACACATTAGGAAGATAAGAAAGAAACTCAATTTTAAATGAATGGAGAAAAATCATATTTGCATAAAACATAACAAACCATATTTTTCATTATCTTTGTTCTGCAGCTGTAGTGCTCTTTGTTGCACAGAAAGCACGTATTTAGCGAATGTAATGTTTCTGAAGAGAATAGGTATTTTTACTGAAATAATGGTGTATGTATTCAAGTAGGGAAATCTATAAATGATATTCATAAGTCTTACATTTACCTTGTTTTTACAAAGCAATAGCCATACAAAAGAATTTGCTTTTTAAATGATGTTTTGATAGAGGCCAGTACTATTCTATTGTTTTGCATTGTTGCAGCTACAGATTCCATTTTTGTCCCGATTGATAGATAACGTGGTCAGCCCTTGCCCATGGCAGAGGGGTTGGAGCTAGATGATCCTTAAGGCTCCTTCCAGCCCGAGGCTTTCTGTGACCTTGTGGCACAGTGGTGTTTCTGCTCTCCCTCTCACCTTTCCTGTCGTTCAGGTCTGACGGAGCACTGAGGCTGGAAGAGGGATGTCTGTGACGTTCTTCCATCACTGATCTGGCTAAGATTTTTGCATTCTTAACTGAGTATGCGGCCGTTTTCTTGCGTTCATTTTATTGCAGTCGGTGCCAGGTATCTCTGTCTGGATGTGCCGCTGGAATTCTGGCTCTGCTCGCCGCTCTCCGCCAGGGGTCCCTGCTGGCCGCGACATCCCGGAGCCCGGAGGCTCGCGGTGACAGCCGGCAGAGATCCGGCTTCTCCTCCTACCTGCAGGCACCGTTTCCATCTTCCTTGATCGAAAAATACTTACTCAATTGTTTATTTTAAAGCCCTTTTATATTTAAATTGTTTCCTCCAGTGATTTACCAAAACCACGATTTTGTTGAGGTTACAACTCTATAATAGTATCAATTATTAATGCTTAAAAAATAATATACTGAATTGTTCATGCTGTCATTAGACCTCATTCAGATACCATTAATCTTTTCTGAGGAGAAGGTATAATTAACTATGGGAATTGAGTGTCTCCATCGTTTAGTGAATGGAAGGTAATTTGGATGCAAGTGGACATCATTCTTCTGTGCTATACTAGGAAAAGTTGACAGCTGGTTATGTACACTTTGGATGCCTGGTTGTTGTGTATATAACAAGTTTCCCCCAAAATGACAATAAACATTGAAAAACCATAATCTCCCTGTGCTCCCATTCCCCCAAGATAATGTTTTAAAATTATTGTAAACTTGCTGTACATTACTTATTTAGCCTACTTAGTAAACTTCAGCAGCTCTCTCTTCTAAAATTGTCTGTTCTGTCCTTGACACATGTAAATCTTTGCATCTGGAGCACTCTTTGCCAGGGGAATATCCTTGCCGAAGAGATCTGATACTTTTTACATGAAGAGCTGTCTCCTCTTGTTTGCTTTGAACATGGCTTCTTCAAGCTGCATTTCATAAAACTCAGCTCTTTATATTCAGAGAGACTGTGGACTCTTCATATTCACCCTCTCTTTGTCATTTATTTTATAGACAATTATAATTAACTTCCAAATTTTGTTTTTTTCCAAGTGAAAAAGTCAGTAATTCAAAGAAATTTGGTGTTTTCTGTAATTGGAACATCCTTATTACTCTTCTGTAAAGAGTCTGCAGCACTAATCTCTTCTTTTTAAGTAGGACACAGTTTTCTAAAGTTACACAAGCCACAGATTTATGCAGTGGGGTAACAGGATTCTTGATTCTGACACGGTTCTTTATTTTGACCATTGCTGAATGGTGATGTAATATTTTCATGAGCTGTCCCGAGATGATCCTAAAATGTACCTTACTTTGTTTTCAATTTAACTATGTTGAATTTTGTGTATTTTATTGTTCAGTCACGTGGTCAGACAGGAACTTGTTCTGTGGTTCTTCAAAGGCCCTGAAATAATAACCTTTATTAGCAATATATATATATATATCTATATACACACACACATACACACACATACATATATATATATACTCAGGTTTAAAATAAGATCTAGAGCATAAACTGGTGATGAAGAGATCACATTTTTTGTTATTTTGTTATTGTGGAACAAATAAAAAATTGATTTTGCCGTTCATGATTGTAATAGTCGTATGGCTTAAAAAATTGTGCATTTTTCTGACTTTTCTTACTTTGACAAAAATGATTGGCTGAAATACGTTTGAAAATCATATGTAGTAGTTGTGGGTTTGGTGGCTTTGTATAATGGTCTATAAAATGTTACAAAATTTAATTATTCAAATAATTATTTTGATAAAGCACATGATAGTGTATTTTCCTCTTGAAAACAGATGCAGAATGGCATTAGCAAAAGGCAAATTTTTACTTCTAAGATTTAATATAGTATAATGCATATTGTAACTTAATTTACTGCAATATTATTTGCTTTGATAAACACTTATTCTGGTGCAAACACAGTGTAGGTTTTCTCCAAAGGTAACATACAGTGCTAAAAGTTTTAGACCTATATGATAGGTCATTTAAAAATGTGACGCTTTGTGTCTTTCTTTCAATTTGTGACTCACAGTCTCTTTTCTGAGAAGAATGTGGAAATGAATTGTTATTATTTGAGCTAATCTAATGCTTTCAATTAGATTGACATCCCATGTTGTCAATTTTTTCATTGAGCATCTGTTAAACATAACAGTGTACACCATATTTTATCAGAATGAGCAATCCTGACATCTGTAATTAAGCCTCCCCTGTTTCTGCTTTATTGGCTTTAACATCCCAGTCTAACAGATTGCACAAATTGCACATTTGTTTACAAAACAGGCCCAGATTGTTCTCTGAACGTCCCCTCCACGGAGTCCTACTGGATCCTGCCCAACGTGAAGCCCTTCAGCCCCTCCGTGGGCCGTGCTTCCCACAAGGCTGTCCTCCACGGGAAGTTCATGTGGGTGATTGGTGGCTACACCTTCAACTACAGCTCGTTCCAAATGGTGTTGAAGTGAGTGATTTCTCATTTCTGATGGGGCTTAGGGAAAACCGATCTTACCAGGGAGGGAGCTTCTATCTTCTAATTAAACTGAAAGGTTTATGTCTCTTTTAGATTCTTTATTAATATGCTAGTGATTTTCTTATGATTATAGAAAGTGAAAATATGGGCAACATCAAACTGTAGCTGATATTTATACATACTTCAGTTTGAAAAACTGCAAAACATAAAGAGCTTTGTGGTGATAAAATAGTGAAAGAAATTCACTGCTGATATTTTCACACAGTACATTTTGAAAGCCATGTTCATTATTGATGTTAATTTATGGTTACAGGACATTTGTATGTAGTGCTTGCACTTTGCCTGCTGGTGCCATTCCAGAAGGGTCAGGCAGGTCACCTGTATTCCACTTTTTTGTACTTATGGCAGTTTGTGTATTTGACCACCTATTGAAAACAAAGTTGAAGCAGCTGTAAATAGGACCCAGGTGATTTGGATGGTAACTTCATGTGTAGAGGCCCTAAATGTGGCAAATACAAGTGTTAGGTTCTATTTATTAGCATGTCATTAGCATGTTTACTTCTCCTGTTGTTGTCTAGCTGTTGCTTTCTTCCACACATTTGCAATCATCCAAAACAAATCCCATAATATTTTTGAATTTTCTTTTCTACTTTTGTAATTTATTTTTTTACCTCCCTCATCTAATGTTGTGCATTGATTAATTAGTTAAAATATAATGGGGATTAAAATCAACCGTATATATAAGAGGGTTCCCAACAGTAAATTTTCAGAGTAGTGCAAAAGCATGGGGCATGAGGAGTTTGGTGGGGTGGGTTTTTTTATGTGACTGATAGCAGAACAAATCTTGTGATTTTTGTTAGTTAGTCCTGTTTTCTGAGATTGTTGATGAGTCCCTTAAAGAGCTGCTCCTCTTCTGCTAGAGAAATATTTAGTGCACTGTTGTAATAGTTAAAAGGATCTTGTTGCCCAACTAACAAATTACCATGTCAGAGTTAGAGTTAGTTTGAACATACAAGCCCTTCCATTTCCTCTGCAGGTTCAAAATGTTTCTTTTCCTATTTCTCTTCCAGCTACAATTTGGAAAGCAGTATTTGGAATGTAGTGCCTGTATCCAAAGGGCCACTTCAGAGATATGGACACACTCTTGCTTTGTATCAGGTTTGGACTCTTCATTGTTCTGCATAAGAAATTTATATGTGTGTGCTGTTAGTGATCTTAAAATGAGTCACCATGAACGGAGACTTTTGAGGATAATTTAATTTGTAAATATTTTGTATTAATGTTTTCTTCTTCAATACTTAGGTTTATTGCATGGTTTTTGGAACAGAGATTGTGCAATACTTCTCAATCACTTTGCTGACCATAAACCTTCTGAGCTAAAGCTGCCAATAAGAGGCAGAGATGTGTGTGAGATATAGTTGGGATTGGGGGCACCATCCCCAGGGGCTGAGCCCCACAGGCAGAGCCAATTGCTGGTAGCAGGGTCCTTTGGCAGAGCCAAGGCAAGCGATGGCCCAGGTGTAGGGACTGCTCAGGGAATCCAGGAGCACAAGGAGACAGGACTGGAGAGAAGGCTCCAGTCTTATGCTTGAGGGGGCCATCAGGGAGACAAGCTACAGAGGGTGACAGGCTTGTTAACTGTGACAGAGAAATACAGAATTGCTGTCACAATTTTTCCTTTGTTTGCATAAGGCACCGCCAGCAGGGCAGGACAAGCAGGATTGTACCAAGTCAGACCCGAGTGTTCATCTCGCCTGGTAACACCTCTTGAATAATGGGTAACAGTGAATGCCTAGGGAAGACTATAAGACAAAATGACAGGAACTTACAGAATCTTCCTCAGAATACTGTCCTACTTTGCAGCTGGGACTTCCTAAAATAGGGTAGTATTTTCATGGAAAAATTATGAATCCCGGTTTTTTTTTTTTTTTTTGTTTTTTTTTTTTCTTCAATTTTTGGACCACATATTTATTTTAACATTGGCATCATCCTGTGCCTAAGAATTCCAGAATATTTTTTTTTAAGAAATAAAACCTTTTCAGGAACTGGTACTAGCTGGTTTAACTTTGATAATTCCTACTTCTTATTCTCCATTTGTTTCCTCATACTACTCATGATTTTCTGTAAGGCCATCACACATGCCACCATTTCTTTTTCATACTGAAAATACCTAGTGTTTTTAATAATCCTCTATAAGGAAGATATTGGATACATTGGGTAGTGTTGTACCATTGCCTTTACCTCTTCTAATTCTGTTATTTCCCTTTTGAAAAAGGAGGAACCACAGTCTTTAGTGTGTTCTTACCTCAGAAATTGATGTCACAGGGAATTCAGGGTCTAATTTTTTTCCTATTAATTCTTTAGAGTACTTTAGCATTTTAAAAATCTGCTGTTGGCTTTGAACTGGTATTTTTGTAGAACTGTCAGTTACATCCTCAGGATTTCATTCTGGGCAATTCAAAACCCATCCCCATATGTTTAGATTTTAAATTGTTTTTTCACATGGGCGTCTTTTCATTCTTATGCATGTGAGTATTTATTTACTCTTTAATTTTTTCTTGTATTGCACATGCAGTATTAGGAGATTGCTCTGCAATTATTTGCCTTCAACCATTGTCTCAGCTATTTTAAATAACATAGTAGAGTCAAAAAGTATTGCTGTCTTTCCACTCATCCCCATGCCAGCTTGTTTTTTTAACATATTGAACAAGCAAATCCCAGCTGCACATGTCTGTGGAACACCACTAGTGATCTTTATTCATTTAAGAAGTGATTATTTTTTCCCCCAAACTTTACTTTATAGACTTAATTAGCCTTGTGTTGTCTGCTTTCCTTGTTCCAGTACCTCTTAGTTCCTTTAGGGCATGAGGAATATTATCAAGCACCTTTTTGAAATTTCAGGTACATGTATCATCTGGATCTTTGATTTCTTCAGAAGAAGCCAATGCTTTATTTGAAAGATAAAACTTCCCTTTTCAAAACTTCATAGAATTTTTTTCATCTGTTTGTCTGTTTCAGAAAGGAATTCTGTCCTTTCTGCCTCTCCCTTACCAGGCTTTTGGTATAGACACGTTTTAAAGCAGGAATTTACATACTACAGACAGGGGTTAGTTCTTTAATTTCTTCAGAACTGATTCCACAGACTTTCTCTGCCAGGTTGTTTTTTTGTTTTTGGTTTTTTTTTGTTTTTTTTTTTCCCCCTACATTAACTTTGTTTTTAGTTTTTGCTATGGAAATACCTGTGAAGTCTACCATGAAGAGACAATTAACCTCATTTTATTGCTATGGTTTTCACTTCTCAGAATACTCCTTCAGACAGTCTGTTGGCACCACAAAGCATCTAGTTAGGTGTGTTGCTAATGCATTTGAAAAGTGATGTCTTAGTACTTCATATATAAATTCATTAAGGTGTTTCCTTCTTGCCTTGGTGTGAGTCTCTGTTTTAATCTGGTGAAATTTCTGAACTTTTTTTTGAACTCTACTTTTTCTTCAAAGTTTCCATTATCCTTCTGTTAAGTTAAACTTTATTTATTTTGTTATTTTTAATGGAAAGTTTTGTTTTCTTTTTCAAATAGGATATGTTCTTGTAATCTGAGCAAAAATGTCTTACAATATCTTACATTTAATTTTTTCACATTTTTTGTATTTTTCTTTTAAAGATTTTACCCTTTTAGCTGTGCATTTTAGTTTCTTATTATGTTTGGGTTCCTTTTATATAATGAGTCTTCCTCCAAGTTAAGAGGAATTTGGGGCATGCGCTGATATTTTGTTTTGTCTTGTTTTCCTGGCATCTGTTCTTATCGAGATGTTGAATTTGTGTGTGGCATGGTGGATATTGTAGAGGTGTTTTCAGTAGCAATATAGTGTAGGTTTTGTGCATGCCCTAACATCAACTCCAAGCTTGCTTTTCTTCCTGTCAGTTCCCTGATTCATTACTAATGTATTATCTGTTCTTTGAAAGGTCAGATCTTTTTGACCAGTGACTTTGATTATTATTACAGTTCCTGTAGAATGTGGACTTTGTAGTCAAGAAACATTTGAGTAATGTATCAATTAGCACTTCAGAATAAAGACTTAAAATATAATTTAACCTTTTTATTTGATGGTGCTAATATTTTCTTGAGACATTCTAGACTAAAGGGTAACTGTTTTAGAAGTCCTTTCACTAGCAAATATTAAATGTGATCTGTGTTAATTCGGAAATATCTTTGGATCTCAGTGAAGTGCAACTCATGTTAATAATAATGAAAGCTGCAAGCAAAGGTATAGTGGAGAAGCTGTTGTTGAAGAAATATTAGCAATTAGGATTCACTAATAATGAACCTATGTGAAATAATTAACTACTATGCTGCTTGTACTAGTGATTATGTCAAATGTCAGAAGTTACATGGGACAAAAGAAGCTGATCATGCAAGTCAAAGAAATTTCAAGGTGAAAAAGTATTCCTTTCTGAAGTAATTTCTTACATTAACCTTTTCTTTTGGATCTACAGTCTCTTAAAAAAAAACCCAGAAAAAGTAATTTAGAGTAAGGAGCAGTAGAACATAATACCTAGAGATGGCAGCTTTGAGCTGTGTTTTCAGCTCTGTACCAGTAATTGTGTAATGTTTCCTTTATGGTTGATAGGAAAAAAATATCCACAGAGAAGAAATTAGATTAAGTTTTTGACTTGAGCTTTTGAGATTTCAAAGTCTACTGCTAGGCTGGAGTGAGAGCGCAGAGCCAGCATTGCCCGATTGTGGTGCAAGATAAATTGCAGCTGTGTGATTGACTTTGTGGAGAATGAAGTAAGTTACTGTGCCCATTTCCCTCAGAAAGCTTCTTTGGTAAAAACTGAAGTACTGTTCTTCCTTATTCTGTAGAAAAAAAGATCTGAGGACTCCCACTGATGTATAGTTATAACAAATCCTCACAACTTTTTATGCATTTATAGAGGAGAGATCATAAAAGAGCTCTTGCTTTTAAACCTACTAAACTGTTAAATAGTTTTCAAGCTGATTACTGGAAAGGTGCTGTTAGCAAGTGGTTCTGCTGCATCTCATAAATTGTATGTAGTTTCTGGCACCTTAAAACTGAAAATATCAATGTACTTTGAAATAATTCATATAAGAAATAGGTGTATAAAGAGACTGGAGGAAATGATGGGTTTTGGAGTAGGTACAAATAGCTTTGATAAACATGACTAGGTAGGGAGTTAGAGTAAATTCCAAAATACTAGATTCCAATAGGGTTCCAAACACTCCTGGAATTAAGGAGAAAGGGAGTTGCCTGCAAGGTGTATATGTGGTCACCTCTGGGACTTTACTCAGTTTTTGGTAGTATCACCAAAACTGGTTGCATTTAGCCTTGCAATTGAGCTATCGGTGCTGGTCCCCGGACACTGGAGGATGGCTGAGCTTGGAGGTTTATTTTCTTTGAGACTGGCAATAGAGATGAAGCAAGCAAGCTGATGTAGTAGTAACCATAAAGTACACAGACCATTTTATATATAGTCAAATTTAATTTAACTCATTTGAGTTTCATGAATGTTACTTCCACTTTTAAAACTTTATTAAGAAAGGGTAATTGTTTTGATTCTTTTTACAAATTAATTAGGGTTGATGTTGAGTCTGTATATATCTTGTGGTGTTTTCATTAGTCTTATCCAAAGCTAGTGTTAACAAAGCAAAAAAGAGTAAAAACTTTTATTATGAACTAGATAACATCTTTCACCCGTTGGTTTATTGTTATTCTTTTAATGCCTGTTTTTGTTGGCTATTGTAATATAATTTGAATAGCTCTGGAAATATAAAAGTGCTTTCTAACTATTCTATTAAGTAGCTATAGGTAGGTTGTACCAGCAATTTTTGTAGTTTTATTGTTCTGAGACTTTGAATTACATCTTATGCACAACTTGCTCTCTTATTCTGATTTTCAGATCTCAGAAGTGTGAGAAGTAGGTGAGATGAGCTGCCCTACGCAGCATGTAGTCTTGAGAAAAGCTTCTTCAGAGTTCCCTTCTATGAAGTGGCCCTAATTCATCAAGAGATTGGTTCTTTTTGTAGAAGTGTCATATTTTTCATTCCTCATTTCAATCTTATATTCCAGTTGGTCTGAAAATGAAGTCCAAGTAAGGTCACCTTAATTAATACCTTTGACTAAACCCAGCAACCACTGGAAAACTGCAAATAATGAAGAAATAACTTGACAGCACTCTTGATTAGGTTGACCTCCTGACATACAATGTGCTGCAATATTGCACCTTGAATTTGGTCCTGTTGGGAACATAAGTTAAAATGTTCCTCTCCAGTAACTTATTCAGGTCCTTTTCAGAGAGAATATAGTCCCACAACAAAGTAAGAATTAATAAATGATGCTTCAAGAGGAAGAGTTAAGTGAAGACTGCTTTCCAGTCTGTCAGACATGGTCTAATGGGAGGATTACTGGATCAAGTAGAAGTGTAACTAATTTTTAATTTTGATATAACACATAGAATGTTCTTGCTACTGTTAACCATATTTAAGGAGATAACAGTTTGTGGAAGGGTAGAGGAGGTATTAGACAGTCCTACACCAGATGGTACATGTTGAATGAAAAAAACAGGCTTGTGGAGTTATTGCCAGATGACATTTTGTGAGACTTGTATTTTCTTTGCGGACAAAAAAAAGAGAATTTCTTTAATGATGTACCTATTTGACTAAACTTTTAGAAATTGCGGGTAGAAGTACATAGAACAAAAATCCTCATAAATGCTAGAGTTCTGTTAGTTTACATAAAGTTAATTTAAATATCAAAGCATGGATACAGTCTAGGGGAGAAAAAAGATTGATGTTCTTGTTTCAAGAAAATAGAGGATGACTGTTCATGTGGTTTGTGAGTAGCATTTCTTTGGCCAATTTTTCAGGAACAGTTTAGATTTATATAGGAATTAAGGCAGAAAACTAATTTCTGAAAGAGAAACTTTTCTGTGTAGCCATGATATAGTTCAGAAATACAAAATGAAATTTATGTGGTTATTTTAATGTGATTAACTTCCTCCCAATTCATTACAAATGGATTATAAATTAGCCCTTTGTTGTGTGGGTTTTTTTTTTTTACATTTTTTTAGTGGTATCTACCAGATAAGATTCTTTTGGAATGCAGGCAGGATTTGCATAATGTGTCATTCCAAGGTACAGCCTGAGCAGCTAAGTATTGTTCCTTCAGGAAAAAGAAAAATTGTGAAGTCTTAGGAACAAAAATATGATAAGTTTTAGAAGTCTTGAATTACTGCATTTATATGAAATATAAAATCAATATTAACACTGAGATAAGGTGTAGTGAATAGAACATGGCCAAGGTCAATCGAACAAATGATTTTTGGCTGTTTGTTCAGGATTCAATGTGAAGTGTGTGCAAGTGTTACTCTGCTCTGGTATACAGTCTGTTGATGGGGACTTAAGGGGCAAGTCAGTGCTCCTGGTCTTTTGGTGATCTTTTAAAATACCCTTCTTGATCTGTTTCATTTTTCCTCACTGTAGAATGCTCCTCTGTCAAGGATTTTTGCTCATGACTGGAAGAGGTTGCTCATTCTCAATGAGAAAAGAGAAATGTTTATTCTTATACTGAAACTGAATTTCTTGTAACCCAAATTGTGTGCATCACATCTGATTTATTTGCTGGATTATCTTGGGAAGAGTCTGGCTCCCTCTTTTTTAACCTCTCCCACCAGGCATTTAATTTTATTTGAATTATCTGGTTATTTAACAAACATTATCTCCAAAAATGATGATGATATCAATAAGATGAAGAAATAAAGAGGCATTTTATGGCTGTAAATTGTATTGATTCTTCCAACATTCAAATTATGACAGTTTACTTTTTCTCCTATATTTGAGTAATTCTCTTGATCTTATTTTGGTGATACTACCAAAAATTGTGCGTGTCATTCATTACTCTATAAGAGAAATCCTAGATTAAATGAATGTTTTCTTCTCTTGAGAAATGTGATTTAACCATTTTGTTCAAATCCTG
Organism: Pyrgilauda ruficollis; assembly: GCF_017590135.1. Taxonomy (NCBI): domain Eukaryota; kingdom Metazoa; phylum Chordata; class Aves; order Passeriformes; family Passeridae; genus Pyrgilauda; species Pyrgilauda ruficollis. The sequence continues at coordinate 7,363,484 of NW_024513654.1, read as the reverse complement.
GTTTGGTCTTATCATTCCTGCCTTCTGCTGTCATCTTCTCTGTCCAATATGCACACTCAACTATTTACAGATCATATGCCTTTTTTCATCTTTTTTTATCATTATGGTTCATCAAAATTTTCCATTGAAGTAATTTTCTCAGGGAAAAAAAGTGATTTGAGAAAATGGAAACGTTTATTGGAAAGTTTTGGTTCCATTGAAGCAAATACGAGCTGCGCTGGCTGTTTTGTTGGCTTGAACCTGAACACCTGCCAAGAAACCAACTGATGGGATCTGTAGGTGGGAATGTCATGATTGAGTGAGCTGTCGACCTGCTCTGTTTACAGGAAGAAATTTCTCGTTTTTCCTGTAATTCCCTACTGAGCAGGAGCTCTGAAGTTCAATAAACAATGTACTTTTCTATACTTCAATTTGCATAAAGTAATAGTTATATGAAATTTTGGTTTAAAAACCACAAGGTCTTTCAAGGTTTCTGTAAATTCTCAGAGAATGTTACTCATATGATAAAATATATCTAATATGGCCAAGGTTAATTTATTGAGTAAATGCTCAACTTTTCTATCTCATACTGTAATTGAAGGTGTTTGTTTTGATACCTGGTATCAGAACTTTAAAATATGAATGTGTTGGATACCTTCTATCTTTTTGGTGCTTATCTACCTGGTTTTTTTATCTCTTCCATGGAAAAATATGCTCTTTCCTCTAGACTGAGGACAGTTTTTAAGATCCTTAATTTGGGCCAGATTCTTCACACTTTTTTGTACTAATTTCACAAAGACTTTCAATTTTATATTTTTTATTGCCTTTTAAAAAAATATTCTATCTCATACTGTAATTGAAGGTGTTTGTTTTGATACCTGGTATCAGAACTTTAAAATATGAATGTGTTGGATGCCTTCTATCTTCTTGGTGCTTATCTACCTGTTTTTTTTTTTATCTCTTCCATCGAAAAATATGCTCTTTCCTCTAGACTGAGGACAGTTTTTAAGATCCTTAATTTGGGCCAGATTCTTCACACTTTTTTGTACTAATTTCACAAAGACTTTCAATTTTATATTTTTTGTTGCCTTTTAAAAAAATATATTATTTTACTTTGCAGTCCTGCTTGGTGTGATATCTTATAAACAAATATCTACTATGCTTAATTCAGGTAAAGGTCAGCAGTGTTTGTGCACTAGCATACTTTAAACTGTATCTTATGTGTTGTGTCTTTCAGAAAGCCTCACCTTTAGCATATACCTTGACTTATATTTAGTATATAAGTAATTTATAAAGGTAGTATAGCATTGTAAAGGGGTTCCTTCTATTCTGTCACAATTTTTATGCTGCATAGGACCACTTGCACTCTTATCATTCCTACAATCAATTCCTGTTAAGGCTTTCCAAATAAATGTCTCTCTTCATGTGCTTAGGAGGTTGGTTTTTGCCACGTATAGGTACGCACGTAACATTTTTTAATTTCAGTTCTGTATTTCTTCCATAGACTTTGGTCTCTCAGCTTGTTTTTCTCTGTGTTCAGCTGATCATCACTTATTTTAAAGCGTTTTTCACCAGCACTAGGAGCTTCTTAATCTCAGAAATAGCCCTTAGCAAAGCTTAGTTAAATCTGGTTTTGTGGCTGATAAAGCAGTTGTCATGACCTTCTTGTCTTTTCTCTGTGAATATTCTTGTATACAGGATCTGCTGTGTCACCTAAAAGATTGCTCCTCACAAAAGTGTTCTTTTATCTGAACTTTGAATCATTTAAGCAGAACTGTAAGGAGGACTTTGCTATTGTCAGCTGTCTGAGAAATAATTTCAAAGTTCATGCAGCTCTTTATGTCACCTTTTTATTTTTTTTTAAAGTGTCTTTCCTCAGTGTCAGAAATATTTTTTTTCAAATACTGTTGTGCAGCCCCAGCTCCCTAATTAGCTTTCTCTTTATGCTATAGTCCATTATCAGCATGTCAGAAATATTTTTTTTCAAATACTGTTGTGCAGCCCCTGCAGCTCCCTAATGAGCTTTCTCTTTATGCTATAGTCCGTTATCAGCATTTGAAAATAAGTAGTTCACAGTTTTAGTGATGTTGATTTGACTTTGGAGATCTATGTGATATTGTAAGGAATGAGCCATATAGGATCTTTTCAAGAAGAATATTTGTTCAAACCATTCTTTTGGATCAGTGCACATCCTTCTTCAGTTTTTGTGGGTCTTTACCAAGCTTCTTGAAATGTTTTATCTCCTAGGAAAAGAATGGGTTCAGATACATATCTCTCTAATCCTACCACAAATTCCTTCTGTGAACATCTTTTGTTCAAACACCACCAGTAGCACAGAGCATCCTTCCATAGGAAAGATTTAAATTCCAAATAGAGAAATGTTCACCTGCTTCAAAGGAAAAAAAAATAGTTGAAAATTTTGCAGAAATTTCAAGTGTAAGTGCATCAGACAGTTTGGTCTTTAAAAGACCAGTTTGACTAGTCATCCAGCCTCTTTTTCTGAGTATTTCATGCCAAGTCAAACTTTGCCAAATGTGCTAAACCTGCAGTATCTTTTTTTTTTTTTTTTTTTTTCCCTTCTAATTTAAACCTGATAAGGCTGAGTTTAGGGTGAGCCTAATGCAGAAGACAACTGCCAACTGTGCAGGATGCAGAGGGGATGCAGAGGGGGTGGTTATGGGTTGGTTATGTCCTAGCAAAGACTGAGTATCAATCTCAGAACCAAAGGAAGTTTTTTCTGCCCAGTATAAACTGTCCTTGAGCAGGTTTGTGAAGCCAAAAATCTGGAATTTGTTCTGTGACTTTGCATACCTTGGTTTACAAATCAAGATGAAGTGAAATTCAGTAGGATTTGCTTTCAGGCAATATTTAAGTAAATCACTCATTACTTACCGGAACAGATGGCCCTGCTGTTTAAGGTGTGTGGTTCATGATGGCTGGAATCTGTTTTGCATTCCTTAAAAAGAACTCAAAGTACTCCCCTATGGGATTTGATTTTAGTAAATGTGCTCGGGAGGAGCCAGCCTCATCCTGGGCTGCATCAAAAGCAGCACAACCAGCAGGTTGAGGGAGGTGATTCTGTCCCTCTGCTCTGCCCTCATGGAGCCTTGTGTCCAGCTCTGGGACACCCAGCATAAGAAGCACTGTTGGAGCAAGTCCTGAGAAGGGGCCACTGAGGTGATCAGATGTCTGAAGCACCTCTCCAGGAGGACAGGCTGGAGGAGTTGGGGTTGTTCAGTCTGGACAAGAGAAGGCTCTGGTGACACCTTATAGCACTTTAAAGGAACTAAGAGCGGTGGAGAGTGATGCCACTCCAAGGGCATGGAGTGGCAGGATGAGGGGAGATGGCTTCAAACTGTGTGAGGGCAGGTTTGGCTTAGGTTTTGGTTTGGTTTAGGTACTGGTAGTTCTTCAGCATGAGGGTGGTGGGGCCCTTGCACAGGCTGTCCAGAGAAGCTGTGGCTGCCCCATCCCTGGAAGTGTCCAACATGAGGTTGGACAACCCGGGATAGTGGAAGGTGTGCCTGCCCGTGGTGGTGGGGGTGGGAGAAGATGATCTTTAAGGCATCTTCCAACCCTTCTATGATTCCATGCATGCATTTTCCCTTTTCTTTGGGTTTTGATGACTGGATTTTCTCAGAACTTAAATTACATTGCTAGTAGGAGAGAATGTGCTCTCTTGTGCATGTGGTGAGTGAAATCCCCCTAGACAGCGTGTGTGGAAAATCACATTTTAATTCTGTGAACTGTTCCTTAAGAAAACAATATAATATCCTTTCTGTTTAGCTTTTTTAAAATAGAATGCTGCCATATAGATTAGAAGTGCCATGTAATTACAGGTTTTCTGGATGAAATAATCTCTGTGAGATTCATTTTGATGTCATTATCATGGCTAGGTTTATTTTTCATAGAAATAGACTCCTTATCATTGTTGGTTTAGTTGAAGTATCATTGTCTGGGATTAGTGTCTGATATTGAGCTGGTTAATGTAAGATTAAATGTGAAGATTTAAATCAGATTGCTCAGTTATGAAATACTGCTCAGCAGAGGAGTATGCAGTTCAGATGTTATCTTCCTGTAATCCATTATTTGCTTTCTCCTCTCTCCATTCCCGTTTTTACAGGAAGACATCTACATGTATGGAGGCAAAATTGAAACGAGTTCTGGCAATGTCACTGATGAGCTGTGGGTTTTCAACATACCCAGTCAAACATGGAGTACCAGAATTCCTGCAGTCCTTGTCCATGGACAGCAATACGCTGTGGAAGGTCATTCAGCACACATAGTAGAGCTGGACAGCAGAGATGTGGTTATGATTGTCATTTTTGGATATTCTTCCATATATGGTTACACAAGCATTGTGCAAGAATACTACATCAGTAAGTCACTTTCAAATCATTTTAATTGCAAACTGATACAAAAAGTGCTGGTTTTTTTGAAGTGAAAAAAGTGATTTTTCTCTTTTCAGAAAGAAAAATGTGTATTTTCCAATTTAAATAAAGCCTCACCTTTTCTCCTTCAGGTTATGTACATAAGATTTCTTGTCAAATAATAGTGTGTCATGTGTGTTTGGAACACCATGACATTTTCCATTTTTGTGTGTGGTTGTGGTACCCTAAAGAGGATAAAAATTGAAACCAGAAATTCTTCACCGTGGTAATTGTGATGAAACATAGTTTTTCAACACAGACTTGCTGTTTTTACTACACAGTAGAACAGCAAAACCAACAATAATTTAGTTACTTTAAAGGTTCTTTAATGCTGGTATATTATTTTCCTTCTGTTGTATTGTTTTTAAATGTAATAACTTAGTTCATCATTATATATAAGGTTCTCTCTTAAAGATATATATGTTGCTGTTAGAGTTAATAATTGAAAATGAACTCTAATTTTCTTTAAATAAGCTACCATATCTGTCTGGTTTTCCCCTTGTGAACTGCAAGCTGTTCCTGGGGTGATTTTTAATGCTAAAATTAAATAAACTAAGATAAATCTTTTTATCATACACATGATACAGTTAAGATACCATTTCAACAGAATAATATTAAAAATCTACACCTGATAAGTTCTTAGGTATATTTATATGCCTACTAATTAAATTTATAGTCTTCTACTTTTGTTTAATTCCTTTTTTATGTTGTGTTTATCTGAGTCTCTCAGTTATTTATGCAATTGCAGAAGGCATAATACAAAATTTCAAAGTAATACCTACATGCTAAGGGATGGTAATTGTTTTTAATTTTTCCATTTAATTTTTTTTTTCATGTATGCATATTTATATAATCACTGTTTAAACAGATTTATAGGTTCAGGAAATCCCTTTGAAACTCAGATGGTTCTTATGCTCTCTGGCATTATCTCTGATGTCAGTGTCAAAATTATATAACAGTGTTGAAATAGGATAAAAGTGAATGGCAGTAAGAGGAAGAGCACCATAATGTTCTTTATTCACGCTGAAAAATTCCAATTTTACTGCATAAAAGCTACCATGAAACTCTGGTCTTAAAATGATGTTTTACAACAGTATTCTAATATTTGTTAAGAATTAAAGGCCATTTTTTAGAAAAACTGACTTTCAGAAAGTTGGTTTTTTGACCTATCGGAGATGGGGTTTTTTTTATGTGAAGGAAATAATATGTTCTAGCTTTCTGCATGCTCACTGACTGTAATGTTTATTGGAAAACTTTAAATTATTTGCTTCTTCTGTTGAAACTTTAAGTTATTAGCTTCTTCACATGCTGCTAATTTAATACGGACTAGAAGTACCAATTTTATTCTCACCTATTATTGTTGTTACTTTAATTAGGAAGAAGGGAACATGATTTGTATTGTAAAATTTTCTGCCTGGCTGATTTTATTGATGGCCTTATGGTTGAAATGGACAGCTTGTTCCTATTTTTTTTTTTTTTAAGTGTTAGAAGGAGCAACATAACACTGCTTTTGGCTTTTATTTCAGCTATGTTTGTGGAGGATTAATAAAACAGTGTTGTTAAGCATATATAGCACACAGAAACAAAGAAAAAACCTCAAACCTTCCCTACCATGGGGATAATCTTGGAGTAAGAGAAAGCAGTTCTCTGTCAAATGTGTGTCAATTATTCTCAGTTTTTAATGTCTCCTTTTTGAGAGTATATTTTTGTTGTATTCTAGTGAGAGATTTAGTTTGTTAGAGAAAATGTGCTTCACTTGCATCAAACACAAAGGAAACTTGTAACAGTCTATGGTATTACTGTGGAAACCCATTGCCTTCAGTGGGATTCTTCATCTGATGAAGAATTCATTGTTGGGGCTCCCAGCGCTGTACAGAGCATGGGGTACCTGAACCATTGCTGCCACAGAGAATTCTCATGTTCCATTTCACCTCACTGCATCTCCCTCCTTTCCCTCCCCTCGAAGTTAAGTGAATTTTGTGGTAAATTTTCCTGAATTCTGTGTTGGCTGTGACATTTATCTACAGTTTTGCAGCTGTAGGAACATATTTTTAACCATAACATTCCAGCTGGTGGTTTGAGTTAGGAATTGCTGGTTTTTTTTGGGAGGACTTAAGCAGTTCAGGAGCCAAACTTAAAGGACATAGGAAATGAGAAGTATTCCTGTGAATTCACCTGAATAAGAAAGGAAATTTCATAAAAATAAGGGCTTCTGATAGAAAAATAAGAACCTGATTTATTCTTTCTCTGCTTGCTTTTAAAGCATATTACTGTAACACTTCAAATTGTACTGTTATTGTTTCTACATGTTATCTGTTATGACTTTTAGTCCTAATGAAGGCTTTTATAAGCATTTACCATGTACCTACTGAAAGAAAGAGACATAGAGGAAGTTTGTCCTTTGGTTCATATGTACTGAAACCTTTAGGATCCAGTACTTTTATGAACTTGGTACATGGATTTCTGGTGCTAAAGCCTTATTTAGTTGCTGTGACCATGATTTCCGTGAGGTCTGGGTTAAGAAAACCTGAAGAGGTTTTAAATAATTGTGGAAATTTCTAGCTTTTCATGTAGGTATGTAGTTGTTGTTAATAAAACATGCCAATCAAAGGCGTAGCCAATCTCAAAATGTCTCTGGCACTGTCGGATTAGGGGAGAAAGTAATTTCTATGAGAGTAAAATAAATCCTGGAATAATTGGACAGGGTTTGCAGGCAGATTTTCACCATGCAAAGGCACGTGAATTTATTTCCACTCCAAAGGTGTGGTGGTTGCTGCAGGAAGAAAAGAGCTTCCTGTTGTCCTTTCTTGCTGCACCCAGACTTACGACTTCTGAGGAGCCAGTAAATCCTGATATGGGAATTATGTGAATGATTTTACTAACTTGAACCATAAAGCTTTTCTGGGTTACTCCCCAGGGAAATTTATTTCCCTTTAGGTTAGCAATACCTCATAAACCTTCAAAGAATCTCAATGTGAGTCTCAAGGTGAATATAATAATGTTGTTTTGTTTTAGCTGAGGTTTATAAAGGCTCCTTATATATTAAGAAACTTCTGAATAAGTCTTCTTTGATTTTATTTTATTTTTTTACAAGACAGATTTCTTTGGATTAACATAATATCACAGTATTTTAGGCTGATTTTTAATGGATTTAGAAGTAGGTTATAGATTGCTTTTGATTAAAAGTATTTATTTGAAATAATGTAAAAAAAAAAGTGGCCCCGTAATGTAACGTGCCTCCTCTTTTTTGTTAAAGTTAACATAAGCTTCCTGGTTGCTTGTAAAATTTTCAAGTTTTTCACTGTGATAAAATGGATGTGGCACACCAAGATGCTTCTTGGACATGTTGCTCTTTTTACCTGATCTATCTGGAGGTTGTATTATGATAAGTACAGGTTGGACACATGTATCTTCCTTATTTTTACATTGTGTACTAAACTTGAAATTTAAATCTGGAAAAAAAAAATGAGAAACCTCCTATTTCCGTATTTCTGACACGTTTGTTCATGAAGTTCCCTCTGCATTTGACTTTTTAAGCTGCTGAGAATGCAGTTTCAATGACTAGTTTGGTCAGTCAAGTACTTCTTATTCTTGTATATAGTTCTATATTCTTATGCTATAATGATAGAAAGAGGGGGATGTCTGAGTACGAGAAGGGTTATGTAAACACCTTCAATAAAAATTGAATTTTTTTTTTTAAAAAGATAGGTGAAGATTCATATCAATAAGCTGCTCCAAAAAGTCAGATCATATGCATAGTAATGTCTTTAAATATAGACAGGATTGTATTTTTGTATGAATGACACAATACTGAAGCATGAATGATATCAACACTGTATGTACACATTTCAGTATTTGAAATTCAGGCAACTCAGCTAATTTTTGGAATGGGAAGTAGAAGGAGCAACATAACACTGCTTTTTGCTTTTATTTCAGAAAGATGTTGCTGGACCTCTTTCCTTGAATTTCTGTAGTTATTCACAGCACTTTTTTTTATTCAATAAGGAAAAGGTTTTCATATTTCTGCCCAAGTCATGTAAAGTGATGCAATATGCAATGTTACTGTGACAGTGTTCTAAATGCTACACAGAATCATGAACACATTTAGGCTGGAAAAGACCTCAGAATCATCAAATACAGCATTGCTACATAAACCATAATGCTCCATAAATGCTACATGAACCAGTCAGATAGAAATGCAAAATATTCTATTATGCATTCTATTATCAACAGCATTGTGCCAATTTATGGGGAGAAATAGTTCTTTTTCCCTGAAAAGCATATATGCCTATCTCTAGGACTGATCATTAAATAAATAAATGAAGATATTTTTGGTAATAGAAATGTGTATCTGCAGGCTGACTCCTCACCAGCCCTCTTACATAAATTGTATCAAGTAAATCTGTTAGTTATCAAAGTAATATGTATGTAATGTACAGTATTATCAGTACAAATTTGATATTTGTGTTCAGAATTGCACTTCTTCATAGCTTGATAATATCCAACATGGGGATTGAAATAAAATACTGCTTACATTACACTACACATGAATAATGTAAATATTCTGTGTCAGTTATAAATAGTGTGTTACCACAAATACCACAATACACACAAAAATCATCACAATTCTACCTCAGAATCTATACTTTATAACTTGCCATAAGCACTTGTAACTGAAAAAAATGTAACTTACAGAGGCAATGCCTGGAAACTATGTAAGGAAAGTATGTTAGCAAAACTAATAACTGAAAATCATGAGCCTCTTCGTGAGAATCTAGAGGAAAAAGAGTTAATCTAAGCTACCTACATAATATCAGATAAAAAATTAGAATGGGATTTAGCCTAACTTTCAGAGGAAGCAAGGTATATGGTGGTGTGTGCTAGCCTTGGATAAGTAACTTTTTAATGGTAGCCAGTTGAGGTTAAGAATTGGGAGACTGCTCCACTTTGGATGTCCTTGTCCAGGCTCTCTGTTCTGACAATCTCCACGAGTCTGGAAGTTAATTATTTCTGTTTCGCATCTGTAGCACTGACTCCCAATCATCACAGACCCTTCTGTATAGGCTGCCTAGTGCAGGGAGTACCTCCTGGCTTGCTTTTTTTGTGACTTATCATCTGGGAAGATGGAGGGGAGAAAGAAGACATTTTGGGGCTACAGGGTGCAGGAACTTAACAGGTGTCTTTTTTTTTTTCTGTGGTAAAATATTTTCCAGTTGTATTCTCCTCTTCAATTATAACAGCTATTGTGGCTAGTTTTATTTGGTGTCTCTTTGCAGTTATTAATCATGTGATGTAAAACATGGATTTAAATGCCAATTGAATGAGCTGCTATCAAATTATTCTTTTGTGAGTCTTCTGCAACTGAATGGGTATATTTGCAGTTAAAGAACTAAGAAACAGTGGTTGGAAATGGATTTTAGCTCGATAATTTTACAGTTACTCCCAAAGTGTCTGTCCATATCCATGCACAATGGAGCTGCCTTATGTTATGTGCTTCTCACGACTCACTGCAGCTCAGTCTCTGCCAGCTCCTCAGACTCCCTGTGACTGAGCACAGGTGTTCCTAATGAATCTGAAGGAGCTGGAGCACTGAATTCTCATCAGCCATCTCTGGTGAGAATTAATCATAACTCCTAATTTCATATTTTCAAAAAGCTTTGGGCTCTTTGTTTGTTTGTGTGAGTGCTGAAGTCACATGTGGGAGAGGTTGAGATTCTGCCTGGCAGCTGTAACAATGATGTATTTTTTATTTCATTAAAATAGCAGGTAATAGTCTGACAACATTATCTGATTGCAGATATTTTTATACATTGGTATAAAACTACTTCTTAAAATAAATTCCAATAGTTATTTCTGTATTTAGAATTATATTGGAAATTATTTTCTATCCTTAAAACTCCTAGTATTGTGATTTAGCAGTAGTAAGCCTTTAAATTATGCTTTTTTAAATGTCTCTTCAAGGGTCTAACTCCTGGCTCGTACCAGAAACGAAAGGAGCGATTGTTCAAGGTGGATATGGCCATACCAGTGTCTATGATGAACTGACAAAATCTATTTATGTCCATGGTGGATACAAAGCATTGCCTGGCAATAAATATGGACTGGTGGATGATCTTTACAGATATGAAGTTAATACTCGGACATGGTAAGTTGGATTTATAATGTAGGAAACCAAGTTGTAAGTTACTGAAGAAAACACAAGTGTAGAGTAAGGTTCTAGCAAAGTCAAGCAGGTACCTCTACATCCTTTGCACATTTCAGAGCAACACATTCTCTGCAACAAAATGGAAGAATTGTGGTGAGGGACTAGAGTCAGTGGATTAGTGGAGCTATTCATTGAAAGGATGGCAGGGAGGAAGCTTTGTGCATGTTCTACAAATTAGGAAAAGGTTCTCCTTTCCAGTTACAACCACTGTGCAGAAATAGCACATATGAACTGTTTCCTCATGGTGTGACTATACTGCTGGTGTATATTACAGGGGCTGTTACTTAAAGATGGAGAAAACCCTAAGAACTGTGGAAGATTATTTTTCACAAAACTATCAGAAATAAGAGAGAAGACCTCTGGTATTATGTAGGAATCCTTAGTTATGAATGCTCTTGGTGTTTTTATTTCTATTAGTTCCTTGTTCCTCAAGTTTATTGTAATTTATGAAGGCTACTTGTGTGTTATGTACAGAAAGTGACCTTGAATATTTTTTCTTACTTAGAGATGATTTGAGATCAAGAACTATTTGAACATTTTATTCCTGTGGTTTAATATTTGTTTAGAGTTCTAATGGCTTCACTTTAAGCACCCAAAACTTGCTCTCAGATGTTGGAAACATGGGTTTCATCTCACTGAGGTTCTTAATACCATTAACTCATGGCATTTGAAAATATTAATACAAGAATTTTTTTTCCTCTTAATGTATTTATAAGTTCCTGGAATTTTAATGCTTTCTTATTCTATTTTTGGAACAAAGTGATATTTTTTCCTTTGATGGTCTGTCTGACAATAAAATAATAATAATAATTGCTGGAATATTTTTATGCATTATTCGTATAAAAACTAATAAAGAATACTTCATTTGACTCTATACTACTAATGTATAAGCATTCTCTGCAGCTTGTAGAGAACTCAAGTCTGTTTTGTAAGATTTACACTGGGAGTGAATTTTACTATGGCACTGAAAATGGGCTCAGAAGATGGAGTAATTACTTGTAGTAATAAAATCTGAATCTTTGTTTACTGTATTTGTGACGCCTTATGATTAGCATTCAAAGCACTTGGTGAGGTGAGAGACTGAATGTGGCGCTGGATAGGTGTGGTATGAGGAAGAGTTGGAATTTTGATGGCTCTCTCATGCCCATTTGCTGGTCCTCACTGTTTGTCTCTGGCACTTATTCCATTTCTGTGGCTGATCTGGCAGAGGTTCATAGGCTTCAGTAAGCTGAGGTATACAAATCTGATTACCTGTTCAACTCAGTTCCATGTAGGTTTTAATTTCTTGATATCAATTAAAGAAACTTTATGTTTCTTGGAATGTGAGAGGGCAATATTTTAATTCCTAGTGTGAACTGTATTCCTAATACACAATGGGGTATTACAGTGCTGGCATTACCTGCATTGCTGTGCATTACTGCCCTGTGCTGCAGCTGGGGCACAACGTGGAGCTGGGCTTGGGTAATGGCCTGAAGCAGTGGAAACACCTGCTGGCTTCTGGGTGTTTCTGTTGCCATTCCAGAGTGGTGCTGCTGCCTGCAGCACTTGGCACTGGCAGTTAACACGGGGTAATGTTTGCAGATACACGAATATGTGCATAAATAATGGATTCAGGGGAAACCTGCTGAGACTCTCACGAATTTGCATGGGGTTCATATGTGCTGGAGAGTTCTCTAGATTGCCCTCATTAGTGATGCAAATGAATAGTGAAAATCATGGCCAAATTAACAAACTTCCAGTTCTGCTGAATCTTGAGGAAAAGTTGCTGTTACTGGCAGGGATGAAACTCAGCACACAACATGCAAAAACTACTGGAAAAAAAATGCCCACACTGTGGTAGGGACCAGGAGTGGGGCAACGCAAGTAGAAAAGTGAATAGCCCAAAAAAGAAACCTGTGGAGATTTTTTTCATATCCACTATGTAGAGGAGAATCCTTAGTTATCCCCAGAACAGTGTATGTCTCTTCAGGCCTTTAGTGATCAACACAACTATTTGTAGACAGCTGCGAGGCAGATCATCAAGGCAGAGCCTAGTGTATAGCAATTAGTGTAAATTAGGCAATAGGGGCTGTAGAAAACTGGAGAAGCAAAAGACAGAAAGGTCTCTGTAGTCCAAATGGACAAAGATAACATGTTCTTAGGATATTATCATTCTTTCAAGTCATAGCAGCAGAATTCCTCCATTGCCAGTTGAAAACAACTTAAAAATAATGTCTTGCTCTACTTCCATGTAATTCTGATTTTCTGTGTTGCTAACTGATGAGTTGAACCCAAATACCACATTTTTCTGGAGGTACTTTAAGTATCCTGTATCAAGCCAGTTTGTGGTTAGAAGAACACACTTATGTGGTGCTCTGTTTTCAAAGTGTGTTAATCAGAAATACACAAGAGAAAAGCAAGTTGCTTAATAGGAAAGAAAAAAAAAAAAAAGGGGTCAAAAGCAGAAGCACATGCATGGGTATGTAAGTGGATTGAAGGAATTGTCACATTTCTAAGCAATAAAAAAGCTCATTTATTTTAATTTAGTCTTTGATATTTCTTTTGATGTTACTTTCCAGGGCTGGGGGGAATTTGTTTCATTGATAATATGAGAATTCAGGTTTGGTGCTTTCCTTTCAACTCGTTTAAACATGCAATCTTTTATCACTTAAAATATTTCAAGTTTGTTGATTGATTTATGTTATTATGTAAGAAAAATGAGATGTACCTTTTCCCTCAAACATGATAATGATGATGTAAAAATACTGAACTAATATGAGAGTGGTTCAAGGGAGACAGTATTCAATCATAAGGAAAGATTGTTGAGTCAGTTTCTTACAGGAAACGAATGACTAACAGTTTAATTGTAGATTTGAGCAGTGTGTAGTAACATAAATGAAAATGAGAGTCTAAGCTTGTAAACTTAGATTACTGAAACAATGAAAGGTTATTAGAGGTATTTTGTACTGATGATCTAATCAGCTCTTCACAAACATGTCTACAGCTGGTCTGCTTAACTAATTCATCTGGCAAAACCACAGATGGTTACTCTCTTCCTTGGTAAGATTTATTTGCTGGGATTGAATCAAGTTTGTATTCTGTTCTTTCTACTGGCCCCACATCTGCCCCTTTCAAACTGTGGCATTGATAACTCTTGGCTACTGTTGGGGCTGTGCCATTGCTCTGGCACAAAGCAGACCACACACGCAGAGGCTGAAGAGAATAAAGACAGAGATCAAAGCCCCAGTTGCCTGGACCGTTGTATTTTTTAGCACTGAAGTTTGCTATGTTTGAGCTTACTATCTGAATAAGTTTATGAAGCAGTACAAGTGTTTTTAATGTACCTAGAATGCCTTTTACCATTTCTTTGTTGGGTCTGAGTGTTCAATTAATTTGGAAAAAAAAAAATTATTTTAGTTTTGCAATTTTAAGGATGGTGTAAAGATTACTGTAGCCTTCTGAAGAATTTTTTTTTGCATTTCTTGAGCAAAAAACTAAGATGGCTAAGGATATATAAGAACAGGAATTAATGCTATGAATGAGTTTTCATTCAGTTTTGAGTAAAATTTACCATATCAGTAATAATTTCTGAAGAATGCAAATGTGCTAAAACTAATTTCAGCTATATTATTTGGCAAACGGTTTTATTTTAAATAAAAATGTGATATTTTAAACAAATATATATTTTTGTACCACGAGAAAACAATCTGATTAAATGGCATTGTATTTACTGAGCTATAGTTTACTATTTTTCTTGTTTTGTGTTGCTTCCATGTACAAATTTTCTTGATGCCCATATCCAGTTTCTCATGTGTTACTATGTATCTGCTCTTATGTTTTGTAGGACTATTTTGAAAGAGAGTGGCTTTGCAAGATACCTTCATTCAGCTGTCTTAATTAATGGAGCTATGCTCATTTTTGGTGGAAACACTCATAATGATACTTCCCTGAGCAATGGTGCAAAGTGTTTTTCTGCTGACTTTCTTTCATATGATATAGGTATGTATTGTACTGTTTTTTTCTCATTTTGGTTTTACATACCACAATTTTGCTTTATCAAGTCCAGCTAATGTTTTTTGTATAGTTTTGATCCCAAACACCTTCAAGTTATTTATAGATTTTACAGATTTTTTTTTTCCATTTTGTCTAAAGATTTTGGTTTGTGGGGCAAGGCGTAGCAGCATCCATGACATTCTCAAGGCCCTGGATATTTTTGTAGTATTTTGGCAACACACTTTTAAAGAAGACAAATTGAAAAAAAGGCTCTACATGGCAAGTGGTATTAGGGCTGAGTGAAACATGAGGAGCCTTTAGGAGATGATAAAAGGATGTGGTGTATATAATTTTACAAGAGTGTGGCTGAGAGCAAAACAAATTGTTGTTTGTAAATATATGATAAGAATGCAATTGGGAGGAAAACTGTGTGATAAGACAAGACTAGGTGGGTGTCAGCTTTCATTCTGGTGAGTGGTTCCAGCCCTTTGAGCTGTGCACTTATGGAAAAGCCTCCCTATAGGATTGTGGAGGCTATAAATAGAAGAGAATTTAATGAATCCATACTCTTTTTCCTATCTTGTGCCACTGCTGTTCTTACCATAAATAGTTTTTCCCTTCCCTGATGTTCATGTCCATATTTTCTGCATAGGCTTTAAATATAAACATATAATTTGTATTTGGACTTCAAATATAATCATGGAGCACACATTGGGGCCAAAAAGCACAGTCTCTTGTCCTGGGAGCCAAAAAAAGGGAAATGTGTCAGAGCAGCCTGGGAAATGAACTCATGCATGCTCCTGGTGAGAATAGCCTGTGGATATTGCCTGGATCTACTTTTGGCAAGCATTTATCAGCTGCCTACAGTGGTGGATGGGGCTGAGACATGATCCTTCTTTCAGGACTAGTTAATGGCTCTTTGTGGCATTCACTGTAGATATCAATGCAATGTCTTTGCTTTAATAGAAAAATAATGACTAATTTCAGTACATGGAATATATATAGGTTATTTCCTGCTAGTTTTAATATGTGTGCAAATAATACCTTAGCTGAAAATAAAATAAAAACAGCTGGGTTTTTTTTACTGTAACCCTCTATTGCATATTCCATAGCTTCTTATAGGCATCTGATGGTGTGAGCTATTGATTTTGTTCTCACTTCAGTTTACATGTGGATTTAATTTTTAATGAAACAGGACTCCTTTCTCATTTTGGAGCATAGTATTATTTATTGGTCTACATTTATTTGTAAATGTGCTCTGTAAATGATCAATAGTGTGAGTCATAAGATCTGAATTAATGTAACTTTATGATTTTCACATACAGATAGTTTTATATCATCTTTCATGACAATGCTTTATAGTATTTTTTTCTTAAGTAGAACGATATTTTGGTTTGTCTAGCTGGTTATATTTAATTTGGTATTTGTATTCTCTTGCAAGTCACATTCTCCATGTATTATGAAACTGATGAAGTACGAAAAAAGTGGATGTAGTAATCACTGTTTGGATGTAGTAATTAATCTTAAAAATGGACTATATGAAGATTGATTTGATTCAGACTTATTCTTCTGTAATATTAATTTTACCAACTTAGAAACAAATATTACAGCACACATTTGATAAAGTCATATTTTTCAGAAAACTTGAAATATTTTATGAAGAATTAAATAATTATGCAATAGGTATATTTCAGAATCTTATTTACTTTGTATCATGAGTTTTTGAACAATGCTTGGAAGAAAAAAATATATGATGCTATCAGCATCACATTTCCTAGATATCTTGCAAGTGATG
The DNA here is from genome assembly GCF_017590135.1 of Pyrgilauda ruficollis. Lineage (NCBI taxonomy): Eukaryota > Metazoa > Chordata > Aves > Passeriformes > Passeridae > Pyrgilauda > Pyrgilauda ruficollis. Next base: position 7,347,103 of record NW_024513654.1, on the reverse strand, counting down.
GAGTGTTAGCCTTGTCTTGTAAAAAATGGGTGCTGTCTGGAAACCAGCTGAATCCTGGAGATAGAGACTATGCTATTTATGTTCAAGTTGGGCTAGAGAGTACTTTTGATTATCTCTCTTATTCTATGTGACATAGTCCTCTGGATAGATTGCTTTGGCTTTTTATTACCCATGAAAACTCTGCTTTCCATATTAATGTGGAATAACTGTTTGTGTGGCTTCATCTCAGCCAAGCTCAGCCTTCTGAAAGGTTGGTTTCTAATGCAGTGTGGTAATCCACACTCCTCCTCTAGTCCAGGCACAGAGAGAAGTATCTCCAGAGAGCAATTCATTTTACCAAGCTTAGGGCAGAGTTACCTTTTCCCCCTCTGCTTTTCTGAGTCAGTCATTGCTCTCTAAGTTCTGAGCTTATTCTGTAACAAGTTTTAGACATTTAAATGTGTCATGAGTCAAGAGCTCAGTTCAGTAATTTGAAATACTTACTGTGTATTTGTTAAAGGTGAAGACACAGAGATGGGGAGATGTTATAAAAACTGCTATGGTGCCGTAATTTTCTTAGTTTAATGTTGCTTGATATATTCCCTTATATAGCAGTAAATACACAATGAGAAGACTGCTGCATTAAGAAAAAGAGCTGTAGAAATCTGGCCTTGGTATACTTCTGTTCTGCTTTGATTTTTTACCATCAGGCTGCCCCTGGGTTGCTCTGGAAGCCCCTTAAAGATCCACAGAGGGTCATTCTTGTAAAGGTCAGGTATTTTCCAACTGTGCTGTTATTGCTTCATTAATCTGAAAGAGGAAGCTTGGCAATGGGGACAATCTTGAATGCTGGGGTTGACCTGCAGTTTTCTGAATGATGTTGTTTATGGCTTTCTTTACAAGGGCCCCAATATGCTTAAAACTTACATTTCTGTTCCAATCACATCTTAGAAAAGTAATTTAGATTGTATTTTATGAGTATTCACATGCAAACTTTGCAGATAAAAATAGATTATTAGACACAGAGAATCAGTTTAAAACAGATTCTAACTACTGATAGAAGTATTAAAATACAATTAAATAAAAGCTTTTTTAAAAGACTAAGGATATTTATTTTCGTTTCTGGCCAAAATGGTGCAGTTAGTAAATATACCTCTGCATGCCTAAGTTCCTTAAGTTTGAGTTTATGAAGTATTCAGTCTCAGTCCTTTTGTTCCAAATTCGACAGTTGCTAAGGTGTCTGGGTACCCTTGATATAGAGAGAGATTATGGTCAGGGAATCTCTATAAAAGCCAAAATGTGAAATCCTGGGAACATGGCAACTGTTTCTGTGCTTTCTCTTAGTGGTGGTTGGAGTTCTGTGTTGTTTGGATCTGTGGGAGAAGTGCAATAACCCATATGTTTACACTAATAATATACTCCATAATATTTCTTTGTTACTATCTGGATTTCAATTTATTATTATGGATTAAATAGTATGCAAATTCAATCGCTTATGAAAGACAATATTGCGTGTGAAGTATTAAGTTTCTTCCAGAGTATTCAAACAAAACTTAGAAACATTCTCCTATTTTGAAAAGCAATTCAAAGTTATTTCATGAGATTGACTTTAGTTCCACTTGTAATCAAACATATTGCTTGTATTTTGTAATAAAAATGAATTGTTTATTCATAAATTGTTTGCTTGTAAATTGTTTCACCTCTAGTCTTTGCCATTAACAAAATGAAGTAGTTTAGATATCTGTGATTTTTTTTTCCCAATATGAACACGTGTATTTTTGCAGTTCTCCCTGTTTCTGGAGTAACAAATGGGTATCAGTGTGCCATCACACAGAAAATGTAAATCAGTGCCTGTGAGAGATTAAGTTTTATGTGTTCCTAAGCACTTAAGTTATAAATGCAGTTTTGGTGCAGTCTGTAAGAGCAATTACCTCCATATTGCTGTGCTATTAGAAGAGCAAAGCCATAATAATATAATGCACTAATTGCTCCCTTTAATAGCAAAGAGTGAGGCTGTTGATTTCTTTTTACTGCTTGGGGAGTCACTGTTATGTGTGTAGACTCTGTTGTAGATGTTAGTTCTAGAGTTTAAATTCGATTCATGCTGTTTCAAACATACTTGCTATTGTGTTTTCCTGAGAGTAAGGAGATTTTTATTATCTGATTAAAGAAAAATATTTATGAAGTGTGGAAAGACTCAGAAAATAAGTTTTCTGCTAGTACATAACTTTCATGATGTTTTAGCTGTTTATGTTCAGTGTTTAGTCATCCAGAGTCATAAATGAGAACCAGACAGAGGTATAATGGTGTCCATATGTTGTGAACCACCATTACTATTTTTACAAAAGAAAAATGAACTTAGTAATTATTAGAAATATGTAAAGAGAAAATAGAAGCATAATCTGGCATTGGATTCTTTGTAGCACATAAAGCTGCACTGCATTGTTGCAGAGTGTGATTGAGCAGAATAAATACACTGGCATTTCAAACCTATTTAAATAGTTTGAAATTTAGAAAAGGTTTGATAAATGTAGGCATAAAGTAGTGGTTTCATATACCTTTCATATACCTTTCATATACCTTCTCTTAAAACAAAGCTCCAAATGCAGTAAGAGGTTGTCACTAAATCAGTCTGCCAGTGCCAAAATAAAAATGTGATCCTGCAGGTGAAGTATGGAACATTGATTGCCTAATTAGTTAAATTTTTGAAATCAAATTCTATGTTCACATATTTTATTGATACTACAAGGTTGATTAGAAATAATTTCGTTGTTTTCTGTTTGTTGTGGTTTTTTTTTTGTTGTTGTTGTTTTTTTTTTTTTTTTTTTTTTTTAAATAAAATCATACTGGGAAACTTTCCCGTAGTGTATGAATACTGCTGCAGCATTGACAACTTTCCTGTGAAAATCCAGGTCATCCTTTCTGATATCAGTAATGCAGTGTTGCCAGTAGGTTGTAGATGAGATGTGCTGAGGCCTGACCTGTTGGAGTGAGGGCTCTGGAGAGCAATACCCTGTGCAAAGTTCAAGTGGGGATTTTCTCAGCTGGATTGCTTCAAATCCAGTGCATTTCTGTGGTGTTTCATCACAGAAATGTGTGTGACTGGCCATTCACTGTCAGAGTAACTTCTGTATCATCTGGTAACCATTTAATCTACACCAGTGAGGAGGGTGAAGCTTTTTCTTCTAATGTTATAATGTGGTACAGCTTATTCTTAAAGCAGAAGCCTTCGTAATAGAAAGGAAAAAAACCCTTTATTTCTTCTTGCACTTTTCAGTGGCTAAAAATTCTGCTAATAAGTTTGGAATGAATAGTACTGTTTCTTTATCTGCTTAGTAAGTGGTTCCATTAAAAGCAGAGTGTGCTTCCATGTGCTACGTGCTGTACCTGGTTACAGATAGAAGAGATACAACTTATCTTCCACTTTCTATCAGTAAAAGGCCTTGAGGCCATAACATTTTATGGAGGAAAAGATTTTATTCTTTGCTGCACAGTTTACCATCATTATTAGACTTAATGTCTACAACACACAGAATGCTGTAATATTGATAAATCATGTTGTAAATCATATTACATTTGCCAGTTGTCTTTTTTTTTTCTTGGAACGGTACAGTGAAGTCTGGAAATTTGAGTGCTTGGAGTTGTTCAAAAGGAGTTTGAAGATGATGGGCAGGGATGAATTCTATTTGATTCTTTACTAAAAAACACCAGGAATCAGTTGACTAGCTAACTGTATTTTGTATTAATCAACTGTACAGAGAAACTCATATCAGGAATTGAAAGCTGAGCGAAAGTATTTTTCTTGTACAGTGCTCTGTTCAGTGTTCAGTAGTCATTGAGAAGTCTAGGAGGAGATAAGAGGGGAGGCTATTTGTAATAAGCTTCCCTCCCTCTTTTTTTTCTTGTACTGTATTGAAAAGACCTGCCAGTTTGAAAAATACCATCAGTAAGAAAGGAATTATTATATCTCCAGCCCTCAGGGGTTCCTCTACTGAAAATCAGCCTTTAATATGGTTTTATGGTCTTCCCTTGGTGTTAAATCCCACTTTTTCTAAAATGAATTTCTAGGTACAGGAAAGACTATATATTTATGTTCATAATGTATATGTTTGTAAAAATAAGAAAATTACTGTCAGCACTCCCAAGATCAGATGAAAATTTAATGTGAGTTTTAAAATCAGATGGAAATTTAGTGTGGGTTTCCTAAATTGTTTCATTTACCATCAAAGGAGCACAAGCTCATGAGTGCTGTGTCTGTTAATGTGAAGTGACTTAAGAAGAGCAAGAACTTGATTTTAAAGCGTAACAGTAAGATTTTGCTGGTCAATTGTTAAAATGCTTGTTTTTTGCTTGAAACTGTTTCAGGAATATCTCTCTGACATTGTGCATATTTTCACTACTGTTTAAGTAGAGAAAATAAAAAAAGAACAACTGTGAAAAATGAAGTGTATTAATAATTCCATAGTGTTATGATAATATAATGTTAACAATGGTAGTGATAGAAGGTAGGAGTTGAGAAAGAAGCAAGAATTTTGGGATGTATTGCTCCCATAAGGCTGTGCATGAAACTTGCTGTACTTGCTTCACACTGCTAATTCCTTGGAGTCCACCACCTGATGTCAAAATTATTGCTGTTTGAGCCATCTGCATTGCTCTGGTACTAATATGCTTTGAGTTTCAGTTTCCAATTTATAAAGAGGTGCAATTATTTATTTATCACAGCTATGATCTCACACTGGCTCTCTTGATGGGCTCAGGCTGTGATTTGGTGGAAGCCTGAGTTGACTTAGGGGTGTTCCTGCCGTAGCTGTGCCACGCCATCCCCTCCTGGGTGCTGAGTCCATCCTCATGTGACCTTGCACCAGGGTGTTCCAGCGTGCTTTGCTAACAGGATGCTGACTGCACAAGGTGCTGCTGTCAATAATTTTCTGCTGTGAATAATTTTCTGCATTAGAAGTGCCAGAACAGCAGCCCTGGCGGAATTGAGCTCTTCTGACAGTAGGAATGAGACCAGCTTGAATTCCTCCTGATTTTATCCATTTCTGTTTTTTTAAGCTGAGGAGCGAGGTGTTATGATCTGACTACTGAGAGATGCCTCTACCCAAATTAAGGTGCTAAAACCCTGTACTTTCCTTGAAGTTTCAATCTGTAGGTGCTCCCTATTTCTATTACTGTGGGATTTGAACATATGAAGTCAGTAAAGTTTAAATAGGAAATAATGAAGAAAGGAGTAATTGTTCTAAAGAACTAAAACTCTCGTCGGGAAAGAAAAGTTAAACCACACTGAAACCACATTTGTGTACAGCAGTTCCAAAAGAAATGTGCTTGGATAATTAATTTGACATGGAGATCCTGATTCAGCATTCCTCTCAAGTATGTGGAAAGTAATTAGTAGCATACTTAAATCAAGATACCAAAAGTAAGACAGTAATGAGATGGGTTGCACATCTGGAGGAGTGATAGTTTAAACACTTAAGAAAAGAACTACGTTCACTGCCATAGATATTCCATGAAATACTTATAAAATGAAACCCTTTATCTAATTGAGAGTGTGTAAACATGAGGGCAATATTACTGATCCGTTGATAACAACAATGCCCAGGGCTTGTTCCTATGGGTGTTGAAACTGGCTCTGAAGGCAGACAACTACATGTGTAATAGTGATTCTTCTGTGAATGTCCTGTAGTCTTTATAAATGTTAGGATAGATCAGTGTTGCTGACAGGTCCTTGAAGCATCTACTCACAAATGCATCTAAAAGGAGTTCAGTTGATTTATCCTTGAGTGGTTAAAATATACTTCACCTGTATTTTGCTGAAAACTTTTCAAGTTATTTGATATATGCTTGGTGTTTTGTTTTTCAGCTTGTGATGAATGGAAGATTTTACCAAAACCTAATCTGCATCGAGATGTCAACAGATTTGGTCACACTGCTGTTGTCAGTAATGGGTAAATGAAGTCTCAAATTTTCCTTGCCATTTTTTTGAAGGAAAAGACTGTAGCAAAAATCACACTTAAGTGTGGTTCAATATAAGAAATGGTGTAACTTGTTAAAAGGGAAAGTAGTGCTCATCAGGTAATCAGTACAGCTAATCCCCAGTTCCCCAGTCTGCTGGGGATCTGTTCAGAGACATTTTAGGTGAACATTCCAGGGAACTGAGCTGTTTTCTCAGCATTGAGGGCTACATTGAATTTCATATTTGGTACCAACTATAAACCCTCACTTAGGTGTGATGGGAGAAATATTTTTCTCTTTGCAGTACGCTATAATTCTTCATTCCTCTACAGTCATCAAATAATCACGTAACTAAAATTTGCTGGGAAAAAGGGAAGATTTTAGTGATACTGATACAGTTGTCATCTCTACCACCTGAAGGAGGAGAAGCCTGCCAGCAGCTACATGATATTAAGTTGGAAAAGTTGTAGAAAACAATAGTCAGGTTTACAGAAATGTGTATTGTTATCTTGTCTCAGCTTTTGTTTTGGTGGTTGCCAACTGGCCTAGTATCTGAAGTTGCAGTACTATAGATCACTGTACCTCCTCTACATTATTCACCACACTAATAAAGTCAGTACTGGAGTATTTGTGGGCAACTTATGGATCCTCTATAAAAGGATCCTGTATAGGTCAGAAATGAGGTAATGAGTAATGCTACAAATAGGAGTGTGACTGCTTTTAACAAAAATAGCACTAAATTGTAAGTATGTACACAGAGCACTTGACATTAATCAATGAACAGATTTATTTATTAAGACAAAATTACTTGAAATTAATGAATTCAGCGACTGATAGTTTTTCATTATGATTTGTGTGTTGTGTGTTTTATGCCATCTAAGCCATGCTTGATACTTTGAGAACTGTCACTTTCTATTAATTACATTAAAAATGCCTTTTTTTTTTTTTTTTTTTTTTTTAAGAACTAGTGGTATTTTTGGTAGGGTTTTTGGTACCAAAACAGTGCAACAGTGCAACAAGACACTTGCCAGATTTCTGCTACTGGTAGCTCTGTGATTAATTCTGTTTTAGGAGTATATAATACAACAGATATAGGGGTTTTCTATGACTGTCTTTTACCTGAGACAGTCGGTTTTAATGAGAAGGGTGAAGACTCAGGTTTAGTCTTTTGGTTCCTGTGTCAGCATATACTGCACCAGAAATGTTACCAAAAAGAAATAACCATCTTGCCAATTTTTGCTGCCTGTCTTGCAAAGAACATTCTTGTTTTCAGCAGACCAGTATTCCATGTTCTCTTCTCAATATCTAACTGGAAAAATGAGTGCATTCTTCCAAAGCTTTTCATTCTTTTTTCCAGATATTTGGATATGCCACTCCATAACACATACAGCACAGGGAGCTCTCAGCAAATTTTTTTGTTACTCTCAACTTCCATAGAGAAATAAATTGAAAAAGTAATCAATAAAGGAACCACTGATAGAGTCTTTATTAGAGAAAGAATAAGATTTTTTTTTTTAATGATAATATGTGGGATTTTAATGGTGCATCAAGAAAATGTGTCTACAATAGCAGTTAAATTTCCTTGCTTTTTCCCAATAGGTCCATGTATATATTTGGGGGTTTTTCAAGTGTTCTATTGAATGACATCCTCGTGTACAAGCCTCCCAACTGTGAAGCGTTCAGAGATGAAGAGCTGTGCAAAAATGCTCGTCCAGGAATAAGGTGTCTGTGGAACAAGAAGCATTGTGAATCTTGGGAATCTGGACATGCTAATAATATCCTTAGAGCAAAATGTCCCAAGAAAACAGGTAAGTGAATTCTAGTCAGGTTTGTAATGCAATGTAGGAGATGGGGATGGGCAACCCTCAAAGAAGTAACCACGTGGAAGTGGTGACTGGAATGTTAAGAGTGTTCCCCTGTGAGAATAACCAGTGCAAGAGATACAGAGACTATCTAAAAAAAAAATAATTCAGCTGTGGAATCCTTTTGTGTTTTACATGCAGAGAAGTAGAGGCAAAAGAGCACAAGTTTAAGGTGCTAAGGCAGAGCAGAGCAGTGAGACCACAAATGGGCTCTGCAAGTGATACCTGGTGTTATGGACATATGGCACTCCCATACCTGTGTGTGCCAGTAAGAGAGGAAAGCATCACTGCTTCAAGCAGATTATCTATGAAACAGAAGCATTTGTACAGAAGAATATAGTGCAGGCACAGGTGGAAAAAAACCTGAGGCAAACAAGCCCTTTGCAGTGTGTCAGATGAGTTCAAGTTTGTCATATGAATTTCTCTGTGGCATTGTGATGGCTGTATTGTTTGAAACAGCAATTTACTGTTATGAATAACTGTTCCAACCTATTCCTAAGCATTTTGGCTTGTCACAAATAAATTGCTTGTGAAAGTGTTGTTCTTATATGTCACATGAACAGAATATTTATCCCTACAACACGCACTTACTATTTTTTCTGTGCATCGTTCCTTTCAGCACAGTGTAAAATTGCTTCCCAGACTTTGGCTGTGTGCTGTGTGTACAAACTGCCTTACAATTAAACTGCCAGTCTGTGTTTAATATTTTTTGAAAAGTTACTAGTACTACTATTAATCAACACTTCAAGACATTTTATTTTTCTGATAGCTTTTACTTGTTTCTAAACTGATTTCTATAACATCTCAAACTCAGAAAAAAAAAGGTATGTGATATAACAAAAACATTATCCAGGTACAGTTTTCTGGAAAATGGCTTTTGTACAGTTTGAGAACTTTTAAAGGTCTACAGTCTAGAAAGTTTCATCTATATAGAAAAAGGAAAAAAACCCCTTGTGGCATTAAATTCAAAAGTAGTACAGATACAAATGGATTTCATAAAAAGTTGATCATAGCAACAGGTGTTTATAAAAGCCAAACAAAACAAAGCACAGATGGGATGAAGGAATATAAAAAATTTAGAGCAGTTTCTCAAGTACAGGTGCTGCAGTGGAAATAAAGTTCAACTCGGAAGAGATGAGGTCTGTACAATCCCAGTTCTGAAGTTGTGTGAATAGCAGTGTTTCACTGCTGTCAAATTCTTCCATTTTCAAGTGGTAATTTTTTGCCAAAAGCCAATTTTTCATATATTCTTTTACATTACTTGGCTCAGTTGTTACCTGGTTGAGAGTATCATCTGAGAAACTGCTGATGGTCAATATTAAAGGATAAGCAAAAATTTTAGTGATTTTCAGAAGATCAATTCTTGGATGACAAGACTTCCCTGGCAAGAGAATCTTTTAAGCTTGCATGAACCTGAAAGTAAAGGAGCTAAACCAAATAGGAATTAAACACAGTAATCAGCACAGGAGATGATACAAATTCTTCAATTTTGGATCATGGTGATTTTTAAAACCTTGCCTCCTTTAAACAGAAGTAATAATTTGTGTCCTAAATAATTTTACATAACCTAAATTTTAGTCCAGGTCCCGTTATTAAGAATATAACATTAAGTCTTTTTCAAGTAGTTTTTGTAGCTAAAGGACAGACCTTTAACTTACCAGTCATTATTAGGTTTATAAATTAATTTACAAGGATTTAAAATGTCCATGTGGTGCTCATATCTGTCTTACTTTGTTTTATTTACTACTTTGATCTCATCTTCTTGCATAGCCATCTAATATTTTTATAAAATCCTGCATTTGAAGAAAAGTTTTCTTCCATGTTAGAAGAGTGAAGGAAAAATACTTGAAAAAAGTTTTTCATACTCTTAATTTTTGCATTGTGCTAAGAGAGCTTTCATGCTCTAAATCAGTGAATATTCCATTAGTTGATATAAGACTTACAAACCTTCAAATAAAGTCGTTACTGAAGGAATTTTTAAAGGAGTAAATCCTGTTAACTGAACAGAATGAATTTCCTACAGTAACTTAAACCCTTATGAATGGCTAGAGTTCAAATGAAGGCTGTAACAGAAAAAGCTCTGAGGAAGTGTCAGGAACGTGGTGTTATTCTGCTTCTGTGGGACGTTTGTGTTTGGTTTGTGTGGCAGCTGCTGCAGACGACAGATGTTACCGGTACGCGGATTGCGCCAGCTGCACCGCCAACACCAACGGCTGCCAGTGGTGCGACGACAAGAAGTGCATTTCAGCAAACAGCAACTGCAGCATGGTGAGTCCTCACAAATCTGAGCATGCTAGCAGTACTTCTCCTTTTCTAGGTCTAGTAGACTAGTAGTTGTTTGTTTTCAGCACAAACAAACTTGTTTTCCAGGCTTTTGAGCTAAAAATGTTGCAGAAAGCAGCAAAAAAATCTATTTCAGGGTAAAACAAGTATTCTTCAGGGTTGTGTTGCCTACTATATATCTCTTAAGACAAATACTTTTGTCCCCTAATTAATGACATTCGAAAAGTCAGAGTCATTATTAACTTGGATTTTGTGCATATGTGGTATGCGTATGTGGTAGACAGGCAGAAACCATGGAATCCCTTCAAGGGTGCTGTTTGGTTTTTTCCCATCAAACAGGACCAGGCTAGTCTTACTAGTCATGGTCTTCTGATCATTGATCATCATAGAAATGGTTTTCTTTGTCATGGAGTCACTTGTCTTCTCATTAAAGGAACATGAGCTTCTGTAACCATGAGGTCCACTGGCGTGTGATAATTTGGTTCTGATCTTTTTAACTACAAGCCATGAGATCACATAGATTCATGCAAGTTTATAATTTACTCTTTTTAATATTGTCTAGTGCCATGTTGTTGTTCACCAGCTGCTGCATCTCTTGCTTGTTCATTTGAATTTTGTCAGGCTTATAATAGTGTTTTAGCATTATAAATTTTGCCTTCTTACACTTTTCAGCTATCCATAGACACCTGGCTGTACTTGAGTTCAAAATCCTTTCTTGACACGCTTTCATTAGTAAAAGTATCTTGCTCTCTGGCTTGAACTTGATGCAAATCAATCTTGTTCTCCAGAGAAATTAAGGTGTGAGTTGGATTGATTGTGACTCACATCTTGCCTGTTCAGAGTGAGCACAGCCAGCTCTAATCACTGGCATTTGTAGGTAGTCACTACTAATAAAAGCAATGCAGACACAGATTAATCAGTAGTCAGGTTATAAGTCTGTCAGAGGGATTTCACATTCCAGGTGCTAATGGTTAGTTTCCTTTGTGATCTTCAAGGGTCCTTCTTTTCCTGACACATTGTTCTCCATTAGGTGCTAATTTTCTAACCATGGTTTTCAGCTCTTGAACAAGGACTAGTTGCTAAGGAGCTGACCATCTTCATTCCTAATAAATGATCTCTAATAAATGTGGATCATTAGGTGTTTAGCACAAACTTCTTGGTTCAGTGTCCTTCTTTGACAACCTTTCATGAGTAAGATTGTCATCTTAATAAGCAAATGAGCGTCAGTCTGCTCTGTATCATTTCCTGTCTTTTATTTAGGGTTTGAAGTGAATAGCAAAGGTTATAAGTGTAGTTACTGAAGAACAGGGTAGCAAAAATTCATCAAAATGATTTCTGGAAAGAGGTGCTGTCATAAATGGGAGGTGGCTGTTGTAAAATTAGTCTATTGGCCGTGAGATGATGGAGGCAGAATTTTGCAGCTTTAATAAAACCCACCAAAATAGCATCAACAGAATGGCACCATGTGGAAAACCAGAATGGATCAGGCTGATATCCATTTTCATAGACTGCTACTTCTGGACAAGGCCCACAAATGAAAATGTTGTGACAGAACTGTGATGGTAATATGGGATAACATGCTGTAGGCTTATGAACATCACAAGGAGCCTTTGCAGCTGTACAAAGGCCTTGATTTATGACTTAGATCATAGAGCTCCAGATGAGAATGACAATAATGTTTTATAATCTGCTGCTGTTGCTTTGTGGAGACTGGCCAGTTTACTAAAAATGTGCTGTCAACAAGTTTGGCATTGGCCTCATGGTCACGGATATCTGCAAAGCAGACACTGCAAAGTGTGGCTGCTCTGCTGATTGGAAGGCCTGTAAAATATGGGCATTTCCCTGGAATAACTCTAGCTGGACAGATGGACTTCATGAGTAGTACTAATGCATTGATGATGCACATTCACCTGCCTGTGCTCACCCTCTGATGTAAGGCAGCACATTAACAAGACACTGTATTCCCCTGCTGTGCAGATTCATGCATCATCAAGGTATAGATCATACAGATCATGTATATCACACTCATATCTGATGGCATTGCAAGCACAGGCTTGCAATGCCTGGTTGATCTGGATCTGCTTAATGTGTTTATGAAATTGTATTCACCCTCTACGTCTGCACATAAAATGCTTTATCTTGCATCCTATGAAAATGATACTCCCTTGCTGCTGATCACGTTGTGCAGAAAATTGACTATATTTTATAAAGGAAACAAGTCTTTACCAAGAAAAAAAAAAAAAAGGAGAAAAAAAAAGAAAAGGCTTTGTGGGAGAGATTAATTTAATTTTAGATTGCTGCTCCTTTACAAGATGTCATTTTTCATGAAGTAGTACCATGGAAGAGTAAGCTCCTCCATGAAGGCAAAATCTTGTTGTACTTTACCAAATAAAATGGTGAATTGCTGGAGAGGGCTGACAGATTGCAATAAAATTCAGTTTTCTTTACTGAGAAATACCAGAGAGGGATTGAATTTCAGAGTAAAACAATTTACTTTATCAATTTTGTTTAATTTCTGAAGAGAAAAAAAGAATTTATTAAGTAGCCTTAAAGAGAGCCTTAGTATGTTGAGGCATAGCTGAATTATTTTATTTCTGCCCCCACCCAGTATTACATTTTGGAAAATGTCATTGCCTTCAGAAGCTCCAAGGGGGCACATTATTGCAAGAGGGGCATGTTTCCTCTCAGACTGGAATTCTTGTGTGTTGGTTCATGTGGGGACACATGCAATACAATAAAGCCCCAGTTGGTGACAGTTACCTAAACACAGCCCAGAATGGTGTGTGATTTAAGAGTTCTTTATCTGAGTGTGGCAACGTAAAACAAATGTTGTCAAATCCATGAAGGGGATGATAAAGAGCATTTTGCCAAGGAAACGGGATATTAGAGGAAGCTTCAAAGAGACCTATAGTCCTACATTGTTAAATATTTTTACACAGTGCCTTAAAGACAAGAATTCCTGTTTTTTGGTAATCGCTTCCAAAAAGCTCCTTTCACAGTGGGAGCCCTTGGATGATACCCTCACACCAATAATAATAATAATCATGGCAACATGCCTACATTTCAGGAATGCAAAGAATAGTCAAGAGGAAATATATAAAGTAGTAGAAGGAAATAATGAATAGAATCAAATTTATCTTGGAGGAAACAGAAAATTTATGAGTAAGAAGTACCCAACAGCAAGTTTTGGGAGTAGCTTCAAGGAAATAATAGTGAATCTATAAATAAATAATTTGCGTTTACACTAGGCAAACTAGACAAGGTTATACTGTTAACCTGAAAAAATCCAGGAGGAGGAGAGAGGTACATAATTTAATAGTGATTTCTGAAACTCTAAGATAAACTACTGTAGTATTTTCATTCTCCAGTAAATATTCAGAAAATCACTGCAGTTCATAAGTCTGTCTATGTACTACCATATCAGGATCAGTACTTTAAAAAATCTAAGTAAATCAGACATGAGGGAGGCTTTATACATAACATGATTTACTCATGCTTTGGTGTGTAAACATTATAAATATCCTACAGCAATATAGAAGTTCTGTAACAGATGGACTGTCATCTTTCTGAATTTCATTGGGTTTGGTAGTTTAAGTTATAACCTTAATATTGTGTTAATATGAATTACCTATTGGATTCACATCTACATTGAACTAATGAGATTTTCAGGCAAGCAGTGTTTAAATTGGATTTAAGGGAAATAAATGCTGGGAATAAGGGAATACAACAAAGAATATTATTATAGAACAGTCACTAGTACTTTGAATTTTATTTTAAACATTAAATAACCAGCTCACAACAAGCTTCATGATTAGAAAGTAATAGAACAAATATCTCAGCTTAGGTGGAAAATTGTAATCTGTATGTAATACCACTGAAGAGTATATAATTTAAAAAAGAAATCTCAATGCTTAAGGGTATGTCAAAATGAAATGTTAAAAGTGAGTATTAGTTGAGCTATTGTAAATGAGCAGATGGTGGTTACTTGTGCTCTAAAATTCATTTTAAAGCATCTCCTCAGGAAGTTTTGTGAGTATGTTTCATGACTGAGGGAATCGAAATGTGGGTTTGTACCAAATATTTTTTTTGTGCATTTTTTGCCTAGATAGTAACAAGTCTGTTACTTGCTGGCATTGCCTTTGTCTCTGTTTCGTGTTGTGGTGCAGATGCCTGCACCTAGACCTGCTTCTCTGGTTCTTTTTGCTTCACAGTAGCCTTTCCTATAGAACAGAAAAAGTCAGGACCTCTTAAAATAAACTTACTGGTAGGCATCTCATCCATTAAAGGCAAAAAATAAAAATAAAATAAAAAGCCTCAACCGCAGTGTTGTTCAGCTGCAATGAAGCTGGTTCACTTTCACAAATGCATTATTTCAGGACTTTAAAAAAACAGAAATAAAAGGAGACAGCTTTTCTCCCCCCTGGCCTATCAGTGCCATATTCCAGTACAACCACTGTGTAACTGTCATGCAGTCCCTTTGTATGTTGTTAAATCATACTCCTGGAGACTAGTAGAAAGGTAAGTAACCAACATTTTAAATAAATCATGCATTTGCTATCCAAGTGCAATCCATTATTGCTGCCACGTATTATTTTAATCTTGTGTTGTTTAAGAGAGACAAGAGTTGTTAGGGTTTGACAAAAGGACTCCCAGAGGTCCCTTCCAATCTCAACTGTTCTGTGAATATAAATCTGTCTTGCATTAGGACTTACTTTTAATTATTACCTTGAAATTAAGTTGGTAGAGAGAGCCTTATAGGTGAGCTGATGAATTGGCTGAGGATTTAAGGCAGTTCATTAAATAAGGTATCAATACGATGTCTTAATTAAAAGTACTATGCAGAGGGAAGAAAGATTTGTATTCAAAATGTCTAACTTGGAAGACCTCAGTTTTCAGGAAAAAAACCCAAACACTGACCAAATCCAATAAAAGCCCCCAGATAATAATTCCTTCAGTGTTTACTGCTTTTCTTGTATACTAAGGTACCAAAAGAATAAAGTTATCCCCAGTTTTATGTCATGTGTGGAGCATATTCTTGCACCTTCAGTCAGTTTCATGTAATTATTTTGCACCTTGTGCCATTTTTATGTTCTGTTTCACTATTTTTCTTGCTTTAACCTGCAGAGGATGAAATAATTTAATGAAAGTATAACCCTAAACTATCTAATAAATAAATATTTAGTTTAGTTTTTAAAGCACTTCCTGCTCTCTGTACAGGGAATTAGCCTCTTCAATTTGACACTCAGTTGTGTAGAACAAGTGAGGTGATTTGTGCTCCAGTGTTGCATTCTTCATCTGGTAAAGGATTCTTGATAAAGAGCTTAAATTCAGCCTAGCTTTTAGGTGGCCACGACTTTCTGGGAGGGATCTACCTGCTCTGTATTTCCATTTTGACTTCTGTTCTTTTAATAGATGTCTGCTTGAGATGCTGCTTTGTCTGTTTTTTTTTACAGTCGGTTAAAAACTACACGAAATGTCACGTGAGGAATGAGCAGATCTGCAATAAGCTGACGAGCTGCAAGAGCTGCTCCCTGCACCTGAACTGCCAGTGGGACCAGAGGCAGCAGGAGTGCCAGGCACTGCCTGGTAAGGGGACACTGCTGCTCACAGCTGGTTCCAAACCTGAGAAAACCTCCTCTGTCCTTGCTAGAGAATGCTTGTTCATGAGCAGACATGGGTTTGTTTTATTCCTGCTCATTCCTCTTGCCTGCCTGTGCCGGTGAACCCAGATGTGATTTCAGCCCTGATTGGGGTGTCAGTCACTTTAATTGTGTTAGGGCAGATAATGGCATTAGTGAAGGCACAATGACGTGTGCTTCTGCACAGGCCAGAGATGAGCTCTGGCCTGCAGGGGGCACCGAGTGCAGAGTGCAGAGCTGAATGGCCATTGCAGGGCTTTTACTGCTCCATGGACATGGACATTGTTCCTTTTGTTAGCTGGGGTTTTACCTTAAAAGTTCTATTCAATTATACTTCAATTTTCCTGTGCAGATAGGGCCCAAGATCTAGTTTCTTGATTGTCTAATATAGGTACGACTATGAAAGTAGTGAATATTAAAATGCTAATATGAAGTATTCTCAGAAGGTGACTGTTAACATCCTGAAATAATATTTATTTTGTATTCATAACTACATATATGGAGTTGGATGTCAGAACCTTTTCTATTTGATCTTTATGTCCAGATGAAGTTAATGAACACTTTGTTTTTTATAGAGATGATTCATTAACTAACTTAATTTATTCTCTGCAGTTCAAAACTCTATTTATGTAACCTTTGTAGATTGACTATAACAGTTGCTCTTACTTATCTTTTTAATAGCTATCTGAGTCTGAGTAATGCTGTAAAATATTGAAGAGAAATACTTTCTGAGATGTTATCTGAATTTTCTATCATTTGGATTGCATTGGTATTAAGGCAAATATAAATGCAAAGGTATGATAAAACAAGAATAATGTAAAGTTGTGATGTCATAATTCTAGGACAGGTATTAGATTTTGAAATTTACATAAAAGGAGTTGGTAAAACAATTATTTACATAATCTTATCTTAATATTTAGTTGTACTCAATTCTGAATACAGGGAAGAAATAGTGGCATAAAAATATGCTGAAACTTAGCATATATCTTATAATTATATTTAAAGTTCTTAGAAGCTTCTTTCTGTAACAATACAGTATTCTGTGTGATGATACTTGGTATTTCAGAATTTATGTGATGTGAGAAAGGAAATTGAGTGTGGGATGCATTTTGATTTACGATCTCAGGAACATAAAATTCAGACTCCCTTGGGTTTTTTAAAAGTTTTTTTGAATCAGCTTTAATTGTATCCTTTTTGCACCAGCTCACCTGTGTGGAGAAAGATGGAATCACATTGGAGATGCCTGCCTCCACATAAATTCCAGTCGGGAAAGCTATGACAATGCCAAACTGTATTGCTACAATTTGAGTGGAAATCTAGCCTCATTAACAACCTCAAAAGAAGTGGAATTTGTTCTGGATGAAATACAGAAGTATACACTTCAGGTAACTTGAAGAACTGTAATTGGTGCTTATGTGAAACAAATTGGCTTTGAGAAATCTTTTCTAGGGTTTTGTCCAAACAGAGGAAAGTTTATGCCTTCAAAGAAATGTGCTAAAGACTGGTATAAGTCATGTGTAGCATATTAAGGTTTAAAAAAACATTCAGATTTAAAACAAATCACACGGCAGCTCCCAAGATTTCCCCTTACCAGACTTAAATGCTAAAAGTTACTATTTACTTGGAAGAGTATTTGCTCAAGAGAATGGCTGGAACACTGATTTTGTGTCCTGGTTTCAGCTGTGATAGAGTTAATCCATAAATTGAACACAGGCAAGGGCAGGATCCAGCAATAGGGATGCATCACCCCCATGCACCAGTGCAGGTGTAACTTCTCCAGAAAAGGCAGTTTGCTCTGCAACTGGTTTGTGGGATCAAAGGGTCACAGAGAATCTGCACTCGTGTGTAAAACATGTAGCAATTCCCTGCACAGCAGCACTGGAATTAGCTGGAGCTAATTAGCTTTCGCTAATAATGGTGGGGAGAGAGAGGGAGCTGAAAACTCTTCTATGCCTCTGGCAAATACAGCAAGCTGCCACCAGAATATTCCTTAGAAAAGTGATCCATATTACTTTTGTTAACTGTGGAAGAGAAGGGAAGAAAAATCACCTGTCCCTGGGTGGTCAGGTTAAATTTTTTGGCAGTTAAATATTCAAATGCTTATTGCTGTGTTTAAACATCATTGGTTAAAGTGTATGAAATGTAAGAATGCTCAGAATTATGAAACCCAGCAGTGCACAATCAGATGGGATGTCTTAGCAGAATATGATTCTGATTTTACATGCAAATCAGTTGTTCTTAGCAAGGGGTATTTTTGGGAGTGTGTATTTACTTTTGTAGAACGTGCAGCACTTTGTTCATATAAAATCCTAAAATTTTTCAGTAGTTTAGGATTTTAAAGTTACAGGAAAATGAAAGATAATTGTGGATAATAATTAAAGCTTATATCAAACTCGTATTTGATTTACAAAGTTGTTACGCTGCCAATGAATTGAGATCATTTAAAAGAAACATCACTTAAGGATTGCCTTTATGTTATTAATGAATCTGAGAGCAAGAGGTTAGGGACACATATTGTGGACAAAAATGACCTATTATCCTTTTTAGCATTCCACTGCAGAACGCAGATTCAAACATAGGTCATGTACTTGAGGTTTTTGTTGTTTTTTTCCAAGTACATATAGGAACTGGACAGAGAAAGTAATTTTTACTAGAACTACACATTTTTTTCTTGTTTTTTTTTTGCTAATGAAGGAGAGAAATCATTCTGTGTCATAAGTTCTTCCCTGTTACTGTATTTAATGCAGCCCTGAGACACATTTTTTCTGTCCACTCTTTGATGAGTTAATGTTGAAAATGTAATTGAAACAAAAACAACAACAGAATGATGTTGGCAACATGATTGCTATGGTTATTTATTTTACCACGTTTTTTTCCTTTTTGCTTTCCTTTCCCCTGATTCCTATTAAAATACTGCATAGGATGCCTTCAAATCTAATAAAGTGTGATAGACTATTGATACGACTGATTTTGGCTGACTGGCTTGAGGTGTAGATGAGAAATAGCTTTTTTTAGTGTTTGGAAGCAAGATATTTCTTACATTTCAGAGCTTAGAACTTCTACAAGGTGACATCCTGCTGAGCATATCTTTATTTAAATGAAGTACGTCCTGAGCCAATGTGGTGATGTAAATTTGAGATACCTCAAATACATTTTAAGCAATTGTAGACAAATTTATCCACTTTAGAAAACCTATCTTGGATTAAACAATCATTTAGCTGTCAGAACCTCTAATGAAATTTTGCCATGAATTATCCTGGTGTTTTCAGTGGCACTTGGAAAAGAAAAGATTTTTTTCATTCATATCTATCTGTCCAGCTGCATTTACTCAGTGTGATACATCCTAAATGTGTTATCAGGTGCGACAGAGGCTCTCTGAAACTTCTTGATTTTCTTTGCCTGCCTTTCCCTCTCAAACTGCAATCATAATGATTTAAAGAGTGAGATTTCATTTTAGATGGCTTTTTTTCTGTAACAGGTGCTAGTGGGGAGTTCACAAATGGAGTCAGAGCTGCTGTAAGGTGAACACCGTGGTTTTAATCTCTATTATCTGCAGTAGAGTTTGACTTGGGTGGTGAAATGTTGAAGGCTTTAAAATCATTAGCCTGGGAAAGAAAAAAAGGTTTCAGTTTCATCTGAAAACAAAAAAAAAACCATTTCAGGATTAATGAATGTGCCAGAGCAGCATTTGGAAATAAGAATATGATTCTGACTTTATCTCCTTGTTATTTGGTATTCTTATGCTGAGAAAAGGAAAGCAACTTAGGTAGCTGTTGTGTATTTTACAAACTCAAACAGTATCAGTAAATCTACAACCTGGAAGGACTTCAGCATTCTTTATTGTTAATAGAAACAGCATGTGGTTTTGTAGATTGTTTCCTAATACACGAAGTCCCTCTTCTGGGACAAATTTAGGGCAATTTCTTTATCATGTTTAGAATAATACATTGAAGTGTTGGGATGATTCAGAGGGAGGGGACTGCCATTGTCTCCATGCCCTCTCCAGACCTCATTGTATATAAATAATTTCTCCTAATACCAATACTAAACTGGAAATCAATAGGTTGCCTCCTTTTAAAGGATAAGGAGAATGTTCATTTGGTACTGAAGAAAGGGACAAAACAAAGATCTGTGTGGTATGAACTCAAAATACTGTTGAATTTGCAAATGTATTTTAAAATTATCACCAGCAGTTTACAGTCAAGTTGGTATTGTTCATGAAAAATAAATTAAATTCTGTCAAAGAATGCCAAAGTAAACACAATGGATAGGCTGCAGATTCCCACACTAAAGAAAAATTACACTTAATATTTTTTTCTTACATGCTTTTATTGACCTAGTAAGCAAAATATTATGAAAGGGAAGATTTGAATTTCTCTGAAAAATAGATTAAACAGCAATATGAGGTTAATTTAGTGTTCCTGCTAATATTCAAATGTTGTATATTCATTTAAAAGTGCAATTAGCTCTCTTGGGAGTTTGCTTGCTACTGTGGGATTTAACTAAAAATAATAATTTTCTTGTTAGCATGCAATAAATTCTGAGAAGATTTAGTTTTGGTGTAGTAAGCACAAAGGAAGAAGAGAACAGTTATACACAAAGCCTTTCATTATATAAACTATTTGCAACTTTTCCTTTGACTCATGGCTCACAAGGCTAAGCATCTTTTTTATAAATTACACTTGAGTGTAGGTTGCAGTTAATTAGTGAGCTTTGCATAGCAATGTTATTCCTTGTTAGCTCCAAGTATTCTCTGAGGGCTCTATGTTTCTGTGGTTTTATAATGTGTGTGATTGTGGTGAAGTTGACATCTACTCTTGGTTTCTGAATTACTCCCTTTAGAACTGTTTCTACCACTCCCACTTTCCTGTTGTGTTTTTACAAGTCTAATAAGTTATTTTAGCACTTTAGCTCCATTTTACAATTTTTGCATTGACTGTCCATTAGCTCACCTCTAGTTTAACTGTCTTCCTGCAGTTGGGATTAGGGGAGCTCAACTTGCTTTGGATGCCTGAGAATGCAAATTTTGCTCCAAAATTGTCCCCCATAAAGAAGAAATTACAATAAGAAACCAAAGTCTCACTGAAATACTAGCTAGAATCTCTGTAGATGGAAATTGGGAAAGTTCTAGTTTTTTCAGTTTGCCAGATTGTACGGTTTTTTTAAACCAATTAGACTACAGAAAATTTTAAAAAGAGTAGGAGAATTAGGTGTTCTGATGACCTAACACATGACTCCTACTATTAATTGCATCCAGGTTGCATCCTGTGTGTCTAATAGATCCAGAGACACTTAAAACTCATCAATCTTGCTGCCACTGCTTAAAATGTGTCAGTTGCTGGGTAAATATTTACAAAACATGGAATATGCTGGTATCTGGCATAGTCAGAATTGCTGCAGCTAAGGAGTGGAAAACCCTCCATAGAACACATTGTTTCTTTTCACAGAGCTGCTTTTTGAGGAAGTAGGTTTTTTGTTCAGAATGGTGCAGAAAAGACTCAAATTAACTGCAAGCAATTTCTCCAAATTGTGAATGTTGTGGAAATATGGGCACTGGGAGGCCACAGTGTTTTCAATGTTTAATTGTGTATTTCATCCTGGAGCAACAAATCAAGGAGTTGAAACAATTCCTGAGAAGTTTGTTGAATTTTGTTTATAAGGTGTTGTGGTGCACATAATAGAAAATGAGATGTTAGTGTATTATGCACTTTCAGAGCAATTTGAGATCCAAAATAAAAGGAATTTAAATAAAGGTGCAGATAATTTTTTGAAAGAGATATACACTTCCTCAGTAATTTGCATAATTTAGGAACAGGGGAGATTTTTGAGCCTCAGTGGTAGTTGGCTATTCAGTAAAGGTAATCTTGCTCACTTCACTCATCTGCAAATTATTCAGCCCTCATTAGTTTAGTGCTGATTCAGCAGTAGTACCTGAAAAAATGTGTCGTCAGTAGAAATTATCCCTTTCACTTTAGATCTGAAAGCAACTTAATCTGATTTAAATTCTCTGAGTAAACAGTGAATTTAACATAAACGATCAGCTTTCTAGATAAGGCTACACAATTTTCCTTTCTAACATAGTTCCTTAAAAACAAATTAAAACTGTCTGATTTACAATAAGAGAAGAGCATATTTTTTAAGCTATTAGTGATCAGTTTTTTATAGATTGCTGTTGTGGCCAATTCCCATTATTTCTTAAGCCTGAAGAAGAAACTGGATTGGCGTTTTCAGTCGACATATTTGTAGTCCCTTGGTTACTTCAAGTACTTTGAGATTCCCAGCTATTCTGACTAAACCTTTCATCAGTTTGAGAGATAATTTATACTAGATTTATGACTTTTTTTTTTTTTTAAAGAGATTAGTTTGCTAGCCACAGAGCCTTGGTGGCTGCAGGTATTTCCATTATATATAGAACTTCCTGAATGCTCTAGTGATTTGATTTTTCCTGTTGGCTTCCATGCAGTGCAGCAGCAGTCATTTTTGGTGATAAACTTTGATGATATCCACACACACTCTCTACTGTTGCCAACACTCTTCACCTGTGGCCCACCACATGATGAAACTGATGCCACATAATTGAATATGCATGTTAAGCACATCATTGGAACATTTGGGAGGCCTTGCTTGGATAATCTGTGCTTGGCATCCTAACAGCATGGCCTGAGTGGGCCTGCAAGGTCACAGCTTCCATGGTGTGCATTTGATAACGTGCTCATCAGCATTTGGGTCTGTGTTTTGATGGTTTATCCTAGCAGAGAGCCAGAGAGGTACATATGGAATTTGAGATGCCTGACATCATGACTGTAAGCTGTCCAGATAGGCCAGCTATTAAGAATGATTATGACTGGGATATGTGTTGCTTTTGCATGAAGTCTTTCGTTTCAGGGATGCTGCTTATATCTCCTATGGCTCCTTTGGCTTTCATGAGTCTCCCTGGGACTTTGTCACCATTAGAGGGGGTTCCAAGACAGTCTCCTACTCAAATGGAAGAATTTATTTCCAAATATCACTGCTGCACTGTCAGTTTTCATTACTGGCTCACGTACTTTTTCACCATAGCTGGAATATGATCCCTGTTTTTTTTATGTGCTGATGCTGAAGCCAAATTATTTGGCAGTGCAATTGAAACAGTCAGTAATATGTTAAAGATTCTCTTGGCTGGAATCCTTCAATCCCAAAGTAGCCATGTAGGGTTGGTTTATGTGTGTGTTTGTCAGCAGTTTATCCTACCTAAGCCCTTGACATTATTTCATATGTGCTTGGTGTGCACACTCAGCATCTACAGGGACCTGTGTAGATATATGTGTAGGTATCTAAGGTCTTCTGGTCCATGTGGACCACATAGAGAAACAGGAATCTAGGCAACTAAACAACAAATAAGACAACAGATGTGTTATCTACCATTTTCCAGATGCCCAAGTTCCACTTTTACTGCTTGCATCATGTTCTTTCTGGTGTCCGGGACATGTGAGTTCTCACAGACACCTGGAATGTTGGTCACCTGGGGTAGCAATGGAGTTAGGAAGTAAATACAGGAGTAAGACACAAAGTGGACAATGGTAAATTTGCTGAATGTTCTTCTTGCTTTTCAAGAGTCTCCCAGAACACATCACTGCTTATGGAATGAAACATTTCTTAGTAATTTTCTGGTTTATTTAAGATTGTTTTCATGTCCCTAAGTGTTAGTAGGTCAAGGAATTTTTGTTTGGTCTTGATCTTAACTGAGAGTACAGAAAGAGATGAGAGCATAGGGAGTACATATTAGGGAGGTCAGGAATACCAACTATCTATCTACTGATTCTTTTAAAAGGTATTTAGCACTGGTATTTTTGAAACAAAATGAATAATCCTTCATATTTCAATTTGCTCTAACAAGACAGGGGAAAAAAGAAGGAATGTTCTGATTGTGTGTAGAATTAAGAGTACTGAAAGATTTTCTTTTCAGCCATGGGTTAAACCTGAGTGGCCAGAGGAAACATGAGATCAAAGGTGAAAGATCAGTGATAGAGAATGGCAGTAACTCTTGGTTCACTTGTGGAATACATAGCACTTTAACAGTGGCAGGTTCCCTTTAGATGTATTATAGTGTTTTACTTACCTTGTAAATTACCTTTACTTACCTTGTAAATCAGTTGTGAATCTAATTCACAATCAGATCAATATCTCTGCTTTGGAGCTGACAATGTGTATCCTCTGCCTGGGCAGGCAGCTGGGTTTGGTATTCTGGAATCCACCTCCATCATGTACCTGTCACAGCCCAGTTATCTCTGTATCTCTCTTCTGTGTGTTTAAACTGGGCTTAATGAAAACTGCCTGTACAGAAATTACGTGTGGAAATGTGTTTGCTTTGGATGTCTTGAGATTTTTTACACCAATGGTGGCAAGTAATGCATGTAGATTTATCCTGGAACAAGCAAATGCCTTTTTTCCTTAAAATCTGCTTTTTCGCTTGCTAAGTGTGTAAAGATGAAATTATAAAAATCAGTAGAATTTGTGATATAGTTTTACTGATATATCCTAAATATGTTTTAAAAATGTGTGGTTTTAGTTTTTTCTAGAGTATGTTTTATAACTTATAAATCAATAATGAAAGTATATCCAATGTGTATTTAACAGCATTGGAAATGTAAATGTGCCATTTTTATCTCTGAATTGCCTGAAGTTGATCAGTATCAGCACTATGGACTTTAGAGGATGGAATATTGATCCTGCTTTTTCCTGAAATTTGATTTTCTCTGAATTGCTGTTAACATATGTGTATTTCATTATCCACAGTGGCCTAGGAATTAATAATCGTACAGTAGCCACTGGGAAAAAACCAAACTGTTTCATTATGACCAATAATAGAAATCAGAATTGTCATTGAATAGAATGCAGGTTTTTAGTAGAAGAGAAATACGCCATATAAGGAGTGGAGTTTTTGTTGGGGTCTTTGGGGATGTTCAGGAAGGTAGAACAATTACGATAAAAACTGTGTGGACAGTGATTGATGAGATGATAAAGTGAGATAGGAGCATGGTGAATTTTGAAAATGTGAAGTTGTTGCTGTTGAACTATTTTTTTTTAAATGTTTTATCAAGACAAAAAGCATTTTAAATGGTTCTCTTTCTTTTGTTTCATTTTCATCCACAGAAGATTTCCCCCTGGGTGGGTTTGCGCAAGATCAACATCTCCTACTGGGGCTGGGATGACATGTCCCCTTTCACGAACACCACCCTGCAGTGGCTCCCCGGAGAGCCCAATGACTCTGGCTTCTGTGCCTACCTGGAGAGAGCAGAGGTGGCAGGGCTGAAGGCAAATCCCTGCACTGCCATGGCAGATGGCCTTGTGTGTGAAAAACCTGTTGGTAAGAAGCCTCTTACTCCCAGGAACTGATGGTGTGGTGAATAACAAGCTCTTTGGGGTTTAGTTTGCCTAAGAGGGATTTGGGGACAATTTGGATTAAATAATTACAAAAATATTTTTTTAATTTTTTTTTTGAAATAGCTGTAATCTATTAATATTCCTAAAGCAGCAAATATTTATTTGAGAATTAGTTCACGTGGCCTTTTGCATTACACCAGAAATTTTATAGTTTGCCTCTAAATCAGAAATAGTCAATGGTAACAGTAGCTGTAACCAAATATGGAGATATTCAGCAATGCTGATGTGTTCTTTCTGAATTATGCTGAACATTACTGAATGTCTTAAAGTTGTAAAAGAAGGACAAATCCAAAATTTAGGTTTCTGTCTTTTAGGTTTGTTTGTAAAGTTAACTTGTAGTCAAGTGACTGTCACAGTAAACATCCACTAAAATGGACTCTGTGAGCTGTCGTATGTTTTGCATATTAAATTTTTGCAGTTATTATTAAATTTCAGTTTTGCATATTAAATTTTGATTTTAAATATAAATCAAATAAATAAAATATTATTTTATTTATATACAGAAACGTAAATTTGGACCAAATATATTTTTAGCTAGTTTAGGAAGCAACCACTTCAACAGGGATTTTTCCAATGGAACAAATGGTGAAAGAAAAAGTAGATTGAACTTGTGTTCAAAATGTTAAAATATTTGTGATCCTTTTCCAGTCAGTCCCAACCAGAATGCCAGGCCCTGCAAAAAGCCCTGCTCCCTGAGGACAACCTGTTCCAACTGCACGAGCAATGGCATGGAATGCATGTGGTGCAGCAGCACCAAACGATGCGTGGACTCCAATGCCTACATCATCTCCTTCCCATATGGACAGTGTCTGGAGTGGCAAACTGCCACCTGCTCCCGTGAGTATCTTACTGAATGTTCATCTTACTAAATGTATTGTTAGATTTATTTTTCACTCAAAATGGCTGGAGGGATTCAGTACATTCTCTAGAGATAAAAAAAAATTTCAAGTGAATCACCTTATATAGCTGCTAACATGAGAAGTCAGTGCTGAGTATGCATTTCTTAGATACAGGTAAAATGCTGGAAATACTTTGATGATGAAATATATTTGGTCTTTTGAAACTGTGAAAAGTATTTATTCCTTTCAGATAAAGAAAAATTTCCATGATTGTTTATATGACCAGAGTCAGTGTGACAAACAACATCCATGAGCTGGAGCAAGATACTGTTAAAATTAGATAACCAATATGTAGAACTTAAGACTTACACAATATCAAGTTATTAAGAAGTGTGCTGAATTTTTAAAGGTTTAAATGTTCTGATTTACTTGTTTTTCAGATTCAGGCAATGCCATTATCCTAACATGCAAAGATAAAAACAAATTTTAATAAGGATAGTAGTAGTCTTGAGAATATTGTAACACAAATGAAAAACAAATGATCTTGGTCTTCCTTAGATTCTTCTCCCTTGCAGATAGGGATTATTAACCCTTGATCCCTAATAATTAACTCTTGCAGATTGTTTGTCCTCTCTATGCAAGTAGAAGGAATTCTATTAGGCCATCAGGCAGGTGGAGGTACAGAAAACTTCTGTCATGTGTGATCAGACTGGGTCAGGTGCGTTAATGTTCAAGGTTGCCCATTTCATCCTTTGGGAACAAGAAGCAAGTGATTTCTTACCTTGTCAAGAAGCCTGGTTACTCCCTGGATGTCCCCTTTGGAAGCACATTTCATCAGAGCTTGATGCAGTGTCTCTGGGAGAATGAGCAATCTCCTCCAAGACCCTTTCAGTGTGTCAGGTACAGCTGCTCCTTCCCAAGCTGGAGTGACCGGAGTCAGCCCCTTGCAGTTCCAGCATTCCGGGGTTTATTGGTGCCATAATTGATGCAGGTGTTGGAGTGAGCTGCCTCGTGCCTTAGATTCCTGTCTTAGTTGAGGTTTATTTAGAACAATTCCTCAGTCATCACTGTTCAGAAGACTGGTTCTTAGAATTTTTCAAGATTTCTGAAGTGTACTTTTGGACTCTCCTTATTGCTCTACTCTGAGAGAATTTTTCTGGTTACTGCTGATTTTCTTTCTCTCTCCCTAAGGGTCTTTTATTATCAAAGCCTTTGGGATCTTTTATTTGTGGATATCTTGTGACAGGATTAATGATCTTGACAATGACAAGCAACTTGGTTTCAGGATCATAATTAGATTATGGTTCTATTTGACAGGTTATGGATCCAAATTTAAAAACCCCAAAGATCAAAGATCAAAACCCCAAAAGGCAGTTACTTGCTTTCACCTAAAACTCAGAAAAATATTAAGTAAAAGAAGTCCTTGATGTGTCTTTAAAATAAACCATTGATGTATTCTTATCTTAGGAGAGAAAAAGGGCTGTATGTACCAGGCCACTACATAACTGTGTTAAAGGGAAATAAGGTATAGGAAAGCTTCTCCTTCAGGCTAAATTGGCCAAGAGCCCATATTCCTGTAATTGAGATTCCTTCTTCACCTTTAATAATCATAGAATATAATGAACCAGGACCATGTTGAGTTTTCTGGTAAATTTTTTGGTTAAGTTAGTAAATTTCAGGTATTAATCCAGGTTCTAGTGCCCAGATTCAATGTGACAGGTAATAGGAATGTTTAATCTCTTGTCAATATGTTTGGAATAATAATTCTGTAGTTACATAAGGGTTTCTCTCTTGTAACAATTCACAGAACCTTTCTTCATCTCCTGTATAGGAATCAATTTTTTAACTTATAAAATATTGATAGCAAGTTGTGGCAGAACTTAAATAGATTGAAAATCTGGAGATAAAATTGACAGAATCCCACATAAATGGTGCTTATGTTTTTGAACTAGCAGATATTATGTCAGCCTGAACTTTCAGTTCAGTTTTTCTCTTTGTGTAGTGTTTGCACATCATGCTGATTCAATTTGTTTGGGAACATAAGAAATTGTTTTTAATTTGATTGTCATTTTTGTCAGGTCTGTAAAATTTTATATTAAATAAGGCAAAAGGGATTTGCTCTATACCAGTTCAACATTATATAAAGGTAATTTTATATGAAAATGTACTTTATATTCAACAAATTAGAAAAAAACCAAGATTCTGTGGCTGTAAGCAGTTTTCCCAGACTTTTATAGCATCAGATATTTTGCATTTAAACAAGAAAATGCGTGTTCAAATGAAGCATGGTTCAGATATTATGTTAGTCTAAAATGACTTGAAAATTTTATTAGGTAAATATATCATTATTGCTGCTGAAGTAATGAATTATTAAGTGGATTCCGCTATCAAGGGATAGTGTTTCTACTTGAAGAACCAACTGGAACTATACCTTTAAAAAATCCTCCTTGTTTTTAAAATTTTATTTTTATTTTGAATGACTAATTTCTGAGCTTATGGATGTTTTGCTCTGAATGAAAAAAAAATTCAGACAAGCATGTATGATTTAAAATATATTAAAAAAAAAAACCCAACTGAGAACTTCACATTTATTTTCACAACTTGGAATTAAAAATGAGGAATGCTGTTTTATTGGTGACATATTGTCATTTTAATGCCTACTTGCCAAAAACTTGCATTTCCACTCTTTCCTACATCTTCCATCCATTATGATTTTTGATTGAATAGCTGACAGTTGAACAATCTTGGACCACCTCTAGAATTTCAAAGAAAACAAAATTGCTGCTTGAATATCCTCTTCTTCCATCAACAATTGCTTCTCAGCTCTCTTCAGTTTTTCAGTTGAATGCCACTACAGATAATAGCTGAGGATTTTCACTTTTGGTTCTGCTTTAGCCTCTGTAAAGATAGTGCAGCTGATACTTCAGGGCTTTATAAATAGCAGCATGAGTATAAATAGCAGCATGAGATTTATTTGGATTGTTTAGAGCACATCTCTGAAAGGGCAAGCCAGCCCGTGCAGAATGATGGTCTTTATTTTTCTGCTGATCTTCTAATGTATTCAAAAGCCCAAATTTGTATCATTCAACTTCAGCTCCGATGGTTTAAAACTGATTTTTCACGTTTGACAATTTGCAACAACAAAGTTGTCCTTTTCCCATCCCTGCTATTTTCCATATTTGGGAAACTTGAAACATTTTCTCCTGTTTGAATTCTTCCAAGTCTATTGAAGAGCTCTTGCTTCAGCTTTCATGTGCTGTTAAAATCCTTTTGAGATTCTCTCAGACTCTTCACTGCCTGTTTTCCTGATATCTGCAGGTATCTTTAGACTGTGCAGTATTTTTTCTTTTTACAGCTTTCATAACTTTAAAACAATTTTAATAGTTGCTGAAGGCAGAGGAGCTAGCTTTATTCTGCTCCCAGTTAATTTGGTTAGCAATGAAATCATTCTGTTTAGTATTCCTTTTGTGGACCAGAGGAGCCCAGGTAGCTCTGAGCATTATTTGGATGCAGTGTTCTGGCTGCAGCTGAGCCAAATTGAGAAATGTAGAAACCATTTGAGTGTCCTTCAAAATAACTCTGGGAATCTTTAAATTACTTTCTTTTTTTAAAAAGAAACTTGGATAATTTTGGCTTCACAGCAGGAGCTTACCTTCATGTGTGCTTTTAAAATTTAATTTTGAAAGGCTATAAAGTTATTGTGAAGAGAGACAGCAACCCATAGTGATCAATGTTTGAATGAGTCTGATGTTAATTTGATCCAGTGTTACAACAGTAATTAAAAAAATTAATACGTGTCAGAAAAAGCTTAAAGAAGCTTGGGAACTTTAATGGTGTTCTTGAAGTTACTAAAATATTAATTTCTTATTAATAAAAAATGACAGTAACTTCAGAATAAGAATTTTATTTGGTTCTAAACAGATTTAAAATATGAGGAAGACCGTTTAATAATTTTAAAGAATAGAGGATAAAAGGTCTAAAGGGATATTTGGATTTTAGAATGCAATTTTAAAAATGAAACCTGACTAACTGATGAGAACCTTAAGATACAGTTAATTTGAATGGGTCTGAATTATGACTTGTTGCTTGAGATGTGTAGTTTGCTAGCTTGTTTCAAAAGCTGTATGTAAGGAGACTAAGTAATATCTGTAGGTGAATACTCAGGTGACATCCTGGGATACTTTGTGCCCAAAATAATTTTTAGTTTGAATTTTGGTTTGAAATGATCCTGTTTTTTTTTCTATTTATAAATATTATCAATCTTACTTGGTTTATTGACCTTGCATTGAACTCTAGTTTTCCCTTTGGAAGGGCTGTTTATCTCAGTAAAATTAGTAATAAATGCATTATATACTACTAGTAAGGAAAGAAAATATATTTTCTTCTGTGTGTAATGAAGGTGTACAATATTCTTGTTCTGCTTAATTTTATTTGTTGATTTGAAGTTTTTGTTGTTGCACTGTGATATAACAAACACCTGCTGCATGTTTTGTGATCTTTAAGAATGTCCAGCTTTTCATGAATACTGAGATATTCTTACTAGTATAACCGATTTTTTTTTAAAATTTGCACGAGGAAAAATTAATTCTCCATTTTCTATTGTAAAATCCAAGCAATCTATTTAAAAAACAATACATTAATATTGTATTCCATGTACTAAAGCTCAAAACTGCTCTGGGCTGAGGACCTGTGGACAGTGTTTGGAGCAGCCAGGGTGTGGATGGTGCAACGATCCCAGTAACACTGGCAAAGGACAGTGCTTGGAAGGCTCCTCCAGAGGCCCAATGAAACCTGTCAGTGTCCACTCCAATGAAATGGTGCTTGATGCCACTCTTTGCCCAAAAGAAAGAAATTATGAGTGGTCTTTTATCCAGTGTCCAGGTAAGGTTTGCTTCCATTCTTTCTTATGTATGAAATAAGAGTTTAAGCACACCAAAATTACGTGATTGTTCTGAGTAATGCAAATAGCATTTTCATGAAAAACTTGTTTTTTACAAAAGATTTCCTAAATATAGAGTTTGTTTGTGTACTGAAAACAAGTGTAGGTTGACTTGTGAAATGCAGTGCAAGTAGTTTAGCCAAAATTGCCGTTTATTTGTAAATAAGTTTTCACCTTTCTCCCGCCCTATCCCTCCACATTTAGAAATCAATGTGAATTTTCTTCAGCTCTTCCTTTCTTCTGGCTTCTGTATCCATCTAGGAGTGGAACGGGGGAAAAATTATCCATAGGGGAAGACTGATGGCCACAAAATTCCCTCCTGCTCTTGCCAAGTCTGGCTGACTGTCAGAATGGGGGCTGCCAAAACCTGAGCTGTGCTTCCAGCTGACCTTTTAGACACTTAGA
Organism: Pyrgilauda ruficollis; assembly: GCF_017590135.1. Lineage (NCBI taxonomy): Eukaryota > Metazoa > Chordata > Aves > Passeriformes > Passeridae > Pyrgilauda > Pyrgilauda ruficollis. Next base: position 7,315,779 of record NW_024513654.1, on the reverse strand, counting down.
GTGAACAGAATATGTGCTTGTGTAGCCTTAAAGAGAATCTCTGTAGTCTCAATTTAAGCCACACCAGTCTGATTGCAGTATTTTAATTTTTGAGTTCATTGGAAAAGTAAGGAAGATATCAGGTGCTGTAAGACAGTGAAAGCTGTGCTGGTGCAGCCTCCTGTGTGGAAATCCTCCAACCCTGACAGCAGAGTGTGGAAGCAGCTGTGGAGGACTGCAGGCAAATGAAAAGCACACTAGGGACTTTGACAGCCCTCCAGAAGTCATTTACAATAATGCAGTTTAAAAGACAGTTTGAAAACTTTGTGGTGATTTTTTTTGGCTTTTTTTTTTTTTTTTTTTTTTTTTTTTTTTTTAAAGAATAAATACTGTAACTGTGCTGAAGTTATTTTTTCAGGAAATGTTCTGATAATTTTGGAAGCTCGAGCTTCTGTAGGATCAATAATTTTATGGGTACATGCAGCTGTGTTTGCCTTCTTGTCTGCTTTTTTCTTCAGTTTATTCTCTCTGTTGTGTATGCATATATATATAGAGTGAGGGTTTTTTTAAAGTCTTAGAAAAATGAAATAAAATATAAACCCCAGTGAGCACTGTTGCATATTTTCAGTTAAAACCGAAGAAATCTTCCACATAATCTAATACTACTTCCTGAGCAAAGAAGCTTCTAGTACGTTTCTGGAAACAATAGAATGACATTCTGTTGTTGTATAGAAATTTAATTTCTCAGTCTATATATTGATATTGAAGGATTGTTAACCCTTCACTGGAATGCATAAATTATGCCACTAGTGAAATTGTAATAGGTGAATATATTGCTTGTCTAAAGAGCTGTGTTTAACATTTGTTCTTGATGGATAAAATTCTGTGTTCATTGTATGTTCTTATAAAGCATTTACTAAAGTTCCTCTTCAGTTTAACATTCCCTAGCTTTATGAGTTTAAGGGACAAACAGTACAGAAGTCATAGAATTAAAACTTCAATTGAAGTGAAATTTCTTTTTGATCTGGTTAGGCTGGAGGTTTTGTTCTTAAGATTTTTGTTTTCATTTTCATAGAATATTTTCTGTAGTGGATTATACTAACACAGTTTATTCTTAGCACAACAATCATTTGATGTACTTGAAACAAGATAGAATTCTACTAAATCTATGTAAGCCTACTGAACAGTTTACAGTTAGGATGAAACTATTTATAGTTTATACCATGCAATTTGGAGATTATTCTGCCACAGTGATGAATAGTTGGCTGAACCATTCATGGTCATTCAGGCATAAACTTATTTTTCCTTGCAGTCCATATCCATCCTCCTTATAGCACCTCTGGGCAATTGTGCTGATGATAAAAATTTTAAATTCCTTCTCATTTTCTGTTTGTTCAAAACTTCAAGATTACTATTAATCAGGCAGTATAGAAAATGTTTATTTTTGTGATTGGTCACTTTGAAATTAATAGGCTTCAATTAAGCTGTCATAATATTTATTTTGATAGGAATACAATTTTATTATCATTGGATTGTTAGTTTAACTGAACTGTTGTTATAAATAAAATTGCAAATTATATATGAAGAAAAAACTATACGAAGAAAAGAAAAATAGCTTTGACATACATCTCATGAGAAGAAAGGTTTAGGGAGAATGCAAGCCCAAATTTTTCTTTAAAGTCTAAATTTCTCCTCTGAAAAGCAGTGTGAGCAGATTTTAACTAGTTTGTTTATAACTAGATGAAGTATCTTTACACTAGATCCAGATTGTAATGAAGACACCCTGTTCATAAATTTTCCTGGTTTCAATTATTTTCTTAAAACTATAATTACCAACAATTGTCAGCTTCATCAGCTATTTCAACACAGAGGTCCAAAGCAAATTAGACATAAAATTACTTCTCTCCAGGGCAGCCTGACTGAGGATTCAGCTGAAGCACATTTTTGTGTTTGAGGAAAATGACTTTGTTGCTGCCAGTGATGTACATTAAAAGGACTTAAAGAAAAAAGAGCTTTTACAAATTTAACTCCTAATTCTTATTTAATTACTCATTACTGTGTCTCATTAATTTCATGACTTTTTAAATTATTTAATACTGATGTCTCCAGTTTGATTGCACTGAACCAACTTTGAAATTTATTGAACTTGCACTTCTGACTTTTTCCAATGAGATGCATATTTTTAAGGAAATCAGCAAATACATAATGTAATTTTTCTATGGTGTGTCATGTCAGTTGTTGATTGCATTACTTCTTATTGTGTATATGTTTTTTTGAATTTGTTTTAAAATCTCTTCCATTTACTTTGACACAACAAAATGTAAGAATTCAGAGCTGTCATGTATGACCAGATAGTATTATGACTTGCAGAAAACTAAACTTTGCAATTAAGGTTGCTTTCATCACCCTGTATAACACAAAAATTAAGAGATACCAAAATAAACATTAGCAAGAATAGAAAATTTATAAATCAATGGCCCACTAGTTAGAGAATATGAGTATTAAGCATTTGTCCTACACAATGATATACTCTTAATTAGACAATCTTACTTTAACAGAACGCCTCTTTAATGTACTCTCTGTTTTTACTTTTGATTTATTGGGCTGTATTTTTTTTTACATTTGCTTTAAGTAATTTAAGGTGTAAAACATGTACACAACCCCCAAAATGGAGCTGCCACTCATGGTACTTTTGTGTAGATTTTCCTGAGAATGGCTACAAACTGCAAAAGAGGGAGACACCATAAAGGTGTCTAAAATTCAAGTGTTCTTGGGAAGAATAAGGCTTGTGATTTCTAGAGATTTAGTCTAGATAGTGAGAAAACCTAATGGTACAGAAATGTTTAATGCTTGTTTGGAAGATTGTCTAGGCATAGTTACAGAAGAAAGAAGAGATTGTCTACTTGGGATGTTTTAATGGTTTATGAGCCAAGTCTGGCAATGGCTATAAATATATTAAGTTACTAAATTATAAAACAGATCTAAAAACTTTCAAATCATGCAGTGAGAATCCCTTTTTTCCCATAGCTAAGACACCAATCACTGTGACATTTAAATTAAAAATCCAAATTAAAAAAAAATACAGTTTTACTGTGATAGCTGTCCTCTTCCAAGTCTTCCACCCACTTTGGCACTGAGGAATCGACAGGTCTGACATGGTTTGACATTTGACAAGCTGTTATAATTGACAGATTACTAATCTGCTGGGCACCATGAGCTCTGAAGCTCCACTCTATAGAGAGGTCATCCTTCAAAACCTGGCAGCAGGGTCAATGACGCTGGCAGGATTCACATTGTGATTTTGCTGCAGGAGTGATCAGTGCTTTCTGAGTTTCCCCAAAATGTGAAGCCCTGGAGTGGAGCTCTGCTGCAAGATCAGTGGTTTATAGTGGTGTTTTTGGACAAAAAGCAATTTTATGCTTTCAAGGTCACATGTGAAAAAATTATGTCAATAGGAATCCAGTTTTTTTTCACTTTCACCAAAATCCAGTGTAGTGAGGACAGACTGGAGCTGTTTGATGTGGTCCTGATGTCCTTAAAATTGCTTTGTATGCCAAAGGTAATGAGGGTCAGGACAATTAAAAATAACGTAATATTTAGTTAATTTGTTTTGGAATTCTCTCTCCCCACTGTGTTCAGCTATGAGTTCATGTTCTCCATCCAAAGTAGGCTTTCAACTGCTTCGCGTTTGCATGTAGGTGTTGGGGTGTTCATGGAGTCTCAGTTAGTGACTTGCTACCTCTTCAAAGCTTTCTGAAATGCCTAGACAGCATTTTAAAGCTGTAAGGACTAATTAAATCGTTCCATGGTAAAAAAAAGCCATTTCTCATAAAACGCCCCTTAAAACTTGCATGTCACAACACAGGCAGTTTTTGTGTGAATCCATCTTGTATTGCAATGCTGTTTTGAAGAGGTTCTGTGTCAAAGTGCAAATATATTTATGCTGGTTATTTGTCAGGACTAAACTCAGAATCACATTGTACTACAATTTCATAGCCACATAGAGATGATTTTGTTCCAAAGAGAAATTTACTAATGAAGGTTTAAAAATGTTGTATTCCAGCTTGCCAGTGTAATGGCCACAGCACCTGCATCAACAGCAACGTCTGTGATCAGTGTAGAAACCTAACAACAGGAAAACAGTGTGAGACCTGCATGCCAGGATACTACGGGGATCCCACAAACGGAGGACAGTGTACAGGTAAGTTATTCTATTGGAAAGAAAAAGAAAAATAGCAAAATGACATTTTATGTAATGTGAATTTAATGTATTTAATGTAACGTGAAATTAACTTTTCTTTAAAGGTTAAAAGTTTATTTTATAGTAAGATGAGCTGATCAGCTAAACTAATGATTCAAAATCAGATTAATATATTTAAAGAGAAAGTAATTCAGAGTCATTATTTTGCAATTGCTACTCTCTCAGGAGGAGGAAGAAACTTCCTCATTGGAGCAACACCTCAATTATTTCAGAAAGATGTCATTAAATTCCATGTGAACAATCCTGTTAGAGGCAGTGAGAAGGTACTTATAAATAAACTTCAGCATCTTCCAGAATGTCTGGTAACACTGATTTGTATAAATATGTGATGCTAGTGGAGGAATTATACATTTAACAGACTAACAGGTCTTATCCATGTAAAGATGAAACAAAAAGTCCTGGTGTGCTGAGGATGGCAAGCCACTCAGACCTATTCAAAGTTTAGCTTTTAAATTGCTGCACTGGAGGATTCTTCTTGGAGTGAAGGAGAGAATGAAGTCAAATACTACAAGTGGTTTTTGTATATTGCTGTAGGGCTGCAGGAGCTCCTTCCCTTAAAACTGAGTAGCGGAAGGAGGAATATATTCAATATGGAACCTCAATAAGATTGGCTCTGAATCTAGGAGGGTGCTGGAAAGTTTTGTCCCATGACTTTTTCTTCTCAATTACTGATGTTTCTTTAACCAGACCTTTGCTTCTCAAGGCATATTTCTTCATTTAAAGGGTTTGTTGGTTCCTCAGCACTCTAATGTGCAGTAGGCAATGCATAAAGATTCACATCTGGTACACTCAAGCACGATATGTAAAAATTGTGTTCAAGGGGATAGAAAGATTAATGTCTACCTTTATTGACAATTGAACATTTTGCTGAGGCTTTACGATGCTTTAAATAATTCTTAATAGTTCAGTTTTTCTCTTGAAGTTGACAAAATGTTCTTTTGCTGTCTGTATCACCTTTATGGCAAAATGATGTATTCATACAGCTTTTATTCTTCAGGGATACATTAGCTATCAACCAAATAAGCATTCCATCACCTTTAGTGAAATATGCGTGGTGCAATAATGGCTGAAATCAATTTATAAGACCAGTAAAATCATAAATTTTACAACTTGTTTTTTCAAACCTAGTCTGTAAAAATGCATATTTTTATTGGTAGACGTGATTTTAACAGGAGCTATGTTGACTAGAGAATGCTTTAAAAAATAAAAATTATAATTATTTCAATGCTTTATCTGCTATGGTATGTTGTATTTTTAGTATAGAGTGCATAATAAATGTTTACATCCTTAGGATATTTTGAAGAAAGTAGTAATTGTGAACTGTTAGATTTTCTACAGTATCATAAGTACTGTGATAGAGGTGACCAAATTGTGGGCCAGGGATTTCTGCAGGAAAAAATACTAGTGATCCATAGATAAGTCAAATCAATGTTACTGGGAATTAAGAGGATCTTGGAACCATAGCTAGGATTAGGCACAGTGCAAACATAAAGAAAAAAAGTAATGGTTCTGTTTCTTTTCTCCTTCATTCTTCTAATGCCATTGGTAATGCAGAAAAAAAAATAAAGTTGGCTGGAAATTAAAACCATAATTAAAATAGAAATATGCGGAGAAAAATATGAGTCGAAGAAAGGGAAACCTTCAAAGAAGCTGAGCTTAAATGTGACTGAAATAAGGAGAAAATAAGGCAGGAAATTATATGAAAAAGCCAATCAAAGGACAAAAGAATCACAAGGAACTTAAAAATCAGTCATCTTTAGAGTTGCATCTTGTGTCAGTTTCTGGCTGGACCCCACCAACTTTCCTTTTCCACCAAGACTCAACCTTTGATTCCATGGCTGCCTGAACACATGGTGTTTTTCCCTTGGAGTTCTTCTGAGTAATTGAGGAAGCAGGTTGAAAACTTTTTAAAGGCATGACAAGATGATGACTATAACTCTGAAAGTACCTCTGTAATACTGCAATATTCTTCATGGATCAAGTTGCTATAGTTACAAGGGCACAGCTTGCTTTGAATTGGAGAGCAGTCAAAGCTGGGGACAGAGGATGTACTTGATCTCTGCAGTGCAGAGGAGAAGTCATGTGCTCTGGGACAAAATCTGCAGGTCATTTCCCTAGCACACTCACGACATAAAATAATTTTTTCCAGTGTCCTGATGAAAGTACTTATGTGTTCAGTGCACACATTATGATTCCTGCTGTCATGATATATGTACTTATAGGTAAAATCTGAGCTCTTAGTTTGACTGTTAGTGGTACAGACTAAAATTATTTGCAAGAAAACCTTCCTTTTTTTATATAGATTCCATTAGCCCTCAGGAAGGAGGAGGACATGCATAGCAAGCCTTGAAGTCCTTGGAAAGCTTTTATCTTTTCTCCCTAACTATGCCAATAGTTTCCTAAGCCCTTTCTGTTTATACTCTGAGGAGGTAATTCAGAAAGCTCTCAAAGAAATGACTGTCCACCTCTTAGTGATCAATTCTGTTCTGACCTTTGTCCAAGGATGGCAAATTCTGTTAAAATAAAATTATTTTTTTCCACTCTGGTACTAATGGTGGATTTACAACTGTCATCAGATAACTGATACATTTATAGTGGTATTGCATATTGTTATGGTATTAAATTACTATGGAATGAGTAACAGTTGTTATAGAAGAAAGATATAATTCAGATTTCACAAGTTGTTGAATAGTTGTGATTAAAGAATGGGTAAAAAAAAAAAAGACTCTTTGGGATTTTCACTCACTATAATTGCTGACATTTCAATAGCTTTAAAACAGATCTAAGGACTTGTTTTGCATCCTGATATGATGCAGGCTTCGTAAATGTGACAAACCTTGCAGAAGGACAAAGAAAAGATGTAGGCATAATAGCAGGCTTCAGATGCATGAAGGGAAGCTGAAAAGAGGGATATGATAAAGTGCCTTTCCCTAAGTCCCCATTTTGGTTGAGGAGGAAGCAATGGGATTAAGTTGCAACAAGAAAGATTAAGGTGGAATACAAGGAAAACTTTCTACTGGTTAAACTGTGAAAGATTATGTAAATATGCTATGAAATCTGCATTATCACTTGCACTATCCCTTTTAAATTTTCAAATGTCTCAAGCTTTGGAAACGGGTAGGGAACAAGCTGATTCCACATGTTTTTCTCCAGCCCTAATGTGCTGTAATGTCTTGGAGTCTGAGATCTAGAAAGCAGGGTGGTATTGGGTGAGGATGAAGTATTCTGATTATATAGGAAAATGAGCTGTGTATAGCCCTATGGCTGTGGATATTTACCATATTTTGGGTCCTTAATGTTGCTAAGATGTCACTAATTTGTATACTACTTATTTTTGAATCTGTAGCATTTTAGTTACTGTGCAGTTAAAAAGCATTCTGTCCTATGCAGGTTTCCCCTGTAGCTGAGACTCTGGTTTATTTGTGTCAGAAATGTGGTATTTTGGCTGCTGATGGGCAATAGTTTGGCAATAGTCATATTTTTAAAGAAATCATTACTGTTCTTTTTCTTGAAATCACCATACCTAATACCAATTACTCATTTAAATTCTGTCACTTGAAGTCTCTTTTCAATACAGAGAATGAGAGTTAGAATTTGTATTCTTGGTGTAAAAATGAGCTTTATATTCAGTTGTCCTAAGATGTGGCTTGCAGTGAAGATATATGTGCTCCTTCAGTTCTTTCTGACATTTCATTGTACAAATATATAGTTTGAATTATTTTATATTTGATTCATTGCTGCATTCTGTACAAAAATCAGTAATAAATTGCAGGGGTCTTTTATGATAAGGGAAGTTCTGTGACTGTAATCTGTTAGTTATCTGTTCTTATACTAATTAAAATGGTTTCAGATAGTCTGTGGTGTCAAATAGGTAGCCACAATAGAAAATGAAATTGATTTCTTACCTTAAATTATGAAATATTTTAAGTTGTACAAAAAGATCTGCATTCCTTGTTGGAAATAAATGGTAGTGCACAAATTAGTAGGTCCAGACTGTGTGCACATGCTTAAGATTTGTCATCCAAACCCCCTGTCTAGCAAAGAAAGCATGAAGAGTTACCAAGGTCAAGTTACAGCAGGTCAAGTTACCAGGTCAAGTTCAGCATCCTTTTGAAGAGTTGTCTCAATGTATAAGAAAATAAGAGGGAAGGCAGAGGTGATTCTGAGCATGAGGGAATCGGGTGCTCTGGGAAGAGACAGTTTTGGGTTTCCAGGCCAAGCAAATCCATGGAAAGTCCTTGGAGTGCTAATTCAGTGCTGTCAGCCTGTGCCAGAAATATTTAAGTAGTCAAACCCTGTCTTGAGCAGAATAAGGCACATTCTATTTTGTGGTAAAGATTAGATGAGAGAATCACAGCTCAGCCTTGTCTGTTCCTGGGACACCTGGGCAGCCTTTCAGTCTAAGGTGTTGAAGAGCTTGAAAGCAGATATTTCAAATCACTTTGATTGAATTTTTTTCTAAATTTTGCTCAAGTCCCATTTGAGGGATGATTGTGAAGGCATGAATATTGAAATTCAGTAACAGAAAATTCATCATTGAATAATATTGGATTTTGGAAATAAAGCAGCTTTGACTGTAGGTGGGAACAGGTCCTGGCTTGCTGTCTTGGTGGTTTCTCTTGGTGTTTTGTTTTGTTCAGGGTCTTGTTGTGTTATGTTCTGCGTTTCTGGGAGATACACAATTTTAAAATAGAAATTCTAGAAAAAGATAGTTATGTGTGTACTACAGACTGCACATAAAGTACCAAAAAAAGCTCTATGGGAGATTGCTTGGAACAATTTTGTTTCATCTTAGTGATGTTTTTCAGTATTATTTTCAAACTTATTAATCATCCACTTAGTTGTCAGTGTTAAAAAAAATTGCTCTAGCTGCTTATCACCTTGTCATTTTCTTTATGAATGCTATTTTTAAAAATTATCATTACAATTTATGAGATGCCAGTAAAAAATTCTTTACAGTAACTAATGACACACACAATGAATGTATAACACATTTAATAATAATAAGATAACATAAGCATTTTTCTGTATTGTCATTTTCTTTAATAACGGGATAACATTCCAAGCAGCATTCAGTTTTCCCAGAATTGTGCTGCCATTGTTGCTTTTGCAGAAGGAGACTGAGTCCCAGCACAGCAGGAGCATTGTGTCTTAACTTGCACTTAGATTGTTCTCTAAGCAGCCCTTAAAGGCACCTGAGACACTGATGACCATCCTGTAAAAGTTTCCAACCACACAGGCTGTTGGGGCGATGTTTTTTAAGCAAGTCTGTAACATTTTTGTTACTTTTATAGATCTTTTCCTTTTCTGTAATCACACAATAGATGCTTGTAATACCAAATGCAGCAGCTTCCCTCACATTTGATTTGTAATCATTCTGTTTGGAAAGGTAAAGTTAATCTTTTACTGGAAACATCTGATTTTTTTATGAGATCTTCAAACCATTATCAAAAATCAGTATGTTTTTAGCAAATGTACACCATGTGTGCATCACCTATATTTGTACACCTATGTGCATACATCTACACATGCTGCTGCTTGAATGCATTCCACATAAACTTTGGCATCTAGACATGAGCCACCCAACTGGTATGTAACTACAGGAAATGCCTCAAGACATTAACAAAAGTAAATCAGACAGGTATCAATAAAAGACTAAGTTGTCAGAGTTACTTTAAAGTACTTTAGGTTGAAGGACTTTGGTGAAATTTAACCCAGCAGTAGATTAATTCTATAGATACATATTTGTAATTATTAGTATTGGTTAAAAGAATGAAAACTAAAACTTATTAGTGATGTGTTGTCACTGAAGTTATATCTGGAGAATGCTCTTCCATGGAGTTCAAATCTTGTTCTTCAGAAAATGTGATTAGTCTGCTCAGTTACTGACAGCTGAGATGTGGGGTTTGGAGAGAAGAGGCCAAGGGTGCCACAAGCCATTACTGTAAGTGTCTGTGAAAGAGAGACATGAGAAAGATGTTAAACTCATCCTGGCAGCAGATTGACAATGTTCTCCTTGGATTTTAGGTTCTATCTAACTTTTAAAGGTGCCTAATGGGTGACTTTACAAATTGTTTTCTCTGGCACTATTTCTGTCATTTTTACCTATTCAGCAGTGGCAACCTTCATAATGTGTTTTCATCATGACCCTCTGTGGAGGAGCTGATTCTGATTTCCTTCCTTTCTTCTCCAAAAGAAAGACTTAAAAGCTGCCATGGGCACCCTCAAGAACAGACAGAGCTCTGTTTCTGTAGAGCACAGAGGGCAATCAGTGTGTTAGATATTTAGAAAAAGAATCCAGTTTGATTACCTTAAAGTAATTATGGAGCTCCTTAGATGGGGTGCCTACACCAAACCCCACTCTAATACACATCCTTTTAAGTAATACGCATTCTGATTTTTTAGCAACAAAAACATCAATTTGAATTAGGTTATCTATGGAAAAATAGGAGAAATGTCCTAAGGAAATCCAATGGAAATAGATCCCAGGGAAATTGGCCCATAGAGCCCATTTGTCACATTTGATGCCTTTGTTTGCTCCGCAGCCATATTCTTAGAATATAGTTACGTGTGTATATATGAATATGTACACAGCATTTGTACATGAAATTTGATGGACAGCAGATTACATAATTTCAAACATTACCAAAAGCAACCTGTCTTTCATAAAGGAAAAACTTGATAACATGACAAGGAAAACAGTTTTTATTCACTTTTTTTTTTTTTAAAAATTGTTGTGTATGTGGTTGATAGAAAGGTACCTGATAATTTACATTTAGACTTATTTTTCAAGGTTTCAAAAAGTTATTTAAGCAATGAGTGAACAGATAGCAGAAGTCTTAATTTTTCATTTTAACACTGTTGCTACATAGCTTTAGAATTACCTGTAGTTTGGGGTTACATAGGGCAGGTAGAGAAGCATCAAATATAAAGCATCTGAATATAAATTTGTATGACTTTGTTTATGACAATAAACCTAAATATGGAATTGTTTCCTTAAGAATACTTTGATTTAGTAAATATCAAATATGCTGCCTTTTTTCTATGAGTTTTGGTCTTAAAACACCTGGAGATCAACAGCTTTAGGAATTGATGGATGATGCTATTTCAACAGAATAAGTTGGGCAGGTGCTATTGGCCTGAGAAGTGGCTTTTTGGAGTCCAAAAAGGAGAAAGTCTTGCATTTAAAGCTTCATCAAGAGACAGCTGTAAACTTGGACTTTTTTCCTTCTACAACACAAAGTTCTGTTTCAAAAAGGTTTCTGGTCCAAAATTTTATATTCTAGGGCTATGAGTCCTGTTTAAGGTAGGACTAAGAATGAAGGCAAAGAACTTTTAACTGACATCTGCTGGAAAAAACCAGAAATGTAGGAAGCCCAATATCCTCAATTAGCAGTATAAACATCAGCAAAAGCATTTACTTCTGCATCTTCCTAAAGTAGAACAAATATTCAAATGAGAGTTTTGACTCACTTGGAGTTTGAAATGGCAACTTGGGATACAGAGGTTTTATATAGTTTTTCTGCTTAGCTGGTTTATGTCTAGCATGTAGGGAATTGTATTTGTGGACTTCACTGGTGCAAGATCACACATTTGGCATTCCATCATTACCTGTCTGAAATTTATGGGAAACTTTGTATTAGGTTAAATATTGTATTCTAGAAGCCCTATTTTAACAGTGACTAAGTATGAAATAAAAAAAAAAAAATCACAAGTATCTTTTAGTCCAGGCACTTCAAGGTTAGTCACAGAAAAAAAGGATTTTCAGTGGATTGGATACTTATGACACAAGACCACAGGAGCCTATGTGAATAAACACATTTTATATAAAAACAGGTAAATGCTGGAAGTCAGCGGAAGAAAGAATATGGGGTACTTCAGGTACTAGAATATGGAACTAAATCAGAACAACCTGTTTGCTTGTACCTTGGTTTGTAAGAAACAGTGTGTCACAAGTTCACAGCAAAACTCTGTGATAAGAAGCTGTAATTTAAGATTATTCAGACAAAGAAAATCTCACTAAGTTCCAGCAGATAACATGATTTTGTTCATGCTGTACAAACAAAATATCAGAAGGCTTTGACGAATGAGGGGACTGTCAAGAAATCCCATTTTGCAGTAGTAGTGGTGTTTTGTTTTGTTTTCCATAATTTATTTTTTAACTTTCAGTATTGAATAAAGAAGACACCAATTCCTTGGTTTTTCAAATTAATCTACCTTATCATAGAATAAAAGTGTTTAATATTAACTAAAATGCTGGAATTTGGTTTTAGTTGAAGGAAAAGGGCTTCTTGGTTCATGTGAAACACAAAGAAAAGAGATTCTAGCACAATAAGCTATTCAAGAAAAGTCTCATGTTGCTTTTTGCAGATTTTGTGTAGTCAGAATAAACACTCTTTTAAGAAGACCTTTTTCCCCAAAGGTGATTTGAAAATTTATTTTTCTTCCTTTAATGAATGCTGTTTATTGAACAGTGTCCAAGATAGTCTGAACACTGAGTGAAACCTGTTTTTGGGCTTAGTTATGAATTTAAATTACGTTCACTTCAATCAGAATGTATTCAAAATCACTCCTGTGCTACTAAACCAGAAGTGGCTTGCCATAGGAAAAACTTTGTTGAGGAACTTGGCAAAAGACATCTTTAAAAATTATTGTTCCAGTTTTTTTTTGACTGCCAAGCAAAATGTGCTAAGCAAACTTCTCAATATACTGCTAACTCTTGCATACACAGAAAATGTTCTTTTTGGTTTTTTTTTGTTTTTTTTTTTTTGTAGATTAGAGCTATATTATAAAGTATGATTTCTAGCACAATTAATTGTAAGTTCAAACAAAAAACTCAGACTAAAATTAGGAAACTTTTTATAGATGCATTTGTATTCCATAACCTACTTAGAATAATGTTAAGTGAAGGACCTGGAGTTACACTTTAAGGAAAGTATCATTGTCAAGTATCAATAGACATTCAGATGCTCATAATTTTATGAGAGAAAAAAGAAGAAAACTGTTGAATGTATCATGATTAACCTCCAGAGGGAGATTATTTGTGTGGCTGTGGGATTTCAAAAGGTTTTGACAGGATGCCTGTTCAACATGTTTAACATTTTTGATGTATTTTCCTTGACTGCATGCAGAAGATTTTTATAAACTTTCTATCAAGTGCAACTGTTTTAAGCTACCTCTTTTTTCTCTAAATTTGCCTTCCTGAACCAGGATGTGTGTGCTCATTGCAGAATGATGTGATTTTAGGAACAGTCAGCATGGCAAAGAACTGGTTCAGGCATCACCTTAGAATTGCTGTTGGAATGGTTGATTATGGAGAACCACTGACTTTTTTTCTTGCCTAAGAAAGTTTTCTTTCCATTCCTGAACAATCACAGTGTAATTGTGTAGTTAAATCACTAGTAAGCAATTGTATCAACTACAGTTTTGTTCCTTAAGCCTGATGGCTACGCTAGGCTGCTTTGTATAACTTTTCCATCCAGCAAAGTTGATTCTAATTTACTCAAGTGGAGTTGGAACAAGGCAGCGTTTTTAAAAAGAAAAATGAAAAAAAACTTAATTTAAACTGTTTCTGAGGTTTACTGTGCAGCAAAAATATCTGAAATAGTAAAAAGAATAAGAATAACTTGTGCTGTCTTAATCTGTGTAAGTAGCAGGCATTTTGTGCTTGTTCAGCATCTTATCCTGAGAACTTTGAATTCAGGCATCTTTTAATTGATCACCACTTATAGCTTTTACAGATATTGAAGAGATACAGCAGTTTGATTTATATTATATTCCTTTATCTCTGTGCTTATTTAATCTACTTGCAATGATTAATGACAATTCTCTTGCTCTCACTGATGTTAGTGATCAAGTCCTCCTGTATGCTCTTGTGGAGCACAGTTTCTGACAATGATGAACCAGTTGCTCTGCCTTCTTATTTTTTTGGTTTTTTTCAGGTTTACATGCTATAAATTTATTTTATGTGGTAAGGAATACTTAGAAAATGTATTTCTGATGTGCTGTCTGAGCTTTAGATCAGTACGTTCACCTTCCTAATGAAATGTGTAAATCCATTGGTTTCCAAATGATGTTCCTAGAGGAGGTAGGCAGGACATGATTTAGAAACTTTCAGCTGTCTAGAAATGTACTGATTTTGTCAGCCTCTGATAAACAAACATATTTTACCCTGTATTGAAGGGGATGTCAAGAGCTCACGGAGATGCTGTGTCTGGCTCAGGGGGCACTGGGGGCAGGCAGCTGCAAGCTGAAGATGACATTTTCTTAAATCACTGTTACTTGATCCTCAAATAAGCCTTTGACTAAAACCAGTCTTCACATCCCAAATGCAATAGAAAAAGCAGGAATTTTGCTTGTTTTTAGTTTCTGTATCTCCTCTTCTATTTGTGTTTTGGATTGAAATGGTTACCCCTTTTCCTAGGGGGGCTTGGGAACCCCCCTGAGCTGGTAAGAAAATAGATTTTGTGGCATTGTGCAGCTCATTCCTGAACTGATCGAAGGAAGATCCTCAAAAAAACTTGTAATGGCATTTCAGTTTGATTGCAGTTGATTCTGTCTTCATTTTCTGAGTGCTAAATGAAGTACATTATAATGCCAAACCGCATTAGTTATTTTAGGAAAAAAAAGCCTCCCTTGCAATGGAATACATTAAAAATCAGTTGTATTTTGTATGTCCTAATGGCCAAGGGAGGGAAATGATTTGCTGACTTCTTTACATTTTGTGGCACTTTTTCTTGATAAATTGTAGAAATCATTTCTTTTCTTTGGGCTTTTACTCTGAATGACCAAATACACACAAATAGTTGCAATCACCAGTTGTTGACTTCAGATGTTTTTCACCTTAGATTGGAATTTTTTTTACCTTTAAGGCTGCTATGAATAACTTTTGAATGCTTTTAAATAGTTTTGCATTTCATACTGCCTTATAATAATATTTCTAATTTTTTTTTGCTATAACTTCCGAAGTGTTCTCTTTAGAGAGAATGGGGAGAAAACTAACAGCCTTTTGATGAAAGGAGCTTTTTGACCAAAATTTCCATAATAGTACAGAAGCTGCTGTCTTAAGAAAATTAAAAAAGACATAACAGCAACAACAACAGCAATAATAATAGTAGGTACTGGGCCTTTTATTGTCTGAAAAAGTCTTAAACACATTTCGGTATGAACATTGGGCCATGAATGTATCCAAAATCTTCACCTTATAATTTTGCTTTGAAAATAACTATCAAGACTCACTGTTTCAGTTTTTACTAAATCTGGTAAAAGTTTGTCTGTCAGATTTGAAATGACTTCTTTTTTAAAATAATCCTGGTTTTCTCCTGTGTTTTCATGTGAGAAATCTCTTCACAGCTGAGAAAACTAAGAATAATTTAGAGAATAATATTTTGAATCTTGTGAAAGGTCTCTTTAAATGCTTGAATACGTAAAAAACTGTCCCATGCCTCAGATATGGGATTCAGTTTTGAGTTGAATTTCTAAAATCTGTAGGTTAACCCAGTCTAAAGTTTGTGGGCAATTTAGTTTTTGGTAACTAATATGTTTAGAAATGAAATTAATAAGTGGAAGGAATGAAAAGGAAGCTGATAAGTATGGCATGTTAAATTTATCTCCAAATAAAGTAGTATTAATAATTTCACTTGGAATTTTTCAGTTTTCTATGTTCAAAGCTAGTGTAAAAGTTTCAGTTTTTCAAACAGATTGACAAGGAAAACATGCAATTGCTGCTACTGTATTTTGCGAGTTCATGTGGCAATGTTTTGGTTCAGCGTTTTTTTTGGTAGAAAATGCATATTATTCCAACAGCAAGCTATAAAAATTCTGTACCGTGGCTCAGTATTGGCATGAGAGATTCAGGCACAGCATTACTCTTGTTAATTGTTTAAGATTCTGCTCAGTTCCTAACAAGAAGAAAGATCCTGTCTTTCTTTCAGTGTTAATCTTGCGTGTTACATTTTCATTATCTACTTGTATAAAGCAAAATTATGGTTTTCCAAGCTGTCTTTATACTGTTAGTTGCTGATGATTAAAGACAGCTTTACTGTGATTGCTTGAGAGGTATTTATTACAAATAAACAAAAGAAATCAATTCACTTTTCAGCATGAATGCTTCGAACAGAACGAATAATGAAATAGAAACTATTTTACCAGTGCAAAAATGGCTAAAGAACAAATACAAGCCTATAATTGATGAAGGTGGTTTTTAAGTTCAACCAAACTAAATTTTGATTTCTGCCACAGATAATCAGTCTGTTTGTTGTTTCTGGGTTTATTAGGATAAATATCCCTCTTCTGGAATGTATGTTTAGTCCTGAAAGCTAAGGAGGTGACACCTGTGATTTCCAGATTGTTGACTGTTGCTTTTCAGGAAAAAATAATTGCCTTACCAGTTGTCACATGATCTCAGTTCTGTCAGTTCAAGCTTGAGTGAAATTGTGTGTTTTAATATGACTTTAAGTTCCATATCTGAGTGACAGAAATCCAAAATATTTGTCTATTCTGTTTACCTTTTCTCTCTGTCTCACAGTCCTTAGCATTGTGTTAATACACCTGTGTCTTTTCTTTTCTGTGCTATTAGGCTACTATAAAAAATAAATTAATTTGAGACCAAAGAAATATAAATCACAAGGTAAAACAAGAAAAAGGAAAATGAAATTAGTTATGTGTGTGCTAATTATGCTATTAAGACTGATTTGTTTTGGAGGATAATCATGTCACTGTAAAATGACAGTTCCATTTCTGCATGTACAGTAGTATGTTCCAATAGCAGCTTTTTCCTTTTTCTTTTTTTTTCTTTGTACTCCTTTTATTGGTCATTGCTTTACAGAGTTCTTTAGCTTAATTTTAATGCTACTCAATTAATGATATTACAGAAATGTTATTGGGCACATCTTTTTGCTGTTACATTTCCTGTCTCAAAGGCTGAATGGATGTATTTCCTACAAAAGCAATTGTTGACTGCGAAAAGGGTATCAGGGGCTTCTAGCTAAATACACATTTCTAGAGAATTAAATGACTACATGGTTTTGCCATATTACTAATGTAGAAAATAGTCTCTGTAGGGCAGTTGCCACATGAGAGGACTAATAGATTACATAGGTGAACATTTACAGGGAAACTGAGCATTAAAATTTTAGATCTAATAGAAGTTTATACTTGCTATTTCTTACTTAGCCTATTCTAAGAGAAACACTGTATCTCCTTTTCTTTTGATTTAACTTATGTCTTGAATGTTAGCAAAATTAACAAAGTAGCACCGCTCTATTTAATAGCATTGTCATAGCTTTCCTTTGAAAAACATCAGCAAGGTGTCTTGTAGTAATTATCCATGTGCAGCTCTACTTTAGCAACCTTTCATGTAAGCAAACATATTTACTTAAATCACCATCTGTAGTGAGCTCTGTTTGAGAGAAAAATGCTCTTGCAGCTGTATGTTGGAGATGGGGGCTAAACAATAAGTGTTTTTAAATTCAATTGTTTAAAATGCACACTGCATGGAAGTAGTGATGAGTATTCTTTTGTTGTCAGCAAGAACATTTATATGCTGAGCTGGCAACTTGGAGTCAATCATACAGTGGATTTATTATTTAATAAATTCTATAGGGTTGTGATTTTGCAGCATGGATTTGCTCTACTGGATTATATTGTTTTCGTACAATCTTTCTGTTCCACTTATAATCTACATGTTGTACAAAAGAGTATTTTGAGCTGCTATTTCCCTAAAAATAGAGTAGATATTGCAAGGGTGAGTTTTTTCCTTGTTGTTATTAAAGCTCTAATGTCATCATTTCACTTAATATGTAAAACATAACAAAGGTTTAAAGTCTATATTTTAAGTAGCTTTTTATTGGGAGCCATAGATTATTTATTTTAAAAATTTAATTATTGGTAAAAAGCACAGTAATCAAGTATTTAAAATAGCTGTTTAAACAAAAGCAGGTGTGCATGATATAAGCCCCAGTTGGAGATGAATGCACAGAGTTATTATGGGAAGACTTGAAGTTGGGCCGAACTCACTGTTTCTGTCCAAGGCTGCAGCACAAAGTACACAGAATCATGGAATCATTTAGTTTGGGGAAAACCTCTAAGCTCACCCGCTCCAACCATTACCCCAGGAGTTCCAAGCCCATCACAAACCCCCATCCCCAGGTGCCACATCCACAGATCTTAAATCCCTCCAGGAACAGTGAATTCACTGCTTCCCTGGGCAGCCTGTTCCAGTTCTTGACATTCCTTTCAGTGAATGAACTCAAGTGTTGGACTCAAAGTATGGAAAATATAAATTGAATCTCTTTTCCTGATTTCTGACAGCTTACAATGATTGGTACAAAATATGATTTTAAAACTGATCCCAAGACTTTGTGAATTTCAAGGTAGCAAAACTAGTAGCATTAGGCTGGGAAAGATCCTACCTTAGCTGCAGTTTTAACTATTGGCTACATTATTATCCCAGGGAAAACCACTCACTGAGAGTGGTTAAGCAGAGAGAAACATAGAGAAAATATTAAAGAAAATATGTGTAGAGGAGTACAGAAATATTGGGGTAATGGAAGAATGTCAGTCTTCTTCCAAATGTCCTACAATATTGTCCTGCTTCTGCTATTGCATTTCTTTTATTGTATACACTCACATTTGCTTCAGTAACAGCAGTGATGGCTAAAATGAATTGGTTTTGGGTTACCCCTACATAGAGATCTACAGATTGGTAGGAATCCATTTTTCATCACACACTTGCAAGCCTGAGATAATTAACTGCATATAAAAAGCATATTAAAATATGCTTTCATTGCTGTGTAACAGATTTTTTTCTAGATTTAAAAAGTGTAAATGCAAAGGTGTTGTCTTTTTCCGTGGTATTATCCAGGAACAGTGAGGTTAGTAGGAACTTGCTGAATGAGAGTAATAAAATGTTCACTGAAGTGCTGCTACTATATAATCACTTATGTTTTCCACTTCCACACTTGTGATCTACTTCCTATTAAATGAACAATAATTGTAGGAGCAATCAATTAAGGTTAGTTGGCAATAGCTTTTATATTTGTCAAAACACTAAGAGCTTTTGGAATGTGCTTCAGAATTCACCCTTTTAGCTCCTTTATAAGTTTTGTGCTGTCTTGTTATGGAGCATCACTGTTAAGAGCACTTAACTATGAGCAGAATAAACTGCTAAGAATGTATTCCTGTATTTTTCACTGAAAGCATTGCAAAGATTTACACAATTAAAATTAAGTTTTGTGAAGAGGCTTTTTCAGCTTAAAGTGCCTAAATAATAATTCCATAAATGTAGAGTGGAAGATATGAATGGGTTTGGGAAAAGGTAACTGATAATGTAGTGGCAGCACTTCAATGAACATTTAATGTAGAGTGTCAAGAGGATAGCAGACTTACAACATGTAGGATTTTGTGGTAACTGCAGGTATTTTTCAGAAGTGTTGTGTTATGAAACAGAGAAAAGCATCACACATCACTATGTGCTGCTTAGAAATTTCTGGTGTTTCTTTCTGGTGTTTCTGGCAAACAGATTGAATGCCTGGCATCTCCTTAGTAAGAATTCTTCTTTAAGTTCAGCTGGCTGTTTAATGAGCCCTCTGAGGGCTGAACAAACCACTGAAGTCCTGAAATGGACAAGTGATTTCAATAATATCTTACATATAATTAGGTTTTTATGTGTCTAGTACCTTCTCATCTATTTGTTTTAGACTGAGACAGAGAGGTGGGAGTGTATATGGGATGGGACACTGTCAAAGAAGGATTTATTGTGTGTTATTCCTTATCAGTATAAGGGAAGTTTAAAACTCAGTCTGTGATAGGAATTCAGTGATTATAAAGTAGAGAATAAACTTTTATCTTATACAGGTCACCGCTTGGTACCATATCTGTTCCCAAGCAGGACCTCATATATTAAATCCTTTATCTTAGTCATAATTAAAACTTCAGTGAAAGCCTAATATGAACGTCATGGTAGGTTCAGAGTTACTTTGGATTAATGAAGGACTTTAAGTGTGGTGTGAATATTAGCAGGGAGTCATTCCATTGATGCGGGGATGTATTGACACATTTACCAGGGAGAGATTAGTAAATTTGGTACACTTGGTTAGGAATAAAAAGTGGCTGCCTAAACAAGATAGTAATACAAATAAACATGGAAAGGAAAAAGAGTGCTCAAGAACTGGGAATAGGAAAATGTTTTTGAGGTGAGAATCTATCAGGCAGCAAGAGTGGCAGTGAGCAGACGACTGTGGAGAGGATTACTTTGGCCTTAAAGTGGAGTGGAGGGTTGATGTTGTTCCTGTGATTCTCCTTCAGTTCAGAATCCAGGAGCTTTTCAAGTTGCCTGCTTCCTGCTTCTAGAAAACTCTTCTTGTGGACTATACCTGAGTGTTTGCTCTGCCTTTGGTCAAATGGTTTCAGAGATTTCTTTTTGTTCACTTTTGTCAATAGCAAGAATTCCAATTATATTAGATCTTTTACCAAACATCTGCAATAGTACTTTAATTAGACATTTCAGACTAAATGGGCTTTGTCATTGGTCAGGATTTCACCCTGTGTAGCAAAGATGAATTATGAATAATTTTCTGTGTTGCACATTGAAATGGTAGGTTTTAATGGCTTTTCTCAAACTGCTGTTACTCAAAGTGTGGAGGACAGCCTTTAATGACACAGGAATAGTTTTTAACTCTGCAGGAAATAAAGTGATATGCTAGTGATTTTTTCTGAAAAAGATTATGATTGAAGCAATAATAGATATATATTTTAATACAGCTTGTAGGAAATGTGTTTGGGATGATGTATTAAAATCTGTAAATATTCACTTAATTATCAAATTAAGTATGTATGAGGAAATCTCATTTTTCCTTTTTAATTTTACAGCTTGCACATGCAGTGGACATGCAAATATCTGTCACATGCAAACAGGAAAATGTTTTTGCACAACCAAGGGAATCAAAGGAGATCAGTGTCAACTGTGAGTACAAGTCAATGTAGCCTAAAGTTATTGCAATCCTTGATTAGTGAATAATCACTATTTTTCCCATTTCACATCCTTGTTTTGGTACTGGGTTTTGTGATTCATCTGCTAATGTTTTAGTGGTGGATATAGCCTTCCCTACATTTCTCAGGAAATTTCACTATTACTTAGACTTTAGTTAAAGAATTACATCACAAATATTAGTAATCTTTTGAAGGCACTAAAGACTTTTAAAAAATTCATTTTGTTTCCAGGAACAAACTGGAGAATTGCTTCTATTTGTCTTCCTTTCTCTTAAGTTTTTAAAATATAATAGTGTATTATAGGAAAGTGTATTAAGTTATTATAGTTAAGTGTCTAGTTAAGTGTATAGTTAAGTTATTAAGTGTATTAGATTATTATAGGAAGGTGTATTAATGAAAAAGTACCTATGATTTAGTAAAGACATTCATTACGTTTGTCACTTATTTTGATGGGAATCTACAGTGATTCAGTTTCTAGGGTCTTGGAACCTTATTAAGGTGTTTTAGACATTTTCCCACATCATAAAATCGAGCCCATAGGAATGTGTAGACCTGTCATGGAAAGTACTCTTTTTTTGCGCTGGAATAGCCTCTTGTGTTCAGTGGAAGAGTTTGCACCTTCACAACAAATGGAGTCCTAAGAACAATCAAGTGCTTAAGTGGAGTAACCTATCAAATAGGATAAATAACACATGGAAGTTAATTGTGAATAGCCTTTTATTTAAAGACGTTTCTTTCAGTCTGTTCTAGCAGGTACACCATGTTATTTGATAGGAACTTTTTTAATTTTGCAGTTATAATTATGTTAATAGTGTCTGGCAACAATCTTACCTTAGCAGTGTTATTTGGAAGTGGGGAGAAGGCACATGAATCCAGCTGACTCCTCCCCAGCAGGGAGAGCTGCCAGGAGCTTCTGCTCTGGCTGCCACAGGACATCCACTTACACCAGATTTGTGAATTTGTCTTTGATACACTCAATGAACTGGCTTGGATCCTACCTGTAACACTTTGCTTGATAAATTGTAAAGAAACACAAATTTCTGATGCAGAGGATCTGTGTATATCCGTGAGAAAGAGCTGTGCTGGCAGCTCTGCTGTTCCCCTGCTACCTCTGGGACTTTGTGTCCAGCTAATTGAAGACTCTCAGGATGAGATGGGAAATCAAGATTAGGACTAAGTGATGAAATTTTATCATGACAAAAGCCGAAATGATGATATCTTTAAGCTCTGAATTAAGTCTTCACTGAGAAGTCTTTTTCCCCTCTTTTTGTGCTCATAGAATTAATCAGTTCTAGGTGTTAATGAGTGATGTGATTATCAGCTACCAGGACTTGTATTGATGCCATTCTGACTATACAAAGAGCAGGAAGAAAAAACCAACAATTTCTCCTCTGTCCTTTGTAACACTTGAACCACAGAAAACAGTTTCTGTGCTGAAATGTCAATTCTTTACTGACTACCTTCCACATAGGGCACCCTTTTCAGGCCTTCACCCCAGCCTTTCCTGTATCTCTGTGGTTGTTGGTGTCCTTTGTCCTGTGTCTGTTTCATCACTATTTTTTCTACTCTGATTTGGAACTTTTGTCTCACGTGATTGGTTGTGCTGCTCAGCTGTATCAGTCTGCTGTCCTGAGTTTGTGTATCCTAAAAGGTTCTTTTACCTCACTTACTGAAATAGAAGAGAAAATGTTTTCCTAGTTGGGGACTTGCTTTGTCAGAAGTGACAGCAATTCCACAACACAGATGAAACAGAAATTTGAATTTTGACTTTTCAAGAGTGAACTTAACATTGCAGTTTCAGACTGAAAATCTGTTTTTTAGTCACATATAACACATCCCCATTCTAGATTCATACACAAACCAAAGGCTTGTCCAGGGCAAGCTGTGGTGTTAAAACCTTTGATATTTTAAGTGTTGGGGAAGGTTTTTTTGATGAAATAAAACCAGCAGCCATTTTCAGGTTTTTTTTTTTTTTTTGGCTGTGGTGACATTTCAGATTGTGAGATTAACATCTGTTGGGTTCATAGGCACTCAATCAAATAACCACACATTTTTAGTTAGAGGACGTATCATCAAATGATACATTTAGAATTTGTCATTTACTCTTGCAGTTGTTTTTAGAGAGTGATCCTTTCATGTATGGAAGTCAAATGTTTTTTTTTAAATATTTCCCTTAGAACATCAAGAGATGAAGAACATTAAAAAAAATTCCAAAAAACAATCACTAATGAGTCATTGAATGCAGTCCCATACTCATTCTAAACTTAGTATGAAGAATATGAACTTATTTTGTATTATGCTTTAAAAAAATTAGAAAATCTATTTCCTCTTTAAAAATAATTTGTACACTCACAACCTCTCTTGAATGTATCATAAGATATATGCAGTCATTATCTAGAAGACAAGGGGAAATCAAAATCAGCTCAATGCTTTCCTTGTATTTATTACTTTATTATATTCTGTATAAATCATCTGAAACTTGATTCCAAGTGGGAATACTGTTCTCCATTGCTCTGGATGAATGTTTTGGGGTTATTTTGCTGGTGACTAGTTAGGCTAAAAACCTACAACGCCAGCAGCGAACCTACAGCCTTGTGGTTTGCTAAAACAAGTATGTCAACGAAAATTCCAAACTCTGGCTGTTCAGTGAGAAAGTTAAATTGATATTTCTGTCAAGAATCCTATTGATTGAGAAGTCATAGCTGCAGGGCTCTGTTGTGTACACACCGTGCCTTGTGGGCAGAGGTTTTATGAAATCTGGGAAAGTTTGCAACACTTTTTATTTTTCTTTTATTTTTCCCTCCCTTCTTCCGTTACTCTGTGCTTTTATGGAAGATCTTATTTATTTTTTAATTTATTTGTGTATTTTTTTATCATACCCATCTCTCAGTTGCATTCATTTCTTGATTGTGCTGTTGGCTGGCATGAAGCACAGGGCCATTTGAAATTAAAATTAGTGTTGTAAAGCAGCTTGGAGCACACATTTTCATTTTGTTTTACAGTGTTTCTTAAACAATCATATATGATCATGATAACATGATTATATCACATGGTCACATATTCATATATTTGTCAAATGTTAATATTTCTGTTTCTGTTAAGTTGGTAGTTTCAGTTGGTAAAAATTTAGTAATCTCCTGATCACAAGGAAATTATTGGAATGGTTTGATTATTCTAAGTAACTAGACTGTAAGCATTAAAAACTGATACAAATAAAAATACTTGATTTCTTGTTTTTCCCCTTAATTTTTTGAAAATGAAATATGCAATTGGTAGTAACAGGAAAATAATGGTGACTTAAACCATATTTTTAGGGGAAAACTATTGCTTCAAGGCAGTTGTTTTGTTTATTTTCTCTAACATTTGATTTACTAGCTGCTGAATTTATTTTCTCATAGAATTCTGTTGACAGCAGTTTTCAAAATTCCATATATTTTGGTGTATCCATATGCAGGGTTGTGCACAGGGAACTTTTCAGGGAATAGGGTTGTGGGAATGTGCAGAATATGCAAAGGGGTTGTTTCAAAGTTCAAATTTTAATATTAAATGAGAGAAATTTTGCTGGAGTCAAGGAATAAAAATATGAAAATGATGGGATCAACTGAGTAAATAATTCTTTGAGAAGTTTCAGTAAGTCTGGGCTCTTGCAAATGAAAGCCTTCACTTGGTGGTGTGTCTGTAGCTTTTGTCATCACCATGTAAGAACTAGGCTAAAATTGGGCTTCAAAACCTCTGTAGTGAAGAGCTACTTGTTGGAAGGAAAATACTGGGGAAAAAGTATTATTTTAAATCTCACATCTCATAGTATATTTTATATAGTTGTAGGAAGGATAAATTCAAAATTATAAAATGTATTGCTTTTTTTAGTTCTAATAAATGTCCAGACCATTAATTTCTTAGACGTACCTCTTCTGTAAAAGTGGAAGAAATACTATTTTATTTATTAAAATATATGGTCCTTACATTTTTAATAATGTAAGGATCTGTGCATAAAAATAAGAACTTATTGATAGTCTGCTGTACATAAGAATAAGATTTTAAAATATCCAGCCATAGTCTTCTGTATAATTTCCCTCCACAGAATGGTACAATTCATCTTACAGGTAAAAAATATACTGGGTTAAGAGTCAAATTCACCATTCTATTGATATCACTGCAGCTTTATTTGCAGATAGCAGAGTAAATCTTTTCCCAATTATTTCCCCACAGAGCTTCTTTTGCTGCTTTCCAGCAGGGGAAGAATTGGCAGCAATCATATAATAAATTCAGTTGATTTTAACTTTGTCAGAGACACACACACAAATCCCAAAACCAAATGGACAAAAAGGAATTCTTATTGCTGGAAATTTAATAAAACCCCTCTTATTCTATTGAGAAAGTGTCTTTTCTTGATTGAGGGTATAATTCATTTAATACTGGTTATCATGATGGTTGGTGGTTTTCTAAAGTAAAGTTTAAAAGTATAATATTTAGTGGTTTAAATTACCACAGGAACAGCATTTGGGTTTTTTTTTTTCCTGATTTCAACACTTTCCCCCCGCTATTTCTATCATTTGGTAGTATTTCACCATTAGTTTTACATATTTGATTGTGTTTGATAGGAGGTGTTTTCTACCTGTTCCTGCTGAGTCTAGTCCTTGAGTTTTCAGTTTAAGAAAAGGCTTTGACATGCTAATGCATGTTACTCCATTACATATGAGATTTGGAGGAGAATTACAGCAAAATCTGTCACATAGCTGCTGGTGAGTTTAGCAACTACCTCTCTTCTTATTTAACTGCCTGAAAATTTCAGCTTGCCTCTGTAAGGACAGGTTCATGCCCTCAGCTAGTTCTCACAGTGCTGGATCATTAGGTTTCTAAGGAGAACAATAAAATAAAACTCCTACTTCAACATTTATGAGTACATTTATGTTTTAAATGTACTAATTTTCTGCTCTACATGTAGTAATTATTGTCAGATCTTTCAAGGATTTGAGCTATTTTTTTCTTTTAATTCATGTTTCTTGCATCAATCATTTTTTCTTAAATTGCAGCTTTCATTTAAAAAATGTGTCTAATATCAAAGCTTCAGAACATGACCCAAATGCACTCTAATGGCTCAAACCCTCAGAAGGCACTTGAAACATTTGAGATCTAAAATTTGAAGAAAAGGAAAATACAGGTTTTGGCAGTATTGTATGTCACTCTTGGCCTTTCTGTTGATTTTTTTTTTTTTTTTTGTTCTGCAGTAGGCTCACTTTGTCTGCTTTGGTATATTCAGTATATTATATGTAAAGTTCATGAGGCTCTCTGGGATCGTTCAGAGTTGCAGGCTCTCTGTAAGTGAAACTACACTTTGTTAAGCATTTTTACATCCAAACATTACATTTTATTCAGGAAATTGTCCAGTTTTGCAGAAATAAAGAACGAGAGTTGGAATGTCATGTATCATTCCTAGAAGACAGTGCTCTCAGAGCAGAAGTGAGGATGAGGTAGTGGCTGAGGGAGAAGCTGCAAAGCACCTTTGTACCTTGGGGCTTCATTGTGTTCTGTCCCTATGAAATATGCCTTTTATCCGTCTGAGTTTTGTACTAATTGTCTGAAAATGGGGAGCCGTTTGGGCATGAGAGTTTCTCTTTCATGAGAACAAAGTAATTTTGCTTTGGCTTCTAAGTTCTTCCATAACTGACTATATGCACATATATAAAAATGTCTTTTGGTTTGGCAAGTTCAGCAGAGGAGAGTCCTCTCACCACTGGGCTTTAGTTGTTTCCTAAGATATTTCATAGTCATTACTTCCTCTTCAGGCTACCTCTAAAAATGCTAAGTGCAGAGCAAAACAGGTATTTTTTCACAATTGTTCAAACACTCCTGGCTAAAGAAGGAATGCAAGCAGTCTCTTGTGCCCATTTGGTTTACATTTGTATGCAATGCTGGACAGAGATTTAATTAATATCTTTTTGGCTTCCTATTTGAAAAATATATGGTGCTGGATTTTCTTTCAAAAAAAGTTTATCTCTTTTTTTCTGAACAATTGTTCCTCCAATGCCATGGCCATGACATTCAGTGACTGGCATGTGAATAATCTGTTTTGCTCAGTTTGCAGTTTGCAGGTTATATCAGTGAAGCAGTGGAACAGGGCAGGCTGCCCAAGCCTTTCACAGATCCCATGCCAGTGAGATCTGTTTTGAATTCCAGTGCTCAGGGTGCATTTGTTGTAAGGCAAACCTCTTTATATAAAATGCTAGTAATTTTTGGTGCAAAGTGTCAATTCTCTAGGGATGTACAGTTAAGGCAGTGCTTCTGCTTTTTTTATTAAAATAGAATAGCACAGCTGAAAAGAGCAGTCAAGTTTGCAGTTTCTTTATGTCTGAAATACTCATAAAGATTTAAAGCTAAATATAAGATGAAGACATTTGTTCTGCTTTTAATTGGTTAGGTACTGAGTTCAGACAGAGATGAAATTAGGAGTGGGAGTGATGCTGATGTTTACTCATACAGGAAAATGAGAAACAAGCATAGACTGTGCCTCATGGAGGAGTTACTGGGAGCAAGAGAGAAAGGGAGGTTATGGCTGCCATAAAATTGCTTTATTATTGAGTATGATTTTTTTCTTACCCAGCAAAGTTGTAGCTTTAGTTTCTGTGCTTGTTTTTGGAAAGGAGGAGGTGAAAGGGCTTTGTGGATTGGGCTGGCTTTACATCTTGCCTAGGGCTAGCTTTAAAGCAGAATCCCACGTATCTGCATAGCCAGTGCTTTTTCTTAGTCTCAGACGGGTCGGAGTAGGTTGCAAAGACTTACAATTTGAGGTTGTCATTTTTAACCCCAGTTCAAGCAGTTGAAAATGACAGGGCTCTGTATCTCTCAAGGTGTGCAGTGGAGGCATCTGGGAATGCTGCTCTGTGGCCAGGACTGGAACCCAGTTAAGAGTTAGGGATGCTGAGTAACATCAGTCACATAAGGCAGAACTCAGTATGAGCAGCTCTTTTGAAGTACCAGCCCTGTGGGAGAGGTGTTTGCAGTTACAGCATCTCCTTGCTGCTTTGAGAACATGAAAAAGGAGACTGGAGAATTTCTTATAGGACATCTAGCAGAGTGTTTAGATTCCAGAAAACACTTGCAGGAAGCTGCTGACAGTGAAGACAATCTTCTTTTCAACATGTGGCTCCACCAGGCATTTGTCTTTCCTCACCTGCATGAAGCAAATACCCCCAACACTATAGTCTGTTCTTTCTGCCAGTTGTAGTGCTGGGGTCTGGTTACTACCTCTAGTAACCATTATTCTGTTCTTTCGTGTTGCTGGGGTTGGATTATAAACTGTCATTGTTCATGGGAGCCATAATTAATCTCACAAGTCTGAAATTGCCACGTGTAAGATAGGATCTGAATTACTCTGCAGGCAAGGGGGAGAAAGAACAGATTTCCAGTAGAGTATGAATTTGGTTTACCCTTCCTACTGCTTTGGTTAAAGAGAAGTTGTTCGCTTAAGAGAAGGAAAAGAAAATAACTGATGGCTTTTCTGGCTACTCATCCTGCTGTCATCAGAAAAAAATCCATCAGCTGAGTTGTGACTGACAAAACCAGATAGTTCAGGGAGTTCTTTTAAAAAATTCTATTATATACTGCTCTGTTGTAACTGATTAAATTCAATGTGTGCTGTGTTACAGTAACAACCCTCTACATCACTATTATTATTGCTGGCTACTGCTACTGCAGTCAGCTTTGGACAATTAACTATGGAGCAGAAGGGAGGAAAGTGATATCTCCTTTGTGGAAGGCAAATGTTTAAAGAGATTAAAAAAAAACCCATTGAGAGTAAACAGTCCTACAAAACTTTATGGAGGACAAAACCTTTTCAAGGTGATCATCTTCCAGAAAACAAACGTTGCTAGTACAGTTTTTAATAGACTTGTATCTAGAACTAAGAATTTCACATATTTTATTATTTTTGCCTTCATGGCATACAAACAGTGGTCAGTTTCAGTACATGTAAACATGTGAGAAATCAATGTTCTCAGAGTTCTCAATGTTCTCTTAATTTTTGGGTGTTTTTTAGGGGATCTCGGCTACTATAGAAGATCCAGATCATATTTAAAAATGGCTTATCAAAATGTTATGTATCGTTATTGGTCCTTTATGTTGGAAAAGAGCTGAGGAGGAAAACCAAAGGATTCTGACATGCCCCCGTCCATGCTGATCGTTGTAGCATCACAGACAGAGGCAGTTTGTCAATTCTCTGGAAAGGAGAGATTGGAAATAACTGAAGAAAGGGACTTACAGCAGTATTACTGTGTCCTTCATCAAACCCTTTTATAAAAAAAAAATGTTTTTGCTATATAAAGCCATCAGTTTTCAGTTTTTTCATAAGCAAGTAAGCTCTTTTAATTAGTTTTCAGTTTAGGGTAAGATCAATCAATCTATACTGACTGACTATTGGATTGCTACATCTGGAGGTGTATTAATCGTTTGAGCTTCTTTGTACAGTTTCTCCTTCCTCCTGTGGTTTCCACCAAAGATAAAATAGATATTTAACCTTCTCTGATAGAAGCACTTAAATATATTCTAGTAAAATGAAATTCTTTCCAAGTCATTCATGGTACCACTGTATTAAGTAAATAGTAACATTTTTCTACAGTATTTTATTAGAGAGAAAGGAGACTTGGTTCGTTTTCCTTAACTGATTATCTGAACAAATGAGGTTTGGCTGGCTGAAGTTTAGAGAGAATGGAGTTATATTGTAAAGACAATTATGCTTTAGTTACAGACATTGATTTCAATACACAAAACTGGTATTTCATTATGTACTGCTAGACTTTAAGTACTCAGTAATGGAAACTCCACTTGTGAGAAAAAACAGTAAAAATTGTTGTGGGCCACAGATATATTGAGTTTTGAGACAGATAATTTGGTTTCTTCTCATTTGAAAGTGGTCTGTAAAACTGAGATTATTTCAAAGGAACCCCAGCTGTTTCTGAAAATAGTATATTTTGCATGTTCATGTAAATTCTGACCTTTATTGAGATTTATGACAGGGAAAATTCTATGGTGAACTTATTAAATAGTATTGGCTGTCTCCCAAAACTCACCTTTCCCCTTTTTTTTGGGTTTGCCTTTTTTTTTTTTTTTTTTTTTTTTTCCTGTTTTTAAGTGAAGTTGTATCTTCCTGAAATGACACCAATTAGTGGGGCACAAAGCATCAGTTCTTAGTAAATGATGAATAGTACTTATTAGAACTTATGCCTTTTAAATGGCTGAAAATATTTTTTTCTGCTTTAATTTAATAAAAAATCTTTTTAGATAGAAATGAGTGATTATTTGATCTGATCTATACTCAATATGTTTGAATATTATTAATATCCATAATTTTCTGAGATACTTGATTGAATGTAGTCTGAATTTTATTAAAATGGATTTTTTTGAAAGCTGTGAAATAACTGTAACTAAATCCAGTGGGAAGTATATGTAGAGGAATTATTTCAGAATAGTTTTCTCTTGAATTATCAGGACTCTATGCAAATAAAATACAGCATTAAGATATTGCCTGTCAAAACACCTATTTCCCTTACTATTTCAGTGTGTGGAAAAGTAAAAAAATATATGGAATGGGAGGTGAGTTGGAATTTAACCAACACTGTGCAAGGAGAATTTACAATGAAAATAGTTTTTCAATAGAATCTGTGTTAAGTTTGTAATTTAAAAAAAAATCAGGTTGAATGATTTGAAGGTGATACTGATTTTATTGACAGTTAACTGAAAATATTGCCCATTGTAGAGTTTTTTTTCTGTTGAAAACCAGGTTTGCAATAGTACAGTGAGTGTTGAGTGGCTTTACAATGTTTGTGTTGCTTTTGCTGCTTATTGCAGCCAATTGATGATGGAATTTTGATGAGGACTGAGCAAAGGCTGAAAGGACTCTGTGTCTGCTCTCAGGGCTTGTGCTATCCAAGTCAGTACATTGTGGAGGACATAGTTTCTATTTGAAGGAAAAGCAGTTTTCTAAGGTAGATCCATCCAAAATACTCAAGTTTTCTTTATTTTCGGTGCACAAGTTCAATGTATATAGTAATCCAAACGTTTGATTATTTTTAAATTTTGAATTAAAAAAAAACATTTTTTTAAAATCTCAAATTCTTCTCAGTAGAACTACAATTTTTGTGATTTTTCAAAGCTGCTGAAAATATCTTTATTATTCTCAATTCTTAATTCTCAGATAAAATAATACCCATTGTGCAGTATATATCTGTGCTTATAATTCACATCTGATAGGCCATTAGTATGGTAATCAGTAATTGGTACAAGAGTTGTTAAAGTTGAAATAGACATCTGGTTTAATCAATTTGTCATTAAGGAAGTGCAAGTGTAGAGGTAGTAATGGGAAAAGAAAATACCAGTGTGAGAGCTCAGAGATCTCTCTGAGCTATCAACCCACAGCTAAGTTTGAAATTGGAATAATACTTCTCTCTCTTGCTTGATATGGGTTGCTCAGTGCTCAACTTGCTCAAAATACCACGCCCTGTTTTTATTTTAAAATCTATTTTCAAAACCTTACAAATAGCTAAAAGAAATGAAGCTACATTGTGATGAAAACTCATAGATAGATATATCCATCAACTTCAGCTTGTGATATTCATATATTTTATTTACTGAGAAAGGGAAGAAAATAATTTTTTATAGAGCAATAAGGAAAGGCTAGGTCAGGTGGGTACTAAAGACACAATTTGATAAAAATCTCCTGGTGATGGAAAGATTGCTTTTCTTTTCCTCTTATGGTCTCTAATAGATGAAATATGCATTTTCCTACTGCCATTTTCATTTTCTGTTTCCTCTTTCAGCCAATTGCATACCTTTACATATAGATGAAAATTTAGCTGGAATAGTTTTATTTCTGGTTTCAATTTTTGTTTCAAACTTAAAACATTGTTGCCAGTTATTAGTTTTAAATTGCTTCAGTAGTTGCCAAGAGTATTAGAAGAATGCACACAAAAGATTAAAGCTATGCACAGAGAGAGCTATAAGACATGGGAGTGAGAAATACATGGGAGTGAGAAATGCATTAGTCCTCTTTTTTTTTTTTTTTTTTTTTTTCCCCATGAGGCTTCTGATAATTATGTAGACTGTGCACATCAATTACACAGTGCTAAATTGTGCTTAAGGAGTCCTCATCCTGAAGGGCCTGCCAACAAACTTGCATTCTGCTGCAGCTGCATGTGCAGACATCTGGCAGTCAAGCAGATTTTTTTATACATTGAATCCTCTTTCCATCCCAACCCTGGCTGTGTCCTTGCTTCAGGAAAGCCCATGTTCTCCTGCTTCCCCATGGCCCAAGTACAGTGGTGCTACAGAGGCTTTCTGTGCCACTCCTGCATTAAAGATGGGTACCTGAAATAAAATAAAAATTCCATTCTTGGAATGGTTGGGCAGATAAGGGGACTGCATGCAGCGTTGCTTAGAAAAATGTAGGTATCTGAGTTGTACTTTAACAATTTAACATAATTAAAAGGAGGCTGTGAAAACTATGCTGCTTCAGAAATGTGGTTGAAGTCCTATCCTTCACTTGGTCACTGAAATCTATTGTGATTCCCCTGTACTGATATTCTTCCTTGCTACAGCTTTGTCTATTTAAGAGGAATAATTTTTTCACTCCTGTTTAAAAATCAGGAGATGGGCTGCCTGGGATAATGAATTCTGCAGGTAGAACATATATAAGCACATGTGCCTACATAAACATCCTTTTTTCTTAGCCTGCATTATCATGTGAATGACATGAAATAATGTAAACTTGAAAAGACAGCAAGTTATAATAAACATTACTGAAAAACATATGTAATATTTTACCTCTTGTGAGGTAAACTCACTATATTCAATACCAAAAGTAAATTCTCCATCACATGCAAGGTATTTACAGAGAATGATAACTGATAAGGCAAGAAGAAATAACACAGGAGCAATTCTATCTGTATTCACCAGCAGAAAGATAATAATGTCTTAATATTAGAAATACTCCCTTATTCTTTTCTTCTTCT
Organism: Pyrgilauda ruficollis; assembly: GCF_017590135.1. Classification (NCBI taxonomy): domain Eukaryota; kingdom Metazoa; phylum Chordata; class Aves; order Passeriformes; family Passeridae; genus Pyrgilauda; species Pyrgilauda ruficollis. The sequence continues at coordinate 7,282,548 of NW_024513654.1, read as the reverse complement.
GTACTGAATAATCACCACTAGAAAGTATAAAATATAAATTAAGCTGCACAACCTTTGCATGCTTTGAGCTTTCTATTTTTTTTCTTGTGGATGTATTGAAAAATAAGTGGTATTTATCAGCTGACTAGATAATGGGGTTGGGGAGCTTGATTACAAGGCCATAAATCAATCCAAGAACCTGATGATGTGCTAAACTTGAACACTGGAGCCTGAGTGGCTTAGATTATCGCTTCAGAAGGATTGACTTAAAGATTTAGTTCTCCATCTCTATCTATTATTTCTATATTACAAAAAAGGATTTTTCAGCAATTTAAGAAAAGAACAAAGTACTAGAAGGCTGAGTAAAAACTTAGCTAGGAAAGCTGTTTTAAATACTGTCAGGAGTCTGATTTAGAATCAAAGCAAACTTATAATCACATTTGAAAATTTGATCTGCCACAAAACTTTTTTTTCCTCAGTGTTGCACAGAGCAAAGATAAATTTAGGAATACTGGATTACAGCAGGAGGCCAAAGGGAGAGCTGCAAGCTGGCAAACCAGCATACAGAATGTGTCAAAAAGGGCTCATTGTCCTGCAAGAAAAGATTTTGGGCTGCTCACAGAGAAGTGATAAGAATTAAAGGGTAAAGGAACAGTCAGGCTGAAAGAGATTTAATAAATCAGATTTCATAAAGAAGACTTAAAATAAAATATTTGTCCTGGAAATGAGTTCTTGCAAGATCCGTAAGGAGATAAGGGCAGCAATTACTTTCTAACAGCTGCTACAAAATCTGATCTTGTTCTCCTTTAGGTCATTTTATCCTCTCTTACGTAGAGTCTTGATTTAATCACAGATTTGGGCCCTGATTCAGATAAATATTTTAATACATGATAACTAACACCTTGTTGCTTAGGTTTAAGAGGGGATATTCCCTTGGTTTGGTGAGAATTGGGAACATATGGTTTACTTTTGTTTCCCCTGCTCTTGGGAGGCTAATTGTAAGATGTCACTATGGAATAGCAGCTGGAGTTTCACAAAACAAGTCCACAAAGTTTTTTTTTAGCTCCTAATACTTTGCTTCTCTTCATTCATTAATTTTCCTTTATTATGTTTTTAGGTGTTTTCTGTACTTGGTAAATAAAGGGGTTTTTTTAATGACGAAAGGTAAAGTTGAAGGTGACAAATGGTGATTGTAAGAAAGGAAAATGCATAAATCAATGTTTCATGTTGAACAGAAGGATTGCCTCCTCTATAGTTATGAATAAAAGGGGTAGTAGCACATCTAAATAGATGAACAGCTTCGCTGCTGTTCAGTGCCAGATATGTGTAAGTTAAATAACTCTGAGATTCATAAGTGGGAATTATGTAAACCCATTATTTGTGAAAGATTTTTTTTTTTAAGAAAATGCATTGTTGAATTGTACTGTAGGGTTTGTTTTTTTTTTTTCATTTTATTTATATCACCCTGATGTGAATAAAATTAAATGCATTTTCCACCATGTTTTTAGGGTAGAAAAAAAACATCGGGATGTTTTTGTTTTCTTAATTCTCTTTTCGTTTTGTCATTGCTTTCCTGAAACCTTTCTTGTACCATTACTTTTTTGCTTTTGCTCTTATATTTTTGGAAAATAGCTAAATATGTGACTTCATAAGTGGTTAGATATTTGCCCTTCAGAAGCTTTTGTTCGAGCTTTGTCTGTGCTCAGTTTTGTATAGTTGCATTGGCCTGTTTTTCATTGTCTACTCAATGTTCTTAGAATATTTCTATGTAGTTAAAGTTCTGCTGTCATTACAGGGTGGTTTTAGACTTAGTTATTATGCCAGAGGAGGTTGATTGTTTTAATTGAAATATTTGATCCCATGCATACTCCCTATGTGTCCTCAGCCTTTGACAATTTCCTCAGCCTAAGAATCTCTTGTGTCTTGTTTTAATTAAGTTTGTAACAAATGAAATTTTCTGCAACAGGTGTCAGTTAAGTACTGGCCTTAAAATAAACTGCAATGAATATTCAGCAAACAGTACTTATTTCATAGGGAAAATAAAGAATGAAAGAAATGGTGACCAATGTAGCCTTTTTATAAACATGGTAGAAGTTCTAACTGAATTATTCCAGTTATATACAGGCCTAGAAATGGAAAAGAAGCATTCAATAGTACAGGCCAAAGATTATTCTAATACATTATCTTCCTTCATAGTGGTTTATTGACCTTTATTCTAGATATATCCAGCTTTCTGTGTTTCTGAATGGTGCATCATATTTGTTATTCTGCATGCTCGTAATGCAGTAAATTGTCATACATTCTGTTATCACACTGTAGTAAAAACTGCCAGGTAACTTTTTGTATGAACGTTGTTTTCTGCAGATTTAGCAGTCATAGCTAAAATTTGTGAATATTCCTTACAGAAAATTCTAGAATTCAAACCTGATTATCAAAAATTTCTTCTGTATGGCAGGAGGTCATATGGTGCACGTGCTGTTTTTAAGACAGAACATTTCACTAGAGCGCTTGTCTGTTTCTTATGAGATCTTTTTTAATTTAATATTTTGCCTTTTGAATGTGTGCTCATTCTTACTAAGAATGTGAATATTATGAATCAATGAATTCAAGATAGCTTATAAAATATTCTGTGATTTCAAAACTGCTAGGGTGCTCAAAACGCTTCTCTGCAGTCACTCCTGAAGTAGAACTTTGAAATCAGAGGGTCGTTCCATTTTCTTTAAAAACAAAAATCCGGAAGAGAAATTTAGAATGATCAGAGAGTAAGTTAGTTGGATTGTTTTTCCACTCTGGTTGTCCCAAAAGAGGATTCACCTCAGAGTGCATCTCTCCACTGTGCTTTCAGTTGATTTCTTTCTCTTATTTATGGAAAATGTAACAAGTACTTTGGTTTTCTGACATGATGGACCATTTCAGTCACCACAATTCTTTTTCAATTGACATTAAAATATTTTGCATTTCTAAGTTGTGGTTAATGTTGCAGATTATAGCATAACTTCTGCATAACTTAGAAACCCACTCAGAAAACAAGTGAGAAAAAAGGCATTAGGGATGTGAAAACAACCAAGGAAAGGATTGTATTTTAAATATTTTAGAAATCACTCTCTATAATGCAAAATATATACACATAACTGATAAATATTGTAACTGAATCTTTCCTCTTAAATACTGATTTTGATACTATCTCTCAGTTAAAAAATATTTCATAATATAAAACCACTGGCTAAATTATTGGACTGAGGGAGTTTATTATTCTTTGACTTAAGCGAAATGACTGGGGACAGATTTTCATGCTGGCATGCAGAACAAATTTAATTCAAACTGAGATGAAAGGCGGTTAATGTAATTGTAGCCTATTATCCTATGCAGGCTTGAGTTAAGAAGCAAACCAACAGACAGTCAGAAAATGATGGATAGAAAATAGAAATGCTGAAGGCTGGTGAAATAGAGACTTGTGAAGGGATTATGCCATAACTGTTCCCACATAATCTCTGCATCAGTAATATCCCACCTCTACTGTATGTTTGGATTACTAAACAGGATTTTTATATGCCTTCTCCATTCTCTTTATTTCCCTCTGGCATCGAAAAAGGTCCTGGTTTAGTAAATTTCATGACTTTGTAATTAGGATTTTTTTCCCCTTAATCTACCACCTTCATCAGTCGTGGGCATGCCGTAAAGCATTCAGTTTTCTTTTCTTTCTAAGCACTTTTTTTTTTGTTATCACACAGAGTGATTGGAAGGTAGTAGGGCACATAACTAGTTAGTTTTTGATCCTAAGTCCATCTAAGGGACTAGCAAAAACTGTTATTTTTATTAGCGTATTCAGTTAAAAAGTAATAAATAGTCAGCTCAGGTTTTTCAAATGTAAGAGTGTCTGCTTTTTTTGCATAGCCCTTTGAATGTAGTTTTTTGTATTTGAGGTGATCAGATGGGGTTTTTTAGGACTGTATTCTGGCAGATTATCTGGTTTGTTTTTTTTTTTTCATTTCATTGTTCAGTAAAAGAAATATTTTTTTAGTACCTACATATTTTGACTGCAATCTTTTAAAAATTGAAAACACATCTTGGTCTCCTCAGAATACATAGAGAAAGGTGCAAAATTGTAGTTCAAAGCGTGTTAATTACAAAAATAATTCAGTAGGTTTGTCACCCTTGTTATAGCCCATAAAGCAAAGAAAGAACATCTTTTCCTCTAAAGAAACTGATTGTACCCAGTGTAATACATATGTCTGAGGTAATTCTAGCAATAACTAGTTCAAGCATTGAGTGTGATGCTTACAAAATGCAGGACATCGATTACTGATCAGAAGTCCCACTAAAGCTGCTGTCTTATGGCCTCTTTGCTGAGGAACTGAGTCTTTGAGGTACCTGGGATGGAATGATGAAATATCTTTTAGGGGAGTGTTGGAGTTTGATTTCCCAGTCACTCCCACCTGGAATGCCAGATTTCTCTCATCCACTGTGAGTAGTTTCACCAGAGCTCTTAGAGTAGCTAAAAACTTTATTTTCTTTTCTGTTTCCAACATTGTTTAGGATAAGACTTTGTACATGTGAAAATGCTGCATTCTGTGAATTGCCCTTTGGGAAGTCTTTGGGATTACTTAAAGACTCTGTTCAGTGCTGTACTCACACAGGAGCAAGCACTGCTTTCCATGGCAGTCCTATGCAGCCTGCCCATCAAACCCCATATAAACATAGTCTGAACGGATCGGGGCTGACAGAGCAAAACTTGAGTTATGAAATACTTCACAGTCCCCTGCCATGAGGCTGTAGTCTCATCATGGTCAGCTTTTTTTCCTTTTATAGCTGTTCCTTTTAAGATTTCTTCTTACGCATCCAATAACTTTGAGGAGAGCCAGCCAAGACTGGAAGTGTTGACAGTTTCAGTATTGCTGCTGCACCACAGACTGAAACACTTATTTACACTTCTTTGGCACTTCATAAAGAAGCATCGGTGTTGTCTCTGCTCCAGGAAATTCATGAGGTTATGTGCTATAATGGGCTAATGGGGATTTGGGCTCTTCATAGGCAAGAGGCCAGGGAAAAGCAAATGTGTGTATCTGACTTGATCCTTTCTCCAGCCACCCAGACATTTTTCAGTTTTCTATTCTTAATAGATATTTCTCTATCTCGTGGATTGATATCTTTTTTTTAATAAAGTCAAATAAAAGATGGTGCAGGTTAGATGGAATGATATCCTAGATATTAAAAAGTACTTGATAAAAAAGCCTGGATATGCCCATAATGGAACAGTGATAGGCAGTAACACATGGATTTGATAGACTGCTATAGGAGGGGTAGGGTAAAGAAAGTTATTTCAGGAGGAGAACTTAGCAGAACAACATATTGAATAGATGTGTAGATATTGAATGACCTGATGGACAAAAATATGGTGTTAAAGACCTGCATGTCAAGAAGGAAGCTACAAGACTGGAAGCTGCGGTGCCTCCACGTTTGCTTTCTAGTGATTCTCTGGGGTATTCTGTTGATGCCATAGGAAACACCTGTGGGAAGTAAAAGTTCTGAATATCTCATCAGAAACACCTAAGTCATCCAGGAACAATGAAAGTTACTTGAAAATATAATGGCTAGAGTTTTGGCTTCTTAAAGGTAAGGATGACAGCCTGCCCATTGGAGTATGTATTATACATAAACATCTGTGCTATTTGTACATCACATTTATATTATAACTTGTCATTAGCATTGTAGAAGTTGTTGTAAGTAGAGCAGTAATTCAGATAATATGACTGTTTTCTAAAATCCCCTAATACTGTGTAGCTGACAGCCTAGGGAAATCTGTGACACTCTGATTTATTCATACCTTTGTCTTAATTTTGCATTTAGTATTCTTGAACATCCACGTATAAGCAGCATTTGGCCATTGCTGAGCTGAAATGTCCACTCCAAAATGTGTGATATGCTTTGCTTCTGAATTGTCATTTTTGTCTTTGCTTAGTCAGAATTTCCCATATTTTTGGAGATATTAATTGCCATATTGTGCTAAATTGTTGTCTTAAATGACAAGAAAATTACCAAAGTTACCATACGTAATTTGAAGTAGAAAGACAAAAAGTAACTTGCCTGTCTTTGTACCATTTTCTGGAAATTATAGTGTCTGTATGGCATCTTGAAATACATATTTCTGAAATTGCATTTTCCTTAAATTGCCTTGAAATTATAGTCTTATATAAATAGTGATTTTGTTAAAAATCCCCAGCACAACAAAAACAAACAAACAAAACCATCCCAGAATCTTGAAAACAAAGTGAAATGAATGCAAGATCAAATGCAAACAGCTGAGAACTCTATAGCACTCTGTAATACCACAGCATTGAACTTTCTGCACTAAGATTCTAACTGAGTAGTTCTTTGCAATAATTTCCCTCAGAGACTGACCATAGATTAAATTCAACAGTAATAAAATAGTTGTATTATAAACCATAGATTAAATTCAACAATAATAAAAGAATAAGGTTATAATGCACATTTTTTTTTAAAAACAAGCCAGGAACTGTTTAATAGTTAAATATACTTACTACAAACACACTTAGTAACAGTAAAATTTTACAATTCAGTAATGACTAATGAAAAAGCAATAAACCACTTGGGATTTAGTGTGTGAATATTTATTTCTTTTTCATGTGGTCTGCTTGATGAAGTCATTTACGATGCATTTACTCTGACTGTCAAGGCCTGTTAAAATATTTAATGTTCTGACGTGCTGCCTCTCCTGCTCTTTTTGAGAAATGCTTTCTAAACAAGAGCAATATACAAACAATCTTGGAAAGTGCCAGAACAGGCAGTGAATAGCTGATCACAGAATCACAGAAGGGAGCCATCCCAGAGCACGTGGGCAGGGTTGTGTCCAGATGGTTCTGGAATATCTCCAGTGAGGGAAAATCCACAACCTCTCTGGGCAACATGTTCCAGTGCACATATACTTATTTCATATGGTCTTTAAGATCCCTTCCAAACAAGTCTATGGTTCTATGAATATTCTATTGTTGATATTAAGTCAACATTTAACACATTTCATCAATATTTATCTTCTGAAAGGATTAAACATACGTGAATTTTGTGAACTGTTCACTGGTTTTTGAAAAGTAAATATTTTAGGAGGGGCTGCCTTTCACTTTAAGCAGTAATAAGTTTTCACGGTTATTTTGCCATTGCTTCTTATCTAATTCTTCCTTCTAAAAGGAAGGAAGTAGTTGAGGAACCCATACTAATATTTCTCTGAGTTGTGGTTCAGTTCAGTGTAAACAGAGCCTCTTATTTTTGAGCTATGGGATATTCTAACATTTACTTTCTCAGGGCTGGATGAAATGTCTGATGCAGGTCAAAATGTGAGAGAAGAAATGTGGGTATTTCTCATCCATGACTTTGAAAGAACAGTGACTGATAAGAGGGAACTCTGCTTTTCCAAGTTCACCTTTTTGCATATGTTCAAGTTTGGGCATCACTGCCAAAACATGGCCGTTTGTAGAGAAAGGAGTACCCGAGAAAAACGGTAAGGCCATGGACATGAGATTTTTCTTGTTCAGAGTAAGCAGCATCAAATAACTTGCATATAAAATCCATTTAGTGCCTTATTAATAAAGATTAACAGGGATTTATCCAGCTATTCCAAATTTGGGCTGTAGGTCACTTTTTTCTTGTATAGAAGAACTAAATAGAATCCAGACTTTATTAGAAAAAAAATCTTATTTTACATATTAACCTTTATTTTCTCTTAATTGTGTAATTATATGATAAGTGACACCTCATTGAAAACTTATTTTGTCCTGGAGTGCAATGGATTTTGTGATTTGAAATATTATTACTTCAAAGTATATAAGAACTCTATAATATTAATTATTCTTGATCTTGCAGGGAATAAGGATTTGAATAGCATGAGGGGTCTGGATATGGAAAACTTTCTTATGACATTCTAATGTTTTACTTTTTTCTTTTGGTGAGATCAGCCTAGATTAAAAAAAAAAAAAAAAAAGTATTGCTGGCCTAGGCCTTTTTCATGAATTATGTGAGGAAGAGACAAATTGATCTACAGAAGGAACATTGTCTCAAGACATTGTTATATGCACTTATAAGAAAAAAAACAAAACAAATAAATCATTTCCTCACATTATTAAAAAGTTCTAACTGGAAACATAAATCCCGGTACCTTTTACCCTTTTAGGTTATCATTATCTTAAGAGGTAGGCTGATAATTCTTTATATCTGAAGTTACTCAGAGAGACTGGAAGGATCTTGGCAGTGTGAGAAGTGAAAGTGTCCAATTTTTACATTAGAACCAAAGATGTGAGAGGTGTATTCATCTGAATATACTGCAGTATTAATGGATAGCTTTGGGACAATGTAGTACAGAGTACAATGTCAATGCAGTCAAGAAGCAGACCTTTATCTGTAAGGTGGATAAGTTTACATTTATGGATTATGACGTTTGTCTATTTCACATATTTCACTTCAGCAAAATAAAAATTATATTGCAGGATAAAAAATGCAATAATAATTAGCAAATGACCCCATTCTCTGAAAATCACAAAACAGTCATTAACATTACTTACACTATCTCCTTTTTCATTGAATATGTCATCTGACCTCAACTATTGCACCCAAATCTTAGCACTTCTGTAGAAGGATGATGCTGTTTCTGAGTATTTTAAACGTGCCTGAACTCCCAAAACATGACACTGGCTGCTGTATTGTAGGTGCTGTTTGTGAGGTTCCTCCCTTTCCTTGCTGCTGACCATGTGGATGGTCAGAAGATGTGGTTGTTCTTGGGTATTTCTGTGTCAAAGGTATGGATACAGGCAGGCCTAAATCAAGACTTAAATCTAAGTGTGAATTGGGCTTTCAGTTATCAGTCACTCACTGCTCTGGACCAGTTACTACCTCAGCTGTTCTTGGGTTATTGCTTTCACCCACGAGTCACCACTCCTGAGCTGAAAATCAGCAGCTTCTGTGGAATCACTTCCAAAATGTTATGAATTACAGCCAGTTGCATCTATTGACTGTAGTTAAGCACATACCTCAGCTTATTTTCTCATTGCTGGAGATGTACTGTAAGAGTAGGATGACTTTCAAGAAGAGATAACCAACAGGCAGCATAAAAAAACTCTGTGTGATCTGAACTAAGTGTTCATCAGCTGCCCCGTAATTACCTGCAAAAGCTGCAGTCAAAAGCACTGACATATTTTAAATGCTGAGGATGTAGTAATACATAGTAGTATGGAGTAATTCTTCATATCTACTTATGATGCCACAGGGCTTACCATAGGACTAGAGAACTCTTAGGTTTAGCCTTACAAACACTGTTTGAACTTCAGTCGCAAGGTGTCAAAATAACCAGATTTTTGTTATGTAAATAGTATTTTATTATTCAAAACCCCCATAGCATCATACCACTGTGGAACCAGGAAAGTAGAATAAAACCAAGAGCCAGTTGGGCAAGATTAGGAACTGGAGGCTAAGGGATCAGAAGCAGATCAGTGATGGAGGACAACAGCAGCAAGATCACTGGGTAGAAAGGGGCCAGCATGAGGAGTAAAGGCTAGGACACAGGTGAGCAGTAGTCCTGGAAGCTGTTCTGACTGAATCAAAAGCTGGGAAAAGTAATCAGTATGGGACTAAGAATACTCTGCTAAAGCAAACAGTCTTAATTTATCGTGAACCTTCTGTAGACAAATTCTGGGAACCTGGGCAAAATCTCAAACTTATTTATGACCGGCTATAGATCAGCCAGGTGACAGTTCTTCCCCAGGCACTGTGGAAGTGGTCTGTTAATTTGCAGGGACAAAATATGAGGAAAGGGTCATAAATATCTATATTATATAATATGCTGTATCTATATCGTTGACAAGCCTTGGTCTGGGCCAGAGCTAGATAAAACTGTGTCAGCAAGGAACCAGTTGAATAAAATAACGCCCTGTTGGAGTGGCCTTCCCTGAGAATTTGGTATTAAAAACAAACTCAGCTAAAGGAAAGTCCAACTGTACTTAGGTTTGTTTTCCCCTCTTATTTTGTTCCTCTTGTTTTGCTTCACTTTTAATTGAAAGAAAAGATTTAACAATTAGTGGCAGCAACACTACTGCAGAAACCTCTGCCTTCACCATGAAAGTTTGAATGAACTGTTACAGGAAGATTTCCACGTGATCAAATCTCTTGTCTAGAAAGCTGTTGATCTAGGTTGGTGTTATATTGATAGTTTTCCTCAGGTGAGAAGCATGAAGGTTTACCCTTCGTTAAGGGCCATACCAATAAGAACAATAAAATTAGGCATATAAATTTATATATCCCTCTGCTGTCAGCTCCTTTGCTTTCTTAAGCCTGCAAGGTACAGAGCACAAGAACATATACATTGCTAAGCTTCAACAAAAGGTTGTTTGTAAACTCTCTCTTACAAAGAAGCCTTTCATTCATTAAAAAAAAAAAACCCAAATCTGTCAGTCTTACTGTAAACATGGACTCGTTTACATACATTTATTGTATTTAAAGAGAAAGCGAGACATTATCTTGGTCAGAAACATGAGAACAATTATTTTTTAAATGCATTTGTCAATAACTTCTATTTCTGGACTTCCAGAAAATACAGGGAGATAAAAGAAAGTGAAAGAAAATGGTTCAGTTTTGAAAGGATAATTGAGGGAGAAGTTGGGAAATAAGTGCTAATAGCAGGCCATCCAAAGGTCAGTGGGCTTGATTAATTGAATACTTTTGTATTGGAACAAACGGTAGAACTTGTACATAACCTAATAGGAGCCTTCCTCCATTTGTCCTTGTAAATGGGAGCTGTGTCTTTGGAGTCCTGCCAGAGTGGAACTGCTCATTCATTATGACCACTTAAAGCAAATGATCATGGCCCTATGGCACATAAAATAATGAGTGTAGCTCCCATTTCTCAGATATGAGGCATATATTATGCTTCACATATGGTCCAATATGTGCTGGCTTTTGGAAAAGGTACAAAAATTACTACAATGAGTAAAGCTCATAAGGAAACAATTCAGCAAATAGGAAATTTTGTAATTGGAACCATAATCAGTGACTAATGCAGAGCAATATGTATGCTAATAAAATAGGAGAGGATTAAAAGACAAAACTAAATTTAATCGAAACCCACCATACATGCTCGTGTGAATAATTTCAGATATATTCTTAATCCTATTAGTTTCATTTTTCTCCTCCACTGAAAACCAAGTGTTTAAGTAGTATCTTCCATTTAAATTAAAACAGGCTTCCGTAACTAGTAAAATCTCCACCTCATCTTATTCCTAATGTACATTATGGAAGTGTTCTGCATGAAAGGCCTGGCTACAAATGGTGTAATAAACCAGCTGTTTTCGTGAGAGAGCATAAAAAGAACACAGATAACAGGTAAATCTCATACCCCTTCAGTTGCTGGAGTTCCTGTGTGCCTGCAGCACTGGATGAACCTGGATTTTCCCTCTGTGCTGTCCATGGAGATGTTCCTCCTCCCTCACATCCCCAGGTGCCTTTTATCCTGTGCCCAGGCAGAGCTGTGTGTCTGCTCCTGTCAGGCTGGGAGCTTCTCTGGGACAGCACCCACCAGGGCTCTCTCCTGCCCAAAATCATTCTCTTCTTCAGTACTTCCATGAGGCTCCCAACACAGAGAGTATAATATCTGTGATAATACATCAAAATACTCTGCTGTGGTGTAATTCACTGTTCTTCTTTTATTGTGCATATTTTTATCATTCCATCGCACATGATGCTGAAACAACTGAAATGGCTGTAAAATTGCATTGCTTTTTTGTTTTCAAGATACTTGAAGGTCACTTGTGTAATTGTCAGGAAATTGGTAATTATTTGGATTTGAGTGAACTTGTATGTTGCAACATATTTAGAACCTAGTAATTTTTGCATTAACCATTCCATTGTATGTTCTTGTAAGTTGTGATCTTATATTAGATGGAGTTTATAGATATTTTTATTTCATGTATTCATGTTTGGGTTTTTTTTCTGTGATATAAATAGAAATAAAAATGTAAGAAAGGTATATGGGATGCTGGAAACCCCTGAGTTCTGGCACTTATTGATCCACAGGAGATGGTTGCATCTGATTGGAAGGGCAGCTGAATGGAGAAGGGAAGCTGTATGGAAACAGCTGTCTTTTTTCATTAAGATTTTCAAGATTAAAAAAACCCAAAAATCCTGAACCTTTATTCTCAGGGTCAAAGCACAACAGGTGAGTGTTTTGACTGGGCAAGAATTGAGAGAGGAATTTGTTTATTTTCTCCCTATGGAGATGTTGTTGTTGGGAGTTGGGTATTGCTCTTCCATGTCATACACAGATCAGTGTCATTAGCAGTGAGCAGCAGGGTAAGTTTCTTGTCTACATCCTCAGACTCTAAGTACAGAGGGGTTTTTTTTGGGTTTGTTTTTTTTTTTTTTTTTTTTTTTTTTTAGTCAGGTATATATTTCCCCAGCATATTCTAAATACTGGCTGCATTTAATCTACTTTGAGTTTGAAACAATTCAAGAGGAAAAATAGTCCTTTTACAATGTTATTATAATTTTCTACATGATACAGTGTCTCATTTATGTGACAATCTTACATAAAGAAAAGCGAATTCTTTTAAAGCCTTGATGTAAAAATGGTCCCTTTCCCATAGCTCTCTTTCAGAATTCCAAACCTAAAGGCCCTTTCAGAAATGAATATATTTTTTATTGTTTCAGTAGCAAGCTATTCTTCGTAGAATGTTTGTGATGTTTAGAAAAAAAACTGTTTAAGGAAGACCAGTGTAACTACTTGAGAGATTTTCTCCTTTCCAAGTACATGCAAGAGAGTCAGGATTGGACTCTGTTCTAAATTCTGTGCAAAGGACTGTAGGGTGAGAGTGTCTTTGTGAACAAGACCAAAAATTTTGTACTGCAGTTAGACTTGAAGCATGGGGGGTGGGTGTGTGTGTGTGTGTGTGTTTTCTTGGAGATGAATCATTAAAGTTATTCTATTAAAAAAGTGTTGAATTTCTGTATTACTGACCCTGCAAAGAGTTCTCATGCTAACGTGGGACCGGGAGTGCACAAGGGCAGAGTCCAGAACATCTTTTTTCTGCTTTTTGATTTTATTGCTACTGCTGATTATTTTCTTTATGGTATTGTAACAAAGGGTCAAGGAGATTCTCTGCTCATTTTTTAATAAAAATGAGTATGTTAGGAATCACCAGTTAGAAACTATTGAGGAAACCAGCAGAAATACAAACATCAAAATATTTTCAAGTCTGAAACTTGTTAAATGATATGACATCCAAGTTAGAATGGATTTTTAATATCAATCACAAATAAAATAACAGCAAAAATATCTCCTTCCAAATTAAGTTTGTTAGGATAAAGTAATGAAAAGTTAGTCCAAGATACTAAATGATTCAGATTACTTCTGGAAAAATATTTGTATGAAATTTAATAGACCGTGATTGGTTTCTCTTTGTTTTGTGACTATTTTTGTATATTTAAGAGAAAACTGTAATCTTGCTGGAGACTTCTATGAAATAGCCAAGGAAACCTAAAGCAGAGTAATCATTTTCTATTAAGATATTTGGCATTTTTAGAGTAATGTTATATAACTGAATTTGAGCTGAATTTCTGTAGGATATTTCATGTCTCTGAAAATAGCTATATATCTTATCTTATTCAATAAGAAAGCCATTTCTCCAGCCCGTATCATGTGCACGTCTTGTCAGCAGCATCAGTACATCATACTCAGTTTTATTTTCACCTGGTGCCCTGGGTGGTCAGTGAAGAGGAGCAATTGCTGCTGGAGTTCATGGAAGTTAAGTAGCTGAGATGCTGCTGTGCCAGATCAAAACCAGGGAGGGAATCAGCTGTGACTGGACAGGGATAAGGAGATCCAGTGCATGGGGTGGCTGCCTGGCTCTCCTTTGCTCATTAGAGTGCAGAGAGCCCAGAATTCCTGCCCTGAGTCCTACAGCAGGCACTGACTTCAGGCAGGGGGCTGAAGCTCTTTGTTCAAGAGCCTGGTCACTCTGGCTTTCTTATGTTACAGAGAGCTGCCTCCAGTTAGTAGCACACCCTCATTAAGAACTATATTAAATACTTCTTATTTGCATGAATTTGTGTTGGTAGTACTGAAAGTCATGCTATTTGAATAAACATTCTAGCTGCGTTTTTATTAAAGCTGTTCTGTGTTTAATGGGAATGTTTGGTTTTGTCTTTTTTTTCCCCCTGCAGCTGTGACTCTGAAAATAGGTATCTTGGAAATCCACTTAGGGGAACATGCTACTGTGAGTACTTGTATTTTTAATGCTACATACTGAAATGTTGATTACATATTATATGATAATTTCATTTCTTTGGAAAAACAAAATAAGTTCCTGGAGATTTTCCAAAATTGAGCACATTGATATTTTGACTGAAAAATAAAATGCCCTACTGGTCTTCTTGTACTTTGTCCACAAGAACACAAATTAAAGTCTTCTAAAAGTTGATTCCTTACATCTGGCTTACAGGGACTGACCAAGCCACAGGGTTATTCTCTGTATCTCATCATATGTGAATGAAAGGAATAGTAATTGTGTCAATGCTTTAAAGACAGAATTTGTGGTGGAGAAATGCAAATAGTGCAAACGGCACTCTTCCCTGGAACGTTCTGAGTGGTTTAGCCAGTCTGCCTCCCAGGGACATGAGACACAGCTGCTCTCCACAGTGTCATAAAAGGAGGCTGTGTGTTGTCTCCATGTTCTTAATGTCGTAGAAAAGGTGCCTCTGGCAAATTCACTCTGAAGCATTGCAGTTTTGATAGTCTTAGTGAAGGACCTGAAGGGATGAAAATGCTTATTACCCATGTGCAGAAATCCCTTAGTGAGCTGTGCCAATTTTACTATGCCAATATCAAGTTCAATAGTAGTTTTAATCATCATAAAAACAGATGGGATGTTGGGGAACACTGTTTTAACTTCTGTGACTTTTGCACGTACCTGCTCCGTGTCAGACAATTGGATCCATTTGTCTGTTGTTTCTAACATCGTCCCTACTTCAAACTTGAATTTATACATAAAGACAGATGTCTGAACATACTTATAAGCACTCTTCCAGTTTTTGGCCTTGTTTCTTAGCATTTTATTTTACAACATACACAAAAGCTTTATTTTAGAGTCTCTTTAAGGCATAATTTACCTAATAAAGGAATGTTTATTTTCTTTGTTAATCTGTCTTTCTTACCTTAAATGGTTTGCATCTGCAAGGTATGTTTTACAGAACAAAATAGTAAATTACCTACTACATTACAGATGTTGATGCATCTCTAGGCCTAATACATTTATTCCTCCTGACAGCTATTAAAGAACATTCATGTAGGGTTTTTTGATTTTTTTTTTTCTCTCAGACAACATAAGTTTGAATGTAATACTTTAAGCTGGAACATAAATTTTAAATGTTGTAGACCAAGTTGAAAATACTCCCTAAAACTGTGTCTTTAAGATACTCTTGATCAATAAATTCAATTCCATTTGTTGGTTTTTGGCATAAGAAAAGTGTCTTACTTAAAACAGAAATATTTAGAAGAATAAATTTTTGTATCTATATAACAATTAAATCAATCTTTTTTTTAGGTTTAGAGTGAGTACACAATTACACGTAGGCTGTTTTGGATATGTGTGTCAATGTTTGTTTTGTCCTTTAAAAATAAATGTTATTAAATTTAAGAGATTGAAAAGAAATGACAGTAATGAGATTTGTAGACCTCAGGCACCTCCATGAAAAAGCCTTATTTTTTTGCTATCATGTTTCAGGCTGGGTCTATAAATCATGTTGGAAACAAATTTTACTATATTCAAGATGCCCTTTCACCTTTAACTCACTACTGTTATTTGTCTTCTGTCAGATTTCAAAATATTTTAAGCATCTTGCTGTTTTGAAATGATACATTTTCTTTTAATACTTCCAGCCATTCAAAGTATCTTATATAAACAATTCTCAGAATTATTTTATTGTAGTAATATGGAGACTGCACTGGTAAATATTAATGGAATTCTGCATTTGCTGGATGGTGCATCGTAACGGGAAATAATCAGTTAATTTGTGGATAACTGACTGGCCTAAGATTT
Organism: Pyrgilauda ruficollis; assembly: GCF_017590135.1. Classification (NCBI taxonomy): domain Eukaryota; kingdom Metazoa; phylum Chordata; class Aves; order Passeriformes; family Passeridae; genus Pyrgilauda; species Pyrgilauda ruficollis. The sequence goes on along the minus strand of NW_024513654.1, from coordinate 7,266,481 downwards.
CAATGACAGTTTCTTAGCAGCACAGTCCATTTCCTGCTAAATCATGTATTAAAAAAATACATATACACACACATCATGAAGATATTATCTAATTTGTCATCTATATTCTAAAATATGGCCATACCATGTTTCAGTTTTGTACAAGACAGGCATTTGGATGGTAGTTTTCCTATGCTTTATTTCACTCCTCATTAAGAAACTTTCTCTTTAGATCCTTAAAATGTCACTTTACTTTTCCTTGAAGTGTATTTTTTACAACACATGAATATTATTGCTCAAGAGGAGGGAAAAATAAATTGTGTGTATTTATGAGCAGCATAAGATTGTGAGAAATTAAAATTCTATGCACATGTGTTTCTATTACTTAGAATCAAAATCAGTGAATGCAGATAATAATTTGCTGTATGGTTAGGATCTTCATCAGGAAAACTTTTAGTCACATGCTTGAGTTTACCGTCTTCAAAAAGTTCTCAGTATTTAAATTTTGCCCTTTTTTTCACTTGTGGAAATACTGCCCTAAATTAGAATGCTCTTCTGAGCAAAACTTCAGGATTTAATTCCAAGTGTCTAGGTAACTTTCTTGTGACACTGGATGACCTGGATTTCTCTTTAGCAGCAGGATGTAGATTTAGGAGTGCTTGTTGCCTTCGAGAATTTCTACAGGGCAGAGAATATCTTGTGAATATTCTCTGCCCTGTAGAATCTCAGCTGGTTTCATCTCCTCCAGCTCTCTGCCCGTCCTGCCTAGTCCTTGCCTAGTCCTCTGCTCCCTCATGCCTGTCATTGTCATCCTTGAGCCTAGGAAGGGGGAACAGGCTGGTGTTGCTGCAGGTATTGACATCAATGGACTGATCAAGAGGGTAAATGAAAGCAGTTTGCCATTGGGAGAGCACAGGTTGTTTTAGTCTCTTCATTATTTGTTTCCTTTCATGTAGGAGAGTAAACAGAATTTTAATTCTGTACATGGATGGTGTTGTGGTTGAAGAAGTGATCTGAGCACAGATAAAAACACAGGAAAATTATGGATGGGTCTGGCATGATTGAAAAGAATGGCATTTATGTAGGAGGTAACACACTGAAACATTGTAGGGACTTTATCTAAATACAGACACTATGCCAAAAGGATAAATGAGAGAGCAGCAAAGCCATCAGATCTTAGAGATCAGGGGAACAGTGCTTTAAACATCAGATTTCATTCTCATATGGCGATTCCAAACATGGCAGCACTGGACAAGAGTAGTTCTTCTGCTTTAAATTACGAAAACTTAATAGAAATAGAATAAGAAATGTGTAATGGGGTATGCAGTAGTGTATTATCCATATTGTGTGAAAATCACTGTACATGGCTTTTTAAAAATTATTTCAATATCATTCTTTGTGACTGGATTGTGTTATTGAAAAAGCACAACTTTGAGAGCAAGAGAGTGAGAACAAGCCTCACAGATATAGAAAATAGAAAAGTACTGAGTGTATAAGAATGTGTGAGCAGCTGCATGATGGTCTATATATTCCAGCACCCTGTTGTCAGGAGTGGCTGCACACAAATGCCACAGGAAGAGTATATAACAAATGGACAAACATACAGTGGTAATTCTCTCTTTACATCCAACAATTTACAGCTTAGAACTTCATGAGAGGAAGGATTTTTTGAGCTGAAAATGTCCAGTGTGCCATGGCTTAGGAATATCAGAGGAGACCTTATCAATTATTTATTATACAAAATAAAAGCAGTATTAATGTAAAAGAAAGCATTGTGATTTTAGAAGCTGCAGTTTTGTTTGGCCATGTAAACATCCTTGTTAGCTGGGGACAGCTCTGCCTCTGGATTGTCTCTGTATTTCTGGTAGAGGCTCTGTATCCCTAGGCCTTTCTGTTGGGAGCCAGTCTTGCTGTGAATGATCAGAAGCTGATTCAATCAGCTCCTCTGAGTGGAGGCCAGAGATGGTTGTGCAGCTGACTTATGCATGTACACAAACCATAAATACAACATTTTGTCGTGATACATTTGTATTGGCTGTTGTTTTTGCTCCGTGGTGCTTGGGCCAGCGTGATGGATGGCAGTGACACCTTGATAGCAAAGTGTGCATCCAAATGGCTGCATTAGTTCTTCACACATCAGCATTAGGAATGCATTGCTGTCAGAGTCAGAGCTCCTGGGTGCAAGGGAACACACAGCAAAACCAGATGGTTTTAGACAGATTGGGAGGAATCACTGGGACAAATGCCACTTCTGTGATCTTCACTTGGGTTGTGTACAGACACAAAGCTTTAAATCATAAATGGAGAAATGGTTAATCCAGTGTTCCAGAGAAAATGAAAGTTTAAATTTACAATTCATGATTGTGTTACAATGCAAGGTTTGAATTATAGGCATGCTAACAATCACTTGTTTTGAGAGGATGTGATACTTTCTACCATAAACCTCTCTTACATAGCCATAATTCTAAGGTCAAAAACTTTTCAAAATGTGTGGCTTATGTACATTCTTTTGAGTTCCAATGCAACATATCAAACAAGGAGTACAACTGTTTCTGATACTGCTACATGCAGAAGCATAAAAGCTTACCACAAATCAGTCCTGCCAGTGTAAATCACATTGTTTGCCTGCATATAGTTAGAATTTTCATGAGCTGAACACTCAAGATTTTCCCGTTCATCCACTAAGAAAATTCCTAGCTGAGACAATGAAATTGAAAAAAATGCACATGGGTTTAGATTCCTTAGCTTTTCCCCCCTTTTATCCTTTAAAAAAAAATTTAGAAGCATTTTTTTGGATTATTCCTGGGTACCACCATTGATAGTGAAGAGCTTTTCCATTTGCTCCTGCAGACTGGTTGCTGTTTTAAAACAGGCAGCAATAGTGAATGACAAGGCAGCGCACTTTGCAGTGGGAACTTTCTGGCATTCCAGAAGATTTCCTCAGCAATGTATAGCCACAATGTTGTCACAGTGTAATAAAATTGCTATAAATGAACAATTTTAATTAATCTAGTGCTCATCTTTCGGCTGGACATACAGTTTTGTGGGCCTGTGACTGTCTGTGGATGCAAAGAAAAATCAGGTGAAGCTTACCTTTGCATTATATATATATATATATATATTTATTTGTATGTATTATAGATGCAATGTAACACTAGAGTTTCCCATGCTGCAGAGCAGGCCTGCTTTTAGAGATTAGAACCTGACCTTTGAGAAGGATTAGAGAACCCAAAACTTAAGAGGTCATGAGGGATGGGTCATTTGCAAAGAGAATTAAGCTGGGGAGGGACTGAATGACTTGCAGCTTTTTATGGAATTAAAACCTATTTATTGATCATATGCCCCTGATCCAGATATTTGTTGGATTTCTAGCCTTTAAAAAAAGATGAGGCCTTAATACCTATATATGAAAAGGTTAAAAGACTGTACAAATTTTATTTTAACCATTTTCTAGATGTTTCTTTCTAGAGCTCTTCCTTTTTTCCCTTACCTTAGTGTTTTATGAAATGCCATTTCATAAATTCTAGGCACATGTGTTTCTACTATTTTTTTCTCTTACCTTAGTGTTTTATGAAATGCCATTTGTGGGTGGCTTCACACAGTGCCTGACCACCACTCTCAGCTGTTCTTCTGGGATGAAACATGCAGGGAAGGAAGGTGCTGGGCCCATCTGCAGGAGCCTTAGGGGTCAGATGTACACATTCCACTGGCACCTCTGAGTTTTCCACTCAGTCTTCAGGACATACAAGGAGGAAAGAGAAAGCCAAAGACCACACTGGAAAGTTTAGCTTATATATAAAAAAACCCAATATTATTACAAGCAGGAAAATAGTAGTCATAGTTTTTTGTTTGTGTGTTTGTTTGATTCCTAATGGCTCAATTTTTTTAGCTGCTCTTTCTCTACCTAAAGTAAACCACAGGAAAGAATATGTGATCTTATAAACATTGTGCAATGACTTTTTTGGGATTGACCTGAATAATTGGTTTATGGCTTTGCTCTGCCATTCTAAACCTTGAGCCATAAAATCATTATAGCTTATAAGACTATTGCTTCTTTCCTTGGTATAAATACAGACAGGATAGCAATAAGCAATTCCCTCAGTATGTCAGCAGCTCACAAAGATGAAGAATGATACTTTCATGTGCAAAATTGGTGAGAAACTATGAAATGTACATTCAGTGAAAACTCTCAAGATAATATCTGGTGTCTGTGCAGGGAGCTGGGGACAAAAAAGCAAATTTTGCTTCTGGCTGAAGAGCCTCATAAGGATTCTAGTCCTGTCCTGAAGTTGTATTAGCCCCACTAGTGCTGACACACCAGGATTTCAAAAAGGGAAGAGTAAAGAAAAGTGCTAGTCCATGCCTATTCTCCATACAATTTCTATATATTAAATTTGTATTTTAATTTAAAACTTTTAAACCACATTTTTATCCAGTGTATGTGGTGCCTGAAAAGAAAAATCTTCAAGCACTTATTTCTTCTATCTGCTTTATTATACTTTGTCTTACTTGCTAAAAATTAAGAAGTCTAATTACTTTTTCATATCTGGTCTTTGGACTAAAGACTTTGTTAGTCTTAACTTTTTGTTTCTTTTTGCAATAGTAGTAGTAACTAGAAAAACTATATAATTATTAAATGTAGACAATTTATGACAACTTCTAATGAATTTTTAGAAATATCATCTCAGTATTGTCTCAGAGCAAAAGGATAATACACCCTTACTTCTGTTGTCAAAGTGCAGTTTACGCTTACTAGACCTATTGACATGGTTTGATAGTTCATCCCGCTTGTTTTCCTTATTATTAGATTGTGGTTTTTTTCTTCATTTTCTGGGCTTAGTCATAGTCAAGGTTCTAAAATATGCCAATTTTAAGTAACTTTTATTATGTTATCAATGTTATAATTTAATAAAAAGGAGAATTAAAATTGTTGAAAGAAGTCTCAACTACTAAAAACATGAATGTTGATGCATTCAGGGGCTTGGAACATGACCTCTTTTATCAATAAAATTGTAAATAAATAATTTTCAAGTAAAATGTGTACTAAAGGTTCCATAAAGCACTAGGTGGCAGACTTGTTATACTTAGAGAAAAATTAAGCTCAAGAACATTCCAAGGAGAGTGTTTTAGAAGATAAATAGCAAGTAGCACTATAAGTAAAACTGTTAGCAGGGATTTTCCAGATATTTAAAAATTATGTTGAAACTTAAAGGGCATAAACAATAAATTTTAGCTCTTGAAAACGTGTTTGCTTTAGCTGAGTTGGGAGATGTATACCAGCAGCCACCAGCTTCACTACTGATTTGAACAATTCATGTTTCCTTTTGGGACAACATTAATTTCAACTAAATACTTATTGTAATTGTAAAACTGTCATGCTTGACTTAAAATAATGAGTTCCACCAATTATATCTAACATTGATGGACTTTGATACAGACTGAAAAAAATCTATATTATTTATAAATACAGTCAAAGTAATGACTGACATTGTCTTTTGAATATGTGGACTTATGCAAGAAAATTCTGTTTAAAATTAAATCTTCTTAGTGCTTAAAGAGTCCAATGGAACAGATTATAGTCTAAATCAGACAATTTTAGGATGGCTTGATAAAAGATTAGCCTCAGCAAACCTACCAACTCAGAACTTCTAAAGAGCAACAGACAAACACAGTCTTTGCCCTGAGCTAAAATAACTGCACAAACCAACTGTCGCCTTGCAGAGAATTAAAACAATAACCACATCTGAAGCTGAAGCTCCTAATAAAGTATTATGATCTCACCCCAGGCTCTCTGTACTCATTTGCCAAATGCTAGGTTGGCTTGCAGCTTTGTTGGGCAGGCTGAGGAAATGGATTGGCTGCCAATCATTTTCAGCTTTTGCTTTGAGTTGGAGAATTTTTCTGTGTATGTATTTATTTCTCATTTTTGTAATTAATGTTTTTTAACATTGTGGATTTTCTTTGCTTAACAAGCCATGCGTTATTTTGGAAATGAAGATTATTTGCTTTCTCTGGTAGCTTCTGCTTATATACTAGTGAATTTACCAACTGGCATCCTCTTACAGTTACTATTTAATACCTTTTGTCAAAGCAGACAAAGTAAATTTAGTGATTATTCATTAAAAATAGCAGATGTGCTGCCCTATCTCAAAGAAGTAGGACAAACTAGCACTGCTGAAACTAACTTTCTAACTGCTAAAAAGCAGAAAAACCATACCTTATATTGCATACAGATAAAAGTCTGAATTAGAGGACTGTTCCAAAGGTGCTGGAATTAATTTCTGTATTATGTTGATAATATTTTTCTTGCAATGTAATATATAGTATTACAGTAAAATAGCTATAGGTATAAAATGTGAGTATTTATAGAGCTTGATGAGGCAAGAGTGGGTGAGACCTCATTCAGAAGACATCCTTTGCTTTGTAGGGAACTTTAGCTCATGTGTGAAGCAGTGTTTTAAATGCGAAGAAAACCAGTGCAAGTATCTACAAATACACAACATTTGATTTTGTTGATATATTGAGCTTGGGTTCATAGGGGTGGATATTTCTGAATCCTTGTACTGTGTATTCAGTGTGCTGTGTGTGAGAGAGATTCCTGAGCACTTCCCAAGGGACAGGAGCTGTCACTCCTCAGACACCTGGGAGGCCTTGGAGCTCCCTGATCCTGGAGCTGTAAGAAATAAAAGCCATGGGAAATGATCCCTCAAGGTCCCTTGGCTTTACCTTCTGACAGTCAAGGGAAAACACCTGTGGTGCTTTTGCAGTTGAATTGCTTCCCATGCTGACTGCCCAGGGAAAAGACAATTCTTGATCAGTAGGGCTTCAAGGGAAGATCTGTAGTGACATCTTGAACCAGTTGAAAAAGGCAAAAACTCACCCTGACTTCAATAAGTGGCTTGTGATATGTGGGAGATTTTGAGTCAGTCCTTTTGGGAGTTCTTGGTCAAGCAAGTGCATTATTCCAAGTCACCTGGGGTGTTTTTCTCTGCTGGAAAAGATGGAGCACTGGAGGACAGCTGAGCCTCTTCCATTAAATGCAAATGTCCTGTACTGCGAGTTCCACTGTTCAGGTGTGGGTCCTGAACCACCTAATCCTGAACACGTGGCTGTAAAGTCCAGAGAGTAGTCAGAGACGTTTCCAGCTTTAGAATTAGTGCTGTGAAGCCCTTACAGAGTATTTGAGGGACTTTTGTGTGATCATTTAAGTAACTTGGGGGTCATTTCTATCTCAAGATGATGATAAAACCTTGGATTATATAAACTCTAGGAAAACATAAACTAGGTTAAATGTGGACATTGTCAAATACCACTTTCTGACTCGATAACTCAGCTCCATTTCAGCATGTTGTAAAGTAGCCTCTGAGTCCTTGATATTAATGTATTGTCACTTTTTTTTAGCTTGAATTGTGAATATTATTTTAAAATATGTTCTAGAAATGTAACTCATTGACAGCAAAGTGTAGTTTGGAAGTCACTTGATATAAAGGGTAATGCTGACATGAAATGGAAGAGCAAACTGTGTGAGGTCAAAAAGCAGCAGTGTACGCTAGGAAATAGATACAATAGCAAACTAGACATTAATGGAAAGTTGAAAAATGTATCTGTCAAAGAGTATGAAGATACACTGGTAAAGAAGTAATATATATGTATTTGATTTGTCTTTTTATGTTATGGGAAAATAAATGTACTTTACTGTGTTAGCCCCTTAAGGAAATGCCACGGCCATCAGAATAATTTTATAAAAATGACAAACTATGCAAAATGTGGGAAGAAAAGTCTTAAAAAGGCAACAATATCACGCTTGTTTTCATCAATGATACGAGAATTTTAGATTTCTACTTCTATTGAATAGAAATACATACTGCTTCTGTACTTGTTTTTGAAAATGTGGCCAGACAGATTTTAAAGTGCTAGAGCCTTTTCTGATGCTGGGAATGGCTAATGAAAGAGAACATGGAGAGGTCATTGCTAGAGTGAACAACAGAATAAATGGTGGAAAGAGAAAAATGGAAACATTCTAAGGAAGGCAGTGTATGGCTACATCATGGAAATGTGTCACTTCATGTCTGTTGGAAAGGATTGCCTGCCACAGTCTCTGGTCTGTGAAGGTCAGTTGCAGTGATATGAACAATTACTGCTTTTCAAATACCAAGAACAAACAGACTGTCAGTATTTGCTACAGTTTGCTGTTCCTTTTTACATGCTAATTCAGTTCTCAGAGAATCTGTGTCAAAAAGTTTGTGCTTGATGTGTATCAATGAGTAATGATGTCTCAATTGGTCTGTATTAAGCTAATAACTTGAAAAAAACCAACCAAACCATAACAATAAAAGAAGAGATTTATTCTATTTGCACATTTTGGTTCAGAGTATTTTCTTTCCATGGCCAAATAAAGAAAAAAAAAAAGTAATGAATAATGAAAGCACAGCTGTATTTAGTTCCTGGTTTATAATAAAAAATAACACCAGGAAAATATAATATTTCTTTTAATGGCTGGCAGCTGTTTCGGGTGGAAATTGAGTTTTCCAAGTCACTTTCAGAATGCAGTCAGTGAACCCTGCCATGGTGGCCAATGTTTCCTCTCTGAGGCAAAGAATAAATCTCCTCTGAAGGATGGGTGGCTGCACTGGGGTTGAGGAAAACAGCCTTTGGGGCTCCTTTTTTCCTTCCTCCGTTGTTTCAATTTGCTTATTTTAACCACACTCTTTATTATTTTATGTACCTGACCGCCAGTCCTACAAATCAAACTTGTAGCAAGTGGGGGAAATGTTTATTTTTTCTGGAGTTTTTCACTCTGTATTTTATTCCATACTAGGGTTGAGATATTTCCTCCTATCTGTCTTAAAGGCTCTGTAAAATGGATTAGGCAATATTACAGATATGTAATTTCATTTGTGAGTGTTTGGAATTTTAATATTATATCGATATTTTTTGCTGAATTTGCACTCAGTTCTTAGCATGAGCAATGTTATTATTGAGTGAGAATGTTATTAATGAAATCAACAGATTTTACTCGAAAAATACCTAATGGTTTTTTAAAGGAAAAAGTGCTTGTGTTCTTCTTCTTTTCAAAGTTGTAATGCAATGGTGTTTCTACTGCATGGAGATGTAGCATTTCATATTTATTACAGTACAAGTATCTGTTGTAATTTGTGACTTTAAAACAGAGGACACTGCTCAGGGAGGTATATGACGTAATTTCTATCCAGTATGAAGTGCAATTTTCCTGACCTGGATTTATTTGCTATGAGAGATTTTACTTCTCAGAACTAGCAGTTGAACATGGTTTGAGAAATAGGATAGAATACAGCAAAGTGGAAACATCTCAACTTCAAATTACATTGTGCAGTTTGTACAAGTCATGTGGAGTCAAGCAACATGGGGTGTGTTCTGACATTTGGGTTGTGGATTTAGAGTTTCTTAAGCAAAGTTCAACTAAATAATGAGAAAAGGGAAGGAAGAGAATTTTGAAAATGTTGGGATATTGCAGGAGCAATCTGTGTATATTTAGAGACAATTTATAAATTGTGTGTTCTGTCTCCTTGGAAGGCCTGAGAAAGAAGAGGTTGTTATTTATTTGTTTATCTGTGTTTGGTTATTTGAGAAGCAGGATAAAAACTCTGCTAATGAAGATGTGGAAGTTATTGTCTGATTAACTTCTGACTGTTCCCAGTTTATAGCAAAGCTTGAGCACTACATGTATAAGAGCATAAACAATTTAAAAATTGCATTTGTACTTCTGCCATGCCCATATTTTCAGCATTGATCCATGTATAAATAGAAGCTTCTCAAAAAATTATTTCTATAAGGAGATGTAGTAGACTTTTAGGGATTATACAATAAACTGAAAGTTATGAGAGCAAGATTTAAAATAGCATGAAAATCTGACTGCTTTCATTTACTGCTTTCCTAGACAAGAAACATCCCTCTTTGGCAATAATACATGAAGTCAAACACTAATTTAACATTGTTGTTTCTCAGATGTGCCACTTCTGTTGTCAGAACAAGCAGATCAGAGATCGCCTCAGTGTGTAGAGAGTATATAAAAAAAGCAATAAATTAGAATCAGGTTAGTGGGTATTGGCGCTGGTTTATTGAAAAATACATGTTAGAATGGTAATATTAATATGAGCGTTACAAAGGTGTTGACGCATTTAGATCAATATGAAAAAAATCATGGAGAGAGAAATTTTAATTTCTTTGATAATAACTTTAATGATTTTTTTCTTGGTTTTTTATTTCCATTTTTTTCTCCTCATTCTTCTGACACTTTGTGAATACTGCAAGAGTTAAGGGATTAAAACGACTGTCCAGTGTGACAAAACAAAAGTACATTTATTGAGTACTCCTTGCTATCAAGTAATAACACACTTCTGACAAGACTATGCTGTGAGTTCTGAAATGTTGCATCATTGGAGACATCTAGACTTTTTCCTACAACTGACATTTGTATACCTGCTGAGTGGTGCGCTTATTTTTCTTTGTTGCTGCTTCCTTTGCTAATATTTTGCTCATAATTCCCTAGCCATTGCTTTCCACACTTTGTTTATAGACCATAGGGCTGGAAAATCTCTCCAGCTGTTCACAGTAAACCCATCAGTTGTTACAGCATTTTCAGGAAAGAGTTTAATGAAATATTTAGGAAAAATAATTGGCTGTGGTGTGGGGTTTAAAAACTTTACGAACATCATCTTGAGATTGCCTGCTTAAAAGGCTCCAGGTGATTCTATCTGTACCTCAGATTTTAGATCTCAGCCACAAGTCCAGCCTTGTTTACCATGACATTTTCATACCTACAGTTTTACTTCTGTGACAGCTATAGTGAGGTACATCTCACCTGTTAAGCCTTGTAAAACTTACGTGTTCAGACTTAATGAACCTTCTAGGTCTTTCTATTTTCAGTAATGAAAATCAAGAGTTACCCTTCTGAACATGATGCATTTCTATAATCCACTGAAAGTTTTAGTCAATACAGAGTGGCCTGAGACAATAAGCAAAATTTAGCTGAGTAAAATTCTAATACAGGTAGATTTTTCTGGCCCTCCCTTAGGATCAAAACTGACAGCTTATTAGACCTTTCCAAATAGCAGCTGAGAATCTAATAAGATAAAAGATTTATATTTAAAATAAAATTTAGTTACCCAATTTTCTGATTATGACACTAATCCCTCAGTCTTTTTGTGGGCTTTTTAGACCAGTACATTTTTGTAAAGTATAGTAAAATGAACAATGACTTGCTATTGCTTGTGTTTTTAAAGAGTTTGAACTTATGTGAAATTCATTCTTCCATGCTCTTTCTTGAAATGGAAAAAGACCTATAAATAGTAAATGCTGGGGTTTTTTGAAGCTCATTGCACTCTGATTACATTGAATAAAATGCAAGTTCTTAGTAAAGACTTCACAGTAAATGACTTTTTGTTTTATCACAATGGACAAGTAATGTCAGACACAAACATATTCAATATAAAAATGACAATGAGGCAGTGGATGACTGCTAGATACAGATGACAGAGGAATGAATCAGGCAGCTGCTCTGAAAGTTCAAAATAATTATCCTGACAGAAAATAGGTCTGGTGGTAACCCCCAACTTTGATGTAATACAAGGAGAATTTCATTTGGTCACAGATGAATATGATTTATAGCATTTGATAATGGTACTTGGTTTCAAAAGCAGCATTTGTACTGATAGAGAGGAATATGAATAGTTCTGTTCTCAACAAAGTCTTGCTGGAAATAGAGACCAATCACTAGAAAGAGGAGGAGAGAGACAAACTGCCTGTGCAATGAAGAGGTGAGAGTATGAATTTTAGAATCAGCATGAATAGACACATCCTTAAATAGAAAAGTGTGGGAAGACTGTGATGAGTCTGAAGTTGCAATCATGATGGAGGTTCTTACAACTTTAAGTGATTTCAGGAAGTAAAAATAGAACAGCACTAGATTTTTGAGGGGTTTATTCACAAAATAGAAGTTATTAATTATCAGAAAAAAATGTGAAAAAAACCCATTTTAGTCATTGATTGAGTAAAGATCATGTGATCCTCACCTAATATTTTTAAACTGGGATAATTAGGTTGTAGCTGAGAATGAGATTATCTTGTGGGTGGGTGGGTCTAGTTCCATGCTCCTTTTGTAAATCTGGCTGATATACATTGCAGCACTTTTGGCTTAAGAGCTTTTGCTAAGCTTGAACTTTTGGACCTAAAATGAATAGACATTTGTCAGAAATTCTGTATATGTATGAAACTGTTTTGCCATTTTGTTCAGCTTTAAAAATGTGTGTTAAGAAACTGCTCGAGAGGAACCATGGGAGAATGGCCAGTTAGAAAAGCCGTGAATGTGTCCAGTTAGGAATGTTCTTGCTCCCTTTTTGGGAACCTAGGTTCATTCTTCCCTCCTGATGAGAGATGCAGGATGAACTGGGATACTCTCTTGGAATGATTTGTTCAAAGGTAAAAGATAGCTGAGAAGTGGTTCTCTAGAATTCACTCCAGCCTGATTCTTAAATGACTTAATGAACGCCCTTTACTGAAATACGCTGCATAGGCAGTCGGTGCAGGATGGTGGAAGAATGAAGGTTGCTGTCACAATAATTTTTTATTTGCTTCTTTATTAGAGCATGATTGCACAGTTTTTAATAATATTGCTATATACCAGTTCCCAAGGAACTTTCACTCCACAATGCACTGAATGAATTTGTAGGGAACGAATAAATGATAATGTAATGGAAAGTTGAATGTGTGTTCCTCTCCTGTTTTGTTGAAAAAGTGGAAAGAATTACAATGAATGATGGAAGGAGCTGCCAAATAACAATGTTCATACGTAGTGTTATATAATTCAAAGTATTATGAAAAATCAAAGTACAGGTATTTCAGATTGGCTGCTCATTTTTAATAGATGGTTTTGTCCTTGGTCTCTTTGTTTCATTTCCTGTCCTATAAAATGGCACTCAAATGCCTTCTCATCTTCAGTAATGTTGTAACAAATTCATTAACTTTTGTGAAGAACTTAGAAAATTATAGTGATGAATACTATAGAAAGCCACATTAGAAATTAATTCCATCTTGAGAAAAGGACTTGTGTAGCACGTAGTAAATGAGGCATGGGCCCAACACTGAGTACTGAACATGGAACAAAGTGTTAAATAGCTGCCCATTAGGGGAGCACTCACCCAAAAATAATTTACAGGCTCCCTTGATTTGTAGTGGTTCATTTTACAGTCTTAATACTTCCCTGTAAGATACCTTTTCATATATAAAATTGTCACTAATTTATACTAAACATATTCAATCTAATTACCTTTTTTAAAAGTAATTACCATTCTAATTATACATTCTCGCAGAGTATAGAGGCACTCTAGAAATACTGAAGAACTTCTGTCTGGCCTTCGTTCTTTTGGGAGTTTTCTGTTGTTTTAAAAATCAGAGTTTTCTTCCAATACAGAAGTTTGAGTATGGCAATTGGTGTGTTCCTTTTTGTATATGAGTACCAAACTTTCATATTAAAACATGTGATCCTTATAAGAAGCCACTGACCTTTATTAATGAAACAGAGAGGTTTCTTCAAAATTAACAGTGATACTAGGGTTAAAGGATTGCTTTGAAATTAATTTTCCTTATTTCATTGAATATCTTTCTTCACTTAATTATTGTTATATTCTCACACATGCTCATTACTGGTATTTTGAATTGATTTTAATGACTTCTTTTGACTGTGAAAGTAGTCAAGGTTTTTGAAAAAATCAAAATAGAGATGTGAAAAAACTCAATAACTGTAAGTCTTTGTAATATTTGACCATTGATTATGTCAGGGTGGTATTGTGGTCCTATCTCCCAACACTTCTTTTCTACTTTAATCAATGATTTCTAAGATAAAGTGAAGCAAAATGCCTGGAAACAGGTATTAGACTGTTCTGGGCTCACTCCTGGCTCAAAAAAACCCAGTTTGTGAATTCCAAATACCGTGCTGTGTGTTGGGGAATTAAGATTGGAGCTTTGAGCTGGGCTCTGAGTTTGTGGAGAGGTATCTATGTTCTCACAAACTTTTCCCATGGAATTTCAGAGATACAAATTTGGGGAACTGTAAAAGTTCAGGAGATTATAGGCTAGAATGTGGCTCTTTAAATTCTGTCTGCCTACTGCTTGAGTCACCTGCTTGAGTAGATTTGTTGTGTTTCTGTCTTGGTAAACAGAAACAGGAAAAGTCTCATTTGTTTATGTAAAGGGTAAAATTACTTATGGCGGCTTCTTAAATGTTTAAAGTAGAAACAAACCCACATGGAGTAGAATGTTAGGCTTCTTCAAATTCCTGATTATAAATATGCACAACATATATATCAACAGGATATACTGAATGTACTTTAAATAGCTATTTCTACATTTAGTTATTTTATATTTGGCTACTTATACATTTAGTTATTCAGAACAGGTCATAGTCTTAGAACAGACTTTTAGTTTAAATTTTGCACTGCTTTTGAGGCTAAGCTCTGTGGCACCATGAATTGGGAAATATGGTGTGAGGTACTGTGTAACTGCTTAGTTTATGTGCACTTATGATGCATTGGCATATATTATGTTCAGGAAGAGGTTTGGCAGTAGGAAGGAAAGCTGTTCTGCCTGCTTCAGTCTGCAAGAGGTGGAGCTTTCTGGAGGAGAGGGAGGTGATATTTTCCCTGGGAGCTGCTGAATACATGTGGGGGAAGATTCTCCTAAGTTACAGAATGAAACATATGGAGAGAGTGAGAAAGGATTGTGACACAGCAGTAGGGTGCAATGGGTAGTCTTCTTTATGATCCCTTTTAATTTCTACTCTGAATTTCTTCTTAAATTAGTTCGGCTAATTTATATTATAATAAAATCTAACTTTAGAGACTTTGAAAGATTTGGAATCTTCACCTTATGAATAGGTCCAGACAAATCTTCCTTGAAGTTTTTTGAACCTTTCTCCAACCCATGAAATTTATTCTGTGAAGAAACTTCTGCAGTCCTCAGAAAGATGGGAAGGAGTGTTTGCTCCATGTCAGTTCTTTCATTTGCACCTGAGTTGATTTGTGCTGTTGAATCACCCAACTGCACTTAGGCCCTGCTGTCTCTTCATTCAAGTCATACACACCTTAGGTACCTTCCCTGAGCTGGAATTGTCTCTGAGTATTTCTGCTTTACAGCACCCAGGCCAAGGCAGGGATTTAATGGTTTGTCCTGTGGAATTGGTGTCATTTAGAGATCCTTTGGTAACTCTGAAGAATCCCAAGGCGAGTTCTTGTGTTGGCTCTCAGAGCTGCTCTCGAAGCTGTGTTGTTCAAGGCTTTTGAGTATTACAGAGGGAATAATGTGTGGGACTTCCTACTGCACTTTGCTGCTAGTAATGAAGTATCAAACTGATCAACCATGAAATAATAGAGCAATTAATAACACAACAAAAAACTTTGGGATATCTTGGGTACAAAAGGAGAGCCTCTACATGTAATTAACTCTTACTGTTTTTCACAATTTCCTGTCAACTGTATGTAAGAATGCAATAAGAAAGAGTGGAATTAATTTTCTGATTTGTTACAGATGGTAAATTTATGAGGAAATTGTGTAGTTTAACTTCTTTTATAAGTGTAGGGACTTTTCCTGCATTCCTTGAAACATCAGTTCATACTTTGTTGTCTTTTAACACATAAAACATAAATTTAAAAATTATTTAAAAATTAACCAAGAACAAAGAACTAAACAACACCAACAACAACAACAAACCCCAGGGGGGGGAAACAAAGTAATATTGTTTTAAAAGTAAATTACTTTAATTTTTTTTAAACTTGTATGCAGAAGAGCTGTTCATTCATGACTGGGAGACGAGTCCTATGTCTATTTCCAATGGTTTTTTATGATGGGATATTATCTATATATGACTTCTGGTTTTTTAGCTGATACTCTGCATTTCTGAGAGGACACAATTTGTGCTTGGAAAAAGACTGTGACATATTTAAATGGTAATTTTCATATCTTATGATAAAATAAATGATATCTTGTCCAAGCTTGTCAGTGCTGCTTTTTGCATCTTGTAGCCCTTGCTGTAGCCTGAATTTCTATAGGAGTGCTTTCTGTGGTGCTGGTCTACCACACTTTTACAATAAATTTGTTTGCAAAGATTGATGCTGAAGCAGTCGTCTGTATTTTGATGAGCTTTAAGTTGACCAGATCAGGAGATTGAGCATATCTATACATTATTCCTGACCATTTTGCCTTTCTACTCATGATTATTAAAGGGTTTATTAATTAATTTAATAGGGGTCAATCTTTACTTGCCATCTTTTCCTGTCCTGTTACATTTAAAGATATTCTGGTGCCATGGTTGTCTTATTGTTAAGCATGGAGATATGGCACAATAGTCAGTGAGATTTATTAATTAGATTTGCATAACTATAGAAGCATAGAGTAGTATTAATAAATTAATGGGACATTTTAATTTCATATTTATTCATCTTTTGCCTTCATAAACATGCAGAGACCTGGTCAAAACTTGTTAGCTAAGATATGTAGATCAGCTTATTCTTATTTGAATAACAGAACTGTGGTGGCTAATAATAGAGAAAGTGAACTCATCTTTGAATGTCATGGTAATTCCTTTCATGTCACTCCTTTTTGGGTTCCTCCACACTCAGGATATTCTATGAACCCTTATTTTCTACTTTTCCTTCCACACTCACTATAAAAAAAAAAAATCCAAAAACCCCTGAACAAAGCCAAACCAAAACAATTTTCTTTAACTATTAAGACAATATAGTGGGATTTTTTCTCTTTCTAAGTCAGCCTTCCCATAGGATACAACAGAGTGTATTTTTTCAGATGATGTGTTGCTGCAGAAAAAGTGATTGTCAGCAGTAAGCAAACTATTAAATCCAACAAAAGGCTGACACAGCTTTTCTTCTGTTTTGACTTAATCTTTCACTCTCTTTGTATTTACTGATTTTGTTTTTATGATCACATATTTTTTATTTGTTACACAGTTATTTGTGTGATGATGACTAGCAGAATGTCAGCAGACCAGGGATCAAAATAATGCTTTACAATTATTCACTAGGTTGTAGCACCAGAGATGACTTGCCATATTTTAACATGCATAAAATAATAATCAGAATGATGTACTCTTATAAGTCACCTCCTTATTTTCTGTGAGAGAGGGAAAAATACAAGATTTTGATTCCTGTAGAACTGTAATGGTAAAAAATTTAGAAGATTTTTTTCTGTTGGATCTGAAGATATCTGCCCATATAACAGAGCATTCAAGATGCCTCCACCACACCCACCTCTGGTTCACAATTGTCTGTTGCACAGGGATTATTTATCTGCTATCACAATTTACGTCTCTGAGGGCTGTGTTGATTCTTAACTCTCTGCACTGAACATTTCCTGCTGGGATTCTAGATGGCTCCCTCTATAAATTGTAACAACAGTAACTCCTGCTGACCTTTTTTTTTCTTACGTTTTGGAGGTGCTGGAAAGCTGCTTTAACCTGATGAGTCTCCTTCTGCCCCTTCCCCTGTAGAAAAGTTCCTTTTCAGTCATTCCTCAAGCTATGTCCCACGTAAGGGTTAATCTCGTTCCTCTGGCTTTAGGAACACAACAGGATAGCTCAGGTAACTTCTGTCTTCTGACTTGTCCCCATCATTTTCTGCTCCTCCCAGGAAGGGCTAGGCACGGGTTGGATCATCTGAAGGTGGCTGTGTCTCTCTTCTGCCCCTCTGCCAGCCCAGCAGATCGTCAGTGAGCAGCGTGTGGGAGCTGCCTGGCAGGCTCTGCTCCATTCACAGGGTGCAAGAAAAATGTGTAGAGCAAAAGCCAACGGGCAGTAAAATAGAATTTTTTTGAGCAATACTAAACAGCTCCTTGTTTTCTTTGTATGAAAAATTTATATCACTTGCCACTTAACAGAATGTCTTAAAATTCTGTCAGAATCTGTTAGAAAGGAAACACTTGATGGTCACATAATTTCTCTTCAAAGTTCCATTGTAACACGTAGTTATTAGCAATTTTGTTTACTACAATAAATAAGCCTTCATAATATATAATTTTAGTTTAGAAGCAACTTTTTCCAGATTTTTTTAAACTTAGTAAATGGTTATTTCAAAGTGAAATTAGGAAACTGATAATGCTCTAACAACACAATACGTATTTTGGAATAATTATTTCACAAAGAATAACTGTTTCAGATTATGTGTAATCGGTGCTGCTCTGATCCCATGATAGAATTTGTTTCTTAATTCAGTTATTTTCTCTTAATTTAATTTTTTTGGTTAACTTAATTTTAGTTTTAATCATTTCAAGACTTTATAATGCAAAAACTTCATCAGTGAAATGCGTGTGAATAATTCTGACTTGTAGATTTCTCCATGACTTTTAAAATCAATGTGAATGGTAAACTTCTAGGTACTTGCATAATATAGAATTAATATGTATGCATTTTATTTTATAATTTTAAATTTTTGTTTTGCCTACAGACAGCCTTTTGATTGATTATCAATTTACCTTCAGTTTATTACAAGAGGACGATCGTCATCACACTGCCATAAACTTTATAGCAAATCCAGAACAGGTAAGAAAATGTTAATAATTTTAGTTAAGTTTTAGAGACTCAGAATTAAGATTTCCATTGTATTTGATGTTGATTAAAGGTTCTCAAAGTGTCTATAATGTTTTAGAGATAGTTCACATTTTTTTGAGAGCTGCAAAATTAGTCCAGGGCCTTCATTGAGAACCCTTTCAAAATGGCAGATGTACTTCAGCTTAATTGATACTCTGAACAATTATCAGTTGGTTTATTTTATTGTTGCTGCCATGAATAACAAGTTTAATATCTTCCTGAGATGAATTGAAGGGGTATACTCTTCTGCTGAGAAAACATTTTTAGTTGCAGAAAGTAATTTTTGGCTTGTGATTAGAATGTAGGCATTTGCCATATATTTTCTTGTTCGATTTTATAAAGACAAATATTTTGTTATACTTAGGACAAACTGCAAACATAACTGGTGTAGTTATATGTTATATTGTACCCTGTTCTTACCAAAGCAAAAGAGAGAATTGCCTTTGGCAGTGAATCATTGCCATTTCTAGTTATGTTTAAAATGAAAACTGGAAGATAAATAAAAGGCTGTATTCAGTTATGTGTAGTAGAGTTACGTGCAATAAATTCTGATATGTTTTGTTAACTTTCCTTTTTTTTTTTTTTTTCCCCTAGTCAAATAAAAATTTGGATATATCAATTAATGCATCAAACAACTTTAACCTCAATATTACGTGGTCTATTGGTTCTACAGGTGAGAGTGAATTTTGGTCAGATGAGTTTTTCCCCAAATGATTTCATGATCCTTTGAGTTATTTTAACCTGATTGTCTCTTTGTTGCTAATTTTGATAATAAAACTTTGCCAAATGTGTTCTTTTGCCATTATCATTATGCTGTTATTAATTATATTATTTAAACCTCAGATGATAATTTGCAATCTGAATAAAGCTTCATTAATATGTTGACTTTCTCTCCTATTCAATTAAAATTACATTGGTAGGAAAAGCTTGTAGCGTATTTAAATTTTTAAAATGACAGTGTTATGAAATGCTGTGATTTTAATTAAGATAAATTGCTTCCTTAACTACTGCAGAGACTGAGATTTTATTTCTTTGTTTCAGTGTTCAAGCTAAAAATTTAATTATTAACCTTTACATTGATATCAAACAATAAAGTTCTTCTGTGTATGCTGATAAAAAGAGCTGCTTATCTATTTTTTTCTCCAGCTTTGAACCCCATTACTCTTCTTTGTTTTAATTTAGACAGTTTTTATGAATTGGTTCTATTGACTTTCTGAAAACACATCCAAGGAGAGGCATGATGCTTAAAATGATATAATTTAAAAAAAATCTTTTAAAAGAAGGTTCAGAGTTTCTCTTAAACTCATGAATTTCTTCATCAGTGCATTTCTGAAGTCTTTACCATACCAGTTAGTAAACTCTATTTATTCCTTTATTTATACTTAGCTCAGTCACTCGTTTATTTGCAAAAACTAATAAATCTTTATTACTAGTTACGTTATTAACGCTTTCATGAACAATTAAAACTTGACAGCAAAAGTGCAAGATGGAGACAAATTCCCTTACAGATTTTATTGAGCTGTTTATTGAAATGAAACATAAATTATGGAGGAAAGCATATTATCTGTTAAGCTGACCATAATAACTATCTTGTAAAATTCATGCTACTTCTGTCACTTTTCCAATTTGCATATAGTTTTTAAAACCAAAGTAAAAATTTCTGTGAATTCTCTCTATATATAATAAATATACCTAATGTGCCATGTAAACTATAATAAGAGGCTGTTTTAGAGGAAGACACCAAAAGCAATTAAGGATTTATGTTTCTTATGCAAATTTACTTTGGCATCTTTAATAATGATTTATATTTTTCTCAAATATGTATATTTACACCTGAGCTTTTAAAAATTTTTAGCTGGAACAATATCTGGAGAAGAGATTCCTGTTGTTTCCAAGGTTAATATTAAGGAATACAGAGACAGCTTTTCCTGTGAAAAATTTAACTTTCGAAGCAACCCAAACATCACTTTCTATGTGTATGTCAGCAATTTCTCCTGGCCAATCAAAATACAGGTTAGTGACTTCTTTGTGCTTTTAGAGACATTTTTATTTCAGCTTTACATTGAATTTCATGATTTCACTCATGCACTAAGTATACAAATGGAGTTATTTGCATGTTGTATTTTCTGTCTATAATAATTATGTTATGATGGCAGTCCTACTATGATTTTAAGGCAGGGCTGGATGAAGCTTTAAGCACCATGGCCTGGTGGGAGGTGGTGCTGCCCATGGCAGGGGGGTTGAAATGAGGTGGTATTTAAAGTTTCTTCTAGCCCAAACCACTCCAGGATTCTGTGCTTTAGCTTTTAGCAGTGAGTCAGACTTCAGGCTGTCGATTTTAAAATCTGAATTTAAATTGTTGAACATATGTGTTTAATTGTAATATAACTTCAGCATTTAGATGTAAACACAGAAAATGGTATACAAATCTGTATGTACCTGGGTATTTGAATGTTAATAATTGGCTTTTGGAGCCTCTGGCTTTTTAAATGTTGAGTGACTGTATCAGATTGCAATATCACAGACTTCAGTTAAGACTAAGCATAGTTTATTAGAATTTATGTTCTTCTTTGACTTCATTGGAATCAATTTCATTCAGTATTTTCTGGAGCACTGAGATACTCTACAGTAGCAAACTCAAAAAAATCAATGCAATCATGATTCCTCCCTGGCCTGTGATGTTCCAGCAATATTTATACTAATAATTACTATGGCTGCACTTGTGAACACAGCATCCCCTGCATCAATGAAGGAGATTCTTATGTGGATGAATGGCTTTTGACTGCACCCTTACAGAATTAAGCCTTAAAAATTAAGTTGTTAAAATGATAATTTCATAATTCCTGATGATTTACTTCAGGAACAAGTACAAGCTCAAAATACTTTGCAATTAACCATACAAATACCCTACAAAATTTCCATTTTAGTGGGAAAAAACCTTCCATATTTTTCTGAAATACAGAATCTTACTTTATAATCTATGTATAAAAATACACACACACACATACACACACATATATATATATATAAAATAAAAAAATAAATTCAAAAATGTATTCTGTCTGTCTAGATATGTATGATAAAGCGTTCTGGATTAAAGCAGTCATCTTCTGACTAAAGTGTCAGAGAAATGTTTTTTTTGTGTTAAGTAAAGCTACAGTTGTCTGCATCATACCTGAACAGTGACTATAAATATGTGTTAACGGTGTCAAAGGATGAATTTATTCAGCTTACTAACATTTATGACTCTACTAATTTATTAAAAAATCCAAACAAACCCTGAAGACTAACTGCTTTCTTTTAGTCTTCATATTAGGGGTGTTTTACACTCTCTCCCACTTCCTAAGGATAGAACAAGTTCAGCTGCCAAGCAGGCTCCTTAAACAAATCCTTGGAGCAATATCAGCTGTAAATGCATTACACTCTCCTCTCACCTTTACGACTGCAAGGTGGCTGTATCATCATTGTAAGACAAACATTATTAAGGTGATGCATTCCTGAGACGTGCAGCTCTGTGGCAGATGTTGGCAGATCTCAGCTCCTCCTTGTGCTGTTTCCACTGCAGCATAACAACCTGATGAAGGGAATCCCAGATCACTGGATACATCTCCTCTTTTTTTAAATCAAAATTTTCATTGTCTGCCGTGATTACACAGTTTTTGTTTTTTGAGGTTTTTTTTTGTACTTCTTTTAGAGGCACATTGAAATTCAACAGTCTAGACAGTTCTGCCTCAGATGTGGTGGTGCTTGATTATTGCATTCCTGTCCTGTCCTTACTCCATCTAGAAATTAAGTTACTCAGTTTTATGCACCAAGAAGGAATACTGAGGTCCAGTTGGGGAAACTGTTTTGGGATTTTAATTTTGTCCTCTGTATTTGCCTTCCTAAATGAATGAGATTATTATTTAGCTCTCTGCCTTTTTTACGCTGTAATTTGTTCTTTTCTGAGAAAATATTTGAAGTCAATGTTACCAGTATATATTTCTTGTGTTTGGTGCTCTAGCAGTAGATAAAATCTTCAAATGATAAATGGAGCAGGGAGCTTTCCAGAGAAAACAAGTTTTGTTTTATATGCTAACTTTATAATTCTGCATGTAGTAGAAATTTTAAAAGTATATGAAACCTCCTATGACTTTAGGTTAAGAGAAGGAAGTCATAGTTCATTCCAATCCAGGGGCTAAATTTCCAAGGCCAGTACTAAATCAGGTCTAATAGTTATGATCTTCTACATCTTCATCTCACAGCATACCAGATTTAACCTTTATAACAGGCAAAATTGGTTGATATTTTCTATTTGCACTGTAGTCCTTTTCACTGCAGTGGCCACACTGCATTGGTCATACCATGCTGGGTAAAACCTGATATTTTGTGTTAACTCAGTACTGAAGGCTTTATTTAATCCTGTTAGACCTAACAAAACTATTGTGACTTCCTTGAGAGGTATTCTGTTCATTTAATAAGTAAGGTAGCAACATGAAATTTGACACATGCCTTTTACACAATGCTTTTGTAGAGGACTGAGTACTCCAGCACACTGAGCATTTTTCAAGTACAGTCTGAGTACCAGCCCTCCTGTATTTCCATTATTCATCACAACTTGTCAAGAATACATTATATAAAACATTATTTCCTAAGGAGGCAGAGGTAGTGACCTTACTTCCTTTTAAACTGGTGTTTGAAGTTGTGTTATTGATGTTATTACCACTGGTGTTATTGGTATGCATTTCACCTCTCTGCTCTTGTGCCTCCTGTTATGCTGGCACTGGAGCTAAGATTTCTGGGCTGTTTCATTGGGAGGATTTGGGTGTTGGAGTTACTGCTCTTTTCTTTTTCTATGGGAAAAGAGCTCTCATTATACAAGACATTTAGGTTCACTGTCTATTAAAGCCACATATATTATCTCAGGTTTTGCATTAATTTATCTCCAAGATTTTCATGACTATAAGGAAAATCTGCCCATCCCAGCAGGTGATTGTTTATTGGGATCAATGGCTCACAGCTGCTTCCTCAGATAGTTTTATTTTTCCTGTTACCTATTTAGCAAGCTGGGATATTTTTTCCAAAATGTTAATAAATCCCTGGTGGCTCTTAAACAAAATATCTTCTTAAGAAATATGATTTCTTGGCTTTGAAAAAAGGGTATATCATGATTGGTGTCAATAAAAACAGTTCTTTAAGGTGTACTGGTCTGTCATAGGCAGTGACCCATTTCATTGTTCCACTGGTGATCTCAATCACCTCAGAATACAAATGCTTCAGCACTGGATAGCAGTGAATTACTTGGAAAACATAGAAACTGTGTAGAAAATTCTAAGCTGTACTGCTGCTCTCTATTGAAATGTTCTGCAGGTTCCCATCACCCTCCCACCCTCCCACCACCCATTGGCACACAGCTGGGTGATCTCTGCAGCCCTAAGGGGAAAACGCATTTAAGTTTCCTGATGCTAAAGGCATTTTAGTTAGCTGTAAAATCTCTTCCTTGAGGAAAGAAGCAGAAAAATGACATAGTTGCATAAGGGGTCATTAGAAAGGTGGTGTTGTGGGACATCTTCAGCTTAGAGCTGTTTCCACAAATAGTTCTACTATCTATTGACCTGGCTGTGAAACAGACAGGTGCCAGTTTTTCCTCAGAAGTGTATAATAGTTATACACTGGCACACAAATGTTGGATATTTCCCTGTTGAATTACTCTAACAGCTTATGCCACACTTTTTCTCCATTTCCTTTAATTCAGAGTTGCTGGTGAGTAAAGAATAGATAAAGACTCTTAAATTTAACTTGTGAGGCTTTCATAGTTTCTGCATATTTTTGGAGGAAATCTGTAGAAATTATCTTTGTTAACAGATATTAAAAGAAGTGTCCAAGTGAGGATAAGCATCCTCACTTATGCTTGACTGTCGTTTATAGTCCCCAAACCTTTAGGTGTATTGTGTCTTATATATCAGTTAAATAGCGCTCCATGAGAAAATGCTCTTACCTTAAAATAAGCTAGATTTCTGAGCAGAATATATGACAAAGCCCCATAACTTGTTTCTGCTCATTTTTATTTTATTTTGAGAGTCAGTGTAATTCAGACTCCACTGGTAATGGAATTTGAAGGCTGTAACATTTATTGAAAAGCAGTAACTCAGACTGTAGCCAGCACCTCAAATAGTGGTCAATGGTCCCTGAAGTAGTAAGCATTCATAAAGCCTGGGCTTCTGACAGCTATGCAAATATTAATAACAGCAGTCACAACATGTTCTTCAGTTTCAGGAAACTAATTTTATGGCAAGGGATTTTTGTCATTTAAGCTGATGTATTTTCTTTTTTTCCATCATTTTCTCCCATATTCTGGAAAGCAGTGCCTGCATATGAAAAAGCAAATACCCTTAAAATGCTGTCCTGCTTTTGTTCTGATCACTGTCCCTAAGGACAGCAGTGACCTTCCTGCTTTAGGATCAGCTGCATTCCTGCACCTATATCTCTTTATAACTGTCAGACTTGTAAGTCTGATCTCAACTTGTGCCTGAGCAGCAAAATTTTCTACCAATTTTAAAGCTGAATCTGGAGATAATAATAACTGTTCTACTAGTTATTTCCTTTCTTCCCTGAAGTGTAAATGAAAGATTCACAAGTGTCTGAGTTTTAATTGGGAGGGTCAGTTTAAATTGTAAGGTTCAGCCTCACCAGCAAAGCACTGTCTGGCAAAATTAGGTTTGTGTTTAATGAAAAAAAAAAAAAAATCTTGTTATACATTTTTCAACATACCCTAGTTAAACTAACATGTTTCCACAGCATAAAACAATTACTGTTGCAGTGAAGTTAGTCAGGATGTTGGTGTACATGTAGAATACCCCGATGTGTTTGAAGAAGTTTAATATTTTTAAGCAAGCCTACTTGGAATTCCAGTTTTTTCTGCACTGTGGTTTCTGATGAAAACTCTTTGGCATCCTGTATTGGTTTGTATACCAGAACAGAATAATGAATTATGGTAAAGATGTACATTTTATTTGTATGTAGCACAACAGATAATTAAAACTACTTCATATATAAATCTTCAAGTGATTTTTTTTTAAAGCTGAAACTTGTGTTCTTTCAGTTTACTGTCTCCTGTTTCAGAATTGATTTTTTCCCCTCTTAATAGACCGAGTGTAGCAACTAAAGGAGTGTCATGTAAATCAAGAAGCATATCTACCCTTGTAATAAAATTTACTGTGTAGTATAATTTATTTCAGCTTTTTTGGTTTTGTTTTGGACTTCATTTGAATTTTTAACATTCATGAGTGACTTACATGTTGCAAAAACTCCAAGAAGTAAAACTTGTCAGTCACTGCCATTAGAAGTTACAACAGTATCACAAATCTAATAACTAAATTAAAAAATAGGTCAGATCTTTTTGGGTTTTAAGGCTTTTCTGAAGCTTGCTAAGGTCATAATTGTGGACCCTTCGCTTGGAAAATGTGTATTTATCCACATGCAGCTGTGTTTGTGGCTGTGCCACCTGTGATTGCATGCCTAAATTTAATCCCTATGATTTATGGTGAACAATTCAATTTCTAAGTGCCTTAATGGTTTTCATAGAGGCTGCTGAGTAACTGCATATAGCAACGTATGGAGACACTGTAATTCCTGAAACACTGAACAGGTATTGATGATGAAGAGGATGCATTAACTTCCAAAACAACTTCGATATTTTCTTACAATAAATGTAAAATCCCTCTATTAAAATAGGTTTGAAAGTAGTATACTAAGAACAAAAACCTGGGAAATCCATTGAACTATCATATAGTGACAATTCTGTCATAACAGAAGAAATAACAGGAATAGAAGGCAACCTGCACTACAGGGTGGATTTTTTAATAAATGACTGAGTTATAGTCTAAAATGGAGATATATGTGTAGTTTCAGTTGTTACTAAGGGTGATGATATTGATCATTATGAAAAGTCAGGATTGATAATAATAATAATCATTAACAGAGAAACATAGAATCATTCTGGTTGGAAAAGGCCTCTAAGATCATTTGGTCCAACCTTTAACCTTGCACTGCCAAGTCCAACACTAAATTAAGTCCCCCACTGCCACATCTACACATCTTTGAAACACCTCCAGGGGTGGTGACCCCACCATTGCCCTGGGCAGCCTGTTCCAATGCTTGACAACCCTTTCTGTGAAGACATTTTTCCTAATATCCAATGTAAACATCCCCATTTTCAACTTGAGGCCATTTTCTTTCATCCTCCACTTTGCTGTGAAAATTATCCTCAACAAAGCTGAATGCAAAATTTATGTTGAATATGCTCACATTATGCATCAGGTCATATCAATCCTGGGCTCTGAAGGAAGAGAAATTGCAGTGCCAAAAGCAGGAGAGGTTGGGAACATGACACTGAAGAAGTCCAAATGCAAGTTCCCATGTGAATGTAAGAAGGAAGTGATCCAAATAACAAGAGATTTAGTGAACTGCAGTGCTTTGGAAGAGATTTCGAAGGAAGGTGGTTTTAGTGTTTGGTATTTTGGGTTTTTTAATGCATTGAATATAGGCATTAAAGTATGCAGGGAATTAGAATGAAAGAATGTATATCTAACATAAGAATCACAAGGCTGCTCATGATACATTTGTGCTTCAATATTCTGTCAAAGTGGCTCATCTAATCACCTGTCTGCTCATGGCATTTAGGCTGTTAGACTGCAAGAAGTCAGGTTTATATCTTCCATAGCATTGTTTTTTATATATGATTAAAATGTATTAAATGGAATTTTTGCTCTATAGTTATTTTTAGGGAAAAACACCCCCCAACTGTAAGTGGAGAAATGTAAAATTATTTTAAAATTGAAATCAGGACAGCAGCATGAAGGTAAAGTTTCATTTGCTTCATTGCTAGTATCAAAACCTAAACCCAATCCTGTTTTTCAACACATTAATACCATTGTTAAAATTCTCAGTTATTGTTACATTATTACAGGTATATCTGTTACATGTACAGTTATTGCATTTTAGAAAGTACTTGAAAATTACTACCCAAATGGGGACTGCTACAGTAATTATGGGTCCTTTTTTCTTTCTTAGGCAATCAAATATAATGCCAGAAGCCAACCAGTTCTTGCCTTGGAAAGTGGACTGTCTATAATATCTATAATTTATTTTCTTGGAGTTGTAAGGTCAATTGTATAGAGAATAAATCTCAAGGCTGTATAATATTCCCCAATGGCTTGATGTGCCCAAATCCAATACAGCATTTTCCAAAATGCTTCCCATGAATCCTAACATATTGCTAAAATGAGAAAGTATTTCCTGATTATTAGATTACACCTTTTTTATTTTAAATAATGCCAAAACAGTTAACATTAGTCTTAAAACATACCAGAACAAGGTTGCCAACCATATCATGCAAACTTCCACACCACTCCAATAAATGTAGCTATTCATTGTTCTTCCTGGTACATTTCTTTTTCCAATCGCCTTAGAAAAGGCCTAATATGAGCCACCAAAATATCTGTAAATATTTAGCATAGCTGATGTATTTCTGAGAAAGTAGAAGCCCCATTAATAGTTCAGCTGATGATTTAAGGGAACCAAAATACGTAATTAAGAGATAATTAGTCCTCAGTGATGCATAGTTTTAATTGGTGTATAATTTGAATGTCTGAGATAAGAAATCATGTAACTGATGTGCCAGTTGTGTAGGGCTTTCTTTTCCAGGCACACCAAGGCATCATCTACCAGTGGTTGTATAACACAATAGAGATGTATAGATACTGTATTTGCTAATAAAAATTATCTCCCTAATATGTTTAGCAAGTAGATATTGACGGTTTTTTCCCCTGTAATCTCCATTTCTCTTATATACTTACTGAAGTAAATTTTAGTTAGAAAATTTAGAATGCAATAAAAAAAGTTTGCTTCCAGATAGTTTGTTTTTTTCAAGACTTTTGATTAGCTATAGAAAAAATAAATCAATTCTTCATCTTGGGATTTGGGGTGGGAACAAATGGTGGGGTATAAAAACCTTTTGTTCAATAATAAGAAAAAAACACTTTGAAATATTAAGATTCTCCCTGAAGAAAACATGTATGCCTTGCTGAACTGCAGAAGCCTATAAAGGTCATACACAGTGGCTTCAGAATTATTTGAAAGTAAATGTTTGGCTCATAGGGGATCAGAATGGAGATAGGAAGCTGGTGGGAGAGAATAGGTATTTTCAAACTATTTATCGTGACTGTCAGAAACTCCTTTGTCAGAAGGATTAATACAACCTTAGTTGCCCTCTGTGATCAGGATTTTATAGAAAAATGCGGGCAATGTACAGGATTTGTGTTTCTTATATCGTTGTTTGAATGTGGATTTCTGCCAAATCCAAATTTAATCCAGTAGTTTTTCAACTTTTCTTAGTAAACAAAATGTCAGTGGACAGAAATCAGGTTAAAAACTTCGGTGTAGGGGCTTTGTCAGGAATACTTCTTGAGAGTCCCACGTCTGCTGAGCAGTGATGATGATGATGATGATGAGCATCACTGACATCACAGTGGTCCTGACATGGACAGGAGTCCCAGGCTTGGGAGGAGCAGCTCTTGTGTCTCCTAGGCTCCTCTGGCTCCAGGTGCTCGTGTGCATCATGGAATTGTCCTGCACCAACAGCAGTGGGCACTTGTGCCATGACCTGGAGGCTGAGTCTGACCTCTGAGCACTGAACCAGCAAGGTGATGGTGAACTCTCTCTGGGCCAGTGAACCTGGAAAAAAGAACTTTCCAGTGCTAGGCAGCCTTGACAAAGTGGCTACACATACAGTTCTGGGATTTTGCTTAAAGCTTCAGAGCTTAATTCCTCAGGCCATGGCGAAATAGCTAAAAACTGTAGGAATGCTTACAGCTGAGTTTGCAGGGCTCTCTAAGTCGAAGTTTTCCAAAAGCACTGAAGCTTAAACAGTTTGAGACTGTTTTAAGTGCAGAGGCATTCTCAGGAGTGAGCTCAGGTGTCATGAGCATCCTTAGTGCAATTTTTTCTTTTAAATTAATGTTAAGCAGACTTAACACTTAAGAATGGTTATTTTAGTGAACCAGTACTTTTGGTGGCACTCTAATGTGTAAGAGTTATTGCAGTCACAGATGCAAGGAATTGAACTTCATATCTGCTGCTAGAAACAATCATTGAGAATGGAAAATAGTTGCAATATATTGACCTTTAGGAGCTCTCAGGTATTTTTCTTGTGGTGATATTTTATTTCTATTTTTTTTGAAAGCTTAGTATAAATCTCTGAACCATTTGGCCAGTGTAATAATTTCTGTGATGAAATAACAAAATGAAAATATTACTCAGTGAGACTCCAGGATTTAAAAAGCCAAAGCCATTCCTTATGGACTAACTAATGCATAAATGGGTTGAGCTGAGCTAACCAATGTGAACATATGAGGAAGTCACAATCAACAAATGCTTTTCTTGAGAAATGCAGAAGGAACAGCAGAAAACTGAGCAGAGTCACAAGCTCTTTGTTTATCGAGAAGACAACCTCAGATCTCCAAACTTGGCTCATAATTGGGAAAATTCTGGGAGGTGCTGTGCTCTCTGTTAGATTATAGTGTGAGTGCTCTCTTCTTCAGACTGTGGAAAAGGATGGTAGGGTCACGATTCTGTTCAGTTTAATTCTGAAATGCTGATTGTTTTATTTTGAAATGCTTTAAGGACCTTTAAATTGTGATAATGATGCTGCTTAAAAAAATGTCTTGAATTCTTTATTATCAGAGAATAAAACCAAAAGAAAACCCATAAGCTGCTTATTCTATGTTAGACAAACATATTTTGTGCCTTCAGGGAGACAGTACAATTATCAGACACAGATAGCCAGATAAACATATTAAGCAAGAGGGTAGAGAGCTTGCAGGCCATCTGCTTCTTTTAAAATCTGGCTTTAAGTACATTAGTTACTTGTCATTACTTTTTCATGTAAGCACTTGATTTCATTGCTACCTAGGTGTTACATCTCATAGATGATAAATCCAGAAGGGGCTGCTTTGGTCATATAATTTGAAATGAGACATAAACTAAAGCATAGGCTTTCATAAATTAATTGCAGTTTGAAGTAGACCATATACTGGAAAAATAAAAATCACTCTTGGCCTAAATGTTTCTAAAAAGGGGATGAGCACTTGACTTCTGCTACATAGTTCTGACTGTCCATTATTGCCACTGTTCAAAAATTTTGATTCCTGGTAAGTGGAGCTTTCCAAGGGCTACTCTTGAAATATAATTTTGTGCTGGAAAGGAGAGCTTCCTTCTATAAAGGATATGAGGTGTTGCAAATACCGTATATTCTATCTCTGTTTTTTTGGCTTTTCTCTGAACCCTCCATTGTTTCAGTATCCCTTGGGAGCTGTGGGAGCCAGAATTGGGTGTGCTTTTCCAAGTGTGATTGGATCCGTTTTGGATGCAGAGTTAAGGATCTAGCTGAGAAGGCAGAAAATGGGGGTTTTCAGCAGCTCCCCCCATGGTGCTGCTGAGGGAAGCAGAGCAGCCTTAGCTCCATCTTTCCTACTCTTTCTTCTTGTGACTCCAGTCACAATCCTTTTTGCTGCATTCAGTATTTTCCTCTGTACACCCACGAGTACCATAGCCCCTTCATCACAGCACTGGAAATTTAATGATTATCTACCACAACCCCAAATGTTCTTTAGTGTCACTAAGTCCAGAATAACATCCTTGAGAATGATCTGCATTCTTTGATTCCACATTTATAGTACTGAATCCAGTTTTACTACTCTTACGTTTCCCGTATCCTCCTATACATATGGCTTTGTAAGTGACCTATTATTTTCATTTTCTTTCCTCAGCATGCCAAATAAAAACATATTAATGATGATATTGTTTTATTGCAAGTTATTGACAGAAGCTTTAAATAGTACTAGAAAACTAAGATCTAAAAATCATGCTGTGCTTTGCATTAGAAACAGATTTGTACAAATGTGAATCTCTATTTGCAATTACATTTTACATTAGTTAAAAGTTTAATAAGTGCCATGCTGAATTTTTATTCTAGTTCCTCAAAGTGGGGGCTTTGTCAGAAGGATTAATACAATCTCTTTATATGTAGAAACCAGAAAATATCCAGAATTACTGTAAATTCTGTTACTCATATTTCTGTGGATGTGTTAGGAATGGGTTAGGAGACGTAGATGTGTATTGGAGTGCAGCAATCTCCTGGGAAAACATGTAAGATCTGCTGGTTGTAGAATACTTGTTTGGAACACATCTATTCTTAAAACTGATATAATGAATTTTTAGACCAATATGCTCTACAGATTTTTCTGTTCTACAATTACATTATTATTTATCTTACGTGATTTTTCTTCATTGCTCTCATCTTTCATTGCTAGCTTTTCATTAACATCCTTCACAAAAAACCAGGGGAAGATTAATCTTGTGTCTTTCTTTCCTTACTTTTTTGTTTTTGTTTCATGATGTCCTCATTTTACTTTCCTGTCTTTTCTTTTTATTCTTATTCCTTACAGTGACAAGAAAAATACACAAGACTGACATTGTTACAGATTGCAGTCTTGTTAAAATTGCCATATTAACTACGAGGCCAGGTAGTGAAAACCCATTCAACCTGTCAGATATTCTCAAATGAGTGAAATAAAAGCTGTTTGTATGTGTGTAGAATCATCATTACTCTTTTGTCTCCTAATACCATCTTAGTGCAGGCTTTGAATTGTTTTCATTTAAGGTAATTTTAGTTTTGTTCTGTTCTCAGTGGTAGGGTCTGAGAAATTCTCCGCGGCGTACGTATGAGAGGTTTTCAGAAATGATTTATTTTCATGGATAAAAGTTTTGTTTTAGTTATCTCTGGTGGAAGTGTCAGAATTTCTGACTCTGGGAAACAGAACAGTTTATAGATGAACCCCTCAAGGTCTCGAGTCCAGCTCTCTGCTCAGATCAGGGCAAACTTCAAAGTAACTTCTGATTGCTCAGATCCTTGTCTAGTAATTTTCTTTCCTGCATCTGTTGGAGGTTCTGTTCATTGTATCTAATCCTCTTTCTGTGCATCTCTGAGAAGACTCTGAGTCTATTTTCTCTGCAACTTACCCATCCTTTCTTTGCCCTCTCTTTAAAACATTCAAAGTTAATGACTTTTCTGTGTAGTAAAATGTGAATTCAATGAATTTGCAGAAGATGTTAAGATCCATACCAGGAATTCCATGCAATTCATTGCATTCTCCTTGAGAGTGTATCCCACCCCCAGGCTTTAAAAATTATGAAAATAGTTATAAATTTGAGGTAATTGTTTTAAATAACAAGTTGTATAATATAAATGCAAGACAGCTTCTTTTGGTATTTATTCAGCTGTTGACATTTTGAGCCAAGTATTTATATATGTCTTCATAAAGAAAAAGTATTACTTAAATGACATGTAGATAGTCTCCTTTTTTTCCCCCTCCTTTTTGGCATGATTTCTTAAATATACATTCTCAAATTGAAAATTTGACTGTGCTTTTGTCCAGACCAGAGATTGGAAAGAGCAAGGATGGACTACATCTCTTAATGGTTCAAATCAATTATCTTAGAGGTGTTGTCCAACTTAAAACACTCTATGAATATTATTCAGTAGCAGCAAGGATAAAAAGGGAGGAAGAGTGTGAAACTGCACTTAAACTGAAATATAAGGGTAGAAATATACAATTTTTTATTGTTACTGTTAGACTTTGCAGCCTAGGAGCTGAGATGTCAGTGGAGAAAGGATTCATAAAATGTTTATTCAGAGGTTTAAAAGGAACTTTTTGGCTTTCTCATTGGGGATGCATTATTGTTCCACTGCTGAGCATGAGCCTGGTGTGAATGTGTCACTGCATCCATGCCAAAATGAAGGCATTCAGTGACATTCTGAAATGCTTTTGTCAGCTCTTGGGTGAGGATTCATCAACAGACATGCCTAAGTCACAGATGTATCAGCATTCTTGTGGTTAAGATACACGTGCACCAATAAGAATAGATATTTCCTTTTCTCTTGCCCTCTTTTTAGGCATTAGAAAAGGCAAAAAGCTATTTAATTCACATCATGCCTGTATTCACTACTATAAGCTGATAATGCTTTTTTTGTAAAGTGATTACAATTTTTTTTTTTAATTGATACTTCATTTATATTCCATGGGCATTAAACAGAAAACTTGATTTGTTTTGAAAATCATTTTTAGCTGTATTCATTTGTGGTAAGGCAAGTGGTGGGAAAGAAAAATCAATTGCAGCTGTATTATTTGCAATGTAATCAATTCACTTCTCCATTCTAACTAGAAGAGGCATCCTGAGGAGCTGGGAAAATTACACTAATCTGATATGTTTGGATCTTTGTTTCCTTGTGAAGACTGATACTCATCTCCTTACATCCACTTCCTTTGAATTTTGTTTAAAGTTCACATAGATAAGGGATACTTGAACACATCTTGAACGTGGATATAATCACCCTGTTCTTTTGACAGTACTTTGTCTTTTTTGGTCTTATTTTGGCTTCTCCTTGATTAATTTTCTGTAGTCATTATTTGTACCTGAACAATGTCTAAAATTATGTGTTTAAAATAATTTATGAAAGGGTAGGAAATAGTAACTTCTCAGTCATTGGTTTTCCTGCATACTACGTATTGTTCTATCCAAGATTTGATTAGATTATTAATATTTTAATGAAAATAAATTTTACTTATTTTTACTAACTGCTGATGTGAATTAGTAATTCGCAAAAAGTGAAGGGCTATAAGCTTTATCTGCTGGGCTTCAAGTCTTGCAAATACACATGGAACAATTAAATGTTTTTCTGACATAATATCTATATAGGCTCGGAGCTGACAGTAATCTTTTCCATTATCAGGACATGTTAAGCCTGAAACTGTTTAAGCAAATGTTTTCATAACCTTATATATTTGTTAAAAAAAAAAATAAATAAACAAACCAAACAGATTTCCTCATGCTTTGAACTTAAAATAGTTTCACAATTCCTTTTTTTCCTTATGTAATAATTCTGTTTAGACACATTTGTTATTGTGCAGCCATTGTCTATGACATCAGTAGCTCTTCATTCTTCCTGGTGTATGTTCCCTTTTTTGTATTTATACATGGCAATCCTATTCCCTGTCAGCCTTTTAGCTGGCTATGCAAGCTCTGTTCTTTGTGTTTAAAATTCTTTTTCTGTCCCCTCCCAGCCACCCTAATGGCTCTTCACCTTCTGCTTGAGTCTTTCAGTAGAATGACAGTGCAGGGTACAGTTATTAATCTGTCAAAACATCCTTTTGCAGTTAGAAGATTAAATTGCACAGCATCATCGTTACTGTTACAATTTTGGTTACTCCATTAAGATGCCTCACATTCCATTTATATTTTTCTTTATGCTTGGCTTGTGTGGTTCAAGGAAGTTGCTTTAGTGCTGTTTGTTCTACACCTGTTGCAGCCAGATGGAAAAGGAGCGGGACATATTTTTAAAAATAAAAATAAAAAAATAATTAAAATAATAGTAATAAATAATAATAATTTTAAAATGTCATAAAAATATAACCTGAAATAAGAAACTCATTTTGGTTGAGGTGACAAATTCAAATTATATTCAAGTATCATTGAACTTAATCAGTTAAGGAAACCATTGAAATTTGAGTGCCTAATTGCAATGTGTAGATGCTTTGTCTAGGAGTACCAATGTGAATTTATACTCCTGAGTTTGCAAATACTCTATAAGATCATTAACTGATGTTTCATTTGTGGGAAGTTTTTGCATGGTTTATCATTCACAGTGATAAATTGCATGATATCGTGGTATTGAACCAGCAATTTCTGTTCATGTCCACTCACATACTGTCTCCATTAACACAAATACTTAGGTACTACAGTTGCATTTACTATGTGTAAAGTACTTTGTGAGTGGTTTTTTATTTTTCAGAACTAACCTATGCTTAAATTCTTGCTCATATTTTTTAACTGTTTTTTGGTGTCTTTTTATGATATTTAAACATTCCCTTTGTTCAACCCCAGTCAGTGTGGTGTAATGAAGCAAATTGTGGTGGAAGGGATTTTTTCTTTTAGTATATTTAGTTAAAACTGATAATTATGGAAGATACAGTAGTGGTAATTTGCTAACAGTATGATATTAGGTGTGCTAAGGTTAATTGTGTTTTTTATCAGAAAGGACTTAATGGGAAATGCTGCATCACTGCAATAACATTTTCAGGGTTTCTAAAGGGAAATATTCAGTTGTTATTGATTATATACGATGCTAATGCTATGGTTTTTAAAGGCTTTTTAAACCTACAACATAGCAAAAGCAAGTTATTTAAATGATCATACTAAATAATATTATGCTTTAAAAATTCTACTGCTAAGCTGACACCTCTAATATTAATAGTGTTCAAAGAGGAACTCGGGATACAAAGAGAACAAAATGAAAAGGCATACAAAGACATAAACCAGGATTTGTTGTTGTGAAGAACAGTGTTTTAAATAAAATTTTTAAAGCAGTCCTTTTGCTCTACTCAGCTCTTCCTGGTTTCATCTTGAGAGTTCAGAGGATAGTAAAAATTGCAAAGAGGTTTAGAAAAAACGACTTGAGACAATCCTGAAGTGAGTTCACTTGTTAAGAAGACTTAAAAGGGTGATACTGCAGCTCAGGTTGTTTGAGTGATGGTGGGGGAAGGAGATGGAGAATGGGGGGAAGAAGAACAAACAGGACTAAATATCAGTGGGAGATGGTTTAGACAAGCTAAAAGGAAAGGGGCACTGGCAGTTTCTGAAATCTCTGAAACCAGACATTTTAAGAAAGGAATTGTATAACCACCTCTCAGGACAGATTTGATTCTCCTTTGGGGAAGCAGATGTGTCCCATCTGCTGTACTTGATGTGCTTTTGCTATGTTTTCTGTGATATTATTTTCTTCTTTCAATACTCCTTGGTTTTTGGTTTTGTTTTTTTTTTTTTTTTCCTTTTTGATGTGAACATTTTTTGATGTGAACAATTTCTAACAACAAAAGTAAAGTGAATCCACTGGTGACATCTTACTAAATAATTGTAATCATCCTTTTTATGATATGACATGTCGGTGTCCTACAAGCCACCCTGAAGGATTGTGGAGGGAGAACAGCAGTGGGGATGAGGAGTGTTTACAATTATCTCTGACATTGTTATGAAGGAGCAAGAATT
This sequence comes from Pyrgilauda ruficollis, assembly GCF_017590135.1. Lineage (NCBI taxonomy): Eukaryota > Metazoa > Chordata > Aves > Passeriformes > Passeridae > Pyrgilauda > Pyrgilauda ruficollis. The sequence goes on along the minus strand of NW_024513654.1, from coordinate 7,229,733 downwards.
GACAATTTAAAAACAATTTCATAGAAGCAGTGATTACTACAAAGCAGTTAATGGGCTTCAGAAAAGGAGGATTAAACAGGTCCATTTTCAGCTTTGTAAGTTTCCTGTGAACAGTTTAAAAACAAATGAAATTGGTCTTTTACCAATTGACTCTTCTTTCACTGCCAGTTTGTTGACACTTAGAGGCCTTTGCTCCACAAGGAATGAGAGTACAATTGGTCTAGTACATGGTCTTTAATTGAATTGACTATTTTGCCCTGCTGCTCAGGGAATTGATAAATTGCTACAACCTTCTGTTCTGAAAGTTAGTGGCGGGGGGGGGGGGGGGGGGGTTGTCTTTTGTTTTAGGAATAGAAAGAAAGTATGAAAGAATAGTGTTCAGAAGTGGTAGGAGATCACTGAATTTGTTTTGACTAATTATATTATTGCAGTCTTAGTTCTGTGAAATATTTTAGAAATTAATCAGTGGTTACTGTCATTTCTTTTTTTGGTTTAATCATGCAGATAAAATAAACTTTCATATTCAATGTGCCACTTGTGGTAAAATATAACTAAGTGTTTTGAACTTTCAGTAGCAAAGTTATTTCTTTGATCTGAAAATATTAAAATATTGCTAAGGAGAATCTTTTTCTTGACCACTTAATGTGAACATTAGTACATTAACATTTCTGTAAAAGGTAGTTGACCTGCAGACACACAATGAATGACATTTTGTTATGAAACAGATTAAAGAAAATTCCTAAAGTTGTTATTTAATCAAGAAATTGACAGTAGTTTTATGTTTTTTCCAACCAAATCAATATTTCTGTTGATAATTGCTAATGCCCCACCCTCTTATTTTTCACAAATATGTTTCCCACTTACCAGATTCTGTAAGTTATAGATCATAACTGTGTAGCATTTTTAAGTCATCTGGATGTTTGGGTGCTAATTTTCAGAAGAGGTTGGGGCACCTGGGTACTCTCAATGACTTTTGTGATATCAGCCATTATTTAATTTCATATCCTCTTATGAATAAATTCTTTACAGATATTATAAAGCAGTGGAGAAAATACAAGGCGTTGCTTTGCCTGAAGACCACCCTCATTTTTTTCATGGAATCATCACACGAGTTTCAAGGGGTTCTGTGGGTTTGTGTGTCTTCTGGTGCTGAATCCTTGGCAGGCTGTACTGGGGAATTCAGTGGCACACTGCAAAATTTACATACAAACCTACCTTTATGATTTTTTTTTTATTTATTTTAATCTCAATATGTAAATAATTTCTTAGTTATTAGTCAAAAGTTTATACAAGTCAGCATAAGAACATGATTTAGTAAGTGATGTAAAGGAGGCTGTTCTCAAAGAGAAGCTATGTTATGCTGCTGAAAATGAAGGAATAGCTTTAATTACTTCTCTCAGTTTCTTATGTTTTTTCCCCCATTATCATGACTGTGTAAGTAAACTTCCATCTGTCTTTGCATGAAATAAATATGTTTTCCAGCAAATTTTAAAATGGGTATTTAATCTGAGGAAAACTGCCCTTGTGCTTTTCTAAGGCACCAGACATTTTGGGGAGTTAACTGGCAAATAACCAGCTGCTGCAAGGGGTAATATTTGATTAACCTCTGACCAGAAATAACTGTCCATCAGGATATACAAAAGCAGTGTTAAACTGTGTCATCATGCCTTGAAAATCTTTGCTTCACTGGGCTTTTACTGTGCTCTGAGAAGATAAGGGTGTTGTTGAAGGAGAATCAGAATTGCACACTAGAACTCAAAAGAGAAACAAAAGCTCTCTGAGGTTAAAGCTAAGAGGTTTCAAGAGGAAAACTAGAGTGGAGACTCCTTCAGGTCTTATGCTGAGGTTGCTCTTGTTCTGAAAAAACTAATGGAAGAAAAGGAAAGACATGGAAATATGTAGAAGAAATATTATGAGAGTTGATAAGAATTATTATAATTTTATTGATTGCAGTTTTTATAATTGAAATATCTTAAAAGTCAAATTAATTTCAACTATTAAACTTATATATTGGTGAAATTCAGTTTTGGAATTAGTAAAAGTGCAGTGGTGAGGAAAATGCATGGTAAGTAAAAGAGTTCTGTGTTTCTACCAAATGTGACTTTTGAACAGAACATTCTTTTTCTTATGTCCTTGTCTATTTTGGTTTTCATGTATGTTGACAGCTTTACTGCCTAACAGTGTAAACTGTTGCTCTGTTTCATCCTTTTTCTGCAAAGATAGCTGATATGAAATGCATATAAAATACCTTGTGAAAAGCCTTGAACTGACCCAAAATTTGTTGACATCAAAATCAGAAATAGTACTATTTTTATATACCTGAGTGTGGTATATTAAAACTGTATATTCAAATTTTAAATCCTAATTAGTGAGGTAATTTTATTTTTGTTTCAGTTTCAGAGGTTCCAAGTGTAAGATATTTGTACCATTGGGCTCCATCTTGCACAGTAGTTAGAGTGATCTATTGGCACCTCATGGTCATCAAGGAAATTTTCAAAGCAAAGCTTAAGCACTTAAAATTCCATGTTCTAATTTCAGGTTTCTGTAATAATGTGGTCCCATATTTATGTTCACATTTATTCCCTCAGTGAAGCATTCCGATATTCAGGAACAGGAAGAACAAAGGAATTTTCTGTCTTCATCAGTCATCTTGCCTTCCAGAACAGAAGTCTCTTTAATCTTCTGGGCAGCAGTTGTAGATGTTTAGTGTAAAAAAATATCCTTTTTGATTATTTTGTTTCCCTTTGAATAATGCCTTGTCTGTACAAACAGAATATTTGTAGTGGCTCTGGTTTACACATCACTGTACTGTGATGTGTAACTACTGTGTGTAGTTACACATCTACTTTTTCTAATCTGAAGTTACGTGCTAAATTCTTCTCAGGAAAAAAAGTAGACTTTCTATTATTGTCCTGCTGTCATATAAGCCTTTTTCTCTTCCCATCCCATCAACAGTCTCACTTCCAACCATTTTCTTTAGAGTTCTCCTTTCACACGAGCAAAAGCTGTTAAACATGAACATTTTTTTTAGTATATTGTTCCATTGATAAGAATAACTGTGATGCCCTCCCTGTCCTGAATCAAAACTGCAAAAATAGTCAGGAAAAGGAAATTATTTCCTCTTTCTCAGCCCTATTCCCTGTTAGGAATCCAAGCTGCCTTTCAGCAGCTGCTGTTCTGGGTGGTGCCCACTCCAGGGTGTGCCAGGTATGCCATCCACAGCATCTGCTGCTTTGGCTGCTGCTCCAACAGCATTGGAATGCTGGTTTTTTTTCTGTTTCTCCCCCATAACTTATAAAGAGATGTTTAAATCATATTATTTAAATTTGAGTAGAAATTCTTTCACTTGGGAAATGTGTGATTCAAACCTTTTAACTCAGCTTTTAAAAGCATTATTGTATGTTTTTGTAGAAAAATCTAGCTTTAGCATTAGAGATCTGTTAATTTAGGGTAATTTCTTCCTGTCTCTTGAGTATTTTGTTTCCAAACCCATATTATTGACTTAGTATTCATGTCTCAATGTAACCAAATTCTTCCTGTGGTTGGGGGCTCTGATGAGTAGCCTGAATATCGCATATTGATTACTCACAGTTCACTTTATATTGTGAACTCCTTATTTTCGCTTTGTGGTGCTACAGAAGGTCTATTCTCTTTTAATAAGGGTTGAGTGCGGTTAATAGAAAAAAATGGTGTATGGAATTAGTGTTCTTTTTATTCTCTCAAGAAAAAAGATAGTTCATGTTTGTTCAGTTAGGAAAAATGAAACTGTATGGATTTATGAAGCTTACAGGACATTTTGAGGCATTCTCAGAAAATGCTTATCTACTGACCTTGTATGAGACATATCTGCAGAAAAATTAGATTCATATGACACTAAAAGTTATAGATCTTAAAGTATTTTTCCTCATCACACAACCATAAAAATTGGATGCAAAGCATCAGTTTTCCACAATAGGAATTTACTAATCCTTCTTTCACCAGAACCAGATTTCATGTAGTTACAAAACAGATTTAGCTGTAAGCCTGAACTAATTTTTTACAAGAACTGCATCAGTATTCAAATAAACTTGTTCAACAATATTAAATCTATTTTATTTAATACCTTCCCCTTGCCTATTATATTTTACTAGAAATAAAATATGTCAGGAAATTGGTGGTAGGCTTAGGAAGATAATAAATTGAGAAGAGATAAACTGAGTGGCAGATACAGATATCTCAATCTGAATGTGGCCTGGTGGTACATTTTCCTGATGGCATTTACTTTTCATTTATATATGTAAGTATATTTTTATGTATAAATATATAAGGAGTATGTTCCTTTACATAATTATTTCCATACATTTCCATACTCATTTCCCTATACAAGTCAGAATTACTTCAGTGTCAGAGCAGTAGATTGTAGCAGTTCTATTTATCCAAAGGTAAAATTAAGTCTGTCCATTTGGGTTGTTCCTATGGAACACTTTGTTAGCGAAATCATCATCTGGAGAAAAGCATTACGGGGTTTAATGGACTCATCTGGAGGATGGGACAGCAAGTTTTTTTGTTGACACAAAACCAGGGGGAGGCTGAGCTATGCAAAGGGGCTGTGCTGCCATCCAGGGGGACCTGCAGGGACTGGAGAGATCGGCTGACAGGAACCTCATGGAGTTCAGCAAAGGGAACTGTGAAATCCTGCACGTGGGGAGCAAAAGCCATGAGCCAGCACCGTGCTCTGAGAAGAGAAGGTGACCTGGGCTGAGTTAGGCAGAGTACTGCCAGCAGGTCAAGGGAGGTGGCCCAGGGACAGAATTTATGATGTAGCTTGATTGTTTCCATTGCAGTTTTTAATTTTTTAGTGAATATTGCAGCATAAAATTCTAACTAGGTTGCCAGATTAATTATTTTAATCAACCTTTATAGCTTTAGTGTAAGTACAGACATGTAGTTAGCAAATGACAGTTACTGATAGGTTTATCCTGTTTTTTATCATTCTTTTATTTGTGAAAATGTGTTAAGTACAGCTTTCTCATAGCTTAGTTTTTACTGTTCACCTACCTTTAAGTAAAGACCAGTAAGTACAACATAGCAAAAGTAGGGAATAAACAGGTGACATTTTGTTGTATGTTTGCATTGTTCTTTAGAGTGTCCTTTCATTGTGCTTTCACTCAGTACTGGAAAATCTCAAAAGCAAAAAGATCAGAGAACTCTGTAAGATCTCTGAGTGATAATCACATGATAAAAAAATGTAAATTTCAAACATAAGTATCCATCACTTCTGAAGAGCAGCAGTTGTAGCCTTATCTTTGACAAGGATAAGCCCATGTCAGTGTGGCCTGGTGAATAAACTATGGAGTGCATTTCTAGCTCAATTTATTTGCAAAGGGAGAATTATTTTGAATTCTAGAAAATTATGATATAGAGTTAATTGGCATGGATAGCAGAATTAGTTTTATTAACATTTGTTTGAATGGTTCATAATATTGTTCAGTTCTACCTTTGGGAAAAAAAGCATTCCAAACCGCCCCCAAAACTACTGTAGCTTAAATATTAGTAACTTAAGAAACTTAATTACTTTGTATTCTTATGCAATAGTCTACTAATCAACATTTATATATCACAGCTAAAATTAAATTAAATTAGATTGAAACTAAATTACAAGGTCCTGAGTAAATTGGATTTGGTAATTTACTACTGAGTCAATCTGCAACTGATGTCATAATTTAGATTTGCCTCTTATGTGAGAATGATGCCAAGAATTATTCTTCCTTTTGCAGTTTCAATTTGTGAGCGTGAAGAATAATGATCATGCTTGAAGTACAAAACTAGTAACTGGCCAGATGTTAATAATGAATTTGTAAAGATGCCATTGCAGGTCTGTCAGCTCATCTTTTCTTGAACTTGAGGGACAAAGCTGGGGCTCAGTGACTCTCAAAGTAAGAGGTGTCTTATGGTTTGTGTACATAAATCAGACAGGATTCAAGATGAAGGAGAAGTGTTGCAGATGGCATATTTAGCTGTATTTGTAATCACTGGGGTTTTTATGCATTGAACACTGCCTTGAGAGCTTTAAGGAATTTTTAGTTTTTGACCACTGACCTGTTTATCATTTGTCACCCTAAATTCTCACAGCTGGCTTGCTTCCAGAATGTGTGGGAAATAATTTTTATAGCAGGTATTTGAGGATGAGGTCCATGTCAACTTCTTTTTCCATTTTAGTTAGCTTTCAAAATGTACATTTCATTTTTTTGAGTCCTAGAAAGGGATGGTTTGACATGATTTCCTACTCTCAGATATAAATCAGGAGACTGTTTTATTACATAATAGTGTGGCTTGCATAAATGCATTCCATTTATGAAACCTCTTACATATTTAGGGAAATTTCATAATATGCCATATTACTGTGAGTTGTTCTTCCCAGCTGGAACCACGGCCTTGGGCATGAAGCCACACAGTTGGGCAAAATAATGGCATCATTTTATGGCTTGATAATGACACCATTAGCAGAAGATATTATCATATCACCTTTTTATGGATACTTATACTTTAAACCAAGCTCGGTTATATGACATAAGTGCAGCATTGGAACAGACTTCAAAAAATAAAGGTGCAATTTTTCTTTCAACAAGTTAAATATTGTAACATTTATGTAGCTATTATCTTTATTCTTTATAAAACAGTGAGCTTCTCCTTTGGCTGTCTAATAGAAAAATATATATAAACCCAGCAATTTTGCATCTGAAATAGGTATTCAGGTGTAAAGTGTTTCTTGACCCATCAAGTGAGACTTTTACTCCCAAACAGATGGATGAGAGCTCTGCTCTTGGCCAAATTGATGCAGTTTCTCATTCTTCCAGTCTGATGGAGCTGCTAGTGCTTTGGAGATTATACAAAGTGCAAATTCAAAAAGTTAAAAATCTGAGTTCTGGAACACTCAAAATTAACTGTAGTCTCAGTTTGTAATTGTTGATCTGCTTACAGACTGCAGCCTCATCTTTGATCTCAGGCTTTGCTCCTCAAAGCACATCTCCAATTAAGATTAAAATGTGCAAGACCTACTGTCTCAGAAAATCAGCTTTTTATGACAGTCCAATCCACAGCAGTAAAGATTTCAGAGAAATTTTCTGTTCTTTAGTAGGTCATTTTTGCCTATGGATGAACTACAAGTACTTTGACATAATAATACTTAGTAGGATAAAAATCTGAAACTGGGAATATAGTTTTCTATGGATAACACATTAGGTTTTGGGTATTTTAACGAGTGTATTGTGCAATTTTATTACAATTTATTCAAATATTTTTCTTATCTGTTCAAATTTTGGATCCCAAGCAATATATTAAGTGTTCTTAAATACTTGATCTTGGAGATTGTCAGGCAATTTAAGTTTTAGGTAGGAAACACATTTATGCTAATTATGTTGAAAAAATTATGGAAAATTATTAAGATTTTTCCTCAGTTTGAGAGCTTCAATTGCCTTTCACCTCCATTGGAATTCTTACATTTCATACCCAACATTTTAAGAGGTGTTCAGATGAAATACTGGTATAATGATTTTGCCCATGAAATGGATCAAAGCCTATCAACCTTCAGTAAAGAAGAGGTTGACCTGAAGTTCTGGTATCCTATCAGGCTTTTAAACGATGGCACAACAAATATTTTATGACCTTGAAAAGTCACTAAAACCTGTGGATAGAATTTCAGTAGATAAGATGTAAAGGAAAACAAGGAGGATTTCTTCATTTCGTAGGAAAAAGGCATCAGGAATGTTTATGGTAGAGACTTGATTGAATATTGGCATTAAGATTTTTCATCACAGTAAAGGAAAAGTTAATAAATAGTCAAAAGTAAACAAATTAATAACATAAATACTACAGCAGACAGCAGTTTGTATTTTCTAGTTTATAGCTCTTAGTGAAAAGGTTGTGAAAACAGAGTTTTTTTTGGTAATACATTTATTAAGCTTCCATTTCAGAACATTTAAAATCTCTCAGCTGGTTAATTTTGGAAGGATATTAAGCAGATTTGAACAATTGGTTTTTTTTAAGACCAAGATTGGAAATTTAGCAATTTAGTTGAATAATTTTTTTTTTGAAAGATCATTTAAAAACAGTAATAACTGTGGCTTATTATTGTATTATCTCACACAGTGGTTGAGGCTGGAAGGAACCTCTGGAAGATGAAATGAATGGTATTGTCCAAAAATGGAATAATTGAGTAGATAGCACTTCCCAGTGCAGTTCTTGAGGCCAATAATGAAAAGGCAGAGAAGTGCTCTTCACCAGTGATGAACATTAGACTGGTGCTACTGTAATAGTGTGTTGCAGTAAATATATAGATATTACATATAAATATATGGATATATTGCATCAAAGTATTTGTCGTCATTACCAGAATCAGGGCATTTCTCTCAGGAACTTTTGGTGTAGCAAACTTTGAGTTTCTGTCAGTTGTTACCTTTTTTTCTTTTCTTGTGATATAAACAGACATTTTCAGGATGCATTTTATGCTTCAAAATGAAGAAAATGTGTAATACTCTCTGGTACAATACATTAAACTACATAGCATTTGTTGTTTCAAGTAAGCACTTTTAGCGTGGATGTCTCTGCACTTGCCAGCCTTGGAACAATGGAGGGGAAATTAAATCTTTCAGAAATCCTTTTTCTGTCTTTTCTTCTGTTACTGACACTGAGGCCTAATAACCTGTAGGAACACCGGTGAGAAGGGAAATAATCATGCTCATTCTGGAATCACAGAATGACTGGAGTTGGAAAGGACCATCTGGAGATTGTCTGACTCCTCAAAGCAGGGTCAGCTAGAGCAAGTTGTCCAGGGCTTTGTTGAGTCAGGTTTTGAATATCTCCAAGGACTGAGGATCAATACCCAACCTGTCTGAGCAGCCTGCTGCAGTCTTCGATCCTCCTTGCAGTAAAAAATATTTCTTATGTTTAAATGGAGTTTCCTGCCTTTCAATTGGAATGGATTTAGGTTGAAGTTTAAAAAGACAATTGGTATATAAACCACTTTTAACTGAGTGTTTTGTAAAAAAAATATTCCTGAGAATGATTTGTATTAAGAGTTTTACAGTATAGAACACCTCATTTGTGGAAATCACTTGTAACCCTTGAATATGGTTGTGTGGTTTCGTTGTACTGTTTCCCACCAGGCTAAGTCAACATTTCAGTAAACAACATAAATCAGCATTAAGCCCTCTACAGATGCATAAAATAATTGCAAAAACACTTATTTGCAGCTAGAAACCAATTAAGCATTCGTTCTCAGAAATAATATATATACAAATCTATATTTTTTTATATGTATGTTATCTCAGTCAAAACCATGAGTGTGTTCTCATTTGGAAAAAGGGGTGTTGGAATGGTCTGGGGAATTTCTGTAATCATTGAGGAATAAAAAAAAACCCTTCTGTTTCACTGTAGTCACTGCATTTAGTTGAAGATGTCTTTCTGCTGTATTTTTATCCCAGAAAACGTACTGAAAATCTTTCCTGGAATACTCTGAGGATATTTCTTACAAATGACTGTTGGCAAAATAGATACCTTTAAAATCTTTATGTGAGAAATTCACCCTGCAGGGAGTAAAGAGTATGATTTTAATTTCTTAACTTCACTTTTTCAACACCTTCCTGCACTTGGAGCCAGATAGTCTGAATTGTCTTTTAAAGTATTTGTTCCTTTGTGCCCTGCTCATAGCTCTCTTAAAAAAGCCTGGTCAGGCTTATAGAGTGAGATAACGGGAGTTTGTCAAATATGATGATTTTATGGGAAATTTTTTGGAGAAAAATTGTTTTAGTTTCTAAAACTTTGCAAAAAAAAAAAATTTCAGGGTTAAACCAAGTTTTTGCTTAATTTTTTGCTTTGTTTTTAAGCAGAACCTTTTTACTTTTTTTCAAATTTTAGGAAAGTAATTTTTCCTTTAAAGGCTCATGAAAACTGTTTTATGGCTTTTTTTTGGACCAGCTCAGCCAATTTTTGAAAACTGGTAGCTATGGGAGAAATAGAGACCTCAAATTTCCTAGCTCTCTGCAGAACCCCCCCATATTTTGTTCAGAAATTTTGTCTAAACTTATTGTGAATAATTGATGCTTTTATAAGTAATTTCTTCTGTTTCTTTTGGTGATGTCTGATAACATGGACACGTTTTTATGTCTTTCCCTTAGCTGGTATATTTTGGTATCATCTCCCTTGTTCTCTTATCAAAAAATATTTTGGACACTGTTTTTAAAATCAATCTTTGAGCCCACGGCTGTCCATGCAGGACATGCAGACGTTCTGTAGCTTTTATTTTTTAGGAAACAAAGTTTTTGTTAGAGCATTCCTCAAATTTGCCAGATTGCACTTGGAAACGTTTCCTTAGTTAAAAGAAGAAATAATTTTTGTGAGGCATAGAGGATCCTGATCTTTAGTAGACTTTTCTAAATAAATTTCTTACTTACTGCTTTACTCCCCTGCCATATAGATTCAGAACAGCAAATGAGGCATTTCAGAATTCCAAAGTCAACGTCTGTGTAACAGAAACTGAGTTTATCTTTCTGAGTGTGAGTTTTTTGCACATAGGGTCTTTGCCTTGACTCATATACTTGTTTTGCCGGAAGATGATATTCACTATTTTGAAATCAAATTCATCTATGCAGATACCCTCTCTCTTCCTACTCAAATGAAAAAAATCTTGATAGCTGAACAATCACCCCCAAAAGCAGATCTTAACATTTCTGCCCTAAGCTGGTATGAAGTATTCAACATGAGAAAGGAAAAGGCACAACCCATGTCTTGACAGAGTGCCGGCCAGCATCATAATTATGTAGGGCTCTTGAGAAGTATTTTCATTTTTCTCTCTGAAGGCGTGAAGTGCTCTAGCTGCAAAAGTGTTTATTTTCTTTGGATTTTGATTTTGTTAAAGCTGTTCAACAGACAAATGGTTATTGTGGATTTGCACAAGCCTGATTAAACAGTTAGAGCTTCTGGAAATTATACTGGGAAATCCAGTTTTTAAAAAGTGAGAATAAAAAGTACACTCAGTGCTGACAACTTTAAATATTTGTTTTCTTTTCAACAATAGGGCCTGTATGAATTTAAATAAATCTGACTGAGGTTCCTTGCTGCTCGTCCATGAGCTCATTCTGAGCATTGCAGGTAGCCTCCAGATCACAGTTCTAGGTGGTATATTCATTCATTTCTCTCTCATTTCTACAATTCAGTTTCAAAACTTTTGGTACAAATGCTGTGGTTTCCTGGGAATGACTGTTGCCAGTTTCTGTCAGTGTAGTCCAGCATGTCATTGCCAAAAAGGCAGCATGGGCTTGTTTATAGGAAAACAGTTTCAGCTGAGCAGGCCCTGCTCTTTAGTTTCACAGCATTCTGAGTCTTCCTGAAACCCAGTTACTCATCCACCTTTCCCAACCTAATTCTTGCAAGTCGTTAAAAAGGTTTCTGCCATTTCCATTACACATTTCTCTGCACTTTTTTACAAATACTCTTCTGACTGTGACAGCATATCCTCAGTGATATGTCAGTGATCCATCATCCTGACTCTACAGAATGTACTACGAGGGTGAGTGAAGTCTCAAGCTGACAGTTGTATCTGTTTTGTTTTTTTCTTTTTTTCAAATTTATTACAGCTTGAACTACAATAGCAGTTGCAAGTGATCGATAAAAGTTAAATGAAAGAGAGTAAAATTAACATAAAATTGAATCACAATTTATTCCATTAATCCTCACAATTTAATATTTTGTAAAACTCTCAGTTCTCACTTTCTGCATTTTGATCACGTTCAAGGAGAAATATAGAACTCATTTTCTTGCTTATATGTTATGTACTTTCTTTCTTGGTATGCTGTGTGCTTTTTAGGTTAGTCAACCACTTCCCCTTTATTTAAAGGAATGAATATTTTCACGTTAGTGTGGTCTCTTGTTCTTTCAGCAGAAAATCTGTTAGAATTCTTGCCCCTTGTATAGATATGTAAACATCATCCCTTACATCCAAACTGCCACTCTTCTCCTCCACTGGAATAAACATTCAATGCAGAGAGCTTAATCTGTCTTGAGTTTTTTTCCTCATACCTTTTTATGTTGGCTCTTCTAAATCATATCAGTTATTATATGTCCTCTTCGTTCTCATGCACATGTAAACCCCACTCACTTACCCTTCTTTGCATACTTTCGTTTTCTTTTTTATGAGATGTGGATCTTCAGTCAAAGATCAAAGTAATAATGAAACTGGAGACCATTTTCTCTGTAGAGTTTAATGAGATTTTGGTGTCTTCCATTGTCATAATTTCTCAGTGATGATCAAAAAGATTCACTTGGGTACACACAGTTTTGAAAATGCCTACCTGACTTCTCTTTTGACTAGTCCTTCATGAGAGGCTGGACTAAGCATTTCAATTTCTTGTCTTAGTATTCTGCACTGAAATTCTGGTTTCTTTGAAGCCAAAAGGAAGTCAATAGGTATTTACCACTGATAATAATGTAATCAGCACTCACCTGTGGAGAAAAAAAAAGTGTGACTTAAAAAAATTTTATCTGTGCTCTATCACAGTGGTGTTCATAAGATGAACAAAATTCAGGTATTTGTGCTGTGGGTAACTGCTGGAATGCAGATTCCTTCCTCTTTTCAGAAGTAATTGCATTAAATATGCTCACAGTGACTTCTACTCTCATTGTAGCAGTGCTGTGTGCATCAAGGAATTAGAGCCTCTGTCTTTCATGGCCTTATCAAAAGGTGAGGAGGAGAACAAGAAAATACATCAATGAATTTCTCTGCTGACTGAGACTGCTGCTTTTTGGTTGTTTTAGACATTAGAGAGGGGAGTCACCAAGCACCACGCAGAAGATCAGAAAGTGTAATTTCTACAAAGTGGCATTATATACATAAATCTTCTGAAAGACAGATACCTCTGGGACATCATAGGCCATGGACTCCTGTGTAATCCATTACCCATGCTGATATAAACCTTTGATTTGTGGGTTTAAACCTGAGGCTGAGTAACCTCATAAATATGCTAATCCACAGTAATCAAGAAAAGTGCCATTGCAAATACAAAATTTTTTATTCCACAGCTCCAACAGCTTTATAGCATGCTCTACATTTATAACAATAAACTTTGGGAAATTACTCTCTTCATGTTTAAGAAAATGCTTTGCCCTTTTCTTGTCATCTCACAATGGGTTTTGCATACATTATTTTGAATGGCATGATCTTTATGCAAAATTCAGGGCATGTTTTGCCTTCTCTAACCAAGTATTTGATTTCTAAAATGAACAAAACATTGCGTAAGTTTTAACAGTTCAGCTTTTGTAGCCTTATAAAAATTTTATTATCATTTTTATTAGGCTGGAGACCAGCCAGTTTGTTAACTGGTAGATTGTCTAGCAAAACCAGCTCTACTGTAGATGTAAGAAATAAAAAAACTTGGGCAAATTTGAAAAAAAAATCTTATCCTTTTAGCAGCACATTTTCCATCTCTGATATGTATGTTTCTAAACATACACATAGGCATGAATGTTAAATGCCATGACCATCATATTAGTTTCTGGAGTCATTCAAATAGCTCCATGTAAAGTTACTAATTTATTTAGGAAAGGTGAAAAATATCTTGCATGCAGGACATTTTTCTGTTTATAAACTCCATAATACAAGAAGAAGTGGAATCTGCACCTTGGGAGATTTGGATTGAATCTTAGAAAAAATTCATTTTGTTAGCAATGGAGTGTTGAAACAAATTTTCTGGACTGGCTGTGGAATGCTCACTCTTGGAGCTCTAAAAAACTTACCTTGGAAAGGGCACTGCTGGCCTGATCTGGTGCTGGCAGTAGCCTGGCTTTGAGTGGGAAGTTGAACGACCTCAGTTTGTGATGTTCCTCCCTATCCCTGCCTCTGTGACTCTGTGGTGATCAGAGCACATTCCGTAACAGGTGCAGCTTTCCTAATGGGATACTCCTTAATTTATCAAGTCATTATAAGATGTCAGAAGAAGGCACACCAAGAAGGCTGAAACCTGGGGTTGAAAGGAAAATTCAATTCTAGCAAGTGAGAAAAATGGCTTTTCCTTAATGTAGCTTGACAAACAAAACCATATTGTCATGCAATGCTTCTCTTTGTAGTAGAATTTAATCATTCAACTCTGCCTGACAAATTCTCTCACCTCATTCCCTTCACTTCTGTTTCTAATTTTTCTTCCTGTCTGTTTAATCTAGGCAGGCTTTTAAAAATCAGAGTTTTGAAAGATGTTGTCTAGAAATCTGCTGTTTCACACAGTTTGTAGGATAACTCAATCCTGCAAAGATTTATGTCTAAAATAACTTTTCAGTACTATAGGTCTTTGTGACAATTATTATTATTATTTTTTATTTAATTTTGAATTATGTAATTTATCTATTGTCTATGTCTTTTAATTTTCTTCCATTTTTTCATTGACTTTAATATTCAATATTTCATTTTCTTGATAATGTCCATATGAATAATTATGAAAATGCCTTGCATGCCGAATAAAACTGTAAGTTAAATAACAGTTCCCTCCCCCACATTCTCTCCTTCACTTCCTGGAGTTTATTAATATTGGGTTTTTCTGTGTGGTATATGTCTCTTCATATGTGTACACAAGCACAGAATTGAATAAAGAAGTGGAATATGCATATTGAATTTAATAGATAAAGTGCCTATTAGGTAGGAAAAAAGTTCAGCTGTTATAACCTTATTTAAGAGTGTCTTTCATCTTACTTGAATACAAAACTAGATTGTCTTTCAGCCTCTTATGACTCTGAATAGTGGAAATAATATCCTGTAATTATTACATTTTTTGAGAAATGAAGGGTAGTACATTTTGATAATGTAATGTGTGCCAGCATGAGAGACAGGGCTGCAGCATGCAGAGATAATCTAAGGAAGCTGTTTATCAAATCTTGATGTGAAGTCTGAATTTCTTTGTTATCTTTCATTTTCTGTTTAAGTTATCAGTATGAAAGTTTCATTATCACTAAATCTTATCATCTGGGAAGACTGTTTGTCAACATCAGACTGAATTCTTTACAGGCATTAACACAGCAGAAGGAAGTAGGATTTTGCAACAACCACTTAGCTTCATATTGCTTCTCAGATCTTTTAATCCCAGCAACAGACATTTATTTTGCCTATTTGATCATTACACTGTTTTACAGAAATACCCCGTGAGTACTTACAAACCATGGGAGAAATTTATCTCACCTAAAATTATTTGTATTCTAAGTTTGACATTAGGTCTATAATCTAAACTAATCACAGAATCCCAGTGTTGTTAGTGGAGAGAAATGGCAGCTCCATAGGGCAATTCCTTCCAATTTATGGGAGTTCCACATCTATTTTAGAGTCATTCACCTATGAAGTGCCTTCCTATCTCTGCTGATTATTGTAAGCTAGCTGACTAATTTAGATGAGGTTCACACATGGGACAAGATCAGTATACTCCACATGGGAAAATTCAGATACATTTCAAAATTTCTTTCTCATGTTCTAGGAAAGCCAGTATATGGAATAAATGTGGCACTTTTAGCCAGCAAGAGTTTAATGATTCTCTTATTTAGACATAATTATTTTGATGTAATTTGTTGGTGATATTGTCCTTTCCTTAGTGTGTTCTCTTGGAATTTCTGTTTTCCAAGGGAAAGGAAAAGATACTTTGTGCTTTGCCTGTTAAATATTTCTGTTGGGAAATGGACAATTTCCTGCTGTCCATCTCTCACTTTTTCAGGCCACTCTTCATAGCTGAAGTCCAATGGGAAGGAAGAGTCAGAACCATTTTTACTCTCTCTAAAGATATCCCAGTATATAATTGTCCTTATAATTGTATTTATATGTAACTGAATAAATCAGAGTATCCTTTCATTTGTAACTACTGGTTATTCAGTAGTCATGTATTCACTGAATTTGAAGATATCCATAGGTACCATTCCCTGCCCCAAGATGATTATGTAATACATAGTAATGTCTTTAAAACAGTTTATACTTGGGTCTCTGCAGTCATGTTTCTGCAGAGTAGATATCTAAACTTCACTTTGTACAATGAAATGTAAATGTAAGAATTTATGTGTTTAAGTTTTCTAGCATCCTCATTCCATATTATCACAGTGTTTGATCTTCTACATTTTCCTTATTTAAAAAAATGTTGTGTATACACAAAACTCCATTTTTGTATATACACAAAAATGCGGCGATCTACACAAATATTTTCCTCAGCTGATTTCATATTTTTTGTCTGAAGTTGTCTCAGTAAGAAAGCGTCCCTCAAGAAAGTATGAAAGATGTTGGACACCAAAATGTCAGCCTTTATGTTCAGTCAGTATCCATTTCTTCTGCCTCAGTACATACCTAGCACCAGTGTGGGAGGGTATAATAGTTTTATCCAAGCAGAAATTAAATTACGGTTTTGATGATACTGAAGGAAGTAATAATTCTGCAGGATTTAAGTCTGCATAATCAACACAGTCCAGGCAGTTTAGTTTGGGTTATGTCTGACCTTATTGCATTATGTTTCAAGGTTTAATAATTGACCTTCTATCAGAGTTTTGCCATGTATTTATTTTACTTTCTGTTATTTGTTCATTTTTAATTTGTTAGCAGTGGAAGATGGAGAAATTGTGTTAACGGAAGTATTTGTTCATGGTTTGAGAGCCTGAGCAGATAGGAGTTTGCTTTAGTGGGTAATGTCATGAAATGGAGCACAGATTATAATTGCTTTTGTGTACATTATTTGAATATATGAAACATTTCCTGGATTGGGTTCCTGTTTTCTGCAAAAGTGCAATTTGGATTTTGTGCCTAGTTTTCCTTTTCCTTTTGCACAATTGGTGGTGTTAGAATTGTGGAGATGGCTTCTTGACACCTATATCTTTAAACTAAAATACAAAGTTCTAAGGGCAGACTTGCTATTTCCATATGAAAGTTATCCCTGAGTTAAACTTTGAAGATTGTCTCATTTTTTGTCATGGAACAGATCTTGACCTATTGTTCTCTAGGACTCTATTGCTGCAGGATGTGATAGTCAAGGTAAAGATGAACCGGAGCAATGGGAAAAAATTAATCCATTCCTGCAGGCATTAACTTCTGAAGGCTGGAAAAATCTTTGTTCAGAAGTTGTTCCTCTTTCAACAGACCTATCCATCGTTATTAAGTGTAAAGTGTATTTCCTACATCGTGAGCGTAACCAAAACATGAAAAGTTAAGAGGTACCATGCGCTGAAATGTTGATTGCAGTGCATCCTTTTGTCTGTGCTCTCTGGCATATTCTGCTGCTTATCTGACTTTGGAATCCTTAATTGCTATAAAGGATTTGCCTGCAGTCGCAATGCCTTGTCTTCCAATTTGGCCATGTATTGTTAAATATGTTTGTTTGCTTGCTTTTTTTAAAACCATATTTTTCACAAACTTTGATGTGGCAGATAAAAAAGATAGCTATGTCTTGTTTGTTGAAAAATCCCCACAGTTAGTTTATCACTCATCAGCCTTTTCTTCATAGGCTTTTCTATCACTTAAGATGTTGAGCTGAATCACATGTATACATGTATATTTATATGTATATATATTTGTAAACCCCACATTTGACTTTAGAATCTTTTCATTCTGTTGCAGATTTCTACATTTACTCTGTAGTATATTGGTGTTACTTTGATCTGATGGAATACAATTGCAATTCACAACAACAATAGCAGTAATGATAATAAGAGCAATAACTCATCAAGGTTATCCTTTACTATAAAAAATTATGTTCTGCACAGCACTTGGTTCTGTTCCATAGGAAATGATTGAAAGGATATTTATCTTCCTTATTTATAAGGGAAGATAGAGATAATGTTTGTGGGAACCACAAGCTTTTTAGATGTTTTGGAGAAACTGAAAACTTCTAAGTTATGATACAAATTAATAAAAGAGATATTTGTCTTCGGTATCTTTAAGTCCAAAGTGAAAGCCTTGGGTTCAAAGAACTTTTCTTGTCCCTTATCTGTATAGGCACAAGCAAAGAGACAACTGCATTCATATGTATATAAAACCCCAAAGGAAATGAATCTTTTTAATTGTATTATGGTTCTTTGTATCAGTCCTAGGTTCATGACATGTACTTGCATCTTTGTGGTCTCCTTATAATTAAAATATGTATTCTTTTTGTTAATATTCTGTGTTGAAATTAGTCAAAGATGCATGATACTGTTCAGAAAATATTGTAGTTAATCTTTTAAACATGAACTCTAATGTAATTATTAGAAGAAGTTTGATTAAAATAGGAAATTATTTTTGGGATTAAACTTTCTATCTAACTGTGTTTCTGCTTTTAAGTATGAGTATGTTTAGGAAAATCCCATACAACCAACCAAGCCAGTGCCACAGGCAGAAATTCTTCCATAAATTTGGAAATGGACATCAGCAGTAGAACTTTGCACTTGAGTAGATTATTAGATTAATAGAAGTTGGAAAATGTGAAATCATTCTTTTTGTGTCCATTCTTGTGCAAAAACTTTATATCCCTGAGCTTTGGACTATGCAAATCATTTAACTATTGATAATGATATAAAATCATTGAAATGTTGTAAATCTGCTTACTTCATTTTTGTTGTGTGTTGGAAAAGAGAAATAGAGGTGCTATAGTTTCTTAAAAAAAGGTTAAGGTGAAACTTTCCTGGTATGATTGTGATCAGATTTCAGGGTTTGATTGCAGACTGGAATTCTTTCCAGACTCACAGAGGCCGTGAAGTAATTCTGACACCTTGAATGAAAATACTTGTACTAATGCACAATCTAAATGCTCCTTCAACAAGGAATATTTCAACAGGTCACAAAAATGTGAACTCTACCAAAACTGGCATGTTTTTCTCTCCTTGTTCTAGTTAATCACCCGAAGTATGATACTTGTAAAAAACATTATTGGCCTAAAATTAAAAAAAAAAAAAATTAAAAAGTAAATTCTAGAGTATCATGAATTATCATTTCAAAAGTTCACAAGTAAGCTATGAAAGGGATTCAGAGTAATTTGGTGTAATTACTAGTCAACATCAGATCTTAAATGCACCAGGATTTCTAAACCCAACAATTATTTGAAAAGAGTGTAAATATACTTAGATAAACACTTTGTACAATTCAAAGTAGAATATTCTCTGTATCTATAGTTTGATAATTATAGACTGAAAAACTGAGCAAGACAGGGACTCATGGATATTTGTAGATATAACATAAATATTAAATACTGTTCTTAACATTAGCAAAAATTACTTACAGAAATAATTATAGCCTGTATTGCGTGCAAGTGTGAATGTCTCTATGCTGTCTTAGAGATAATTCTTAAATAGTCACAAAAATTACAGCAAGGAGCTGAACTAATGCATGTTCTGGTGAGGCTGTAAAAATGTAGCCCAAAAGAATATTTATTACATTGCCTTTAAAGTAATTTGCTTTGAAACTGTTTTATTATGCACCAGATTTATCTTTTATAAAAATTAAATTAACATATGCATTAATTTTAATATTATACAATTAAAATATTTTAAATGCATTAATTTTAAGCTCTATGTGTTGTTTGTCTTCTCTAAAACCTTGTTTCAGTGGTGTTATTAAAATGCAAGATGGTGTTGGTCAAAACAGTTGACTATAAACAAGACAATTTATAACAATATGATTTCCTAATATTTTTCATATTATTTTTATCATTCATAGTAAGTGGATATTTATATTAAGTTTACTTCAGTAAAAGTATTATATTCCATTGTTTGTGTTTTGATACCAGCAAGGGTATGGGAATTAGTTGCTCATCTCACTTTATCATAAGTGCAGGTGTGTGCAGACTAGACTGAAATTACACTTGAAAGTAATCATCCATGGAGCCATAAAGCCCTCGCCTAAAAAGAGCTGTTGAGTCTGAAAATGTTGTAATTTACTTCTGTTTTATTTGCAGATTGCCTTCTCACAGCACAATACCATCATGGATCTGGTGCAGTTCTTTGTCACCTTCTTCAGGTAAATTGCTTTTTTTGTTTCTGGCTGAGGTCCTGATGACTCTTTACCATCAAACCAGTATCTTAACCAGCTTCTGAATCTTGAGAAATGCCTGAAAGGAGGCCTTCAAACTGTGTTCCCTAATTTGCACCAGTGGAGGGTCCAGTCCAATTAAAGGCAGCTGCTGGAATCTTGTATTATATATATTATATGTATTATATATATATATTATGTATATATATTCAGTGGTACAGTCCTCACACTTCATGAAATTAGCTGGGTTTGTACCATATATTACAGTAATTAAGAAAAGCCAGCTAAACTCTAATTCATATGTGTGGTTTTTCTATAAACACTTCTATGGAATTATTTGAAATGATGGCTCTGTTCAATAGCTTGTTATTTTTAATAAAGCACAGCACATCACTACTAATGCTTTCATGTGTCAGAGATTGATTGTGAAAGGCAGTAGCTGATGCCTGAGATTGGTTATGGCAGCAATGCAGGAATGGGCTTCAACTGCAAATGAACAGCTATTCTAGAATGTGAACAAAACTCCCCTGAAAGACTTCTAAAAAGTTCAGCTGTCTTATAAAATGTCACAAACTTGAATATACACAACATTAACATGTAACATTAGTTACAGTCCTTTGAAATCTTGCTGTGAAAATATTTCCCAATAACCATGAAGTGTACACAAAATGTGAACAGTGACAGGTCTGTCCATCAGACCTGCATTTTTCTGTATTTTTAGGCCATGACTTTACTTCACAAGTTAACACTATGGCTTCTCTGTTGACTATAATCACGGTGCTCTGAGGTGTACCTAAAGAATCAGACTCTTAAATACTGTGAATGCTCCAAATTCTCTTTATTGCTGTTGCCAAAAAGGGCACAGAAATGAACAGAACCTGAAGTTTCCTGTACCCAGGGCATTGGCTAATGGGGAGGAGTTTAATAGGTGATATAAAATATCTCATTTCTCCTCTTTCACCACAAACAGAGGATTGCCTAAAGGTCAGTTGCCTAAAGGTGTTATGGGTGTTTGGGGGTTTTTTTTTGTTTGTTTTTTTTTTTTCTTGTGTTTTGGGGTTTTGTTCTCTTTTTTTTCATGGGGAGACAGCAAGCTCTAAAACTTTTTATGATTATCCAAACATTTAGATTACAAACTCATATAGAAGAAAGCAAAGTCTATCCAAGTACAACAGACCAGAGGGATCCTGTCACAAGCAGCAGAGATAAACTAAGAGCAATTTGCTTGTGCTCTGTGCCCTGGTGCAGCCTTAGAAAAGGTGAACTAAAGGCTCTTGGGTGGTGCAGCCACCTGTATGTGTACATGGAATTGTCTCTCCCAGTGTGATGGTCTGTCTCATGCAGTTTATTCTGGGTAAATACACAGGTAGGATGTCAACGGTTTGTAGCCTCAAAGAATAATTTTAATAAGGGTTTGTTTCTTGTCTTGTGTGGGTTTGGATTTGATTGTAGGGTTTGGTTTTGTTTACTGAATGGGAGTGAGGTGTATTGTGACTGTGGCAAATCATGGTGGTAACAGTAATAATAACCCAGGCCATATTTACAAAGATTGTTGATGGAGAAAATAATTGTGTTTAAAGACAATTTGAATGTGCTTGATAACAAAACATATTTCAACATGCTTTGGTAAGCCTGCCTTTGCATTTCTCCCATCCAGTATTACATTTCTATTTCTGAGGTTGTGGCAAAATGCTGTTCACCCTGCCTGGCCAGAGCAGCAAAGAGACCCATTTGACAATAACAGGTATTCAACATCCAGGCAAAAGTACAGTTTAAAACTGTTCCTTTATAGGTTTTGTGTTCCAGACTGAAAGATGAAATGGATATTTTACAGCTTGAATCAGAAGCATCAAACCAGGCATTTTTAGAACTGTCCTGTTATATCAAAATGAACTGTTTTAAAAGAATTATTGTGTAAGGAATTTGTTTAAAAATATACATAATAAAGCACAAAATGTATGATTAGCTCTGCAATTAATGCTTGATCTACCAAGATACTGATATTGTATATCCTAGAACAAAAAAAATTTCTAGGATAAGATAAAGATAAATAGAAGTTATAGTGAAAAAATAAGCAGAATATTCTTTAAACTGTAGTGCTTCAGACCATGATATGCATTGTTAAAAACCCCCACCCTATTTAATTTCTTTTTTTTTTCTACTGGAAGGTGTTATTGCAGCTACTGGTTCAGTGATCTTTTCTCTAAGAATAAAAATGCAGTATGAGTAGTAACAGATTCCAAACTGTCTTTTAGAGAGTGTGGCATCTGTGTTGCTGTGCTCAGTGCCTTGAAGACTTTTAGTCACCACACAAATTGAGAAGTCTGTGACTTTTTCTCTTTCCACCTTCTTTGAAGAAGTACAGATCTCATTGGAAAATTTCAGTCAGGAGATGTGAATGATCTTTCTTACACTGAAGAAATACAGTATGCACAGTTAAAGGAAGTGTATTTCTGTATTACCTGGGCTTCTAAAATCCACAATTTCCTAAAGTATGGCACTTTGTTTCAAACTCTAAGGGATAAAGAAATTTGCAGTGTTTTCAAGTCTTACATGAATAAATGGATTTAGCTAAATAGGTGCCAGGACATTTTAGACATTTCATAAGGGTATATAAAGTAGCTTTATTTTCTGAAAATATTATTTAGATCATATCTAACAGACATGAATATTGATTACTCAATAATTTTTTATTTTTATTATCTTTGATTTGAGTTAATCCTAAATTGAGAGCTAAGAAACACTTGATTTTTATACCTGCCTTTAAATAAAATTATAACAATGTAACAGAATTTATAACAGTACTCAAGCAATTCCCAGGTAATTATTTGTATTAAGAATCTGAAGCATAAGTTCTGGTAAGAAATGTGGTTAAATCTCATAATCAAGAGCCAGGCAAGCATGAAATTGGTACAGATGATAAAGGTTGGCTGTTAATATACTCGTGATAGGAAGTGATAAGCAAATGCCAGAACTATGTTTTTTAAGCCTTTTTCAAATGCATTATGCCAGCTACTAACTCATCATGCATGTTCTCTGAGCATCTAGAGCTATTACTTCTCTTGCCTCTGGTACTTTGGGTGAAGCTGATTGACTGAATAGAATATTTTAGTCACTTTTGTAACATTTCTCCATACTGTCCTAAATTACAGAGTCGCCAGGTTTTATTAAATAGAGCAATATTAAACAATATGGACTCCTTGAAAGTTTGAAAATCCTTCTTTTGTGTGTGCTTTAAGAAAATCCATGAAAAATTATGGTCATTTAGGATCAGGGGTACAATTCTTACTGTTAAATCTTTCTGTGAGCAGCGTGAGAGAAAACAATATTCAAAATATACCCAGTGCTTATTGCAGAAGGAGAGGATGAGTATTTTGGTAAAGATGAGCATGAGCTACAACAGGAATTGCAGCAGATGCTGATTTATTAAGTCCACATGAAGGACTGTGTGCTGCCTGCAGTGGGAGGGGGTGGCTGCATTTCAGCAGTGTCAGAACTCCTGGAGCCGCAGTGCTTGAATCCACCACCCTGGGGGAGAGAGCAATGGGAGAGCTCCTGCTCTTTACCAGCATCCTTTGGTCTGTGTCCCTGCCTTCATGTTTTGTTTCTATTGGAATGAAGGATGGTAAATTAGTGCTGGATTTTGGAGTGCTTATCTTTATGAGATCAAATATTGATCTCTATGAGAAAGGCAAAAACCAGTGTGTCAGGATCAGATCACGTCCACCATGGCTGTAATCTCAGAAAATCCAGAGCTCATATAAATTAAAATTAGAATATTTTTAGTAATATGATAATCATGTTATCGTAGCAAAATGGATTTTACTTTTGGGGCTAGAATAAAATTGATTTTTACTTAGTGATGCATTAAAAGTTTTCACCTCACTTAGAAGCACAGAGCTGTTTGACTTCTGCTGGGAAAAGCGTGTCTGTACTGTGGAGGGCAATTTGAGTTGGGTTTCCTTTCTTTAAATGTTTATTTTGAATTGTTGAATGTAGCTTTGTGTCTTCTGCTCTCTGAATCACACAGAAACTTTGTCATCACTCTGGAGTTATTTGGTGTGTTCACATTGCCAGAGAAGGCAGCCACTTGTTATTGGCCTGCAGGCAAAGGAGATTCCTCAGTACCACTGGATCAGTTGCTCTTCAAAACGAGGGATGAGTCACTTAATCTGTCAGTGAACAGAACTGTTTTCCATTATTTTCTCCCTGGTTTTCATCTTTCTGTTTGTCCTTTGAGTAATTTGGAAGTGTGCGTGAGTGCTCACCATATTGTGATTTCAACAGACACTGTTCCTCAAAACACAAATTACTCGCTCAGATATCTGAAGATGGCCTGTGTGCCTGTGTATAAAACAGGTATGGGCTTCTTCATTCCTTAAAGTCAGTGCAGTTAAAGTTTGGAAGTCTCACTTCCTTTATGCAGCAAATACAGTGAGAGGTGTTCATTGTGCCTCTTGAAGCTCTGGCGTTTTCTCCTTTCAGGGCTGTGTCTTTCTAGAGCTACACTGGATTTTGTATCCTAAGAAGCATCATAGATGATTCATACTGTGTTTATGTTTTGATTTCCTACATTTTGTGATGTATTTTCTTAAATCCAGTTAGTGAGTTATTTTCTTAGATTTCAACAGCATCAGGGCTCACAGCAATTTTTCTTCTAGAGTGCTTAATCCTTCCTGGTCACTTTTTTATGAAACTTCAGTCCACTGTACTTTAAGCAAAAGAAATAGAACAGGTTTTCATCTGTGATAAATGGACTTGAAATTTTGCTTTTGTCATTTTAATTCCAAAGAGAAGGAATTCAGTCTTCTTATGACATGTACCACTTGCAAAGTTAACTTCAGGAGTTTGCTCCCAGATGTGAGGAATACGGTGAAGTGGGGTGAAAGCTGATGAAGGGAAACAATAACAAGAAATAAAGGAAGTAAAAACATTAGTGTTTTCCTTCAGGCAGTGGTGTCATTGTCCATTACAGCGGGTGACAAGCAGCTTTGTCAAGCCCCTGTCTCTGCAGGCGGGTCGGTGTGATGGGCTGGGCACTGAGTGACAGCCAAGAAATGAGCAATCTCCTCATGGCAGGGCAGAAATATTCCAGGTCCCTGTGCTCAGCTGAAATAAATCACAGAGAGAGACGAAAGACAGTGCTAGACTGCATGCTATGCTGTGAATTCCATACGTCTGAAAATATTAAATCTGATTATTCCTTTTAGAAGAGACATCCTAAATCAAAGGAATTCATCTTCTGTATTGGAATATTAATGCAAATATTCCGGTAAAATTTCTTGGTACTAAATGGAAGTATTTTGTGGGGGAGGTTTTGTGGTCTTTCTAAATTATCTGTTGGAATCCAAGGTAGGGATGGCTATGTTTTGCAAAAATAAGCAAAATTATAGAAATTCTACTGTGGACTCCAAAAGCCACACTAAGAATTACACAGCAAAACCTAGTTGTATAATCTATTTAAATTTTTTAATCTGAATTTTTTAATCTGAATTTAATCTTCATATATGGCTCAATCATGTTCTATATCATAGTTGGTTTTCTATGTTTTCAGTGATTTTTTGGTGGTATTTTAGGCAAACACTAACCACTTGGAAAATTATATTTCTTTCCTAATATTTTCAGTCTTTAGTAGCTGAAATTCTAATATCAGGTTGAGGGTAATCAGGGGCTTTTTATTCTTTACCCGGTACAATTATAGAATTTTTAGTGTTCTTGAATGATGCTTCTTTGGCCTGGAAATCTAAATATCCTTGCTCTGTCCTCAGGAAAATTGAATTTTAACAGGACTTTTAATAAGGAAAGTTATGACATTTTACACCTACTCATTTCAGTGTATTTGCCTCTTTGGAAAAAGTATTGGAAAGGTTACAGATTGAAGAGAAAATTTGTTTGGAATGTGTTAAACTTCTTCATTATATTTCAGTCTATCATGCTACACAATGCTGACATGGTATGGAGGCTTTCTAAGCATATTTATATTTCTCTGATGCATTATTGAAGAATAATAGCTGTACTGGAGAGAGCAGTGAAAAATAACAATGGGTGAAAATATTGAAAAAATACTGAAAAAATTTTCTTGAAATAATGTGAATCTCTTGGTTTGGAAGGCTGAAATTTAGCATCGGTGACAATTCCTAAATTCACTAGCTGATAGTAATTAGAATAAATGACTCTTTCTCCCTCTCCCCCCACCCCCCTGCCCCTTAATTTTAAATCCTAAATTAGCATAAATCACAGCAAAAAAACAGAAGTGAAAGCACAACTATTTTGTAATAGAAGCAATATATTCAATTTCTAATTATTCTGGAAAGCTACTGCAGAAAATTCTAAATTCTGTATTTCATGATTTGACCAGAATTTCAATGGACAAATATATATACTTTTTTTTTTTTTACATGCAAATCACTTATTGAGAGAAATATGGAGTATTTCACACATGAAGGGCAAACACATAAAGTTGTACAAAATATTAAAGTATTTTCCATAACTAAAGAAACATAATCACGCTTCATGGGTGTGATATTCTATTTATTCAGTGCAGATTAATTTCATTTTACATATGATTAAATCATTTTGGTTGTAAATCTTTTTTATTTGTTGCCTCAAAGGTGAGAGGAAGAACTACAGAGGGTAAAATTTCACATCTAGACCTTTATTGTGTAATATATTTCAGAGTCCTTTTACATGGTTCACTTTAATCTGATATTGGATTGGCAGATTAAATGGGAATGTTGGTCTCTCAATAGCATCTTGGTGTACACTGCATCCATTTTCCCTTTTTACTTGAATATAAAGACTGTTTGTATAATTGATCATTCATTCATACTTCGTTATAGCAGCTTGTGGTATATTTTACATAAACCCACAGCTTTGTGGATGTATGCATGAATTATGTATGTAGGAAAATAGAAATCTGAAAAATGTGTGCTTTTTTAATAGTTACTTTTTATTAATTATTTTATTGAATAAAGTAATTTAATGCTCCCCTCCATCCTCTATGACATTGTGGCACATGTACATAATGAAAAAATTTGCCAATACTTTTTTTCATAATAATTTTTCTGCTAATTACAAATTCCCTGTTCAAACATTTCTTTCATCTTTACTTTCAGGAAGATTTTTGATGTTTCACTGCACAGGAAAGACCAATGAACCCAGGCTTTGCAGAGGCAGTTGTCAGAGATGATTTTAAACTGTTACAGGAGAGTTTATGCTTTGGGAGAGGAAGGATTAAGTTGGTTTTCTGTATTGAATATATATTAATAAATTATTAAGCACAAAAATAGTAGCTATTCTGACTTACAAATTAGTACATATTATATTTAGATTTCATTGCAACTGTTTACTTTAAACTGCCCTTTAAAATACTTTTACTCATATAAAATGCTATTGACACCATTAATACTCCAATCTCCCTGTTTCCTATTATGCATTCAGAGCTTAAATTGTGAATCTTTATTTATACCATTATTGAAGTTTTAGTTTATAATTTTACTTAATTTTACTCTTTTGACTCAATAAAGTTATTTTAATGATATTTCTAATAGTAATTTTTAATGTGCTGCTCTGGAGACTTGCAGCATTCTTTTGGTAGTATCATGTTTTTAACCATGACAAAGTAAAACAAATATAATGTGGATACTCTTTTCCATGCATTCTTACCAAATACAGTGTTGAGTCTGGAAGGACCAGATTAGAAAGCAAATATATATTTCTTATTAACTCTTAATCTGTTTTGTATAAGTTTGGTAGTTGTGGACATGTGAGAAGAGAATTTTAAGGGAAGTTATATGACTTTCATGAGACACTTTAAGCAAGAGTTATTTATGGGGATATATGGATTTTCAGGACTGCATCAAAAAATAACATTTTAATCAGTCATCTGGATAAGAAGAATTATCCGTGTAATTAGTTTCAAATGAACTTGAAACTTGTTGCTTAACTTGTGTGAATTCCATTTGAGACACAAATAAATACAAATTTGCATTTAAATGATTTTTGGTAATACTTTGAGTTTTAAATACCATCGTAGATACTTTATCTCATATTCAGGCATTTCTTTAAGTTTGCAGTTTGGAAAGCAAGAACTGAGTGCCTGAACCCTGTGTGGCTTTTGGATTACAGAATTTACATTTTCCTTGGGTTCCTTTAATTCAGAAAGAAGCTGTGGGGGACAAGAATGGAATATAGATCTAGGCTGATGGAAAAAGCCCTGTCATATTTAAGGCTGTGCAACAATGACATTTTGTAGCTGAAGAGGGAAAGATTGCAGCTCTTGGCTTATCACTTCCAGAAAATGGAGTGTGGGAGCTGCTGGTGCTGGTGGTGTTGTCATGACAAGCAGGAATAGGAAAAGGACATTCCTGAATCACCTGGAGGGTGATGCTGGTTTTGTTGGCAGTGCCTTTCACTGGCTGTGCCTCTCCCTGAGCAGGAATTCAGCACTCCTGGCTGAAATGTCTTGGCTCCACAGCCAGGATTTATTTCCCTGACCCCACACACTGTGCTACCATGACCTAGAATTTGCATATCCTACTTCCTTGCTAGCCAAGATTACTTTTCCCTAAATCTTCACACATTTTAATTTGGAATTGAAACACTTCATTCCCAGAATCATTCTAAAGTGTTAATCACTGAAATAGTCCTACTTATAATGATGTTTATAAAACTTTCTTATTCATAGCAATTTAATTAATCATTAAAAAAATATACTGCTGTCATACACATCAGACTTCTAATATTATGTTTACAATGCTTTGTGCTTCAGATAATTCTGTTGAAATCTTTGGAGCTGCTTGTCATGTGTATACCAGTTAACACAAGGATGGCTGAACCCAGCACATCATAATCATAAACACAATGTTCTTGTCAAGTACAATGAAAGAAATCAATTGCTGTGACAATAATTGCTATTTGAAGTCATGGTGTTAGAAAAATAATTGTTCAATTATTTTTATTTTAGAATTGTGCTTGCTTTATAAAATATCAATTAAAATGGGCTCTATTTGCCAATAAAGAGATAGTAAATATTGTGTTGGGAAAGCAGTTCTTAGAAAAACAATTAATGCGATCTGTTGGGAAACTTTTGCAGTACTACCTTGAAAATATTAACTTAGGTGTGAGACTTCTTTTCTTTGCATATATCCACATTAAAAAGTTTCTTTGTCATCAGTTTGTTTTACTGAATATGTTAAATTGTAGTTCATGTTGATACTAGAAGAGAAACAATAAAGTGTGGGGTCACTCTTTAGATTGCTAATTAGGGAACTGTACATTTTTGTGCCCTTGTCAAAGACAGATCAACATGCAGGAGGTTACAGATACTGAGGGATATTTAATTACTGTCTCAGCACAGCAAGACTCAAGTGATTGAGCAATAATTGCCTTGATGGCCCAACTCCTATGTTGAAAAAAAAAACTTGGGAGAAGCCTTTAAAATATGTGCAAATACGGGTATATGTGGGCAGTAAATGAGACTGCTATGCCCCTAACAAACTTGGTGAAAGGAATTTTGGCAGCTTCTGTCTCTGCTGGTGAGCAGTATGCACAAACAGATCATCACTTGGGCAAGATGGTGCTGAGGACCTGACATCTACACTGAATGCTTTTTATTTTTTCTTGGACCTAGCTGTAGTTTAGTTCCATGGACTGATGGCCCCTTTGGCTCTGGAGTGAGCATTGCACATCTTCTAACTGAGCTCCAGGGCTGCTCCACGGGGGCATTCAGGGGTTGGTTCAAAAGCCCATTCCAGATCCACACTAAGCCAGCAGTGCAGGAGTTCTCCTTGGGACACAAGGATGGGTCTGTCACGTGTTGGAGCATGGGGACAGGAGGATGGCAGTTGGTAGAGCAGTCTTGACACCCTGTGCTGGCCCAGCTGTGCTGCTCCCAGGGTGAGCCCAGCCAGGGATGCGGCCCCACGCTCAGCTGTGGGCTGCTGCATCACCTTGTCCTGTAAGAAGAGTAAATGTGATAGGTGCTCAAAGTACAATCTCACGTCATTTTTCATTTTAGTAGACTTAAAAGTATACTAGATGCAAGTTAAAGTTTTGTAAAAGTGTTTGCTTTCCTCGGTTTGTGGAAATTTATTTTGAATTATTGTGCAAATTACTGTCATAAGTAACAACAGTTATTCTCTTTGTATGTTAAATGATCAGAGAATGAAAAAAGAAACAACAAAGGATGGCACATTTTGTTTTGTTTACCTTCCATTTACAGTATTGATTCTTAAAATATTTAGTTCATGAAACAGTTCATCCCTGCAAAAATAAGTAAATTATTTCACTTTAACTAAATATTACTTTGATACAATATGTAACTTATAGGCATTAATACATAATGAAAAAAAGGAATTCTGTAGTGTATTTATAATGCATTCATAGAGCTTAAGGCACAAATGTGTCATTAATTCATCTAGTCTAAACATGCTGATCATTACATTTCACAGATTTCCCCCTCTATTTATCCATGCCATTTAAATTTCTTTAAGGATATCTACACATTTTATTTCAGTTTGCCCATGCCAAGCAGAAACACATCTACTAATTCCCCTAACACTTTTTATTTTGCTGCCTAAAGAAACACAGAGAAACTAATTTCTGAGTAATGGAAAACACTTTCATTTCCTCAGCCAGGTCTGCACTAAATTTGCCTGAATGTGACCTCTGGAAGTAAAAATTTTGCTCTGTAGCTTGCAAAAATAGATATGCAGGCAGTAATTATTCCTTGCAATTTCCCTTCTCTTTGTTCTATTAAATCACTATTTCTGTTTTCATATTACCCAGAGCCTTCTGGGCAGAGCATCTGCATAGCCCAGACCTCCCTGATAGCCCTGGTGTTTTCTTGCAACCTTTCCTTGACCACTTTCCACTGCTGTGCTGGACACAAACTGTGTTCAAGGCTTCTTCCTCTGCAGTTCATTGGTTTTCCAATTGTTTATTGTCTCCAAAATCATGCTAGGGCAATAACTTCCAACCAACCTGTAATCCAGAGTGCTGGTGATGGTTTGCTCATTTTCAAGCACGCTTCTTTAGTGTTTCCTCCACTTTTGTTCCACGTGTTTTGAAGGGAAAACTGTGCAAAGCTGTATTCTTGTCTTCTGGCACTTTATTTCTTTGCTCTGGAGAGCACAAAATCTTGGTAATGCTTGGGCTGCTGTGGTTTTAACAGTGTCTTAGTATGGCAATTGTCTTATTGGGAAGATTTACATTGTTAAGTGCAGAAAGTCATTCACTCTGTACTTGGGGTTATCATTTCATAACCCATGTGCTTTGCAAAGGCATTTATCCAAATATCTGTTGATTTGGATGTCACTCAGTCTCAGTTGGAGAGTCAGACATGGTGGACATAATCTATGATCTTGTGGGTAAACTGCAGGCAAGTTACCACTTGATCTTTTCCGAAAGTGAAATGATTTATTTGTAAAGTCACTGTCAGCAAAAGATTTTGTCCAAATTTTAAATACTTATTGTGTTTTTTCTCTGCATTCTTTCCATGTTTTCCAATCTTCTTTCAGAAAATGCCAATGGCAGAGCTTTAAGAACAAGTCTGATAGTATCTGTTTGGGCAGTACCTTGTAGAGTGATAAATTTATCTCTCAAGTGCTGCTTACTACTGTGCATCTGAGTATTTGAGGTTGTTTTAACTCCTTCTATTTCAGCATCCCAGCAGTAATTCATACTAAATTGTCATTCACACTGGTCTCTAAGCTGGTTTGGGAACTGCTTCATTCCAAGGGAAAAATAAATCCTTTGCAATGTAAATGATGTCTGACTTCCTTGTTCTCATAAATACAACTTAGCAATGATTGTATATTAAAAAAAAAATCTTAAAGTTGACCATTGTACAATCTCTTTAACCTCTGTGCCATTAACCATTATTTACCACTTTTGTCTTCATGTCATGCATAGACCTCTCAGCTATTATATATTTGTCCCATCAAAAGTAAGTGGATCTGATGGGAGCTTTGTAACCCATCTAGAAGTTCCCTTTTTTGATGTTGGTCCCCTGCTGACAGTTTTTTTTTGGGGTTTTTTTTTTTTTTCCCCGATGGCCAATTTTTAATTCATTTCATTTGCACTGGACTTTCTGTTTTTATATCTCTGTCACAAGGAGGGGATAAGAAGTTTAATGGGGGACTGGAGAGCATCCACCTACACCCGTTTTGCTGGTTTTTTACGTTCTTTTGCCTGTGATGTTAATGTCTTTATCATGGCTCTCTTCAAATCCCTATTGTTTCAAAGCCAAAGAGAACTTACTTCTTCTACCATTTCAGTCCCCTGACCAAGCTGACTGCTTTCTTTTATACCTTTTAAATTCAGCTTAGATTTTTAGCGATAAGGTGATGGTTGCTTCAAGGTACAGGCACACTATAGATTTATGCACTGACATCCCAATGCTTTCTGGTTTGTTCTTTATTCCTTTTCTAATCTCTTTCAACATTCTATTTTCTGTTTTGACTGCTACTAAACATTCAGTTGATATGTTCAAAGAACTATCTGCAGTGACTTCAAGATCATTCTCTTGAGTGGTAATTGCTAATTTAGAACCTATCGTGTATTTGTAGCTAGTTGTGGTGTTTTGTTTTTTTCTTGTGCACATTGCCTTCAGTTCATTGTCACTGAATTTCATTCTCTTATTTTATTGCCAAGTCACTCTGTATTGTGAGATCCTTTGCAGTCAGCTTTAATTTTTATTGCCCTACATAAAGCAAGGATGTTATCTCACCACAGCTTGGAACTAGGTTAATTTCATAAAATCTATTTTCCATCTCTTTCTTCCTTCTCTTTCCATCTCTTTCTTTTTCATCTCTTTCTTTCATTCTTTAGCATGAATTTTGATTCACCCCCTAAGAAACCCCCCTCTTAAAAAAAAAAAAAAGAGGAAAAAATAGAATATTTACTTGCCAAGATTATACAAAAGTAACATTATCAATGTTGTAACTTCCAATTGTTTCTAGTATTTTATGGGTGTGTCTTTAAGACATTAGTTTCTGATTTTAGCTTTGCGAGTAATTGATGTTTTGACTGATGACAAGAAAATTCAGTGTGACCCACTCCACTGACGTACAGAGCACAGAATCCATTTGTCTGAAGTCTTTCAGCCAGAACACTGAATATTTTTTATTCTGCTAACTTAAGAGAACTGTTCAAGAAATGAAAAAATATGAAGGACAGAATTTTCTAAGGGCAGAGATTCTCTTCCTGGTCATAATAAATCAGTCACACAGTGCAAGGCTCTCTTAATTTCTTATGTCCAGCTCCCTTGCATGTATTAACCTTTTCTAAATTCCAGGAGCACTGAGCTAAAAATTGCAAACAGAGTTGCTGTTGTTTCTCTAATTTAGTGGATTTTGGAAGGACTGTAGAGGAGGAGAAGAGTGAGATGGCTTTCCCTTAGCTCATGCACAGCATCCCAATCCCTAGCAGCACGTCAGTTCCCTGATGCTGCCCTAAAGCATCTGTTGCAGGTACCAGCTGGACAGTGCAGTGCAGAGGAGGGGAAACATTTCTGGGAAATATTATTTATAAGTCCTTCTTGACTTAAAAACCTTAAAGATGTTTCTGCAAAACTGAATTTATTCTGGTGGTCAGTGGGGGTTTTTTAGTCCTGCTATTCTCTAGACAACCAATTGTGAATTTACAGTCACTTGTTCTTGCTTTTAAAGGAAGACTTTGATGTTACTTCGCACCTATGCACACTACTCTGAACTATTCTACTTCCAGAAATCTTGCTATTTCCTGTATTAAAGAATATATTTTGAAGCTTTTTTGGCAGAAAAGAAAAATTGTAGATGTCTAGTAGTTAATTCAGTTGTTGGTATTAGATTAATTGAAACCACTTTGTATGGTAGAAGAGCTAACATGGTATGAAAGTTCTTCACACAATTAGTAAATCCAGATACTTATATTAAAAAGCTGTCTAAAAATTTGAAAGATCTTCTGAGTAATTACAAGTGCCAACTTGAGAAGCCTTTTTTCAATATCCAGAAACACACTAAAAGTGGTTGAGTTCAATGATCTTTCTACTAAAATACTTTATGGATTAAATGTTACAATACAAAGATACTGAAGCAAGAGAGAAGGTGTATGCTCTGATTGTGCACTGCAGGTGTTTAATTTTCTTTTTTTTTTTTTTCTTCTTCTGTTGTGTCTTTGGAACTGTAATGTGGTGATGTCCTTGGAGATGTTTTCCCTGGGCAATTACCCATGGAAATACTCAGTAAGATAACACAGACCTATTGTCACTGTGCAAACCCAGCTCCTCAAACTAATTATATTCCTTGTGTAGTTACCCTGCCTGCATCCCAGGAAATTACTCAGAATTTACCAAGTGAGAGAAATATAAATTGCTATCATTTTTTTTTTTTTTTTTGCTATACTTCATCCTCTTTTTCCATCTACTGAACGTGGGCCAGGCAGTGCATATTTGTTGAGACTGTTGTGGGTACGTGGAAGGTTGTATTGAAGCTTATCCCATTCTAATGGGAACATTTCCAGGAGAAAACCAGAGCAAGTGATGTGCATTTGCTTTTGACTTTGAAAGTGGATGGTTGACTCTGTAATTCTGGTAGAGTTTAGTTTTCCACAATTTTTGGGGTTTATTTTTCCATGCTAGAATGCCTTTTTATTACCTCTGGTACCCTAAAGACATAAGCTTTTCAGAAGTTACAATTATTATTTTTTTTCTTTTGTAATTGCAGTTGTTTCTTATCCTTACTGCTGGTAGCTGCTGTCGTTTGGAAAATCAAACAAACCTGTTGGGCTTCTCGACGGAGAGAGGTATCAATAACTTTAAGATTATTGTAGTAGCTTTATCTTTCAGAATAAGTTGAGAACTTTGATGTACAATCACTCCTCCCCTTTCTCCTGTATATGCAATTTAAATACCCATTTTATATCCTTGACTTTTTTATGCTGAAGAAGAAAAATTTATTTCTTTCTCCTAACAAAAATTAAAGGAATTACAGCACTAGGCTGCAGAAAGGTAAAATTTCCTTATGGTGTCATATTAGAATAGAATTGAATAGAATATTTCAGTTGAAAGGATCCTACAAAGAATTATTCAGCCTGACCACTTCAGGGCTGACCAAAGGTTAAACCATATTATTAAGAGTATTGTCCAAATAAATAATAATTTCTTGTACACTGATGAGGTTGGGGCACTGACCCCTTGCAAGGAAGTCTGTTCCACTGCTTGACCACCTTCGCTGTAGATAAATGTTTCCTAATATCCAATCTGAGCCTCCCCTCAAAGGAGCAAAATTGTCTCTATTAGAATCAGTAGTTTCATCATTAAACCTGTGGCACGCTTAAAATCTTCAGTAAATATTCAAACATAGAATCACCTTATTCTTTTGTGGTCTAAATTCTTACAGCTATGTTGAAAAATGTGGGCTAAATCTTTGTTCTTACCTGCTTAACAATTAATTACACTTAAATGAGGTTAAACTTTATCTATGCTACTACATGTATATGATTGTATAGATAGTTGTGATATTTCATTTGGTCTCATAAATGAGGTATAAAATTTGTAGACAGTGATGTTTTCCCTTCTTGAATCTTCTAATCTTGATGATTTTTGGATAAAGCACTTTCTTAATGTACTATAATCTTGAGGGTTTATTTTAAAGACAAGCTTTGGTCTACTTAATGATTTTTTTTCTTTTGGCACTATGAATGTTTAAATAACTTTTTTACTGTTGATCTAAAGTGAATTTATATATGCTTTAAAAGTGCCAGGTAACTAGCACTTATAATTTTCCTTCACTGAAATTATAATGTGCTAATGCCAAGGTTTAGCTTCAAGTGGTGCTACAAAGGAAAATGTACGTTATTGATACTTGTTTCCTTTTGGTACCTTTTTTATTTTTATTCATATGAACATTGTTAAAAATTTTCTGAAGGTAAATTCTCACATATTTCTTATTACTTGCAAAATATAGATGAAAGTTACTGTAAACTACATTATTCAACTTAATATTATTTCATTAAAATTTGTCTCAATACTTTGATAGTTCTGTGCAAAACTGCTGTGATAGAATGTAGTAGTTCATTGATTTAATTTCTCATGTTAATGAGGTTGGTTTATTGATGTTTTTAAGAACAAATATGAATCTACCCATCTTTCCAGATCTAGAGGGTCTGGTCTGTGTTCTGTGATTGTTCTCCTAGATTTTTGAAATATAATATTTCTAATGTGGTCTTTTGGCATCATTTGGTAATGAAAACATTCTCATACAAAAAGTTTCTGAACTTTTCCAAGATTTATTTTCCTAATGTAATCAAAAGTACTTCTAAGACTGTTATGAAAGCTACAATAAGCTCTTTGATAAATGCAACATAAACATCAACCAGCTTCTTCAGAAGGGCAAGAGAGAAGGACATACTTGGTAACTAGATTAGAAGTCAGAGCTTCATGGTTGGTTCAGAATCTTGGCTTTCCTTGAGTACCACTAGAGAAACTTGGTTTTCTCTTGTAGCTAGAGTTCACTAGCATTATGAATTGTAAATGCTGAATGAAATCTCCTTTATTTTCAATCTTCTCCTGACCACCAGGTGCAGTCCATGTCAAGTACAAGTTTTTGATTACATTCCGTGCAATATTTTCCTTTAATCTAGCTAGAAAACTTCTTTTTATATGTAACATATAAGATTTTGCAATTAAGTGTTGCAAATAAATTGTATGAATAGCACACAATCTACTGTTGAAAAGATTTCTGAAGTATCTACTTTAGAGCCCATTTGGCAGATGAGGTTTTCATCTCTTTCATCATTCTTTAAAGACAGGAATGTTTGACTCTTTAGATGTTACCTTCAATATGGACCCAAACTACATTAATAGAAATAAAACAAGAACACAAACAAATACAGAAAAGCTTGCTGTTAAAAGCTGTGCATCCTTTTATTGTTCCTCCTGATTTTCATTCCTCTGAAGGAGGAGGAACATTAACATCCAGTTCTTGTCATCTTTTAGTAATGCATTTTATCAGGCTCTTGAGGTAAGCCAATAATTTTTTTTAAGATTTGTAGAGCCCTATGTGTAGCTGAAAATTCAGAACCTTGTCTTGTTCTGCCCTCTGACTTCAATGCTGGGCTAAATTGGAACGTTATTGATTCCAAATTGAACATAGCATGGCCTCAATCCAGTACAAAGCAGGAGCAAGTTGTTTGCATTGTGAAGAAGGAGTGTCTCAGTTATCCCACTAATTTAGAAATTTTCCCTCCAGTTTCTTTTCTAATTCATTGCTCATTCAACAAATACTTGCTTTACAGTGCTCAGAGCACTGCCCATGTCTTGCTGAGCAGTTTAAATTTAGATTCTATCATAGGTACATGTGAGAAACTGTTACATTGTATGTATATGAAAATGGATAAATAAGTGTCTTCCAAAATACTTTAACTGATGTTTTTCTATGCTGAATTTAGCTTCCTTTGTCCATATCTATTGGTCAGTTTATTTACTTGAAATAATTTACTTGAAATAAGTTAAGACCTTGAGCTTTGGTAAATTTTTTTTTCTCATAACAAAATTTTGGTTCATATTTTTTTTTTAACCTACATTGCTGTCTCTTAAGATATGTTTTATCTCAGGTTTTTGAACTCTATATTTATACTTTAACTCCTGGATGAGCTTCTCTTCTTCTCTCCTGCCTTCTGAAAGGGCAAGGGACAGCAGACACTGTCTTACCTTATACCATCAAAGTTATTCACATTCTGCATTGAGGGAAGATGGAAAGTATCATTCTTTTATTTTATAGTTCCAAAAAGATCAGTGAAACTTTGAGCAGGAGAACATGAACAACCTCCTGTCTGGCATCCCTTGACACCTTCCACCACCCATCCCTCCCATGGACTTGTGGCATTTTTAAAAAAAAGTTTTTAAGAAGGGCTGAAGTAAGATAGTGGAATATTGCTCATCTCAGGGAGCTGGATCCTTGAAAAGAATAATACAGAATACAATGAGATGATTTCCAAACTATAATTCTTATAGCAGTATCTTGATTAAAAAAAAACCAAAAAACAAAAAAAAACCCAAACAAATCAAAGTCCCAAGAAAACAAAAACAAAACAGAAGGATTTTGGAACATTCATGACAGAGCAAGATAACATTTACAGGTGAGTATGGAAATTGATGCAGGATTAGAAAAAGGGAAAGATATGCTTGCATATCAAATAAAGGAGTTCCTAAATATTGCAAGGTTTAGGAAAAGCAGAGCACTTTTTAGGAGTCTTACACTATGTTAAAGGATCAGATATGTATTCTTGGTTCTAATCTCTCTTATCCTTCTTTTTTACTCCAAAGGCTCACAAATCTTTATACTAGCACCTTTCTCCGTAAAATTTGACTTTCTAGTTCACTGGATGAAAAACCAAAAGCTGTCATTTTCTCCCAAATGATTTGTTGGCCCACTTGCATTTTATACCCTAAATTCACACAAGAGCCCATCCATGAAGCTCCAATCTGACTGTTTTCCTCCTTTATACAAAAAATGATCTATCACCCAGATTTGCCAAATAAGAAATATGAAGAGAATATTATTTGTTTTCTCTGCATGTTTCATATGTAGAACATTCATTCAGTCTTCTGCTCAGAATTGGTACAAGACAATCTGTTCATAGATAATTTTACTGAAAACTTGGTAGGTTGCTGGCCAGATTTGTAGTGGCTCAAAGGTTTTGTCTCATGAACTTCTGATTGAAAGGCATCACACTGCTGATAAAATCTGCATCCAAATGATTTCTTGTTAATAGTGCATTGAACTTTTCTTTTTGGTGACAAGATTACACTGAGGTCACTAACAAACTCACACAGATGGGATTATAAACCAAAAAGGTTCTAGTTGAGTTATTTTAGCGAAGCATTTGCCCTTCCTAAGGAAAACCAGTTGCTGCTCAGATTTCCTTTTGTGCACCTTTTGTACTTTTGGTCCCCTCTGATGTTTTAAAGAATTGTTACTTTTAATCCAAAAGCCTGTAATCACTTATGTACATAAAGTACCTCTCGCTTTCACTCAGACATGCAAAAGACGTGTGCCAATGTGTCATGTGTTGCTATCTAGAATTGTAGAAACATAGAATCGTTTGAGTTGGGAAGGACCTTTGAAGGTCATGCAGTCCCACCCTCCTGCAATGAGCAACCAGAGCAGGCTGCTCAGAGCTTCATCCAGCTTAAACTTGAGTGTTCCCAGACATGGAGGTTTCACCACCTTGATCATAAAAATATATTCTCTATATCTTTTCTGAAATACTCATTTGTATATATTGGATCAGTCAATTAGTTTAAATAGATTTGTACTTTTTAAAAAATGTAAATAGCTTTTTTATACATTATTTTAATTACACACCAGAAAGAGAGTACATCTCTTTAAAATTACTTAGATTCTTATTTCCTCATGTAATACACTGTAAAGCTCTTGAGCAATGAGGAAGTAATGCATGATTGCACTTTTAGGTAAAAAATGCTTGAAATCATGGATTGTGTGTGTAAAGTGCTTGCCTAACTTTAAAGGTTAATATCATTTATATATAGCTTCTCATTATACAGTCAGCTGTGCACCATTTGCCTGTCTTAAAGAATAGCATATACAAACATAAAAACATAGAACTGTTGAAAATGCTTGCTTCACACAGTGTGTGGGTGCCACTCAAGCTATTGCTTCTGTTTATTAAATATGCTTATGTTTGTTTAAAAAACCCTCCACCTTTCTGCCTTGATTTTGTTACCAAGGTAGTTTTATTCTCTTAAATATTCAGAAATTCTTACAAATAGACAAATGAAACTGAAGTAGACTACTTCTTAATAGCAGTAACAATTCATGTAATAGCTTTAGGCTCATTTCTATGGTAACTCTAATAAGAACAAAGAAGTTCAGTTATGTCAATAGCACTAATGAATGTAGAGAATATGAGCATTTCAGCTCAAGCTCTTTGCTATCTATTCAAATGACAACACTTTAAAGTATTCATTTTAAAAAAGACAGTAATGGCTTTTGGTGTATATGATATTGCTTATGGGATGCAACACATTTACTTTGGCAATACTAAAACACAGAGAATATGGTGTATTCTTGAAAAACAGCTTTTGAAGGAACAAAAGCAATACTTTGTGTTTCAGGGTGAGCAAGGAACCAACAACAGCAGATGTAAGCAAACCAAGAAATATTGACATGCATAATTAATGTACCGCAGTGTGTAATAGTATTCATGTGTGTAGGTGTCTACAGGATTATATAGTTTATGTTTAAAAGTTGTTAAGCTCACAGATAATTTTTCTTTTTTTGCTATCTTCTTGTCCGTTGCTTAGCAAATATCTTGCACATCTGTATGTAGTTACTCATGGGCTGTGTGAGTAATCCTACTGAAGTCAAAGGAGCTATTCATAGGACCAGAATCTCAACTTGTTATATTGCTCAGGCTCCTCTGAAGTCAGTAGAGCTATGACTGCGTATTTCAGCTGTGGATCTAGTTTTACTGAGGATAACTGGGACATTTATTTTAGGTTGATGTTTTCTGCATTCTCTCCAATCTAAAGTTTAGGTTCCTCTCTGAATGAACCTTTCAAGCAATATGCCTGGCTAGCTGACACTAGATCTTTTCTCAGGACTCCCTCTGCAGTCAGTATAAAAGGCACTTCCAAATGACAATTTATCCTGCCCAATTTTCACAGTGTTCACTCTTTATACTCTGATACTTGTGGGGACCTGACTTCTTGTTAACAATACAAATAACCCATTGAGTCAAATCTCCCATACTGAGAGTTATTCTTCACTTTCTTTGCTTTCATTTTGTAAAATTGAGGTTGTATTTATAATACTGTCATTTCATACAAGTAAGCATGTGATTAATTCTTATATTAGTAATGCTCACAACATGCTTCTTCTCTGTATAAAGAAGTATTAAATGGTGCCAGTGACAGACTCAATATTATATTGAAAAAATTTCTGTTGGGGAGTGAATTAAGCAAAGCTGATACAAAGTATTTGTGAAAGCTTGCTAACAAATCTGTTTCTTTATTCCACAAAAATTCTGAAGGTAAAGAAGATAACAGACAACAATTCCGATTTTAAAATTAAAATTGTGAGTTCTTTAATAAAAAAAAAATAAATTAATGGAAAGAAACCAAGTAGGTGTTTTATTATATGTACTTATGACCAGGAGAAGAAAATTATTTGCTTTTCTTAACATAATAACCGAAGTTCTTTCTTACATTTGTGTAGTGGAGTTAGCCTGAAGATTCCCAAAAGGCAATAATCAAAATAAATTAGTTTCATTATATGTGGTTCCTGGGATATGCATAGAAAGGAAGCTTGCATGTAGTTTTTAGTGCTGATAACAGTACTTTAAAATTAATAGTTGTGATATTCTGTTCAGTAGAATTTATTATCAAAGTTGAGCTTTCTAAATATGAATATAAAATGCTTCTGGAGATAATGCTAATTTTATAATGGTGATATAGAGTCCTGCTCTCTGGTTAACTCTTGCAAGTCTACTGGGGTAAGTTCTCAAGGCAACAGGAAGGTAAAATTAAGGTTATTTTTGAGAGAGAGGGAACTGGCCCAAATGAAAAAGACTACCTGGGGCAAGTGGCCACTTGGCAGAGCCTGGGGGTGCTCTGAGCTACATGGTCTGAGAGTTTTCCATGGGACTGGTTGTAAACATAGGAGCATTAGCAGAATTTGTAGCAAACTAGCTGTCAGCAAAAAGCAGCAGACAATGAGAAAGGCAGTCCTTAGTGGGACCCTGGGAAGAAGCCAGATAACTCCTTTAGAATTTATGACAAGAAAAGTAATTTGAATTGGTTTCCACAGTGCTAAAGGAATGAGGATGGTGGATGTGTTCTTTGTAAATAAAGAGGATTGCACCAAAGTAGATGATTCATTTCTGTCTCCTAAAAAAAAGAAAGAGCAGGTGTTGAATATTGCCCCAAAGTGGTGAGACTCTTCTTTATGTTTGTATTTCCTCTGTCTTTGCAGCATAGCATCAATTTTTTTTCTCTATTAAAACACAAAGAAACGTTCTCTTTCTCAAAGCCCTGCATTTAGCTGCAAACAGCAGAAGTGTTGCAAGAACTGATATGAAGAGAGAATGAAAAGGTTTGTCAATTTACAGTAAGAGATCTTCAAGAGAAAAATGCAAATACTCCTCTGTAGATACTCCATTGCTTTTCTCAGAGTTTCCAGAAATTTTATTTGCACTGGGTGGGCAACTTTGGCCTAGGTGAGTCACCTGCAATGGGAGAAGCATAAAAGAAACTAAGTCTGAACTGTCCTTCCTCCAAAGAGCAAGGAAATAACTAAAAATCCAAGCCTAGAAGACATAGTTCCCCTCTATTACTCTGCTCTTCCTTTCTACCTAAAGTTTTGTTTATTTACAGTTGAATGCTAGTCATGTATTCTAAAAATTACATTAAATCATGCAAACAATAACTTTTATTGCTTGTAGTTTATGGAACATTTGCTGCTGCTTCTACAAACATCCATTTCCTTGCAAATACGTGATTTTTTTTTTTTTCAGGGCTGATTTTTAGGTACATTTACATATGTGTGCAATTGAGTAGCAGTAAGGTGGGATTCATATAATTCCTGAATCTCTTCCAAAGTGTTTGCATTTCACTTTGCCCAGTATGGATAGTAGCTGCCTTCTAAAATAAGCACATCCACCTTTTTATCTCTTAAAGTTAGTGTTGATAATATACAGACTAATTGTTTCTTTCTTCAAAAACATTTTGGAGGCACTGAAGTTTCTCCTGTGTGGATGACCCCCTGCTAAAGTTAGAGCTTTAATAATCAATGCAAAGCAGATGCAAAGATCAATGCAGCTGGAAATTAAATAAGTTCACCAACTGATTTTTTCCGTGCCTGCACTATTAATTGGTTCACTCTTTCAGCAGATTGTGCTCACTGCTGTGAGTGTCAGTGTTGCTGCTATCAACAAATTCCATGGGGGACTTCTCTACTCCCTGTAGATGTTTGTACACACAAACATTCCTTGGGGTCATCCCTCTTGAGCTGCGCACTTCATCTGGGCACCTTCAAGGCTTCTTCCCCTTTCTGGATAGAAGACAAAAGAATAGCAGGGTCATGGTGACAGGAATTGCATAGTATACTTATTTCTGGAGGAACTTGCCAACACCTGTGAAAGGTTAGACTGGGGGAAAAAAAGCCAGCAACACCCTCCCCACCCCTGACAAAAAATCCAATAACCAAAAAAAACCCCAAAAAACTCAAAAAACCAAAAACCCCACAATCAAATAGAACTTTAAACAAACCCATGGGTACATGACAGCCTACAAAAAGAATAACTACTCTTTTTCAAGGACCTAATAACACAATATTTATCCTTCCTGGAACTGTATTTTTTATTGCTCCAGCAGTTCACAAACAATAGTTGAGAGTTAGTGTGACCTGGTATAAACCAAGCTCATTATACTATTTTCAACAGATAATTAATAATTAACATATAACCTTTGGCTTTCCTTTTATCTTCAAGTATTGACAGAAGTTGCATAAAAACATACTATGTGTGGAAAAAATGCTTTGAAATGCAAAACTTAATTAAAATTAATGTAATGCTATTTTAGTGCAGTTGTATAGTAGCAAAAGTAATATAGGGAATTTGAATATCTCAACAGATGATTATTTTTATCCATGCCATTCAATTTTTACACAAGTAAATTTTGGAGAACAGAATATAATTTGACACTTTGTTTGGGATTCATTGGATTGAGTGCACCACAGCAGTTAAATTGTGACATAGTAAATTAGCCCAGACTGCTTTGGCAGTCAATTGACCCACATGCAATTAGCAAAACTGAAACCACAATGAATCTTGTAGCTTGAGCTTGTTATGGTTTTTTTTCTGCTTCACATACATTTTGAAAATCCCAGTGAATTAAGACTTATCATAGACTTATATAGCTGTAGCTTCTTAGACTTTTATATTTGTGCAGCCATGGTCAGAAGTACTAAGGGAGGCAGGGAAATACAAATTTCCAGCTGCAGAAGTTTGGCTTTGGAAGTCGGTCCTTTCCTTTCTGGTGTGGTAGGTGCCTTTTTGCCAATTCTTTCACTGCCTGAGCCATCAGTTCCTCACCTGTGGCACACAAACAGTTGTACAATTTGTGGTGATACAGTTTTCATTAAAAATTCTGCTGGTATTAATTGGGGGGCTTTGATGACTCTTTTCTTTAATCTGTAATGACCCTTTGTCCCTAGACTACTTATTTAGGTTTCTGTTCATTTAGGCAGGAAAAAAGAGTGAAATGGACACTAAATCTTTCTCCTAATTTTTTCTGGGTGAAGAGATACAGACATGTGAAATACAGTCTGTTACTTTAATGTGTTAAATTTCATACATATTTCAATATTTGCTAAAATACATTATGAATGTATGAAATATCTTGTATGTGTTTGATTTTCATCTTAATTAAAATCAATCACCCATTTCTTAGGGTTTTATGCTTTCTGAATAAGTTAATGATGCACAATACTGATCCTACACTGCTTTTTGCCTACCATAATAATTTTGTCTTCATAAAGTTAAGGAATAATACTTCCAGAAGAGTGGGAACATGCATGTTAGAAAAATACTGTATCCCTGCATGTGTGACCCAGGTTTTTACTTAATACCTTAACAGTGTCCAGTAATAACATTCAGTATAATATATAAATTATGTATATAAAAGATAATATAATATAATATAATATAA
Organism: Pyrgilauda ruficollis; assembly: GCF_017590135.1. Lineage (NCBI taxonomy): Eukaryota > Metazoa > Chordata > Aves > Passeriformes > Passeridae > Pyrgilauda > Pyrgilauda ruficollis. The sequence continues at coordinate 7,185,040 of NW_024513654.1, read as the reverse complement.
TATAATATAATATAATATAATATAATATATATTAGTAAGTATAATATAATGAACTTGTCCCTTTCCACATTCACATGGAAAGCAAGTCCACGTTGTTAATGACTAAATCACCCATGCACAAAATGTCCATCTCTGATTAGAGCATCCAGTGTGCTGTCAGCTTACAGAAAACGATGGACATAAATCATCTCAGTGGAAAGGGAGGAAAAGAGGAGCCAGAGAATTAGTCAGTGAGTTCCCAGAAACGTCCGTCAATAAAAGTGAAGCTGTTTGTAAGCATCTATGAAAAAATAAAAAAAGATTAAAAGCCTGGATGTTCTCTTCGTTAACCAAATCACACAAAAGGAATATGCTTTTCTTCCAAGGTAGGATAAAAGTCCTTTTGAATGGAGGAGAAAACATCTGGTGCTTGTACAGCTGGCCATTATAAAGACTATAAAAAGTCTATCCCAGGATACTTTAATAGGGAAGGCAAGGAAGCATTGTCATGATTACATAGCTGTGGAGTAGGTGCAAAAGTGGTCAAAACCCCATAATCAGATGTTCTTTATCAGTGAAATGAGGGATTAACTATGTGTGGACTGTAGTTATCTGCATTAGCCCCTTCAAAGCTTTGTCCTAGCTCCAGAACTCATCTGTGTTTTTTAATGACCTAAGTCCTGCAGTTGGAGATTACATCTCATCAATTTGCATACGAGCAGCTGGGTCAGGAGTGTGTTGCAAGCAGGATCAGGCTTCAAAACAGCTTTTAGAAATTGGAAGCAATATCCATACTGGTGAAAGCAAGTTTTAGAAATAATCTGGTAGAAATAATCATCTTCACAGAAACAGCAGGAAGAAAAAGCTGACTGTGCTACAATTCCTCAGAGCTGATCAATGGCTTAGAAAAGTTCACAAGCTGAATATAAGTCAACAGCAATCTAGTTACAAATTAAGGAATATATTTCTGGCTTGCATATGTAACTCTAAGGCATCTAATTCTTGTCCTTTCCTGAGTATGGCCTTAAGTGGAGATCATGGACAGCTTAGACACAACAGTTCAAAAAGTCTGTTAACATTTGGAAATGTTCAGAGGAAAGAGGTGGGAAAGTGTGTCTGTTTATAGTTTCATAGCATAAAAGATCATGGAGAGGTGTGATAAAAGCCTTGAAGGTGGGGAATGGAATAATGCATTTATCAGGATCTGTTGTAGAAAGGATGAGGAATGAAGTGCCCATGTTGCAGCAAAGAACATTCAGGTGATACAATGAAAATTAATAAATTATAATGATATTAGTAGTGTAGTTCTGCAATAGATAATCTCTGACGTTCCAGACACTTTGTCAGTGTAAGCCTTTAGGAGTGGGGTGGGCAAATACAGGACAGAAATTAGAAGACCTGGATATGCCTTTGTAGGGTGTTGTGGAGTCCCTTGGCAGTCTCTGTAGATCTCTTTTAACCTTTTGATCTTATCTTTTTAAAAACCCACTTGAAGTCAGAGCATTTGTACATACCAGGAGCATTTTATTTGCTATAGAATCACAGAATGGGTTGGTTTGGGAGGGATCTCTGAAGATCATCTAGTTCAACTCCTGCTGCCATGGGCAGGGACAACTTCCACTGGAGCAGGCTGCTCCAAGCCCTGTCCAACCTGGCCTTGAGCACTTCCAGGGATGAGGCATGCAGGATTTCTCTTAGACTAAGGCTACATGATATGGTATTGCAGCACCAAAAATCCACTGTAGTGCTCTAATAGCACCTGCACTTCCTCATTAAAGACTATTTAAAAATCTACATTAATTTGATATTTATACTTTCATTGCAAAACTGTGTCCCAAATGGCGATAAAGGCAAGTAATTATCCAGATATTCCATCATATTTTTTGCATTAAAAAGGCTTTTAAGGAGCAGCTTTCTTCTTAACAAATCTCATTTGCATAAATGCAGCCTTTGAAGTTGTTGATGTCATGTACCATGGTTAAACTTTACAAAATTTCAGATACTAGAAAATCAGGGTCAAAAATAGCCCCTTGCCTTTTATGCCATTTAAGTTCATATCCATGATGTCCATCCAAGTGACTGAGTCACCCTGTGGATTGATTTCTTTTTTTCATTTTTGACTTTTCATGTCATGATTTGGGCTGGATTATTTGTTTAGCACCTTACATCCCCTTCATTGTGTAACACTGGTTTTCCTGTATGAGTGGCAGGTAAGGCAAGACAGTTTATTTGAGTTTCAAAATGAAAACCACACATAGATGAGAAATTGAGCAAGTTTTGTGTTGTTTTGCTTGAGGTTTTGTTTGTTTTGAAGTTTTGTTTGATTTTTTTTTGTCATACATAGTTTTGCAATTATTCTGATTTTCCTCTAACTGAACCTTTAACTGACTTTAATTCTCAACAGTATTTTAAAATACACATTTTTGTAACAGCACTGTTTAGCATATATGCAGAATTCTTATAAAAGGTAGCTGCTGCATGTTTGTGAGTCATTCTTCTTGCTTTCCTGTATCCTGTGACAGATGATATCTATCCTACAGATGGAAAATACTGTATATTTTCAGTAGTTTCAGAATGGGTTGTTGTTTTCTGACATGCAACTAACATGATTTAAGCATGCTTTCTTTCCTTGTATAATGACCAATATACATATAACCTTTGGCTTTCCTTTTATCATGAATCATTGATAGAAAATTGCATGAAATCATACAGTTTGAGCAAAATATCTCTCAAATGCAAATTCTAATTAAAATTAGTATTGTGTTCCTGAAATGCAATGCTTGGGATATCACCAATATTTGAATATGCTATTAATTTTTCCATGGTGTTTGTTCCTAAAAAATGGTTTAGGCTAAAATATTTGAATCAAGCACAGTGTGATGCAAAAGCTAAATCCTAACTTTATTTAATTGCTTTAAATTTTTTGTTCAACTGGAATGCATGCAAATTGCAAATGAATAAAACACAATTACCTTTATTTTCATTTTTTTGGTATATCTACTTACAAGGCTGCTATTAACTGGAAATAATACTATGGTATAAAAGCTATTACAAGACATTTTTTTTACAAAGATATTTCTCTTCAGGCTGAAAAAAAATCTCACTTTTAGTGGAAGGTAAGCAGCTTCATTTAGATAAAACACTTTTTTTGGTGGAAGAAGCAAGTAAATATATATTTCTAACATAAAGAAATAAGGTGATTTAGCTGGATTGCAAGAAAAATAGGATATGAAGAAATATAGTCTATCATATCAGCAGTAAATAGGTTTTTCTAGTAGTTGATACAGTCAAAAATTCCCTGTCAACCCACATAAAATTCACATTCATAGCTAAGACTTACAAAGGAAAGTTTATATCCCTCTATTTGGCTAGCATCCTGCTCAGGTCAGACTGACATTATTTTGAAAAGTTTCTGCTATCTTTGAGAGATCTTCCTCTAATCCATATATTTTGCAGATGCTATTTCTGCTACCAAGTTGAGCTCTGTATTCACTTTTTCATTGCATCCCTATTCTTACACTTTGTAAGTGCCCAATTACTGCTCAATCCCACAGCATCCCAGTACACAGATTTATAGTTTATGGGTCTCCTTACTCCAAGAGAAGGGAAATATTATCTGGTTGGGGGTGGGGGGAGGTTAAATTCCTTTCTTTTCCTGTTTGATTCTTACCGACATGAGCTGCAGGATATATGTGTGCAAAAATCCTGGCTTTGTTTTTCTCCCCATGATGGAGGGAGGCCTCAGGCAGCCAGCTGTCATGCAGCACTTTCATTCTGCTTGCTCAGTGTCCTCCAGGTGGGAAAGTAGTTGTAAGTGTTTACAAAATGTTTCTCTGATCAGAGATTCAGCTTCTTGTAGGCTTAGTCCCCCAGTGGGACTTGGCCCTCTGTTATCAGTTTTGGAAGCACTGAATTTCAAAAGCAGCATTCGCTGGACTGCTCTGCACCAGTTGAAGTAGGTACTTGACACTGAAGTCTGTCAAAGATATGTTATTGGTGTTTCTAGGAAATCAATTGTTTTGTTTTCCATTTCATGTGAAAAACATTGATTTGTTCACACATTTGTTTCTGTGTAAAAACTTTTGCCTGATTTACTCAGGACAGTATTTCCCCAGAGCTGATGTTAAGAGCTAGTTTTACCTACCCATCAGTGCCCTCACATTACTGTTAAAAAAAAAAAAAAGATGCAATAAATATTTTCAGAATATAGGTAAACAGTCACTGAACAAAGCATTTGTTGTTGCCAGTGAGTTCTGCCTTGTGGGATGAGCCTGGAACATCAATAACAGAAATCATGTGCCTTTCTCCAGGTCACTGTAATACCATGGCCCAAAAGGGTAACAGGGAAATGAGGAATATGCAGGCATAACTGCCTGCATTTAGTGCTTTTTCTGCATGTTCAAGGAGGTAGACAAAAATTTTAAATAGATAAAATTGCAAGAAGGGAAATCCTATGGCAGCTGTTACTGGATTACCATTGATTTAGTGGGGTTAAAACTTTGCCCCTTATTTGAGCTGCTCTGATCTAGTGTTATGCCCCATCAATAAATTGTATATAGGACTTCCAGCATTTGAAAACACTGAGATACACAAGAGGCACAATACAGTTCAGTGTGCACTGTGACTTCATTTTGCAGCTGTTCTGTACCTGCCTCTGCTGTGCTTTGCATCAGGTGGGTGTGATTGCTTTGAAGAATCTAACACAGTTTGTAGTTCACACCATTCACAAATATTTAAGCAGGGAAAAAAAACCAAACCCACAATCTAAAAATAAAGATTTTATTTTTGGAGGGCAAAAAGCTATTTTTTAAATCATCTTTTGTTTGTGATGGTCTTTGATTTTCACACCTCAAAGTGCCATAAAATCAGCTTTTGATCTTCATACATTCTTTAAACAATCTAGCAATTAAGTGAACAAAGGGAAAAGGTAGGAAAGTAAAATTGTTTGTGAAAGATAGTGAATCAAATTATAAATAGGGCTTTTTTGTCTGATTAAATTAGAGTAATGTTTTAGCTCAACAAAATTACACAGTGACACCTCCTCCCACCCCCATGTTCACATTAAAGTTTGTCAAGTGGTGCTTATGTGCTTTTGATAATAACGAACAAAGTTCTGAAGTTCTGGAGAGTTTCATTCCCATTTTAGCTGTTGAGCATATTTAATACCTCTCATTAACGTACTTTACATTTTCTTCTTCAAGATAAATGTTTGTTGAATCCTAAGTGAAGGTGCCTTTGATGCTGAATGGCTGCTGTGTGTGATAACAAGGGAGTAACTCTGCAAATTCGAGTCCAATCGTGTTTTGCAGCAGGTCATTGTTCTCTGGGTGTGAGGCCAGCATACTTAGTGCCAGGCTCTAAAGAGATTGTGTGGCTTTATACACTGGGACCCACTGGTTAGATAAGGAAAAAATACATCTTCCTGATGTCTTAGGGAGTTTGTAATCATAATTCTATTCAAAATGGAAACTCATCCTTAACTGAGTGGGGCTCTGTTTGGTTTTTATCTCTTAACCGAAAGAACATAATGCTAAAACCCCAGGTTTTTTTAAGAATGGCACATGTGTATCTGGTATGAAATGTCATTCTCCCAGAAGAAATATTTCTCTAAAAATACTGCTTTATTTGTATTACCATGCTGTAAGAACACTACTTTCCTTATTAGCTGTAATTCAGTTCTCCTTACTATTTTTTACACAAGTATTCAAATGCACTCTCTATCTGCCTCTTATTCAGAAAGCTTCCAGAAGAAAGATTAGCTATGACAAAGCTTTTTCACGAGGAGCCTCTCCAAGTAAATGACAAACTTGTACAGCTGTACTCATTTTCTTATACTGTTAGTCTCTGCCAGAAATATGGGAAGAGATTCTAATAAGCATATTTAATTGATCTTATATCTTTCTTTCCTTGTCCTCCTGATTTTGATTGTATAGCTGTTGTCTTTGATTTTTCCACTGTTCTCATTCCCTCTCCCATCAGATACATCAGTTTCTCCTTTCTGTTACTCATCATTAGTTATCTTTTCTATTTTGTTAGTACTTGAATATGCTCTTATGAAACACATCTCAGCTGGGTTGTGTTTTTGTTAAAATTGGCACTTCTAAAAGGCCTCTGCCTTTTGGCTGTTATGCTTGAACTCAATTGTCAAAATGATTTCTCTAGATTGATGACTCTTTAGAGAAAGCACTGCCTTTGCCTGAGTGCATTGCTGGTACACAATAATAATAAGAGATTAGACTGTTTCTTGACTGTCAAAATCACCATACAAAAGAGGACAAAAGGGACTGTGCAACTTGGTGTAATGAAGAAGAGAGGATGCAGCAGCACAATATTGTTGGCTTCTGTCAGGAGAGCACTTGCCTTCCTACCCAGGTTCAGTGCAGGAAGGGCAGTGGGAAACTGGGGACTCTTGCCCTCCTTAAATTTGGACTTGAGTACTTAGGACTCTCCTTATTGACAGGGATCAAAATAAGGGTTGAATATGACCACACGGAATGGTGTTTCCATGCTTCATTTATGCTACACAGCCATGGTTTATTATCCACTCAAAGAGAGGGAATGAAAGGAAGTTCAGACAAGTTCCAAAAGAAAGAGATTTACATCATTTGGATGTGAAACTTATATTTTCTTACTGGTATGAATGGCTTAAAAGCATATACTATCAAAAAAGGCACCAACTATAAAGTATCTGTCAGTGCATTGGTAGAGGATTACACCTTTAATTCTCCAGAAACAGCTCTTTTGCTGGAAGCTTTTGGAATAAAAGAAATAACTATTCAGATCCCCAGATGCTTATTCACATCTGACTTTTTTTTTTTAAATTAAAAAATATCTACAAGCTGCATTTTATTAATGCTTTTAATTTTAAAAATTGTCTCCTCATTAGAGGTACACATACAGTGGAATGTGAAGCAAAGCAGAAATTGAAGAAGAAAACTGTAATACATGGCTTAAATAAGAAAACACCAAGTTGCAGCTTATTAAAATGAATTTCAGTAATAGCTAGCAAGATTGTTTCTTTCAAGTCAATGCATTTTCTGGAGGAGTACAGGTGAATGTGAAAATGCAGGGAACTCTCATCCCATCATTTTATTTGATGTTAGAGGGGAATTTATAGTTTGTTTCCTACATACTCTTTCTGCTATTATTTGCTTCTGCAGCTTAAGCCACTTGAATATATAAATGTATCTGCCCCTGCTGTGTCTCAGTGTCTGTCCTGCACACAGAAAGTGTCTGTTTGCAAAAGAAAGGGGCAGCTGGGGCTGCCAGGAGGCTTGCATTGCCCTCTGGAGCAGCAGGCCTTTGCAATGAGGTCTGAAATTTGATTTAGATACCTAAAATTCCCATAGGGATTCCCCTGTAATATAGAAAGTAGCATAAACTGAGAGCAATATGTGATGCAAATTTCTCACTGTAACTTCTTACCCTTGTATCTCTGTATATGCATTTATAGCTTTGCCATAATCTAAAAACACCCAATCAATCCCCCACCCACAACCCCTCACCCCAGAGAAAGACACCACAAGAGTGGACTGAAGGACTGAAAAAAATGCCAATAAACACTTGTGACCTTCAGCTCGTGTCCCTGTGGGAGAAGCTCCTGAAGTTTTGTTCTTGGGGAGATCCCTGGGCTCTGTTAATTGACTTGGTAAATGAACTGCAATGTTCACCCTTTCATACCCTCACCCTTAAAACTTTCCCTGTTCCATAGGTTCATTTGCTTTTCTTGGAAGAGATTATTAATATCCCAACCTAGGCTGCATCCTGAATTTAATATCGAGTTTGATTCCATTTCACTGCATATTGTATCCAATAAATGTTCAATAGCTTGGGAGAGAGTCAGCTCCCCTTTCAAATTAGATTTTAAACTTTCCATTTGCTACTTTAACTCTATTAATATTTTTTTCATCTTTTGTGTGTTTTCTTATCCTTTTAAAATGAATTTTGGGAGTGCAAGTCTGAAACCCAACTTTATGTCAGGGGAGTAAAGCTCTGTGGCAAATTCTGCCACTGCAGAGTAATTTTATTCAACAGTAGCACTAAAAATATCTGAATAGTCTTCATAGGTAAATATTCATTTTACATCTGTGACCATATACACTCTCCATCTTTTATATAATTGGCATGATTTATATGTTCAGTTTCATTGTAGCTTCCACAAAGAAATGAGCACTGATCCTGTTTTAAGTGGGGATTTTTTTTTTCTATCTTTGAGAACTTTTATCTGGCGATTCAGAAGTTCAGAACATTTCTACAATGCACCTTGGAAATCTGTTTTTGCTTTTTCATAGCACGGCTTTTTTAAAAAAGTGCAAATGAAAGTTACTAATGCAGCAGGCATTTTAATACCTGAAGCAATATTTTGTGCTGTTCTGAATTGCTTTTGGCAGGGATTTGTACTGATTTTAAAACATTAGAATGAAATTATGCATATTTATCAGATATTTTGAAGCTTTGAGATGTTTTGAAGTTTTTAAGGTTTTATGTTCAGTATTAATTGGTATTTTTCTTTCATTACGGAGAAACAGACTTAACCAGCATCACATAATATTTTGGATTTTGTCCTCTAAAAATTAACAGTTTTGGATACACAATCTTTAAACCTTTAGAAATTGACATCTCTGATAACTGAACAGTTGTTTACCCTTAAAATGGGATATATCAAAGGCAGCTAAGATATTTAGCCACAGTTCCCAGTGAATTTCCTTTGCATGCAGTGCTGATGTCTCTTTATTCTATTTTTTATCAATTGCCTACAATTGTAGCAAGTTTATTTGAGGATTTATGCATAGTAATTTGGTCCAAAACTAATTGCATTGAATTTATGAAGTCCTGGTAATTCCAGGGAGAGTTGAATCTGCCCTTTTATCGGACTGATGTCCTCATCACCTTTCACACCCATATCACACATGCTTTGGATGGCACCACTGTAAGAGCAGCACACTGACATAATTGCCAATGATTGTGTTATTCATTGTTAGGCAGGATGGAACCTGCTGCAGTGCTCTGCATGCCTTCATTGGAGTGGAATGAAATGTCATCACCTGAGTTTCATAAAACATACCTTAGTAAGAGGGCTGGGAATAACAACAGTTCTTCCTGATATAAAAATAGCTCATAGATTTAGGGGTTTGGTGTGTGGTGGTGGGTTTTTTTTTCCTTTCAGGTGGGTAGAAAGGCACAAATGCTTGGTGCCCTTGGTACAAAGTTAACAAAGCATTATATTGCCACTTGGCCATCTGTTGGGATAAAATGGTTGTTGTTTTCAATGATGCCACTTTGATACTTTCCCCACCCCAACTTGTGATTTGCTCTTCAGGCATTGTGCAAGGGGGCATTTTTTCCAGTGTGCTATAGGTGAAAACTTGCTGAAATTTGTGTGCTTGTGGCTAAATACCCCTTTACCTGTTTGCTCACCAAGGGTGACAGATCTATTTTATACATTGTTGTAACCTCATAGAAACATCTACATTTTTTGCTCAGTTTTATGTCAAGCAAACCCATGCAGTTGTTTTTTCCATGATTCAGATTGTGTTCACCCGCAGCCAATTCTCTCAGGTGCTCTCTCACCTTTCCTCTGTCCTTCTCCACCTGCCATATGCTGATGTGGCTGTGCCTGTGCTGCTGCTGTTCTTTTAGTGGCCATAGCAGATACTCAGGTAACCTTACTTACATCAGAATGACTCTGCAATTTGTTTAATTTTTAATTAGTATTGTCATAAACCTGAATAATTGCCTTTCATTTATGTATAGCACATTTCACATGTTTTGAGACAGAGCAGCTTGAAGTACCTCTTGTTTTTAGAGACATACACAGGACAGTGACACAGTATGTCAGTTTATCCTTTACTATTGTTTCAGATCAGGAAAAAATGAGGATCAATATATCAATGAAAATCTGTATATCTTGTGCTGAGTATATTGCTTTTGCTGTTTTCAATAGTTGTGATAATCAAAAACATGCTTTAAACATGCAAAAAGTACAAGATTATGATGAAGATTTTACCAAATATTATCAAAATTCTGTAAGAAAAGCCAGTGTTTCCTCCTACTACCCACAAAGAGGAAATACTGCAAATGGTCTATGAATGAATTAAATTCAATTTGTTTGCAGTTCTGAGCTCCTTTGTTTTTTGAGGATTATACAAATTGAACGTATGTGGAATACTGGTACCAGCTTGCATTCTTTGATAAATCCAGACAGGCAGAAGAACGCTGGTGGCAGAAAGTGTAGTATAAGGGCGTTTCTTATGGTTAAAACAAAATCTGCAAATTCTAGCCCTTTTCAGAAACCAATGTTAGCGAGAATAGAACACAAATTATTGGATGAATTTGTTAAATATCAAATGTTAATGCCAAATATACTTGGCAATAAGTTAAAAGTTTCTGTTCTGTGATTTCCATAGATTTTCCATAGTATACAGATGTAGCAGAGAGAGAAGCTGAGAGATTTCCATTCATAATTAGGGTCAAAAAGTGGTCTTTTACCAGCAAACATCTGATTTGCATGGAAAGGCTTTTCTTATGGCAGCAGACTGTTGCAGCTGTCCTGTAGCCTCCTGCAGCACGGCAGTGACAGGGGTCAGGCTCTGTCAGCTCGGACCTTTGCTGCTGTGCAGACGTGAGCTGGTGTCACTGCACAGCCTGTCAGTGCCACTCTCCTACTTCAGGGGCCTTCCTGTCACTCTGAGTGACCAGCTCTGGAGTATCACTGCTGAGCTGAGAGAGGAACGATGAGCACTTCAAGGAATATCGGCTAATGTGTGTTTTCAGAGAACCTTCTCACAAATTTTTGATTAGGGAAACAGGGTGATTTTTCTCTGTCCTCCATATCCTCCTAAAATTTTTAAGCTGTTGATAAATATCACAATTTCTGGACAAAAAAAAAAAAAGGAGAAATAGCAAAGATAATGAGCTTCAACAAATGTGAGAAAAATAAGTGGCTATTTAGAGGACTGAGACTCATCCTATTCCTCTCATTGAGGGAGAGACCAGAACACAGCAACATGTGTTGTTTGGCAGTAACCAACAAACCACTCTGTGAAGAGATGCAATAACCCATCCCTGACACATCAGGACTCACAAAGACAACCCAAGGGAATCTGATGTCCTTACGAATGAAGGAAAATGAAGTGTCAGGGGACAAAACCCACAAATCAAAGCTTCATTAAATCTGTTTGAATGTAATTTATGTGTTTCGCATTTTATTCTGTCCAAGTAGCAGGACCTTAATCGTGTGGATATTGTGACTTTTGATAGAGTAGATATTCCTGAAAGTGGCAAAACAGGCCTTCATTCCAGATTTTTAAAGAGTGTCTAACAACATGCATGGCAATGAGGAAAGTGTTTATAGGTTTTTCACTTCCAGTAGGTAGGACTTGGAATGGGACTGATTCTTCTGAGTTTTTTAACAGAGGTACTTTCCATTTGTATGAACAAAAATACTTAATCTGTTTTTAATGGAAATGCATGCTAATAATTTCATTTTTTCACAATAGAGACATCATAATCTGGTTTCCTCTGGGGCTTCAGATGCTGTGGGTTGATCCTAGCCTGCATCTCCTTGGTGGTCTGGGTAGTCCTTTGCTGAAAGGCATTGTCAGCATCAAAGCCACTGCAGAGAGTTTATCTTGCTGCTGTGATTTCCTTGCATACATTAAGGTTTTAGGACATCCTCTTGCTTATTCATATGGGACATCCCTTATTTCTCTGAAAGATCAGAAGGAATCTGGAATTAAATCAAACTGCTGAGTAAAGTGGTATAGTATATTTTGGAAACTTTTAAGTTGCTATGTAAATTCCACAAGATCTATTATAAAAATATTGTATAGAACTTGTCATTAATTTCACCTGTTCTTTTTTAATACTCATGTGATTTGACAAATTTGTCTCTGTAAAATATTTGGACTAAATGTTCTATTGAATTTTGCTTCCATAAAACCTTTTAACAATGACTCAATAGATTAATTTTCTTTTCTAGCTGAAACACATAACCTACACAAGAAAATATTTGAACAAGATATCTAAAACTATACACAAGCCTTGTAAATAATATATAATTTTGTAATAGGAAGTATTCAAACATAAAATTATGCCACTTTCAGCTCAATTTTACCTTCAGGAATGAGCACATGTGAGAAAACATCCAATTTTAACTTAGCTAACTTTCTGTGTCACTAGCAAAGAACTACAGGAAAAAGCCACAGTATTCAAATTTGTGTTAGCAAATATTATTTGCTAAAAAGAGAATAGTAACAACCTTCAGCCCAAAGCAGAGCTGAACATCAGAGTGTGAGTGTATTCCTACAGTTGTTATCTGACGTCTGAGGCTTAGTGTTGCTGGCATCTGGAATATTTCTCAATGTGTTTCTATAATGTGTTTCTCTCCATCTCCCTGTTATTGATCACGCATCCATTTGCCATGCAGTCAGATTTCCCTAAATGTTTGGAGCCTCAGTTTTATTCTCTTCCTCTCTCACTGCAGCTATTTTACATTTGTTAAAATTTTTCTCAAAAAACAGTGGAAAAGAGTCAAAAGTTCAAGAACAGACGAAAGACAACAATGGCCAAATGGAACTGTTGCACATGGAAAGTAGATCTGTCATGGTTAATATGGATTTAAGGGAGATTAAGTCTGTCCTACTTCTCTCTTACCAGATCTTCAAGATAACAGTTGAGCAATACTGGCACAGGTTGACAGAGATGCTTCATATCTGCCTACACAAGTGATGTAGAGGATAAAGAAGCATATTTCAGTCCAGTGGGGGTAGAAAAAGGAAGTTTTACTATCTTTCTGTGTTGGCATATTGACCTCTTTCACTGAGGAATCCTTTCATCGACTTCTGTGGATTTAGATTGTCTTGGGTTTCCTTAGAGGCTGATGTCATGAGAGACCTCCATCTGCTACTGTGTATTTTTTTTCTAAAGAGATTGTATACCAGTTTAGAAAATTTTAGCCCTTTGGTACATCAGTGAAAATTTACATTGTATTCACCTGCTCCTTTAAAGTAGTAGCAGCATCAGCCTCCATATTGTAATTATCTGTATCTTAGTATCCACAGTGAGTGTACAAAAGAGTGCTTCTAACACTTGGAGTAATACAGTTTTCTATTTATAGTTTGGTTTATTCCTGTTAGGAAACATTCTCTGTTCTAATGGCCAGTATAGTTTACTTCATGTCTTGCAAGCATGCAAAGTAGCCTCGTTTAATGAAAAATTGCAAGGCTTTAATTTGTTTCACTATGTTTAGTTTTAAATTTCTCTGAAAGTTTGGGGTAGATTTTGCTTACTCTGCTACTCAGGGTTTTTTTGCCATCCCATTACTGAAATCTCATGGGCCAGATAATCTACAAAAGCCCAGCAGCATAGCTACTGTGGTAATAAAGACATAGATTCCCAAGTCAGATTTTAAGTTACTGTGACACACTCTGCTCTTGAATAAATGTTTTTATTTAAAACGTGTAATTTGTACTGAAGTGTTTTATAACTGAATCACTGAATAATCATAAGACAAGGCCCTGAACTAGCAATCGAAAGGTCAAGAGAACGTGGTCAATAATTATGTGATCATGTTGGGACTTGGGGCAGGAGGCTTTCTCGGTTGCCACAGTTTATCAGGGTTTTTTCTGCGATGGGCAGGATTGCAGCTGGCACAGCCTGTGTGTTAGGTTTCTGTCAGGAAGCCTTAGCAGAGAAATGAGCTCTGAGAATGTGAAACACAGCACACAGGGAGTCAAACCCAATGAGTTCAGCTTGACCATTGTTGGGTTGGAAGTGTGGGCTGCAGCACCCTCAAGAACAGCTCTGAATTGCAAAGAGTCTGATTGTTAAATGATTACAATCGTTTACTGCCGGAGGCCGTAAAAATTAAAAAGATCCAAGTGTTTCTTTCAGACAGAGATGCAGAGACTAATTTTACATGAATGCATGCCCTAACAAGATTAGCTGGCTTATTCAGGCGTATGAATTGCACTTCTGTTCCTCGTGTTAAACAAGCTTGTATCATCAGAGCCCCTTGGAGCTTGATCAAGGTCTCAAGCAAGCCTCCACTTTCACTCCTTTTGTTTCACTATTCTAACCTTAGATCTCTGAGGTTTTCCCTGTTTTCATGCTGACCTTTGCTGTTAGTGCTCAGCTTGAGTTCTTCATTTTCTATGCTTATTTTTCTTTATTTTTAGCACATTATTCTCCTTACAACTCTGTGTGATGCAGAATGATGTCATAGTTTAGAAACACTGTGCCAATGAAGGAATGGAAATGATCCATTTTTTTTAACAGCATTTTCTGTGCTGCAGCACGTGCTACAGTCCTACAACCTCAGTAGGTGCCATTAGGGTAGCCACCATTTCTGCAGCAATGATGCAGACAACTAAGAATTCTTTTCCTTCCATGGAATGAAAGATTGATTTTATACATTGGATGATCTGTTGATGGTGAAACATTAAAAATTATTGGTTACTCCAAATATATATTAAAAAAAGTCAATCCTTCTGAAATTTCTGTGGCTTCTAAGAGCAAACACAGTGTGCTTTATGTTTTATTAAGCAGTCTGACTGAAAAAATCATATTAAAAGCAGTAGTACTTTTGTAATTTTAGGTGGATTAAAAATTCTGTAATATATTATGGATCAATTTTTTTAAGGAGCCAAAAATAATTTGTTTTGAACAAATTTGATTTTTTTTCCCTTAATTTTAACTTTTTTCCATTTCTAACACACCTTTTAATTCAGGACTAGTGTATATTATGCATCATCTCACAAGCATTGCAAAGTTAATGTTTTTTAATGTGTTTTGAAAACACCTGATCATTTAATAAATCAATTTTAAAAATCCTCCTACAGCAGTAAGTATATGGGTAACTAATATTTTAACACTCTTTTCTTGTCACTTTGTATTCTTACCAATTTGCACGTACTTTTAGCAGTAGCAATAGCAGTCAGGAATGTGGATTTTTGTTTCCAGAACCCAAAACAGGCTTCTCTGTAACAGTTGCTTTACACAGGGCATGTGAACCTTTACTTGTGTAAATCTGTGTATGTGGATGTATGTGTGCTCATATGTGCTTTTTTTTCTACTGTTGTGAAATTGTCTGGGTGCTAAATGATTTCTCATTTCCTTTCCACTTTCTTTTGGAAAAATTGCAAATAATTTGCTTATATTATTTGAAACCTCATGGGCTTTAGATACAAAGGAAAGAATAATAAAGCTTACCCCAATTTTTATTAAAAAAAAGTTCATAGGAGAGAAGGTTTCTATGTTTCATGTTAATAACAGTTACTAATATTTATAATACATAATATGATATTATTTTTGTATTAGGTTCATTTGATTGTATTTAATTACATTCCTTTGAATATAAGTTGAAATCTTGAATACCTTGGAAATTTCCTGATCTTTTGCCCTGTTTTTATTATTATTGTTGACACAGTTCCTCCTTTCTTACTTGGCCAGGCTTCAAAAAAATTTGAAATCTAGATGTTGTGCCTTAAAAGAATCCTAAAGGAAGAAGCAAGCTGGCAAAGTAGTGCAGGAAAACATATGGGGGGAAATAAGTAAGGTAAAAAAAATATACAAGGGTATTGGAAACAGCATATAAATTAGTGATAAAATGGAGCCCAACAACATCGAGCCATGGAATCATTTAGATCAAAAAACCTCTGTTAACCTGGCACTTCCAGGTCCACCACTGAACATCACCCAACAGTCACCTCAGCAAAATCTCTTGGTTTTGAGATGAGGTGCTGTCTCCATAGCCCTCAACAGGTGAGATGAAGTTCACATCTTTGTGGGTTGCTTTGTGTTTGTTTTTTTTAATCCATGAAATTGGCAAAGCAAAATTTTTATTGACTTTTGCACTGAGGTTTTTATGTACGAGGATCAGCATATCCAAACAGTAAAACTTGTCTCTGATGAAGAGACAGCTGCTAAAACAGACTGTGAATAGTTCCAAATCCCTGTTAGGAATAGCAGCACTCCAGTCCCAGGATCACACAGCCACATGCCAGGGCTGCTGATGTTTGCTCTGAACTCAGGTATTCCAATTTTAGTCTAGGTAAGAATCCTGTAGCATTCTTGCCTTTGGAAAGGGAAGGCATTTTCTGCACAGGAGAATGGGGTTTCAGATATGGCTTTAGGGACAAAGAGATTGCAAAAATCTGTTCTTATCTTGACTAGAATTAAAGTGCTGTTTGTCCTTCAGCTGTGGGAGGAGGATTGGAAATTGTGGAATAGGACACCATGCAAGCTGAGCATATGAAGGAAAATAATGTGAGGGGAGGTTTAAAACCCTACTTTCCTCACATTTCTCTGTATTACAATGATTGAGTTTCTATATACTCTTTGTCTTGTGTAAAACTATATGAGCACATAAGTGACTGAAGATAGAACCTCCAAGGCTTGGAAGGCAGCCTGGATGGGGCAATAATAAGAGACACGTCTTACAAGTTTTGGTATAACTGACGTGGGTCTACAGATTTAATCCTGATTTATTTTCTTTTCATGAAGCTGCACTCTACTATTAACACATCTTGCAGAATAAAACACGTCTCTGAATCTTTTTTTCCAGACTTTAGCAAATGCCTTATTACAGCATTTGAAAGAAATTATGCATTTTGTTCGCTTATGTCGCCCGTTGTGACACATTTAGATAGCCATCTGAAAGGCAGATTTTCAACAAACAAATATGCTAAAAGGGTACAGAAATATGTAGACATTTTATGAAAGAAGTATCATGAAGAGGGTCTGCTAAGGGGAGTGGTATCCAACTGTGTGGAAATAATTTCTGTTTAGTAGGACAATGGCATTTGCTAATTAACTGCTGTAAATTCCCTTTATGTTTGGCTGTCTATTTGTTTGCTTGGTAACATAAAGGCAACCACATTGAAAGTTCTGAATAGCCAGCTGGCTGCTTTTCAAATGTACAGCCTTTGAAATTGATTTGAAACTCCTTTGTGCAGTAAAACAAATATAAATTGTTGATGTACTGATGACACTGCACAAACTGCATTTTTGTGAAAGAACAGAAACAATTATTTTTCCTTCCACAAAATGAATCACTGGGATGTAAACCTAAGCAGGATCTTTTCTGGCTGGACTAGAAACCTTAGATTAGCCAGTGTTTTTTCCGGGGGTGACATTTGGGATTCACATTTTTTGAGAGCTGATTCATCTTGTTTCTCATACATTCAATTATATCAACAATTTAGTGATGGGTTTCTAATTCTTATAATTAATGTAGAACACAGTTGTCTTGAAGTGTATTGCTTGTTTTGAGAGATGCTTGAGTGGATGAAGAAGTGTCTCAGTTTTGGAAGCTGGAGTGTTTGCACTCTCAGGGGGCTGAGGTGAGGAAGTGCAATGATGTGATTAAGCGCTGTCCTCTCTGGCCAGCTAAGGCCACATTTTCTTACTGTTACATGTAAAACAGTGGCTGTTACCATGAGTTAGCCAGTAGCCCATTAAACTGTTGGACTTTTTATTATTATTATTCTGTCCTGAGCTTTTGTTGTTAGATATGGCGTACCATTTCTTTTAGTCCTGAGACTCCAAGTTATTAGTAAGTTAGAAAATGGGAGAGAAATCCTCCTTTGTGCAGAATGTAGGTATCGTCTTTTCCATGTCTTTTCCCTCCTCAAGTCCTGTGGAAGGTGGTTTTTTGGCATGCTAAGTTAGATTTGTTAATCCATGTCTTCAAACCACAGAGTTGCTGCCTCGTGATGTTCATTAAGGAGAGCTACCAAAATATTTACCCAAATACCAGCCAGCTATTCCAACTCACCCAATTTCCATACTGCTGAAAATCAGTATTGTGAAAATCTTGGCTCTTAACTTCAAAGCTAACTGGGGCATGTCTGTATGACTTGGATGAGCTGTACCTTTGATTATTTCAAGCTGTTCTGCAGTGGTTGTACACATCTTAATTTCTAATCTACGTTTTATGACATCTTGACACTCTGAGGACACTTCCAGCTCTCCATCCCAGCACAGAGGCTATTTCCTTTTGTTTTAAAGAGAGGGCAGCAAGAGACTAATTTGATGTTGACCTTGTCCTTAGAGTGACAAAATGTATTTCTTCTTTGACACTGAGATAATGCATACAATGATGTTTTACTTAATCTGAAGCCTGTAAAACATCTGAGCATGCAGCAATACTTTAAATGTGAGGCATCATTTTTAAGGTACCTCCAGCTGACATGTATTACAGCAGCCATACTGCGTAATGCAAATGGTGATAGAGCAAATTCACTCAAAGGTACAGTATATTAGGCAGCCAAACACACATCCTGGCTCTCTCACAATCATTGGACTCTCAGGGATATCCCTGCTGAACTTGCTTCAGCACTAATGCTTTGTGGCATGTGAAGGACAAGGATCATCTTTCTCAGTTACTCTGGTCCACACACAGCCTTTGTTAGAACTTAGACATGCAAATAAAGATAGGGATATGCTTTGCTGAACTGGGAGCACAGAAGAGGATGAGAAGCTGTTTTAGCTCATTCTGTGTCCTCCTTCAGCTGATTGAAATGAGTTAAGAGAGCCTTGCAGTCCTGTGCATTTTCCTGGCTGTCACTCAGGTGGGAAAAGGAGAAAGGATTCACTAAGACTAAACTTCTCTGTGATTACCTGCAATCAGGAGGAGACAGTGAAAAAGGGACCTTCTGAGAGATCTAATCCCTCAATGCTGTATGACTTCTTTTGTCTCACCTCAAGTAATTATGCACATCTGCATCCTGGGGAAAGATATACAGAGCTAAGGAGGCTGAAGTATTATTTATGATAACTGTCACTCATAAAACAATGGCTAACTGGACCTCACTGGACTAGGCCTGATTGTCTCTTATCATGTATAAACACATAATTGAGAAACAGTTTTTCTTTCCAAGTATGGTTAAGGTCAACTTGGAAAGGAAGAAAGTTTGGGAGAGAGAAAATAGAAGTTTGTTTAGCCTAAGCCTCCTGCTATTTATTTACATACCATATGCTTCCTAATGCACATTTGCACTGGGTGATTTTTTTTACAGACAACTGAAACATCAAAAAAGTAACAACAGTTTTTGCACAGTGAAAGGCTTATATAGCAGCAGCTTGCCATCCACTGCAAAGTTCACTTCTCAGCTGAGCAGTTTTGAATGCAATACAAAGAGAGAAAGCTGGCACTTAGTTTCATTGTCACAATATTGAAAATCACCACAATTCATAACTATGCTCATTTCCCTTCCTTTAAAACAGTTCCACAGCTTCCAAGATCACATTTTAGCTTAGTGTGCTGAAAAATACATTTATGCAAGTGCTCTGTCTGCTGGCTGTCAGTAATTGTTTCTGGGCCTGGCTGCCTACAGCAACTGCTTTACTTAGGTACCATGTCCAAAAGTTCACTATTCCTACCAAGAGGTTGTAACTTCTCCCCTCACAGAGGAAGGAAGCTCAGATTTGTGAGAGAAAATCCAGCAGGGCTGGATATGTAGCTGTTCTGTCCCCTCAGCAGCCCCCAGTCAGGGGACATGTCACCCAAACCTGGCTGCAGCACGTGCTGTTTGTCCGGCTGCACGGCAGGGAGCAGGGTAGACAACTGAAACATCAAAAAAGTAACAA
Organism: Pyrgilauda ruficollis; assembly: GCF_017590135.1. NCBI lineage: Eukaryota > Metazoa > Chordata > Aves > Passeriformes > Passeridae > Pyrgilauda > Pyrgilauda ruficollis. The sequence goes on along the minus strand of NW_024513654.1, from coordinate 7,165,471 downwards.
CAGTTTTTGCACAGTGAAAGGCTTATATAGCAGCAGCTTGCCATCCACTGCAAAGTTCACTTCTCAGCTGAGCAGTTTTGAATGCAATACAAAGAGAGAAAGCTGGCACTTAGTTTCATTGTCACAATATTGAAAATCACCACAATTCATAACTATGCTCATTTCCCTTCCTTTAAAACAGTTCCACAGCTTCCAAGATCACATTTTAGCTTAGTGTGCTGAAAAATACATTTATGCAAGTGCTCTGTCTGCTGGCTGTCAGTAATTGTTTCTGGGCCTGGCTGCCTACAGCAACTGCTTTACTTAGGTACCATGTCCAAAAGTTCACTATTCCTACCAAGAGGTTGTAACTTCTCCCCTCACAGAGGAAGGAAGCTCAGATTTGTGAGAGAAAATCCAGCAGGGCTGGATATGTAGCTGTTCTGTCCCCTCAGCAGCCCCCAGTCAGGGGACATGTCACCCAAACCTGGCTGCAGCACGTGCTGTTTGTCCGGCTGCATGGCAGGGAGCACAGGAGGGAGGAGAAGGGATTATCCAGGGACTTTTTAGGGATATAGAATGAAGCTGAGGGTTATGTGAGGGCCTTAAAGGGTGAGTGTGTACAGACTTTAGAAGGCCTATGGATTTGAGGAAGGCTTATGAGTGATGAAGCTGTAGGGTTAGGGAAGAATTGAGAAAAAAATCTACTGGTTTATTTTTTCTCTCTCCTGCTTCCACTTCTCTTTCTCTGTGAGCTGCAAGAAAGAGATGTTTCTGTGGCTGTACTTAAGAGTGGTGTGACTTTATGATATAGAAATAAAGGCATTTAAATCCCTAACATCTGTCTTGTTCCCACAAGCATTCAGATTTTATTGTACCTACAGAAAATGATAGATTCATAGTTTATGAATATGCTTTCCATTTCCTTGAAAACACTTGAAAGAAGTGTTCACTTGAGCATAACAATGTGTTTATTAAGAAGGAAGTATTTTAAAAGAACCATAGTTGGTTGTTTTGTTGGTTATTTTTTTTTTTTGTCTGAAAAAGGACAAGCTAGAGGGAGGTCCTGAAGTGACAGGGAAAGAAGCAAAGCCTTATACAGTAACATAATTAAACCATTAACAGATTTTGCTCAGTTCTAAATGGATCCATGATTAATTTCATTTTCCTGAAGTGGGGCTCAGGTCTTCAAAAGATGTCAAAGCAGAGCTTTGATACCCATTAAACCTACATAAAGAAATACTGCTTTGCAAATGTTTGCCACTCCACTTTCCAATGCTGCTTGTCAGCTGAAAATTAGCAACACTCACAAAAGCAGTTGCTAACTCAGCATCTCTGGGGCTTCCTAAATTCCCATTCAAGTGAAGAACCTGATTTTTTTTTCCTTTTCCATATACATTAATATGTTTTTCCTTACATCATGTAAGAAGACTCTGGCTGGTACAAAAGAGAACTCTCTGTACTGCTATCTAAGTGCCTTAAGTACAATTTCATAAATGAGGAATGTTTGTTCTGAGTGGCTAAGTGAATAAAACTTGGAACTGCTGTGCTGGAAATTGAGTTTGTAATGCCAGCGTTGCCAGAAGTGAGCAATGTGCAATCCAAACTTTCTGCTTTGTAGGGCAAGAGAAATGAGATCTCTTCAACGTGAAGGGCTGGATGTGGACAGAGCAATCAATAGCAGTCAGTGGCAATGCTGAGAGGAGAACTCCTGTCCTCCCACCGGAGAACTCCCATCTTCCAAGCCACAGGGATGACTGTAATAGCTGCTGTTACTGTTTCCAGAGATGATGTTGTGTCTCTGATGAAAAACTATTTAGCAGGAGCTTGGAGCATTTTCAGGCTTCACTTCAACAAAATATTGACAAATATATTTTAGACTCATCATTCTGCAACAAAGCACAACAAAGCAGTCCCCGTGTCCCACTGGAATGCACATTCAGAGGAGCTGCCACTCTACCACCTTAGGGAGAAACAAATTCTCTCTGATTAAAATAAACATTCTTTGCAATAACACTGATAACTACGGATGCATTAATTAGATTATTATATAGGTTCAATTCTATAAATTTCATTAATGTGTACACTTGCATTATGTGACTCAAAAAACCAGGATGTTTCATAAGTATTTCTTATTCAGATACATTAAAAATATTACTCCTTCCATCATGATTAAGAGGTTTACAGTAATTTGAGTCAAATTACCTATTATATGACAATGTATTTTGCAGGAAGTTAGAATGCTTTTGAGAAATTTGCATCCATGGGGTAAAATTGGCATTCCCAGAAATAGTTTGTATATTGTTCCAATGGTGGTGATAAATTAAGGGATTTTAAAACATTTCTTTGGGAAGATGAACATACTTTTTTCTTTTAGCCATGACTAGAAATGCAGGTTTATTTCACTTTCATGTACAATCCTACTGTACAGCTGTACAGTTTTTCCAAAAGACCAGTCTCAGGACATTTGCACACCCACTGGGATTGTAGGTGCACACAGGAAACAGAGTTTCTAGTGTGGTTTCCTCCAAAGATAAATTATTGCACCATAACTTCTCTGTAGCCAAAGACAAGAGGGGACTGTAGGAGATGAACTTCAAGACCAGGCTACTGTGTGTTTGACCAATGCAAATGGAATTTTCTGTGTTCCCCTCTTTCTGCTTTGCCAATTCCCTTCTCTTCAGCTCCTATAGAAATTTGTGCAACACTTCCATCCAAAGTATTTATTCACAACTGCATCTACAGTGAAAAGTCTTGGGTTTGATATCGGTGCCTCTTTTGACCCAGATATTATTTATGAGATAAACTTCATTTTGGTTTTGTGGTTTTCACCACTGCTGTAACATTTAATTAAATAGTAATAAAAAAAGATCAATACATACCAAGTTCTTTATAGCAAAATATTGGAGGGTTTGTATTCTACAGTGTCATTTTTCATATTCAGAATCATTTCACTGTGAAAAATTTGTTATAGATAGGTGCCAACAAAATTCTTGTTAATCTTCCCTTTTAGATAAAAGCATAAAAAGAGATCTTTGTTTTAAATCTGTTTTATAGGAGGTTTGAATATATGCCTAATAAAATTCTTCCTGGATTGCTATCCTATGTGCTTAGCTTCAGATTGGAAGGAATGTGTCCTGAAGTTATAAACCCTCTGAAACAGAGAAATAAAAGGATATCTAACAGATCATTAAGTACAGGGGTACTATCAAGCATAGCTTTAATGTCACAGAGATCTCGCCTTTCACAAAGTTTCAGTGCACAGTGATGTGAGTTTTAAGTGTGGTAGTCAAGTATTTGTAACACATATATGGTCAGACTTAAACAAAAGAAAAATCTTGGGGTTTTTTTTCCACCCCTACTTTGAGTGAAGTACAACCCGGAAACACAAGAAATAGATCTTGAAAATCAGCATTACATCTTTATTCAATGTAAAAGCTAAAAATTGAAATGAAGAAATTCTCAGAAAGATACTGTTAGGTATTTAAATTAAGATGTTGAATTTATGAGAAATCTCAGAAGAAAAAAATCTGGGTTTTTTGGCATAAAAGAGAACTGAATTAATTTCTGATCCATAATCCTCTCTGAAGACCTCTTGAGTGGAAGAAGAACTCAGAAATGGAAACCAAAACCACACAATACTAACTGCAGCTTTCCAGTGAACCTCAGGTCACCTGTCATCTCTGTCAAACTCCATTTTCCACTGCACTGAAGTGAGTAAAACAAGTGGTCACCATAAAAATGCCTTTAATATGGCAGTTTCAAGTGTCATTAACCTCTGTTCCATCTGCTTAAGGAGAATGTGGCCATCTAATTGCTAAGAATGTTTTTACACTCAGAGCAGTCAAGCATGTGGATTTATTGTATAGAGTCTGAAAAAAAACAGCTCTATTGATGTTCTGCTGCTGTTTGTTGAATTTGTATGAATTCACTCAACAAGTCAATTGTATGTTCCTCATTTAGGGTTTAATTCATATGGAAAAGATGAATAAGCAATGGAAAATCAGGGGTTTAACAGTCTGGTTCTTTGGCTCTTGTTAACTCAGGGATCAATTTTTCTTTAGGAACTTTTAAACCATAAGACTCAAAGCCCTTTAAGCATTAGTAGGTATCATTTTTTAACAGATGAAGACAGAGATGTGACAATAATACATCACCATATCCAGTAAGTTGGAGTAAAGATCTGAGTGTTACCTGCTTGCTGTTTCCATATCTCTGTACAAACATTTTTACCTCTCATCCTCCTCCATTCTTTCACTGTTCTGCTCTTCACTTCTTTCTATTTTAATCTACCTCTGTTTGTCCAACTTCTTGGATCCTGAACGCTTTTGAAAAGCGTGTGTTGGGAATTTTAAGTTTAGCATTAAGAACTTAAGAAAAGTCTTGGAAAAGATTCAGGACTGACTTTGTCAGTTACCTCTAATGTACACTTCATTTATTTGTCTCTCTGTTACTTTATTATTAATTCTCTCCCAACTCAATTTGCTAAAGAATAAGGAAGTTTTAGTGAAAAATGGGAAAAGGAAGGAAAAACCCATGAAATTCTATGGATGTGCAGGGAACTTAAGATGAAGCATTCCTAATAAATATCCCTTTAGACATTGCTTTTTCTGAAGACATTAAATGAACCATCCTATTTCTTTTCCCTGTATCTAGATCAGAATTATAAATAGCTATAAGCTACCTCATGCTCCAAATAGTATGAAATGTGCTGTCAACATATTTTGGTCTGCTGGCTGAAAATGTTCATAAGTTAATAAAATCAAACTTTTTCTTCAAAGGTGAGACATTTTGACATTCTTGGCAAGGTCAGTAAGTCAGATTGGAGTTTCAAGTGTTTAACTTCAGCTTCTTTGAGTAGAGAGCCAAAAAGCAGAACTGCAATTTTCAGGAAATTAATCTCCTTTTAATAACTAATAATCAAAGAACAACCTAGGCAGTTAAATTATTTTTCCTTTTTTTTTTTTTTACTGCACACATTCATAAAATATAAGAAGAGGTATCCCAGAAGAATTTTTTTAAAGAAAGTTCTGAGTAAAATCTATGAAGCATCAAATGTGATGATTTGGCAGAATGTTTAGTATAGTGTAAATTACAAGAAAACATTTGAGATAAGATGGAAAAGAAGTATTTGTGGTCATATATGTACTCCCTGAGACTAAACTTTTTTAAATCAAAATATTTTAAAGTAATAAATCTAACAATATAATGGAATTAGCTGATACTATTAAACCAAGCTGTTCCTGATTCTGCAAAAATCAGTTACAGCAGAGGCATACCCATAATTATTATAACTTCTGAATAATTTTTTTGTAACTGTATCTCCATGCTAACAAAAATGCATTTAGAAAAAAAAATTAAAAAGCGTAAACAGAAGGCTTTGGAATGCTCATTTCTCACTTCGTAATGATTAAAAATTTGGGTTGTTCTAGCACGCTGGTTTATTGCATAGCTGCATTAAAAACTTATGTTTCTGGAATTAAACTATGGTTTAGTAATCATTTTTAGAAATAAATATTGTTTTTTATTAAGGAAAGTCTCTATATTTCATCATGCAAATAAAGCAGCAGCTTTTGAGAGCATTGAGTTCAACAGATGTGTGTAGCACATACCTGTTTGGCTGTGAGAGAATGTAATGTCAGATTTTAAAGTTATTTTGGAAAATATCAGAAGATTTTTTTGGGTGAAGTGTCCTTCTGTTGAACTACAAAAGAGTAGATGTCTGTACATCTCAGAGCATTTATATTTGAACAGAGTGATTGAACTTACAGAACTGTAAGCTTTGAATTAAATGCACACTCATCAAAATAATTAAAGAGGAATTGTAAGCTGAAGTGAGCACTGGTGGGAAGATGCAGTTCTCCTCTGTGTACTTGTCATCTATATGAGATGCTGTACTTGAATGTAATTTTCTCATTTTGAAATGAATATTTAATTAAATTACTTTAGAAATACTTATGGTTAATGAGAAAACTCAATTTGCCAAAAGTGTACTCTTGGAATACTTTTTGTGACTTTCCAAGCTTGAGTCCTCATATGCAACTATTATGCAAACATTATTGCTTTGGCAAGTGACCTTTACCATGGTTTGTTTTTTAATAGAGCAAGGTTATTGAATTTTCTAGATTTTTAGGGGGTTGTTGGTTTTTTCAGCAGTGGTTTCTATGACGATGTTACACAGAAGACATGAAGACTAATTGCTGGCAGTAAAAGCATCTGCAAGTGTTACTGGTGCTTTTCTGCATTTTAAAATGTCAGGAAATGAGACATTTAAATTTTTTTTAAAAATTTATTCATTAGCATTTCCTGAAACATGTTTGCTGTGGATGGCAGCTCATCTTTTCCAGTAAATGTGAGAACTGTGATTGTGTCCAGCTTTTCTTTTCCAGCTGTCACTAGCAGGGTGTCATAATATTTAGAGATACACTCTATACCTGTCAGAGTTTGTTACAGTTCAGTGATGCATGATGAAGTGTGAGGGACACAGTCTTCCTACACTACTCACAGTATAAATGCAGTGATGATACTTCACAATGACTCCTTGCTCAAGGTCAGGACAAAGAAACTCATCTGTGGTGCTCAGCAACTCACTTATTAATTGCTGAGTTCTAGAACTCAGGGCCAATTTCTTAAATATGCCTGTAATTTGATGGAAAGATTGCTGGGTGTTTATGAGAAATGCAACAAACTTTTGTAACAAGTGCAATTTTTCCATGCAAATTCTTTCAAAATGAACTGATTTAATAATCTGAAATTATTTCCTTGCTCAAATCCTTTGAAATGAAATACGATAGCATTAAGCTTTTGCTATTTTACCTGAGGATTAGTCCTGCTGGTATTTGAAGATATAACTGAAAATGTACCTCTGACTAATACTTATTCTGGTAATTTTTATAACACCTTGAAAAAAAATTAAAACTTGCTAGCTAAGGGATTATTATAAGCGTGTAAGAATAATATACACCTAACTCATTAGCCTTATTCTGTTTTGCTAAAATACGCAATTTTAAAGCTTTAACACCTCAGGTGCTCTTGGCTTATATTGTGAATGCCATTCAAATGCATGCTAGTGGGAGTTATTCCATTAGAATATTTGCATGTGCTACTTTTCCAGTTGCTAATTATCTAATAAAAAATACTTGCTAATTTACAGATGTTGTGTTGCTGCACTATTGTCCTGAACCTTTCTTTCTCCTACACTGTTCCCTTGAAATCATAGGGCCATAAAAGAGGTATGACTAATTGCATTACTAATGGCATATTGGGATGTTTAGATCCTTCAAAAGGCTTCTTTTTAGTTCTTTCATCCAAACAAATACATAAAACTATCTCAATTTTATGCTAAAGATCTACAACTCAGCAAACTTGAGCAACATTTTCTTTTTTTAAAAAAATGCTGTTCAAATCACACAATAGAAAAATTCCTTTACACAGAACAGTTTCATGTAGAAAGGGGTTTTGAAAACCTGAAAATTGTTACCAAAAAAACCACATTTAAATGACAATAAAAGTGAAAAAGTTTTGTACATTTTCTGAAGAGTACACGCCTTGGACAAGCTGTTCCACCAAGCTCCTGGGTACTATCTCTTCAAACCTGCAGATGAATCAGTGTAGCAGCTGCCCTGGTGCAACTGGGCTGAGGTGGCTGAGATCCTCTGAGTAGACTCTCTATTATTGTGTATCCTACTCAATTCCAAGTGTTAAAATTCATGGCATTTCTTGGGGGAATGAGGGGGTGTGACTCTCCTGATAGCTTTAGTCATCATCTGTCTCCTGTCTTGCATTGCAAGGTTTGAGAGGAAGACATCCTGTTTTTCTCACTGTTTTGGGGTAGAGTTTACTTGTTTGATTTGTTTTTTTTTTTGTTTGGGGTTTTGGGCTTTGTTTGTTTGTGGGGTTTTGTTTGTTTGTTGATTTTTTAACTATAGTGAGTATAAAAGAAGTGAGGCCAGACTGAAACATGCTGTACAGTCTAGTACATCTGCTGATTTAAAAAGAGCTTACCTGTGACTCATAAAGCCAGTTTGGTCAGCTTGTTTTCTGGGCACTCACATAGGACAGGAACAGGGAAATGTGACCTTACTTGCTATAGGTTTTGACTCCTCTTATATCACTTTAACCTCCAGGGCAATGATGTGTAGGAGACCAGAACTTCAGTTTCTAGCAAAGGCTCCCTTCATAGATTTGAGTGAAAAAGTAGTATCTATTTCTTTCTTACATAACAGAAAGAAGCCTGGATGCCATCGAAAGGCCTTGTGAAAAGGTCATTAAACAGGGTGATTTTGGTGTACTTTTGCTTTTGGCTGTAATGTAGGTTAGTTCATCTACACATCAATTGATATTGCTATGAGAAGTTTCTGAATAACTTAAAAATACACTACAGAAATTACAAAAATTGGTTTCAGGTGTACATTTTTCTGAAGAACTAAGAACTACTTTAAGCTCTTAAAATTTTATCCTTATCCTCAGCATTTGTCTTTATTGAAAAGCAGCCCAATGTCCATTATTCATTTTGCTTTTTAACGTTAAGACAGAAAACCTAAAGAGCTACAAAGGTGTGTAATATTAGGTCTGAAACTTAAAGTCCTACAGTAAAGCATGCAATAATTTAGAGAATGCATCCATAGCACACTTTCTTAAAAATTTTGTTGCAGTCCAATAATCAAGTTATGCTGTCTGCTCCTTTCCTTAAATATTTATCTGAAATATCTTTGGATGGATAATTGTAAAGGGATCAACAGAAGAGAGACAAGAATTTGTCTGAGGTTCGAAAAAGTGCTTATAAGAGGCTGAAGATCACAGTGTAGTTAACAGAATGAAGGTTAAGGTGAGCTGGTTAAAGTTTATCTCATCTTTAGAGAGAAAATTGCTAGCTCTAAGTTGAGTTCTTTAATGTAGCAGGAAATGGTATAGCAAGATCCTATAAAGAGAAATGGAATTTCTCAAAGGTTTCAGGAGTTCTCTATCACTAAATAAATGTTGTGTGGTTGATGCATAAACTACTGGGGGCAATTCTTTAAGGTATGTTACGGATCAAGTCAGACTGGATCATCCTAATGGCTCCTTGGTGGGCCATTGGTTTGGTCCTTCTCTAGGCATTGAAATGTCACCTCCTTCAAAAGTGTGCATCATTCTTCTTTTATGCACATACCCATCTATTCTTGCATTTTCTTAGTTTATGAGATCTGATGTGTCTGATCATGAGGTAGGACAGCAGCTGACAGGTCTCTATTACAGTTGTCATAGCTTACTTGAAAATAATTGCAAGTGCAAATAACTACAATAATTTTGTATAGCTTCCATTATGTTTCTAATCAGTACAGGCAAGTTTTTTTTCTGTTTTTCTGCCTTATTGTACCACATTACAACCTATTTTTCTTCAAACATCACACACTTTTGCAGTCCCATAGCTAAGGAAAATACTGAAATATATTAACAGTAGGTTGTCATTAGTTTGAGTTGGTCTCCTTCCATGAGTGAGCTATGTATTGGCTGCCAGGTTGTGTGAGGAGCAATTTCATTTTCATTGGTGTAACAAAAACCCTGTCATGCAATGACAATTACTGAGACCTGTATCCCATAAAATGTACTTCAATTTTTTTTCTCTTTCTGCACTGTTTAGGAACAACTTAGACCCCTTCAGCGCTTGGAGATTTACGCTGAAATTATTGCCACCAAATTATTCTTTTAAGTATAGATTGCAAATCCTTTAAAGCATTTATTTGAATTTGTGTCATATGCTGCAATTAACTTGCCATTACTTGCAGCTGCCCTTTCCAGTGAAAAGATTAGAAGATAGGAATTTATAATCAGGGGATCTCAACACAGCTGTCAGAAAATACTTGGGATCAGTACAAGTAGTCTCAAGGGACAACTTGAAAGGCAGATTTGAACTGTGAACTTCTGTGTCAGAATTTTGATTGCCAAGGACCCTTCTAGGTCACACAACAAGGATAATGAGACCTACAGTCTTAAATGCTCTTGGACAAAAGTTTATTATTACTACACAGAGAAATAGCCCAAATATGTCACAGTAGATTCATGGTTATTACTGACACAATGCATTAATGTTGGCAGTCACATGAAAAATGGCATGTATATAATAGTTTCATTTAGTATCACTTAAAGGTCTCTATTGCAAAGAGGCATGACCTGTCACTGATGTATGCTGCTGTAACAAAATATGAGAGTTACACCTTTCCTTTGACAAGTTTCAGATCACTCATCTACTGCACAAAATGAAAGGAATGTAGGAGAAGTCATAAAGAATTCAATTTGGCTTTGTGCTGTGTGTTCCTTATTTTAGAAATTTAGGTGATTTCCCCCAAAATAAAGAACATCAGGAGATTAGGTATTGTTCTTATCATAATTTAGAAAAACAACCCTTTGCCCATAATCAAAAGAGAAAGTAGCTTTAAAGTTCCTTGGGTTTTAACCTGTTCCTTTGTGATGGCCAAAGTTACTTTTTTTGAAATAACTTTCCCAAATGTAGTTCATTCTGAGATTCATCATTCAGAAATGTTGTACACCAAAATAAATATGTAATAAGAGAGTGTCTGTCTCTGCCATAGAAATGACAGAAACTAAAACAAATTATGGCTTTTCTGAAGGAAAGTAAAAGTTGTCTTCTCTAGTCTCTGTCTGCTGTTACCTTTGGAAAGAATCAATGTTTATGTTGCTGTCGAGGTGTTGTGACACGGTTTTCAAACTGACTAGAGTGTCATGGCATGGTGGTTGGGAAGAGAGTGAGTGTCACCAGCTTTCAAGAGGAATATGGAAAACAAGATTAGTGCCTCCATATAGTGCAGTGAATAACTTTGCTACAGCAGCTGATGCTAGGGAGATTGTGAGTTTGTGTTTTACCATAAACTCTGATACCTCTGAGGTGACAGCAAGTGATTTCAAGAATTCTATTTCTGCGATTTTTAAATCACTGAAGAAATGAAATAAGAAAAGACTGTGGAAGCTCTTGGAAAAAAAAAATCCAAACAATTGAAAAATTGCTTTACACTTAAAAGAGCAGCTGCAGTTTATTCTGAGAGTGAAATCTGTCAAGTTTGAGATTTTATTTCTAAAATGTGTTCAGAAGTGTAGCCCTGTTGAGGAGACCGTATTGACTGTGTAATTCAGGATGCAACAAAACAATGAAAGAAGAGTTTAATAAGGTGGAACTGATTGGGTTGGACATTTGTATACCTCTGTGAGTATTGTTTAATTGTCCATGAGATTGAGTTGTTAAATAAGCAGACTAATACAAACTGAGTAACACAAGAAAGAGAACTGAGATCAAAAAAATAATTTTGTTTCTAATATATAGTTCTTAATTATACTGTTCTACACGCAGTGCTGTATGCTTGAAAGCTTACAGTTCACATCTGTGTTGAAGGAAGAAAAATAAATGTTGTTTGTCAATATGTAAAATTTCACTTGGGCACATGCAATATGTGCTTGAATTTTAAGACATGGAACGGTTAAAAGATTGCTTGGTTGACATTATTGGTATGCCTGGAAGGTGTTATAGAGAAAAGTTTAGGTTGAATTTTTGATTTTATTTTACAAATATGGAGTGAGTGGCTGACTGAGAATTGGATGACCACATCAGGAATGCACACAGTATTGATTCTTCATTTAAGAATGATTGCCTGTCTTTTAGATGTAAATGTATCTGTTCTTTCTGGTCCAGCTGTGCCAGTGGAAAGGCTAGAATCCTGTTTCTAAGCCCAGCTGCTCCTCAGTGCTGTCTGTTGGGGATACCCTGCTCCCAGCTGTGCTGAGTGGGTTACCAGGGCTCACTTAGCCCATTTTAATCAGAATCAACTGGGCTTGCAAAGTACTGTGTAAGTGAGGCTAAGATGGGGCTAGTTATTTTTGGCGAAGAGGGGTCAGTTGATCGAGTTGGCTTTCACCATGCCTGGAAAAAGTGGCTGCTACCTTTAACTTGTCATTACTTGTTGATTCCACCCAACTTAGTGACTCCTCAAGATGACCCTGGGCAGCAGCTGGTTGTTGTGCTGTAGGGAGACTTCTTTAAACTGTGTTGGCACTGACCAACCTCACGTATCCCCATGAGAAGTTTGATAGCTACAAGGGTGTTCCACAAAGTGTTTGTGCAATGGTGTTTGCATGGTCTGGAAAGGTGGTGGCATAGTCGTGGTTGTTGTTCATCTGCAAGATTGGACAGTAAGTGGGGAAAAAAGAAATCATTCTTGGTTTGCTTCTGTCTGTTTGCATGTCAATGACATGAAATGGAAAGATGGAAATGAAGAAATTTCATTTACCTTGTTTCCAAGGTGGCTTCTGTGCTTTCTGCAGTCAGCATTTTCTTAAAGACCCTTTTTTCCTAGAAGGTCTACGTAACTTTGTGAATTTTGTAGTTTGCAATTTGGGCTGTATTAGGGGCAAACTGTTGGATGGTTGTGAGAAAAAATGGCTAAAAAGTAGTTCACTTGGAAGCATTTTTGTAATGGTTGGTTCTTCACTGAGTAGTGAAGTGAAGCAAGTGTAAAAGATAATGAACTTCAGCTGAATAGCACCTGAGCATTAAAGAAGTGTTCCTCTGGGAACAGTGTTGACTAAATTTTAGAAACAGATTTCTAAATAGCTGATTTGATGAAATGCTCTGTACTTCAGTGTTTTCTGGTGAGCTGGATATGATACTTGGAGGAGCTACACAGTATTCCGGATTTATGAGAATTGATGTGGGATGTCTGCTGTAAGAGTGACATTTCATGTAATTTAACACTCACAAATTTCTTCACAAGTGTCCCTTTGTAGGCTAACATACAATAAAAGTAATTTAATTTGTTAATCATGAAAACAGCTGTTTCATCAAGTCACCGTATTTTGAATTCTACCAGCATTAACAAGCAATGAAAATGCCTTTCAAGTAGAAACTCTGCAGGATTCTAAGTTAACAGAAAGACATCTATGGTTTACATCAAGGAGGATCTGATTCATTGCCATTAGCATTTTACCAATACACTGTACAAGATGAACGGATTCTTAAAGCTACCAGAGAGCACTGGATGTGTTGGCACTGATATTTGTGGGAATGAAAAGTCAGAATGAGTTGGAGTTAAATATCTGTGGTGCACTAGTCAGATTAATCATGTGAGTTTACTTTGACAAACTATGAGATGCTGGGGAAAAATTTTACTATGAGGAGTTTGTTCTCTCTGCCCTCCTTGGGACTGTTGGATGTGATGGGTTGTGCTGTAATCACTCTGAAACCTCAGGATACATTTGAATTTAATTACATTGCAAAGCTGTAAAATTCATAGCTTTAAAAATAATTATTTAAAATTCAGTAAATTCAGATGAAATGACAGCTGCTCTTCAGCTGTTAGAATGAGTTCATTAAGTTATCAAAATCAGGCATGTGTATTTTGCATAAATCAGGTAAAACTGTAAATTCAAAAATGTTAACATAATTTTTCTGACAGAAAAGTATCATAGAGTATAAGTAATGACATTCATAATAAAATGTGGTATTTGGGAAGGCCTTTTAGGGGACAGATTTTCACCTGCTTTTCACCCTTAGACACTATCACACATTTCCAGTTTTTCCCTACCTCTTTGTTGGAGTTGATTCTGGCTCTGGCTGAGAGAAGGCAAAATATCCTCATATACCAGGAGAGTGAGCTACAAGCTGCACTGAATTTACTCTCCAAGAGAATGCTTCATACTTCTCTTGGCAACCATCAACAGCCACACTTTAAAATGCTGCCTGAGCTCCAGAGGATCCTTGATACCAGTCTTATCTAAGAGAAATGTCTGCTACCATGGTCTTGAACTTCCTCAAGTATTGTGCACTCCAAAAGTGCAAATTTTGCTCTGCCTAGTGACATGTAGTTTTAATAGAAGCAAAGAAAATCAGAATCTCTTATTTAAGGAATATTACAGCAATATAGTAATAAATTCAAGAGGGATATGTATTAAGATTTCTGGAAGATTATGTATTATCTCCTGGATAGACATTTGAGAGTCTCTTGGCACACCTGTCTGGAAAGAAAGTTGTGTGAAAAATAAAGTGGAATTTGTAACAGACAAGTGAACCGAGTGACCATTTTGTTTTGCAAAATAATCTACAATGAGAGAGGAGTCATCATGACATGAAGGACTCGTGGCATTCTGCCACTGTTGTGCTGCTGAGCACAGGTGCTAAAGAGAGAGTTTAATGCAGACCCATATGTTATAAGACCTCAAAAGACTCAAGGAACCTTGTTCCAAAGCTGAGAGCTCCTGAATGTAGGTTGCTCAAGCTCCTACATAATTCATGTCCTTTATATTGGTGTTAAGACAGTCTTTTATAACCTGATCACAGATTTTAACTTTTTTTCTCAGGAAAAAGCAGAAGTCATAATATCACTATCCCCCTTGCCAAATTTCTAGTTTATCTCTAAGGTATTAAAGTACAGGATCCTCTTTGACTATAAAAATAGGTTGTTTCTAATGTGCAGGTAAAATGTGTATTCATAATTCCTAGGAAAAAAGAATGCATTTTATCTGAAGTGTATGCACTCTTGGAAAAAATTCACTTTGAAGTGTTAAATGTGGAAAAAATCTACCTTAATTAAAATTTGATGAAATTATGGGGAATAGAAAGCTTTCTTTCCTTGCAGTAAGAAAAATCAAATGATGATACATCATTTTACTTTGGAAAAAGTAGTTAGAGACTGTAACTGACCACTCAGAGCATACAAGATCAAGGCTTTTTACATTATGCAGGAAAATGGTTGAGTGCTACTTTTTAATATAATTTTTTTAACTCTACTTTCATTTGTGGAAGTAACTTACTAAAAATACCACAATTAACTAAATTTTTTTAGATGCAGCATTACCTTTGTATACAGTAACTATCTATCACTTTTATCAAGTACACATATCAGTTTTGGTAATTTTTCTGCAAAATTAACAAAATAGCTCATATTTCCAGTTTCTGAAGCAATTGCTGCTTATGGGTTATGAGAATAGAAAATATCAAATTCTGATGCAGACCAATAATATAAGAAAGCTGAATCAAATTTGCAAGTTGTGATATGATTTATCTATTTTAATCCTTGTGGACTCATCCACTTTTAAGAGGGCTGAACCCATTTCAGGCTGACACTTGAAAATCAAAATAAAGCATTAGAATAGATTATTAAATCCCAATAGAAAATGAGATGAGTCAGACAAGAATTTGGCTGCTGCTCTGCTCTGTAAAGTTCTACAAAGGGGACAATGTGAAGACTGAAGAGTGAAATTTTGGGGTGGTTTATTAGCTTGCAGATTTCTGTCAGTACAGAATGCTTTGAAAGGTGTCACACCATCCGTGTGCCTTCACTAATGAGAGAGAGCCCATCAACTCTTCTAGCCAGAAGGAACATCTTGCCAAATTACCTTGCACAGGTCTTGCAGTGGGTTGCTGGTAATGTGCCAGGTATTAATTTTTTCTTGCTGAACAGTGATTTTCTTCCTGCAATTCTCAATACCATGTAAAATACTGTTACTAAAACTACTTCTTAAAGGCTTACAGAACATTTTAAGAAGTTTCTTTTGATATCCAAGATCTCAGGAAACTGTAACTTCATAAAGAATGGATATCACTGGTTAGTGGACTGACAGATAACATTCCAGAGGGAGATTCACATCTTCCCACAATAGCCATGAAAGTGGTTTCTTTCTCTCTCTCTTGCTCCTGTTGACATCTGTGGGTATCTGCAGTTTGGTCTCAGTGGCAACAGACAAAATTAGTGACCATTTGTAAAATGTGTGAATGTGTAGTTAGGCCAGTATTGACGACAGTGTTTCTCAGGTTACATATTCATTTTTAAATGAATTCTGTATTGACTGCCCACCTCTAGCAGAAGAGTACAATTCCCTGGTGCCCAGAAGGTCTGTTCCTCTTGCTTGGCTATGCAGCTGAATTAATTCAGTGTCTGTGGGTGAGGAACACTTTCCTGCCTTACTGGAACAGAGAACCAGAGCTTTTCTGGCAATCTGAAGAAGAAATCTGCAGCTTTTGTGAAAACACAGGGCCATGAGTAGAAGCAGGTTCTTCCCTCTGGGATCAAACCCTGTTGTGCTGGACTGTGGGACTGTATCAGGGGCCACCTGGAATCCCAAGTGACCTTCTGGATTTGACCATGCTGTTTACTTCTTGAGAGCAATGTAGCTCTTGTGGTTCCTTGCTGTGGTAAATTATTTGGCCAGAAAACAAAAACCAAACAGAAATAAAAGTGAAAAAAAAAAAAAAAAAAAGAGAGAGAGGGAGAAAGAGGTGGGATACAGAGAATAACCTTGGCTTTTGGTCCCAAACTGGAAACCAGTGCTCCAGGCTCAGTAACACAAAACATATGCTATTCTTCCTGCAATAGGAATTCTTTACTTAATACTTTACTTTTTGGTAGAATTTTCTTTAGTGGTGACTGTTTGTTGTAGATGTAAAAAGGCAAAATAAAATTATGCAACATTTAGGAATTGTACCTCAGCCAAAGTGGCTTACATTCATTTGAAACATCATCTGTCTCAGTAATTAGAATACTTACAGTTAACAGGGACCTGGCCCAAACTATTTGGTTTTGGACTGTGTTCTGTTTAAGCATCTGCCCTTGAGTTAATTTTCTTAAATTTCTCAGTATGTTCTAGCTGTGGTCTGCATATTTAATTCCTCTTGGATATTTTGATACCATTATGGATGCATGATGTTTTCATACTGAAAAAATCTTGATAATTTCTGTGTGGATAGAGTATAGAACTATAGTATTTTCCATTTCTTATTTTTATTTCTGCAAAAGTTATATTTCTAAAAAAAATGTAAAACCTTTAGGATGTGGGTGAAAGAGTCCTATTTTTACCTCAGTGATTTTCTAAGGTAAAAAAAAAGCATTATAAAAGTGGGAAATTCTGTGAGAGTAGGAGTAATAAATATTAAGCTAGAGTAGCAGGAAATTATATTAATTTTGTTATTTTAAAGTATGACCATTGTGGTTCACTTACAGTATTTTAAGGGCATGTGTTGGGACTCGTTTGATATATTTGCCTAATGTTATTTTGTGAATTATTTTGCTGATACGTCCATTTGTATTCTTACTGAAGAAGAGATGCAGAAATTCTGGTTTAGAATATTGAAATATTTAAGAGCATTGAGATAAGTGTCACTTTGGGAACTTTTCTGGGCATCAGTCTCTCACAATCAAAGTAATACAAAAATATTTACAGAATTTTATGTCCAGAAGTTGAAAAAAATCAACATTTTTAAGATTAAGTAATAAATAGAGGGAAAATTTTCAGTAGTTTTTGGGTTCATTTTGGATTTCCTCTCATTCTTCATGGATAAGAAGGAAAAGAAAAAAATATTTAAAGAACAGAGCTTTGGTGATGTCAGTGGAGGAACTGTGACAGAAAATTGACATAAGACATTTGACCTTGTACCATACATAACTGTAATATCCCTATAATGTGTGCCTATATCTACATCTGTGTGTATATATTTGTCATACACAAAAGGGTCTTTTTTTTTTCCTCCAAGAGAGTCACAACATCATATAGAAATTAAGAGAAGTAAGAATTTTGTGTGTGTCACTTTTCAATCAATTATCTCAAACTTCTGCACAAAAATGAGAGCTACCATTCCAGGCAGAGCTGGAGAAAACAAGGTCTGGGGTGTTCATACCACACTGCAGTTCACAGCTTCAGTCTGGGCAGAGAGAGGGGTAAAAACTCTGCTTCTCTTATTTCCACTCTACTGTCAGCTCTGACAAATGCCATTTAGTGTTTTCCTGTTACGAGGTCACTGCTAATGACACCTGAAATGTAGATGTGAAGTGAAAGTGTGAAAAATGCTTAATAGCTGTTTTGTCAGGGAAAAGTTATACATAAAACCACTTTGTACTTTTTATTGGAACAATTCAGCTATTAAAGCATATTTAACAATTCCAATTTTTTGATGCGTGGTATGCCGTAATTACCATCAATTTTTATTATTTTTGGCAAATGATCATTGCTGTGCTCAGAGGACTTCACCTAGACAGATTTTCCCATTTCATGCAGCATAAAAGCAGTTTTTTAGCTCTTCTAGCAGTGCTTTGTTCAATTCACCATATTAAGCAGTGACCTATTAACTAGATGGTTCAAAGGCTTAGCAATACATGTGTTTGGATTTAGATTGGCTTCCACTGTCCTAGAAGTTAAGCTCAGTCGTTTAGAGCTCCTAGAAATCATCCTGGAACAGTGAATTTAATTTACTGGTTAGTAAGAAAATAGTATGTAGAAAATCTTACAGTTGAGTACCCTTAAACCCAGTGGAGTTACTGCCCCATACTAAGGAATCCTTAGCCATATCACATTTTAGATCCAGTCATCAAGCTTTGGCTTGCTAGTTCATATTCTTCTGACAGAACTGAGTGACTGGTGTGAAATATTTAGCAGTTGCCCAAACCATCATCTTTTGCATAAAAAAAATAAGTATGTTTTAATTTTATTTGTATCACATTCGACCACTGCATTGCTTTTGCCTTCCTTATGTAGTCATGACAGCAGAGGAAGACGTTTAGAGTAAATGAAGATACTTCTAGGCTACTTAAAAATATTATAGTTCTTTCTGATCTTGGTGCTCTTTGTTACCAAGTGGTGCAGTGAACAATGTGCTGTGTTAGGCACAGCTCAGTAGTGGAAACAACAATATATCAGCCAAAATTCATCCGGCTTCCCTTGGCCTTGGGTGGCACTGGGGACGCCCATGGTTCTTTTGTCAGTAATGGGTCTTCATAAGTGGATCTGGTCTTCAGATTCCCAAAGGATGATTTTGTCCCCTGTGCCTGCTTATCCAGATGATGTCTGAGACTTCCAGGAGCTCTGTCATTGTCTGGCTTGTGGCTAAAGGATGTGCTCTTGGCTGTGCTCCAAGATAATCCATTCAGTTGCTCGATGTCCTGTAGCCTGGGGATGAGGAGAAGGTGACTCCACCAAGTAATGAAGGCTCTATTCTTATTGGCTGGATGGCAGTTCTGTACAATAATAAAATAAAGTAATTAATGTGTCTTAATTATAGTCCTCTTTAAAAACCCATTGCCTTAGCATATTTTTCCAATAATGTGCAACTGAAAAACCAAATCCAGAAAATATACAGATGCAACTTTGTTAATTATTCATACACACATTTTAAGTGCAGTTTGGATAAGGTACAAAAACAGAGAAAGTACTGAGCACTTTTTTCTCCTATTCAATGACTTGTTAGATTTTTTTCAAAGATTCTTTTTCACATTGTATTGTTTTGAGGATCATGAAGACCACCATTACCTATCTGCAAATTACACTGGAAAATGCTGATTTCTTTTAATTGCAACTAACTTGTCATCAGTAAAAGTAGCAAAGATTTTGAAAGGTATGAGCCTTATCTTCCCTAAGTTGGTGATAACCAATCTTTCTGTCCAGAAGAGATTTTAAGAAGCCTTAGTATTTGGCATGTCATTTAATTTCATAGATCAGAAAGCAGGTAATTGTAGACTTCCATTCTTTTTCTTCCAAAATTGAGGGGGAAAAAAAAATGTAAATGATTTAGAAGCAATTAGCTACATGCATATTGTCCTGGCAAACCATTCTATCCCTTTGCTATGTAAATTTTGAGGCAAGCTTGATTTATCTGTCTCGTTGATATGGAACAGGGGAAAACCAAGGCTGCCCTTCTAAACTGATGTAGGTTGCTTTCCATTCTAATTTTATTGTTATAGAAAAATAAGACAATTACAAAATCAGTTTTAGTCAATAACAGAGTAATCGCATCCTAAAATGGTATTATTATTTATTCATGCTTAGTTAAATATAACTGTAACATGAAATAAATGATTATCTGTTTTGGATATAATTTCATCATAAGGCCTTTGAAGGTCATTTGGACTACACAACTAATTAATGTTTTATTTCCAGCCTTCCTTAATTATTCTTGCCAGATGGTCCTTTATTTGTGTTATTGCTTGGAGTTTCCAGCTGAGGTTGTTTGATTGTTGAAGAAAAATATGTGATGGCACCATAAGATAACTGTAATTGAATTGTTAGGTATGTTAGAACATTCAAGCCTTCTGTCCCTGCTTTAGCCACATCTGGGAAATAAGTTTGTTAACAAAGTGCTTTGGCACCTCATTGAATACTTGATGTGATATATGAAAATGTTTAGAGCAAGCTCAATTAGCATAAAAGCCTGTAGAAAAAGAACTCTGGTAGCTTCTCATTCATTTATGAATTACAAAATCTTCTGGGAAAAATGCACAAATGGGTAAATTACCAGGTGGTTGGTTTTGTTTAGGCTTTTGTTTGGTGGAGTTTGTTAGCGTCTGACTTTCTTTTCACACATCTGGACAATATTGCTTTTGTGTTTATAACAAAACAGTAAATAACAAAAACCAAAATAATGTGATGAAAGCGTAGTTATAATATTTGGCTATTAGGTTGACTTTGGTAAATAACATCTCAGGATTCTGAGGAGTGCTTGTTTCTAAGGGGGTTAGGTACAACACTACCAGATTCCAGATTTAGGACCAGGAATGTAAATGCAGCATTTACAGGAAACTTTTTTGTTTTAATCAGTCATCAACCTTGTTTGCATTGTACTAGTAAATAAGTATCACACTCTTTGTTTTAAAGTCCCATGGTGCCAGGTTCTATATAGCAACAAATAAACATGCATTTTCTTAAAAAGCAGAGGAAATGAGAGGAAAAATGGTGCATGATAGTACACAAATGCACTATTTTGTTCCAAATATTTGTTTCATCTCTTTTCCAGCCATTCTTTTCACCATTTGTCTATAATCATTGCAGGAAGCAGTTTAGGGAAATGGAGATGAGTTTACAGAAGATATTGAATATTTTTTTATAGATATGTGTGTCAGGGGTAGCTGGGAAGAAAGAACTGAGGTATTTGTGTGGGAAATTGATAAATGGATGAATAAGAAAGGTACTGACACAAAGGTTCAAGATCAGAAGGAAAAATTGGCTCATCTAGAAAGCGAAAAGTGAGGTGTATCTTTGTTTCATTCATAGCTGTGTCCTTCAAGACACTTGGGTAAAATGTTCTGTTAAAAAAAAAAAAAAGACTACAAATCAGGAATTGCAAGAAAAAGCTTACCATAACAGTGGATAAGAGTTTATTGAATCAGAATAGTTTAGAGATGACTTTCCTCTGTTGTTTTATTTTGTGTTAACTATCATATTAGAAAACACTCTGAAAGAAAACTATCATTCTGGTTGTGGAAATTAGTTCCCACTGTTGAAAATATGGGTGTGCTATACCAAGTTTCACCAATCTAGCACAGCATTTCGAAATATTGGTAAATTTTTGTGTTGCCTCTTGCTACTGGACTATGTGTTTAGCAACACAGTGTATCTCCTTAGCAAATCCTCCCTCATTTGAGGAGTTGTTTAGCTGAGCAGAGAAATCTTCTCCCCATCAGCCAGTAACAGAGATCTATCCCTCTGATACCTCCTCAGCCAGTACCAGAGATGTGTGTTCTTGGCTTCTGAGTGCTCTGAACGTAAAACTCTCTTTGGGTGTTGGGGGAGATGGGAAGCAGCTGCTGCCTTTCAGAGCACAAATGTAGGGCTTTCAGGATGGAGCCCACAACACAATACAGATGCATCGAATTAAGGCTCTGCCCACTGGTGTTTGCTGCTTCCTCTGCAGTTCCAGAGTTTTGTGCTTTAACTCGTTCGGTTGTTAAAATGTTATAAATATGCATTTTCTGAATTGCTGCTCTGAAAAGTGAGGCCCCGGAGCTGGTGGTAACATCTCTACAGCAGTGGTGGAGTGAGTGGGCACTTCTGTCAGCTGCGGGAGATCTGCCCATTCATATTTAAATCCAGTCCTTGTGCCAGAACTGAACAGCAAACTGTTCACAAGCTCATCTTCTCCAGTGCTTAGCATGCAAGTCTCTGAGCCACCAACAAAAGAGACACATGAATTTCTATAACAACCATTTAAACCCACCAGAAACTGCTTTTAGCCACTGGTTACCAAATAAACACAATAGGCAAAAGAAGGAAGAGTACCAGGGGGATTTCATCTTTGTAATTTTAAAACTCTTTTCAGTTTTAGATATTTTCTTTTTATCAGTTCATCATTTCTCTGCTTTCCACTTCACTCTCTTAATTATACATATCAAATTGCCCAAACAATATTGCTTGGTATTTTTAGGACTCTATATGAACTTTCACTCCCTTTCCCTCTTTTTATCTGGTGTTACAAAATAATAAATTGATGCCCCCAAGTTCCATAAGCTGCCTTGTCATCCATGTACTGAACTCTGCAGCTTTACAGACAGTCTTTTCCAAAGTCTCCCAAGAGGTTCTGCATTTTGCTGTTTGCACTCAGTGCAGCAGGAAGGAGGGTGGCCAGCTGGGAAGAGAGACAAACCATAACAGAAGTGAGCTGACCTCTGACTCCAGGATCTGTGTGAATGGGAGGTTGGTCCCGGACGGTCTCTTACCACAGCAGGATATCCCAGTGTGAAATGCCAGCATGAAATTACTAATTATCCTGCTTTTTAACTTCAGGATGTGCTGCTGACTGTGTATTTTTGTAATGTCACCATAGTACTACAGAAATATTTGCAGGAAGAGGTATTATCTTGCCATCGTGACATTAAATTGTATCAGACCAATTCAGCAATCTTTTGTAACGCTTGTTTTAATACCTCTGCCTTTTATAGGGATTTATAAAAATGCTGTGCAGGAAAAAAAAAGAAGTTTCCAAGCAATAGATTAAGTGGATTTTTTAACCTTATTGTGTAAACCTCTAAATGCTTCGACATTACATATGGTTTCTCATGGTGTAGAAGATCAATATTAGTGTTTCTTTGTGCCCACAATGCAAGATGTATTACTCAAGGTACATGACATACTACCTCACCAAAGTACCCGCTGAGATTTGTAGGTGGTGTTGGGTTACAACTGTTTTTTTCCTGGAGGCGAAAATTGCCTAAATCTTGGCTCTCACTGTTCTGTTTTTTCCCTCATTATATATTTAAGAGAGTCAAATCATTCATCATTCTCAATTACTGGGATATAATTCACTGCATGCAATGTGAGCTACAGACCAGATGCCTGGAAATTCCTGCACTGACCAATAATCTTAGGTCCCAGTACACATTCTGGTTTTAATACAACAGTAACATGTTTGTTTCCTATTGAATTATTTGCAGAAGATGCATCCCTGATCAAAGCTTTGTCAGGCAGGTGGTTATCAGAATGGGACACAATCAGGGAGACTCAGAGCAATATAAACATTCTGAGCTCTGTTCCTTTTAACAGCCCATAAAATGCCAATAACATTTAAAAGGAATAACTTGATTTTGTTAAAGGGCAGGATCTGTCATGGGAACTTGAGGCTGCAAGGTGTTTAAATGAATGTCTCATAGTGGACTGAAAGTCCTGCCCTCACTACCACGGGTACTAGGGTAAAAGGTGCTTCGATTTTACAAGTGTTTCAGTCTGTCCATGTTCTCCTCTGCTGTTGCATAAAATAATGTATGTTTCACAGTTTAGTGCAGTAAATTCATTAGAGTTAAGAGAGAGACATCACACAAAATTCAAAACAATCTCTGTGTGAACAACCTGTTGTAGTTTTGATTTTTTTTATTTGCTGTACCTTCACATATTTTGTGCCAATTCTTGAATAATGGAAGCAAATACAAGGTACTAAAGGAGTTTAAAGGCTGGGGGTTTCTTCAGACAATGAAGTCTCAATAGCTGGTGGAAAGATACAATGAAGTGTCACTATCAAGAGGTCAATATTCACAGCATTTTTGCTTTTTTAAATATGAATCTGTAGCATCAGCTAGATTTGTGTCCAGCAGAGCATTTAAATGGAATAGTTTTTGAAGAGCTAAGAGGGAAGGTGTTCTGTTGAGTAAGGCCACACCTTGAGTGCTGTGTTCAGTTTTGGGCCACACATTTCTAAAAATACATTGAGGTGCTGGAACATGTCCAGAGAAGGGCAGTGGAGCTGGGGAAGGGTCTGGAGCTCAAATCTGAGGAGTGGCTGAGGGGGCTGGGGTTGTTTAGCCTGGAGAATGGGATGCTCAGGGGGAACCTTATTGTTCTCTGCAAGGCCCAGACAGGAGGGTGGAGTGAGGTGGGTGTTGGTCTCTTCTGCCATGTCTCAAGTGAAAGGATGAGAGGAAATGGCCTGAAGTTGCAGCAGGGAAGCTTCAGATTAGATATTATGATTTTTTTTTCTCACTGAATGAGAAGTCAGACACTGAGATAAGTTGCCCAGGGCAGTGGTGGAGTCACTGTCTCTGGAAGTGTTCAAGAGGCATCTTAGGAGTGTGGTTTAGGGAAAATTAGGCAGTGCTGGGTTCATATTGGTATGAAATGATCTTGGTCTCCAAGATCACCAACCTTGGTGATTCTGTGATAAGATCGTGGTGGTGTGGGAATCAATACTGCTCATTCAGCTCAGCACACCAGTGACCTTGTTATCCCAGTTTTCTGGGAAAGTATTATCAGAAATGAATTTTAAGGACTGATGGGAAGTTTTGAATGGGTGAAGTTTTTTGGGTAGCCTAAGGGATAGTGTAGGGGAAGGTGCAAATGGTCTTATTTCAGAAAGCAGCATTAATGATTCAGTACCCATAATGATAACATATGAAAAGTGCAAGATAGGAGAGAAGAAATTTCAAGGGGTTTTGAAATTGAAGGCAAGTAAAAGGTACTCGAAATGGTAGGGAAACCGAGGAACCAGGTGTTAAGTAAAAGATGATATGATCAAAGTGATGACAAGATAATGATCTCTCCAGAAATGCCTTGAATAGATGTAAGTGGGCCAGGATTGCATTTGTTAAGGCAGCTGAGAGAACTGCAGTGATGGAGTTAAAAGCTGCTGACCACATTAGTGAGAAACAGAATTGTGAGAGTTATTAAATATGCTCACACAGTTTGGTGGTTGTGTTTTAATCTGTGTTGCTGGTATTTGCAAAGCTAGAACTCGGCTCATCTAATTATTCCAGTCCTTTTTAATTACTGCTCTGTGAAATACTGAAATTGTCAATTTTGTTGTTGTTCATTGACACTCCTAGAAACGGAGAAGAAATTTATTCGGGTCAGCCCAAGTGATTTTTTTTTTTTCTCTTGGATTCTCACTTTTATAAGCTATCAGGGGAAATTAAATGCAAAGTTTAACATGACATGTATTTTTAATAAAGGCAAAGAAAACTAGAAAATGAAAAATTAGAATCTTACACTTCAGTGCAATTCACTGTCTAGAAGATGATTTTTTATTAAGTCATGTGCCTTTTTTAATTTTTAAGACTGATGCATGAGTAAGATAGATAGAAAACCACAAATGGAATTATTCCTCTGTCTTATCTGGAGCAGCATGCCCTGATTACTCAGTTAGTACTTTCTGGAGCATCACACCCTCTGAGCCTGTCTTGTTAATGGTTCTCACTGGGGGTAAATATTATCTGGATCAAATAGCAGCAAATGAGGACTACTGCTTTCAGCAGCAGGCAGTCATGCGAAGTTCCTTTTTTTTTTTTTGTGCCAAAGAATAATTTAATTATAGATATGAATTGGAATGGCTTAAAGAGGAGAGAGAGTAAAATCTCAAGCTAGCCGAATTATAAAGAAAAAAAAAATTAAAAAGTAACTGGGAAAATTATGGGGTGATTGTACTAGCAGGTTTCTTCATGCTTTGTTGTGTTTTTAAATCTAAAATTGGTGATGGCTGAGAGGCACTTCTAGAAGTTCACATAGAACAGGAGCTGGATTCAGGCATTTTGACTTGCCCTGTAGAGAAATTTGCCTTTTTATATAAAATACAAAGGAAATACATATGTTTTTTAAAAGAAGGCTCTATGGCCAAGTTCATGAACATGAAGGAGCCTGATGTAGTTAGTTTCCATATATGAGGAAAATATGATTAAACAGAAATGGAAGAACTTGAGTTACTTTTGAACAGGACATTTTGGCTCAATGTCTAGTTTCCAGTTGTCCCCTAAAGGTGATGATTTGCAGACAGCCCTTGTTCCCTCTGGCCTGTATAATTTCTGTCATATGAGTGTGGTGCTTTGACTTTATTTAGTTTAAGTGAAGAATGTATGGAACAGCACAGCCTTTCCCTGTCCTCCTGCTGCAGACTCTGCACGTTTTTCTGTCTCAGCTACTCTAGAAGTTTAAGTATTTCCAAGTATCTACAGGAAATTTGAGGATGTAAATGCTATCAGGACTGAATAGTGATGATACAGGAAAAATAAAGTCCTATTCAATTCGTATAGTGAAGTGAGATATCAAAAAGCCCCAAACCCTCAGTTTTCACTTGCTTAGTCAATGCCTTTCCCAACAGTCATTCTATCTTTTCTCCCCCTTTAGTGGAAGGTCATGTGCTTTATAACAAAACAGAAAATCTTTTATAGTATTTGCTTGTGTTCAAAAAGAAATCAAACCCCTGAGACTGCAGTGGGCTTCACTGGGAGATGTGTAAGAGTGAGGATTAAACAAATTGAAGAAGATCTTCAGGTTTTCTTTAGGAAAGCTGTGATGAGTTCACCTGTGGGTTGTTTTTCCTAGATAGTGTATAATGAAAATCAAACTCGTTTATGTTAATATCTGTAATACTGAAATTAACTTTGAATATTACCCTGATCTAATGTTACATTTAGCTGTTATATTTAACCTGAGATCTGATGGAGAAAATAAGAAGTGTTAAAGTAATGTAAATTCAATTTCCAGACCTTTGTTAGTCTTCACTTATCAGGGGTTCCTGATTATTCTTAAATACCAATGGAAGGGCTTAAAGTAATTTCATATCATATATAAAATACTTCTGAATGATTACTTCAAAGGTTTGGTAGCATATATTAAGTATACGTGTAAAAATAATTTCCTTTATAAGGGAATAGTATAAGTTTTCCACTTAAACCAAAATGAGAAATGATACAATTATATTTGCAATGAATAATAAGTTTTGCTTCTCAATTTTAAAATTAATTATGTGCATTTCAATGTTACTTGTATTTTTTTAAGACTTATGAGGAAATTTATGATGATGACTATAATAATGAATAACCACTTTATATAGACACACATAAAATTCCTTTAAGTATTGTAATTAAACATTTAAAGGTACACACTTCCTGCTCAATCTTTTGCATATCACATGGACAGAGTAATTAATGAATAAGGAAGTTGATAATTGAATCATATGATGCTTATCTGAAGCTTTCTAAGTTGTGGCCTCAGGTGCTAGATACCCCAAACATTCTCTTCCTAAAGCAATGATGTTTATACCATTGTGTTGTGAGCCAGCCTTATCATGCATTTTCTGAAATCTGGAAAGCCTGAGGTCCTTAAAATTGTTCAGCAACTCACTTCCTTCTAGAGGAGTAGGGAGGTAATTCCTATTTACCAGATTAGATTTAACTTTTCACCTCCTGTAACAAGTACAGAGATATTGTGGCTGTGGAAGAAGTAGATATGGAATGTATTTTCTTCAGGAAACAGTCAAGGAAAGCTGGAGGAGGCAGCAGCTGCATTGCAAAAGAGGATCACAGTCTTGGAAAATTGGGGAAATATGTATTGATGGCAAAGTGTAGTGAATATTAAACTGATTAAAAGTTAAGATGGGGGGATGGAGGAAGCAGGATCTTGATCTATGGATAAATAAGACCTGTAGCAGGTTTGAAGTACTTCTTCCACTCTGCTTGATTTTAGCCATGTTTCATGAGACTCCTATGTAACTTCTGAGCTCTGCAATTCAAAGTGCAGTCTGGTTTTAGGAAAACCAGAGAACAATATTGCATGAAATATCTTCCATGGTGTTTTTATAATCCATAACTGTATATCAAATGTCCTTAGAAAAACAGGGTCATGAATCCAGATCTTGCTGTTCTGAAGCTGTGACTGGTTCAGGAGACATAACCATAATATTTATTCTTTGTATTATCTAGCCATGGTCCAGACTGGGTTACATTGTTTTCTTTAAATGAACATCCTTAGTTTCTCTTTGAGACTTTAAGGGTAATTTTGAAAGGATTTTCTTTCCTCCCCCCTCAAGGGTCTAGTGGAACCCATCAGATACAAAATATGATGTCACCAGGAAAGAGAGCATACAGTGTGGGCTCTGCTTTCATCAGTGTGCTGATGACCTGGGGCTCTGGGATTTATTTTCATTAAACTTTATCAGTAGAAAGTCTCTTTTGTCTCTGCCTTCACAGAGTGTCTGTAAAATTGGATTTGGATGACAATGAGCTGGTTAATGCTCTGTCTAGGAAAGGCAGCCATTGCTTGCTTGGGAACTTGAGATCCATCCTTATCTGTAAGGATCTTCATGAGAGATTCAGTTTGTTCTCTGATTAGAGCTCCAATATGCTTGGTGGAGTTTTGACTTGCTTTTGGGTAGATATCCAAAGCTTTAACACTGCAATTTGTACTTTGCCACACCAATACAAGTTTCTGTAGCTTCTCTTGGTTACTACAGGGACCTTACCTGTTGTTTTCCCTGGGGCCAGAGGGATCACTCAGTTATTGCTGCACAGGCAGAGTGCAACCATGTGGCTGTCACACAGGTTAAGGTGGTGTTAGACACTGAGTCTTCCTGCAGTCTCTGGGCTTTTCAGGTGTTTTTTCAGTTGTTGGGTTTGGGGGTTTTTTGGTAGAAGTACAGGGTCTGCAGTGGATACTTAAGTCTTATATGATTTTGGTCCTGTTATCTCCACAGATCTTTTTGTAGCCTGTTGTTCCTCCTGGCTCTACTTTAAATATCTTTGTTGAGGCAAGGGAATGTTCTCAGTGGAAGAATGATGATTGTTTAAGACATAAATCATAATCTGTCTCTCCTCTTTTTAAGACAGGCTGCGCTTTCCCGTTAACTCCTACATAAAAGGCTGTTTTTTCTTTAATATTTTGTGTGTATTTCCCTCAGGAAAACAGTTTGTAGTAGACCTGGATGTTGTAGGTTTTTTGTTTTCTAAATGGTCTTTGTCTTATATTTTACCACAACAATTTTTAATAAAGTTTTAAGATACATTTTACTTGCTTTGCTCTGTCAGCACAATACCTGGGAGGCATCCAGATTTACACCCTGTGATTCTAAGCTCACACAAAGTAAAAAGCATCCAAAACTATACAGATAATCAGTGCTATGATATTTTAGCGGTGTTCTGAAGTGACATGAAATCAACATTTCCTAACTGGACATCACAACCTTTTTTTTTTCCTCTACAACCAATTCTATTTCAATGAGCAGAATATCTGCAAACACACACTTCAGTTGCAGTAGCACCAAGCCCAAATCTGCTCACATTGTAAAATGAGATGAGTAATTTGGCCTCAACTAAGTCAACCATAAGAACAAATTACTGGGTCATATTATATTTTTTTTTTTCTTCCATGTAGTGTCTTGGGCTCTGCGTTTCCATAATCCACCTGTGCTGCAGGTGGCTGTTGCTTCTGTTAAGAATAGATTTTTCTTTATTTATTTAAAATTTATTTTACTTTTAAAGTACAGATCCCAGCTCAAGATGAAGATACTATCAAGCACAGGAGATTAAGTTTCAGGCTTTACAGTGCATATAATTTAAACTTGCATGGACTTAAGGACTTCAATACAGGTTCTTTACTGCACTGAGGATGTGCTCTGCAGCATGGAAAGGAGTTTTGTGAGGATAACAGTTTGCATTCCCAGTTCCTGCAAACCTGGGGCTGCATCATGCACATATGGAGCAAATAGGAAGCAAGAAGATGATAGATGACCCACTTATTTTAGCAGCTGCCACCCAGTTCCTACCTTCTTTTTATAATATTTAGATATTTGAAGAAATATTGGAAGTACAAGTATACTGTGTTTTATTGTAAGGTAGAATCTTCAGCTACTGGAATTTATTAGAAAAGGAGATGTCTTTTGTTCCAGTCCATGTATTTTGGAAGGGATAGGCATGCTCAGGAGTGTATAAAAAATAGGGATTGATCTGTAGACAAATAATTGTCTTTTACCACAATGAAAGCAACAGCTTTAAGGTAGAGAGAAATAAGGGCAAGAAGATGTGTGAGTGAGCTATCATCCTCTAATTTAATTTAGTGTGGTCAAATATTAACTGTTGAATGAAAACTGACACAGCATAGATTTATCAGATGAGGCTGCAAAGTACATTGCAGAATGTTTTTGAAGCTAATGGAATTTTCTTAATATATGCCTTTGTGTTAAAATATTGAATTTTAAATATTTATTTCTTCTTGCTGTTCCACCACGTAGTTTGCAAGTTGTCAACATTTTCTTTAGAATCAGTCAACAATTAGTTTTATCAAAGTAAATATTTACAAAATATTTACTTTTTAAAATTGCTAAACTTTATTTTCAAATAAACATGAAGGATTTGAATGTTTATTTTAATACTTAGTTTTGTAACTAATTTATAAACATTTAACAATACTATTTGATAAAAATACATGCTAGCACCTAATGTCAGTACAACACATCTGTGTGTGTGCTACTACTTGGTGGTCTGGCATTCTTGTGAGGTGATATACTTCTAGAAGTAACTTAGCACTTGTGTTCATGTTAATTACAATTATTTTCTTTCCTGTTTGATTCCTAGAATTTTTAGTTTTTATTGCAATTAGCTCAAGGCCAGCCCTGTAGTACCTTGGCTTCTGACTAAATCAGGCATCACAAATAATGTACCAACCCCTACATGCTCCTAATTTTCTGAAGTTGGGCATCAAAACTCCTCATGCAGCTAATCTGATTGATGAACGTGTGCCCCCATGCACAGATGAGTGGGGAGTAAGGTTTAACTGAGATTAGAGATAGCCAAAAGGAAGTGCTGTGCAGAGTTTAATCCTATTACTGCCACACCTGTTTACCAGATAATTTTATAAGAGTTAGAAACTGCAAGCTGCAGTAAAAGATTTTTTTTTAAATACTATACAATTAATTTGTTTAATAAACAGGATCACTATAATCTAAAATAATTCCTTTCTTGACATAGCAATCATTAATTACAGAAGTCTTTGTGGTCTTGTACAAATACCAGGAATAGCTTAAAATGAGTCCTTAAAATATCAGATCTAAAAAGTTTCTTTTGTCATGGAGATGACTTCCATTTAAACCATGCCTTTGAGAAATGCCTCTACAAGGTTTCTAGCTTAATGAAATAGCTGAGAAAATATCTGGCTGTTTACTTTGGAAGCTGGCATGTACATTTTTATTTAATCTCTCTGCAACTAGGACAGAAGTTATCCAGACAAGATTCTGGAATATTTGCAAGCGCAGTACCTACTGATACAAAATCTGCTGAAAGGGAACTTTCTGTCGGTTTTCACAGCCTGATTTTAAACAAAATCCTACATTTCTTTTTTGCCCTTCAGTGAGGGACTTTGGTAAGGCAGTGAAGCTAAGAGCCTAATATTATACATTTGTCTGTGAAAATGAAATTTAACACACACATTTGCCTAATACATAACACGGCATAAAAAGAGGAAAAAATGCAGACAGATGTTTTTCTACTCTGTTGTATATAGCCATGCACATTGTAGTGGTATTAGTGGTAGTGAGGCTTGCTGGTTTAAATTGTTTATTCTGTGTATATTAATCTGGGGACTGATCAGTGGCACTCATGTTCAAGCAAAGAGGAAATTTTGAGTAGAGTAAGAATTCCCAAATGTGTACATTTACTATGTTTTCATAGTCTCTACAATTATTCTGCTGTAAGAAAAAGCAGAAGGAGTTTCTTCTGAACAGTCCTTAGGTACAATGTGTGTTAAATTTACTTTTTTAGCTACGGTGTACTTTGATGCTTTCATGAGTCAGTTCTGGTAACTCTGCCAACCTGTTGTCCATTTACTAACAGTGATGCTTAATCCTGTGATATTCACCTGTTTTCTAGGATTTATACTGGGAGCTCCTTCAGGAAGGCCTTTTTTAATTCTGTGTCTGTAAGACACTTGGTGCTGAGGACATTAAATTGGGCAGTTTAAGTGGTACTTAAAGATGCTGCCATTATAATGCTGTGTCTCACTAGGGATGTTTAATTTGTGGACGTTTGATATTCAGAGTTGCACTTCAGCTGGTGTTTCCATTATTTTCACTTATAAAAGCTTGAGTTGCTAATCAGACAGACATGATTTTATAATAATGATTTTGTAATAATTGCCCTTAAAATGAGGTCTGCTTGATTTTTTTTTTTTTAAGGATTGAAATTTTGTTCTTGACTATGAAATGTGAATGCCTTTTTCTATTTTAGTTGAAGGTGTGACGAACTACTTGAAATAAGTCATCTGTCCTTGCAAAGATGTTTGACAGCTGTATATAACCAGACACAGATTTGCACAGTGAGTGCAACAGTCAGATGTTCTGCAGGAGTGGTGAATAAGGGGCTATTTCAGCCTTTCTTTGTAGCACTGCTCACATGCAGCAGTGTCATTGGCAGGCATAACATTTTTGTAATTCCATGAACTCGGTGTCTCGAGAGTGTGAGTAAGCCCTAGGACACAGAACTAGTTTGTCTTCTTTGTCTTAAACTTACCCAGTGATCTGACCAGTGAGCTGATGATCAACTAAGACAGTAAAAGGTTTGGCGTTTTTGTGTGATCAGTGTGTGTATTTCAAAGGAAAACACATGGCCCACCATCTCCTGCTAGCTCATTCAAGTGAGGAATGCTTCTGCATGTGATTCTTAGTAACTGAGGATAGCACAATGCTGCTTTGTTCAGGGTGGGAACACACACCCCGTGTAAATGTGTGAAACAAACCATGCTGATTGTTTAGCAAGACTTAAACATGCAAAAATTGTTATATGACTCCAAAATGCATCCCAGGGATTCACCCACATAGTCTTTTGTCACCTTTGTTCACAATTATAAAATATACATAAAACTGTTTCTTGCTTTCAAAATACTTCAATTTGCTTTGTAAAGAAATGTAGTAGGCTGGTGTCCTGCTGGTGGGTGGAAGTGCATCCTGTAGCTGCTTCTGAACCTGAGGATGGATTTCCTTAAAAGCAGCTTATTACAATAAAATATTAGAAAACTGTCAGGTACATACAATTGTACAATAGTCCAGATGGTAAACAGAACCAAAACACAAGATAGAGAAGGAAGTTAGTATTTGTTGAAAAGCCTTTATTCTTTCACTTGTTATACCCAGGTAAAAACTTGACTGACAATCAATTCAGAAGCCCATGGAATATTTTCACCAGAGGTCATAGGTTACCTCTGATGATATATCCTTGAACTGTTCTTCCCAACTCATAAATACATCTTATTTAGCAGAATGGAAAGAGTTACTGATTGGCAAAACATTATTTTAGAACTAGAACTTTTAAACTGTGTCTAGTGTTAGTTTCCATTAGAAAATCTGAAGCAAGTGACAAAGGTTGCTTTTGTAGCTGCATTTGACCTGTTGGTATCTTACATTTTAAAGCTGGGGTTCTTTTTAATAATTAGTTTTTAAAATCTATTGCATAGATTAGTTGGAAGATGACTTCTTTCTATTTATGTAGCTTATGACTTCATGTTACCATTAGTCTTCAAATAAGATCATGTAATTTTTTTTTTATTCTGGGGGTTTATAGGAGTACAGATGTGACTTTAAAAGTCTCCATGCTAGGGAAGATACTGTTTCATATCAGAATATTAGATTATTATTATTATCAGCATATTCTGATTCATATCAGAATCTTACTTCATTTAATCTCACTTGTTATATCAAAATACTAGAAAACCCTTAAACTTACATCAATGTGGAACTGTTCAGAATTTGTACATGGTATTGAAGACATGGTATTGAAAACATACCTTTGCAGAGATGTTTTGGTTTTTGTTTTTTTTTTAAACAAATTGTATCATCCCTTATTTTCAGAATTTCAGGTAATGATTCAACAGATAAGTCTAAATAAGTTGAGTTAGCAGGGACCCACATGGATCATTGAGTCCAGCTCCTGGCCCTGCACAGGACCATCCCCAAGAATCACCACTTGCCTGAGATAGATGTATATATATATAAATAATGTCTGCCTATATATCATAAAGTAAATCCTGTTCATAGCTGTGCTTCATTCTTCTGATGGTTCTTTATTTCAGGCATGGTTCATGAATTCATCAAGACTAACATTTTCCTCAGAGCTGGTTGCTGTAGCACTATTTATATAGTCCTGTAGTGTAATTTTAGCTCACTTAATAACTTTCCCTTAGGAAGTATGATCAAAGTGCTTTGTGCCTTTAGTTATTGTCAGTAACCAGGACAGTTTCTAGTGGAGTCTTTGGGAAGGGATGATTTATGATGTTTTGCTGGAGGCCACACAGGGTATCTTTGTCTCTTGAGACTTGGGGAACTCCCTCTTTGCTTAAGACAATTTCTGAGTCTCATACTTTATTAACATCTGCATGTATTCACTCTATCAGTATCTGGAGTTAAGTAACGTGACAAAAGCTCTTTGTGTTTTTTTCTATTTTCTTCTAATTGTTTGTTCTAATAAACTAACTTTTGGTGTAAAAAATGAACAAGAAGATTCAGAAGTTAATGAGTCTAAAGAAACATCTGTTAGAAGGACTTTCATTACCATGCATTTCCAGGGAAATCAGAACATAAGGCAGGACAGCTGATGAAGAGCCTGTTTGGCTTAAGCAAATGAATAATGTGGCCCAGGACAGAGGATCAGCTTTTCAGTCAGATCCTAATAAGCAATGCATTGTTTTTGGTAGTTAACCCCAGATGCTAAGCTGGTGTCAACTGCATTGTTCTGTCCTTTTTCTCATGCCAATGTAATATGTTCATCCTGGCAGGATCCACTTTCCTCGTTATTTTTTCAAGGCACCATACCCAGAACATTTTATCCAATGGGCTTAAAAAATACCTGTCCCCTGTCTAGAATCTAAAATGATTTCAAGTCTAAAATGAAATCTCTTAAATCAACTTTATGCCATACTGTAAAAGAAAAGGGTGGTGTCTTCTATATTTAAAAAAAAAAATCTCAGGTTTTTTTATGTGTAATGTATCTTTTTATTTCTCCCTCTCTCCCTTTATGAAACTATTAAAAAGTTAAAACTGCCTTTTCTACAAGGGTTATAGACATACAAAATAAGCTTTTATACAACAGGCACTCAGGCGAAAAAAAAAAATGCAACAATACTTCTCACAGAGTGAAACTTAAAGCACATTTATTAACCACTCAGGCCCAAATTTACTGTTCTGCAGCCAGTACTTTTATTCTGAAATGGCAAACAACATATAATGAAATGAACATATGTAATTATAACAAAGGGATGAGTCACTCCTGAAGTTCTCATTGATGCTCATCCTCCCTTTACATCACTGATTGATTTAAACACCTCTTTATTAACACAGAGATGCTGAGTTTATGAAAATTGGTCAAATACTTTTAAATGAGACTAGACATGGCATGAGACATTTGATAGAACTAATACAAACAAGTTTACAACCTGAGCACTCTGAAGGGAGGTTGTGGTGTGGTTTTAAATCAATCTGGTCCTGGGGAGGTGGGGAAGAATGGTGTCTATAAAATAATTTTTCTCCAGAATTTGGAATAAGGGGACACTTAAAGTGATATCTTGGAAAGTTTATGGGGTGTTTTTAAAAACATAAAGCCAGCCTGTGTGTATGTAAATTGACTTGATATCTTTTGGCTGTAGCTGGTTCTATAAGGTGAAAAGATGATGGGAGGTGGAGAAAAATGTGCCAAAGAAGGGGATATTGGAAAAATCTCTCTGTATGGCAGCCCAGTGTTATCTGTAATGATGCCTGTGGTGTGGAAAGCAGCAGAATATGGATCCTTTTCTGTACAAACTGACAGCTGGGGTGTGTTGCAGTATTCCTCACTGCCTGATGCCTCCCCCAGCTCTCATGGCTCTCCTGATCCACTCCAGCCTCAAGTTCCAACCTTGAACAACATGCTCCTATCTTGCTCCTGAGCATAAATATTCATTTAGTGCTAAACATGTGTTTCTTTCTTTGTCACTGGATAGAGTAAAACTGTTCCTATTTGTTCTGAAGTTGCTTTAGCATAACCTGGCTCAGTGCTTATAATTTCTTTTTGATCAGTCTGATCCGTTTTGCATCAATTCAACAGAATTTAATTTGGTCCTCAATATTAGAGGCATCAAACTCAGTTTCCAGGGCATGCAGAGCAATTAAAATGGGAGTTTTCAGGACAATTATTTCTTGATATTTTTCTGCTCTGCTGTATAACAGATGATATAACCCAGCACTCTGCATGTTCATTTTGACTTATATATAATTATTAAATCTTAAAGTAATTTTAAATATGAATCTCAAAACTATTGTATGCTCATGCTGAAAAAAATGTTTGGTTATTAAAATGATATTTTTTTTGCATTAGATCCAATTCTATTTTCCATAGTTTTAAAAGTTGCTATTGCTTTTCTAATTCCTGAATTTATTTTCCCTCTTTTGTTCAAAGGATTACTTAATGGGAATAGTGACCATGTAGTCAATTTACTCCCTCCTAAAATAAATCTTGAGCGTATATTTTAATGAGTTTAAAGAAATGTTGATATTCATCATGAAGGAGCAGAAGCAGACCATTAATATTTTAAGAGAAGAGTTATTTTTGAAACTGAATCTGTCAAAATTTCAAATTTTGATGAAGGACTTTTAAAATTCAATCTCATGAGTTACAAGGCTCCTGCAGTTGCATTTTCCTTCTGCAGTAGTTTTCAGTTTGGGAATCTGGTTATTGGCTTATAACAGAGTCCAAATTCAGTATTATATTTAAAATTCAATATTGATGAATACTTATTTAGCTCTATCAGTACAATAAATAGATTTGGGTAATGGCTACCATCACACTTTATAATAAAATAACATCTATCTTATGTTTTCAATGTTTTCAAGAAATTATATAAACATAGTGTGTCAGTATGTGGAACTTTTGATGATGTATTTTACCTGAGTACCTTCTTGGTAACTTAGCAAATTGCTGATACAGGGATAGTTCATTGTGTTTTGAATTCCAAATTGTCCTTTAAAGGCAGCAAATAAAGATCTTGGGAAGGCAAAGGGAAATGAATCAATACTTCTACTCTTGGAAAAGCACAGAGACAGCACCAGATTTCTTTTTTACCAACCCAGAACCTTCAGGGAGATTCTGGGTCCAGAAAATATAGCAGTTGAGCAGTAATGGTAATTACTACTTCTGTTTTAGTTTGGAGTAAAATTAGTTCTGCAGTTATAGGAAAAAGCATTTAATGGATGTTAGTAATTTACAGTCTGTTGTCTGTGTATGGGGGTTTTGTTTGGCTGCACTTTTTTTTTTATCCCGATACCACCTTTTTTTGGTAGTAAATTGGAATTCTCTTACAAATAGACATTATTCCTTTGAGGTTAGTAGTTCAGGCACTTATACCTAAAGAGATTTTCATCCTCTTTACTGTCACTTTGTGGCAATGTTCAGTATATTTGGTAATGGTATTTTCTGAAGGCTGACTGAGAATTGTAACAGGAGCTGCATTATATAGCTAAATGCTTCTTTTTAAATTTTTTTTTAAATGCCTGAATGCCTCATTCAGATTATCTTTTACTCTTCATCAAAAATTAAAAATTATAATATAAACTCTCTGGACCATAAACCCCTCTTTCCTCTGTTTGCACAGCAGCTAATGCAGAGAAGTCCTGGCTCATGGCTTTTAAGCAATAAACTGTGTATAAAAATAATAATACAATTAAATTCAACTTTCCAGCAAATGGATGATGTGCAGTCAACATCCGTGAGGAGGGGCTTTGTTAACAGACATGTTAGGTGAAATGGAAATTACTTTCATTTTGTTAGAACTGTGTTTCTCTTGCCTTCACACTTTGCTTCCCATTTTCCTACTGCTGTTGAGGCAAAGCTAATGAAAAAGAACAAATTATAATATACAGTGGAGATCAGCAGAAATTGTAATCATTAGGCTTTGCCAAAATAAAAAGCACTGACCTGTTATTGGAGACTTAGTCTATTTCTTTTTCTAATGCCTTTGTGTCAGTTCTCCAGTTTTTGAATAGTAGGAAGATGCTGCTCCTACTTTTACAAATATTCACTTTTTATATGCTACTTTTACAAATACTCACTTTTTAAAAAAATTTGCAAATATGTGAGCGAGGAATGCCTCTGTGGGTTGTTGTCCTTTGCTGCTCTGAATTCTTTTGAATTACTACATTTCACAAAAATTACTCTAGAGTCTGTGTAAATAAATACTGATTGTCCCACAAAATGGATGGTACAAGGGCATGCCATCCATGTTACTGTTACTGAAGTTGTTCACACATCACTATAATTTGAATATAATTCTAGTATTTCTCCCCTTTCAACTTGTTCCAGTATTTCTCCCTCAACAACTTGTGGGCACCTGCAACTACTTCATGGCAGAGTTCACACCCATTCCCAAAGTTAAGGCAGATGCAAATCAATCTTTTTCTTAGAATTAGGGTTTAAGCCAGTCCCCTGCTTTTGTGTAACATGTCCTAAAATAAGGAGGCCTTCAATTTGATTGCATCTCTTTGGCCTGCTGATGCAGCACTGTCCCTTGATAGGCACATGTGCACTGTGCTTAGTTCAGTGTCTAAAAGCAATGTTTGGTATCAAAAGAATCTTATTTCTCAGTTGCATATAAAAACTGTCATTTTTTCATCCCTGCAAGCAGTAAATTCTAACATATAAGCCTTTATTTGTTGTTTTGCTGTAGCTAGGATGCTGAGGGATCATCCACTGAGACCTCTCTCCATTAGGAATTTGCTGGTGGTAATACACAGGATGGAAAAACTCTGATTCTGAACCACTGGCTCAGAGATAATCAGCAGGCAGATCAAAAACTTGCAGAATAAATTGGAGAAGAGCAGCAGTATGCTGAGCTGTTATCAAAAGCCACGGACCCTGAGTAAATGTTTCACAGGATAATGTCAGAGGCAAGGCTCGTGTCACGTTTAAGAACATGTCCCAGTTGGCTTCTCTGGCCTGTGAGTGCCAGATTTTAAATGCTTGTAGTTTTTTTAAGCGTTCGCTATAAAAATTGGTGAGGAGGTTTTTACTCATCCCATGATATTATGTTTGCCTTTTATATGCAGGGAAAGTAGGACTAGCTTGTCTTCCCTATTTGCATAGGAATTCTTCTCTGCTTGTGCTAGTTGTAGGTTCGTATCTGTGGCAGTACATTAATACCTGAGATCCTTGTTCTTCAGCTAAATTGCTTTTTAGCCCCCTTTTTGGCTTTACACTTTGTGCTACTTTAATATAGAGACATCTACATGTACATGTACATTTAATCTTATTTTAGCATTCCATTAAAATCCACATAGTTTAGCCCCACCACACCTAGGCAGAAACAAAATTAAATTTCCTAACATCTTCTTTTCTTCAGAGAGTTAGTGCTGTGTGTGTGTATCTCTTTGCATTGAGGAATATTTACTGCTCTGGTATGGCCTGCATATAGATGCTGGAAAAATCTTGCCATTTTAGAATTCCTCTGTATATTTTCAGTGTTTTTATTTTGTGTTTGAAAATTATCCATGAAGAAGAAAATATTATGATTTTTTATAACATATATTTATTTTCTCACAGTAGTTGAAGGAAAAGAATGGGAAATTTTAGCTTTTCTATTTTTGTTTATTAATCTTATGAAGATGAGTAAGTCTCCTATGTTTTTGTTCTGGCTTGTTCACCACCAGCATGGTCCAACAGGCAGCTCCCAAGTGGGATCAAACACACGATGCTCTTCTTTTTGCTGAACCAAACCAAGGAGTGTGCCACCACTGAGTGCACAGCGGATGCTCTTCTTTTTGTCTCTACTCCAAAATTGAGGGAATATTTGCTGAACCAAACCAAGGAGTGTGCCACCACTGAGTGCACAGCTTGTATCATCCATAAAGGCCTGAAGCTGTGTCAGGGAATGTTTGGGTTGGATATTAGGAAAAGCTCCTTCACCCAAAGTGTGGCTGAGCACTGGAACACCTCCCAAGGGAAGTGGCCACAGCCCCAGGGCTGCCAGAGTTCAAGGACAGTTTGGAAAACAGGCACGTGGTGGATTCTTGGGGCTGTCCTCTGCAGGGTCAGGAGTCAGAATCAATGATCTTTGTTGGTCTCTTCCAACTTGGGATATTCTGGGATTGTGTGATTCTACCCCTGCTGCCTCTGCATCATGGCTGTGAGGGCACTGTCGGGAGGTGGAGGTGTGAAGGAGCGCAGGAAGGGCTGTTCCTACACCATTTCTGAAGGAAAGAGCAAAACCATCCCAAATCTGCCCCTTCTGAGGGAGAAGAGACAGGGAGGAGACATCATGGCAGAAGCCCAGGTTGCTCTGGTATCTGCATGGAAGGGAGGGCAGGAGGGACAGCTCGAGGACAGAGGGAAGGGCTCCTGCCCCTCGAGTTCCCCATGGCTGCAGAGCTGTGCTTGGGCTCCTCCCTGCAGTCTGCTCCATCAGGGCTGTTAGCTGAGGTCTTGCTACCCATGGACTCTGTTACAATATTGAATATGTCTTAAATCAGCTGTTATAGTACTGGGCAGCTGAGAAATAACCCTGTAAACATTTTCCATTCATTTTTTATTTGTTATTGCTTTTGTTTTGCTGAAACATTCTCGTGGTTATAATATTTCTTGTTGTGTTGGGGTTCTTTTATTAATTTTTCTATCATTTCTCTTCTTCATAGCATTCCCCAATGATTGTATTCACAGTAGTGTGGTGTAATAAAAATGTGCAATATTGTACAGATTAGTATGTGCAATTTTCATTGATAATAATAATAATGAATTAATAATTTTTCTATTTCTCTAGCTCTCTAGATTTGAAATGTTTTAAAATATTTTAAGTGTGCTCTTTGGATAGACTGTAAATATTTTTTTTAATGTGGCATGAAATACTTCCATAACGTATAAGCAGAAATGTTTTCTAGTTTAATATTAAAATGGAGATAAAAATAAGCCTCACAGAATGATACAACAGAACTGAATTAAATCCCCAAAGTGAGCACGATCAGACAGAAGGGTGAAATGTCAGACCTGGTGTAACCCACTTCATTATGCCTCGTTTTCACAGCGCTCACACAACAGTGGATGATCTTAAACATGGTAATTGAATAATTATGACTCAGGATGTTCTGCCTTAGGGCATAGTTTCTGCTTTTCCTGATGTGGCAAATAATGTACCGTGTCATTTTGCATTAGCAAACACAGCAGCCAAGCTCTCTGCACGGGTACAATTGTCTGAGGCACCAAGCTAAAGCACAGCCCTCCAAAACCACCTCTGTGGAAATCCAGATATTTAAGGAGGCTTTCACGTATCCTAAGTCTGGCTGATGTCTGCAAAGTTCTGCATCATATAGCCTTGGGGTTTTTTAGCAGAAATAGCAATATGCCCACAAGTAATGCCCAGTTGTTTGAGGAGTTTGTGGCAACTTGGTGTGCAGGTTGGTTTGTTAACGTGGCTAAAAATTGGACCTTTGATTAGAATTGTATGAAACTGTTGAAAAAGCATGCTGTATTGAGCCGTGTATATATATATATATAGTAGTATCATTGGTGACATTTCTCTCATATAAATTTTCTTTGAGAAATGCAGCTGAAATGGATGGCCCACATTGGGGTGGTAGATAGAGGTTTACTCTTTGAAAGGTAAATATAACTTATGTCCAGGTGAAGTGGTGTTAGAGGTCCTTTTTGCCTATAGTAAACTGCAGGTCCAGCCTCTATTTTTGGTTCATCACAGCTTGATTCTTCTGCACTGCTGGTGAGTTTGCCAATGGCAGCTGAGGTGATGTGAAATGAGTTTGCTTCTGGACAAGGTGTGCCCCAGGAGAGAAAACCCAAAGAGCTGCTTTGTGCAGCTGAGTCACAACTACCAATCTGCATTTGGTATGTTGAAGGGCCAAAATGTTGTCTGGAAATAAAAGATTAGCAAAAGAATCCCAGAGTAAATTCAGTAAACTGTGTGTTATCTCTCATCATGGCTGTGTTTTACTTCACATAATTCCGTTTTGTTTATTCTCTGCTTAAAAATTCATGTAATTCTTTGATGTACAGTAGGATCAGAAACATTTCTGAATGACTTCAAGCTATGTATAGAATTAGTA
Source organism: Pyrgilauda ruficollis (assembly GCF_017590135.1). Taxonomy (NCBI): domain Eukaryota; kingdom Metazoa; phylum Chordata; class Aves; order Passeriformes; family Passeridae; genus Pyrgilauda; species Pyrgilauda ruficollis. Next base: position 7,123,440 of record NW_024513654.1, on the reverse strand, counting down.
AAATCCTTGAAATTATGGCAATGATCCCTACACTAAGTGTTTCTCATTATTTGTTACTAAAGCTAAATAGCATATTTTTCAAAAATACTACTTTATCTAAATGTCAGCTTTGTATGAGAAATGAGATATTTCAGAGAAGCTTTCCAATGAGTGAATGAAAAATGGAATTATTTTGCTTTGGGCCATGTGAGCATTGATCTCTGAAATGTTCAGAAGGTGCTGCAATTCCAGGTAGCTCTCTGTTGTGTATTTTGACACTCTTTTCAGAAGAGGAAACTGGCTTACAGGTCTCTTGGCTTGTCCAGCAGTCAGCAGCCAGCATGATTCTTCAGTTCACTTTCCAGCTGTATTAGAAAGTCCTCATCACTCAGCTGTGAAAGCCTAATATGCATTGGAATTAAATAGAATACATGAAATTTGGGATACCTATATGCATGTAAATTATTTGCATTCATTCTGTGTAAGCCTTACTTTAACTTGCTGAAGAAAATCATGTTTTGTATGTTTGTACTAGCTCAGTCTCTGAAACAACCCACTGTACACTGTGGGAAAGAAAATGCCATCCTTTCCTACTTGTAGTTGCAGTAAATGCTGGTATAATTATTACATGGGCTGGTGTGGCTGCTTAAATAACTGTATTCATATATACGTTTTACATTAGGCTGAATACAGGGAATTTTAAAATATTTTAGTTACTCCAAATCAATCTATTTATATATGCAATACAGGTAGTAGATGAAAATGTAAAGAAATAATATTATTTTATGAGACTTAACTGTGTTTTATCCACTCCTAAATACTGCAGAGTGTTCCTTTATGCAAATCCCTCTAACTAGTTAAATATTTTGTTGTGTTAATGCTCAAGAGAGAGGGAATCAAACTGTAGAATAAAATCCACTTGTCTCCACGTTGTCTATGCATGACTGAAGGCAAAAATATTTTCAGACACAGAACTTTAAATGTATCAGAAAAACAAAGCAGAATTTCTCATTAAAGGAGAACTAAACAAGGGGGATTTTTCATTGACAAGGTATGGATGCCATCCTGGTTTAGCATAACTGGGACCTCGTCAGTCTGAGTGCTGTCAACTCATTCTCAGTGTGGGTCACGCCGTGATTCCTGTTTTCTGAAAACTCTGAAGGACCTGATTAGGGAAGGACCTGATCTCTGCTGGGTATGTAAGTGGTTTAGCATGCAGGGACTTAATAATAATAATTGAGATGCTTAGAGCTGCAGTAAGCCTTGATTCATTGAATATAAGTGAAGAAAAGAGGAGTAAGTAGCTCAAGCTGTGTTTCAGCATCTGTGAATTCCAATGACTTTTCTCTTTTCTCTGGACTAATTCAGGTACAAACCATTCATTTCTGAGCACTAAACCATATAACCTGTATTTTTGTAATCAAGCCAGAATTTTAAAAATAAAAACATATTTTTAAAACCATGCTGGAGCATGTGTAAACTGATTGTCAGAAATAGTGGGTTTTCAAAAAGAGACGTATTTTATTTTCAGCAGAGGAAGAGATATGACAGACAAGAAGACAATTTAGAATGTATATTTTAGAAATTTGGACTCTGATACCAACTGATGTAATAGAGAAAAACATAAATAGTCACAAATTGTTTTAATTGGTATATTCACAGTATATCTAAAATGTTGGTACAGCCTAAGGGAGGATTTTTGGATGTGACTGGTGCCAATTGCAAAGAAAATTTGATAAATCACAATTTTCATATATTGCACCTTTTATTGCACTTGCGTTTAAAAAACCGTGTTTAAGAACTGTTGACATCTTTTGCCTTTAAAGTTGCAGAAAATTAGGTCAAAATTTCCCTCCATCAAAAACTTAGAAACTCAGAAATGACTTTTGCCTGTAGGACAGGAATGAAAGCGTGTTATTTTAAAGGCCAGTGAAATATAACTGCAAGACAACTTTTACTGTTGAAATCATAAGACTCATTCATCAGAATTCAAATGGAAATGAATCAAAATGCTGATAAATTAGAAAAAAAGGCAAATATTCAAATCCTCTTTAAAAATTCAATAATTTTCTAATAAGGCTGTATTCTTACAATCAATAATTTGTAAGTGCATGGGCATCCCTGTGTGAAACCAAATTTATTTGTGCTGTTTGCCCACCTTTTGTGTTTGAGCACAGACAAAGCAGCAAATGTCAAACAGCCACTTAGGAGTTCTTATATAGAGTGGATTTTTGTATTTGTATCATGGATGTTGGCAATTGTCATAAAACAAAAATATTAGAACTTTTTCTAATTCCTCTGAGTATTCATAAAATGTTGAAGAAATTACCTGTGGGGATAATAGGATTCTTTGAATCTTGAACCAGGTAGAATTTTGGAAAAATTAATATAATCAATCACCAGAAAAATCCAAATTATTTGTAGGGACCTGTTTGGAGCTACTTACCCAGGTAAAAGTAGCTGCTGTGTATCGACCCTCAAAAATGGCCATACAGGACATGAAGGACAAGATGTGGTTGATGTAATCTGTGTATGTTTTTAATTTGGTAGCATAGTTTAGTAATCCTCTGAGTGGGACTGTTCAGTCTCCCTTTGCCCGTCATCAAGGTGTCTTTGCTGCTGGATTTTCATGCTGCCTTCTCCTAATACAAATGTTAGGGTTGCACATAAGAAAATGACAGCTGATGCTTGGTCTTTCAGCCCTGTATCCCAGCACTGCCAAGCTGCCTGTTTCTGTATAAACTGGGTTTTCCACACTAGTATGAACTGTGGGCATAAAGAATGGCTATATTGAGCAATCGAAGCAAGATTTCCTACTCCATGGGAAGCTCCAAACCCCCTCCTAAACTGGTGAGGAAAAACATCCTTCTCTTCTCCTGATGGCCTTAGCTGAGAGTTTGGAACCTATTAGCAGTGCACAAGATCCCCAGTGCCAAATCTGGATAGTTTAAGCATTGAGCACTGGTGGAGAAAGTTCTGCACAGGTGCAGAGAAACTGCAACGGGGGCACTGTCCAGAAATTTCTCCTGAAGTACCTTCAATGGCTTCTGCAGCCACCTCATTTATGTGTGGCAGGGAAGGATCAGAGAATCCTTTCAGGTCATCACATCCCAGCACTGCTCTTGTACTTCACACCTTTGTGGTCTTTCAGCTCACTTTCACTGACAGGAGTCTGAACTTTGCTTCACAGAAAGGAGCTGCCTCCTCTGCAGTGTCCCAGGCTTCCCTGCTGTCATTTGGCATTTTGAACCTGTGCTAGAGCTAATATTGAGTGGGATCCTTACCCAGATGAAAATAGAGAAGGTTTGCTGGTCCTCAGTTAAATAGGAGAGAGAATATAAATGTTTCCCTGCAGAGGTGAATATCATCTTGAATTCATATTTGTTGGTTAAAACATATCTATTTAAATGACAAAGTTCATATAATCAAGAAATATCTTCTTCCATGTTATTAATCAACCAACCACCACAGCCCCAAGTAAGAAAGTCAAAACTCACGTTGAAGGGTTTGAGCATTACATTTTAGAATACTTCCCTCCATTCCAAATAAGTAGGGAAAATTAATTAGCCAAATCATCATTGTCATGCTCTTTTTAAGGAGCTCCTGAGGGCAAGTCCTTGCTTTGCATGCACTGTGATAAATATAGGTCTGCTGAGGAAAATCATTGAGATATGTGGCACCTTTAACTCATAGATAATATCTTTGTTTCCTTTTGTCTCACAGTTAAGGATGTTACTGGCTTTTTTTCTTGGTAAATAAATTTCAATTAATGAAATTCCAGCTGTCTCACATATTATGGTGGTGGAGATTTGAAAGCATTTAGCAGATGCCCATATAAAAAAAAACCTATTAACGCATAGCAGGTTCCCTGACATTTTAAACCAGTCCAGCTGGAAACAATAGCAGAAAACAAGTCCACATTGTTGAAAAATTTAGAGCTCTGTCTAATGCAGGTAAAGAATTCCTATGCAGAAAGTAATGTACTGTTGCAGAATATAAAAATGTCTGATGCTTTCAGTTTTTTAAGAGGACCATTATATTTTGTTGTGTTTATTTACTCTTTATACAAACTGTACAAGATTGTATATAAAAAAAACGAGCCAAATAAGATTCCAGATAAAAGATAATTGTCTCTTAAGTTTTTTCTCCAACTAATCACTCCTAATATCATGTAAGAGTTTCTAAAAAGTAGCAGTCAGAAATTCTGATAATTTATTTGTCCCTAGGCATTTTAATCTGATACAATTATTTAAAAAACCCTTTAAGACTGCCATAAAAATCCTATTAGTAGTTCACTACTTAAAATCCTACCAGTAAAGTCAAGCCTGGGGAGGAAGTAAAGGAATGGGAAAGATGACCTTGACTTGCCTAAATCTTGAAGTATTTAATTTGGAAATGGGTCATATTAGAGGAAAGCAGGTAAAAGCGACATGCACGTAATTCCAATGTGCACAGAGACTGTGTGGAAATATACTTTGGGAAGTCCCTGCTCATTCTGATGAAGTAATCTTTGCAATATATGCATTTTAAAATTCCTACATTCATTTTCCTGTGTTAAAAAAAAAAAAAGAGAAGAGGGAAACTGAATGCTAGGTGGAAAAGTGTTTTCTCCTTTTTGTTTCTTTCTTAGGATTTACTGTGGGTAGAAACAGTAAAGCTGACTTTTCATCCTTGTTGTGCAAATTCCCCACGATGCAGTGCTAACACAAGACCCATTTTCTGTTTGAATCTGTCTAAGCCTCTAAACCACAATTTAAATGATGCACAGTGCTTGTGATCGCATCCATAGCAAAGGGATGAATTCTTAATATAAAATGTTTTGTGATGTTACATCTGTGTAAGGTCCTTCAGTGCTTTCCTGTGCTTCACTGTGATTTAAGTTATTGCATTGTCAGTATCTCTGAATAACCATGGCAAATTCAAATTTAAAGTCTGTCACTTGGAAGGTAAATTCTAACAATTTACTGATAGTGATTTTACTTTAAGGTACCTAGCCTCTGTCCTACCCACATACAGTTACAATAGCATTCCACGAGTCCAATAATCTATTTTAAGGATTTAACTGCAAAGGTAAATCACTGTGTAAGGTGGATGTATACAGAACAGATTCTGTAGGACAGTGACTGCAGAACTGCTAAAAATATGTTGAGTACATTGCTTCCTTCAATGAGGATGAGGGCTCTTGGATCAAAAGCAAATGAAAGAAACTAAACATGGCTGGAGTGTTTGACCCAGCTGAAGTGGCTGCACAGACAAGTCTTCCATTCCTGTGACACAGAAGTGCTGTGCTTCCCTCTGACTGTGTCATTGCCACAATCCTGTACTTGGCTGTCCTCTCTGTTGTAAATTAAAATAGATGAAAGCTGTCGAGCCAAGCCTGTGATAGAGGCTAATTTGATGTGATATAATTGATGAACTCTAAATCGTCCCACTTCTCTCTCTTGAAACATTCTGACTGGAGCTCAAAATGCCAGGGTGCTTTGATTTACACTCTGTCACTTTTATATTGAAAGTCTGAGTGTAGCAGCAGTGAGGGATTAACTTCTTCACAGTATTTCTTTCTAATCTGTAGAGTATGCACACACACAGGCTGCAATCCCTTGTAAGAACAGTACTGGGAAAGTCAGATTTCCTTGTTTGCAGCTGGTTTGTGCACAAAATTATTAAGATTAATAGAATAGCAACCTGACTTCTGCTGCTATAGATATTGCCAAGGTAGTCTCTCGGAATTAGTGTTGTGCTTCTTATTTTAGAACTGAATTTTAAACTTTTTGGTATAGTTAGTGCTTGAAAACTCTATTTCTGAAATTCTGATATAGCTGAAATATTTGAGGAGATTAGACAGGTTCTCGTCCCTTTAGCTTTCTAGGTAGCAACTCAACTCTTAAAATAATTCTCCATAGAATTATGCCTTTCAGACTTTCTGCTGTCACCAGTTTCTTGATTTTTTTGTACTTTCCTGTTCAAGATACTTGAACTCAAAGCAAACTCTCTTGGTTCCTTGGTTTCTTTCAAAGGTAAGGGATGCTCAGTGGCCTTGATTTCTTAGCTCTCTAGCAGGAGTGGAAAACTTTTCCATCAACTTTTACTGTTCAAGGATTCTTGAGCAACCTCCATTAGAAGTGTAGCATCTCACATCTGCTAAATCAGATGTTTTGAACAGAAGCAACAGGAACAAAGGAGAGCTGCTTTAATTCACATTATTACTCTGATTCAACAGCAGAACTGCATCAGTTTCAGAGCCTCTTGCTCCCCTGCACAACAGGAGCTGGCTCTGCCCACATGCCATTCCCCCCAGCAGTGCGTGCCAAATTCTTGCTGACCTGGGTGTACCACGTGTGGTGAGCAAATCTGTGAAGTTTGGAATATTTCTTTGGCTAGCACCCAGATTTCAGATGGGCATCCTAGTTTCAACCCCCTTCTCACTGAAAATGCCAGGTGGGTGGGATTCGTTATGAGGAATTTCTGTACATTTGCAGCCACCAGACTTTTTTCTGATCTTGGCTATAACTTAAAACTATGTCTTCGCTAATGATTTATAATTGAATGGCTGATGTGAAACATACTGGTATTAAAACTTCTACTGGATGCAGTGGTTGAGCTAAAAATGAGGCTCATTTTTAATGAAAAGGGAGTCAACAACCTTGTAACGCAGTGTCAAAATTTGTAATGCTTTTATAGAAGGCCTTTACTCACCCAGGAAGACAGCACCAGGTACTGTGGCTTGACCATTCAGCCCCTTACACTGGGGATTTATGTGAGTCAGGGCATTTCCATCCTGACACAGGCAGGAACACTGGTCAAGGTTCCTCTTTTTGGTCCCCTTTGCAAGGCAGTGACAATGATGGTTATTCAGCTAAATACTCTAAAGATTAAAGCTTGAAAGCATTTAAAGGCATCAGTCAGTCATGGTACATCACCAGTTTAACTTCCTTAATGGTGATGTCATTTATGCTTTAAGGAGCTTCTAAAGGATCACTTTAGGATAGTTCTATGATTGTCAGTGGTGCTGCACCTAGAAGTTTAGTTTACATTGTCACTTTATCAGTGTACCAGTAATCTCAAGTAATAGGTGGTTTTAAAGAATTAGAGGTAATAATCAAGGCAAACTTCACCTTTGCTGGAGTACAGCCCGGTTTTCCTACTCATGATTATTATTTCTCTTCTTTTATAAGTTTTGTACTTGTTTCAATTTCATTAAAAATTAAGAAAAATAAATATAACCCTTGAATTCAATGTCATCTGGAAAGAAAACCTGAATATTTTGATCACCTGAAGTGACTATGGGGTCTGGCATCCAGGTACATTCCAGACACTTCAGCTTTTTATAAACTGGCCTAGCTCCAATTCAGTCATTATAATTTGGACTGCAACTTTTCACATCACTTCACAAAAGAAACAAATCCAGTGTCTACCGGTTTTTTGTCATGCAGGTTAAAAAATGCATTGACATTGTTTGCAAATTAAGATATACATGTCCTGCACTTTAGCATCTCTTTAAAGTAATACTATGTACACTGCTTTTTTTTCTGTCTCTGTGCTAGGGAATAGTCTCCTTTTAAAAGTGCTTTAGTTAGGGCCTCTTTAGAAAGGTTCTTAAGTACCTACAGTGAAAATGGGGTACAATATCAAGCAGTAAAGTAGAAAAATGTGCAGAAGAATGCTTGCTAAATATTTTCAGATATCAAAACCTGGTTAAATTTATTTTAGAATATGTAGAGAATTGGCACATATGTGATTCCAGAGCCTGTCAGGGTTCCAAGATTTCAAGTAGGAGCAGAGATAATTCCCATCTAAGTAAAGAAGAGGGCAAAGGGAGGGCTGGGCAATTAGGCACCAACCAATTTATCATAAATTCTTGGGAAAGTATTGGGGTAAAAAATTTTTACATGCTCTGTAGTAATGTAGAAAAAAACCAACAAAACAAAGAAGTGAGGCATTTAATGTTATTTTTTTCAAGTACAAGTTGTGTCAAGCCAAACCCAATTTCTTGACAGAACAGATTAACAGACCTTTTAGACAAATAGGAAGTGAATGTCAAAGTGTGTTCTTGAAGTTGTTAGATACGTTTTTCATTGTAAGGGAAAGGTGCATCAGGTGGGCTTTTGCTGGAATCTGATTCTGGTGTTGATTTAACAGACAGAAGGGAGCACTGAAGATGGGAGCAGGAGTGGTGAGATAACATTTACATACCCATGTTTGTTTACAGTTGAGAATGTTGAAGGGAAACTTCATATTTATAAAGAACTCCTGTAAAGCACACAAGAGTTTTGGGGGGGTTTCTCCTCACTTGTGGACAGAGAATGGTCTCCACTGCAGACAGTACAAGAAAAAATTGGCTTAAATTTCAGCATGGAGATTTAAGTGTTCTGGACTTCTGGAGGGACTGTGGAACCAATGTGGCCTTTTTAAAAAACATAATCTGCCAGAAGAATCATGATCACACTGTCCTTGTGTAGGAGCAAGGCACAGGGGTGGACCAAGTGATCTCATGGGCACAACTGAAACCCCATTTCCTTTATCTGAACATGATTGCTATCTTTAAAGCAATTTGAATTATTTAGGGAAGAGCTGTGAATTACCAGCTTCTCATCTGTTGTTTAAGATAAGGAACTAAAGCTGTTTTTTAACAGTTATGATAATGATGGATAATATTCATAGTGCCTCATGTCAAAAGAGCTTAACAACGTTGATAGGAAGGACTGAGATTTTGTTATTTTAAGGAAGTTCCACACTGTGGCTATTTCACTCATAAAAATGGTAGCTATGTTTTTTAGTTCTTCAGAAAACATTTTGAAAGCAGTATTTACATGGCACCATTGTAGATGACAGAATTCCAAGGGGTAGTTTGCACCATACAATACTTGAGTCTTTCATATTCTGAAATAATTTTAAGATATTTTAATATGTCAGTATTTACAGTATTTACATCTACATTGTCATTGTAGATGACAGAGTTCCAAGGGATAGTTTGCACCGTACAATACTTGAGTCTTTCATATTCTGAAATAATTTTAAGATATTTTAATATATTCACTTATAAACAACTGTCCTTAGGCAAACACAGAATGTTTTCTGTGGAAACATTTCAACATCTACAATTAGTTGACCTGGCTCTTCTCTCTGTACACAGAATTACTTCGCAGAACAAGCATTTTTAGAAATTTTCTGTCAACTGAAAATGGCTGTGATAGCTAACAGCAAAATATTCTACAGTTTGCTGAAAGGATTTTTTAAACCCACTTGATTAGGGGTAAAAGGAAATTTCTGGGATTAGCAAGGCCTGCTAAAAGGATTTTTTAAACCCACTTGATTAGGGGTAAGAGGAAATTTCTGGGATTAGCAAGGCCTACTGAAAGACTTAAGTACACCTTTAGGAACCTTTAAAATGTTAATGGTTACAGATCTGTGTAACTGTGCACATGGATTCACTGTGACCCAAATGAAAGTGATAATAGGATTAGGTCTTGTGTAGCATTTCTTAAATTTTAAAGCAGGGAATTGAATTTTGAGTTTATTATTGATTTTTAGCATCCAAGAAATCTCCCCATGCCAAAATGTTCTTTAGGGAAAAAATATGAAGGATCAAGCACAACCTTGTTGATGCCCCATAAATTAAGGCAAATGAGCATCACCCAGGGTGCCCTTTTCAGTCTTCTAGAGATGGGAATTTTATTCCAGTATCACAAAGTTCCAAAACCCGAAGTCACAGCAGATTCACATTTTGCTCTTTGCTTGCTAATGTGCAATACGTTAAATATCTGTTCCTTGGATCTAGGAAAAAAATGACCTTTTCAGGGCTCATCTTTTTTTCTCATTTTTGATTTGTTCAAGGGAAATTGCAGACGACTGGTATTTGGTTTCCAAAAGGGATACATAAAAACTTGACCTTTTGGAACTGTTATTTTTTGGGGATGTGTACACTGTATTTTAAGTATGTCTTAGCTGTTGTTTGCTGGACTATGTCTAGTTTAAATAGCCCTTCATTTTATTCAGTATAAAGCTAGGACAAAAAGTATAACTTCTCTCATTTTTTTCCCATGACAGATCTTTGCACACGCCTGAGAGCACCTTTTCTTCAGGCAATTTTACAAGAAAGCGATATGGAATAGGCCCTGGAATCTCAGGAAGTTTCCACAGACTCTATTTTGCAGTGCAAATAGCACGTTATACTATGTCCGTCATTGTAATATCTCATTGCCTACCTGAATGCACTCTTGTGTCAGGGAACTTTCCACTCAGCATGGTGGGAAATGAGGCAGAGGGAAATGATTGTTTAGGAAGTTCATGATGGAGGGAATGACCGAATTCAGATTGTCAGATTCTGTCAGAACCATGGCTATTCCTGCTGCTTGGTTTCCTATGCCATCTTTTATCCATCTCTTAAAATCACTGTATCTCATGCAGTCATGGAATAGTGAGCTTATTTCACTTAAAACCCAACAAAGTTTAATGACTGTGATCTGCCTTTCCAGTGAAAGCAGCTGATTTGGAAATTAACCAAGTCAAATAGTTTATTCAACATGTAAATGAGAAATTGCTCTCCTTTCCAGCCATATAAATAGCCAATTTAATCTGAAGAGATTTTCAACACCAAGAGTTACAATGAGAAAATTTACAGAGAAGGCAAGCTTTGTCTTGTGCAAATTAAAGTGAATAATCAGGGCTTCATTAAAATATCACTATGTATAATTCAGTCTGAAAATGAGAAGATTTGGTAAGAGAATTAAATTGTGTTTCTACCTAAAATACTGGTGATCCACGCAGATGTGTGTAAGTCCATGTAAGTTACTTCTGCTGATAGGATATGGCCGTAAGAATATTCAATGGCCTTCAAGAATATTCAATGAATGGGTGAATTGCATTTTTTAGAGAGGCTCTGGTTTTGCAGGGCCATCTGTTTACATACAGTCTTAATTTTTTTTTAAGCCTTGGAGCTTGTCAAATGCAGTGTGATCAGAAATTCGTCAGTGCAACTCTCTGTGAGGTTTTGACATTTTTTTCTCCTTGCAAATATTTTTCCTATAAAACTCAGATTTAATGCATGGCATTGTTAATGCTTCTGTTGGATGTTACTCACATCAGGAGTTGACAGTACAGAAGCAGCAAAGGAGGTGACCAAGTTGTAACTGCAGACAAGTCAGAGCTGCAGGATGAATAAGCAGAACAGGAATTTCAAATTAGACATTTGAAAAATCCTTGTCGCTGAGAGGGCTGTGCAGCACTGAGCTAGACAGCAGTTTTCAGAGAGTTGCAGAATTACCATTTTCCTTGTTTTCAATACTCACCTTGACAAAGTCATACAAGTCCAGATACCACTTTGATAATGATGTCATCTAGGAAGAAAACCAAACCCATCTAAGATGTGAAGGAAGAAAAACTAGAAAACCTAGGCAGTTGTTGCTGTTAAAATGATGGACCCTTTTCCAGCTGCCATACCCTTATTTCTGGAACAGTGTACTGAGACCTCCTGCCTCTGTTTGGCAGTCAGAAACCTCCTGAACATTTTTTCTGGTGTTAGCCACCTCCTGCTCCTACCAGGTGTGCAGCTGCCCAGTGACCCTGGGCATGCACACTGGTCAGTGCACCCTTGATGGCACATTCCGGGTGCCTTTGGTTACCCGTGGGCTACAGGCGCTCGTTGGAGGTGCCCAACAGCAGCAGAAAGATCTTTGAAAGGATTGCTCTGTTCGTCCTGTTATGGCACTAAAATGGCCTAATTCTTTTCAGCTCTCCTAATCTCTCAGTCTCTATAGAATGCCTGCTGCTGTACAACAAAGAGAAAGCACACCTCTCCTAGTTCCTAACAACTCATGCACTTTATTAGATTTTTTCCAATTGAGGCTTTTCCAGGGCAGTTATGCTGGAAGGTGAACAGACTAGAAAAGCAGTGCTAGTCAGAAGAGCAGTATCCAATTCCACATGAGAGAGCAAGTCTTAAAGGAAAAAAGAAACAAAAAAGAAGCAAAATGGTAATCTTTCCTAAAATACAAGACTCGAAACATGTCAGCCTGAGTTTGCTGAAATATTGTATTCTGTTAATGTTAACTCACTGTAATATGTATTTGGCATTGAGTGTTTTATTGTACATGAATACAATATAGGCATTAAAATATTTTGAAAGTGATGTAATCAACCAAGAGAAAAATATATCAATACATTTCTACTTAAACTGTGCAAGGAATAAATTTCCTTTTTATAGCACATACGAGATGCCGTGGAACATTTGCATTTACTCCAAACTTCCTTGATCAGAGGAGTGGTATCCCCCACGAAAATTTTTTTGATCAATGGTAAAATTTAATTGTATTCTCAGGTAACTGCTTTCTTGAGATAAAATTCTAGATGGGAAAGGAAGTCCTATTTCAAAATCCTTATTTCACTAGGACACCAAAACTCAAAATTATCATAACCTACAGGCTAAGAAGTCTACATGTTCATGCAAAATCAGGTGAAATGCATATTCCCATGATAGGGAAATAATTATGCCAAAATGGTTGGATTTAGAAGAAATGTTTTAAAATTATATGGGTGTTGAGAAATTTACCTAATTTATAGTGTCCTAACATCTTACTGTTCTTCACTGAAGACAGCTGTAATTCTATACTTATATGAAAAACTCTTCAATAGGATATGAATTAATACCTTGGAATTTCTGCAAAATAATAGAAATGCCTAAAAAATTAATCTTGTCAATAATCTTGTACTTAATGAGATTTAAAATTATGGTAGAACTTGAAATTGGTTGTCTGTTCAGTCAAATAAATGCTCATTGAATTTCTCAGCCCTATGCTGAGAAAATAATATTTTTAATTTCTCATACTTTAAAGTGAATATTTAGAGATGTGACTGCATTCCAAATGCTATAGATTAAATTTGTGATAAAATATGCAAATATTACATGTTAACACTATCTGTTTATCTGATGTCTCCAAGTGAATATCTCTAATTACTGGAGAAGTGTGGGTTTGGGTTTTTTCTTTGTGGTTTTTTTTTTTTTCTTTAATTCAGTACATTTTTGGAATTGAGTATATAAAAGTAACAGCATTATAGTTTCACTTTCTGTTATCCCCTGTTTATTCTGCCTCAGTTTTGATGAAATCTGTGGAGAGATTTTGTTTGATTTTTTAATCTCTTTGCTGAGAGGGTAAGGAAGAGCTTTTTCACTCTTCTCATGAGATGCCTGTTCAAAGAGTTTCCATGTCCCTTGCCATATGGGTGAGGTAGGAATTCCCCATAACTGGAAGCTCAGAACTTTGTCCCAGTATTGGAACAGGGACAGTTGCCAATGGTGGGAGGCAGTGACCTTTTCCAGCCACCAAACTGATTTTAAACATTGTGATATCTTCCTGTATTTCTCCTCATTGCCTCTTGTTTTTTCATCTGTTCCTGCACCTTGCAGAGAGCTTTAAAATGATGAAGGGAAAGCAGCAGTGTTTTGAGTAAAACACTTTGATGTGCAAGTGCTCAGCTGCCAAAATCAGCAGCGCTTTATGGGCAACCAAACATTTTAAAGTTTTCATTCTTGTTTACAGAGCTAATTAAGCATCTTTGTAGCATTCTTTTCAAATGGCAGACTATCAAAATTACAGTGACTATCTTGTGAATGAAAAGGTTCTGCTGAATGCCTGGCCAGGAGAAGAGGGGGAGAAACCTACTGACCTTAAAAACCAAGGAACATATCAAATATACTTTATAGTCTGCATTAGATAAATCTTTTAAATAGTAGTATGTGCATTTGGAGCATAGGTTTAAGTATTTTCCCCAAGCAATTCTATTTGTTTAAAACAGTGTTTGGTTTCCCATTAAAAAGTAAGCACTTGCCAATAGCTCTGCAGACTTAGAATACTGTAATGAGTTCCATGTGGCAGGACTGTTCTAATTATACTGTTTTCTTCAATTTTTGCTATTTTAAGAGGAAAAGGAGGTACCTATAGTAATTTTAGGATGTAATAACTCAGTATTTTAAACTCTAAGATTTTGTGGTCTTTCAGAAGTTGTTGGTAGGACTGGAGGGCCATAGTAGTTCTTTCCTGCTGTAATATCTATTAGTAAATTGTGTTGATGCAAATCAATGCTGATGCAAATCCTAGACAGAGGCCAGCAGTTTCATCTTGAAGTAAAGGGTTAAAAACATAATTCTTAACCATCTAGATATTCATACTTGGTTTTTATTTATTCTCAGTATAAAACATGCAGTTTTGCCCACAGACATATTGATTGCCCTCTTGGTGTGATAAACTGGGAGCCCATTTGTGCAGGTGCTTGCTGACAAACACACTGCTTGGCTATAAAATCCAGGTCTTGGGAATGTACTGGCTCTGCACTGAGAGGTTCTGGTCTGATTTTAATGTTACAAGTGCGTCTTTAAATTTCTACAGACAATCTTAAAATGCAAGTTGAGGCAAAATGCATAAGAAGCACTACAAAATGAGTTTGTTGTTTTGTAGGAGATCTTAAATCAACAGTGTTTATTAGTAAGCTGCCAGCAAATATTTGCTTGCATACCTTTTATTATTTCAAAGGCTTTTATTAGCAGTATGTCACGGTGCTAGTGTCATTTACATTCAGACACCACTTTCTAATGTTTTAAGCTTTCCAGAGATAACAGGGAGGAAAACGTTAAGAAAATGAAACAGATCTTTTCTAATAAATCATTTTTGCAAGCGTTTTGTCTCTTCAAGATTCTGTGCCATCCTGTTCAGCTGAAGGAACACACCACTTGAATTGCACGACTCATTCACCTTAAATATTTAATAATGCTTTCATTAGTTGCACTGAACCAGTGGAGTAAGATCTGTAATATCTACTGCTGGCCATCATTTTTATTCATTGTGGTTTAATAAGCATTATAATTACAGACTGAGGAAGAAATATGAGTTAACTTTGTGGTTTTGCTTGGGACTTCTGTGCACACTGGTGTGATTGGAAGGGATTAAACAAGCTCTGTGAGCATAGCTGAGTGTATTCTAATATAATGGTACAGAGTTCCCAATCCTGGCACATAATTCTTCATATGAAAGTAACTGCAGAAAAGATCCTGCATAAAATTGAGTGCTGACACTATTAACTCCATCTGGCTTAGTTGTGAAATATGAAAATTTGAAAGCCAAGTGGACTTGTTTTTGGCAGGTGTTCTAATGCATGCATTATCAGTGGAATTAGACTTCAACTATTTTTACCAACCAGTTCCTATATTTGCTTGTAACTTACACAAATAGCAGTTATTTAGAGAGAACAGTCAGTTAGGGAAGCTTTCATTTGGAAAGTTTGTCAGAGTTCAAGCTAAAAGGCCGTTTGTAGGCATCATAACCTTCTGTGCTTGTTTCTTGAGTAAATATAGATGGTGATGATTATGATTTAGTATAACTTTCTCACTTTGATATCACAAAAGTGGCTGTATGCATGCTGTTTGCATTCTTATGTTTTAATGGGAGGTATAGTAGGGCAGACTGATATCTGGTGCATTTTTTAATGTTTTGTTAAAACATCATTTTTTCCTCATCAGCAACTTATGCGGGAGCGACAGCAGATGGCCAGCCGCCCCTTTGCTTCTGTCGATGTAGCACTGGAAGTAGGAGCTGAGCAAACAGACTTTCTACGAGGGCCATTAGAGGTAGGAACAGTGGTGCTGACAAGGGACCATTGTGATTTGCATATTTATATTGCCAGTCTCATCTGCATCTGCTTCTGAAACCAAGCAGCATCTGATTACCTGGAGCTGACAAGCCTCAGCTATGTGTGTTGTGTCATTTCTAAGGCACAGAGTTTTAATCTCATGACATAAGCTGTACCTAAAACCACTGGAGAATCCATTAGCCTGGGCTGGGGTGACAGGCAGCTCACCTGGCAGTCCTGTTGTGATGGATGTGAGCTGAAGGAATGCAGGACTCTGGCAGGAGTCAGCAGCAAATGTCATGCTCAGTCCTTCAAGTACACAGTGCCATCTAGTTAACATCTATCTTAATTAACAGAGATTACAACAAACAACCTAACTAAAGCACCTTAGAGTAAAAATTCAGTGTTGTTTTATACACAGAGGTTTAAAGTATACAAACTGTACTGCATGGTTTTGTTTGTAGGAGATGGCTACATTACTGCATTCTTTTATTGCAATTGCAGTACATTGGAAAAGAAATAGTAATATGTAAAGCAATATAATATTGGAATGGTGTAATAATGCATGAAATGGATTCTGAAAGTTTCACCTCAAAATGGAGGGAAAATTGTAATATGTGGATAATAATTAATATCTAATCTAGGTTTAGATTTTGGGAGATGATCTTCTACTCCTCTACTCCTTTAACTTTAGTTACAATATTGTGTTTACAGTTATTACTACAGCCTATTTATGGTGGGGCCTGGGAACAAGGTGTGCTAGCTCTGAAATCTTTCCGGATTGTACTCTTCATTGCTGCCAATTCTTCTTAAATTCAAAGCTTCTCTTACTCCTCAATAACCAATCTCAGTGGAAGGTTAAATACCATCTGTCAGAGCTCCGAGGTTCATGGGGAATGAGTGCTGTGAAAAACAAAAACATAGCAGAAAGAAAAAGATTCAGGTCTTGAGTACTTATCAAAGTGAGGTGCTCTGTCCTGCAGTTGAACAGGAAGTCATCCCAATTGTTCTTACAGTCACAATTTAAATATTTGGAATAGGTGGTGAATAAAAATGACGTATCTCTTTGAAGAAGCTGTGTTATTTTCTGACCTAATACTAAACCCCTCACATTCTTCCCCAAAACCACCATACTTCTGTCTCCTCTTATCTTGGAGCAGAAGACCTCTCCAGCTCCCCGAGAGCTGCAGTTAAAAGTTAATTTTTTTGCAATGTGATTTCATTGTCTCTGCACTGTATCTAAGAAGATTTTTTTTCTGTTTTCTTTTCAAATGGAGGCAGTGAAGGGACAATGAGGCATCCATACTCTAATTTTGTACATACTGATTATTTAATTAAACTTCAGAAGTAAACTTCTAAAGTTTAATCACAACTTAATTGCTACATTTTTTCCTCATGTTTTTTATTTAGCACTAAATGAGGTAGATCCTAAAATATCTTAATTATATTTTATAGTTTTTATTACCTTCTTTTTTTCCTAGCCAAGCATTTTCTAGCAATTGTTTAGAATTCAGCATCCATAGTGGTTTTTTTCTTAATTAATACATAGTTACACACAGAATGAACTCCATTCAAAATTTCCTTGGAATTATACTGATCTATCTCTAAAAAAGTATTGTGCTGAGGATTAAATGAATGTGATTCAAGCATTGTTTGTCCTTTGGTATATATTCTGTAAAAATAAAGGGGCTGTATTAAGCTTCTTTGTGAAAGTACACTAAAAGTTTTAGTTGCCATTTTATTTTTCATATTTGGGTCTTTTGGACTGAGGGCAATCCAGCTCACACATTTCCAGGATGTAATGTTTAAGAAAAGAATAATATGAAATAGCTGTGAACCTCATTTTGTTGTATTAATTTAGAGCCATTAACCTACATTAATAATCTTGTCATATCTGAAGCCGACTGGGAGGCTGAAAGCCAGAGATCTTTTGTGAAAAAATGAGAATATAGGGTAACTTCAAAATGTTCTGCTGGCATTGCAGAGATCTTGCACTGATATACCAGGGGCTCCAGTTTTGTTGATGATGCACTGCATTCCCTCTCCTCACACTTTTATTGGCATCGTGTGTTACTGGCTGATACTTTGGACATTGTTGTTACACTTCTATTGACATTGGAATAACTCTGACGCTTCCAGTGACACCACATTGATCCGTGGCCCCTTTGGGCACTGGGTAATGTCACTGAACTCTTCCAGACATTGCTGCAAGTCTCCCACTCAGCTGCAAAGTAAAGCTGCTGTTCATTAACGTCACCTGCCTCATGTGGTGGTGGTTTTGTACAGCTGGAGCTCTACATCAATGCTGATGCTCTGGTACGTGGCAGTGTCCATGTGGCTGCACATGGTAATGCCAGGATGCTGTTTGGTTAACAGCTATATTTTACATTTATTTGTAAATATCCATAGCAGCTATATTTTACATTTATTTGTAAATATCCATAGCAGCTATATTTTACATTTATTTGTAAATATCCATAGCAGATGTATCACTGGAGAGGCTTAGTTTGCAATAGTAAGGCACTTTTTACCCAGTGTTCAGAAAAGATAAAAACTCCAAGAGTATAAACACTGTACATAAAATGGTTGCCTAGTTTAGATACTTACAATACAACTGTAACTGTTTGGGTCTATTTTCAGTTAGCAGCAATTTGAACAGATTTAAATAAAATCCTGAAAACACTACAGAGGAGAGTTGAACTTTGTTGTTGGAGTATCCATCAATCAGTCTATCTTTCTTAATGTTTTGACAACAAAATGACAGTATCTCCATATTAACTCCTTCAAAAAACTTCAATTTGCATTGTATTCCTCCTCTTCCCTGTCTGAGTGGGTTTTTAGGCATTGGCAATAGCCTTTGTTCTTACCCATTTAAACAATATTATTTATCAGTTTTTACCTCCTCAGGCCACCTTTTACATGAACAAGCCTCATCTTGTTTTCTACTCTGTCATGTTGGCTTTATTACAACTCTTCAATGTTTTATTGTCAGTTTAAACTTAACACAAACAAAAGCAGACTTCATTTTTCCCTTGCCCTCCTTCTTTCCTGTATGACACCAACCACTGCCTTCCTAATGCTACTGATAGGATGTTAATTGGGATGTTATCCCAATTCTAAATGTACCAAGCAACACCCACTCCTGCTGTGCCATGGTAGTAATGATATTTAACCCATGCTAGTCCTGATCTGCATCTTCATTTGCTTCTGTAATGACTTCCACTGCACTGCTTGGAGGCGATGAGGTCTGGGTGAGCCCTTGCAGGGAAGGAGCAGGAGGCAGGAACACCCCTCACTCCCTCCTGGGCAGAACAAGAGCAATCCAAAGTTACTGTGGTGGAGGAGGGGAAGGGAAGTCTGGAAGGTTTCCAGAAACCCTCTGGATCCCAAGAGGGGAACAGTCCAGTGCAGCTCTGCTGAAGTCACTGGTGAGCCAAGGGAGGGGAAAAAGGAGAGAGAATTCCCAAGGGTCCCTTGCCAGCAGTAGCACATAGCACAGGCTGCTAAGAGCAGAGCCAGAAAACAGCAAAAGCACCCTGTCCAGAGAGTTTGAGAATATTACCTGTTTTGTGGTACCACCATAATTTTTTTCAGTGCCACAATCATAAAAAAAATCAAAGTAGCATCATAGATCAATAGATGCTCATTGCTGAGCTTCTTGGCACTCAGTGCCCTCAATGTTACAATGTTTTTTATTCCTTTCATTTCTTTTTTCCAGACATCTGAGCTATTTCCAGACTTGGTTGCTTTTTTCTTCCCAGTATATACCAAAAGCTAAATTATTTAGGCTATCTTCATATTCTAAACCTCCTTTAGGCAAAAATTTTTTCCCTAAAATGTAAATCACTTTTGAAGAGTTTCTTCTGCTGTGCTGCTGACAGTCATTTCAGCTAATCTATGTATTAATTGAGAAGTAAAACATTTTTTTTCCTCTTTGCCTAATTTCTGGGTATTTTTCTTTTGGAAATGGGGACAGATGATTTCTTTAGATAAGATAAAGTAGACACTGCTGTAAACAAACACTTCATGTCTGGTCATGCTAAGACTCTGAACATCAGCATCTTACTGTGCTGCATCTGCTGCAGTAAAGACAGGCATGTTATTGCCTGCAGAAGGACCAAGTGCAGATTTACTGCTGTGATGATCATCCATTTGATATATTTGTGGTATTACTTGGAATTTTTTTTCCAAATCAATGTTATTTCATAATTATTTCTGTAGAAAAGCACACAGTAGATCTTTCAGTCATTTTGCTGTTAAATTACTGCATTTTCCCTAGAGTTGTCATAGATATTAGACCATCCTCTGCTTTTGACAAGGTAGGACAATGTCAAAAATTTTGAATTTCCAATAAAATTTTTGTTTGTTTCTCTAGCAAATGTTTTCTAGTGAGTAATATGTATGATACATTTGATAAATTTTGAATTTCAGGCACTTTTGATAAGTAAGGAGCAAATATTGGCCATTATTTGTCATTTATTTGAGTAAATAATTGGAAGGTGTGACACAAGCAGCTGTCATTTTATACAAAGAATGGCTGCTGAAAAGTAGAGTGACTTATCAAAACACATCAAAATCCTGTAGCAGAGACTTGTGGACTTTTAAGGAATTGTAGTACATATTAATAAGTTGTGCTGCTGGCTTCTCTTGCCAATAAGGAGACTTTTTAGCTTGGTTTACAAATAAATCTAATTAAGGTACATTCAGTTTCTTGTATAATTTGGCTAATTATATAAGATGACTAACTATATAAGATAAATTACAGTGAGTAATTTTTGAAAATGCAGCTTACCTTATTTTGAACAAAATTCACCTAGTTGCATGCTTCATCAGCATTGCACATGCATTGTGTTGATGACATAATGTCTAAAGCCAAGGAACAGGCTCTTCCCAACTCCTTGGTACAGAGCATCTGCTTTCCTCTTGATATGCTCAGTTCCTAATATTAGTCTCAGTATCAGAGGACAGTTTCACTGCCCTTGTGAAAAAGTGATAATTTATTTTAGATAATGGTGAAATTTTCCCTCGAATGATTTTCCAGTGACCATAAAGGCAACATGTATTTGGCAACAGGAACTATCAAAGGCCATTATAGTTGCACTTCTTGCCTACTGAAAACTCATGTCACAGTCTTGAGCTGCTCTCTGTGGCTCAAGAGGGACCAGGGGCAAGAGAATCTAGATGAGAACAATGTGAGCAATCAGAGACATAAAAATTATAACTACAGTGAAAAGTCAAGGAAATTGGAGTAGGCTATTTAAAGGAGTCCAAGTAATAACTTGGAGATATGCAAAAGGTAAACAGCAATCAGGAGGGCAAAATCTTCCTTGGTTGCTGCAGGTGGCAGAGGTGTAATGGACTTAAATTGTAGTAGGGAAGGTTTAAGAAGGTATCAGGAAAAGCTTCTCATAATAAAGCTGAATCACTGAAAGCAATTGCCTGGGGAAGTGATGGAATTGCTTTTATTGGAAGCTTTTTAGAGCAGGATGGACAAATATTTCTCAGGTACCATGTATCATAGGTGCATTAGATGCCTCCTTTCAGCTCTGTCTTTATTATTATTCTGATTACTCCCTAGCTCTTCCTTCTTCAGACTCTCTGAAAATGTTCCATTTCTGTTGTTTGAACACCTTAATTACCTTCACTGCAATGTTAGTTTTCTGTTACTGAATATTTATGACCCTTCTTTTCACTTTTGCTGTTTCATTCATTGACTTACATCCTCCATTTTCTCTCAAGATCAGAAACTGTTAAGTAATTTCTGACCCCAGCCTTTCCCTGTCTGTAGGTCTGCCAAACATAATCTCCATCCTGTCTGGAATAGCTTCAATATTCTCCTTGAAGTCTGTATTGGTGATGTAATTCTTTGTTTTCCTTAACAAGTGCATTGCCATTTTTATAGTCTTTCAAAATCCATGCATCTTAGACACTAGATCTCAGAGAAATGTAGTCAGATGTCACACCTGACACTGAAGAGGAGAATCTGTATTGGATCACATTTTCTGCTTTTCTGTATTGCTCAAAGATCATGTTAAATTTGCTGTCCACTACCTCAAGAACTCCATTATTTTGT
This sequence comes from Pyrgilauda ruficollis, assembly GCF_017590135.1. Taxonomy (NCBI): domain Eukaryota; kingdom Metazoa; phylum Chordata; class Aves; order Passeriformes; family Passeridae; genus Pyrgilauda; species Pyrgilauda ruficollis. The sequence goes on along the minus strand of NW_024513654.1, from coordinate 7,101,770 downwards.
GCTACACTTCGACCTTGATGGCTCAGTGCCTTCTCTGCCCCCTCCCTCAATACTGTTCATCCAGAAAACTTTCTCCTGAGCTATGGAGTCACTTTATGTTAAACCCTACTTTCCAGCATTTTTCCTTCTTTGTAAAAGATTGCTTCACATTGTGTGGGTTTTTCTTTTTTTTGTGATATTATGTGCAAGGGATGTTATATCACCAAAATTCACATCTGGTGGTTCTTCACTACAGAAAAGCATTTACCCCAAGCAAATGCTTGTTGTTTGGTTTGCACCACCTCCTTCCTTATATGACATTTGTAATGAAATAAGATGTTTAGATTTCACTCTATTTTGCTCCTCATGCAGTAGTTACACACAACAGGGTTGCTCTGCCCAGTTAGGTATCTTTACATTTGTGTAAGATTTTTGTTGCTTCACCAAAAAGTGTGTCTAGAAATGAGTGAGTGTTCTGAGCCTAAGATTCAGAACAAATACCTCACCTAGCTGCTCATGCATACTGGTCACAGCTATAATTCTTGAGTGTGCTGTGTATACTAAATCAATGTAAAAGGTATAGATGTTCAATTTGTTGCACAGAATTGCATTAGCAATATTTTAAGATTTCTGAGTAGCATTTTTCTTCTCTGGCATATGGGAAAGCTAAAAATAACCTGAGAAATGCTGCCTGGAGTAAGACACATTTTTTTTTTTCATACAGACCATATTTGTGTGTGTGTGTTTATTCCTAAAATATACACTAACACCTCAAAACCTGTTGATGTTTTGCTTGAGTCCTTAACTTCAAGTTTTTAAAAAGTCTATATCAGTTCTAAAGTGTACCCAGTCTCTAAACATGCAAAAAAAATTTTTTTAAATCCCTATGTTCTTTTCTTTGCTTCTTTATTTCTGTCCTCATGGGCTAACAGGTGTTGTGAGAAAACCTTAGACATAATGTAGAGGAGGTTTGTCTAGATGGAGGTTGATTTCCTAATATTTCACCCTAGCAGGAGAGCAAAGCCTTTGCTTATTACCTCATGAACTGTAGGATCTGTAAATTCACAATTAGTTCTGAGAACCTGATTTTGTGTAGTTTTTTTGATAAAAATATATCTTTCCACTTCACAAAGTGTATTTGGCACATGTACTGCATAATCAGATGATTACAGAAATTGTTTGGATAAAAATATGTGATTTGTGTTGAACAAAATTGTGAAGAAATTTCATGCTCAATTAGAGGAGTTTTGGCTTACAGGCAAAGTGTAGGTGTTTCAGTGGTATTGGCATGCTATGAATAGAACTCTTAAATCAATGTATTATGCATAATTGCAAATCCAGAGTATCAAAGTAATTGTTCTGATTGTTTTAAAGCAGAAGTGTTTATATGTTTCTGTAGATGCTATGAATAATAACACTCTACCTTTTAATAAATTCAATTTTTGCAACATCTTATTTCATAAAGTAGACAGGTACAAAATTCAGCAAATGCAAAGCAATTTTATGTACTTATATTTTTAAGTACCATTAGGGTTCTCCTTGAATAAGGTTTGGTCATGGAAATCTTGCCTTTGGATATGAAATCCATGAGAATGAGATTTCCAGAATTATTTAAACTGAACATACCAAAGCATGGAAAGAGTTATACTGTCAGAATAACTAAAAAGCAAATAGATGGGAATATTTCTCTGTTTACTGGACCTTTCTGTACACCTGATTTGCACATGCCGTTCTCTGACTGGCTGCTCTTTGTAGTTATGTGTATTTTCATAGTACCTCTTTTGGTTTTAAACCAGAAGCTATTTCTTATCTTTAAGTAGGGTATTTCTGTCTCTAAAAGGAAAGAGGAGAAGAAATAGGTACAGAAACTATAGCCTTTCATCAGCCATTTCCCATGTTTCCAGGTAGAACGGGGTATTCAAGGGTGCTCTTTGATGTTTGGCAACTTGTAGTCCTTAGCTCTAATTCAGAGACTTTACCTTCATGCTTGTTTCCAGCTCTCTACTCAAGGTTCAGTTCTACCTTCCAACAATACCATTGAAACTGCGGCAGACACAAGGCAAGAGCACTGCCTGGGCTTTTCTTCACAAAACTTGGCAACCTGTATGTCAGGCAATACTGAAGTTATGCTGCTTTTCACTAAAGTTTTATTGTTCTGTATTGTTCTTTATCTATCAAACTGGGTTTGTGCCTGAAGTGAATGTGAATTATTTGCATAGAAGACCCCTGCCCTGGATGACTCAAACCTCACCCAGACTTCAGTGAGCCATCCCATGTGCCATCCAACACATCCAATGTGTTTCCCATGATTATTCAACCCAGCAGACTCTTTACTACCTGGTTCTGTCTGCTGTGCATTGGACATCATAATTCTTCAATTTCTGGTTGCATGGTGGCTCAATTTCAAGAAAAATGTTGAAGCTTTTTAGTTTTTAGGTAGGCTATGAGTCCCCACTGTTCTGCTGTCTGTCACTATGTGCCCCATTAAAAAGTTTGTCCCTATGTCTCTTATCAGCTCTTGTCCCCAGAACCTTCTCTTCCCCAGACTGAACAACCAGAACTCTCTGAGCCGTTTCTCACAGGAGAGGTGTTCCTTCTCTCTGGAAATTTTGGTGGCCCTCTCTGGATCCACTCTAACAAGTCCATGTCTTTCCTGTGCTGTAGAAAAGTCATCTCATTTTTTCCCCCTGCATATTGTGAGAGGTAGTTTCTGGTTTTCCACTGATTTCTCAGGAAGGTGTGAGTGCTTGCAGACAGACTGGAGAACTTTGGTGTGAGTAACTCAAATTTTCAAACAAACCATGAGGCTGGTTTGTGAGTTCTAGGTTGTGGATTCCATTCACTGGCTTTAGCAAAGCAGAGGCAGAATTATTGTATAAGGTGTTAATTTCAGTAATAATCTGAAGAATTATTTTTTTGTAACAGAAAAAAACCAGCAAAATATTGGAATTTGAAAAATGAGTGGGTTCAATCAGGATTTACAGCTCAATGGTAGGATTTTTTAATGGTACTGAAGTAACCTTCTCCTTGGACCATTTCTTCTGAAAATCAAAAGATTATGAATGGTACACTGCAACAAAATAAACACTGCAGTAAAGTAGAAGTTTAAAAGGCAGTTAGACTGCAGTGAAATTGGGAAGAACAGTGAGTCTGTATCAGGGTTATCTCCTTAAAAAAATCAGCAGTATTTGTGATATGTGATCACTTCCAGATATAACAAATCTGTTAGAGCTTCCTATAAACGACTGTAAAAATATTATTGTTCATTAGTGTGAAGCAGTAAAGTTTTTAATAGATACATAAGAAATGAAATTTTCCCTTTTTTCATCTTTGGTATATATTAATCTTACTAGATTTTTATTTAAAGTAGAATTTTGCCTTTCTCAGTGCCATTCCTTGTACTATATCCTTGGCAAATGACCTTTTTCTTATCTTTATTATCCAGCTTTCAGTAAGAGACTAGAAAGTTTATAGAGGTACTTGCTGTCACCTTCTTGTCTCAACTGTTTAGGCCTTTAAAAATGATGTACAAATATTGAACCAGCTGTAGTTAATAAATAGTTATTCTTTTCTACAAACAACTTATTGGTTATTAAAGGAAAAGTCACTGGGCTGTTGGAAAATAGGCAAGCAATTTATTTTATATTGAGAAAAATTTCAAGTTGTAGGAATCAGAAGGAACAAAACATACCCTTCTGAACGTGTTTAAATGTCACTTTATGTGCAGAAAAGAGCATTATCCAATGACTCACAAATAGAATTTATGTTTTGCAGCACTGAGCACATAAATGTAGAACGATCTTTAAGATCACCACTAAATACACCAAGAGTCACTGACATGACTTTGGCAGTGAGATCTAGTGAGATCATTTCCCTCTGGGCATATGGATGCTGTAAAGTGTGTCTTTCTTGGTCATTTATTTTTCATGAAGGAAATTTTGAATTTACACATCTATATCTATATCTATATCTATATATATAAGTATTACCACTTTCTTATAAATTAAGTCAGATAAACATAAAAAATAATCTCCAAGCCAACTGTCACGTACTTCTGTGTACCTTCAGGCACTGTTCATGAATGTTATTTGAATTGCATTCTCCCATCACTCACTTGTTGAACTCAAGGTAGAGTTGCACCAGGTCCTAATGCAGCACAATATAGATTTTCCAGTGCACCATTAAAAGGAAAGTAGTGAAATTACTTTGATGGTTTATTGAGGAATAGTGGATTTGTGTGTATGGTTAAATACAGAGGAATTGCAGAAATATATTTTTTTAAATTGAAAAAAATGTTTTAGTTTTCCCATTTTCTGCTATAATTAAATGGTAGAAGAGCAGCTACAATCTGAATATTTGATTTTTTTTTTTCTCCAGAATAGTTAGAGCATCTCTCTTCATTCTATTAGGACACTTTCATGAGCAATATTCATTGAAATGGCAGCAATGTGCAGCATATTTTGATCTAGCAACAGTTTATAGCTAGTTTGCAACTACTTTGCAAAATAAATAGCTAAAGAAGTATTTAAATAAAGTAACATGGATGTCTGTCTCATTAGCAACTTTTAATTCTGTGAAAATGTAATAACTCAAGGTGAAAAGGAAGTAAGAGAATGGAAAGGAGTATGTAGACAATGTAGGTACACGTGCACTGCCCACAGCTGGAAATGGCAGAAATCCAGTGCTTTAGTGTGTGATGTCATGCTTTGGGTTTGGCTTTTTTTTTACACATACATTTGGGCTTGAATTTATGTGAGAGGGCAAAGTCAGAGAAACTTGTCTAGGATTTGGGATAAATGATAGGGGAGTTTGTGAAAGTCTGCCAACCAGCTAATATTTCAGTAACATTATTGATCTAATCCAAAAAACTTATATATCTTGTAATACTTGGAATTGGCTTTGTTCCAAAAAGTTCTACTGCGCAAGATCGGGGAAAAAAATAGATAAAGGTTTGATTACAGACTTTAGACAGTGTTTTAGATATGCCATCTTAGCTACTGAGTATCTTGAGGATAAGATCTAAAACCTTGAATTTATATTCTTTAGAAAGCCAGCACAGAAAGCAAAGGGTAGAGCTGATGTTTCTGCAGCAATCTCTGTAATAGCCCTTGCTGCTGAGGTGTGCTCTATTACTCTGTTTCAGACAGTTTTTCAAAGGACTTAAAATGTCCAAGTGTATCATAGAACTGAAGCTGCTATTAAGAGGTGAAAGTAGTGCAATCAACTCATTATGTGGGGCAACAATTTTAAATCAGCTGGGAAAGTCAGAAAGCATTGTACAGAAGTGCTTAAGCAGAAAGCATTATTCAGAAGTGGTTAATGAGAGCTAGGACTGAAGGAGAAATTCAAAAGCTCTTCTGTACAATGGGTTATAATTGATCATTGCATGGTACATCTGTGTAATTGTAGGGTCTTCCACATGCTTTTCCCTGCTCACCTGTCTGTCCATCTTTAACCAGCTTTTCTCTAGTAGGCAGATCTTCTCTGAGCACCATGCTGTTCTAGCTTCATGATCATTGAGGTTGTTACAAGGTGAGCACTTCTGACAGACAAATGCAGCTGTTTGCTAGCTGTGTATTTATGGCACTAGAGATCAGCTTCTCATCAGCTGTTTTAGAGACTTCGCATTAATAGGACCAGGGAACTGATCCTTGTTAGGAGAGCTCATGTTAAGCTGAAATTCAATATTTTCACTTACTGAATTTGAATTAGGGAGTAAATCTAATCTTTAGAAAATAGCATTCATCATGCACAATAGAATCATAGATAATTTAGCTTGGAAGGAGCCTTCTGTAGTCATACATCAGTCAAAGATACTGGGGAGGAGCCAAACACTTGAGGCCCCCCTATGGTGAGATTGTTTAGGGTCCTGTTTGATGGGGTTATGAATATTATTAAGGAAGCTGGTTCTGCAAACTCATGGGGTCCTGTTCAAATGTTTAGCAGCTCTCAGTGACAAGCCTTTATTAATATCTCACCAAAATCTCCCTTCTTGAAATTTCTTTCTTCTACCTATTTTCTCATCCTTTTGAGAAAAGGATAGAATTACCAGAGTCAGCAAAAGTCCCCAACTTAGGTTTCTCCTTTTAAGAATGAACAAATCCCTTACTGCCAGACTTTTCTTCTAATGCTTAGGCCACCTCTATCTCACTGTTTTGTTTGCAAAGATACAATGGAAGATTTTTTTGAGAGTCTTGCTGAAGTCAAAGTTAACACCATCGAGCCTTGTCTTCCTCTGAGTCTGTCATACCATTACCAAAATATACCAGGTCTGTGGGGCAAACTTTGTCTTTCACAAATCCGTGCTGGCTATTCCTTGTCAAATGCTTGTCTTTCACATGCCTGGACAGGGCTTTTAGGGGGATTTCCTTCATAGTCTTTCTTCCCAGGCATGGTGGGGGAGCAGGTTGGGTTAAGCAGCCTGACTTTCCCCAGGTCTTCCTCCTTGCCTTTCTTAAAGATGTGTGTAACTCTTGCCTTTTCATAGAGATCAGGAATTTCCCTTAATTACCGCAGCCAGTCAAAGATGACAGCATTTTCTCAATGACATTGCTCCGTTCCCAGTATTCCTGCTGTTCCTGGGGACTTGTCTGTATCCAATTTAATTCCCCAGCTCATTTCTCTACTAACTCAACCAGATGTAAAACCCAAAATCTGTGTTGCTCAGGATTTCAGGTTCTTTTGTGTGTATGTAAAAAAGTTAGCTGTAAAGTTCTTGCAAGAGCTGGAGAAGTTTCAATGTTAATTTAATCAAAGAACTGCTATAAAGGCACTTCCTTCAGTAGCATCATGTAAGAGTGCTCAGTGTCTGTTTTTCTGCTGATACTGGTAAGAAATATTTCCCAAGTTTTTCTCTTACGCCAGCCCCTAAATTCCTTTCCTTTTTTCCTGGACTTTATATTTTAGTAGTGTACCTTTGTGTACTATACAGTGTTTTTTTAAAAATGTGTTTAGATTTTGGCAGTGCATGTGCAGTTACAAGACACAGTTCGGAGTTATGAGTTATTTGTATAGTGAGATAAGTTTGGGGTGGGGGTTTTCGATTTTTTTTTTTTTAGTTTTGCAAGTTTTGTGGTAAATTAGGCACAGTTCAAAATGATACCAGCCCAGAAAAGTTTACTGAAGCTCAGAGCCCAATAAACATGAAATTTGCAAAACTTTGTGTGTGGAGCAATAATTGATCACAGAAAGCATCCCCGATATGGGTAGGGAAGGAAAAGTTTCTTTCTTTTTTTTAATGCAAGATGCCTTGGCTGGAGTTCAATTTAAAGATAAGGGGTACTACACTAAAGCTCCTTTTGATACTGTACAAATTGGCAATGCTCTTTTAGTTCTTCAAAGAAGGCACTAAAGAGAAAGTAGATTTCAGGTGCCTATTACAAAGAGTAAATAAGAAATTTTTTTCTACACCTGATTTTATTTGTTTCATTTTTATTTTTTTCTTCTTCTTTTCTTGATATTATGTCAATTATAGTCTTCGTATTTGTGTTTGACGGCTGCATTTTAAGAGAGCCCAGTGTTAAAAATCATCTATTTTAAGGGCATCCTAGTATTTCTTTGCTACTATCTTCTCTGAAATACCCTGACCCCTCTTCTTAATTGTAATAAAATTTTCTGTAAATAGATGGTACCTTCTTTTTGGAATGAGTTAATTCATTTGACTAATTAAGAAGTCTCAATTCCATCATAAAGGCATCATCATCTTTAAGTGATTTATTGATACATTTCAGTCTGTGAGAATCTAGGCCGTGTTTTTTAGGTCAACAGGTGTGTAACAAATGTAATTGATACAGCTGATATTATTCAGATATGTGTATGTATCTTAGTAATGGCTCTGGTTTTCCAAGAGAGGTGATGGAATTGTGAGATCCCAGGTGTTGTAGAGTGAATCATCCCAAATACCTTTGTCCTAAGCATATTAGATTACTAAAGCACATGAACAGAAGAGTCAGTGTGATAAAAATATGCTTTAACTGCTTTCACAACAGATGTGGTTATGGAGTCTGAGCTCTACTGTAGCGATATCCTTGTAATCAACATCTCTTCATTTCAACTCTTCCAACAGATAAACCGTGTTCAATGACAATCTTTGTGATATGTTAACTTGTAGTTGTAAATAATGTAATGCATGTCCTAAACTTTCAAGCATGTTCACATTGCAGTCCTGTCCTTAGGAGTAAAATTCAGAACAAACAATTTTATAGTTGGTTGTGCTATGACAGAATTTACAAACAGAACTCCTTGTGTGATTGTTGTATCTGTTTTCTGGGAGAAAACCCTTGAGTATGTGATCTAAAACAGCTTTTGAAATTGAAGGAGTGGCTAACTTGGAAAGTGAATCCAGAGTGTTGTATACAAATACTTGAACCTGCAGACAGAAACTGTCCTCTGTCTGTGACGTGATGTTCCTAATGCAGATACTCATCTACTTCTACAGATATTTTAATCCACAATGAATGTGACACTGAAGTTATAAAGTGTTGGTATTGGTACCCTGTTCCTTAGCTGGAAATGTCAGTTAAGACAGTGCATTAATAATTATGAGGTACATAGTGAATCTTCTAAAATTTGTATTCAGAAATTCCCTGTCACTAGTTTAATGAAATCATAAGCAACTTGAAGTCAATGTGACACAAGAAATGATACTCAAATGTCTCATCTCTAATGAATGACAGTAATTAGCCATATTTCAAGGAAAAGATAATATATCACAGATAGAGAAGTTCATATTTCATAAAGTGCCCATTATGGGAGATGTAGGGCCAAATTAACTCTTATGTTACACTCTTATACAAGCTCTTCTGTCACAGAATATAATATTAAAATGATCATTCTAAAGTAAGTTTTAAGATGGAGAAAACTTTTGTGAATTGATGGCTTTACTGAACAGTCAATAGCATATATATTTATATATATTTATTTTTATAAGGACTAATGGAATACTTATGGGAATTAAAGAAAGGCAATTTGGTTTACTTCTGGTCATTTCCACAGTGACTCAAACAGTGCCAGCTTTGTCTTTTTAACAAGGCTAAAAATAAAACAATTATTCTCAAGTATCTAAAAGTCCTTTGCTGCTTATAAAGCCTAGCATGCATCAATGACCCTGTGATATGGGGGCCTTGGAAATGATCTGTGGAAAGGGAATGAGGCTTCCCACATTGAGTGGAGATCCAGATCTTTCTCTTCCATGTTGCAGTGATCTGAGGTTCAATAGGATGTAGCTGATTGATACTAGAATTTGAATCGTCCCAATATCTAAAACTGGGAGTATCAGGTAAATAAAAATGTTTCAATTTACCCACCATAAGTAAAAGGGTGGAAATCTGGGAAATGGTGATCAATGGATTGCGTAAAAGCTGTGACTTAATCCAAACCCTGCCCATTGCAGGAGCTGCAGTAACATATAGAGACAGCTGTTGGAAAGCAGCAGAACGGGGAACCTTGGTGTACCTGCCCTTTATGAAAAGTGTTCCCACCTGTGACCACAAAATGTGTGTGTGAGTGAGAAAAGTGATGCATTTTGGAGGGGATGGATCCCAAGAAGACTGTGGAACAGCTTTTGTTCCAGTGCTGGGAACCTGCACACAGGTGAGGTGTAATGTGGATGAAGTCTATGGCTACAGAGAGCTGTCAGCTTGAAAAAGTGGCCACAAACCAGGTTGTGCTGCTTTGTGCAGGGGTGAGGCATCCTCTCACCTTAAAGCACACAATGGAGGCTCATTCACATGAAAAACAATATTGCAATCCTCTTTAATTTCTCATGTGAAAATGTTTGTGATTTTGTGTCTCAGTTTAGGATTTTGTGTTCAAACTCTAGATTAAAAAGCAGAATTGGTGCATACCTGGCTATGTTCAAAAGTATCTTATTGAAAACAGTCAGTCAAGCCTATGATTTCTGCATGTGGTGCTTTTAACAATTGTCTGCTAGGGATCTCACACTTAAGTGGAATAAAGGGGGAAGAATATCAATGCTCCTAGCATTCTGAAATCTCTTGAAGTTCATAAGACTTTGTTACTGACTCTGAGGAGAAAACTCATCTTTTTTTTTAAGTATTTTACAATCTGTTTCCCTAAAGATGATATGTAGAGTCTTCTGTAGAAATATAGGTTTCTTATAAAAATTAATGCATGAAATTTAGTTTTTCCTCATAAATTGCAATACTGTTTAAACAGATGTTGTATTTGAAAAGACATGTAACTTTTCTTCAGCAGTACTTGAAATGGAGTCATAGGTATTTCTACAGGTCACAGATTCAGATTCAGAGTAGCAATTTGGAAGGAATAAAAGATGTACTGTGGACTGGAACAAATATTCCTGTTGTATGAATACTATCTGAAGCATCCCATTGATGTGTTTGCATGTTCAGAGAAAATTAACACCGTTACAGTACATTTTCCTCCCTTACAATGTTAAGCTGAGTTATCACTGTTCCAAGGGTGGGGCTTCAAAAGTGCTTGAAATGCTTGCAATGCTCCATACTGTCTAAAGTGTCATAATTAACAAACTGAGGTTATTCCAGTATTATCTAAGAGTAATTTTTATAAACTGAGAAGTGTCTGTGGGGTATGGAGTCAGGCTCCCTGAAGTGGGAATGTGCTTTTGCTGATTGATAGCTTTGCATAATTAAAGTAGTAAAATCTTTACAATGCAGATGAGAACCTTTGAGGGAAAGCAAATATTATAGCATTTCAGTAGCCTTGTAGCTGTTTAAAACGTTCCGTAGTAAATGATGTTTATTTCATGTTTAGGTTTAGAAATGCTTCTTTTGTATTAGTAGATATCCCTCCCACTTTACACACAGAAAAACTGACAGAAAAATTGGAAGCAAGCCCAGGTTTTTTTGCTCCTTATCCAGTGACCTACTCATAAGTGACAGTATTTATATTGGTCCTTCCCATCTAGATATGGCTTTCAGCATAAGAGAGGCAGTAAAATATAGCCCAGTAATTACTGCAGCTTCTCCTAAAAATACAAGGCTTAACTAGAACTCATTCAGAAATATGTTGTCAATTTAAAAACACAAAATAAAGTGTTGGGATAAATTTCTCCCAGAAGATTTTGCCATTGTAATGCCTATTGCTGTAGTAATCCATTTTTAGATGCCTGACTCAGAACTGAATCCAGAGCCATGTGTGGAGCAGAGCCAAGAGGGAATACTGAAAAGGGATGCCTCTTCAAAAGTACCTCAAACACAGCAGAAAGCTGATTCTGTCAAATCAGGATTTACATCTGAAAATGAGCTCCTGGAGTTGTGCTTGTGCTTTTGCTTTCAAAAATCAGAGAGAGGGCTGCTGCATTTCTACTTTGTGCCGTGCCTCAGACAGTCCCTGGAAAGAAGAGATGGGTGTGCCAGGCCGTCATCAGCCAGCAGGGAGAGAATCATTTCTGTGACCTGAATGTGAGGCTATAGGGTGCTCTTGTCATTTTCTGCCATAACTGTGACTCTGCTATTGTAGAGAAAAGGGTTCTTGAACTCAACAAATTTGGTGGAAAAATGACGTGTGACCTCAGCTGCTGTCCTGGGAGAAAGAAGATGGGGATGGCTTTTATAATCTCTGCACTGAGTGATGTCCAAGCCTTTAATCCAGTTATACTGAAGTAATGTGTAGTTCATGAATTGCCCTTCAACTCAGAATCAAAAACTTTGTCTCTCTCTCAAAATGTAATAGAAATAGGTTACAAAACTGTACTTTGACCAGGTTTAATTAACCCTGAATTTTTCATTGTTCCATAGGAAGCTTGAGCAGAAGAATGTTTACTTTTGTTTTCCTGCATGTACTTCTGTAAGAGATAAACACTGAAGTCGTTAACTATTTTTAGACTGCAGTAAATTCCGAATGTCTGAAAATTTATTTGTGTACCAATAGGAATTTATTTGGTTTTGGACGTAGATATCAGTAAAATAGCAATTGTTTGCTTTTTTGTTTTTGTTGTTGTTGGGGCTTTTTTATTTGTGTATTTTGTGGGGTTTTTGGGAGGGGAGGGGAAGAAGGGTAGAGGAACAGGTACCAGAGTTATCTCAGTTGTACACATCTTCAGTCAGACTGACCCTTTTGGATGTAGATCTAGTCTTCCAATGGTTAATACTTTTCACCTGTTTTTTATGGTCTCTTTAAAATCATGCCTTAACTTGAGCTGTGATAAATTTAAGAGCCACTTAAAGTTGTCTTGCCTTCATCCATTATGTCTCAGAGTCTTCAGCTTTTACTGGTACTTGTAGATTTTGATTTAATAGTCTTTTAAAAGTTGTTCAGTAAAGCAAATAGAGTTCTTGACACTTCAAAGCATATTTCCAGTTTGCTCTGGAGCTCTTCTCTGAATGCACTGCAATTCCCCATTTTCTGTCTACTTTGTGGACTAGTACTGGTACCAAAGGATGAAATCTGAGAGTTGATCATAAACTGCTGTGGTTTTTTAAGGCTTCATTCTTGGTAAGGTTCTGGTCAAAAATAAGCATAATTTTACAAATCTGTGTAAAAGCATCACTGCACTTGTCTGCTGCTGTTTCCCAGCTACCCCTTAGGAATGAATGCATTCAGTGTTTAGGTAGGACCTTGCTTTCAGCTGTGTTGTGATGCATACATCTTCCTTAGCATTGTCTTGTACAGAGTGTCCATCAATGGTAAATAACAATTTCATACAGATCAATGTTGTTTATAATCTGAAAGATTCATTAGAAAGACTTTATTCCCATGTAATGATTTAAGTAATGGGTTGTATGTGCTCAAGTATCAGTTGTTATAGGATGGCAACAGAAGTAGTAGCTTTTACTTCATCACAAACACAATTTGTTATAACCTGTCTGTATTTTGATGTATACTCCTACTTGGATCAGTCAGTTCTGGTGCTGAACTGAAAGATCCACTCATAGGTTTCTAGTCATGTGCTAATGCAACCTTGGAATATGACCTTTTTTGTTCTGTTATAATCTCAAATTTTTGTGGTTCTAATTTTGTAGCAGTTTAACTAATGAAGTATGAAGATATTTCTTTACAGAAAATACCTTCAAAACAGTTTCAAAACTGAAGCAGTAAGTAGTTTTTTCTAAGTCCCCAATATACTGAGGGGGTGGGGAGTACATTTTAAATCTATTCAACTATTATCTTGATTTACTGAATATAGATAATTTTCTTTTGATCTCTTTTGTGTGTTTATAATAAATTTATAAACTCTTAACTGAGCCTCCTGCTAGAAGGAAAATGTCAAATACCATATTTCCCCCTGCCTTTCAGCTATCAAACTCTTGCTGACAGGTGGGAATAACCATTTGATTCATGTCAGCGCAGATTTGTGAGGTTTTAGCTTGGGTAATGATCCTAAATTAAATCTCTGATTACCTCCTCATTTGTGTCACTGTAGCTGTGAATCTGGAAAATCCATTTAATGTTCGTGGGGAGGGAAACATCAGACTTATAGAAGAGTTCTGAATTGAAGTAAAATGTCATGTTATTAGTCTGACTTGAAGCTAGAGTTAAAATACTTCCTCACTAAGGAAGAGGTTTTGGGTGATTTCTGATAAACAGTGATGCTGCTGTAGTGCTGCTTCTGTGCTGTTCAATTTTTAACTAGGTTGGTCAACATCTGTGTTGAGCCTCCAGCATCTTCCCAGTGGAAGCTCAGTCTGTAGCTCTAGGACAGGCTTAGTCCATGGATTACTTTTTGCTAACAGAAATGATTTATGGAAGCTCCCATAAGGAGAGAAGGCATGAGGCAAAGCACAGACAGCTTTTCATGCTGTAAGGGAGGAGATAGGAAATAAGAGTCTGACCTATTTTTTGAGATGGCATTTCAAAGCTTTTGCTGTTGGACTTTTTATTTTATTAAAATAATTTATGTTAGTAAAGGAAAGTTGAAAGGGATTTCAAAATATTTTAGTTTATTGCTGCTTGTTTGCAAAGGGGGTTGATCTTCCTTGAAGTCTCAGATTACAGGAGAGTGTTAATACAGCAGTTATATTGAAATGTGATCTGCCTTGACTAACAAGCATGCTGCACACTGATGTGAGGTACCTGCAGTAAGTGCATGAAGCTGGAAGGAACTTTTACACTCAGTAGTGTATGACAGCTGTGAGTACAAGGTGCTGGGCTCTGTCAGATACCTGTTGCAAGTGTGCTGGAGCATTGGTTTGTTTGCAAACATTTGCCTTGTTTGCAAAATAAAGAAAAAAAGGCTGATAGTATTTGAAGGAATGTATATTTACAGTGGTAGGCATGGACTGACATGGTTCCTGGATGTAAAGCTTTATGCAGATTCATAAACTTTTACATTATTATGTCATCTCACTTTTTCATTACAGTGTAACTGCATGTTTTTATTCAGGCATTGCAACTGAAATTCAGTGACTGTTGAAAATCTGGAAGGGGAAGGTATTTCCGTAAGAGCATTAGATTATTTCTAGCTGGCAGCTTCCTCAGAGCCTTTAAGAAATTGATGTTTTGCATAATTTTTCAAAGGCTCCAAATAGGCTGCTTTTTGCTTAACTTTCCTTGTTCCCATTTCCCATTCAAATACCCTAGAACACTGCAGAGAGAGGATGGAGAAAGCACAGGATGGACTAAACCCATCCCATGGCCCAAACCAGAGGACTTTTGTGTCCTTTCAGTCTGCTGTGAGCCTTCTCTGCATTTTCCTCTTCAGCACCTGGACATCAAACTGTCCAGATGTGCTGAAGTGCGTTAAGTACTTGCACAGTGTTTTAGCTGAGTCAGCCAGAAGCAACAGAGGACACTGCATCCATCCCAGTGTTATTAAAAGCACAGGTTCAAGTCTAATACTGCAGTAGGCAGCCATTTGTAACGAAACATGCTGCCAGTGGGAAGAATAGGGGTGTCTGGATGGTAAATAAAATTGCTAAATATTTTCCAAGTAGTCAATGGCAAAATTGAGTTACAGTCTGCTTTAAATTATTTACAGAAGAATTTAAATTTGCAAACTTATTACCGCAAGCTGCTGCTTTTAACAACACTCAAGTTCTTGAAAATTCAATGCTAAAATGAGTTATTACAAGTGAGTTAGCTGTCTGAAATTAAATTAGGTGATAAACAATCCATTTCTCTGCAGTAAATTGGCATTCATGACAACTAGTTCTAGTATGCACCTGAACCCATTATTCTTGGCACTTCATAAAGTTGCAATTGATAGCAATTTGTATTGACAGACTCTTATTGAATATAATTCTCAACAGAAACTAGCTAATCAATTAATTAATCCTATGTTACTCAAGTTTGTTTTTATGTTGCTCCATCATTCAGAAAATTAACTGTTAACATTGTTTACAATTAATATAACTTAAACACTTCAGTTTTCATTGGCTGAATTACCAAGCTTAGACTAATTAAGTAAGCATTAAAGCCTTCTGAATTACTAGCAAAACTGAAAATTATGCATGCTAAATTGAAAAATACACAACAAAAACTGATTCTATAATACATATCATTATGCGGGATTTCAAAACAGAATGTTTAGTCTTGCATTTCCTCTTGAAAGCTGCTTGGCTGCATGTGAAAAGTCCTAGCCTCTTCTGAAGAGACTTGAGGGAGTAATCATCAGCAATATTATGATGAAAAGCACCATCAAATCATGTTCTTCTAAGGCTATCTAATAACTATTTGCATCTTCCCTCACATTTAAATAAGGCTTTCTTACAATTCACTGTTGCAAAGGAGCAAATCCATCCCACGGCCAGATGATTGTGGGCAGATGCTCTAAGAATGTGAGTGCAGGGACAGTGCAGAGAATGCCAGGATTGATCAGCTTGGAGCCCCCTTGGAGTCAAAGGGGCTTCCCTGGAGAGCCAGGCCTTCTCACCTGCCTCTGACTGCAGCAACAGAACCTACATTGACTATTTTGATTTGTGTTGACAAAAAGTTAATTACATAATATTAAACCCTTAAATTCCATTAGATGTACTCTTGTCTTATTAAACATGAGTCCTGGCCCAGAGCCCTACTTTGCCCATGTAAACACAGCATTCCTCTTGCAAATTAGGAGAATGGCCCTGACCACCTTTATATGAATAAAAGCCTTTCTTTCATGATAAGAAGTAGAACTTTCTGCTTCTGAGAGAGCTCTAGATTTAAAAACTAATATTAGTCTTGTCTAGGTGGCAATCAGGAGGGCTATATGTTTTATTTAGGTCCATTAGTCACATTTGTGTATGGTTCTGTTTACCTCTGGTTTTCTTCAGCAGTTTGTACTGAGTGTCCTGTTTTTGAAAGCTTTTTCAAATATCTTAATGATGTATGGTGTATGGTGGGTACCTCTTTACTTGGTCACTGAATAATAGAATACAGTACAAGAATTTTAATAGTGTAATAAGGTCTTTTTCATCTTATGAGTCATGGTTTCAGGGAGGTGGAAGCACACAAGTCATCCAAATGCCTGCTTGCTTCTTGTGGGACTGGCTGGAAGGAAACCTGGGCTTTGTATCCGAGCAAGAAGTGCTGTGGTAGTTGAGCTGCCTCAGAAGGAATACCCTAAATGTCTTTTTCTTTGTTGCTTCCTTACCTTAGAAACAATCAGGGATTCTCTCAAAATCACTTGCATTGTCTCTAATTACTGTCTCCTAGATTGAGCCTGAGAGATTTTGGACACATCTCTTTGATATACTAATATTATATTAAGGTAGAGGGTTTTTTGTTTTTCTGGTAGATAATTTATTCTAAATCAGAATCTGACCTGTGGGGATGAAGGAAGCCTAACATGAACTGCTACAAAATGTCTGGTGCATACTTTTTTCAGACCTCTTTTAACACAGGAGGGCTAGGATGTGATAAATCAGTTTAGATACCGAAGAACTTGATTGGGATACTCAATTTTACTATAATAGCCTAATCTAAAATACTCAGTCCTTTTCAGCTCCTCTATACTCTTTCAAAATTGCTCCTAACAAGGACAATCTCTAAAAATGGGGCATTTGAGACAAGTTAATGGTGCTATAGCTACTCAGGATAACCATTACCTAAGAGTAGCATTCCCTGCCTAAGCACAAGGCTGGATTCAGTGAATAGTATCAAAGGTGTTCTCTAGCAACTTGGAGAGGCTTGAAAAGAAAGAGATATTTACCATTTGAGATGTGCAGTTAGACAAAACCACAGGTTTAAAATAGCCCACAATTTCAATGTAGAAAGAAATGCAAAGTGAAAGAGAGGTTAACCTAGTTTACAAGTTCTCTTCCGCTTAGATTGTGCTTCAAGTTAAACTCCAGGAATTGGGACTTATCTTATTGGGACTTAATTTCACTTTCAACATCATATCTTTGATATTTTTATCAATGCTTATTCCACTTAAGTTTGTTCAAAGACAATCTCATTACACTGATTTCCTCACCTTCTCTCAAAAATTTTCATGCAATTAAATGCTTGCCTTTAAGTTACCAAGTGTGATGGTATAGTGCTGCATTGAAATATGTATCCTGCATAACTTACCTTGCTGTGGAAGTTTGACTTGACTTATTGATAAGTTAAATTTAAGTGCTCAGCCTGACCATTAGCAATTTCTCTGTAATTTCGTGAAAAGTTAAAATAACATGAGGAGAGGACACAGAATCAGGCTTTTTAGTATGTCAAGGGAAATGGAAGTGCTGAAAATAAGATTTCTCTACTAAACTGGGAAGAAAAAATGAAAATACTTTTAATTCAGTCCATTTCTGTTCTTTGTCAACAATCTAATCACTTCAATATTTAACTGTTGTTCTTTTTGGAAAGAACTGCTGTTCTTTTTGGAAAGGAAGGGCAATGTATCTGAGTATGGATGGATAGAGGTAAACTAGCTGGGTTTTGTTGGGGTTTTTGCTTGGTTTTGCTTTTTGCTATTGTTTTTAAAGAACACCACTGCCGCCCCTGCCAAGACCCCGGACTTTCTGGCCTTGAGAAACTTGAGCAATCAAATGCTGCTGCTCAGATCACCCAACCCAACTGCAGCCTGCCAAGGAGAAGGCACGTCCCTGAGATGTTCTTTGGCACAATTTTGCCCATCTTCACCTGTTGCCAAGTCTCAATTCCGCTTTGGGAGAGGAAGCAGCAGTATTGGAATATCTTTGCAAGTCTCTTTCATCCTGGCAAAGAGACACAGTTGACTCCATTAGTGATAAACATTAGAACACTGTGTGCCTTTTACTTCAGAAGCTTTTGGCCTTCAAGGTTGCATATTTATTCCTAATCAATTAAGAAAAATTAAAATAACCATGAAAAGCCATATATATTGCATGCAGAGATGATATCATAAGTTATTGTGTCTTTTATTTACTAGACTGTTTGGAGTATATGTACAAAGACACAATACTTACTGTCATTTTTCATTCACTGATAAATTAGTCTTTGAAAATAAAGCAACTGGGGGAAAGCAACTTGATGGACAGGGAAGAATCCAGCTAAAAGTGACTTCCCTTGGGAAAAAAAAATTATTTACTGCTAACAAAGACTTTTTTTTTTTTTTGGTTCTTTTTCTTAATTGTGACTCAAGTTTTGTGATGCACAGCATCACAAATGGCAAATCTACTTCCTGAGATGTTGGCACTGGGAGCAATCAGACTGGTGACTGGGAGAAGGCATGGAATAAAAATAACATTGAGAGCAGTAGATTATCTTAATAAAAGCATATGCAGTCATAAGGAAAGTTAGGTTTTCTGCTTTGAATTAAATTAGTGCTTGCAAGGTTACTGACCCCCTACTAAGTGAAAATGTTCTGCCTTCTGTCTGATGTCCCCATTCCTGAGCAGACCTGCCACTGCAGGATGAAAGGATAGGTGGGTACCTTAAAGTTTGCAACACCTTACTTAGTTCTATCACCTTATTTTATTTTATGTTCTTGTATTTGAGCCAGACATGAATCTGACTCCAAATTTTCACCTTATTTAAATGAGGAATGGTTTCCTCCCACTCCAAGAGTGCTATATAAGCACAAACATTTTCAAGCAATAACTCTCAAAGTACAGAACTACTTTCTTCCTCATGTTGTGTTATCTGACCTTTCATTGGCATGCCAGTTTAATTAATGGTGCATAATTGCATCCCACTGCTGACAAAAAGCTGCAATGTTGTTTGCTTTTGTTAGTCAGGACCAATTATCTGTAAAGTCACCCTTTTGAATTTTCTACAATCAATCATCACTAGTGTATGTAAAAAATAAGAAAGCTATTTCATCAAAAGGTGGATTTCTGTCGCCCCACAGTTGTGTACATAAATACAGCAGTGTCCTTTCTGTCATCTTTTTTTTACCTCAAGTAAGTGATGACTGACAAGGACTCACTGGAATAGGGTGTTGAGTCTTCCTAGAGAAACTGTTCTCTCTAAATTTGAAATTTGAAACTACCACTGGGTGAGTTTCTTCTTTTAATTAAGGTATTTCTCAATGGAAAAAAAATGTGTTGTGTTGCTACGAGAACTTGAAATTTAGAAGGGACCCCCTGAAGGTCCCAGCTTCTCTCTGGGCCACAGAACTGCTGTGACTTTTTGTCTCTCTCTGCATATATCCACTCTCATTTTTTGATGGAAACCTAAATTTCTTCTGGATGTCAGGATTTATTTTTAAAATAATACACATCAAACCTTTTTACTAAGAAATAATGAGCACTTTCTAGTCTCAGACTCTAGTGTAGTCTTGATGCAAGATAAGGAAAAAGTATTTCTTCTATCACATAGTTTACTTGTAAACTGTTATTCTTAACAGATCATTTTGACTTACTGAACTGGTTTCATTTGCATTCAAATTTAAAAAAAACCCCAGAATTTTATTGAGGTGGGTAGATAATTGTAACTGTAATATTGTTGAGGTCATTACTAGCTGTACGTGTGTATAAGATTTGGCAGCTTTTTCCCTTTAAAAACAGCATTTCTCTTTGTTCGTTTCAGTGTCATCTGTTTAAAGATAAAGAGCTGAAAAGAAAAGGCTACAGATAAAGAAAAACTTGGACTTTAGAAAAGTTGAACATTGTTAGAAGTGGATGATGTGTCAGAAGTGGTCTTTTAAAAATAAGTCTGTATCTGTATTTTGTGCTGGGCAAAATACAGAATGCCTCAAAGTACAGCTGCAGAAATGTTAGATCTTAATGAAAGTGTTGGAAAGACTTCTACAGTCACTGCCAGTCAGTCTGTGACCTGCTCAGATTCTAAGCAGAGCAACGATCACAATTGATCATCCCTCCTTGAAATGAATACAGTAAATTCAGGCGTGGGATGTGATCTAGTGAGGGAATGTGGTACTTTTGTTCCTCTCAAATAAAAGTGAGCAATATAATCTGACTGCAAGTAAGATCTATGCCTTTCAGCAGAAAAACACATCAAAGCTTTTTATGGCTAGTGCAGTTAATTGGACTATTCTAAAAATCTGTATATCAGTCAACAGGCGAGTCTGTCCTTTAGCAACATAATACGTGGTGAAAAGTGTAAGTTGGGGTATTTGATCCTCTGTAAAACATTTGTAGGCTCCTTAACTACTGAAAAAAAAACTTAATGGAAGTTCATCTAAGCAGCAGAGCACTGGAGTGTTTAAATTACCCATCACATGGGAGCGGTAAGAGGACTCCCATTATCAGCCTGCTTGCAAAACTGCTTGCATGTTTTCCTTCACTTCCTCTTCCTACACTTTTCTGACACTTGGGTGCATGTTGCATGTGCCCTTGTGAGCCATGAGGAGAGGGCAGAAGGGTGTCTGGCAGCTCAGTAGCACAAGCTGTGCAAAAGAGGTTGCTCTGTGGTGCTGTGACATCTTGTGAAAGAGTTATCAAAGCCTCTGCTGCTCTTAACCAAACATGACAATAGGCAAATGTCCCAATGCTGGAGTCAAAGCAGGGCCTTAGAGCAGGTCAATTATTTCAATTATCTGGAATTCATGATGAAAAACAGCAGCAGCCTTCAGGAAATATGCGAGAGTCTGGCAACTGCTTGATCAGTTATGACAGTCGCTGCCAAATATCACATCCCGTCAGGTTTTTGCAAAGGGAGAGCTTGGAGCAGGTGGAATATTTTAGTTACCTCTGCTCCATCACAGCACAGTTCTCAGGAGATCCAACAGGCCACCAAATGCTCAGGTATGACATCACTGGCAAAAATCACATGGCAATAAGCAATCACAGGGTAGGCAGAGGGGGAGTGCACGGAGCAGATGGATTGCTTCAATTATTTGGGCCCCTTGATGAATAAGAACTTCAACTGCCATCAGCAGATCCTGTGGCAGGCAGGTAATAACTGCACTGCTATGACATAATTTAAAAATCTGGTGTGGTTTAAGCATTTCAGCAGCTGTAAAGCTCAGATTTGTCTTAGCACTGGCTTGACCCACAGCCACCTCCAGTGCTGAAGGGGGAACACTGAGAAAATTGTTTGTGAGTGCTTCCAAGTACTTCATGGCATTTCACCATTTCTTTTTACACTGCAGAGAGAACACAGACCCAGCACCAAGCTTGTTGTTGGCACCTCTCGATTTTGCTGTTTTTCAGAAGTCAGCTGGGGAAAACTAACGACTATTTAATGTCAGTGCCAGGACAGAAACCAACAGCTTAGATCTGGTTATGAATAAATTTAGGAAGGCCTTAGCATCCAAAAAATTATCCTTACTTGTATGTTGTACTAGGTTCAAGATCTGTTAGACCTCAAATTTGTTGTGAAAAAATTATTTAAAAGCATGCTTTCTTGTTTTGCCTTCAGTCTTCCTTCAGCCTGTTGCTAACACAGTCTACTTTAATTGCTCTTTTTAAATGTATTTTGCTGTTAAAACAAGCTTATGATTTTTGCTATTACAGTAAGGTACATGGTACCCTATATCACTATCCCCTTTCAGCTAGAAGTTTTTATTGACTCTGGTACACAGAAATCTAGCTTACACATTAAAAGCTAAACAACAAAGAACACTAAAGAATTAATAAACTTTAAAAACCAAATCCCATTTGAGTTTTATCAGATCTAAAATCTGAAACCTGTTTTGGTTGAGCCTTGAAGGCAGAATAGAGTCAATAGGAAGCTTCTGTTTGAGCTAATATGACTTGTTAATATCTTTCAAAAAGTTAATGTTATAAAAGATTTGATTTCTAAACCCTTCAGTGCCTTTAAATTCACCTCAGCACCTTTTTCCTCCCCATCATTTTGCTTTAACATAATGAGGGGTATTGATTACATTCCATCCAAAGAAAAAGTAATCATCATAAATATCCTTTATCTGACCTATTTCCCATTGCAGGGGAAACGGCTTCTAATTTGAGATCAAGAAATTACTTTTGATAGGAACAAATATCACAAACTGATGCTGAATTTTGTACTTTTTCTCAATTTCCTACTGATTTGAAATATGTAAAGTACCAAACACTTGTCACTGCTGGTCATTCCCATCCAAAATTGTCTAGAATTTACTGAGATAACTTTCCTGCCTGCTTTTACATCTTTAGTGTAATAAGTGGCATTTTCGTGGCATTCAAGTGGTCATTTCTTGAGATCAGATTTCCTTTTTTTTTTTCCTTCCTTTAATATTGTGGCCAAACACTGTTAACTGAGAATAGTTCAAAATCAGGTATAGATTTAAGCTCTACTGTTCAGATCAGGTTTATGTCTGCCCCTGTGAGTCAGAATGCTAATAGTTACACAGCTGCCTTGAAAATTGAAGACTTTAAAATATTAGGGTTGAATTATACTTTTTCTCACTTGTGATTCACTTAGCTAAGGCAGGAGCATGTTTCATGCTTTTCTTCTAACCATCAAAACTTGAAATTTGCTTTGGTGTGAGTTTTTTTTTTTAATGGAAGTCTTTTAGAAGCTACAGATACAGTAGTAATAAAATTAATTATTTCAAGTCTTGTAAAAAATGGTGAAAACTGACAGCATTGCTTGTAAGGAAAAGTTTTTCTGATGTTTTGTTTTGTTTATTTTTCTTAAAATGCTGAAGATTTACTCTCCTCTAGTTAGGTCTTTTCATGCTGTTAGAACAAGGCACAATTGTCCCTTTATTCTAGAGACAGTTTGTGACCATGTCTGGCAGGGTGGTGCAATAGCAGAACATCCAAAAAAGAAGAAACTAAACTGAAGTTACAATGGCTTTAGGTGAAAGATGGATGGGAAGAGAAGTGAAGAATAAAAAATAATAAAGCAAACAACTGGAGGTGATTGTGGGGAATTAGGTTGAAAAGGGTCAGGAGATCCCAAATGGCAGAGAGACTCTGGAGACCAAAACAGAGTTGTGAGTGATGCTGAGAGGAAAGCCAAAACTAAAATGTTATAGGGTCTCATGGAATTGAAACAAGGAATAGCAGGGACGGGCTACCTGAAGAGAAAAACAACAGAAGGAAGGAAGGAAGAGGTGAATAGATGACTCTGGGAAAATATTTTAAAAAAAGGACAGAAAGGATTGGAAAACACATGTATATATAGATATATATAAGGAAGGAATTTGGAGAAAATGTAAGTGAACTAGATGATGTGGAATAACAGTGGACAGGTGAAAGAATGATATTTGTTTGAAACCAAGATCAGCTTGCACCTTTTTTATTTTAGACAATCACAAGGTCCAATTGCAGGTTTTTGCTTTGTGTTCTATGGCATTATCATGCCCCATTAAATAACTGGCTTGTTTCCTCCCAGAGGGAACTTTGCTTCTCCCTACTCCAGTAAAGCAGTTTAAGTGGATACAGAACTTCCTCATATTCTAGAGTTCTGTATTCAAAGTACTTTGTACTTGTGTAATATACTGATAGGATCTTATGTCACAATTCTTATCCCCTTAGAAATATTGTCCCAGGAAAGTTAACAGGTAGTATTTTTAAACAGCTGTCAGCACAGGGGAAAATATTGTGTTTATATGTGTGGTTTTCCAGAAAGCCTATTTCACCTTGGGAACACTTAGCTAGAGAGCTGACCAAAACTAAACCTCCAAAAACCATAGAAAAATGTTTCAATGTGCTATGGTTTTAATTGAAATACCTCTGCATCCATTTTTCACCTTGGACACAATGCTCTCATACAGTGGTCCTAGAGATAAAGCCGTTGAAGATTGTATTTGAAGGAATGAAGATAGTTTTTATTGGTGTTCTTTTAGGATCGGCCACAAGGACTGAATAATGCTCCCAAAGAAATACGTTTGGATGAAGATGACTGAACATGCAGATCCAAAGGCCTTTTAGGATACGGTGAACCTTTGGCCTTGGATGAAGAATGTTCTTGGATGAAAGAACTCCAGCTGAAAGACTTTGTCTTTGCCTTTTGCCTTGCAAAGATATGAAAGACAGAAAGGAAGCAAAGATTTGCAGCTGAATTCTTGCAGGGTGCAGTTAAGTGGCTGACACTGGCACGCAGCCAGCCTCCCTCAGTACTGTGGAATGTCACGTGCTTGAACCCCTTACCTGTCTCCTGGGGCTCCCCAAAAGCCTCACACACATTTTTATGGGTTTTTTTGCTTTCTGTTTGTAAGTTATATTAGTAAATTTTAATTACATAGTTTCTGCAATGATAGCACTTGTGGGGTTTCTGTATGTCATGTGTAGCTCTAAAATGCAGAAAATATTTATGCTTGGTTGATCAGATTATACCATGCTTGTACCTGAAACTGAACAGGCAGTTAACTAATAATCTTAGCTTTTCTTCATGGCTAATGACTTGCCTAAGTTTAAAATGGCAAGAGTTCAGTACCTCAGTCAATGAGCTGACATTCACAGTGTGGTCAGCCACGGCTGCCTGGGCATTCAAACAGATTTCTTCATTGAACCTCTGTGTTAAGTCAATTGGAGGATAGCTTTGTACATTTCCTGACTAAATATTCAATACTTGAAACTTGATTATACATTTAATTATTTCACCTCTTGAAGTGTCCTTATTTTCACTTTATAACAAATTGCAGCTCTGTTAGACCAGTTATGTTTAATATCTGAGAATGACTTGAACCACAGTGTTTGCTAAGGTTGACCTTCAAAGTGTGTCTGTATAAAGACACGTTGCCTAACCACGTTGGTTACCTAAGTAATTCTGCTAATGTGTAAAAAAAACCAAAAACATTACTGCATACAGAAAAATACTGTACCAAAGTTAAAGAGCTCACTTTACCTTTGTCTTTCCTTGGATCAGTCCACGTGGAGAGAGGTTTAGTGATTTTCACTGTCCTGGGTAGTTATGTAATTCTCCTGTTGTCATATCAAACCCCACATCACAGTGCCTTTTGTGCCATCTGCGCTTGCTTAGTAGGTCTGCAAGAATTTACAGTATCTCTGTTCTAAATGTATTTAAAAGCCCATGTATTGTGGGCTTGTGTAACCACAGTTATCAAAAGACAGACCTGAACAGAAACTCTTTCATCAAAAAGTGCACCCCCCTCCAGGGTAGCTTAGGTGAGCCTAGACTTCCCAGATCAGGACACCTTAATTCTCCTGAATATGCTCTGCTGTTTTTAGCCAAGGAGACTTTTCTATATGGTGATATGGACAACTGCCTCTTAACAGCCCTTAGCTTTTTACTTGAAGTACTGGGAGACAACAGCCTGTCTTCAACTTGTGGCTTTGCTTGCTTTTCTCCTTGTATTTCCCTGTGTCTTTTCCTCTCTCCCTCTTATCTGACCTTATCTGTTCATACAAATTGTGCATGGCTACTGGAAATGCCAGTCACTGCAGCTTTTCTTTGCTGAGTTGAATAATACAAAATAGTTCCTGCTGAGATACATGTGTGTGTGTTTGTGTGTGCAAATTGTTAACATAAGCTGCTACCAACTTGTAAAAATGCATTGAGACTACTGGAATGTGTGTAGACATAAAGAAAGCAAAAACATGAGATATCTAGGTGCTGGACAGTTAAACTGCATTGTTGATCATTGGTTATTAATGTACTGATGCTGTTTTCTTACTGACCAAATAAAAGAAACCCTTACCAATGCTTTGTTATTGAGTAATGTGTGTGTGGCAAAGAGGACCAGGGTATTTCTCAAACAGGAGACAAAATACCAGGATATATGTCTGGCTTGACCAAAGCTATGTGATTTTACAGTGATCATGCCCAAAACCAAGTCAGTCATGGATTAACTTGAAATATCTGTGTGAACTTAAGTTCTCCTCTCCACTGGCCACCATTAAAATTGTGCAGCATTTCTGATTTTGAAGATTTCATCCATGTCAGATAAGGGTTTTGTGTGCCTTTGCAGCTTTTCCTGAGACTGGGTCTTCTTCCTCTGTTTCTGGGCCATCAGGGGAGTATTTGCTCTTTTTACAGAGTTATTTTCTGTGTGGTTGTAGTGAACGTTTTGCTGAAGATATGAAGTGGAGGAGTTTGCTGGTCAGGTATGTGGCTTTCAGTCCAGCTTAGCACTTTGTTCCTCTGATGCTGGAGCTACCATGCCCTATTAAAGATATGTTTCTGCTCCCAAGAGGTGAATAATAGTCAGAGTTAGACCACAAGATGTTTCCTTTTTCACTTGTTTTCCAGATATTCCTCATATCCACCTTTTTTCACCTTGTTTTAAGCATCAGTAGTACTGTTGTATTGGCAAAATGGTGTTGTGTGTTTACCTCCTTGGTCACTCGTGTAGCTTCATCTCACTTGGATGGAAATTCCCATGCTTATTTACTACTGCTCTACATAATCAAGAGTACTGTAAATCCATGATATAATTCTGAAAGAAGATTAGAAGGAGAATTGCTAGATAATCTTGCATGTGAGGATTTCCCCTTGTATTTCCTGTTTGGTGGATGTGCTCAGAAGTTCTTTACTTCAATCAGCTCTGGCAGGTCTATCTTCACACAGAAGTTGGGTTTCTTTTTGTCAGGGGAAGTGGGTATGCAAAGAGTCTCCCTTTTGACTTCCTTTAAATCTGAACTTCTGTGCTTGACTCATGGTTAGGAGATGATGCAAGATTGCAAGATGAGATTCATTTTTTCTCTAAAAACATTGAGCCAACCTTTAACAAATTTATATGGGGGCTTTCTTTTTGCTCCTGTTTTCTTCTGTTTGCTTTTGTTTCTCAAAGAAAAGTGCAAGGGGTGACTTATCTACTCCACACAGAGTAGATGCTTAGTATTGAGGATTCATTTATCATGAAGACAAAACATAACAAGATCCTGAGGCTGAGCCTGAAAGTCAGAGAATTTGATCAGGAAAGATGATGCACATTTTCAGAAGCCAAAGTATTTTATTATTGGAATGCATCATTCAGGGAATATGATAGATTTTCCATTAGTGGAAGTCTTTGATCAAAACTGCATCTCTTTCTAAAAGAGGAGCTGCCTCAAGAGCAAGCAGCTGAGCTTGATGCAGAAATTATTGAATGAGGGAGATTTGCCCTTTTCTTTATGCAGGATGAGTCAGATATGGGTGCCATAATACCACAAGTAGTAGTAGTTATTGTATAAAAGATTAGAGTTTTTCTACAGAGGTGGCACTTGGAAAAAATTGTTAAAATAGAGCCTAAAGCAACCTGCCTCTCTGCTGCTGGCATCAGAGGATGTGTATGACAAATGGCAAAGTTAATTTTAAAGGTAACCTTGTGTGCATGTGATCTCAGTAATGTCTGATGAAGCAGACGGATGCTTTCATGAAGGCCAAAGACTTGGAAAAGAATTTGCTACAGCTTTTGTCTTCACAGGTCAGAACTATGTGTTCACAGGGTGATGTTACTGTGGAATTTCTTCTTTGGTGGCTGAAACAGTTACTCAGAAAGACTTGGGGTCTCTAGGTCATTTTCAGGCTGAAGGGTTTAACTGTAATTGTCAGGATAGGGACACAGCTATCGTGACAATGTCTGTGTTGTGAGTATGACACAGTCCCTTACTTGGTGCTGGGGCACTGCAGTTGCCAGTGGTCAGAAGTGCAGCAAGAGAAAAAATCCTGGCAGACTGGAAATTAGGGCACCAACCTCTTCTGGCAAGCAGAGAGTAAGAGATTTTGCTTCTGGAACTATTTTTTTTAAGGGAGGCTTCTTTGGGGTTTTTCTTTTGTTTCAGTATTTGGTGTGGAGGAAGTTGCTCCCCAGGCTTGGGCCATGCTTTTTCTGAAGTGACAGCTGAGACCTACAGCTGTGGCACCCATGCTCCAAGAAAAGGCTAAAATGCCTGGGATTCAGCTGGATGTGTTCACTGCATTCCCACTAAGTAGAACTCTGGTATCACATGATGCTTGTTGCAGGGTTTAGTCACAGCATCATCTCCACCACTGCTGAATTATAAACATGTTATAGCCCTGGACCTTGCATGAGCTTAATGCTGGACAGAACAACTCCCTTTGGCAATTATGGTTTTAAATTAGGCAAATTACAGAATTGATCTTGCAAACTGAGATGTCTTTGTGTACAATCACAGCCTTTCCATTGTAGCATCTTATTCTTCATAGCTCTTTTTACTGGACATAGTTAATGAGAATCTTTCTACAATCTACAGAGCCTGCTTCATAAATTAGGCTATTTTCAAATTGTTTTTTTTACAGTCATCTTACAGTCATACAATTTCCAGTTGTTTTCCACAATTTCAGCAATTTCAGAGATGGTCTAGAGGTGTTTTTTCTGCTCTGGGTAGTAATTATTTTTCATTCCTGGAGGTATGTAGTGGTCACTGAACCCCCAGATCTTACTTATCTGACTTTTTTTTTTTTCTTCTCTTCTTTGTGTTTGTGTGTCTGACCTGTGCAGACACAAATGAAACTGGAATGTTTTGCAATAATCTTTTGTCTTTCTGGAACAGAAAGCCTTTTTAGGCTTCAGAGATGAAATTAGTATGTTATAGGCCTTTCACTTAACCCTCTCCCATGATTTTGACTGCATTTAATTCATATCTTTGGGTTGGTCTTTGAAGCAGTGCTGTTACTCACCCTGCATCTCGTTAGCTTCACTTTTCCAGCATCAGTTTTTTGAGAAGAGATATCAGAGAAATCACCAGGTTATAACTTTGTTTAATAATCTCTTGTCCTACTAGATCTCTTTTCCTTCCTGGGGAAGTTAGAACCTGCTTTTACAGTGTGTATTTTTATTGTGGAAGTCTGTTACTGTAAATGTGGTTACATTGTGAACTTTTACTGGTAAATGTCCAATACTCCTCCTTCTGAGGGGAGCAGCCACTACGCTTTATGAGCTGCTATTGCTACGTGATGTGGGAGGAAGGGGAGAGAGGGAAAGAGCAAGAAGATCTGCAGGGGATAATCTTCCTTTGGGATTGAGGGAAAAATTTTCCTTCATCTCATTAACAGGTGTGTTTTGAGAGCCTGAGAGAGGCAATTTGCTCCTGGAGAGTTTCTGCAGGAAAAGCATGACCTGTGAAAGGCTCTTAACACCAGGACCAAACACGGCAGCTCTGCCAGTCTCGTTGTCGCTTTCTTTTATTGTCCCACGTGGTCCTGACGTGTCACAGCCAGCTTTGAAGGCAAATCCTTTTTGGGTGTATGAGACCAGGCTGCAGTTCTGGAATTGGTCTGTAATTCTTCTCTTTTGTGTGTTGAGCTTGGTAACAAACCACGCTCCCTCCTTGTTATTTAAATGTCACATTTTGACACTTCTCCTTTGTATGAACTTTCGTATTCTGTTGCTCTTCAACAATGCTTCAGAAATCTTTAAGCTCCCTTCCAAGCCCTTAACATTGCATGAGAAGTTCTTAGCTATGGTAAAATAGATATGTGCTTCAGAGCCTTAGAGCTGACTTTGTCTTGCTCCTTCCTAGCAAGAAGGGTTAAGTGTAGCATTTAAAAGACAGAAGTCAAACTTGAATATTGTGGGGTTTTTTTCCCCAGGTACAGTTAAGTGTTGAGTGTTACAGTTCAGTGTTACCTGGAAACTTTGCTTGGGGCCATGGAGGGCACTATGAAGTTATTATGAAAATTTGGGGAAAGCATATGTCCACATAAATTCTATCCCAACTTTTGGAAGTCTTTTACCCAATTTTCAGGAATTGCTATAGCAATTTAAGCATTACTTTTGAATTTTCTGAGGTGAGATGCCAGAGGAAGACTTGTGTTATTTTATGTCTTAACTTAGTTCTTGCATAGCAGGATTTTTATAGATGTGAATATGAAAACAAGATGTGAAGTGCTTTAATGACCATGACTTAGCAGATGTTGTTTTTCTCCCCTCAAGAAAGCCACCTTCGAAATTTGTTGTTCAGACTGAAATGCAAACATTTTTGTGATCCTTTTTTTCCCCCCATTTTTCTCTTTCATCCCTTCACCCTTGGGTAAAAACTTCCCCCAAGATTTCATTGCCTTCTCACAAGAATGTTTACTTTGAGAAAGTATCCACAAGAAGAGAGGCTAGAAGTGGTAGTCAAGAGATTGGCTTCATTTTGTACCAAGTCATACACAATTTAGTTTTCAGATAACACAAGAAAAACTGCCAACAAGCCCAAAATGCAATATAAGTTGTCAAAAAGCTGACACTCTAAATACCAGAAAATATTAACATCTATTGTCAAGAAAAATACAAAGTATGAATCACTCCATCTCCGTGACACATTTCAAAACTGCTACACACAGCACAAACTATAGTGTTTGATGCTATCAGGGATAATAGTACTTGAGAGTTCCTCCCTGAGCACCCAGCCTTGCTACTAAAATGGTTCAATTGTCTTGGTTTACACTCTAGAGCTGCAGAAAAAAATTACAAAGATTTTCTGAGGTCATCTTTGCTAAAAATGAAAGCTGATAAAGAATCATTGTTAATAACTTCAATCAAAGGGGGGATAGTTTCATTTTTTTGGTATTACATTATTTTTGTAAAACAAAAGA
The DNA here is from genome assembly GCF_017590135.1 of Pyrgilauda ruficollis. Taxonomy (NCBI): domain Eukaryota; kingdom Metazoa; phylum Chordata; class Aves; order Passeriformes; family Passeridae; genus Pyrgilauda; species Pyrgilauda ruficollis. Next base: position 7,071,128 of record NW_024513654.1, on the reverse strand, counting down.
CATATCTACATTTAAAATTTTGAATAATTTTCTTGGTACCTTGCAGAATATTTCTAACCTGATGTGCCGTTTTTTATCAGTTCAGTTATATCCTGCACAATTTAATTTTAATTCCTATTTTAATTCCTTCTGTTGTCAAGTTCCTGATATCAGGAATGATTCCTGTGCTCAGCAGCCATGTCAGTCCCAAACAGAGGAGTCAGAAATATGTCAAGGAAGGCTAAAATATAAAAAAGCTTGCCTGTCTGAAAAGCTTATGAGGAATTGTCCTCCTTTAGCAAAGCCACCACCTTTGATTTTTCTTGCATTGCCCCGAGCTGGGCGTCTGCTGTGCTTTGAGCAGGGGCAGAAACAGCTTCAGGGAGAACTGGAGGAGAGGAAAGTCCTTCTCTAAGTGGCCCCTTGCAGTCAGCACCTTCTTTCTGTTCCAGGGAGAGCAGTGAGAGATGAGTATCCAGAGTGGTTCCTCCTGTATATTCTGGAACAGTTCTATTTGGCAATATTGAAGGGGAAAAAAAAAAATCAGTTGTAAAGATCTGTGTGGGGAAACCACTGTTATCTCCAGAGAACACTGTTCAAAAGAAAAATAAGTACAACACTGGAAGATTTTAAATTATATAGGGGGGTGGTGGGAGGAGATTTGTTTTATTTTCTTGAACTCTGTCAGGCTCAGTGCTGTGACCATTTCCCTGGGATTTAACTCGTTAAAAAAATCCTCATGTTGGTGGGTGGTTGGTGGTTTTTTACATGGTGTTTGTGGTTAGGTTTTGGGAGATTTTTTAGGATATTTTTGATGGAGTTTTTGTGTTTTGGTTTTTTTCAGGGGGGATGTGTTATTTGGCTTGTTTTGTTAAAGGAAAAAAAAAATCACAATTCATTTTGCCTCTGGGGAAATTCAGACATAGTAGTAGGGAAAGTACTGTATTTATTCTATTTATTATTCGTATAGAAGAAAGAAATGTAATTTCTGCTTTTAGTGCTGACTTCTTCCCTAACTGCAGGTGTACAGTTCCTGCCTCTGTAATGAAAAGTTAGACAGAAGAATCTCTGGGAAGGGTGGTCGCAAAATCCCTGTGGTTACTGAATGTTGAAATGCAAGAGGGAGGAGAACATCATAAGGCCTGTTATAAATATATTATCCTACCTGAAAATAAGACAAATTAATTGTAAATCAAAAGAGAGAACATAGATCCTTGCCTAGGTTGCCTGGCATACAGAATGTGCCTTTGAGGATGGAAAGGTCATTGTAAAAGCACTTTCAAAACAGAAGGGCATGGTTACTCTGTCTCTGGTGTTAACTCCACTATTAAAAAAACACAAACAAAAAAGTTCTTTTAAATTATGTTCTGTTTAGGTTGTTTTCATTATTACAATGTCCCAATTGACTCCAGCTGTTCATTAAGGAATGCAAATAGTGTGCAACTTGTTGTTTGTTCTTTTGACCCTGCACATATAAAGCCTCTGAAAAAGGATGGCAAAGAACTGATTCTTTTCAGTTTTGCATTTTCACCAACAGGATTGCATCCCTTTCATCCAGTCCCTGATGCCTGTACAGAATTCTAGGAGTCAAGGGACCTCCAAGGGCCATTAGAGACAGAATTACAAAGAGCCCAGCTGAGTGTGCAATTACTACAAAGCCTTTTTTCTTAAACTGGTTAACTTGAAGACATTTGGTGTGGGTATAATTAAAGTAGAATGGGAGGCAATGCAATTATTTTTTCCTGGTTTTGGAAAGAGAGGTCTGATGAGAGATTGCTTTTGTCCAGTAAGATCTACTTTAGTTCCTTTCTTTAGTGAAAGAGCAGAGGATGGTGCTACAATTAAATCCAAAGACATTAAAAGGGCAAATCCCACCTTTTTTTCTTAAAGGAGGAAAAATGCATATTGGATATGATGGTGCAATACAGTAGAATAATTTGCAAAGACAATTAATGTAAGTACTGCTGTTGGAGAGAGGTGAATGATGGAGGTTGAAAATTATGGTTGAGAATATGCAATCTGGAGCAAGGCAGTGCTGAAAGAACATTAAAGTGGCCTGTTGATATGGCCTGATTTCTACCATGACTTTATGTTATTTCTGTAACTTCTTTTTGGCAGAAAGCAGGATTGTGCAAAGTGATGATGATACAAGCAGCATGTTGGATGATATAGCCTGAAAATGAATACACTAAGAAATCTTTAAATCAAATGCAGTTGTGTCCAGGAGGAAACAGTTTGCATCAGAAGTGTTCTGTAGCTTGCTGCACAGGCTTGGCAGCCCACACTCCCTCTGCTCTGTGTTATCTCATTAACATTATTATTTGGGAGCCAGAGTCAAACACTTATATTGGGTAATAGTTATGACTACTTGACACAATGTCAGTAAAATGCATTTTTTTTAATGTAATTAGAATTTTGACAGGAAAGAGAGGAAGAGGCAGAAAATGAGAAATTAGTTATTTCCTGTACCTCTGTCATTGCACACATTAAGCTTCACTGGTGCATTTTGCATGATCTCATGGCAGCCCCTTCACAGCAGCCTGATCACTGTCAGATTTAAAGACAGGATGAACCAAACAAGGGATGATGAGTTAGAAATGTTGCTGATTAGACCTTTTAGATTTTCTAAATCACAAGAGGTCTGAGACAGAATACTGTAATTCTGATCTTGCTGGGGATCTGGGTTTGTTAAAATAGAAATTTTAAATAAAACTTTCCTAAATTTTCAGGTACAAATTTGCACTCATTAGCCTGGACTCTTTGTGGAATAACAGTGAAACTTTATTATCCAAGGGAAATGAGTGGAAGTTAATTCTTATACAGGTTTGGGATCATAATAAAATAAAGTTTGTGTTGTCATGGGTTTTTCCTTCCTCTTTCAGAAAAAAAGAGGTTATTTTCTCCTTTACAAGAAAGATTCATTATTAAAGTCTTTAATATGGAGCTCAGATTTCAGAGGTCAATGATCCCTGCATACAGGCAGACATCTGCTACCAGACCTCCATCTGGGACAGATACTAGTGAGGCTAATGTCACTAGGATAAAAATAAAAGAAAAAAAAATCTAGTTTTTCCTGTGTCATCGTGGAGGGAGCCATTCATTTAGAAGTGGCATGTCTGCTTATAAGAATCAAATAATAAATAAGGTTTTCAGCTAAGTACATTTATTCAGCACTACTCATGGCACTATTTAAGTCTTCTCATAGGGTTTTAAAAAAATCAGATAAATTTATTAATTCTTTCTCTTGTTGGTCTTTCATATCTTGATCTTTGCATAATTCGATGAATTGTTATGCTCAATTTAGATTATTATACAATTGCAATTCCAAGTGAAATCAGAATTCCCAAAGGAGAAGTGCAAGTGTGCAGGAAGAAGAGTCCTTACCCTGACATGTTTATTTTATAGTTGATCAGAAATGGGCAAGGAAATGGAAACACACAGAGGTGATGTTACTGAACAAGGGTCACAGAACAATTAAGTGGCACAGCAGAGATTTTCCCAGCAAGATTTCCTGAGATGATCTGTTCATGTGAGGTTGAACTCAGCAGTCTGGGATTTCTCCCTCTGCTTTAGGTAGAGATCTGATAAAACAAAATACTGACTCAGATTCAATAAGAGTAAATTCTCTCTCTTGGTTTCTCTGTTCCTCCATTTTTCTTTTTCTTTATAAGAGTTACATATTGCTTCCAGATATAAAATTGCTCCAATAATATTTTAAGTTCCAAAGTAATTACAACAGGTTACTTCTAATTCTTGACTGGCACTTCTTGAGATTTGAATTAATAATAGCCTTGTGATACCACTGCCACCATAATTTTCTACTAAGATCACTGAAACTGTTATAAAAGCCTCCCATGTTCTTTCCTCCCAGGCTTTTGGCAAAGGTTATACCAAATTACAAGAAATATTATGATACACTTTTTTGTGTGGTCCTTCCCCAAGTTTGGATCACAAAAAAAAAAAAAAAAAAAAAAAAAAAAAAAAAATCCGCTTAATTTGTGTACTTCATTGAAAGTTAAACCTGAATTGTGATAGCAAGTACTTAGGTCAATATTGCATCTTGCTAATGATCTCTGTGCTCAAGTGTGTGTTTTGTTCTTTGGGCTAATGCTGCAATCAATATGTGTGAACTTGTCCATTATCTATTTGTACTTTGTTAGTCAAACTTAAATGCTGGGTTCTCTCCGATAATCTAAACAGAACTCAGTAACCCTGCACTGCTCAGTAATCTCCTTTTCCTAACTCATGTCACTCTCTTTTAATCAGATAGTCTGATTCACCCTCTTCCTCTGACATTTCAAATCCCTGGCAGCATGCTATGTTTAGACAGTGTCATGGCATTTTCTGCAGATGACGATAGAAACGTGTGGGTTTTTTGGTGTCTCATGTTAACAGATGTGTACGGCTAGATAGTAATCAGGTTCATTAGAATGAAGTGAAATAAATCTCAGCTTGAAAGGATCATATTCCACTGGAGCTGCTGTTGTGGCAGATACAGCAGGTGAAGCTTGGGTTGAAAAGTCCCTGAAACGTGGGTTGTGCCGACCTAAAGCGCAGCATTTCATCTCCCAGCTGAAAGCAGCCCAGGCTTCAATCTACAAAACCAAGCTGCTTTTCTGGTTAGTCATAGCTCTTCGTACACTGGGAAAAAAAACCATGCTTAAGACTGCACTGACTCAGTGCAGAAAGTTTTGTTTGGAATTGCCCCTTCATGTAGTGGTTTCTCCAAACATATTGATCTGGTCGCTCTAAATCCATCAAACCTTAATAAAGTATGGATGCAACTAATCAGGTGATGAGTACAGATTTCTCCTACTTAAGAAAGTAATGTGATATTGGAATGCATTATTCCCTGAATTCTCACACCCTGTTCTCCCAAAATAATGTTTTCAAAAAACTGAGGGGAAAATTTCAATAGGTGTAGTGTCTCTTTCTAAAAACTAAAAAATTGCCCATATCAAAGTCACTTGTTCAAAGATTAAGCCTGTACTGATGAAAAAGACTTGGGGGAAAAAAATCAATTTTATTTTTACAAGACTTACCAGTAAAATTTTTGTGGTTGATAATATTAATGGTATGAAATATATGGGGAAAGGAATAAAATTAAGAAACATACACATTTTGAAGAAATGTACACATTTTGAAAAAGTGTACAAGCATATAAAATGAGCCAGGTTGGATGTTTGATGAAACATCAAGCATATGGTGACAATTTCTGCCACTGGTTATTTTACAAAACAGGGAACTGCAGAGAAGCATCTGTTACCACAGTTTTCAAACAGAGGGACTGTGAATATCTTTTGATGTATCCTGTATTAGAACAGCACTCTCCAAAGGGTCACACTGGTACTCCCAAAAGTACTCTGTGGAACTTTTTGTGTAGATTTCACTTTGCACACCATGAATCATGCTTTTTAAATAAGTGGTCTCTCCTCTGGGCATGGAGGTTATGGAACAATTCTGTGGAACTGCAGTAAGATGTAATATATATATATATATTTATATATATATAGTCAGTGTTTGGTTGAGACTGCTCTGTGAAAGGAACAGTAGCTACTGCATGCTCAAGTCAATGGCAACTTATTTTTATAGCTGTTGCCAGAGGTGTTTATGTGTGTGTGTGTGCATGGTAAAGGAAAATATATGTTGTGACTGGAAATGGCCATCTACTGCACCACTGTTATCAAGGCATCTGAAAACCTCTCTGATTTCTCTTATAAAGCTCCATCTTTTTGCCTGTTCATTGTGTGTCGAAGCATTACCTATTCTTTTATTTTTTTATTTTTTTTTTAATTCATTGCTTTCAGTTAGAAAGTGAAGCAAATTAGCAGGTATTTGCACCATAGGTAGAACAAAGCACCTGCACAGCTCTATGGAAACCCCTCAACAAAAATACTGAACCTTCCTAGCATTGCACTAACATAAGTACACCATCCAACAGACATAACTGACAGCTCTATAATTTTACTTTCCAGCATAATGTTCTTGGAACCTCATAAAATCTTAAAATGAATTTTTGCTAACAAATGTACAATGCTATATGTAGTTCTATTCTCCTCATTTGCCAGTGAGAATTTCCTTTTGAGGCCTATTTAAAAGTAGATGGAAAGAGGGTCAAATATCATCTAATCTTGATAAATGTCACCAAAAAAATAGGAAACATGTAATTATAAATGGAATAGATACATTTCATGCTGTACTTTGAAATTCTTGTTGTCTCAAGATCAGTGATGTGCAAGTCACTGGAAAATGTGTTGGGGAGTGATTCTTGTACTGATAGAAGTGTATGAAAACCCACTAATCTTTCATAATAGTGGCATAAGGGGGGAATAATTGACTGTGTCTTGTCATATGGGAATACCTTATAATCTAACCAGAAATCAAACATAATCATATTAATCTATAGGAGATGTTTATAAGCTGTCAGGAATTAAGTCATAGGAGAATAATACTACTTCATAAATCAGTAAATGAGATCAGTTAAATAAAGTGCTGAGATTTTCTTAAGGGCACATGGACAGTACTGTGCTCTTCCTTGGCTTGCACATTCTCTTTTTTTAATCCTCCTTTTAGGATTTTTCTTCTGCTGGTTGAATGTTTAGAAGGAGGAATATATAAAATGTAGAATTTATGAGAGCTTCTGACATTTATGGTATTTTTGATTAACACTTTTATTAGTCTTGTCTGAAAAATAATTCATTATTTCGGCTTTTCTTTGTAGTTCTCTAAAAAGCTGCCATGATCATCAAATAGATCAGGGCATGCAATAAAAGCCATACTGCCAGTAGTAGAACATACTGTCATATAACCATTAAGACTGTTCTAAGAGCCAAAATGTTGGAACTAAAAGTATTTTTAATGACTTCAAATTGCTTGAAGTGCTTTCTCAGAGCTGAAGGGTGCTGATTTATTTATCTAGTGTACTTACCTAAATTAATTTGGAGAGAACAACTTCGGTTTTAATCCTCTTACAAGTGTAATTTATGGTAATATTTTTCTGTGGCATATTATATAATGTCTGAAGGAAAGAGTTAAATAGTATTGGGCTGAGCATTGTCATTAAATAAGAAAATGTGAACACACTGTCCAAAAAAGCATTAAGCAATGCATCTTACCTGGATTACAGTAATAATTTTCAGAAGTGACCTTGCAGGAAATGCAAATGTCAGTGCTATCTTCTCTCAATCTACTTTTAATTAGTGTTTTAGCACAGCAAGCCAGTAACTCAAGTACACAAGCAGCTGTTTCAAGTAATTGTGTATCATATCCAGGTGAATTAATTTATTGTTACAACTTCCTTTTTCTTTAGACACTTACTGAGAGGAAGATTTTCTGATTTTGGAAAGAGATCTCTTTTCATTTCTCTACTTTCTGTTCTAACATATCCCAGGCCAATGAAACCTTCTAGTTCTTGTGTCACTCACAACTGAAGGTTACTATGGCAGGCTGTGCCTGATTTATTTCCCTACTTAAATGTGTCAGCATTATGCAATCTTTGCCAAAACAGCAGGATCTGGGAACCTGGTTCTGACTGCAGAAACCTGAGCAATGCCACGGAGCTCTGGAGGCACGTGGAGCTTTTTCCTTGCTGTGAGCAAGTTGTGAGAGGAGTTACTTTGGCCTCCTGGTTTTCTTCATTGGTAAAGTTGAGGGTTTTTTAGATCAAGGAGGATAAAGGGCTGATATATTAAAAAGCCTCTCCCTGGTAGGGAAGCAGTGGTCATTTTTTCTGCAAAAGACCTAGTCTTCCAGAGAAAACTGAGACAAGATGCTTAAGAGGTTGGAGATATATATCCTGCTTACATAAAATTTAGCTTGCCAGCCTGTTAATCACATACTCTGTAGGAATAGAAAGATTTCCCAGAAAAGCCATATATTTTATTAAACTAACTAATGTATTTCTGAAGTGAAACACCAGGCCAGCTTTCAGGGAAAAAAGACCTCTCAAAGTCTGAAAAAAGAAATAACAGTCTCCTGGTTAAATGCAGGTTGCAAACAAGTTTGATTAGTATAACATAAATGGTTAGTTTTGGTGAAACTAGCTTCTATGAGCAGAAATGCAGACTAGGTAAGGAATGAGCAGTTTGATGTTCTTGGCTGGCTAGCAGCACCACTGCCTCTCAGTATTTTCAGTCCTCTGCATCAGGCTCTATCATTTACACCTTATACCTCTGCACTTTTACTGGTGCCCCCCAACTGCTTGAAGAATGACTCTGGGAAATGAATTGAGGAAGTACTGTACTCTAAAAAATCCTTCCATTTGCTTTTTTCTTTTCTTTTTCTGGGTTATTTTTAAGGTCAGTCATTGCAGCAGTGCAGCTTTCAGGGTGAATGGTTGTGCTGGGAAATCTAGCAGGGCTGTGTGCTGTGATACAGAGATGACAAAGGAAGAACCAATCCCCAGCCCTAGAGGTGACCAGTCAGTGTACAGGGAATTTTAAAGGAGGTGCGGTGCTCTAAAGCTGATATCTTAACACCATCTTTCCTTCCACGTGAAATAATTTTTGGTGATTTTTACACTAAAGTACCACCAGCAGAAATGGGGTGCCATAGCTGCAGAGAGGGATATATCCTTTAGCCTCCAATCTAGAATTCAACAATGACGTTAAAATAGATTTTCAAATATATCCAAGGCCCTTAGGGCCTGAATATGTTTGGCAGGGAAGAAGGGAACTGGAACTCAGGTGCAATAGAGCAAAAGTGTCTGTTAGAAAAAATTGAATTAATTTGAGTTAATGGCCTTTCTCCCATACTATTTGAAGTATTCAGTGTATCTACTGCTCAGTATAAGAGCTTTTTCATTGAAGACAATAAGCTAAGAGGCACTATAAATTATGAGAAATTTTACTGATGCACAACATGATTGTTTGTATCCACTTGAGGGGAAGAAAAGAAAAGGAGGGTAATTGTCCTAATACATGGAAAGCAACAGCAAATCTGGAAAGCAGTCCTTCAGCACTCAGCCCTTTTTATAGTAACTCATATTATGTGTAGGCAAGTTGATGGAATAGATGTTAAACCTCTACAAGAAAACTTGTTCTTAAGACAATTCTATTTGTTGCTTTGGGTTTCTATTCAGTGATTTAGAGGTTGTTGGTTTTTGTGGCTTTTTTTGATTTAAGGTCATAGTTAGCAAAACTTGGATGGTGGCTAGCCCAAACCTTTGTTCTTTATTGTGGTCTCTATGAGTGATCTTTAATTCCCCCTTTTTTTCCTTGTTGCTGTGAACCCTGCTCTGGTGTAGTTTCTTCAGTGTGGTGTGTGTGGCTGCCTGGAAGGGTGGCAGCCCCTGGGCTGTGTTTCCACAGGAGTTCAGCACAGACCCTTTGCTGTTGCAGGAATTAGCAGATGGAGGTGCCAATAGCCAGAGACAGGGTTGGGGACAGGCTCCTGCTTGCTTGGAACAAAAAGCCCCCAAGCCCCTGGAGCTGAAGAAGAGGGGCACAAGCTGGCAGCTCTTTCTGGGCAGGAGAAATGCTCAGAAGCCAGCGCTGCTTCGGTGGCAAGTGCAGGGGGTTTGCCTCACACCTGCCTCACTGTCCCTTGCCAGCAATTTTGCTCCTCGGAGGAAATGAGGAGCAGAATGCTCCTCGGAGGAAATGAGGAGTGCTTTCTCTGCAGCACCTGGGCTCTCCCCTTCCCAGGGTGTAAGATGTGACACTGAGGGCACAGTTCAGCCTCTGAAGGCAGAGCCCAGCAAACATCTCTTGCTGTGTAACTTTGAGCAGCCACAGCAAACTCCTCTCATGACACAAGCCTCTTGTTTGGATCTAAAAGCAGGTATGAGAGCAAAGCAACCTAAATATTTACTGTTTAATCAAAGGTGAATGCTATCTGTAATAAACAATTTAATTTAATCTACCATAAAATCCTCTCTTTTGTGGCATTTCTTTTTCCTTGGCGTTGCTTTTCAGTTAGAGGCTCCCATCCATTAATTTGAGGGAAGAAGGGACTCAGGTCCTTCACAGGATACAAACTGATATGTTTGCAAGTATTCTCTGTAATGTACGTATTCACAGATGAAATTCATCAATATTTCTTACTTTCTCTTGCACTTATAACAACAGCTGTTCCCAACTTTTAAAGTTGCCATAACTTTTTATATATTTAATTCCATTCAGAATTTAAAAAATATTTGACATAGCTGTTGAACCCGTTATTGTCCTCATTTCCAAAAAAATCACTTTAATAATAGCCTGCTCACTTTTAAGAAAAGGCTGACTTTAAAGGAATAGGCTTGTTATAACCTAAGGTTATGTGCATTTTTCCCAGCATGCTGCCTACTGACTTAACATTCAATAACAACTGCAACTATAATTATCCTGTAAGATCTTCAGATATCAGGAACACTTAAAAGTTTCTCACACGAGTGAATTTTGAGCTTTACTTTACGTTGTCAACAAAATCAGTAGTGCACCTTCTTGTTTTATTAATTGCAGGGAAATAATTTGCAATAGGAGTAAAGGAGAATAAAAGAGAATTACCAAGCTAGTGGCTCTTGCACAACATAACTTTGGTATGTTTTGAAGGAGTTCACTCCTTCAAAAGAAATGGTCAAGAGCTGTTTTGGTTTCTTTTTTTTTTTTTTTTTTTTTTTTAATTCTGAGATTTTGTGAAAAAATTCTTAAAGGAAAGATATGTCTTAATGCATAAATTTTGTAGAATGATTGACGAAGTTGAAACTTCATTTCAAAAAGCACTAGGGTTTGTTTAACTCTGTATTTTTAGTATCCAGAGTTACTGAACCAGACTTTACTTAATTAATAACTATAGGATGTGAGGCAGTTCCAGTGCTGCTTTTTCTATTAACTTGCAATTTCCTCTAGGAAATGAATAAACTGGGGGTTGTGGGGGAGGGGGGAGGCATGGCTGCTGAGAATAAATGTGGCACCACCGTACATTGCCAAATTCATTTGAACGAGTTAAAACCCATGGGTTATAAATTGAGTAAGTTCAATACTGTAGCTCATGGAACACATTTTGTAGGAAGAACAAAAGCAGAATTTCCAAGATGAATAAGGACTGAGATTAGAAAAGCCAAGAGATCATTTGTAAATGCTCATTAAAAGAATACTCCCATATTAAAATTCACTTGGTAGTTTATCACTTTCAAAGCCACATGCACATGCAATGTTGAGACATGTTTCAAATATAATTTACTTTTTTTCCAATGTAAATCCTATTGTTTTCATTGAATTTGTATTTTGTCACTGAAAGCAGCATCTGGAATGCTCCAGCTGATAACAATTTTGTAAGGCTTGGGCTAGACAAGACTTACCTTTGTTTAGAACTGAAAATCTACCAGGGAAGTGTAAAACTGCTGAAGCCTGTGGCTATTTCCTGAAAGTTGTGTTAGATCTGGAGGAACTGACCCTTTCCAAACATTTTCCACATGGCTGAAGAAGAACTATACTAATACTTGGTGCTATTTAATGAATAACTTAGTCATAGTTTTATCCATTAAATTCAGGATACTGATGTTTTTATTCTGTGTTTTAAATGCTCTAATTTCAGGAGGCCATAACTTATTTATAGGGAGGTTTTGCAGTTAAGTTGTTCAATTGATTGTAGGGACTCTTAATTGAAATATCTTGTTTTCAATTGTTATCCATTAAGAAAATCACTGAAGCACCAATGTTATGTATTTAAGCACCTCAAACACTGTAAAATTTTCTGGTGTTTTCAAATTATATATTTCAGGACATACATTTCTTCCTAATGTTGGTAATTTTCAGTATATTTGAGTAGAAAAGAACCATACTTCTCTTCCTATAAAAACACCCATTGAATGTGTACAGTGAGTTTTCCACAAGTACTACTTATTGTCTGTATTTATAGCGCACATTCAGTAAATATGATTGTTGAAACCAAAGGAATTAGCCAGCTCTCAGAAATAAAACTTTATACTAATCTCATGTTTGCTGCAGTAGTTAATTGAATGCTAGTGCAGTTCTGTTCTGAAAGCTTCTACCTACAAAATAAGAGTTTTTATTATCTACATGTAAACACGGAGCAATAGGAACCTTCCATGGTATAAACCACATGTCAGTCTCAGTGTAGTTTCTCATTTAACTTGTGCTCTTTGAGGAGTCATCCCTGCTCCCCATTTTTTGTTATTAGACACTTATGGTCAGTGCTTGGGTTTATAACATCATAGTTTCATCAGTATGTGGATACCACTTTAACACATTTATCTTTTGTGTAATTTAAGCTATGTATAACTATCTAGTCGTGCACCTGAAATCATTCCTTGTTCTTGATTAACATGTGCTCGTGAGTTCATCTGAGTGTGTCTTGTTATTAAGCTTCTTTATTAAACTCACCTTTTAATTTCCTGAGTTAATTAAAGATTTCTGTTATTTTTACAGTCTCCCTGGTTGTGTGATGGCAAGTGTAGTATGCTTTACTCATTTGGTTTCTTGTAATTTATCATGCTGTCAACGGAGCTGTTGAACTTTTACTTTGTGTTTAGGTATTAGTAATGAGTGAATGAAACAAATGATGTTATAATAGCTAACACGTATTTGTAAATGATATTAAAGTGCTATCTTTATTTCAAGCTGACATAGACATTGAAAGAAAAGTGACATTCCATAATTTTGCTCTTTGTCAAGAATATGGTATAATAGTGTTGGTTTAAATTTAATTTTCCTTAGTTCTAAAGACCTAACTTCATTTCTTTTTTACATCTGTTCTTCTTGTAATAGGTAATTACATCTATTTTCTTTTGCATCATATTCCTGTGTTCTGCTTTTCTTATGGACTAGTGGAAGAGCACCCCTTACTCCCAGATTTTTGGGCTGTGTGATGCAGCTTCTTAAAATTTTAGATATCTGGAATTTTTAGAGAAATCATTGTAACCAAATACAGACAAAAACTGTATAATATTTTAGCCTTAATTCTTCAAAATTAAAAAGAAATTAAAGCATGTAAAAAATCTTTCCTTAATCATTATGTGCTGCAAAGATGTTGATAGTGAAGGCATTGGATGCCTGTGTGCACTGGAAATTACAGAACCTTTGTACCAAAACCCAAGGAACTGGAAATGCATGCTAAAATCCCTCTTATTTATCAAATGCAACCCAGACAGGAAAAAGCATAAGTTTTTGATGCAAATTATAAAATCTGAGGACTTTACCATTTTCTGTTTTTCAGCATAATCCTGTGCCATGTGCTCTGGGATGACCCAGCTTGAGCAGGACCTCACTGTGGTCCCTTCCAGCCTGGCCCAATCTGTGATTATGCAGTTAAATTAACAGAAAGTGCCTTTATATTCAAAGATTTAAAAAAGAACACCCAAACTTTTCTGAGGGGAAGAATTTCATGTTTCTAAATTACTTCTTTTTCTTAAATGTATAATGCATTTAGAGTGGGTAATTGTGTGATGTCAGTTAGTTCTGTGCCTTCTTCAGCAGGACTTGCATGAGCTGTGACATTCAGGAATAATGTGGCCTTCCTAAAGTGATATTCATTGAATGTTTTCATCTTTTCTATGTGTGTGAGCAGGAGTTTGGGAGGACTTGCATTACTCACAAATGAGCAATATATGAGTTATAGATCACACCAAACAATTATCAATAAGATCACATTGCCATATATGTTATGCATATGGTATGTATTTAACAGCAGAAAAAAAGGAAATTAGAGACTGTGGTGTGTGTTTACTTCTCATATTCTTAGATTATAAAGCTAATTCCTACATTTGTTTCAGCCTAAATATAATAATATATTCTGTATCTCAGTGGAATGCTGTGAATTTCCCAAGTGTGTTTATCCAACCTTTTCATTTCCAGCTCCTAGGACCATTAGGTAGGAGGCCCAAAAGTGCTCACTGGTGCTAAGTGAAATATCAAGTGTATATACCATGAGCTTTTAGATAGGCTCCAGATCTTTAAAACTGAGAAGTGCCTTGACATTTAGAGCTGGGAAAAACTGTTACAAAACATATTTAGATATTAAAATTAGCCTGTGTCTCCCAAAGAGGAGGTTTTTTGTCCTGCAAGTGTGGAACAGGTGAACAGAGGTGCAATGGATTATATCTGACACAACAGCTGTGATGATGGTCTGTGTGGGATACAGGGGAGTGTTAATTTAATCACCTGCATGCACATGGTAATGGGAAGGAAAGACATGATAGATGCAATATTGAAGAGCTCTGGTAGCATGTTTTTAGATGATTTGATGAGTTTACTTTCAGAAGAATCTGGAAAATTGCAAAGACAAGATGTCTCGTGTTACACAATCTGTTGCAATCAATATGAAATGGATGTGCTGTAACAACTCTGGATCTTGAGGGAGATCACTGAGAGAAACAGAACTGAAGAAAAAGGTTAGATCTCTGATTTGTGGCTCTGCTTTCTCCCTTCATACATTTTTGTTTTCAACCTTTGGTGATTAGCAAGTTCATTTTATGTCTTTATTTTCTTTTCAACTCCTAATGATCCTTCTCAGCTCCTAAACACTATATAATAGGGACCTAATTACATACAAGTGCTGTTCAGAAAACAGCTCTATCAATTGGAGAATTAAAGTTCTTTGAACATGGGAGTCACAATGATCCCTTGCTGAAATGTTGGTGGAAAGCATAAAACATTACCACTGAAATATTAGTACTAAATCAAAATGAGTATCTGCCTCTAAAGTCACGCGTGCCAAGTGATGTGGATTCTGTCATGCTTCCTGCTCTCAGGACATGCTGTGGAAAAGCAGAGACTTCCCTGTGTTTTGTGCAAATGGTCCAGTATTTGTGGTCACCACACAAAAATCTTTTTAGGTGTGGATTAGCAGCAATGTAGGTAATACCTGTAATTTATAGTAAGGTACTGGAGAGAAGAGGGAAGGATGAGAAATAGATATGATGGCAGGACTGGAAGTGCCTCAGAGTAGCTGTAATCCCTTCCATGTGATTGAGTGGCACCCTTGATGTGCTTCTGTGTGGTGAAAATGAATAATGCCTCCTGACACAAGTCTGTGAGTTATCTGCTTGTAAGAACAGAGAAGATGGTTTTCTTTTGTACTAGAAATTGCTCCTAAGCATGGACAATAACAGTGTCTGTCTCTGTCACAGCTGTGAGCAGCCCATAAGAAAAGAGCTACAGGGTGTGCATCAAGTCTTTGTGAGCAGATGTGGTCCTTAGGAGCATGCTGGGAATGGGATAGATATAAATATAGAGTGCTTTAGGTGTATAATGCCAAATATGTTATTAGAAAAAAGGACACCCTTATTGCACATGAAGTATCCACGTGTTCTCTAGGAGGTTGTGAGAGACCAAATTTATTAGGGTGCTTATTTACCCTTCCTGAAGCTGGTGAGAAACTCCTGTGATCACTGCAGAGTGTGCCAAGTGCTACAGTGTAAAGTCAGGGAGATGTGAGCTTTAAAAACAGGCTTAAAGGAGACTAATATTGATTAAAAAATCAAAAATATGAAAGAATTTTCTAGTGACCATTGGTGTTCTGGAAGACCAGGATCTTGGGAAATGCACAGAATAATGCGCCTTTCTTTCTGGAGGGGAAACCCCCCCCCCCCCATTTTTTATCTGCAGAAGTAATTTTATTTTTAAAGACTGGCTCTCCTGACTTTCATCATAGGAAATGTACAGTTTTCTCTGTCCTGGCTTCTTACAGCTCTGGAATACACAACTCTTAGTGCTGCTAAAGCACCTGACACCTCCTGGGAGCAACAGACACCTGCAATTTTTAAAGCTTTCTCATAATAACAATTACTCAATTAGAGAGAATCCAGTGATCTGCAATCTAGACTGTGAGTCACTTGTCTTTTTCCAATTACTTTCTGTATACTGAGAGGAGTCAAATATTTACAGCAGAGCTGAGAGGTAGCAGGAGGCCCTCACCAGCTTTTCCTACCTCACAAGAAATGCCTGAGCCCTGTTATTGAGCAAAGGTTTGTTTACAGATGGTTAATTAGGGACCTAACTGAATCTTTTAGAAGGACAGATGCAAGCTGATTAACATCTATATGATCTACATGGGTAGCCTTTAATAAGAAGGCTCTTACAAGAAAAAAATAAAGTGATATATCCAATTAAAATCTTCAGCTTGCTCAGCAGTTCACAGAAAATTAGGAAACTCTAATGAACAAAACCAGGCAAGCTGAAGAAAAATTATAATTATACAAAGAGGCCTTTCATGTGAACATTAAAAAAATGTTTTAAATATATAAAGAGAATATAAGAATAAATCTCAGTATTACAAAGATGGAATGGGTGAAATATTAATGATCTAAATTAAGTCTGTCATTATGTGTATGTTCAGATACTTCTCATCACTAAAGATTGCCCAAAGATAATTTTTTTCTTAAATGTAGAAAAATATTAATCTATGTTTTAAATTACATTACTTATGGTAAATTCATAGAAGTTTGAATAAGGACAAAACCAATTGGAATGTGAAGGGCAAAGATTGCTTGAGCAAAGACTGTTAGCTGATAAACAGACCAAAAAAGATAGTGTTTGGAATTGCAAATTTCTACACTAGGTGATTCTGCAAAAACAAGGACTTTACAACAATCAGAACTGGAAGTCATCCAGAAATGTCACAGCAGAAAATCAGGGACAAGGAAACTGGAGGGAGTAGAAACCATTCTGGCAATTTATGATCAAAGAGGACTAAAAGACGTCTATTAAATTCTTAAATATATTGATGGTTCTAGAACCTTTTAGTGCAACTCATTTCAATAGACATTTGGGGAATTATGAGAAATTGCTCTGTCTGGGACTGAGGAGGTTTTCAAGAAGATTTTTCATTCAAGGTCTTTGACTTAGCTTTTATTATGCTTAAATTTTTCCTCCAACATCATATTCCAGAGATTTCTGATAGCACAGTAAGAAATAATGGCAGGTTTTTGTGAAGGCAGCCTACCTGCATGTATGTACAATTCCATGGGTTTGGGGAAGGTCACCTTAAGTCCATGTGGCCTTAAATTGAGCTTACTCAGGCTGGGAAGTAGGGGGTAGCTGGATTTCTTGCATGGCTGTTGTGATCCCTTGAGTACCCCATCCAGAGGATTTGGCTTTGGCCACGTTAGGCCCAGACATCCATAATTCCTCCTCCATGGAGAAAGCACACCCTACTTCACAGACACAAAATCTTTGAAGATGTTTTGGTTATCCATAGAGAGCTGCCAGTGAAAAGACAGCTTGTGTGTTCTCTGGACCCTTCACCTTCCTGTAACCACTGAGCTACAGCACTCCCCTCTCTGGGCATTGGTCCACCAGGACATGTGCCATGACTTTATTGCATTCTCTGTATTCTGTCCCACACAGTCACTTCCAAATTGTAGCTCTATCTTCATAAAACATGCCTGCTTTGTCTGTGACCTTTTTCCAGAGTGTCTTATGCCACACATTTCTCACGCTTAAAATCTTTTATAAATATCTTTAATTTTATTATTATCTTCAGCACACCATTGCAAGAGAACAAATCACCACAACTGAAACTCTTTAGCTGGCTCTTTACTTGTGTTCTTTTGCTTAATGCTTTCCTGCTCTGGTGTGTTATAATAGATGCCAGTGGCACACAAAGTCCCATACTTCTGTATATTCTTATGGAAATCTAATTGTGCTCTGATTGCATTGCTGTATTTTAAAACAGATTTGTTTTACAATAATGAAAAGCAAGAATCCTTAATGTTACCTGAGTCAAGGCCAAGTTTTAAATTAAATTGTAAGCTCTGGATGGAACTGGTATTAGGGGAAAAACGCAATTGTCACACATCTCAAAGATAACTGAGAAGTTTCTGAAAGATTTGGGTAAAGTTGTCCTATTTGAACAGAAAAACAGTATAAAAAGTTAAAGGAGACTATGAGCACATGGCAGTAAGTTGAGGATGAAAATGGCTTTGTAATTTTAATTGTAATAATCAGTTGTGACCACACCTGTCTTGAACATACCTATATTTTGAGATGTTAGTATCATTTTATCCTTTATAAGGACTTCTCTGTAAAAAGAGACAGAAAGGCCTCAGAAAATGAATATTCACAGTGTCCACATGGTACATTCTGTAATAAAATTCCTTCTCATTTCCTTGCTTAGCCTTAAGTACAGTTTTCCTTTCCCTATGTTATAAGAAGCCAGCTGCCACTCCTTAACCTCTGCTTGCAGTCTGCCCTGTTCCCCATCTCTGGGAGCTGGATTGTAGCAAGGGGGGACGTGGTTAAAATACCAAGCACAGGTGTGGGACTCCACCTGCCCCTTCCCACTGGCGCAGGCCATGGTGCTTCCAGGTCACCCAGCAGTGACATCTGTGCCCTGTCCCTGGGGATGCACTGGGATCTGGGGATCCTGCAGTGCTGAAGCCGCCCTGCCCTCACTGCAACTGGGATCCAGACTTTCACTCCTCCAGTAGATTCACAAAGAGAGCAGCAGGTCTGGGACTCCTGGTTATGACATGACAGGCCACTGAGAGATGCCTTCTGGCTGACTCATGGGCTTCACAAAGTCTACTAAGAATGAAGAATGGTTTAATTGCTAAAGAGGCTGGGGCTGGCATTTAGTAACCACTGCTGGTTTTGTGCTGCTGATCTAACCACAGGAATTAGCAGTGGGTTCCTGTTTTTCACTGTTGCTGAACAGGGAAACACTGATTTGAGTGGCTGCCCACAGGAGGGGGGAAATGAAAGAGACAGGAGTTTAGTGCTGAATGGGTACAGTGTGTGTCATTTTATGGATGGCTGGTACTGTCATACAGTCCCTTCTTAGACCTACAGAAACTCTGTCTTGTGATTACTACTGAAAGCAAATAACCAGAAAGAAAATGTGCACAGTTGAAAACTTACCGTGGGATGCAGCCTTAATGCAGAGCGCTGTAGTTACAGCCCAGGGTAATAAAGAAGGGTTTGTTTGGAATATTTTACAAAGCTTGGTTTCCATAGTAACAATCATCATGAAAACTTTCAGCTTCAGAAATAACATCTGCTTGGTGACTGATCTCAAATCTCAACCCTTGCTGAAGTAAATAAGTTCCTGATCCTTCTGCTTATTGTTAGCCAGTGGCATTTGATACAGAGCTTTTATTTTCATAGGTCTGGGAAAGGTGTTGGGAAGGGGGAAGAGGAATCAGAAAATAAAATGTGTTATCTGCCTCTTTTTCCTCTAGCCACTACTAAAATAAATCAGAGTTTACATAGAGACCCAAAGTAAATGTGTTATACCATTCTGTTGACTGATGTACAGGACAAACATTTCTCTGCTTTAGTCTTGTCAGTGATTTAAGGTTTATGCATAAACTTAGGGAAGAGAAATCATTTGGTTAGATAAGAAAAATGTATGGGCAGAGTACAAATCTTAACAATGCAGGGCTCTGAGGGAAACTTCAATGAAAAGTTCACAAATTTGTGAATTTTCAAGGAAACTTTCAAAAAGGTGGTCAGTCTGCTGTTTAAATGGTATTTCTTTTGAAGATAAGATGCTAAAATCATCATCACCACTGCTAAATTTTGCAATGTCAAATTTAAGCTGAGAACAGTTTCTGAAGCAAAATAAATACTTTCATGCAATAAGGATTGGGACTATAGAATTTAATGTGAATCACGATTTTTGGTGGTGGTGGCTGAGTACCACCTTAATGAAAAGAATAATAAATATATGACATAACTGGAAGTTCTGCTGTGCCATAGGAAATATGTCTGGAGCAGGAGGGTGAGTTGAGCTGGGCTATATTTCCATAGCACTCATTTTCAGTTAGCAATGCCCAAGAGCGTAAGCAAGCTTGGAATATGGTAACAAAAAAACCCGAAACAAACAAACAAACAAACAAACAAAAAAAAAACAAAAAAAACCCCAAAAACCCACAAACACACGTACCAAAATAAAAAAACCCAAAACCAAAAATAAAACAAAACAAAAACAAAAAAAAACCCCAACCAACAAAACCAAAACAACCAAAAAAACAAAACAAAAACAAAAAAAACCCCCAACCAACAAAACCAAAACAACCCCTACAAACCCCCCAAAAAAGACCCACTTACTTCCCGTGTAAGTGGGATTTAGCAAATACTTTATACTGTAGATCTGTACTGAATTAGTAAAAATTATACAGGTTTTGTAATATTTTAAAGGAGTAGTTTTTTCTTTTTTTAATAGTAAAAAACTGTCTCTTTAAAAAAAAAAGTATTCCATCAGATATGTTGAACTAAAGTGAGTAACAAGAATAAATAGTTTCATTCATGCAAGTAATCATGTTTGCTTTAGCGCAAGGTTTCTCCAAGCACTAATTCTCATGTGTCTAATTATTTGTCAGATTAGATCCTGTAGCTTCCATTTTTTTGGTGCACTTTTAGTGATATTCTGAATATGAGCACAGTGAGTACTAACAATCTTGATGGGGAGCATCTTAGAAAGCAACATTAAGTGATAATACTTGAGCTTGAGTTTATTTGCAGGATTTTTCCAGGACAGTATTAATAAATGAATAACATAGTGTCAGGTTTGCAGCTGGTGTAAATCAAAATAGTTCTGCTGCTACTTGTGCTGTGCTGATTTAAGCAGCTGATATTTAGGATTTGAATTAATTCATGAGATTAGAGTGAAAAATACTCAATTATGTTTTCAAATTGGTGAATGGTCAGAGCAGGTGATGGAGGTCCTCAAGAGAGGAAAGTGAGACACATCTTGCAACACCTTAGACAAGGTCTGGTTTGAACTTTCGCACTCCTGCCAACCTTCCCTCTCCCTTTTCCCCTGCTGGCAGCAACCACTGCCAAAGCAGTTTAACACATGCTGCTGCTACCACCACATAACACAGCAAAACCAGGCTCCCTTTTGCTGCCTTCTCATTCCTTTTCCTTAGATAACAGAAATCTTTTATTTCTCATTGCTCTTCCAGCTGCTGGAGCAGCTACAATTGGATCCACAATGTCCACGTGCAGTCACTGGGATGAAAACTTCTACAGACTTCCAAATCTTAAACAGGGATCATTTGTTTCAGAATGGTTTTGGCTCTGGTGTACACACTTTACAGCTGTCCTTGGGCCATGGCAAGGACACTGAAAATAAAAGCTATGTCGTGCTTTCAGACGTTTGTGTCCTCCCTATATTCCCTAGTCTGTGATCTGTGTAAGTTATGATAGAAAGTAATTTGTTATTCTGGTGCCATTAAGATTTTTTTTCTGACATTAAGAATATTGCCAGGTTTGCACTTTAATCCCTTCTGCTGACAGCTAGTTTTCACAATGTCTTGATTTAGTTCTCTTTTTTATTTTTACAATTCCAGGTAGAAATGTTTTAATTTGTCATTCACTAGGCATCCTGCATGTGGCCAGGAGGTTTAAAAAGAACTTGAAAAGGCATTGCTGAGGAAAAGTTCACTAACACTGTATTTTGGATGACATACAGGGTACTATATTTTCTTTCCAATTTTGCAAGAAATGCAAAATACAGCATAATCCTTTTAGGACATTTGCCTTGCCTAACCCTCACATCTGGCATTGATCTCCTAAATGATGATCAAACCTTATCTTTTATGACTCTGGGGTGATGCAGAGCTGCAGGAATAAGATCTATGCAGTCACAAAAGATAACTGTTAGCCAGAGCTTCTGCCTTCTGTCTGAGTTTCACTGTCACAATGACAGATTGAAACTTTATGAACCCCCCCCTGAGCAAAGGGCTGCCCTTCTGGGCTCCTCATGGACATTTCAAAAAGCTGCAGCTGGTTCCGTTCGCTTGTTCTCAGTGAAAGAAACCTGTACTGTGCTCACACTTAGCCATGCCTATTACCACAGCCACACTGTCAGCCTGCAAGTGAGGCAGAGTTTAAATTGTGCCTTGTACTTCATCTTTCCCAACCCTGGAAAGTTAGTAGTGGCTCTGAGGGGACCATGTCCTCTTCTACAGGCAGTCTAGGGTAAGATTAACCCATTGTGACACATGGGAGTGAGTCTCTGCTCTTAAGAGATCAGCCCAAGCTCAAAGAGTGATGGACTGTCAGTTATTCATCCCCAGGGAAATGAGTTTTCATGGATAAGTCTTTAAGGCTGAATTGTAAAGGAATAATAGAATTCTCCACTTCTCATTTCTAATCCTTGGAGATCCAGCAGATATGCCCATCTGGGAAACAAATGCCCATTAGCATCACTTCACTGCACAGCACCACTTTGACTTACAGGATGGCAGTCAGAAGAATTTACAGGAAGGTACCTGGGGATACATGATTCCTGGTATATGCCACAGACACAGAGTCTCAGGTGCTTTTCCCAACAGGATCTACCTGGATGCTGCCAAGATAAATTTCTTTTCACAAACTGGACGCTGTCACTGCCAGCCTTTAATCAGACTCATAGAGCTTAATAGGGGAATATTCTGGAAGCTCTAGGGGATATCTCTGGCAGTAATCCAGTCCAACTACTACACACACCATCAGCTCTAAGTTATGTTCAATATTTTCCATATTAACCTGGAATTACCCTCATTAATGGGCAAGATGTAATAGTAAAGTAAAACCAAGTTTATTTAACAGTATGAAGACACAGGGAACTGCATATGTGGGCACACACATAAAGAAATGCAATCAATGTTCCTTGCAGCCACCTGATGTTTTAACTTCAAGGTCTTGTGCTCTGTTCAGCCTCTCATGACAATCAAGAAAATTCCAGGGCAGTGCACACTGGTGTCACAGTTCAGGAAAAGCGACCTCTAGGCAGTAGGACAAAAACTGAATAGCAAACCTGATAAGGAAGGAGCTCTTTCTGGAAACCTCACTGAAAACAAATGCATCTACAGGTGTTTCTCATAGCTTGGTCTCAGTAAATCAGTTTTTATCAGAATGTCAATTCATAACTCTCTTGCTAATGAAATGCCACATGACATAGTATTAGATTTTGAAATGAAGTCTTTTACTAGATTAACTGAGAGTAACTTTGTCATAAATAAACATAGTTTTTATATTAAAAATATGACTCTTCTGAGCATAAACACTTTAAGACTAATATATAAATTTCAGATCAGTACAGAATTAACAACCATATTCCACTCAGGAAAGACTGCATGAAAGAATACAGTCTATCATTGTTAGAGCTGAGATAGAGAAGCAAGACAATAAATCGAAGGATAACAATGCAGTTTGTGCACTGGGGCCATAATAACAGCTTGGTAATCATAATGTATTCTATTTATTGTTCATTTCCACTGCTTTTCTTATGGAAAATAATGTTCCAGTATAGTCTGAGATTTCCATTTCTATTTGGAAACAAGGAAATTAATGATTTGTGTTCTGCAAAAACAGTGGGGCAGAATTACAATGGAAAGATAATTTGCTGTTAAAAAAATAATGAGAAATGTTAGTGTAATTTTGGTTGGGTTGCATTTAATTGTCAATAAAGCTTTATTAGACATGCTAGAAGTTTTCAGGTAAAACTTGTTCATTCTGAAGGGCTAGTAGGCTTGGTAGAGTCCTCCCAGTGAATTGGTGAAGCTGGATGACTCAGTTGGTCACAGAAGCAAGGTGGCTGCCTCTGTCTCTTCCAGTTTAGGTAGAAGAATTATGAGATACAGCAAAAAGTTCACCAGATTTTGCTGCTGTTGGTAGTGTGGTTATGTACCTCCAATAGGTTAGTGAGACCCCATTAGCCAAAACTAGAAATCACTTAGAAAACCTCAGGCAAAAGAAGGTGCAGTGTAGAAACTCTAAGTCCTGAGGACACTCGGGCTCTGGGCCATTCTTGCTGGTTGAAATGAGGTGAAGCTTTGCACTCACTAATTGCAAGAGAGGAACTTTATGTGATGTATTAAATGAAAGTCTTCAGTAAATGCTCAGAATTTCTGTAAAACCCTGGAGTCATATGAAGAACTGGTGTTTCCTCTACAGCCACAAGCAATGTTCAGTACCCCAGCCCTGTTTATTTATTTATGCTGTCTCTGTGTTTCCTGAAGTATATTTCTCCCTTACACAAATAATGTTTTGTGAAAGCTTTTTTTTTTTTTTTTTTTTTGGTTGGGCTATCATTAAAGCTCATTACTCATTGAATAAATCTGTGGAGAAAATTGTCAAAACTTGTGGGTGGGTGGGAAGCTCATACTCAAAAGTATGTTAATGAGCATTAGTTCATTAGTTCACCCAACACTTGGAATAGTAATGTGGTGTAGAACTGTCAGGCTAGAGAACCAGCAGTGCTGATGGCAGCCTTTGTTCCTGGCCTTGCCTTAGCTCCAGCACTCTGGAAGTGTCAGGTTCTCCTTGGGACAGCAGCAGGTGCTATGAAAGTGGTGGGATTTTGCTGGGAGGAGCAGACAGTGCTGCTTCTTTCCTCTGACATTACTGCTGGGTTTGATTCTCTTGGTAAATGACTGTGGAAACAGCCAGGTGGAGGCAGGATGGAGGTTGTCTGCCACGGGAGTCTGCCATCTCCTTCTCCTGGAAGGATGGCTGCACAAGGGACAGTTGGAATTTCTCCAGGAAAATGGCCCAAAAAACCCCAGCCAAATGACATCAGTGGAATTCTGTGATTTTGAGAGGGCGAATTTTCTTTTTTTTTTTTTTTCTTAGCACTGCTGAGAAGTCTGCCTTTACTGAGCTGAAAATGGTCAGAACAATCACAGCATTTGACACTTCATCTTTAGTTATAGGTCAGAGAGTTTCACCTCAAAGCTGCATTTAGTAAAAGCAGAACAGGGTAAGCAGGGTTCATCCTCTAACCATAAAAAACAGAGTTAATCTCTGCTTTCAACTCTGTTTTAAAAGAAAGTGGCCACAACTGCAATGTAAAAACCTAATTTGATAGGGATGTTTTGGGAACAGCTATCTTGATTGAGCTCTACATCCAGGGCAGCTGCAAGAATGCCAGAGGAGGCATTTAAGAGACCAAAATGTGCCTGGCAGGTAGAGACAACTTTCAGGTCTTGGGAAATTTTTGATACTAATAGTAAGACTAACAGCTTCTTGAGGCTTTTGAATTTGCATGTAGGCAACTTAACTTGACCAAAATCCAAACTGGGTACTCAAATGCATTTTGGAATCTGAGACTTGTATATCCCAAATAAATCATGTAACTCAGAAAATAACCAAAGAATTTAGGAAAAGCACCAGAAGTCGACAGCAAGTGAATACTTGCTGTAATATAACAGTCTGAATTTTATGTTTCCTCCTTTTCTGCATCTCTTACCTCTTCAAAGGACACAGTCTTTTTTTCTTTTTTTTTTTTCCATTTTTTCCTCTCTGAAGTCTTGCACATTAAAAATCCAGAAAAATGGCTCTTTGCATTCCGAGTCTGGTCCTAATCCTGTTGCAACAACAGATTTGATTGTTTATTTGCCAAGGTATCTAGTTTAGTTGGTGTGGAATTCACCAGATTAATGCTGTTTTAATAATGTGATTAAAAACTAAGTTTAAATTGACATAATTAATTAATACAATAAGAAGTATAAGAAGATGGTTTTTAAGAACTGAAGTTTTATTTAGAATGAATTCTTGTAAGTACTACCAAGACCATTTTAGTAGGAAACATTACAGTGATTAATGCATAGCTGTTTGCATTTTAATACTTGATTTATATGTCAGATCTGTATTTGTGCACACTGTCAAAATTTATTCTGTTCTTGTCAAAATACTTATTGCTTCTGACAGGTGTAACATGCTCACATTAATCCTTAATTCCTTGATTCAATTTTCTAATTGCTTTTTTGGCATGAGTTTGCAGCCATTTAGTCTTATGTGAAGTATTTGTCTTATGGTATAACAATGCACTTTTAAAATTGGATGCACCTAACTTAGACTGCTGAAGAAAATATATAGAGGGATATTACTTAGTACTGAAAATCAAAAGTTTTATAGCACTTCTGAGAGGTACCACTTCTTGGAATACCGATAGACCAAAACTCTTTATACTTTTCATCTTCCCATATTCACAATATTAAATATTTTCATAGGTTCAAATTGGTGCTGAAGTTTCAGTGCATTTTGCCCAAGGAGATGCTGAATACTTAGAGCAATCCATGAACATTCCCTTAGTCACTGTTCTCCTGCTCTTTTCACCTCTTCAGGTTCTTCCTCTCTCATATCACTGCTTGCCACTTCTGAAATTGGTTAGAATTTGAGACTGGACACTGGACAAGTTCACACAGCACCTTTAAAATCTTACTGCTCTCTGCTGCCCATCCCACCCACCAAGGGGGACAAAATCCACTTCCCAGCTTCTCCTTGCTCTGCACTCCTAAAGCTGATCAAGTCTTTTATTCCCAAATGGACGAATACAATAAATAAATGTACTCACCTCTTTTGATGCTTTCTTTTCTAAAGCATGAATATATATGTTTTTCTGCCAGCAGTGGAATATTGTCATCTGTCCTGTGAAGGAAAAGAAATTATTCGGCCAAAATCTATTTCTTACTGAAACAGATCCAAAAGAATCTTCCCAAAGCTTGGTACTTCCTCATAAACTCACCAGTCAGCTGAACTTTGGCTTTTTAGGACTTTCAGGAAAATACTGGGAGAATGTAGAACGTTTTCTCTAATAAAAATCTAGGAACATGTGAAGATGTCTCCTGATACTTTCTGTGAATAAATGCATGAATATACACTTAAATTGTGGATAAAACTTTATCTATTTTTTTTATTACCTGATTTAATCTCTACCCTCTCCACTTATTTAGTCTTTCTATATCCTCTGGGTTACTCTTTTTTCCCTATCAATATTAATAATATATGCTCTTTAATCCTTTTATTCCTTCGTAGTTCTCTGCCACTTTCTTTTTCACCTTCCCAGCTGACACACCTCTTTCTGTCATAGTGTATGTAAAAAAGGGACTATAGGACTAAAAGTTTATCAAAGAAGTGTTTGTTTACTATGCCTTCCACTGATAAAGTTTTATTAATCTGTGATTGTCATTTGAGGTTTTGACAAAAAATGTAAGTCACTTTCTTTACAAGGGGAAAAGGAAAAAAGATAATTCTAGCAAGTAAATCATGGTAGCTTACTGCTTTGGGCAAACAAACTTGTACCTTATCTCTTCCAAAAAACCCGTGGAAAATGCATGATAAATGGTGTATTTCAGAGAACATGTTATGTCCCTATGAAATAACTTTGATTCATGGTTATGTATTTATCTTTAAACAAGTGACAAACCTTAGGCTATCTAAATTATTATCATTTGCTCTATGCTACTGTGTTATTTTTGCTAGGGAACCTGAATGATGTGAGGTCAAGATAAGACATCTTGCTTCTGCAGTCATAATTTTTTTATAAAGAAAAAAAAGCCCAAAATTTTTACTGTATTTTATTTTTGGATGAAGTCCTTTGAAAGAGTATTTATCAGAAATCATTTCCTCCAATTGTGTTTTGAACAGCATTAGTATAAACTTCAAACAGAGAAGGATGGCGCCTGTTGATCAAAGAGTTCATATTACACAGCAGAAGAAAATATCATCATGTGGATTTGTAAGAAAGTAATCACCAAATTAAAAGTCATTGCAGTGAATTTGTTCCTTTCAGTTGTGTGTCTGCATAAAGTGTTCTGAATTACATTTTACAATGAAGATTTCATTTTCTTTGTGTTTCCAAATAGTTGTTTGATTTGCCGTTGTGTCAAGTCAGGAATATTGACTTAAATGCTCTATTGCTTGCATTAGTAACACCAGCTGGAGCTTTTGGGGGTTTAGTTTTCTG
This sequence comes from Pyrgilauda ruficollis, assembly GCF_017590135.1. Classification (NCBI taxonomy): domain Eukaryota; kingdom Metazoa; phylum Chordata; class Aves; order Passeriformes; family Passeridae; genus Pyrgilauda; species Pyrgilauda ruficollis. The sequence goes on along the minus strand of NW_024513654.1, from coordinate 7,043,534 downwards.
TTTTATCACTTGGTAAAGCTTTTGGTGGGTGAAAGTTGTCATTACCTATGGCATGGCATTTTTAAATTAGATGTCATTGTTTATCCAAGTTCTTTAATGCTGTCACTTTAAAACAATTTACAGAAATGCCTTTTAAATATGACCAGGAAGTTAAAAAAAAAAAAAAAGTATATATATTTTTCACTGAGCAGTAATAAATGTTGGTTACTTGGAGGTAGAAAAATAGAAAATGATTATTGCTTTACATGATGGAAGTGCCTTTGTTTTCCTTATATCAAGTACTTTGCAGTGTATTTAACTTGACTAAACTAGCATTTTTTCTTAGAATACTGGAATCAGTTGACATTTTTGTATACATTGCATTTTTTATGTAAATATAAAGTTTTCTGGCTTTGAATTTTGAATCAAAATGTCGAACTCATATTTTGCCTTGGAACATGACAGACATTTAGAAAATTTACAAACAAAAAAAGAAAGAAATGCTTATGCTGATTTTGACCTAATGTTTTTAGAAATATCTTTAGTGCTTGACTAAATGTTTAAGCTCTCAGAAGTTAAATGCCTATCTCTGAGTGAACACAAAGCTCAGAAACATGGAAATGTGGTTACATTGTAAATTTTCATCTCAAAAACTTATTATTCTCTGCCTTTGTGGACTGCTTTGCTTTTTTTTTCCCAACTCCTACTGTCCTTGGTAAATCAAGAACAATATGGTAGCAACCATTTAGCTGAAAGCTAGCTGCAAATTAAATTATCTATGTACTTAATGAGAGTTTGGTAACAGCACAAACCCCCCACCATAAACACCACTGCTATCATAGCTTTATAGAAGATAAAGCAAGGTGATTATCACACAGGCAGCATTTTCAGAGAGTTTTTAAGCATCTATAAATATAATATATAACTATTAATATATATAATTATATATATAATTATATATTTATATAATTATATATATTATATATATATAATATATAACTGCACCTATATTTTGCATATGCAAAAAGAATCAGGAAGTTCCTGCCTTGTAGAAATCATTTCCTTAGCAGGACAGACAGAGAGAAGGCAGAATTCCTGGTCTGGGGCTCTCAAGTGAGGTTGACAATCTTTAGCTATTGGTATATAATGTAGATTTGCACTCACTTTATAGTTTTGGCTTTAGGCAGGCTAGGTGATGGATGCTGGTGAAGCAGAATTCTTTCACATGGATACTTCTTAATAGAGATGGGGAAGTTGGCTACTCTCAGATACCAATGTGTATATCAAAAGGTTTTGCTGTTTTCTAAGCTTTAATTTGATATTACTACATTTAGCAAGCTATAAAATTCAGTAAAATTTTGTTGTCCTTATGAGAATTTATTTTTTGTTTGGTTAGCTCTGCAGCATGTGCTGTCAGTGCCCATTTTTAAGTCAATTAACACAGTTCAGACAATCTGTTTGAATGCAACGGAAAAAATATCTTCCCAACTTTACACCGTGCCTTAAAAAAAACCCCAAAAAGTGCACAAGTGAAAATGGAATGGAAATCTCAAAGGTTAACCTGGGTGTTTTCCTTCTCCAGGGTGCTCCTAAGCCGATCGCCATCGAGCCGTGCTCAGGAAACAGAGCCGCCGTCCTGACGGTGTTTTTGTGCCTGCCCAGGGGAGCGTCAGGAGTTCCACCACCCGGGCAGTCAGGTAAGGCTGCTGGGCTGCCTCTTGTGTCTGTCTCCTCCTACACTCTCTGCCTGGGCAAAATCACCCTCACAGACCCAAAATAATGGCACAGCAGACGGATACGAGGAGCTGCTCGGTCAAGCTGATGTTAAGTTTAGCCCCAACTTCATTTTTCATGGGAATTTGGTGTTGTGTCCAAATAAAAAGCCCAGTGATTAAGCCAGCCACATTTCATTAGGACTTCCTGAAGCAGTACTTGTGCACGTCAATATGCTCCAACATTGTCTCTCAGGGGAAAAAAAAATTCATATGCAGCCACTTCCATGGTTTCAGTTCAAGCTGCTGTAAATGAGGCTGTACAGGGAATACCAGTGAGTATTTTCACTTCAGGCAAAAATTTAGTGCAGTCTAGTTTGCACCGTAAATCCCATCCTTTTGCTGGCTGGGACTCAATTAAAATACTAGTATTTCCCAGAATGCCTGTCAGATAAAACCTGGAATTGTGTGAGTGAATGTTTCTGTAGGGAGGTGTTAACTTTGGAAGTGATCCCAGCTGATTTTAAAGTAGCACTTGCATTATCTGGAAGCCTTTCTTGTGGTGACCTACCTTCTCTGCTAGATCATTGTACAAAAACATTCTCATAAAATACTTCTCAAACAGGAGGTATCATCCTGCACCTTTAAAATCCTTTAAATAACTGCCTACAATGATGTGATACAAAAGAGCCATGACAAGAAAGTGTGGCCAGTAATGTGGCACTGCACACGTGACCAGTTTACTCATCCAGACTTCGCTGGAGCTGGGGCCAAGATGAACGCCTTTGTGAGAAATAGTAGACTGCATGGTATGTGCCCAAAATGCAGGAATAAACCAGAAAATATGCTTTCAGGCTAACTTTTATCATTAAGAGCCAAAAAAAGATATCCTTTTAACCTTCAAAAATCCATTTAAGAGATTAAAAAGTGTTGAGTAATGATGAGGGCAAACTCAGTTGACTTATGTTGGAAGTAAGCTCGGCTGGGTGTTCTTCTTTTGGCCTGATCACTATCTGTTATTTATTTGGGAGTTTTAGTTCATTTTTTGAGGGTGAGGGGTGTTAAATTTTTTTCCCTCTGAGTTCTGAGATGAGGACTTAGTTCTTTAAATGCTGTTTATGGCTTAGAATATCATTTTTGGAAGTGCTATGAAAATAAAAGTGTTACTGATGCTTTGTCAAATCCATTTCCTGGAAGAAATATATAAATGTAAGTGCTCTGAAGAGAGCAATGAGAGAGTAAGGATGTTTAGCTTATTCCCTGTTCATGTTTCAAGGAAATGAAAAAGAAATGAAGGTGTTTATAGTCTTGCAACAAGCAAAAACATTATGAAAGGAAATTAAAAGTAATTGTTGAAATTGAAGCTTAAAATGTTTTTGGAGGGACTAGTTTTGTTGTTTTCAAATTTACCTATGATGTTCATCTTGACAGTAAAAATGTATTAATTTAGTTTTTTCATAATCAGCTTATATTTACCATATAAAGGATTCTTTGAAAAGTAATTGCTGATCTTTGCTGTGTGTAAAGCATGGAAGGTATGGGTGTTTAGAAAGAGGACTTGGGTTCAACAGCATGTCTGTTGTGTCATTCTGCATGTTTCTCAACCTGTGAAAGAATGCACCTCTTTTTTAAACATGTTTTGTCCTCCTATTATGTTCCATCTTCTCATTGCTTTACTTTCTACTAGTTTTGTAGGCATATATTTGGAATGATATTCTTCCATTTGTTATTATGGTACCTGTCAGCCACTTAGTGTTTCAAAATAGATAAATTATTTAGTCCTACAACTTTCACTTTGTTCAGGGTCAAAAGCAAATAGAAATGCTTGAGTTGTTCAGCCATACTAGTTCAACCATTAGAGTGTATTAGATTACATGGCTGTAATCATTTTTTTCTTGTGCACGATGAGTTTTGGTGCTCGTGGATTGCTCTATGTAACCATTCCTAGGCTGGGCAGGAGGTGTTGTGCAAGTCTGTTGGCGTACCTGTAGCTTTCCTAACTCACTCCATTCCTGTCCTGCAGCACCCTGGGCTGCCTGGGAGCAGATGCTGTGAACACTGCAAAGATTTTGGAAATGATGTGGAAGCTTTGGGCAGCACACACATTCTCTATGCAGTTGGCTTCCCTTATGACCTAAGTTAGGCAAAACCAATGATATTGGGGTGGAAGTCGTGTGTTCAGTAACTATGTCTTGCCAAGTAATATTAGAATCCTCTATTACTTGCACACAGCCATTTTCCAGCTCATTGGGATCATTCTAGGACAGAACTGACAGTGTGTCAAGCATCTTTGTGTAAATGATACCTCCAAGATGCTCATTCCCAGTTCACACTGGGAGAGTGTGGCATTTGTTCCTTCTATGCGTACATCCCAAACATAAGAAGGGAATGCCTGTATTTTCATTGTCCTGCATTTTCTCCAAAACTGAGGAAGCAAATTGTTTACATAAATAGCTAATCTATGCCCCACTGGAGCTCTTAGTTGTGTACATAATTTTTTAAGGTATCTGACTTTGAGTTTTCTGAGTTTTATAGTAATGAATATTTTGTTTAAAAATGTCTCTGAATGTTAAAAAAACCAAACAAACAACAAAAAACAAAACACAAAAAAACACCAACAAACCAATGCATAAACTAAACCCTAATGTAAAGGTTACTCTTTGTGCAGCATATGTTCTGTACTTCACCTTTACCAGCAGCTGGAAGGAAAGTTGAAGCTACAGATGGTGGGCTTTGGCCAAAGGCTATGCATTGCAAAAAACTTCTCTAGGAGACACCATATGTCCCAGTGCAGGTCTGTGTGTTCTCTGCTTCCTGCAGAAAATACTCACAACTTCACAGACTTTCAACAACATTGTTTAGCACTCAGGCCTAATTCTGTAAGTTAAACATTTAAACCACTTAAAATTAATCTGTGATTTGAAATAGATTTTATACAGATTGATCACCTAGATTCAGTCAAAATATTGATAAAAATGAATTTATTGCAAAAGAAAAGAAACATTGTGATTCGTGTTCTAAAAATGGATTTTTTTTTTTCAATTACGCAGCTATTTGTAGAATTAAATAATCTGAAAATGTGGAAAGTCACAAAATGTTGCCATCATGGGGGGTTAGATGTTTCACAGCAGACCTTACATTTTCTTTTGGGTGTAAGCTAACAATTCAATTATACTTCTCTGAGGTAACTGACATAACTGTTTTTAAGTGAAAGAAATTAGAGACAAAGTATAAATTAGAATGATCGGTGCAAAACATTAAGTTGAATTTCTCCGTTTGGATTGACTGATAGAACATGTGCTTTTTTCATTCTTCAGTTATCTCATCCACTGCATTGTACCTGTGTAATCAGAACAAAATTAGAGGGTCAAAAAAATAGCAATTGTCTGTAGGGTTCACGTGTCTATCAGTACAAATGCATCAGTGTAGTTCATATGTGACTTAAAAGTTTTATGATACACTGGAAGCTTGAGATCATCTTCTATTGCTGTAGTGTCTGACCCCACAATTTAAATAGCTTAAACTCTTCTTAATATCAAAGCAGATCTAATAATGAGAGCAGCTGCTTTAGTTATCTAGAAAGAATTAAATTATACATTGTAAAGGGAATTGAACAAAACAAGTTAGACCAGAAAAAAAGAGGATAATATATGACTTAATGCAGAAAAAGGTGCCTATGAATTATAAGCAGTGGAAGGCCCAAAAATAACTCCTTCAAGTTCTTCATACAGCTCTGGTGATATATTGGGCAATACAGAAAGAATAGCTTAGTAATGTGATAAATTCTGTTAAAAGAACTGTGACCATGTCATCATTACTACTAAAGCCAACTAAATCCCATGCTTTGGGGTATTGAGTTATTGTACAATAAGTTTATAAAACAATGTTTGCATCATTCTGGGATAAGGCCACTTTGTGCTGTAAAGCACAAAGAGAAATGAGAATATTAAACCATTTCAAAATAATTCAGAATCAAGGGGTGTAATTTCTGAATTATTCACAGATTATTTTACTTTCACACAGCAACACTTGCCTATCTACCAAGAGGGTAAGAGTGATAGAGCAGCCAGTAGAGGAAATTCCCTATTGAGGCAGTGAGTTGAATGGTCTCTGCAGTGCACAAATGAGGCTCTGTTAAACCTTAGCAGATCTTTAACACCTCCATGGCTATGAGTGGATGAGTTGAATCCAACTTAACCCATAAAATAACACTTGGAAATTGAATGGAAGCTGAAATGGAAGACTGCATGCAATATCCCGCTGTTACAAGTACAAATTAGGATGGCAGGCCCCCAAACAGTGATATCTGAAAGTTCCTGTCTGATACCCTTGACTCAAAACAGAATTTTGTGTAATTCTGGCCACACTAACTGTGGTGTTCAATCCTACTTAATCAGCAAGCTACAGTGGGATCACAGAATCAATAAAACTACCATGCCATCTGCCTTCCCTGTCCTCACCATCATAATGAATAATGACTCATTAAGTGTTCTACAAGACAATTAGCTCTGGTTGAAAACAGTAACAAGGCTTTCCTGATTGTATTTATAATTTTCTCTGATTAAAATACAAAAAACCTAATGCATATCATAAGAGGCACATTAACATAAATATGAATTAACTAATAGTTTTTACAGAGTATTATATTTAATTATATTGCTCAATTTTTCTGACCCTTGGAAACAAAACCGTAGCTTATGGCTTTTCATTTGTAGAATGGCTTCGTATGTGTACCTATCTCAGTATGCAGAACTGGTTGCAGACATACACTGGGGCATGTAAGTCTCATGAATTTCTACCTGCTACAAACACATTCCTTTGCACAGTCCTTTCATACTTGCAAAATAACCCAATAAAGTCAGTAGTGCTACAAGGATGAGTATAGATTTTCCTGTAGAAAAATAAAAGTAAAAGATGTAGCAGAAAATCCACTGTCATTAAGACACACAGAGGAGGGCTGAAGCTCTGCTTTGGTGAAGAAAAACTGTGAATACTGAAAGGGGGGAGAAAAAAAGTGAAGGTAGGCATAGAAACGAAGAAATTCATAGCAAGAATTCATATTCAATTCATAGGAAGAAATTCACAACTGATTATTTAGATTCCTAAACACCTGAAAAAGAAACCTAAAATTGATATTGCAAAAGGAAAAAGGAACTCTGAAAAATTATAAATGTCTAGATCAGAACAAACATATTTCTGCATTCTCTTTTCCCCAGCTGGCTTATCAGACCCTACAAAGTAAGGTCCTACTTTTTATTTAAGCAAACTTATTTCTGTGCATCATCCTGTTGTTTGTTCCGTAGCAATCCACTTCTCTAGATGGAATGTTGTCTCTCCTTTGTCATTTTGGAGACAGAAATTGACTTACTTTCATCACTTGCTGTTTTATGGACATTGAGTCACCAAAGTATATTTTATATTTTTAATCTAACAACACTGTTTAGGTAGGATAAAGTAGCATGTAAACTGAGAAAAACATTATAAAAACATTAGTAAAAGTAACTATACAACACCCCTAGAAGAGACACCTCCCCCCATCATGAATAGCAAGATTTTTCAAATAATGAAATATCAAACCAAAAAAAAAATCTCAGTTCTGTTATTTCCCCTGAAGTCTCACATGCAACTAGAAATAAGTGAAACTATGTATTACACAAAAATGGTGCAAATGTCTAGAACTTGTGTTAAAATACAGGGGTGCGTCAGACATTTATTTATTTATTATGCAAAATTGCACAGTCATGTTCATTTGACCAGAAGCTCTACAGATAAGCTGGAATATTATAAAAGAATCAGTGGGGAACAGAAATATTTGAGTTTCCTTTTACTGTTTAGACTGTGTGAAGACTGAATTTAATCTTTCTCTTTAATCTAAGGCATACCTAGAGCATTTTGTATGGAAATGTAATTTTCTTGAGGGATACTCCATATTAGTTACCATCATGATGCCAGTTAAATGCTCCAAAAAAATTAGAAAACATTAACATTGTGGGAGAAAATAAAAATAGTCTTTGTAAGAGTTTTAATGACTACAACTAAAACTAAACTCCTAATTAGTATATTAAGGAGTATCTTCCGCTTACTGACACTGAGACTGTAAAATCCAGGGTTCTTTTCAGTTAGCTGGAGATGCTTAATGAAATAGCTCTAAGACTTGATGTAAACTAAAATCATCTCTTCCCAAGATCATTTTACTGAAGGAGTTGCTTCCTTTTGAGCAGTAAGGCCTATTTTTGGAATGACTATTTTCTGCCTAATTCCAACATTCTGCACTGCATCAAATGAGGGAGCAGACTGTGTTTATAGTATTGACACTGTGAAAAGAACACAGTGGAAAGTGGCAGATGGTGCTGATGATTACTTAAAAAATATTGATGGCAAAAGCAAAAACAAAGTAGATTATAAGACCTGCTAGCCACCACCACCCCTACTCCAGCCCAAACCCAGAGCAGTTACTTCTGCTACATGCAGGATAAAGTCTACTTGAAAAGTACAGAGGTTCTTAGCACAGGAGGCTTTGTAAGTGATAAAGAATGAGGTATTGATTTTGTCTGCTCTTTTACAGAATTTTTGGTGGTTCTGTAATGAATTAGCTTTTGCATCGTTCTACCCATAGAAACTTGATTCTTTTAAATTCTGAAGAATATACTTGGAAAGGGCATAAACATTTTAATATGAAGAAGATGCAGTATAATGCTAGCAATGTGTCTTCCACACATCTTGGCAAAAGTAACTTATTGATTGGACAGTAAAACCTGCATGCTGCGGAGCCATCAGCTAAAAAAGGTAAAAAGATAAGAAAAAAAAAAAAAAGAGGACAGGAGAATAGAGGAGGTGGAGATGGTTGTTTTACAACTTTATCAATGGATTTGCTGCCCTATAGGGACTCAATAAAATGAGACATATTAATAAAAACTGTTAAGTACTGTGAACATTTCTTTGACAACCAGTTATTCATGTTTCAATCCAAAACTGTCACTGTTTCTTCAGAGTATTAGAAATACCTTTTTCTTTTGGGTTTTTTGCAGTTTTAGTTGCATAAAGGGAACTGAAAGAATGTCTGAAGAGGGTGTAAAATTCTGAACACTGTGAATTGTGACTGCAGCCATGTCCATCTCTTCCCCTCTGAGGGGAGATTGTCTGAGCTGTTGTCAGGTTGCATCCAAGTGACAATTTAGTGGTTTCCTCTCTCCTATTGTCATGGGAACGGAGAAGCAATGATGAATGCTCATGATCCAAAGCTTCTGGCCACAAACAGATGCACTAGGTTGCAAACCTTCAGATGAAAGGCTCTAACCTGGAAAGGAACACCATCCTCAGCCATACCTGCCTGCTCACCATCAGCTGCAGTACCTGGGGCTCTGCTATTTTCGTCCATCCCCCACAGTGTTTTAACACAGCAATCAGATCTTGTCTCCACCTTCATTTTGCCAAGGCAAATGAGGTCTGCTCTAAACCTGCTCTTCAGACTTCTGAACACCTTTGTAGTGCTTTGTCCCAGTTTTAGCCTCAGTTCATCTCTTTTTACCTTGCATGACCAGGTTTGTACTCAAAGTACCATGTGAAGGACCATCTGGCATTGCCCAGTGGCATTAACATTTTGTTGCTGTATTCCTTTTAACATTTACATTTTAAAAACATTTTTCCCCCCTTTTCAACTTGATATATCTGCAGCCAACTTACTTTCTTCCTTGAACTGTAAACTTTTAGAGTATAAGTTTCTGCTTTTTTTCCAAAATACATGGCTTTGAATTTTGCTGTTCAATCTGAGCAAATGTATATTCCTCAAGTTCTTGGGGTCATGCATCTCCTTCTGGATTATATTCTAAGCCTTCTCTGTATTGATGATACATAATGATGTTTGTCATGATTGAATTTAATTATGTTAATACCAAGCACTTTAATGAAACCAAAAATGACCAGTAAAAAGTATGACTCTTGTTTCCATGTTACACCTTCATCAGCCTTCTTTCTCTTCAAAACTATTCTTTGTTTTCTCTCCTTCATGCCATTATTCACTCTCCATAACTCCTCTATCTTCTCTTTTGAGAATTTATCTGTTGATAAATTCTCACATTTTAAGATTTCAGAAATCTAGTCAATACTCTGCATGCCCTTTTCCAGAAAATCATCTAACTTATTGTAGAAAACTATTAGGGGCTTCTGGCACAATCTTTGATGAAATGTTGTTGCATTTTGACCTGTTTTCCATTTACCTGCCTTTAATTATTCCTTCTAGCAAAGTACCTCATAGCAGAGTCTGATTAATAGATCAGTAAATAAATGAATATATGTTCCCTTGAATCTAGACAATATTTAGTTTGAAAGAAACAGCAGTTACTGTTCTCAATTTGTATGCATCTGACATGACAGATTATTAAATTTCCCTGTTACCAGCCTTTGTTTTCTGGTATTCTTACAGAATTAGTGTTCTGATTACCCTAATGTCATTTCATAAAACTTCTGTTTCTTCTGTTTCCATATCCTCATTCCATTATCCATGTTGATGGTACCCTCTTTGGTAAACATTATCTCCCTCCTTGAAAACCTTCAAATTCACTCCTGGGACAATATCTAGAAAATACCTGATCTCTGCTTCATTGGTCCTACATAATGACTCTGTCCTGTTTTGGTCTCTCAGTTATATACAGTGAAAATCCTTGGATGTTTGTTTTACTAAACCTTTGCAAGGTGGAACTCATCTTGACTTTTGACAATTCTTATTTGGCTCTTACATGTCTTTGCCTGCAAACTACAGCCTACTTTGTTGCTTGATGTTTTTTAGCCATTTTGATAGGCTTTCTGAATTTAAAAAGCTGTACATTTAGGTTGTTTCAAAATTTTATTGTCTCCCAGGCAGAGCCTTAGGCCCTTTGCAAGGCTAAGCTTTCCCTGGTTGAAAGAAATCATAGTGTGCTTTTCTTCTTTTGATATGAATGATACAGATGTTGACAAAGGAAAGGAAAAGAAAAAAGATTATAAAGGCAACTAACAAACATGGGAATATCTCACTTCAGAATTTTGCTGAGAGAGGTTATACAAGACTTATGTAGTTTTTAATGAAAATCTCATGGGAAAAAAAATATTTTAATGTTTTATTTAATATACTTACACAAGTGGAAACTTGTGTAAGTATAATGCTGTAAAGCAGCATCTTGTTCTCCTTCTCCTGGCTCAAAGTGTTTCTTACATGGAAAATGGGCAGCAGTGTGAATGTACACCTCAACCTAACAAAACACCTTTTTAAATTTTGTTCTCTTAAACTTTGAGAATTCAACAGATGTCTAGTTAGAGGTGCAGAATTAGGTAAAGTGAACAAATCCCCGTGCAAGTGGTGCACTGGATGATAAGTGTCCTTCCTATGTGAAATTGGTGGTCTGGTTTTATATTCAGTCAACACATCCTATGTGGAGCAGATGGCTTACAGCTAAATTAGAACCATAAACCTTTCAAAGTTAAAGTTGTGCATGAATTAAATCTTTCAGCAGGGGTCCCATCACCTATTTCTCCTTACTCTAACATTGAATCCCTGGAAAAGCAGATTTTTTTTCTTTAATCAACAGAAATCAATCTTCAACTAAAAATAATTACACAGAGACCTGTCCTGGCATCATGGAAAGTTTCATTCATTACTGGGACAAAGCAATTGCCTATAATCTACCTTCCCATGTTTATTTTATCACACTCTTGGAGTAAGATGCTTCTACTGCCTATTTTTGGGATAAAGCTGTCCAAATTTATACAGAGACCAATCAGATTTATCATTCTTTGGCGTTTGATGGCATCCATCTGTTTATTTACAAAACTGCTAAAGACTTATTGAGTTACTAGACTACAGAGAAAATAAATTGAGTTATCATATGTAGTTAAATTCAGTCCTTGCATCTGCTGTCTTTACAGCCTGTATGGTGTTTTCTGAAATTACACTGGCTTGCAGACCCAGGCTTCAGGAACACATTTACTTCACAGCCTTTTTATGCCATTTCAAGTGAATTTCTAATGCATGAGCAATTTGTGGTTCAGGAAAATGTTGACAGAAGAATGTCAGGGCTTTCTGTTGTTAGCAGTTTAAAAGCATGATAGGGACAGTTCTTACTCAAAAGTAGCTCTTAAAAGTTTGGAGCTACTCAATTTCTGGAATAATTTGATCTAACCCCTTTCAATCAATACTGCACAACTATTGTGGAAGGCTTTAAAGCTTATGGGCACAAATGAACTAATATTATTAGTAAGTATAAAACATTTTTAAGATGAGGGATGGGGAATGAACTCCTCTCATGCTCTATGTATTCAATTACTGTTGTAAGTACAAATGAAAAGAAAAAAGGTTTAAAGTTCAGATATTTCTGAATAGCAAAATGAGGATATACATCTTAAAGTGATACTTTAGGGATACTATACATCTTAAAGGAATACTTTAGTCCCTGTAGTCCCATGAGTTTGCAACAATAAACTCAATTATTGCCTACATCTCTTCTCTTTGTGGATGAGCTGTTCTGTCACAGTGAAATCACTGGAAATGTCCTTTTGGAGGAACTGGTCTGAAACCAGCAAAGATCTTAACTCAGAGCACCCACAGGTAGCTGAGAGCCCTGGCTTTGTGTTAATTAGGTCACGATTGTTAGAGAAGGGTTGGTGCTGGTTATGAGAATCTCTTACTGTGATAAATTCTCAGCTTCTCTTGTTTGTATGCCTTGCATAGTTCTGCAGACTGAGAGGTATAGGGAATATATTCCAGAGAGATCCATGTGTCAGCTCCTGTCCTGTAGGGATACAGCAGATCCAGGTCAGTGCTGCCTGTGCAAGCCCGGGGCTGAGTTCTGCATCTCCCTGCACCATCCTTTGGCATCTAAGAATGGCACTGTGCCCACACACAGCACCAGCTAAATGGTGCATCCAGATGACTAAGTCTTTGTGGGACATGAAATGGGGAACAGTGTGGAAACCACCAAATGCTGCTTAGGGAATGATTTGGAGCCTAGCAAGGCTGTCAGAACTTGTACAGCCTGGTGAATCATGCCTGAGTGCAGAGCTACTTCAAAAATTTCTGCAGGATGCACTACTCTATACTAGCACTAGATGGGTGGGTTTCTCTCATATCACATTTGCAATTCCTTAGGTTAAAAAATAATAATAATAAGAACAACAGAAAGGTTGGAAATTTATTTTTATTCTGCTCTTTCTTAAAATTACAGTAAATATGAAGTGCAGCAGAAACAATGAGAAGAAATAAGTTGGGCATAAAAATTAGCAGGCTCATAAAATAAAACCAGGCCGTTGAAAAGAATTATTTAAAAATAATTATAAACTGAAAATCCAAGGATCAGTTAAATCTATTTAAAAAATGAAAATGAGTAAAATATAACATGAGCTGAAATTAGGCTTCTGTGAATGTTATTTGACCTGGCAAGTGAGTCACACACTAAACTGCATATATTTTTCATACTGGAGAAAAAGAGCTTGAAAATGACTGATAGCTTGTTAATATGGGAAAAAGGAAAGACAAAATCATCTATCCAAAAGAAGGATATTTTAAACTAGTACCTGTATGTGAATCACTTCTAAAAGAATCCTTCTTTATAAACCTACTCTTACTAAAATGTTTGGGTCTGAAAAACTTTAGTATTAAGTGAATCCTCCAAATTCCTAAGCAGGAAGTATGGATCTGAACAGTGGTTGAAAAAGACTCTTGTCACTTTAATTCTTTAATTTCAAGAAGGTTGTCTTGAGTGCTCAAAACATGCTAGGGTGTCAGGGAAAAATTAAAAGGAAAATGACAATGGCAAACTATATTTAGGGCTGAGAGTGACTCAACGTGAAATGATCAAGGAAAGTTTAGAATGACAATGTAGCTATCTATCTTAATTTGTACTATTTATATATATATATTTATTACTTATAATTCACGATCCGGTGATACACAGTCTGAAGTGTCTTCTGTCAAGTACTCAGTGTCCTCCGCTTCTTCTGAGTGCATCTGACGGTAAGTGGGACATGGAATATCTGGTACCTTGCCACAGGGCAAACCCTGGAAGGCAGAATAGTTGGATTGCAGTGATCAAAGGGTAACCTTCCTTATCCTCGCCCTCTGACAGTGATGTAGCAGCATGAAACCCATAACTGCACTTCAAGGCTTTCAGACTTATCCCTGGGAGCATCATTCAGGGCACTTTTCCAGGCACAAAACTGCTTCAGGCTTGTGTTGTCCATTCCCCTACAACCCTTCCTCTTCCTGAGTGTTTGCAGCTGTGTCTGCCTCCTTAGGCTCGAATTCGTACAACAGTGGAATTTGAGAAAATTCAGCAGAATTTACTCTGTAGTGAAACGGTTTCACTGAGTGGAGGTGGAGGTTTTAGATGGTTGATTGTAGTTAATCATATCAAAAAGTGAGAAGATTCTTGTGGGGACATGCATTTACTGGAATTTGCACCCAGAGTAGATTTTAGCCCTTGTTCTGCTAACCAGATCCCCATGTGTTTGTGGATACATGGTCTTTATGCCCTCTGTAATATGGGAATGCTACTTTGTGGGGATATTGTGGGAATAAATGAACTATGTTTGAGTTGCTCTCAGATTCATTGCTGTAAGTGTAATAGAAAAAACTCCAAGCAATAGTTCATAGCATGGTTTAGTGCATAATTCATTCATTAATTTCCATATCCCTGCATTGCCTCAGCAGAAATGTTTGAGTCAAAGATAAGGACTATTCTTCACTATTTGTTGATGAAATTTCAGATCAGTATCTAAATATATAAGATACTCTGTTGTTCTGTTTTGTTGTTTGTTTTTGGTTGTTTTGTTTTTTGTTTTTTGTTTTTTCTCAGGGAAGAGCAGATTAATCTGTTATTCTTTCTGCAGATAAATGATTCCTGTCAAATATACTTATGCAGGAATCTTTGTCCACAATGCAGAAATACTGATTAGTCATGATGATGGAATAGATAAAGAATCTTTGATAGCACATTGCAGCTGGGAGTACACAATGAAGTTTTTCTAGAGATATTTTGGTTACCTGAAAATGTATCAATATGCAAAAAGTGTAACAAGTTACACTACAAACTATTACAGCATAACACATTAAATTCAAGAATAGGCTGCATCTTTTCCTGGGGAAGCAACAAAAGAATGCTAGTCATAAAGTAAAAAATTAAGTATAAATGTGAACTTCAAATGAAATTTTCTTCACCATTTCTGGAGATTGTAATTATTAAATTTCAAAATTGAATGCTGAAGAAATAGCCTTTGAATAAATTCTATTTGTACATATAGAGGATGAAAATAATGGGGGGGTTGTTTTTTAGAAAACAGCAAACCATGGCTGGCAGCACAGGGAGCCACAGCCTGAGCTGTGTCACAGCATTGTACTCACTGATATGGGAGAAGAATTATGTGTAGCTTTAAATGGTGCCTTAGATTAAAATTAAAATATGTCATTTAATTTACTGTTTTCTGATGATTTAAGAATATATACTCGGAATAATATTCAGAGTAGAGAAAGCTCTAATTTATGTGAAACAGTGCATTAAAAGCAGTTACTCATCCACCTAAGAAACATTATCAACTACTCATCAGCTTCAGTTCAGAACAGAATCTGAAGGATGGCCTGAAAGAGGCATCAAATTTCTTCTGCTTTTTAAAGACCTTGGCAATGCAAGATACTGAGTGTGACAAATGCAGTTAGGTATAAATTACCACCCTTCTTGCAGCTACTGGAGCTCGAGGTCCCACTTCCCTCCACTGAAATGCACACAGTTCCACCTTGGTTTGTACTGGAGGAAATCTGGAATGCCACTACAGAACACTCCGCAATCTCCCATTATTTTCAACAGGAGTGATGCCAAGCTCCTTTCAAAGCTGATTACAGAATCATAAAAAAAATAAGGCTGGAAAGGACTTTTAGAGATCATTTACTCCCATCTCCCCTGTTCATGGCAGTATCAGCTGCATGTAAACTATTTCTGGCAGATGTTTGTCTAACCTGTTCATAAAAGCCTACAAAAATGGACTTTCTGCTTCTTATCTAGGAAATTTTTTGCCCCATGCATTCCTGTTAGAAAAGCTTTCCCAATGGTTAACCTAAATTTCCTCTGCTGTGGTTTAAGCCCTTTACTTTTTATCATGCCCGAAATGAGCATTGAAAAAAAGATTATTTCCTTCCTTCCTCTTCTCTGCAGACATTTATATTTTTCTGCTTACACTCTATCACCTTTCTCTATATCAAAATAATCCCAGTTCATTCAAACTGGTGAAGGTCATGTTTTCTAGACCTGATTGCTTTGTATTAGTCCTCTAGATTATGCCTGTGCAAAGACAGGTACAGCAGGAGGGTGGAATACTGAGGGATGGAGGGGGAAGCTGAGTATTTTACAGGAAAATGTTACTGAAATTATACCAATCATTCAGCAGTTTTTTTGGGGTTTTTTGGTTTTTTTTTAGTACCACTTCAGCTTCATCTTCAATTTGCCCTTTATATATGCACAATATCCTTCCTTCCTACACTGTTAATTACTGCTCTCTGCTACAGTCAAAGGCTGGCATGCCTAAAATGAGAGGTGTGTGATATGAAACACTGCAATTCTGAACCTGGGTAATATGCAGGATCTGTAGAGTAACAGAAAAATCAAAGCTGTGGTTGACTCAGATCTTCTCCTTGCCAAATCTTAATTTTACTAAGTGACTTGACACTGAAACCAGAAAGCTTACTCCATGCTTCTTCTAGGTTTGGCTATTTTTAGGATTTCCTGCAGAGATCTTGGCCCTGAGCTTTAATTCCTTCTTCCCACACACATGCCCATCTCTTTCCATCCACAGTGGAGTCAATGATTCACGTCTGGTATGCTCAGCCAGCAGGGATCAGTTATTTCTTCCTGTAGGGTTGTGGCACTTTGTAGCAAGGTGCAATGGAAATTCCTTTTAATAAAGAGAAATTTGTCTTAGGAAGCAAGTGTGGCTTTTATCCCAGCAGAAGTGGTGTATGGCAATTTAGGGTGTGTGATGTACATTTTGCTTACAAGGATGCATAATTCATTCACCAGGGAATTTGTAAATTATTCAAGTAATCCTTACCTGTGGGATAAATATTGTCCCCAAAGAAGCTCGTATAGCTTTATAATCTGACAATTTATTCTGTCTGATAATACTAAGAAATTCTGTAATAAACTTTCACTACTTGTTATTGGGCAACTAGAGCTTTATTCAAATGCTGTTTCCCTGATATTATGCTTCAGTGATGCTTTTTCTGATTCTTCTCCCTTGATCAATAGTGTTATGAAAACAGATTTTTAGAAAGCACCATTCTCCTGCATCTTCTCATCATAAATTATTGGGTTTTTCATTAGATAGTAGGTACATGAAAATATTCCAGATACTCAAATAAACAATCAGAAACCCTGTCAAGCATTTAAGATTCAGGTTTTTTCACTGGATACAGAAATTTGTTTTACCATCCTTAGCATAGGTAATTCTTCTACACTTACGGGAGTCCACTTTGCACTGCTGGCCCATTACAGACCCTATGAAAAATTCAAGACATGCAGGATTTTATATCTCAAATGAGACAAATTGCTACAGCAGGAATAGAGAGGTTGTGGTGATAACAATCAACAACCACGACCATGGTCACAGCCTGTCCCACTCAGAATGTGTAGCCCAGCTCCCAGGGAGAGTTTCCATCAGCTGATAGCACAGGGCATCCTGACACAAAGCTCAAGGAAGAGGCAGCTCCGTGCTTTCTAGCAATAACAGTCAAATCCCACTCAGCATCTCTAAGGGATGCTGGGCAGCAATTTCCTCATTAGATCCTGCCCAAAATGTCCAAACTTGGACATGCTAGCAAATGCTAGTTTGGAAGCACGGAAATGCTAGTCTGGAGTGTCTGGCTGATTGCTGCACAAAGCCTGTAGCTGTCACTTAGCCATCAAACTGGACACTGACACAAGGACAGTAAATTTGTAAGAGGCACAGTCAACATTAAATATTTCATTTCAGCAAGTGCCCTGCTCCCTGACATTACATTCCATGTGTTCTATGCTTTTATATCCTCAAATGTTACAAGTGCGTTTATTTGTATAGATACATAAAGGTGTTACTAGAACACCCCAGTGTAGCAGAGTGAACTTAAAATCCACAAAGGACAGAAATTCCCAGCCACCAATAAGATAATACGTGTTACAAATTTTAGTTCTCAGTCCTGAATTAAGTCAATGTGAGTTTATTCAAATGAAAAGGAGAGCTTTCAGGTTAAATCAGTGATTTCAGTAGTTGAAAGATATCTATACACCTGAAAATTATGAAATTAGTTCCCAAGCTCATCTTCTAAACACATTTTAGGAGTGTACTTGTGAGTGTTTTTTTAGCCTATTTTAGGTGTCCTAGTTGAAAGCTGATGTCCCTTCAGTCATAACTTTTGTAGCTGACTAAGAGAAGGAACATAGTTATAAGAAAATTGTTGTTCATTTTCACACTCACCAATGGTACAAAAATAATGTAAATGAAAGCTGAGCATGGACACTGTCAATAAATCAACAAAGCAATTGTGATTCAACATATTCATTCCAATCAAAAGATCTTTGCTCACCAGTTGCAGTGCAGCCTGTATGAACGGTTAAATGAATTTGCAGTTAAAGTGTGCAAATGCACCATATGCTGAGAAAAATTTTTAGCTTTCTTTTTCAGAAGTAAAATATTGTACTATGGCCACACTTAAATCTATGGATGCACCTCCATATCCTATTCCAGGTGAGGAATTGCATCACTACAGTGATACCAGTGCCATTAAGACAGAAAGGTCTTAGAGAAAGAAGTCTCAAGAAACTTCATAAAACAAATTATTTCTGTCTGTTCCTCCCAGTGTTTGTTCCATGTTTTCAATACATCCTTTTTATCCCTGTACCTGTCTGGGTTACCTTGTGCTGTGTTGCTTGTGTACTTTTGATAAAAATAGTTTTTACCTTCTTCTCTTCAAATTTCCCTATCTAACCTCAGTAGCCACTGTATGCATTTTCTTCTACATTTTGAAAATCAAAAGTTGAGTCACTTTGCTTCCCAAAATTATTTTCCTTTTGATATCAAATTGCATGCTTGAATTTTAATGCTGCATTTTTTTGCTGTGGGAGCTGCAACTTTTGTTTGCTCAGCTGAGCACTGCAGGACTGGTGCAGTTTTCCCAGCAGGGCTCACTGAAGTGTCTGCACCTTTACTTTGAAGGGAGCTGTCTCCACTTGTTCCTTAATGCTCCTAGAGAAAATGCTAGCAAATATGGAAGTTGGTGAGGGCTGTTGAGGTTCCTGTAATATATTTTCTATTAGAATGAAATGGAAAAAATGCCACATTCATATCAGGGAGCACCAAACTCATAATCAGATGGTAATGATCTGTAGATGAAGAGGAGATCCGTGTCCAAGCATGTAATCTGCTTTGTACTTGTGAGATTGAACAGAGTATGACTACAAGTTATGAGCTCTTAACTATTGGTTGGCTTTGTTTTCCTTTTGTTATTATTTATATCTTTTGGATTGCAATACAAAGGGTTCATTGAAAAATCAGTAGTAAATAAAAGCCTCAACTTCAAATCAGTAGTTGTAAGCACTCTCCAAAGTATAGGGAAGAGAAGGGAATATTGATTTCTCAAGAAATCAACTATTAGGAAATGAAACAACTTTAAAAAGGTTGGGATGTTACCTTATTGGCAATGCTTCATAAAGTACATTCTGATCTTGGCTTTTGGATGCCACTTACACCATCTTCCTACAGACTGGAATGTTGTTCTGCCAGAGCTAGAAAAGGAAGCATTTTTTCCTGTTCAAAACATTTTCAGCATTTCCAGCCAAACAATTTGTGTAGAGAAATAGATCTCTATGAAAGAAATAAGAGCAGACTATTCATTATCTGGAATCCTGCTTTAGCATGTTCTTTGTTTTGGAAGCAAGGCTGTGAATTGTTCTCATTTTATGACCTGACCAGCCATGAATGAAAGAGCTGGCTGGTTTTGTCTCCATAGTTATGTGCATTTCTTGTAAACTCTTACTGAGCATGCTGTAATATCATTTTCTTGTTCCAGACTGGTGAGGTTGAAATGGAAAGAAATGAAACTGATTGAAGTTGCAGGTCTGCTTGTAGCTTGTTTCATTCTAGATACAGTTGGAGCCAATTTTATTTCCTATTAGTCAAGATTAAAAAAAGCCTCCAGTCTCACATACACCGACTGCACAAAGGAAGACAGATATGCTACAGTTTGATTTCCTGGATCTCTCCTTGATTCAGTGAGAAGGGGTTAGATGAGGCTGGAAAGACAAATACCCCATTTAAAGGGTGCAATGCTGAAATGGGATCAAACTGTTAGAGCAGACAGCTTTTTTAACTGTGAGGTTGCCCATGAGTGTAGCAGTGCACACAGCAATTTGTGCACACAGAAAGCAGTGGGTTGTTATGGGGCTTTTTTCAAATTCAATGTGATGGTTGTATTGAGAAATATTTAATTGGAGAGAAACTTTTGATGCTGTCCTGCACTTACAAATATTTTTCAAGCTAATGCCTCTCCTGTTTCTTAACAACAAAAACAGAAGCTTAAATGGAAAATGAAGTCAACCTTACAGTATGTACCATTCCTTTATAAGCAGATTTAATTCTTCATTGTATGCATATTGAGTGGTGTGCTGATATGACAGCACAGAATATTCTGACTTCTCACAGACTTTTAGGACACTTCAAGGTGTGATTATGGAAAATAACATTCAAGAGATTGTGCAAGTTCTGTGTGACATATTACTTGAAAATGACAAGAAAATGACTGCTCCTCTGAGGAAGTAGAAACTGCTGCATGTAAACATATGGGAAAATGTAATTTACTACATTTGCTTGTGGAAGCAGTTATTTTTATTATTTAAATGGAAAGACAAGATTCTTATGGTGTTACTTGGTATTAGTGAGTTAGCTGTTCTTCCCACATATACAGCTTTCTTTTGCATATGAAAAAAATGCATGTGCATTTTTTTGAGAACATGATAGAAAATGCAGCTTTAAAAAATAAGTTAGGAAGTTTTAAGAGCTCTTAAGCAGATGCTTTAGAAGTTATTTCCACATCATTGTGCCATTCCTTCTATGCTTTTTGCTGCTCCCCAAAATAACTTGTTATGTTTTAGAAATGTTGAGCCATTTAAGTGTATTTTAAATCTGTTTCTATGTGCATGTGTGAGCATAAAATTTCATGGTTTTTTGTCAGCTAATATAACATGCTTGGGAACCTCTCTTTAGAAAGTTCAAATCTGTAGAAATGGTATTGTTTAAGAAAATCTGTGGTTTTTTTTCAAATTTATCAACTGGTCAATATCATCTCTCTGTACAAATCCTACCCCAATGTCATTCAGTGATGTGTCACTGTGATGCATCATTAAATATTTAACATTGATTATGTAAGTGCTGCAGGATTTTGTTTCGTTCACTGTACATAAAGACTTGTGAAACTTGGTCAATGAGTTTCCACAGCGGGAAGAAGGGATAGAAATGCTTTGTGATGCTGGTCTTTTAAATAGGAGTTAGGTGGAAATGAAGAAATTGGAGCTGTGCAACAATATAATTTAGAGACTTGAGAGAAATGCTCAGAATAAGTGGTCGGAAGCACCTTGGCTGTGAACTTTGCTGATCTCAACCTGCTGTGGGAATTATCCCTGTTATTTAAAATACAAGATCTAGTTTATTTATACCTAAATTCTGATTCCTTAGATACCAAACAGATGTTTATTTTCTAATACTATTAACGATCCAGTCAGGCAGTAGTACCTATACATAAGGTTGTCTGTGGCTGCAGATATTTCAAGCAATTAACACATTTAAATGTAACTGCTGTCATATGGGTGGCCATTTTGTCCTATTTATAACCTTGTTTTTGAAGTGTTTCTGTAGTTAGATATGAAACATATATTCAGACAAACTTAGGTCTATGTGCTAAGTTTCCCAGCGCAGTGGAATGAAAGGTTTTTGCAGAAAAATGTTTACATTCAAAGGCAATTTCTAACATTTCTGTTGTTTACAGCACAGTTTTAAATCTTAAAAGTTAAAAAATTTAAAAAAAAAAATACAACCCCCAAAACCCCAACCATGAAGAAATGCCATTTCTTTGTTACCGGAATTCAGCCCAGTTTGGTGGACTCATAAACTGTAGAACATTACAATTTTCTTTCTTTTAGTTGCATTTAATAGGAAAAATTGGTGACAGGCCAAAATAATAGCTGAATCCAAACAATTTTATGCATTCAGGTGCAGGTTGCTAACCAGAGCAGCTGCACTGTGGAGTGTTGGTGCTGCTGGAGCAGCGGGGAAAGAGGAGGACCAGTCAAGGTTCTGCTCCTCAGCCACACCCTCCAGACATGTCAGGGAGCAATATCCCTTTGTCACATCTGGGAGGTCATAAAAGAGATCATTTTCACCCATGGGATTACTGCTGACATATATATTGTCCTGAACATAAAGTTGAAGGGTTGTGTGATGCAGCTGATTGGTCCAATATTGAGCAGTAGGGCACTGGGGAGAGCATTGCAGCTGAGCTAGCAAACCTTTAAAGTCTATTCATTAAAGGAAACAAACAGAAAAATGGGAGAGGGGTGAGGGGGATTGCTTCAAGGGTTATTTTATTTTATTTTAAGAGGAAATAAATGAAACCAGAAAGTTTTTGCAAGTAATGCTTTACAAGATTTGTCTTATTCCCCTCCCCTGGGTGAGTGCATTTTGATGCAGCCTTCAGTAGTGTGATATTGTTGTGTGTTTCTGCAGAACACCTGCCATGTTCATTGCACAGGCTGTACCATAACAAAGGACAAAATTATGTTTGAACAAACAGCTGCAATGTTTGAAGGTTTGCTCTTGCCACTCACATGTATTGTAAGGTTTTCTTCTGAATGTGAATGCTGTTGGATGCACATTTTAAGGGTGAGGCATGTGTGCGTTCAAAGACATGCATGCACAACTGGAATTGAGAAAATGAGGGGCTTTCTGTTGCTGCACAAAAAAGAACTATCAATTTCCCAGGAGAAGAATGCTGCAGGGCCAGTTTAAACATTTTAGTGCTGTAGATGTATGTCTTTAAGCCCTGGGTAAAAGCTGGCTGAATATGTCATAGACGTGATTTGTCTTTGGATGATAGCAGCATCTCTCATAAAGCACTCCACTCAATCTGTGGAATGATATTAGTAGTGAATGTGGAGAATGCTCTTTTCCAGTAGCTTGAGGTATACTTATATGAGTCTAGCTGGTGAGTGACATGGTAAATAAAATCCAGAGGAAAAATGATACACAGTTAAAGATGTATTTTAGTGACAGGCAATGCAGCAGCAAAGGCAAACAGAGATAGAGTCCTGCAGTTAGTACATGAAAATAAGAGGAAACAAATGCCTTCAAGAACTAATGATCCTTTGAATCTTTTATGTGTTATCCCAAATTAGACTGGGAAAGATCCATTTAATGGAAAAAAAAAACAAAACCTATTCTGCTGCATCTTTTACTAAATCGTGTCTATTCCCCTCCCCAGCACTCACACATACAAAAATGCATATTAGGAATAGAATCATTCCATTTGGAGAAGAGTGTATCAAGGCACATATTGACAGTGTGGAGGTCTATGCAGGTACATTATTTTACCATCTACATAGTTTAAAGCACATTTTCTCTTATCTCTCTGACAGTAATTCTAGCACCAGAATTACATTAGTCCCCATAGTAGATCTTCATTTCTGACAGTAGATTTCTGAACAAATGAAAAATTATCCAGTCATTTTTCTCTAATTAGTTATGTCTCTAAATACCTAATTATCACTGGGAACAAATTGCATGCTACAAATGTAATATTATGGAGAGCTGTTAATCTGTTAAGATGCTGCTTTTGAGTTTTGTACAGTTGATGCAGCTGTTAAAACAGAATTTTGCCACCTGGATATACCATTACCATTTTATTGTAACATTCAGAAATAACTGATGGGAAACCAGAGTATTGGAGTTGGCTTCTTTAAGCATTGTGCTTGTCAGATAAAGAAATGTATTATGTCCTTCATAATCTACTCTTTTCCATACTTTAAGCTACTTTGGCATTCTTAAAAGGTGAGTCTGTGGCAGCAATAAAAATTAACTGTCCTTTCAAAGTTATTTGGTTTGTTACTAGCTTGGTTTACATTGTCCACATATACATGGCAAGATAGAATAACACAGTAGATTCATGGAGTTTTCAGCCAAATGCAATCTGCATAGAAATTGCACGTTTCTCTAGAATACTTGACAATTATGCTTAGGTGGCTTAACTGTAATTAACGTGTAATGTGTGCTTTGGCTAGAAAAGAGAAATTACCAGGTACTTACCTCATGATTATTTCAGCATGCTCGCACAGTTATGGTTTGTGGTCATAGTAGCGCAGAGGGCTGACTATTCCCAGCATATTCTGAAGTCCATTGGTGCTGAGTATCTCCAGAACCTCCTAGATGAGGTCCTGAATCCGTGGGAAATATACAGTGACTGTATGTAAAGCATAATTTATAGCTGATGTCTTCATAGAAGTAATGCCACTGCTTGTTAATGATATCATCAAAAAATTCCCAGCTCAAGGACATTCCTGATCACTAGAGTTATAAAACTTTATTTGTACTAAAACCTCCCCTTAGAGCTGAAGTTTCTTTTTTTCCTTTTTTCATAGCAATACTTCAGGCTAGAAGATTTTAAAGGTGACATGTGTGAACTAGAGTGATTTCAGTTTTAGAGTTAAATGCAGCTATACAGACATTATGTTTTTGTATTGATCTGCTAATATGAAAACTGTAAAAATGTGGACTGATAATAAGTTGAGAGTTCTAATTAGCAGTCATCATGCTGCCACCTCTTCTGTGTAATCAAATCAGCAGAAATCCTGAAAATATGAAAGAGAGGTGCTTGAAGAAGTCTGTCAGTAATCTCATAAGAATACAACTAAAATTTATGCCCTATTTTACTTTCATGAAAAAGTTAATTAAACTAATCAGCACTTCAAGAGCCACAAGAGAATTCCTGTCCCAAATTCTGTACACAGACAGCCTTGAAATGGGAATGAGGACATAACCACGCTGTGTCCCTTGCCAGAGTCTGCAGGGACCTGTGAGGGTGCTCTGAGCATTGTGACCTTCTCCTGTTGTGTTGGTCAGTCCCAGTGGACTCAGATTCTGCATTTGTGGAGCCTTGGAGATGATGTAGGATTCATCATTTGCTGTATCCAGAGACATGTTGGTGATTTGTTTTCCTCTGGGATCTGCCCACGTTGGTTCTGTAGTCCTTAGTCCCCTCTCACATAGTAGAGAGCTGGCTGGGTCATCATGAGCATTCTTTGCACTGGTTTGGGGATTTAGACAGAGGAACATGAGGAGCTTGGAATCCAAGCTGGCCAGAGGTGGACAAAATCCAGTGCATGAGCTGGAGGAGAGAGAGCAGGACCCCAGACAGGACCCCCTGAGGCTGCTCCTTCCTAAGGAGCTTCTTGTCCCAGAGGGTGGTTGGGCTCCAGAACAGTCTCCCAGGGGAGAGGGGTCACAGCACCAAGCCTGACAGAGCTCAGAAAGCATTTGGACAGTGCTCACAGGCACATGGTGTGGCTCTTGGGGATGAGCAGGGCCACCCTTGAGATCTTGAGTTAGACTCAGTGATCCTTGTGGGTCCCTTCCAACTCAGCATATTCTGTGATTCTTGAATGAGCTATGGATCACAGCACAGTAAAACACACCAGAAGCCCAAGATGCCTTAAACCAGGGAAGCTGTGGGTGAGCATCTCCTTGCACCCAGGTTGGCTTCAAGGAAGCTGGTGTCAAACTCCAGCTTTCTCTGGTAAGAGAGAGAAACAGAGTTCTGAGCCTGCTTACTTTAGAGGAGCCAAGACAAAGTATGGAGAGCCCTGGTACCTAAAGCACACAATGCAATAGTTTGACAAGATTTATTTTATGTCAGCTAGATTGAAAAGCAAGAGAAACATGAAGGCTATTTTTCAATGGTGATCAAATGGACCAGTATTGCTGAGTAATTCAGTTTTGGTAGAATTTGATTCCTCTGTGTTGTGATGTCTGCAAGGCAGCGTCTGTTTCCGGCACTCCAGCTGGGTTATTTGTTAGAATGTTTGCTATTTTGTGTTTTTTTTCCCCTAGTGCTGGGAAGCCTTAATCATGGGTCAAGCCTGCATTGTTTTAGGTATTAAATGAACTCAGAACAAAGAGGCAGCTCTGCTGCCATAGAGTTTATGATCTAAGTATAAAACAAGAGACAACAGATGGGTCTAGACAGACGGGGGAGCATAAGGAAACAATGTGACAGTACTGGGCAGCCAAAAAGTCAGCGTTCAAGGGAGAGCAGCAGGCCAGCTATGAGTTTTCTATAAGCAACATATCAAAGAAAGGATCTGAAATGAGATAATTAAGACAGCTTTGCAGATGGCTGTAGGGAACTCCTCCTAAGCATGAGGCACTTTGATGGGAAAGGGCTTTGGAACTAAAGACAAACATTTTGTGGTTTAGGGCATAGAAAGTGGGAAATAAAGCAGAAAACACACACATAGTGGCGATATCACCAAAAATATTAGATAAGTACATGAAGTTTTTTGCAGCAGCATTCTGTATAGGTAGGAGTGAGCTAAAGCTGCATGCCTTTGATCCACTTTGTAAGTGAGGAAGAATGTGAAGGATGCTCCTTCCTCTCATCCTCACTGAAGGATTTCTCCCCCATTGTATCAGCAGACACTTCTTGGCCACAGAGAATTTGATGAGATTCACTTTTGAGCACATAAAATACTTTGTTTGGGCATAGAGGCTACAGAACACTTCTGAACTCCCAGAATTCAAAAGCTTGGATTTGGAAGTAAAATATTTTTTTTTCCTCAAACAGAACAGAAAAATAATCACAAGACCGTGTTTGATTGTTCTGGACAGTTGGTAAACAACTTGACAGCAGTTTCATCTTATGGTTACATTAGCTATTATTTTATATGGCAGTTGTATTTGGCAAATTACAATTTCCCTTTGAAAATGATCCTTAGGAAATAATACGTGACATTTTAAAGTGTCATGGTCCATATATGCAAATGAATAAATGCAAGATAACTACATACAGCTAGATGGTGTTAGCTGAGTTAAAAGATCCTTTAGTCTCAGATCTCTTGTTTTAGTATTTCAGTATCCCATTGCTTTATTAATAAAGTTTTCTGTATTTAAAATGAAAATTGCTTTGCAAAAAATATATAAGCATTGTTTGCTTTCAATTTCTGTGCAGTACATAAAGAAGATAAGAGCACTGAGTGTCTCTTAACAAAATGAAATCCCTCCATATGGCACCCTTCTCCCATTAAGATGTATAATATGAACCCAAAAAGCATCTTTTAAAATCATTTTATAGCTGAAATGGGATTTTAGTTTAGCTTAATTTGTGAATTGCCAGAAGCAAGAATTATCCTTAATGCTGTCTGTATAAGGGTGCTCCCACAGCTGCTGTATAGCAATTCTATATCAAAATAACCAGGAGCTGTCTCACATTCATCCAGAAGTTAGGTTTCTCATCTGAATTAATCTAAGTTTCCTTGTGCGTCAACAAAAGCACTTGGACAGGACATCTTGTCCTGTTCTATTACATGAGTTTGAAATAAAATTATCTGTTAAATCTCACTCTTGAGGTATCTCTGTTCCTCTTCTACAGAGGGAGCCTAGATGATTAGCTTAGTCTCCTCACCTCACTCTAGGCAGCTGGAGTTGGAGGAGATTAAAAACAACCTCAGAAACTGAGCTGAACTGCCTTTTATTTCAGGCTGTCAAATGTAGCATGGTGCTGCAGTTCACAGACGTATCTCTGCTCAGCAAGCCTGGGGAGAATGAGAGTCTGTACAGAGCCAGGACAGAATGGCTGCATCAGTTAACCTGGCAGGCTCACAGCTCCAAGGCTGTCCAGTTAGCAGTGACCACGAGCTGGATCAGGAAATCCTTGAGAAGCTCTGGTGTGAGGTAACCCCAATGCCATTTATTGAGTGCTGTGTAAATAATTAATAGTCTCACAGGCAGTGATTCTGACATAAAGAAGAGGCTTTATTTAAAAGAGCAGTATTTTTTTGCATGACTGGACTGTTCTCGTATCAACCTCTTTGCTTCTTCCGTGAGGTCCTCACCTGAGTACCCACAGCACCTTCTGTGCTTGAAGTTACTGCTGACTCTGCAGCATGGCAGCATCTATTGTGCTGCAAAGATTGGATCTGGGGAATGCAAACTGAGAACTTGCAGGAGTCTTTCTTCAGCTGTAACATACTTAATTCTTAGAGCTACTTGCCAGATGCAGGTGCATTTGATTGAGTGCAGCAACCATGATTCTGTCTCACCTGCTCTCATCCATAATCTGCTTTATAACTTTCTCTGTTTAAAAGTTGTGGTAGCCCTGCTGTTTGAAAGACTTTTTATAGAGTTCTTAGAGCCTGTAAAATAATACTTTTTCATAAATCATATTTTTTAAAGTGCTGCTGCGAGTGATTTGACATTTTTTCAAAAGTAAGATAAAAGTTTATGTACTTGGAAATTATGTCCCTAAGAAGTATGCACTTTATATTTTATTTATTTTGATGGCTTATGTTATGATACATTTGATAGATCCTGAAAGACACTGTCAGTTTTAAAGATACAGCCAATAAACTTTTGTTAGTGGGGAGAATGTGCCCCATAATGATCAGATGCCTTTGTCTATGCAAAGACATTGTACGAGCCTTATGACACTTTTTCAAAATTTTTGTTGTGTGTTTTTGACCACTGTTACATAATTCAAGAAAATGAATATTTGACAAACATTTGACAATATTTGACAATATTTGAAAGGTCAAAAAGCTTTGGGGCACAAATTCTCTGGGATTATAATCCCTAAAGAAAACAGGTGAAAGACAGTAATGATACATTTTCTTATCAACTTAGTGCACATATGTGTGTATATAAAATTCTAATACCAACATACTGTAAGTAATGTCAATTGGACTTGCATAATTTGCTAGTCAGGCAGAAAGAGAGCCAGAACCCAAGAAAACCTAATTTTTGATTAACACATTTCTTGTGGAAGAGACTATTCATTAACACCAGCTGAAGATATGACACACAGCTCTTCTGAAGACTTCAACATTATCTTTCAAGATAAAATATATTTCCTCATAATGGAACAAATTTGGAGAGCAGTGTGAAAATTTCTTGAGTTGAAAATACGACTTAATCAGTAATGATATTTAAAATCGTATCAATGCAATGAATTTTTTAGCTAGAAAAAAAAATGAATTGCTATTACCAGGTGGAAAAGTTTAAACAGATGTGTTAAATTTCTGGCAGCCTTCATCCAGTTTGATTGGTGGATTACAAGGTGAGAGCAAAACCAACACAAAAGTCTTGTGCATGTAGTGAGGTGCAGTACAAGCAGAACTGCAGTGTAGAGATAAGAGACTACTTAAACTCCTGCCAAGCAGTTCTGCTGGGTTTGTTCTATTTACACTGATCCCACAGTCAGTGCACGCAAAGATTTTTCTTTGTCTTGTGAAGGACCAATAATTCTGAAATTTCATAAGGGTAATACTGTGATTTTTACTGGAGCAGGAACCTCTTCACTGCAGGCAGAGTACAAGCAGTTGTTACTGTCATTGTTTCACAGAATGATATAAAGTACTTGTTTACAGGCATATTTTTAAACTGAGGAGAGATTTGAGTGTTTTATAGCTGCAAAAATCTTTGCAATTCTGTCAGAGCATGTCTGCATGTGCAGTGCCTCACTAACATCTCCTTTCCTCATCCATTCTGTATCACAAATCTCTCTCCTCCCCTTACTACCAAATGTCAGAATACATTTACTCTGTCTGTATCTACTTCCCTTGTAGCAAACTTGAGGGTTTTGTCTGAGGGTATAATTTAATTACTTTTAATAGTGATGTTTTGAATATTTTTTCCCTACAATAGTATTTGATTTTTAACAACTTTTCTAGGCATCTTACTCTCAAAGAAAGCTTTAATACTGACTCAGTAAAAAATTGCTGCCATGTAGATAAGAATTGTTGAATTTTTTTTTCTGGAGATGATGGATAATGTACCATGGTGAATTTATGGTCTGCCACAGCATGCAGTCAAGAAGTATCTCATTTTGGTTATGAAAGGAACCCTCTATGAATCTGTGAGTTTAAGGCAGGCAGCCATGGGAATCCTGTTCTTTGCAAAGACTTCCACTTGGAAAATGCCCTGGCAGAAGAGCTGCCTTGGTGCAGTCCTACAATGAGAGGGATATTGCTGAGCTCTGCTCAGAGCCCTCCCTGGGCAGAGAGAATTTCTGAATGACCTAAGGTTTGGTCTCCCCTGGTACAAAGGTTTCTCCTGGGCAGTTCATGAATTGACTATTTGCATTTAGCTATAGCCTTTAACAATGTAGTATGATAGATGTCTGTTATTTGTGGAGAAATCACCCTTTTTCCTTTTCTTTGGATGTGTTTTTGCAGTGATTTTTATTTCTAGTTTATTTGTGCTCTGAAAAAAGGTGTGGCGAAAAGTATACTTGGAATTATCCTAATGCTAAAAGCTGAAGTGTTTATAGTTGGCAAACCTAAGTATACTGTATAATTAAAACAATTATTTAATCAAAAGATGCTTTCTTAAACTGCTTTGCAATTAGTGCTATTGAAATAGTTCTATTATTTTCCATGCATTTAATTTCTGTTTTGGTCTCGCCAAAGCACTTTTTTTTTTTTTGTAGAAGGCAAAACAACTTTACATCTATAATTATAGTTTAAACAATTCGGGGTATGCATGATCAGATTAAAAGACTAAAGTAAACCTTACCATAATGGGACCAAAGCACAGGAGAATATACTGTGGTGGATAACTGTTTAAGGGTATGAGCCCATGAGTTTGTTTACAATATTTCCTAGTTCCAGGGATATTGTGTCACTGTATATTCCCAGAGAGTTGAAAAAAGGATTTCCCACTGCTGACACATACTTTGCAAGTGTTTGTTGAATAGCACAGAGCTGGTTTATGTTGTAGCAGTAATGGATCCCTGGTTATGGGTTTGTTTGTAATATTGATTTCCTGTCAGTCAGATTTTATAAAAAGCTTCACATCCTTGTCGTGCATCTCTCGTCTAGATGCTGCAGGTATTAGCCTCAGATTGTGGAAGAGATTTGCAAAGAGAATGTTTGTGTGCATGGTTGCACTAAGGCTGATGGAAAATTGCTTTGAAGCAATGCCTGCTCTGTTTGAGAGCCTTTCTGCAGTTCTGGTGTTAAGTGTCCTGAAATCTGTGGGTATATGTTTTCTTTCCACAAATATTTTTGTGGAAGACGACCATGGGGAAAGAAAAAAAATCACATGAAGCTTCTAAGAGTGTTACTAGGTGTTACGATTAAGAGAGAGACCCTTCCCTATTGACAAGATGAGTCTCTGTCAAGTTCTAGTCTGGACACCTGAGTAGAAATTGAAGTGTGCAGTGGGTGCATTGATGTGAGGGTAGGCATGTGTGTGGATACCTTAGCAATATGAGGAATATTTTGGAAATTTAGAGGCAAAAGTCTGAGAGATGGGAAATCTGCAGAGACCTGTCCTTTCCTTCAGTGCTGAAAACCCAATTTGTTTGGTCTGGCAGGTGGGAGTGATGTTAGCCTGAGACAGCACCAGATCCCCTCAAAGCTCCTGTTCAAGGGTGGAAATGGAGCTCACCTGGGGAGGGCTCCACAGGGCACTGAGCCCAGTGTGGAGGTTCTCTGGATCTATTATGTCCCTCACAGGGGAGACTAGAAATGATCTAACAGTGCTGAGTGGAGACAGCAGAAGTTGTGCACCAAAGTCCAGTGGTCTTTCTGCACCAGAGGCAGCAGAACCACAAAGAGGAGGCCTTGTGCATCCATAATTCACAATTCACTGCAAAGCTTCAAAATGTAATCAAGGGAGATTAGTCACGCAGAAAATGTCTAAAGCATAATTTCATTAAGGCAGTAAGAACCACAGTGTCCGACTATATGTTCATGTCTGGTTCCTGTGCAGGGTTTGCACACTCCTGCCATGAGGAGAGCAGAACTCTGCTTTTTTCTCAGCAGAACACTCAGTAAGGGATCTCAGAAGGGCTGCAGTCCTGAGGGTTTTTTTCTTTTAAATAAGAATTACAACCTTTTTTTTTTACATCTTTTGATGTATTTAAGCTTTTCTCCATAACTTTGAGTCTAGGGACCTGTTGTAGGCAAGACATTTTCTGCTTCCTTTTGCCCTGTCTTTTGTTCATATTTAAGTTTCAGACATTGGGTTTGTCCCTATTAAGGCACGAGGTTCATCAGGCCTAATTACACACAGATTTCAACACATCGCTAGGAGTATTAGTGAGAACTCAGTGGGAACACACAACTGAATTTCTTCAAGATTTTGTTACCGAAATTCAAGTAGATGATGTTCTGAAAAAATATTATATTTACAGCTTAATTTCAGATAGGATTTTTGTTGGTGCTTTACAGACCAACAAACACAAAATACATAGACAGTTTGATGATTTCAGGTTTGTTTTTCTCATATAGATGCTTATTCCATTTGCTAAAATTACTTTATTTACTAGACAGTGAAGAAATCCATATTTTCAGATAATTTGTTTTTGTAATTACTCACACCTATGTGTGTTCCTTCCAGTGCCTTTCTGTCATATTGGTTTTTCTGACAAACTGACTCCAGCTTTGTTGTCTTTCCAGGTTGTGTAATTAATTCCTTATTTTCACAGAGTTTAAGATGTGAATTGTTAATTTACCTACTCTGATGATCTGTTTATCACATTTCCTTTAAGGACATGTCCTTTAGGTTTTCTGAATTCAAACTTTAGACTGGTGTTTTAAACCTGTCTTACTGAAAGGGTGAAAGAGCCTTTTTAGCACATGATCTTTCCTTCCTCAGAACTTCTAAAATGTAATCAAATCCTTTCCTCTTCCCTGAGCATGAAGTGGAGAACCTTTTTGAAGCCATTGCTTTGATTTGGTATATCCCACATTGTTGTCCCAGACATGTGATTTCATGTTTTGTTCAAATATGAAACAGTGGCAAAGCAACTGGTAAGAAAATGAAAATTTAAGAGATTTTTTTTTCTATGGGTGCCATCCTCACCACTGCTGACTGTTCTGTTGTGCCCACCCTGTCACTGCCACGTTTTCTTATAAATGGCAAGATTGAAAAATATGGGACCTGTAAAAAATCCGTTCAATAACAATTTCTGTGACAGCTGTTTATGTTTATTTTGTCCTTATTTAATCTATTTTATATAGCCCCATCAAATCCAAACGTTTCCTGTATCTGTGCATATTATTTTAAATGTGTTATTAATGTGATCACTCCTATCCTTTAACACTTCTGTCAGAGGGCAGTTGAGCCCACTTGGAGTCTTAATTCCTCTTTGGAGAGGCCTCTCTGCTGATTTCTGAAATCATGACAGGAACCCTTCCAGATTCAGATGTCTCAGCTAAGTGTCTAAAGTCAGGTAGGATGAATTTGAGATCTTCATCCCAATCACAAAACCCAATCTACCTTGATCTGATGGATTTCTCTAATTTAAGCAATCTGTTCCCGCACTGTAATGTACTTCTCTCAATCATCACTTCTTAATGTTCTCTTCCCACCTTTCCCACTTCCATCTCTGCAATTTACCTCATCTCAGACTATTCCCCTGTTGCCCCATGCACAGCTTAGCTCCACCACTGCCCCTTTCTTTCCTGCACTATTTGCTTCATCTATCCCTGCTATGCCCATTTCATCTCTTGTTCCCTTGAATATTTTGTTTTTCCATTGGGATAAAGCGTATTCTTGTGTTTTTAGAGCCCTGTAAAAATTGATATAGCTGTATTTTTTTTCTTAATTATCACATTGCAGTTTCAAATAATATTATGTCTAATTCTGCTATGGTGTTGTTCAGTTTATTTCTGTTTAAGTAATGCTGTAAAGCAGCATGTTGGGCAGAAAGCTTTGTACTATAATTGGGTAACAAATTATTATTTTCTTCTGGTGTTCAGTGAACTGGTTTTGCAGATCTTTCAGCTCAATTCATTATGATCAAATGGAGAAGCATTTGTTTCAATAAGATTTTAATCTCTAGGACTATCTTTTGCATCAGTGACTTTTCATTGTTAATTGCTTTCTTGTCCCCTATTAAGGTGTTCTTGCAAATGCTTCATCCAAACTAAGCTCCCTTTCCACACACGCACAATTTGAAAAGACTCTTTTCAACTTTTTTAGGTGAAATAACTGTTGTTGCTTTCTTAATCCATTACTATGGCTTTTGTGTATTATCCCCCCTTGATAATGACAAAAACAGTCCAAAATCACCTCTGCAAGGAACTTCAGAAATGTCCTGAATTTCTCCCCACACACATCAGAATGTAAGGAATCATTTTATTATTTCATAGCGCCAATTAAGATCACCAGGGCACCAAGTATGTGCTGCATGTTTGTGAGTGAATTATCATTAATATTAATGATTCGAGTGGATATACACTGACTGGAGCACATCCCTGATGTCTCAGAGTCATTGTACTGAGAAGGTTTTTTTTATCTCAAGTTCTCTGAACCTGTTGCTACTTTAAACCCTATAAAAGGATAGAAAAGAAAAACTTCAAACTACAATTTTAAATATGTAAAGAAAAAAATTACATGCTGAAATAACAAAATCAGGAGATGAGTTCAATTGGTTCTCTCCCTTTTCAAAAATCAATTGCTTGTGAATTTATTATTTTAACACAGCTGACAGAACATACAGAAGGAATTCAGTAATGAAAAGCATTTGGGGTTTGACAGGTCTTGGCTGAAATGAAGTCCTTTGAGACCAGCACTTGGAGGCAGAGGTGAAAGTAAAAATTGGTTTACCTGAAGATCCGTGTATATGGAATCTAAATTTTCAAGGGAGACTGCCTGCCAGCATCAGGGCTTATCTTTTGACACATCCAACCTGAAATCTATCAAAATCTCTAAACTTCCTGACTTTTCAATGTAACACCTGTACATTTTCTACACAAGACTTTGCACATGTGTTAAAAGTTCTCTGAAAAATTTGTGCTAATTCAAGTAATTAAATTTTGCATCTTACTCATGTATTAGTTTTCAAAATAATTTAGCTCAATTCTCTCTGTCAAAAAAACTCCAAACAATCCAAACCAGTTGATTAATGCAGTCTTATTGCTCTGTAGATCTATGAAGCTTTTACATTGACAGTTTCTAATATCAAGCTGTATCTTTTTTTCACTTGGGTTAGAACTGCCAATGCAGATAGGAGTAAAGTAGGTGGTGTTCTTTCTTACACACCATTAATGTAGCCATTCACAAAGGGCTGCTTGGTGATAGCTGTGCAAGAGGGTGTCAGAAATCTCACCTGAAGCCTCTGAAGTACGCTGTGTAACTGAGGGCTGGTACTGATTTGCAGAATTTTCATTGCTTAGTCCATTATTGCATGAAAGAAAAGTCCAGCTAAATTTGCATGTTTGGCCTGGATTTAAAAGTCTGTGGGTTAAGGAGGTGTGAGAGTAGGTTTTATTGCCATGGACATTTGAGTGCAGTGCAGAGGTGTTTGTGCTGTAAGCTCTGTGGTGCAGTGCTCACACTTCAGGCACAGGGCAGTGAAGCTGAGTCCCTGATGGAGGTCGCAGGGAGGTGGCTGAGTAACAGGAACAGCAATTACACCCAAAAAGAAAATGAAAACCGTCATGCTCTTCTGAAGAGCCATTCTATCCGTGCTCGCTGTAATATCTAACAGACCTAGAGCACATTTCTCTGCAATTTTAAATATTATTCTGAAGTGCATCTAACCTAGCAATTGAAATCTGTGCAGGAAAATTGGCTGTGCTCTAGGAACTTTTGCCCAGCACTCAGAGCATGCACAGAATTATACCATTCAAAAGTAATCCTCTCTTGGAGTCATGCTCACATGTATCTTTGGAGACCAGATTACTAGTTATATATTTATTTACATTTTATTTACCATCTAAAAAATTCAGTCCTGTGTTCTCAGTGCACTGAAGGCAGAGCCAAGCCCTGAAGCTCTCAGAGCTGAGTCACTTTAGATGGCACGGTGATGCACCATATTCATCCTGAACTGTGCAAACCAGGAGATACTGCTTGCATTTGAAATTATTGGCAACAAAGTGTGTTAACTCTCATGTGCTCACTGGAATGCTCTGTGCTAGCCTTTGAAAATATAAAATGTAAGAAAAATATGATAATATGAAAAAGTCCATAACCTCCTGTCAGATGTTGCAATTGCTTGAGTGTTCAGCAGGAGTTAAAGATGGATAAAAAGTACAAGGTATAAGACACAGCCGATGAGCTGCATTCAAGACTAATAGATTCTTCATGAAAATGCTGTGACATTTATTTTCTATATTAAAAATTCAAATGCAAGTGTTTAGTATGTCTCATACATATCATCTCTTTCTGTAATTCTGGGACTGGCGCAGTTTTGCCTTTAGTCATTTGGGTATTGCTTTTCCATCCACTTTGATCACATTGTGCTTCTGGAATATTCCCACCAGTTATCCTAAGAGCTGTGATAACTGAATCTTGTTTCATCTGTCCTAGAAACTAAAATATCATGAAGGAGAATCTCAAATAAAACTGCAGATGAGGAAACAACCACCCCCCAAATGTTTATTAGCACCTTTAATATAAATATTTGTATTAATGAGTATCTAACTAACCATCTGAAAAATTATGGCATAAATAAATGTATAAACAACATGCAGTATCCTTTCTTTCCTACACAAAGGAAAGCATTTATCATTCTGGTAACACAAGGGACAGAAAACAATGCCAATTCACAAGCAAAACCTTTCATGATTTAATATTGTTGTTTTGTCCCCTTAGATCCTAGAATGATAAATATTGTTCCTTCTTTTGTCAGCATCAGAAGCACTTTCATATGTGGAATAAAGGCTCATTCATTATAATCATACTTTTTTTTCCAGGTTGCTTTTTCCAATCTGGTTCAGAATACATCATGCCAGTGATACTGTGCCAGCTTTCTTGTCATTATTCCAGAGCTCCATGGGTACCTGTGATGGTACCACTTTGATTTCTGTTCATGGCTGGGTTTTTTTATCATTCCTCAAGGTTTTAGAGTTCTCACTGCGTCTGCGACTTCATTACACTGAGAGGTGTACAAACATGTACCTAATCTAGCCTGAGCATGCAAGTCAGGTGTCCATGGAGTGTGATCCTCTGGGAAGCCACAGGTGAAGCCTGTTTGGTCTCATATGGTTTTCCACAAGGGAGAAGGGAGCCTGTGCACAGCCCTGTGGAGGGCATGGCTCTT
This sequence comes from Pyrgilauda ruficollis, assembly GCF_017590135.1. Lineage (NCBI taxonomy): Eukaryota > Metazoa > Chordata > Aves > Passeriformes > Passeridae > Pyrgilauda > Pyrgilauda ruficollis. The sequence goes on along the minus strand of NW_024513654.1, from coordinate 7,006,544 downwards.
CCCTCTAACACTTTCAAATATTTTCTCTGCTGTTTGCTCCCGAGAAGAAGCTGTGAGGGGTCATTGCTTGTGATGTTTGTGCAGAACACAGGAGTCATTGCAGGTGAAATGTCTGTAGCTCCATCCTCATCCCAGCCAACAACAACCCATTCTGGTTTTCTCTCTAGTATTGCAGTATTTCAATAACTCAAAACATACCTTGATTTCAAAACGTGTTTTTTGCAAATCCTGTCAGTACTCTAAATAGACTTAACATTATTTTCAGATAGAAATACACAAAGATTAAGCACATTATGTTTTAAGGAGAGCTGTTGGCTATGCCAGCTCTCATTCAATGGTGGCTTTAGGAAACACAGTCATTGCAAACTAGGCACAATATCTAATTACTATATTAGCATGTATTAATTTGTGTGTAGCACTTTGGAGATAACAAGCTCGATATTTTAATACAGTTTCTCTTTCCTGGACACATATCTTGTCTTCATTTTTAAGCCACTATGAAAAGGTCACTAAACATTGATTTTGTAAATGAAAGCTCTAAAATAGGACTTGAAAGAGCTAATGTTTGGGGGGAGAAAAAAAAGTGTGAAAATCCAACTTGTTTAAGTCAGACCATGAATTTTGGGGCTCAGATTTCTCCTATCAATCTTTAGATCTCTTAACAGTCTCAGAAATGACATACCTCACCTAAGCCTGTTTGTTTATGGTTTCTTGTGTTATTATGTTGTAGAAGGCACTTCATAGGCTCCTGGCCCGACTTCCCTTCCCTTGAAACCCATCCCAGTGGATCTGGAGAGGATTTAAACCCCACTGCCTCAGCCTCTGTGGATATTTAGCAGCTCCATGCACAGCTTACACTGCCATAAAGGATAGCTGTATCCTTGAGGCCACTCCGGTGAGGAAAACACGTTTGTCCCTTTTGCAGCATGAGTGGAGAAAGCACCATTAGACACATCAAAGATGAAAAGTTGCATGAGAAATGTGCACTAGTTAGCACGCAGTTTTTAAAATCTTGAAGGTAAATATTCTTCCTAGAACACAAGTGGGTCTCAAATAATGAAATAAGGCTTGCTGCATTTAGATTGTTCACAATCTGCTTCATGGCTCTTAAAGGAATAATTAGGTCATAGTTCAAATGGGAACATCTATTTTTATCTCTCTTTCCAAATAATGGGTGTGTGTATCTTAGAAAAGAATTGCCCACTAAAATAAGAAGTAATGAGAAGGAAAAATAATATAAATTATTTTGAGGATGTTTGCAACTTTTTAAACTACCTTACCACCTTCTTACACTAGTACAATGCAAAGAGATGAAAGAAAGTAGAAAGGAATTATAGTCTTAGTAGCTAACATCAGATTCACAAAGAAAATCCCTGATTATTGGAAGTCTATATACTAAATACTTTGTAAAGGCAGTTGAATGGTGCTGACTGAAGCTCAACAGGAAAAAAAAGAGCAAAACTAAGAATGGAAAATGAAGGGCTATTTGGAAGGAAGGCGTTGGAAAGTAGTGTGGGAAAAAGCCAGAAATCCTATATATGCCTCTTGTTGTATTGTCCAGACCAGACTGAACAAACAAAAATCAACTCTCAGGGTCACACATCTGGACACGAACCTTACAGAGGTTTATATAAATCCCTCTTTAGTCTGGCTCTTCCTCTTTTGGGGGATAATACCTTATAATTCTGAACTTCACACATTTCAAGTCCCGTTCCCACCACAGCTTTTGTTTTCCTCTCACCTTTTAAGACAGATGTCATAAAATGTGGTGTCCCACCTTTTAGAAAAAAAAGTATTTTGCCAGTGATTACCTGCTATTTTCATTTTTTGCATCCAAAATTGCAGCAAGCTTTTAGTGAACTAATCCTAAGCATGAACCATGATTTTCACTGTCACCTTTTTTCCTATTCTTTATGAAAATCAATGTTTTCTTATGGCTTCATCAGAGTCTCAAGTGTATGGTGTCTAATGGTATTGCTTTATAGTTTTATATTACCTCTTTATAACTTAGGATTATTATTTATAGTGGCAAATCATACTGCAGCAGACTGTAGGAAACAGAATGGTGTATTGCACAGCAAAGGGAGAGCAGATCCATGGTTTATTATGTTATTATGTTGTAGAAGGCACTTCAGGGGCTACAGAAGAAAGTTTCTCAAATTGTGTCAGATCTCAGAAGCTGGGAAATACAAAACAGATTTCATTCAAAACACTCTTGGATCATTATCACTGTATATATAGCCATTAAAGTCTAATTGAAATGTAGAAAATCAGGAAATAAGAGAACCAAAGCTAACTTTTTCACATGTGATCAAAAAACATATGGGAAAAAAATAGAGTGGGAAAAAGGTCAGCAGTTAAATAGCAAATAGAGGCCTCAATGCAATTTTTGCTTTTAAAAAAACAGATGGGAGATTTAGCACAATTGCAGCAAGGGAGTTCTAATGTCCTGCTGAAGGTTCGTTTCTCCTTCATCACATAGTAAAAGCTTTTTTGAAAATGCTTAAATGAAAACTAGCTCCTGATCACATCCTGGAAACACAAAGATAGCATGATGCTCTGTACAGCACAGCTATTTTTGATGAAAATTTTGGGAACAATGCACAGAATTGCTCCGAATTTTGCCTGTTGTCTAAAAGTACCATCCTAGCCTTGGAAAATTCCAAGCTCTATGTATCTTTTACCACATCTTCTTGTCCATGGTTTCATTTCAGCCATTTTTTGCTCACGTGAATATTGATGAGAATGGGCTGCTGCAGTAACTCTTTAGTGTCAGAAAGTGTACTTTCATTGAGGGCATCTTCAGGGAAATGACATTGATGAGAAATGGACTTTGTGAGATTTTCTTGACTGTATCTTTCACTTGGTTTCTGCCTTTTTTAGTAGCAAGTCCTGTTCAATAGGCCATGAGTTAGAGATCTTAATTTTTTGTATTAAAAGGAGGTGTGCAAATCCGGCTGAGATTTATGCCTGAGATCCCAAGAGGAATATATCATAGCTCCTGTATTTCTGAAGGATGGTGATCCTAACAGGAGAAATGTGGAATCTCAAATTGGTGTGCCAGCAGAATATTTCTCATTTGTTTTAAGTGGCAAAAGTTATAGTTTGGTAATCTTTTTTAGAAGAATTGTTGGGGGGTTGGTGTTGTGGGTTTGTTTTTTTCAAAAATTGTATTGATTTAATGGGTGAATGAGACAATGAGTGCTACTTTTTGGATTGGGAATACACAGAGAGGTAGGTGGCAAGCTGTGACTGTGAACTATCAGTTTTCCAGTGCTTCCTCTCCAAACTAGGACACATGCCTAGGACATATACTATAATAATTTACAGTGAAATGCAGCCATTGTATTACTATCTCTCAGTTTCAGGCATTTGCTGTATCTGAATGTGTCACACAAGCAGGAACAGCGCTCTTCTACTATCATTTTACTGATATTTATCTATATTGACTGCTCAGGACCAAGTAAGTGTATGTAATGAAGTGTATAAAATGGAAACCTATTTCCATACAATTTGACAGGTCTAAGTGTGTAATTTTGCCTGTTATAGTCAGAACATGGTGTTTTCAATGTAAAATAGAAGATTCAGTAAAGAATAAATGAGTAGCTGTGTAGCTTGCTTGTCTATACTGGAAGCCCATTCAGAATTATTCTCTTTCAGTGCAGACCATAATTGTGATAGGGCTTTTTGTACAAAATGTTTGAGGGTTAAAATGTTTATTTTATGGTGTGAGCTTTTCAGCCTTTTACCAAAAATCAATTTTCTATGCATGTTGATGCTAGATTTGCTAATGGAGCCACCCTAATACTGACAGAAGGGAATTTGTGACTTTATCTTTCTTTTTTTCTTTTTCTCTTTTTCTCTTCTTTTTCATTGTTCTCAAACTTTAATATTACTGAAACTACAAATAACCTTGTTAGAGATCCTGAGGACCCTGAAGTTGTTGCTTTAATGCTATTCAAAATATAGTTCAGCATTCTCAGCACACTTTCTGTCCCGTTGACTTAATTCTATGTTTCCCGCCCAAGACCATTTGTTTTGTCAGTGACTCCTGGCTATGTAGCTGGGGATGTTCTAAATGTCTAATTGGACATCAGCAGAATACTGAAAAACTGGCATTGCTATTTGGGCTGAAACAAATTTCTATCAGAACAGTGGTTAGAGTGATACATTGCACCAGAATGTTGGAAATAGAAAACAAGCCCAGTACTTCATACACCTTCGAAAGCAAAACTTTAAAATGAGAATTCTCTATGGAAAAGCACTGCAGATATCATGCCTACTGCTGATTAAGCTGTAATCCTGTTGAATTTCTGGGGAACTACAATAATTTCTTTGCATGAACATATTCATAACTTTCTGGTTTAAATAAAATTTTTGACAAGGGAAAAAAAGCTTTGCACCTGCAACATAAAGGGTGCAAGAGAGAGAAGAAGGATCTTAGAGGATTATTGTTCTAATCTTCTTCCTTAAAAGTAAATGGTAATGTAAGTAGTATTGTTTTATCTCCAGTGTGGGCAGAATTGGCCCCTTTTGGGCCCTTAAACCTATTGTCTTTAAGGTGGTGTGTTTTGTCTTGAGGAGGAGAGTAGTAAAGCTGGAAATCTGACAGTGTGTATTATCACCCAGATGGAACATTAGGGAGGTATTCATAAAAACTGAATTTCACCTGGTGAGGTTTATCACCCCAGATTTCCTCTACAGACAGAGAGAGATCTGCTTTAAATCACCCCCTGCCAGAAAGGCCCCTCTGGAGGGAAGCAAACCCCAGTGACTACTGCTGCCTTTCCTCCTTCTGAGTGTTCTCCTGATTGCTCAGTTGTGTTCCAAGCTGCTCTGTTTCCCAGATACTCACACACAGATATTCACACACACACAGATATTCTGATTACTGAATTGCATGAAATATAATTCAGCCTTGCAATAATGGCCAATCATACTCTGTTTATATGGATGATAAATCTCTGTCCCACAGGTGTTCATCCCTCTCATGATGTATAGTAAGGCTTTAACTTTCATCACGGTGGTTAAAGCATCCAAATGCATGAATGGATTTGGGTAAAGAGCTTTTACAATGTTGTAAGTCAAGCTCACCATTTTTTACAGCTTTCATATCTTCATTTTGCTCTGATTTGCATCCATGATCCAAGTAAAAAGAGTTTGCTGAAGACAGAGACAAAGAGTAAAATGATCCTGTACAGGCAACCTGAGTGTGCCAGGCTGGAGGAGACTTTTGCAATCCAGACATGTCTAATTACTATAGAAGAGTTCATAAACTAACCCCACCTGGGCCATAACTGTGATAATGCCTTCTAAAAAAAACAATTATGATTTTGTTTGTATTAAACCAGGTATTGCTACAAGTAAGTGAAAATAGAGCTTCTTCAATACTCCAAGTAGCCTTTTTTCTCTTCTGCAGAAATAGGTTTACAAGACCAAATTAGATTCTGGCATGATTAATGCATCTCACCAAATTCTTGCAGAGTAGCAAATTAGTTTATAGTGATTTTCTTGAAAACAAATTAAATGGCTGCACAACATCACAAGAATAGAGATGTTTTTCATAGCATATGGATAAATGATTCAATGGAAGTGAGATGTAATCAAACTGAAAATGTAATCCAAATGTTTCAAATATTACTGTCCATTGTAGAAAGATGTGTAATTACTTGCATTTTAATGCATGATGTGTAACATACAGTGGCAGAGCAGCAAGGAATTAATCTGCATGAGATTTGCACATATTCTAAGTAGATTATTCCTTTTTCGGTGTTTTTATTATCATTCCATTAAAAACAATGTGACAAGAAGATCTGACCTCAGGTTGCACCAGGGGAGGTTTAGACTGGCTATTAGGAAACACTTCTTCACCAAAAGGGTTGGAACAGCCTTCCCAGGGAAGTGATGGAAGCACCGTTGCTGGAGGTGTTTAAAAGACAGGTGAATGTGGCACTCAGGGACATGTTTTATTGGTGGGCTTCGAAGTGTTAATGGTTGGACCCCTGTGATCTTAAGGGTCTTGTCCAGCCTAAACAGTTTAATGGTTCTATGGTTCTTGTGTTCCAGGAGGGCTTGAGCTGAGAAAAGAGGGTGGGAGAGAGAAGCTCCAGTGAATCAGTGTTAGATTGCCCCATTCCATTTCTGTAGTCTCCAGCTCCCCACTGGGTCCACTTCCCCAGGACACTGTTTGAAACATCCCAGAGTGCATTGTCACCTTCCCTTTGTCTGTATCCAGAGAGACCAAACAACCCATGCTGGCTCTCAGTCACAGGCAGGCTGGATAGTTGAAAAGCACCAGATGTTGTACAGACCTGGATTTCAGACCAAACTACAGATATCTCGCTCTGAAAGGGAAGGAGAACTGCCTGATTGCATTAAAAAAAGGAAAAAAAAAAAAAGGAAAAAAAATCCCTACTGCCCCTGTGTAATGCAAATATTTCACACAAATATGTAGGGCCATTTCCTTTTCACAATGAGAAAATTTGGGAAAGGATGAACATTTCTTCTAAGAGCCTTTATTGTATAGTCTGCATTTCCCACAAAGTGACAGCAGGTAATTTATAAGTCTATTCTGGGAATATTCTTAGTCCCTTATAGATAGCCCTTTTTACTAAATAGCAAAGGTGTAATAAAAAGGAGCATGACATCTTCTTTCTACTAGTGTGTGGCTGTTTAATTCCACACTATCATTATTTAGTTTATTATTGTTATGGTTTAAGCTCTGTCTCATATTTTACTTATTTAATTAAGTTATATGCAAAAGAAAAGGAAAACATACCTCCTGGCCTCTTGGCTGTCTTCCCATCTTGCAAAAATTATCACTGAAAAAAAAATGATGGGGTTACTTGCCCAAAGTAATTTCCTAGTTAGTTTAGTTTGTTTAATATATCTTTCCGAAAGTAAGAGCGGTGTCAACGTAAAATACACATTCATGCACCAAACAGGAAGAGAAGCCCATAAAAAGACTGTGAATTTCAGGTGCTGTCAGCTTGTCCTTTTAAAAATAATCTAATTCAAATAAAAAAAACATTCAATATGACAGGGTATGAAGACACTTATTGTTCTTGGCAGATGCTTATGATTATTTTTCTCTGTGACTAAGTCTGCGATCTCTGGATACTGTCTAGGCACACCTGCCAGATCAGGAAACTCGGATACACATGAAGGATTTGTCTATTTTCTGACTTTGAAATGAACTTAGATCTGTTGTGTTCTTCTAGCCATATACAGTCTTGAACTTCAGATGACTCTTAATTTTTCTCCTGGAAAGTACTCGAGTATCAGGTTTGTACTGGCTTAGGAGGGGGCTTTGTGCACCACGTTTTTAAATACCAAATTTTGTTCTGGTTCTGTTTTGTGTGCCTTTTGGATATCTCCCAGCATGACTTGATCCATAGCAGAGGAGTATGCAGCACAAAGAACAGGCTGCCCTTTTCAGTCATGAAAATGAAGCCTGAGTTGGTCTGCTTGGAGACAGTTGGGTTGAGAACACAGGAACAACCAGAAAATCGTGAAACTATTGCTAAACAACTAAATTGAATATGACTATTTCTAGCACAGTATCTCACAGAAAGTGAGAGAATTTCTTCCATGGGTACTCAGAAACACTGCCTAGTAACAATCTTCTAGAGTGTTATGCTCCTTCTAAAATGCTATGTTCCCCCACTATTACAGACATTATAATGAACTTTTTTTTTCTATGAAGAATAAATGTGTGCATTCCATGAACATGATGGTCAATGTGATCTTTTTCTTCAAATTAGGAAGTAGGTAATACAAAACTTCATTATTAACTGGAGGGATTGTATATAATTTTTGTGTGTGCATATATATATATATATATATATATACATACACTATATATATATGTATATATACACACTATATATATATATATCTATATATATATATATATATATTGTTACATAATGGCATATTTATGTTACATTATTACATCATTTTGGTATATCTATATATATATCCATATAACATTAATTCACATATGATATACACAGTGTATTTTTCAAACAGTATTTTTATAGACTTGAAATATTGGTAAATGGCAAAATTCATTACAATTCCCTACATTATAACTGATAGTTTTATTGATGAACATTAAACTGCCTCCATTGGCTTCACTGTGTGCTATGGTGACTTTCATGAGGCATCACAGTCTGTGATTCTCATCACTTAGTGCATCTTCAAACAGCTCATATCCATTTCTACAGACTTCCATGGGCAATAAGTCTTCCACAATGGCAATATTTTGAGTAAGAGATCCTTTATGATAAAAGGAGTCTGTCCAGTATGGGGTGAGCATGTAGAGTAATGCCACTTTTTAAAGAATTAACAGATGGAAGGAACACAAAGACTTGTGGGCACTGAAGAGTGAAGCTGTGACTTTAATAATATAGTATTTACCCAGTCTTTTCTGTTTAAGTCTCTCTGTATGGCAGCTGGCATTTTATTTTTGTTGCTTAAAGTCACCTTAAACAATGACTATAATTTTGGTTGAAATGTCAAACAAATCTAATTGATCTACCTGACTCGTAGTTATTTTATTGTCTTCAGGTTTCTGAATGCTCTGATTCTGCATAACAATGACGTGTAGAAATTTAATCAAATGAAGACATCTATCCAAATGTTATGTCTGAATAATGCATATTCAAATTGAAATGAAACATTTCCAGTTACCTGCCTAATCTGAGGTCATTCTTTGTTACCTTACTTTTAAAAAAAGAGATAGTAAGAATTCCATGCATTTCTCATTAAAATGAACAATAGAGGAGGAAAAAAATGTTTTAAATATGCACACCATTATGTAAGACTATTTTTTTCAATGTAGGGTTTTTTTTCTACTTTCAGAGATAGTGTAGCCTTACATCAGTTCAAATGTAGTTGTATACAATCAGAGGAAAAATGTTTAAACATCCCAGCATGGGTATTTCCATTTAAATCTGATTACAGTGAAATAAAACTGTAGCTATTAAAGGTTTAGAAGAACTACAAATACAAGCAGTAAAAGAAGACAGTTAGTAAATGAGGTAGTAAAACATTTCAGCAGGGCAAACAGTTTATAGCACTCAGCCTTCCTGTAGCAGACTGTGCTATTCACCACAGACCCGTGCACTGTTCCCCGAACTACACTTAAACCTGCAATTAACCTTTCACGCCTAATGAAGCTGTTTTGCTGCAAAATTAAAATATATAGTACTGCCTGTTTTTACAGAGACTGGGAGGAGAGCATCTCAGAATGAATGACTTTTTCAGATGCTCTTGTTTGAGTGCAGGATTACAGGGCTGTTTGTATATAAACCGTGAATGCGCTGTTCAAGGTAATCTCATTTGATTTGCTGTATTTTATCCCTCTACTTATTAATAGTTTTGCACTATTGTAAAAAAAAAAAAAAAAAAAAAAAAAAAAGGAAAAAATTCACACCCCAGTAATTTTATCATTAGAGACTTCCTGAGAATAAACTGTTACCATTTAACTTCCATTAGGAAAGACAATAGTTCTGCTAAAGATAACCAAGTTCATATTGCTTCCTCTGGTGTTTTCCTCATTGTGGATGCAATTATCTCTTACAAAAATATACTTTCCACTTACAAATTGACTGGGCTTACTTCTTAATGACTTGTACATGCATATCCTTAAAACAAGCTAGAGGTTGTTTGAGCTGCATAAAACTAGGTCAGGTTATTTCTATAATATTTTGTAGAAAAACAAACTAAATTTTAAAATAGTGCTGGTTCTGCCACTAAGATTGCATTTAGAGAAATTAGAGGTGACCTGTTGAGTGTCCATGTGGGATCCTTACTGATTCCACTGTTCCTTTCTACCATGCTGCTCAAGAGTCGGAAGCAACCAGAGACCATGTGCTGATTTGGAAAACACCAGTTTGGATGTTGGGTAGGATACTTAAACAGCAGCATTCAGAGACAGCGGGTAAATGTAATAACTTAGGAGTTAAGGTAACACATCTAGAGCACTGTACAATTTACAGTTCCAACTTCAATGACTGTAAATGTATTCACATTTATTATTTAGATAAAAAACCTGTAACATCAAGGGAATGTTTTGGTTTTGGTGGGGTTTTTTTGTAATGAATATTTAAGCCACAGCATTTCTTCTGGTTTATTTTGATGTAAATTCTCCTTGCTCGAAGTGTCTGTGCACAAGCTTGACTTGGTAAATGAAATTCCTTTAGACTGCCAGTCTGAAATAATGAATTGTTCCCCTAGTTAATTGTATTGCTTTGATAACAAGGAACTATGCTGGGCGTAGAGAACATAATAAATGAATTTCATCAGATGATTGGTGTGATGTTTTGAAAAATGATCTTCTGTAGTGACCTGATTTTAATGTAATTCTATCAACATGCCAGTACATCCCAGTATGCAGTGTTAGACCTAAGGATTCCTTTTTGTTGTTCTATTAAGTGAGATTAGCTTAATACATCCAAATATATTTTAAAATAGCTTATTAAATTAAAAAAATCTCTTTACTAATAATACTCCTTCTGTTTAGCGTAGTCCCTAAGCCTAGCTGTTGAAGATGGGATGAGATGTAAGCAATCATCAGAATGTTATTTAGGTTTTATCCCTGAATTTGCTAATACCTAAGTTTATTGCTTAAACTTTAAAGGTGCCTCAAAGATTTCAACAATTTAATTTGTCAAAGTCCAATTTTAAGCATCACTGGCTCATGCCACAAAATATTTGTGTATGTGAGAAAAAACAACTTGATTAATCTTGGCTCTTACATATCCTGAAATGTATCAATGATAATTGTACTTAGCGTTTTACAGTGTCCTGCATTTTTAAAATCTGGATGCATATTAATTACTTCTTGTAACTTTTTTGAAATTTAAGAAAGGTAGTGTTACCAGTGTGCAATAGCATAGATTTTTCAAGATACTGGAAACCTGAACTAAATCTATATATAATATATCTTATATTATGAAAGAATACTGTAGCAACACTTGTTAGTGAAAACCAATTTTTGCACAGTTTCTTAGTAGCTAAGAGCTGTAATGAGAGATTGCATGAAAAGTATTGCAAAATTGGAACCTGTGTAATAGATAAATTGAGTTTGATATTGGTTTGAGATAAGAAATAGAGACTGCCTGTTAAACATGGTGAAAAGTGTTTTCAAAGGTTTCCTTGGAGAGTGGTAGAGTTATTGGTTGGAGAATGAAACATTTTGGGCCGCATGGAGAACCAGCACCATCCTTACCTACATTTTGGTTAGATGTGGTTTTTGTCGTTTGTTTGCAGTAAAAAGTATGAATTATGTGAATACACCTAATCCATTTGATTGCAATGTCACCTGTGTGAATTTAAAAGCCTAGAACTATTCTGTATTAAGTGGATTGTTAATCTCAGCATTTTAGAAGCAATTAATTTCTAGAAAGGATGCAGTAGCAAGGAAATGGAAGAGTAAATTCTTAAAATATTAGCTTCTTAGGTGTGGAAGGGAAGTTGAATGAGGAGTGGCTGAGGTCACTTGGTCTGTTCAGCCTGGAGGAGAGGAGACTGAGGGGAGACCTCAGTGCAGCTCCAACTTCCTCATGCGGGGAAGAGCAGGGTCAGACACTGCTCTGTGGTGGTCAGTGACAGGATCCAAAGGAGCAGCCTGCAGTTGTGTCAGAAGAGTTTGGGTTGGATATTAGAACAAAAACACTTCATCTAGAGGGTGGTTGGCACTGGAACAGGCTCCCCAGGGCAGTGGTCACAGCACTGACAGAGTTCAAGAAGGACATGAACAATGCACGTGGTGGGGTTCTTGCTACTGTCCTGTTCAGGGCCAGAAGCAGGACTTGATGGTCCTTGTGGGTCCTTTCCAACTCAGAATATTCTGTGTTTCTATGATTCCTAAGCATGCTGGTCTATTACCTTGGCAATACGCTGTTAAGATTACAACAGGTCATGAAATATCAACAAATTAACCAGAATCCAAACCAGAAGAGTTTTGGTGAGTTGAAGACATTTAGAATTTACCCAGGCCGTTCACCGTTCACTACTTCTTTAAAGATCTGTGCTTTCTAGAAAGAGATTTTTGTGTTAAATCTTAACCTCTGGATATTCTGATATTCCCCAATTAAAGAATTAATATGAGAAAATTCATGTCTGAAAGCTTCTGGTCCACTTAACCAGGAAAATGGTCATAAAGAGAGGGCATGCTAATATCACACAGCAAATCAGTAAGAGACACAAATGGAGCTCAGTTCTCCTTATTTCCAGTCTGGTGTCTTAACTGCATTTTTTTCCTTCCACTGTCTCTTCACTGTTACCAAGTGGCATTTAAGAAAGTGAGAACTTGTTATCTGACTTTGAAATTAAACTGATCACTTCTGGGAAAGTACATAAACTTGCCTTGAAAGAAACCATCACGCTGCTCTGGAATTCTTCTCAGGAAAGCTGAGCATTAAATTTTGTTTTTCTTTTATTTATCTTACAGGTCTTGCAATTGCAAGTGCTCTGATAGACATTTCACAACAGAAGCCTGCGGACTGTAAAGATAAGAGCTCAGGAGTCAGAAATCGAAAACATCACCTTTCAACACGTCAAGGAACTTGTGTCTGAGAGTCAAAAACTACAATTGTATATTCTGTAATGTTTTCTTTTTAAATGGCTTCCATTGAAAGCTATACTACAGCCTCAGTTTTTATGGAGGCAAATCTATGGGTGAACACATGAGGTACTGTGCTCTGTTATAGTCACACAGCCTGCTATCCCCCAGTTGTGGTAGGTATGAGTATGCTTGATGAGCTTTAATAAAGAGTGGATCCTGGTATCAACAAAACACAAAATCCAATACCGAGTGTTCTTAATCCTGAACATATCAGAGCAGGGAAAATCCTTGGACAGGACTAGGAGAAACTTCACAATTTTTTTTATAATGAAGAAACAAATTGTATAATTGAAAACTGAGCAAATTCCAAGAAGCTAAAGGAAATTTTTTTATAGCTTAAGTAACAATGGGAATTGTACAGTTCTTTCCTTGTAATTGGCATTAAGATTTCTTTCCAGCAAGCAGGAACTAAAGAGAATTATTTGGATTTAGGTGTTTTTTATCATTGTCCAGAAGAGGTAGGCAGCTTTTGAATTTAGCAAAGGTGTATCCCAACAATACCACATGTAATATTTGAAAGATAATTCTATTGAATAGTATGACTTGAGCATTTAATTATTATTTTTCTTTACACTGGAAAAAAACCTCATAAACATAATTTGGGCTGCAGAAGAGTGATGGGTGGGCTTTCTTTTCTGTACCTCAGAGTCTGTCCTGAATAAGGGATATTTTACAAAGAGGATCCTCCATGCCAGGTAAATGATCAGCAAAATTAATGGAGCGTGGAAAAGCTGCTTTACAATATTTTTTCCCCAAGAGAGTCTCCAAGACTGCAAATCTAAGGAAAGTTGAACATGCTGTTATTCAACCTGCTCCCTTTTCAATATTGAAATTTGCTAGTATCTATATATTGTCCTGACCTGTAAGCAGAAGAGATTAATCCCAGTCAGCACTTTGGCTCTTGTTTTTATAATAAAGTATGGACATTTTTATTCCTTACAACTGCTGAACTTCATCTCATTGTCACTTTAGCACCTGTTAAGGAATTACTCTATATAAATAAATAAATGTTTAAAAATCCATCTTGCTTCTAGGATTGGCTGTCAAATCCCACAACCAGCATAGAACCTCACACAATCAGTACTCAACAACAAAAAGCAGATGAAAGAATTTCCTTTGTGAAGGACTTTAGTCCTTGGGGAGCTCAGTAGACACAGGATAACCTGGCAACCAGCTTTAATGGCCCTTGGTCTTTTCATTTACTCAAAATTCGTGAACACAGAAAAGAGTAAGAGAATGCTAAGGGGCAGGTAGCAGATGTATCATATTCTCATTTATGCATTGCACACTGACAGAGTGTAATATGAAACCAGTAGTTTTGTACGAGCTTGTTGAAAGTATAGTTTCTCAACTCCAAATTTGCCACCATCCTAGTACAGGAGAGTGATACAGAGGTATAAATGTCTCATGTAATGATAGACTTTTGGTACATATGAAAGATATAAAAAGATGATTGATGTTTACTACTTTATCTGTATTTTTTATGTTCTTTTTATTTCAGAAAGATGATGACATTTTACTGTTTATAGTTGACTACATAGTTACTTGCATGCCATGGTGGTGCAGTAGCAGTAATAAAGCCCTGTTGTGAGTTGTGTTTATTTCCTAAAGCCATTCATACATAGAAGTACTCAGCTTAATTTGGATGAGGACTAAATGTAAAAATAATTATTAAAAAGGAACAATTGTACAGTATGTAGTTATATCTTATACAGGAGTATTAGGTTGCATCTAACCATGACTGCTCTATTGTTTTGATAAATTATGCACTTATGAATTATGGTATAATTATTTCTTATACTGGCATGATTGTTTCAGTATTTTCATATCTTAAAATAAGATTATTATCTTAAAATAGTACCATCTTGTGACTTTTATTGCCTATTCTGACCTCATATAACCCAAAACTTTAAAAATTCATTTTTAAAGGTTCTGTTGGGAACTTTGAACCAGTGCTACTTAGCCTAGTGAAAAAATTGTCCTTTGAAAACAGCCCTTTCTGCCAGTTTTAAAGTTAATCTGTTCAAGTGAATATAAACTGATGGGACTGGTTTACATGATGCATACACTTAGGAAAAAGAAAGAGCCACTTGTCTGGAATATAGTGCAAACTCTGTGTTATTCTCAATCTAAGCATTTCACATAAGAAATATACAGTGTGTTTTGTGAATGTACTGCGAACCCCATCCACAGAAAGACCATCCAGTCCTCTAGGAGAGCTTTGGCTGTGCTCACTCATACAGGATTGTATTCTTCTGTATCTCAACCAGAGTTTGAAAAATACTTGAAAATCAGGTGTGAGTTTTAAAGGGATTAAAATATTTTATTGCGATACTGAAGGTAGGCAAATAGCGATCAGCCATTTTCCTGTGTTTTCAGGTAAAAATGTTATTTTACTGTACAAGAAAAGCATGTTTGTCATGGGATCATTCAGCATTTCCCTTCACTCTGAGAATTTTTATTTTGAAGTGTCTTTCTACTCCCAGGATCCCTGATTGCATGCAAATTAGTAAATTCATATAATGAAGTAAATAAAAATACTTATATAATGGCCACACTTAAAAACAAGAAGTTTGCAAACACATACCAAAGCTTTCTTTTTGGAAGGTATAAATAGCATAAATGTCTGATAGCTACATTTTGCTAGTTGTTGACAAGTGCAAACTTTTTGGTAATGACCACTGTACATCAGATGAGATGTTTTATGAATGGTCCCATTATGATTGTGTCAAGAAAAGGCCATATTTTTTTTTTAAATCCTGTTGTCCAATTTAACTTTGGAACCCTTTCTTAGAGTCAGAAAATGTTGAATGGCCTGTTTTGCTCTTAATGTGATTTATATTGGATAAAAAATAAATAAATGCTGTTCTGGTAAGTAAGGCCCAGTGAAGTTCTGATTGTCAGGATTCAACCTCCCCCTCCTCAGTCTGTGGATTCTGCTGAGGGAAATCCAGCAGCCACAAATTACTGTTCCAAATATGACATAGCCTGTCCATGGTAACATGGGTTTAGTACTTCAGTTCTTCTTTGTATTTCTATATTTATATAAAATCCTGAAACTACTTCAGTCGAATTTGCACACTTCAGAATATTTGCTTCCATTCATTACATTCCTATGAAATGTAATGAAATGTTTGTTCACCTGTACAAAAAAAAAAAAAAAAAAAAAAAAAAAGGTTATCAGTATGCTATCACTATTAAAATTATTTAACAAAAAAGGTCAAATTTTTGACATGTTAAGGCATGAATATACCATTAAGGAACATTCAAATTCATCTGATTTGAGAATTTTCGTAGCTGACTGCTCTTTTTATACATAGAGCTTTCTTTCATCTTCCCAAATTAAAAACATTTTGACAATTTCAGATTGGGGCATGGAATTTGTTATGTGTAAAATCTGCAGCAATAATTATTTTCTAAATAATTTAATGTAGAGGCTGGAATCCTGATGGTAAGAATTTTGGTTTGGGATCACTTCAACAGATGTTCAATCTTCATGCATAATAACTTTCCTGGTATTCATATAAATTATAAAATCATCATGTATCTAATTTCATTACCAATTTTTTAAAAATCATCTGAAAGGTTTCTTGACAATAAAGAAAAATTCTCTGTTAAAGGTGATTTATAATCCCTTTTCTTTATAAGCAAAGTTATCCTGTTCAGAATGTTCAACATTAGTGGGGAAAATTAAATAAATTAACTGTATTTTTTCCACTCTCTAAGGTGCAAAATTACCTGAAAAACTCTAGTTTGCTGATACTTATTTCAGATCTAGAATAAAGTATGGAACATCCAAGGCTATTTTAGGTGCTTATAACAAATAACAACAAGCCCAGAGATGTCTGCAGGTGGCCAGAACTTCCCATGCTCTCTTCAGTTGTACTTCCTCATTAAATACTAACAACAGAGAAAAAAGATGGCAAAAAAAGTCCTTGCACAATCTGGGCTTGGATAACTCAGGGCCATGCATTGGTGGTTCAGCTTTTCCTTATTTAATGCAATTTTATTTTCATAAGTATTGTTTATATTTCTATATGACTGCCTATATGGATGGCCACATGTGGCCATTTCCATGGCTGCAGGTATTTCTGATTTGGAAAATCATCATATTGTACATATAGCTGGAATTCTAGGGGCTCTCTGAAATTTATTGTGAGGCTGAAAAGGGACTAATATCACCCCAGGCTTGGTCATGTATGCTGAAACTTGGTTTTTTTTTTCTTGAAACAACATTTCTCTGCCCTTGCTGATATGTTAGAAACTGCCTTTTTCTGCAATGAGAAAGCAAGAGTAGAACTGATGAGCAAACCAAACAATTATTTTTAAAGCATATGTGTGTGTGCCTATATATATATATACATATATTTATATAATGGATTATGTAGTTGGTTTCACAGTTGATCTAAATCAGAACATTCTCTGGTTCCTCACATATTCTCACATATTATATTGAATTATATAAAGGTTAACTTAGTGATTGTTTATGTACATAATAACAGCCCTTTCTACAGAAATAAAATCTTAAGTGTGTTTGTCCTTCTGAGGGAGGATATAGAAGTGTGCTTGAAACACTGTATAGAAAATGTTATCAATTATTATCAGTTGTGTATCAGTATTTTCAGCATGTCCAAGATGGAGTGCAGAAGGTGAGGCAACTCCTGTCCTTTTGTATCCTTCCTTTTCTACTTTATTTTCCTGTAGTAGTTCTTACATGCTTAGATCAGAGTCAATAATACAGAAAGATTAATTCTGACAGAATTGCTACTCATTTAATGACAACTGTTTCTCTTTCTATGATATTATCAAAACAATGCTTAGCTGTGCTATTTTCCAATTTTAGTAAATGCCTTTTTCTAAAAGGCCTTTCATTGGACAAGAAGCAACAAAAAAGTAAGATGGAGCTCTTCAAATACACTTCAAGACCTAAGAGATATCAGACACATTCTGCTGAGGGTTTGTGTCTTTTTGACAATTATTCCAAGGTCAGTATTTATAAAAAGTCATTTTTACTTTATGATTTTTAAGGATTAACATGAAGCAAAATTTATTTTTTCATGTGAAGTCCTGATGGTCTCTTAAGACATTCAGTTGTAAAATATAATTGAGAAAAAATAAACATAGTTTTGGAACACAATGTTTAGGATAACCAGCATGGATATTTTCATGAAAGAACTCTACACAAATTGTCTGTTTCCTAAAGCTTTCTCTCAGACAAGAAATTTGTCAATAGTCCTGCAAGTCTCCTCTTCCCCATCCCTTCCCGAAGCACTAAGAGCCAAATGGTCAGGTATAAAAATCTTTTAAATATATGAATATAGGTAATTTTGTTTCTGCTTCTAAATAGATGGTGGAAGTATGGCCAGGAAAGGTTTCCTAACTGAATACTTAAAATTAACCTTACTAATAACATGGGAATATTTAAGATTAATTAATTAATTTATTGAGAGTACTCAGAGCTCTTTACTGATCTAAAAATAACAGTCACTAAGAATGCTGAGTGTATTTTAGTTACTGAGTTATTTAGTATCAGGTTCATTTCATAGTGCTGGGTGTTAGGGTTGTATACCACAACTTGAGACAAAATTTTAAAAAACAACAACCAAACCAAATTATTTGCTGGCAGATATTCAAACTCTGTGACTTTTCATATAACAATGGTCACAGAATTTGTTCTTGATTCTGCTTATCAATGTCATTTTCCTTTTTTTGGTACATGTTTTACTAATCTATTCAATTTATGGTTATTTTGTATTATATGGGCTTATTAGATGTCTGATTTTATATTATTTCTTCAAGTAGCCATTTTTCATTCAGCACCTTCTGCTTCCTTTTCAGTTGCCCAGACCATAGGATCCCAAAGGTGCTCCACTGTTTTGTCCACTCTGGTCTGAAAATGTCAGTGAATGTAACATTTTGACCATATTGAAGAGTATCAGGGATAATGCATTTCCATACCTTAATCCCTCATTTATATTAAATGGGCCAGAGATTTCACACCTTCTTCGTGCTCAATCTTCTTCTTTGCAAACTGTGACTATGCCTGTTAAAAAATATCTTATGGAGTTTTAAATGCCTCCAGTGTGGCTCAAAGGCCACAATATAGCATCGTAAGATTTCTTAAAATCTTGAAGTGTGTGTATTCATTCTGAATACATGTCTTCAAATACATAACGAATATTTAATACTTGGAAGAATTCTTTTTCCAGAATCCAAATCGGTGTTACTGAAATGCTTCTGCTTTATTAAAACAGAAACAAATAAAATCCCCAGAAAAACAGCCCCCCAAAAATGTAAACCCTTCTGAGAAAGCTTTTTAGGCTTTCAGAAAAACACAGGCACTCTCTCCACTGGCTTTTACATTGCATTTCTGAAAACCACTTTCCATTGCTCTGAAATTTTTTCAGCTATCTGAAATCAACAGAATTATTCTCTGCAGCCTTTGGCTTTGTTTACCTCCTTCTGCTTTTAATAATTTAATGGCAACCCTGTCAACACACAGTGCCAAGTTCTTCCCAAAGGCTTGTAATTGTCTCTTGAATCATCCCTTCAGAGCTGAGCTCCACAAACAGCTCAGGCCCATCCCTTTGTAACTTTCTTCTTTGAAAATAAAGGATTTTCATTGTTCATCAGATTGGCAAAAGAATGATGTTCTTTCCTCCAGGTGAAGATTCTGCTCTCTTCTCAGGCATTCATGTTCTTTCTCTGCCTCATCCTCTCCACCATGCCCTCCAAATGTTCTGAAGTGGCTTTGTCTCTTGGCATTTTATTTTGATTCAATCTCATCATGAACCTGATCCAGGTTCTGAAGACGTGCAATCCTTTCCACATTCTGATCCTGATTCCTTTCCAAAATCATTGATTTTGCCTCTTGGGAGTATACTGTTGGTTTCTTCAGTAGTTCTCCTAAAGCATCTCCAGTCATCTTACACTTCATCTGCACACTTCAAATAGAAATATTCCAAAGCTTCAAACCTGTCCTTAGTTGCTACTCAATTTCTCTAATTGCTCAGAATGTGTAAGCTTTATTTGTAGCATTTATGTTTGTCTCTGCTGGGACAAGGCTGTCTCCTGTAGAGACATTTACAGTTTTAATATCCAGCCAGCTTCTCCCATTTTTGGGGCTTTTCTTGTACCATATGCACTCAAAGTGTTCCATGACCTCAGGGTCCACCCTTTCCTTAGACCTCTCTATTATCTGCCCTCCCAAGATTTAGTCAAGAGTTTTCTAAGAATTTGTTCTTCTTTATGAAGAAAAGACCTTGAATTCCAAGTAATATTGCTTTAATATGACCCCACTCCTTTAGCCTGCCCAGGTTTTTACAGTCAGCAGAGCTTTAAGAGTCAAATATGTGTCCAAGGTATTGTTCTATGCCACGGTCCAAGCAATTCTGGCTAGAGCTGGTGTGCTGTCATTGCCAATTTCTGTGGTGCAATATATCTGGGGGCTGTTTTCTGCAATATTTGGAGGGTTAGAGGGGAATGTTTGAGAAATCTAAATGTTTTAAGCCAGTGATTCATATTACTGTAAAGGTGTTCTTTTATTACTTAACCAGATTGCCATTTCATAGGGTTTGCCACTCACTGTGCCTCTCCCAGTCCCATAAAAAGGAAAACATGCAACTTTATGTTCTCTTCATGACTAAGACACTGAAATTTCTAATGTTAGACTATGTTATCATTTAGTTTATTTAATAAACTAATCAATTTTTCAAAAGAGGCCTTTAAAATTGTGCAGCTTAGTGGTACCTCAAAATTTAAGCACTCAGAACTTACCATTTACCTTGTTCAGCCTTCTGTTACAGCAAACTACATTTCTTATAAGAATTACCAACCCACAAGGAGTGCTTTGAGGCCTGGGTGGCTTTCACCTGCTTTGCAAAACCGTGTTTTGATGGCAAACAACACAGGAGTGCAAAGTTTCTTTATTTGTGTTCCTGTGACAGTGCATTGTGCAAGCAATGGTTTTGCTGTCTGGGAATATCAACTTGTTCAGTTTATAGTCTCTAAAAATGAAGGCCAACAGGAAGGGCAGCAGTAGATGTACCCATTAAGATTATAACTTCAACAACAAAACCAGCACCACTAAATTCCAAATAAGTAAAAGTTAAACCAGGGAACAACAGCATATTCAGGTTTCTGATTTCTCAGAATCAGAAGGCTCTTAGGATGTGATAGACAGGTGAAGGTCTTTTTCACAGCAGAAGAGACAAAATGAAGTGCTTATCTAACTCATATTTACTCCAAATGGTACATTTGTGCTCACACACAAACACATGCACATAAATATATGTATGGATGTCATCTACAGAAGTATTAGTTTGGCTTAAGGTCAGTGGTCTTGCTTGCAAATATGTAAAATGTCTCTCTGCATAAAGAGTGTGGTGTCTTCTAGAGGCTTCAGGAGTTTTCCAACTTTCTAGTTTTACATCAAATAGCTAAAAGGAGGTTGTGCTTTATGGGTGGATACTATCTTTATCAGGGAGAAGAATGAGCCTCAGTGAAATCTCTGAGACTTTCAGGCTTCCAGTTGAACAGAAATTTCATGGCTATGGACTGAAAAAGGTAAGGTGGTTTTAGTGTAAGTGGCTGGATGTGCCACCCCTGCCCCTCAGGTTCTAGACTACTAACAGCAGGATGTGATACTGAGATCAAGTTCTTTACTCAGTCTTAAAATTGCCCTTCTGAGCTATCCATATCAGCAAAAAGCCATTGTGAAATCCAGAGTAATGGCACAGATTTATAGAAACTGGGAGCAAGCCCAAACTTTTCCTGGGGTGTAGGGACTAATTTTTTTAATTTATTACTATGGTGTTTGTATTTACTGGGATCATCTTGTTATGTCAGATGCAAATATATTCCATTGCATCAGGGTTTTGTTTCCCTTTACTGTTGTTTTTCCCTTTGACTGTGAGGATACCCCTGGGTAGCATCAGTAGTATGGTGCAAATCTCTCCAGCTAATTCTAGGTGAGTTCGCCTGGGTACCAGAAGGGTGGAGCTGCATCAGCACTGTCCTGCACCCCTGCTAATAGCTTGCTGCTCTGCAGAGGTAGTTAGCTCCATGAGAGAGCACAGGAGCCTGGCACTGGGACAAGCCAGCTTGTTCTCAGCGAGCTCAGGTAGCCCTGCACAGTATTTAATTTTCCTGTCCAGTTTTGAGGTTAGTAGCACTTGCTCAATTAGCTTTAGTGCCAAAGCAATGTAAATAACAGCCCCACTACAGGAGTACACTCAGTGCCATTGAGTGACATTTTCCTGCAGGATTTCTTCTGTGAGCCAGGGAAGCAAAACAAACGTTAAGATATTCATATTAGTAAGTATATTGTGCCCTTAAAAAAGGCAGTTACTCCTTCTCCTGTGAAGGATGGCACTAACTGGCCTGAGTCATAACTTAAAAAAACAACAATCAGAAGGACTATGTCACAAAGAACAAGTGACCAAGGCATAGCAAATAATCCTTAGATTCCTTTTGAGACAGCTTCCATGATTTTTTTTGCCTTTTTTCCCTGCTGTTTCAAAGTACAAAGGTTACCCTCTGCACCTCCATGTCTGACATTTTGTTAGGTGCTTCTGAGTAAAGCACTGCTGCTCCAGCTCCAGTTTATTGATACTAATTTGTATCAATAAGGAGCAGCTTTCATTCTTTCCCAGTCAATGCTGGAATATGCAAAGCAAATCAAAAGCTATGGTCAACATAATAAATGGAAACATCTATCTCTTCCAGTCAGCCACTGCCTCACTGTGTTTTTTCTCCACTTTAGATAAACAATCTACAATGTGTTTACTGAGGCTTGTGCTGATATCCCTCAGTGGTATAGGCAAGTCTACTTTTATTCCAACAGACACAGAGAATAAGCCCATGGTGCACAGTGCGTGCAAACCCCTTTGAAACCCAAGATTATTTGTTCTCTGACTGTTCTAAGGTAATTAAGGAGCATTGCATGTTTCTCAATTAATGATTCCTCATTCAGCTGGGGATCTTTGATGCTAATTTGTTTTAATCAGGACAGAGACTGCTAAAAAACTAAACAATTCAGTGAAGAGGAACTAGGAATTTTTAATCAAGTGGAAAAGATCTGAATGCTATGAGGGACACATCCATCATAAGTTTTCACTTCTTGTTCATTTAACTTTGTTCTTTCAGGTCTCATAAAATGTTGCGTTAATCAATGCAAGAAAGTTTGTGAATATGAAGAATGCATGGTGGTTTTTTCTTCATCTGATGTGAGCATTTGTGCAAAAATGAGGAGCTGAAATAAGAACCATGATGTTAAAGCACATTCATCATGGTTTTTTAGTTATGCACTGAAGTACAGTTTTCTGTTTTGTCAAACATTATACAGGAAGTTGTCAATCATTGTGGTCTTAATATGCTGGGGAGTCACTGGAAAAAAATATTGGTTTTGTGTGGGATTTGGATGCTCTCCATTTAAATGTTAATTTTTAAATTATTTTGGTATCGTACTACATGCATACATTGGGTAAAATAACCTACTGTAAACTTCTGCCCATGGAATTACTATTTCAAATGCTGCAGCCTATGCTACAGGAAATTACATGGTTTCTGAGGAGACCATGTATATGCTCGATAAAATAATGTTTTATTCCTAAGTACATATATTTATAGCTTTGAGGCAAGAGCATTTTACAGTTCTGTCTCCTCCAGCTTCTTTTCCATGATAGACTTTGTGTCTTCCATCATGGAAATTCCAATGTGTGTATTCTACTCCTATGGCTTCAACAGAGTGGAGGTGCTCCCAAGCCTGGACTTCCAGAGATCTTTAGCCATGTGATGGAGTTAAAGCCATGAAGGGGGCTTAAATCCAAAAAGTGAATCTTCCTGAACAAGCAGTATTTTAGCAATGGTTCAATTAAAAGTAAATTGTAGGTGCTAAGAAATTTTCAGATGTGGAGAAGCATTTAATTGCTTCGAGGATTTTAGTGCTGGGAAACATTTTTAGATTACTGATTCTTATGTGACCTCCAGCATCTTCCCTATCACTGCTTTTAATGCATAAAACCTGTTTTGGACTGGTACCTACCTTCTTAGTACCTGTCCACTAACCTCTGAACAGTGCCAAAAACAGGCAGAGAGACAAGAAATCTAACTGGCTTCCTTGCCCTCTTTTTTTTATGGCTGTGAAAAGTGTGTTTATTTTGTAGCTGAGAAGTTGAAATGAACAGAAAATCCTTCTAATAAATTCCTAATGACCTATCTTAAGGGTGAACTTTAAGTAGTTTAATAACAGCAGGGGTTTGTTTGTTTGTGGATTTTCTTGCAAGCAAGCTTAAATATATAACAGTTTAAGGTAGAATTCTATATGTTAAACGATTCCCATAGAAATGGAAGCACAGCCAACTCTGAAGAGTTGCCTTACAGAAGATGGCTTTTTTCACCAAAAGCTGTCTGTACACTGTGAAACACAGTTCAGATGTTTGAACTTATGCTAATTGAAAGATCAACATTTTTCTTTCCTCAGTGAATACCCTGCTCTTTTCCTCTTCGAGAAGGCTCTCCCATGTGCAAAAAATGAGCTGTAATTATGCCCAGCTCAAGGCAATCTCAGGATCTAAAATATCCTGCCAACCAGTGTGTTCTCAATCTGCCTTGTTAGTTCACAAAATTGTGCATGTGCCTTTGCTACAGTCTCAAACCTGATAATGTCACATCATTGGGACAGGAAATGTTCTCTGATCTTATCTGAAGTGACACTTGCAATTTCAAGTTTTAGCTTGATGAGATCACGTTGTCAGGGCTCCACATAAGTGTGATCTTTCCTGATTTGCAATTGTATCTGTTTTGAACGGTCTTTACACTGTTCAAGCAAAAGCCTATGATAATGCATTTTGTCAGATGCAAGGATAATGAAAGAGCGATTTTATGTTTCCCCTTTTAGAAAATCCAATTCATGTGACTAAATTCAGTCAGTTTTCTTAACAGTTCCACCCCATCTGTCTAATGCTGTTTGCACCTGGAAACCCTAGTACCTGCAAAATGTGAGCGTGTCAAGGTAGTTCTCCCCCTTCATAAAATAGATGAGACTTATTACCTTTAAACCTTTATTACTTCCATGAAGCTCTGGGCTATAAAATGGTTTTTCGCACATGTTGGAGTTGTTAAAACATATATTATGCCTTAAGCAAAAATATTTAACATAGTAAAAGCTTGTAAAGTTGAAGAATACTTAAACACCTACGTTGTGTTATTGGCAATAAGAAAGTCTGTGACACTTTAGAGCAGGAGACTCTCAAGTCATATTTCAAATATTTTTATTCATGATAATAATTTTCTTTAGATGTACATTATATGGGAAGGAAAGAGCTGTTACAAATGCTGTATTTCCCCTTTTAGCATATAGATTACTGGCTGAATCCTGTAACACCAAGTAAAAATAGAAGAGGGAAGAAATATTGCATATATCTAATCTGTTAAGATTTCAGGAGTGTGTGAACAAAACTATGGTGTTAAGGTACAAAGGCTTAGATCTTCAATCCCTGTTTAAAATACTTTATGACAGGTCCTACATTAATGCAGACGACTAAGACAAAGAGCAAGTTGTGACCTCTCTTGTAACAGTACCATGGGAGCAGATTGATTTGTCTGCATTGTAGCATGTGGATCACAGTAACAAGCAAGACAGACTACAGCTATTTGACTAAATTGCTGCGAAGCCAAAAAGGGAAATAATATTTATTTGTCCATTTAAAGTGACGAAAATAGAAGGCAATAAGAATCCAGGGTATTTGACTTTCTTGGATAATAAGATAAGACTCAGCCTGAAAGGCTGGAGGAGTGGAAATAGAGGAATTTCTTGGCAAGCAGTTCTGAAATCCATACAAAACCTCTGGCAATTATTTTTTTCAACTGATTTTTCTTCCCAAATAGTTGTGTCTGAGCCAGAGGAAACACAGTTTCTAAGAGTTATTCTGATATCACGATAATTTTAGCCCTCCTACTACAAGATTAGATAAATATGCAGTTTTGTTGTATGTCACATAAAAATATATGACCCAGATATATCACTAAAAATTAAAGTGTTGCATTTGGACTGACTAATCCTGGACAAATGCTGTTTCTCTAATAATGAACCCAAGCCCCAAATGCATTGTATTGTAAGGGAAGTGACAGTTCTGCCAAACCCCTGCACAAGTTGCAAGATGCAGGCTCATGTGAGATTACTGTGTGCTGTGCTGACTAAGAAAAAGAAAGGACAGAATTAGGTTATTGTGATGCTACCATATATATTAGGCCATTCCTGAGATGAGAGATGCATATGTGGTGCTGCCTCTGTGCATCCCTTCCAGAGTGAAAATACTCTCCAAGTTTTGCTTGTATTTTGGGCTCAAAGTAGGCAGATGCCTCTCTCTACCCAATAAATAGGATTTTAAAAGTTTTTAAACTGAATGTTACCATGTCACATTCATCACAGAGCTGCTCAGATTAATGCATTTGAAGGAGAAAGCTGTCTTGCATTATTTCTAAGGGACTGGATTTCTTCTAGCTGCACAATGTGGTTTTGTCTTTATTCCCATGATGATATTCAAACTTTATGACTGGGTAGTCTAAAATGTTATTAGATGGCAACAATAGCTTGCAATCTATTGTCTGGTCAGCTGGATTTTTATTGTTTAAAACAGCTTAACCTTTCCCTACCATTTTATGGAGTATATTGAGCTCATTCCAAACCATTTTATGCTTTGGCTGAAAGATGTATTTAGTAGATAGATTTCAAAAGTACTCTGGTTGAAAATCTGCATCCTATTGCAGTAATCTCTTCTTGGCGTAATGCTAGTTATTCTTTAGCACTAATCTGGAAGAAAATGCAAAATAGCTGCTAGTAAATATTGCAGGTGACATAAAAATTAGTGGAGTGGTAAATAATGACAGAAGAGATCATTTCTGTGTTCTGGATTTGCATCATTTCATAAGGTGAGCTCATCTGAACAATATGCATTTTAATACAGACAAATACAAAGTCATATGCCTGGGAACGAAAAATTCCAGTCACATGTACAGAATAGCAGAAGAGTACCCTTGAAATACAGTGATAGTGATGAAGATTTAGAGTTTGTGATAGGTGATGTCTGAATGTGAGCTCCCTGTGCAATATAATGGCTGAGAGAAAAACATTAGCTCTGAATGGATAAGCAGTGAATGTCAAGCAGGAGGGAGAGGAGTTCATGGCATGACTGAGATAATTGCTAGCATTCTCTGTCCAGATCTTGTTGTCTCACATGAAGAAAAAAACTGAAGGAAAAAAAACCCACAGATAAAAGGTTCAGAGAGGAACAAAGGAATGATTCTAAGCCTGTGGAAAAGAAAATCCAATAACTTGTGATTTAAGAAAATTAATCTATCCAATTTATCTAAGAGTGGGTTAATAGGTGAATTGATACCAGTCTTCAATATCTGCATAAAATACCTGTTTCACAATTCTGAATATGTCTGAACACATCACTAAAAGGATTAACAGGATCTTGTGGATGGAAGCTGGAGCTAAACAAACACAGACTTTAAAGAACCTCAGTGTTTTAAAAGGCAGGGTAATTGATTACCAGAACAATTTATCTAGTATCAGAATGTATTTTCCCCCTCTGAATATCTTTTTGAAAAATGTACTATTGTTTAAACAGAAGTTAATTTAAAATAGATTATCGTAATGATCCCTTTGGTTTTACAATCCATTAAAGAGACATTACAAATCTCCAAATATGACCCAGAATGCAGATTTTTGTTTGAAGAAGAAAATGTTTACAAAATGAAAGACCTATAGGAATATGTGCTTCATTCAATTTTAAATCTCCAAGAGAAGTGTTTAAAAGAGCCAAGAAACCTCTAATGAGAGCTGCAACACAAATAATATGTATCCGAACTTAAAAGGGAAAACAGAGGAGCAGTGGCATGAGTTTCTGCTAACTGTCTAAGCTGTCCCAAAATGCTGAAGGAAACAAACAGGGAAGGCATGACACTAAAAAGTGAATGCAGTAATAGCATAATTATTGGCATATTGCTTATAATAAGTTGCTTTGTTTATGGTCCTTTTTAACTTGCCACTCACTTTCTCTTTTTTTACTGAAATGTAGCCTAGATTGAGAAATAAAACCATAGCCATTAGATAAAAGACTTTTGCTGAGGCTTTTTTGAAATATTGGAATAACTGCTCTATATTTCTGTGGCCTGTCATGGGAAAGAAATGAAGAAAAATATTAGTGAGCCATTAGAATATGTTTGACTCTCTAGCACTGCTCTGTACTAAGTCATGCGAAAGAACAGCTCCCGCCACCGAAGACACACAAGGTAAAAGATATTAGTATGGTAATGACACCAGGAAGGGTCAAAGGATGAAGGAGTAATGAGAACAGACATGTCAGAAGGATGAATAGGTGTGGTCATTAATTTTAGTTGAAGAGCAAAATGTAGATTCTGGCAAGATTTAGAGGACAAGTCGAGGCTGAATATGATGCAATAGCTATAGGACAGACGAGAGTAGGACACATTTGGATAAGGCAAGAGAGAAGAGAAACTCTCTTCCTGCATACAGCATTTTTTCTTTTTTACAGGGTAACACCTCATTCTGCTTCAGGGTGAGCTCAGGGACAGGAAAGGAAAGAGAACTGCCAAAAGGCAGAATGCTTTTGTCTGCCAGGTATAGCTTTTCAAAAACTGCTCACCTCAGTTGATTCAGGGTAGTGTTGGTTTCAGAGCAAGTGATGCTAAATGCAGTGACTGAACTACTTGTGAAAGAAAGTACTTAAGTACAGAAACTCGTGAAGGATAAATTTCCTGAGCTCAAGAACAGAAGCAGCAATGAGAGGGTATTCATCATTTCATACCTCTCCTTTGCTTTAGAGCCACGATTAACACTGCTCAGTAACGAGAGTGTACATAAATCAGGGGCAAGGATCTCAGCAGGGTGCCTTCACAGCAGCCCTGGAATCCTGGCGAGTGCATGCGCTGGGTTTATGGCATTCTGATGTGTGATACTCACTCAATCACTTTTCTGGCTGAATACCTACAGGAATGGAGTAATCCTAGAAATGCAGTGAATGAGAGAGGATATGTTTATATATTTTAGTGGCAAGGTCATGAGCAGTGATGTAATGGCAGTAACTATCCAAGCATCTTTGACATTCTGATCAAAGACACCCAAAAGCAAAGAGTTCAGTTACTTAGTATAAGCTCCCACATTTCAATTAGCGTTCAAAGAAATCTTTCCTTCTAGGCTGAACTGAAATGAGTTATTGATGTAATTATACCACTCAGGAGAAAAAAAAAAACCTTTAAATACTAGTTTTACCAACTGATACTAGGAAACTTTTCAATATCCCATTAAATGCTTTTTCTTGTTCTGTTTGCCAGGGCCTCAGTTCAGCAAAAACATTAAAGTGTTTGAGGTAAGTTAGTCTATTCAATGAAACACACAGTTTCATACTTACCCATATGTCCCATTGACATTAAGCACATACTTAAAGTTAAGCACACAATTAAAGGCTTAGCCGAACTGGAGACTAAGCTCTTTATAAAAGAAGTTAGTTGCAAAGAGAAAATGAGAGAGGGTTCCTTTCTACTTAGTTGCGCTTTACAGCTAGATCTGTGTTTAAAGAGAATAGTGTCTAGAAAGAAAAATTTAATCCTAATTCCTCTCTCAGGAGTCTCTAGACAGAGCCAGCTGCGAAGGAAGAGTGATTGGAAAATCGGGATTTTAGGACTAGCACATCAAGGACTGTCTATTCCAGTCACCCAGTTACTGTAGACAGCAATGTTGCCCAGCCCTTGTTCACCCTTCTCGGGCTGCAATGGCCACACGCATACAGAACTGAGGAACCACTCACTGGCTGCCTGGGCCAAAACAAAGTCCTTGGGGGCATTTTATAGAAGCTTGTATTTCTGGAAAAAAATTCACAGTATTGTGAAATCAGGAAGGTGAAACTATGTAATATGCATACCTTTAGATCGTGAAACCTTTAACTTCAATCTTGTACGGCAGCTCTCTCACTTAGGGTTCTTACTCAGATTTAGATGTGCTACAGACCCATCATCGTGCTATGACAGCAAAGTTCATAATTTAGAGCATTAAACTCTGGTTGCCATTCTTGAAGTGTTTGAAAGAGATGATAATTTTCCTTTTTTGAACTGTCAGGCACTTTTCTCCTAAATTCCCTAAATCACAGATTGATATCTAAGTGCATGCCTGTGTTATCTTTAGACCTCACACCATTCTCATAACCATTTATGATTACTGTTATTAATTTTTGTCACATATCACAGTTTCAGTTTCATATCACCTACATGTCCTTTTTTTTTTTTTTTTGCAATAAATGGCATTACTTACGTATGCTTATCTCATTCAATAAACAAAAGATTCCAAGAGAATCTTTATGCTACAGTTGGATTCAGATAAATAGTCTTTTCAGCACTGCTGTGAGTACAAGTGACATTTTTGAACCAAAACTTAATAGAGAGTGACTGGAATAGCTGACTCCTGATTTTTTGTGGAGATAAAATGAAACTTCAGTCTTCAGACAGTCCTATCATTGATTTTAGTCTTTTATCTCCCATGAAAACATCCCCCTCAAAAATCATTTAGCTGTGGATTTAGCAAAAACAGAAAGCAGATTTTGTCTGTTTTCAAGCTACCCCATAATACAGTTATCTGACTTTATAATGGCATACAGATGCTGGTTGGAGAATAAACCTACTTCTAAGCTCACTTAACCCATTTCTTACCCTTGCAGGAAAAAATATATTTAGAATGTATCATTGGCAAGTCACATAGAAAGAACTCAGTGCTGGGAACAAAACAGATGACAAAAAAAATTGCAAATGGAATAATAAGTGGAATGAGGCGCCTGCCAGCCCATAGTTCAATTTTCTGGATTCCCAGCAGCTTCCTGTGTGTCCTTGTATCCTTGCTGCTGGCCACGTAGCACATTCTTCCCTTCCTCCTGCATCCATCCTCCTCAACTTCCACGTTCACTTGAGCAGATCTGGTATTGAAGCATTTTGATCCCCTGTTTTCCACAGGACTCATCACCTCCTGGAACAGGCCAGTGTGTTTGGTCTGTGGGGGATCCCATGCTACAAGTTTGTGCTTTGACTGTGCAGCCCTTATCCATCAGCCTTGTCCATGTATGACGATGTCCATGTATGACATGAAATCCTTGGAGTGTGGAACATGCAGATTTCCCATGCAATTATCTCGGCCATGTCATCTTCTCCAGCAGGGTCATACAGGCCAGAGTACTTTCCAGAGAAGCTTAAAAGTAGTGTTGGAAAAGAGTGTGGGAAGCCAGAGGTCTGAGCAGCACAAGTGGGAACGCTACAGCAGGATGATATGGACAGTGCCAGGGCTTGCTGCTTGAGCTTGTAGGTCTGAAGCTTGTAGACTCCTGAATGGCTCCACCTGCAGCGGTGGAGCTTCAACATGCAGACTCTGCAGGTCCTAGTGTCAAGAATGTAAGGAGAGTCAAGCCATGGAATGAATTTATGGATCTTGGCATGATAATGGGAACAGGATAGAACGTCTCTCTTGTTCAAGATGAACACAGAGGAGAAGGAGGAAAGAAACCAGATGTGCTCATGAATGCATAGTGAAGCCTGAAGTAATGTACTGGATGAAGGAGGGAATCTATTTGCATTGTTTAGCTGTGTGTGGTTATGTTTGTCTAGAAATTGGGCAATTGGGATGTCTTTCCTTAAGAGCAAGTTAAATGAAAGGCAGCAGCTACAGAAAGAATGTGTGCAGCGACTTGAAGAGGAGGATGAGGTGGGTAGAGGTTGGGTTTGCCAGTGCTCTGTGAAGCGAGGTGAGGAACTGCTGCTCTTTGCTTAAATGTCTGATCCCACTGTGAAAATTCCTACTGCCATTAAAAATGCAGTAGGGACTGGATTTAATTTCTTAGTTACTGAAGAAGAGAACATCATGACTCCATTGGAAACAATGGTAATAAGGGTGATAGCTCTGGGTACTGCTTCTCTGTAGTAAGGTCTCGATCCTCAAAGCTGCTGAGTGCTATGACAATTTGTGCAGTAGGATCCATATGGAAACACATTGGAAGAGGTCAAGTATTCCATGGTGACCTTTGCTGTCACCACAAATTAGGTGGTGCCTTTGAGTATCTCTCAGCATGTCCCAGTGTGTACAACTCACTGTTTTTCCAGAGTTGCACTAGTGCCAGCTGGTAGACTTGGCATATTTGCCTGTTTGTTAAAGGTAAAATGTTGAAGAAGCCAACTTTTGCTTTCATTTTGATAGAAGTTTGATTGTATACCCTGTGCTAATTGTAGCACTGTAGCACACATCTCTTGCAAACCTCTGCTTGCTGCAGATCTCATCACATTGCCCAGCAGCTGGTGCTGGGAACAAAGAGGCTCTTTGAGCCCTGCTTAGTGCTCAGCGCTGCTCTGGGAGCTGGGGCTCAGAGAACCACAAGATGATTCAGTGTTTGTTGATCCCCCCCACACAAGTGCTTGATGCTCTGTCCTGAGCATGAACCCCAGCTCTCAGAGCTGCAGCCCAGATACCCCATACAAAGCACAAGGACAGCTGCTGGCTGTAGCTTTGCTACAGCACCGTGGGTTCATGGTATTGCTTTAAATAACCTGTGAATGATCCTCGTGTCCCCATGACATATATCCATATTCTATCCCCTGTGCCTGCAGAGCGTGAGCACCAGGACCAGTGAGAGCTCAGAGCACAGCTCCTCCTTCTCCCTTTGCTGAGCACAGGTTGCTTCTGGCTTCCCCGTGCCATTTTGTGTCATTTTGGACTTTTCCCCCCTCCTCTAACCCCCAACAAAAGATGTACCTGAGGAGCTCTAAATCCTGGGGGCAAGGCATCCTGCTCAGGGTTTTGCTGCAGCCCATGTTTGCAGAAAAACCTGCATGCAGCCTGAGCTGTGTGTGGTACATGACAAATTCAGAGCTGCGCAGTGCGAGGAGCATCCTGGAGATGCCAAAATAACAGGCAGGCAGTGAGCATCCCTGACAGCCAATACATAACACCAAAAGTGGTAGAGGGAGACTGTACGTAAAAGAAAATCATATGTAAAATTTAATATGTTTGGTTGTTTGTTGTTTTTTTTTTTTTTTTTAAGATAGATATGCAGTTTCCATGGACACCCAGTTTTATCTTAATGTATGTTTCCTTTTATCAAATATGCATAACCAGGGTTGCTCAGGATGTGAAGTCTGGTATTTGATTTTCTTTATGTTTTCTCTAGGGAATTACTAATAGGCAAGCAGATTTCTGGAGACATTTAGGACAGTTTTACCTTCCTGCTATCAGATATTTCAATCCTTAGGAAGCCAGCCAGATACAGGAAAAGAACAAAGAATATAGAGAAGGTAAACTGCTGTATGCAGTGTGAATGGCTCATCTTCCCCTAACACAGCCTGTTTTTCTGCTAGATCCATCTTTTCTTTCAACAGACTTTCCCACCATTTACTCCTCTTCTTGTTTTGCCTTTTGTCTTAGCCTTGGTAGCAGCAAAGTTATTGCTGACAAAACCTGATTGGCATGGAAGGTGTTGGCCGTGTGACTTGAGGCTCAGACATGGGGAACAGGAATGTTAAGCAGAAAAGCCCCAGTGTTTAAGACTTGAGGAACTGGGAGCTTGTTTTGCTTGCTCTATTTTAGATATATCTTTCTTTAGAAGAAGAACCCCTCAACAGAGATCTGCTTTTTTGGATGGCCTGGGAGGCATGGTAGTGTCTTACTGAAGTGTGATACTTTAGGAAGCCTGAGCAGTGAGTTACACTGACCTTAAACAATGAGAAAAGGTAGTAGATTAGAGGAGTGGGGCAGAGCCTATTTTTAAGTTTTCTCTTAAATTTTAGGGCAGAACTCTTTGCTGATGGAATGAGAATGTAAAGGAATCATAGATGGCCCTTGGCTGAAATTTTCCTTCTGTTTCCCAGTTAGGACACAAGCTCAGAGTCCATGGGTGTGTTACCTTTTTTAAGAAGCAAAAGCAAGAGGGAAAAAAAAAGGCAGCAGATAACTTATTTAAATTAGTTTCTTCTTTGATTTTCAGGAGCAAGAACTGGTACCAAATTCAGCAAGTGTATTAAAAACTATTGGTGCCACATTGTTCTGTGCCTAGGTCTCTGTCTGGTCATCTGGCTCAGATTCATAGCACTTCTTACATTATTGCATCCTTCTGGAATCTGGGAACACACATTTCTCTGTCTGGTTTAATGGTGACATTGTCACTGTCTCACTGATGTGCCATTTAGAAGAGAGGTGAAAAATTCAGAATTATTCTATCAACATCACTTTTTCCATTGAAAAGGAAGAGTATAGGGCAGGTTCCCCACAAATGTCATCACTTATGTCTGATTAGAGTGCAGTCTTCCACCTGAGAGCTCTCATGGTGTTTTTATCCATTAGCTCCTTCTTTATCAGGGCCATTTTATATTATCTTGGACACTATTGAGCAGCAAACTATCAAAGCTAAGAGGCAGAGCAAAGGACAGGTGGCACAGAGGCTGCTGCAGGAGGTGACTCATTTGGCATTTCATTCTGATCAGATTACTACATTTAATTTGGGCATTGGAATCTGATGTTTTCTGTCACTTCTCATGGCAGACAGGAGGGGAGGTGGAGGGGGAGAAACTTTGTACCAAGCTCTGAAGTGCAGCAGGGCACAAAAGATTTGTTGCCATTCTTTTGTATTGTTATACACTGGAAAATATAATTTAATTGCTTTCTAACACAGTCAAGGGCTTCTTGGCTGTGAGTAGGAGGCAGGTTACACTGAGCTTGGTGCAGGCTCTTTCTGGCAGCAGAGATCAGGCCTGAAAACACATCCACAGGTTGTACAGCTGTCCTCATGAGGGGCATGCACAGAGGCTGAGTTATATGAGGCCCTGGTGAACCTCAGTTCTTTCTCTCTCATACAGCAAGCCTGGTGAAACTTTGATCTGACCTGGTGTGCAGCCACATGCCCTAAAGTCCTGTTACTTATCAGTTTCTGCACAGCCTGAATGTGAGTCAGGCAGTTCTTCAACACGGCAGAAATGGATTCTGTGTGGTGGAACCTTGGATTCTTCATCCCAGTGCTACTGATGAGAGTGTGAATGGAACTTGGATATGTTTTATGCCTTTATCTACATCTAGATAAATACACACCCCTGCAGCTCACCTGCCTCAGGGAGCTCACTTCATGCATCCTCCCCTCACCTTCACTCTCCTTCTGTCTGTAAGAGGCAGGGAATCACAATCAGCAATTAACATCGCTGCACTGAAGTGCCTTTAGAAGGGATTTTTTAGCTGAAGCCTCTCCAGTGATAATGGTTTCCAGCGGGGCTGGTGGTAACCTGCTGCCCAAGGATGAAGCACTGCTCACTGAGGCGCCTGCAGCTTGCAGTGGGTGTGGACACATTTTGGACACTTTTTACACTAATTTCCTTGGCATGAGAGGGTGGGAGCAAGCTGTCTCGTTTAAGGCTCACAGACGTGGTAACGTGTTCCCATGGCAGTCAGGGATCTGTAGCCAAGCCCCTGCTCTAAGAAGGGGGTCTGTGCCCTACAGCTGCCCGTGCTGTGTGTGATTAGTCAGCCCTAATGCTGAGCTCTGCAGATTAATGTGCTCCTCTACTCCCATTACATCCCTTCTCCACAAGGCAGCCTATCTCTTGCATCAGCAATGACCAGCTGCAGAGCCTCAGGGTTTTCTCCAGCAACTTTTAACTGATCTAGAACTTCTTATTTTTTCCATGCTCTGCCCTTTCCTTGATTGGTAAATTCCCCAATGTCTTTAATCAAGCTGTGTTGAGCCTAGCAGCTCTGGCAAGTTTTCTTTTGTTTTAATAAAAGGTGAGTTTGTTCCCCAGGCAGGTTCTGCCAGCTCAATTTCAACTATTGCACAGCGGTCTTAAAACAAAAGGGGCCTCCCATCTCAAAAGAACAGGCAGTACAATATCCCAGGTGAACTCCTGCAACCTGCCCGTTCCCCTTCAGAAGAAAAAAGGGACTTTTCCCTCCCATTTCACTGAGCTCAGGGTTTTGCTGAGTGCATTCTTCATTCACAGCTTCAGGCTAATGGACTCAAAGGGTTTAGCTGTGTGACCACACGGGCTCTCCAAGAGTGTCCTTACTTAATATTACTGAAACCTGCAAAGGCAAAGTTAGGCATTCTTGAGATCTCCCTGCCTGTCTCAGTTCTCAGCCTCTCCCTTTCTTAGTCATTTAATAAAAGTTGGGAGAAATGTTTCAAATAAACTGACTTTGGAAAAATTCACTGAAAAGGGAGACCAAAACTTGATGTGAGTTTGGTCAGCACAGGTGAGTGGATTTTGTTGGTAGATTTTTTTATTATTATTAGTAGTATTTCATCCTCTTCTACCTTTGCAACAGCTGGTTATGGATTTGGAGAGCAGGTGAGAGGAATCCCAGATGACTCACAGAGCCTGAGAAGCCATAACCCTGCAGCTTGTCCTGGCATTCCCTCTAGAATATAATGTTCCTTCTGACAAGCTTGTTTTAAAATCTTTTCCAGATTTTATATGGTTTGGGTTTTTTAAGCTTCCAGTTAAAAGTACAATGAGAAAATTCAAAGGTAAGGCTAATTATCAGGAACAGTTCCAAAATTTAGACACTGGAAGTGTGAAAACTGCTATTAAAAGCAGCTCTGTAATTCATCCAGCCCTGTATAAAATGAAGTAATATGTCAATATGAGTGCAACCTAGGGCTGTGTCAGGCAGAAGAAATCAAAATTGAAATATTGAACCAAGTGATGTGAAAAATCATCAAAATTTACAGAATGCAGTCATTTGCTTAGTTCCATGCTTTCTGCATAGAGGAAGTGGACCTCAGTAAAAACTAATTAAGTGGGTCTGCATGAAATTGTTGGGTCAAAGGTAACAAAACCATCTACAGCTCTTCTGAGAGTCCTGGCTCAATTTTTTTTTTTTTGTTCAGATGGAACCATCAGGAAATTTGACCTGAATTCAGGAATAGCTTCTGGACAAGAGAAAAAGCATTTCTTGGTGAGTTTATTGTTGACTGAAAAAAAAATATGTTTACCCTGTACCACAGCAATATAAATAGCTTTTATCTCCATTACAAACAGACTGATTTTTTCTATCAGTGATGTACTTTAAATCTCATATTTCCATTACAAACAGGTTTGTTTTACCAGTGACTTACTTTAAATCTTGTAGTAGAGTTCTGCCAACCTTAATTTTCTTTATGGGCAGATGCAGAACAAAGAAAAATAGGTGCTATACACTCCACGTTCACTATCAGTGAAGTAGTGAGCTCAGCAAGATTTCCTTCCCTGCCGGACTCTGTACAGAACAGAATGAGAGGGGGATGTTGGGGTGATTCCTGAGGCTTTCTGATCATGGAGGAGGGAGAATTGGGATCAGCAGGCTGGGTTGGGAAGCTGTGCAAACAGTGAGTGAGGCAGAGAGGAGCTCAAGCCTCAGCCAGGGCAGGGCTCCAGCAGCTCTGATGCTCCCCCTGCACAGGCCCCCAGTTACACAAATGTCATTAGCTTTAGGAATCAGCTTGTCTGCACAAATAAACCTCCCAGGCCCAGATCAGGAAATTATTGCACTTGCTTTCTGAGCAGAACAAAGCTTAGTGCAGTGATGAAGCTACACGCTTAGCATTGAAGACATGAATGTATGAAGTCAATTATAAAAGGGAAGCTCTGTGGTGCACAAATAATTGGTACAAGTACAGTGGTTTTCTGTGTGGAATATATCCTTAGTGTATTGCTGCAGCCTTCCAACACAACCAGAGCAAAGCCACTGATTAGAGAGAATAAACACACCTTAAAAAGTAAGGGGGAATGGACAAAGATGGGAAGTTAGGGGTTAGCAGTGGGATAGATATTAATTAATATTTTGAAAGCCCCAACTATCAATTTCCATGCTTTGAGATATTCGAAGTTCTTTTAAGTACAGCCAGGACTCAGAATCCTCTGAGTCATTAATGGCTGCGATGATCATTAGTACTGGGCACCCAGCGAGTGTTAGAAACAAAGACAGTTTATGTCCAGGACTATTTGCAATATGAATTGAAACAGATCAAAATGAGTGGAAATGATGACCAAATAAAACACAAGAGAGAGGTTGTGTTAACCTGTAAGTGTGCAGGTTGCTGTGGTATTGCTGCATCACATCCTCCGTGGCTGGCAAGTGACCCCAGCAGAAAAGGACTTGGGGGTGCTGCTCAACAGCAGCTGAACAGGAGCTCAGGTGTGTGCTCAGGTGCCCAAGGAGGCCAATGGAGAAGGAGAATTATCATTACCATTGTCTGACTGGGTTTTCCTTTCTCTCTCTCCTTGTTTTTAGGGTTTATAATTTTGTCCACTGTTATAGCCTTGAGGGGATTTGCTGGTGTCTCTGCTGTGTCTTGGTTTTGGTTTTTTGGGATTTCATTCAATACCTCTCTTTCCTTCTTTTAGTGATGGGAGGGGGGATTTCTGTCCTGTTTAGGAAGGAGATGCTGGAGGTTGAATGGCTGAAGTGACATTTCCCATGTAATTTTTGGCCATTTCCTCTTCAGGGGAGGATGGTGGAGCCCCTGGGACAGATCCTATCACAGCTGATCTCTTCAGGAGCAGAACCTGGGCAGGCTTTGGAGCTCTGGCAAGGTCTCCTGGCTCATAGGTAGCACAGCAGGATTTGGCCCACTTTTTATCTTCCTCTGGTGTTTCTACAATGTAAGAAACATTATTCTCTGAGCTGCCCTGAATCTGTGCAGTTAAGAAGAGGTTACAAACAAAAGTCTTAATTCCCTGTACAGCATGGAAGTAACACTCAACATCCAGTTGCCAGGGAACAAAGTTCTTCCTGAGGAATAATGGCCAATGGAGAAGCCAAAAATACGATTAAAAACTATTTGGCAATATACCATATTTTTACTTTGTCTCAAGCCTTCATCTTATGATTGCCTTGATAGAGGTGTAGAGCACAGAATAAAATGATGGAATGGGAAAGGAGCATAGATCATTTTTTTTTCCAGTTCTATGTCACTGTTTTGCAGAGAGGATGTTCCTGCCAGGGGACATGTTCATCATTTTTCAAGTTTTGTGTCAGTCTTCTAAAGAAGATATCTGTTGATCATGCTTAAATTTATCTAGGGAGTATATCTATCTTAGCAGAGAGAAAAATAATTCATTCTTTAGATCTGCCAGTCAGAGCAAACATCTGTCCTTACAGTGAGGAAAAATGATAGAATCCATATCCATATCCTCTCTGACAAGCCATCCCCAAGGAAGGCATGAGTCTCACTGTGAGTATGTTCTGTGGGAGAAATCGCAAGAGAAACAAGAATCAACCTTCCTAAACCAAAGAATGTTTATCCCTACAATTTCTAATTTACACTCTGCCTTACTGCTGGGAGAATTTTATATCACTCCCAGAAAACCCTCAGCCCTTTTTTGTGCTCATTACTGTTCAGGTTTAAAGAAGTTGTTTCTCAATGAAAGGTGCCTCTCGAGCTGCATGAGAAGGCAGACTGCAAGGAGACACTTTCTGACTTTGAGTCCCAGCCACAGACTTTGGACTTCCCAGTCTTATCAAGATGTTCAGGACAAGAGAGCATCTCTAAAAAGTAAGTCAGGCCTTGAAGTAAGAGAACAAAGCCTATCATGTCAAGTGGCAAAACACAGGAGCAAAGGAATAGTGGCTTAGAGGAAAGAGAAAAATAAAATGAACTATCATTGGATTGTCAGGTTTACAGTTTTATGATCTGTACAAGCTTAATAGAGTTTAATAGAGTGGAAATCCATACCTTTGAAGCTGCTTTTGGAATGCATATTGCCTGATAGGGTTAATTGAGGAAGGTCTGAATTCTGTGAAGTCTTAATAGTGCCACTTAAGTGGGTAAAATATGTATTCATTTTTATGTTGACAAAACAATTAAAGCAGTAGCTCGTGGCTGTACTCATGCACTATCTGCTGCATATTATCTTATGCAACTTTAGTGTGTTTTCTTTATCCTCCCTGTGCGTTGGTGCTCTTAAACCACTGCTCTCCCACTTCTTTTTTGTAACTGGAGACAGTTACAAACTGTTCCAGTTTTGTAACTGGAACACTCGTCTCCTTCCCCTCTCTGTCCCTTCAGCATCGCCTTCTGTTCCTCCCTGTCTCTCACCATAGACTGTGGAGTGTGTTGTGTTTTGGAGTCCTAGTTCTGAGAGACAAGCAGCAACACCTGCTCATAGAGCTCTGCAAAGCCCTTTGCCAAAGCTTTTGGGATGTCACATCTATCACTGGTGGCTTTGAAAATTTACACCAATTTGAGATAGAACTATTGATGCAAAACCTTTATTACAGGAGGAAATTTTAAACTTAAGTAACATGGGAACAACTACAGCTGTAATATTTTTGGGAGGAAGAAGGAGGCTTTTATTATTTTTTTCAGCTGACAGTTTCAGTTTTGACTTATTTTCTCCTTATTGGGCCAATTCTGGTAATGCTTCCTTAGGATATATTATAATTCTTAAGGCTCCCTAGCTATGTAGTCATATTTAGACTTTTGAAAACAAGCAAAACATCCTTAAGGGCTCTTAAGTACACTAGTGATAATGTTAACTCAAGCAGCGAGAGATCTTTCCTTTCTTGGCTAAAATATTTCTGCAGGACAGTGCCACAGCCTTGGCTATATTCCATCAGTCTCATCTTCCCTGGCTCACTGTCATGGCTTGCTAGTCTGGAACAAAGCTCTCAGATATGTTGCAAGAAATAAAAAAAAATCTTACAGAGAAAGAGAGTTAATGACCACAGTCAGAACTATTAATACCAAGCAAGGCCGAGTTAAAGGAACATGTGGCAGATCTTCACACTGGGCTCCCTTTGTGACTCTTTGATCCTGCACAGCTGTAGAACAATTCAGAGTGGTAACACCTGCTGTAAAACAGCTCAGTGACTGTGCTAATTGCTTAACTGAGGAAAACCAGCATTAAATAACATGAGGGTGACCACACTGTTTCTGCCTTCAATCACTCAGCAAGAGATCAAACACCAAGATCTGCTGCTGAAGCACAGTGAGAAGGAGCAAATCTGGCACTTGTGCTGCCCTTAGAGCTCGAGTCTCAGCTAATACCCTCGGGGGAAGAATTTGAACACAACTTGAAGGCATTTTGGGCATCTTTCCTGTGCTTCTATCAGTGAATATTCTGATGTGTGTTTGGGGGCTGGAAGCAAGCGTCTGCAAAACCCTAAATGCACATTGGCCAGCCCCAGGTTTCTGAGGAAGGGGAGTCAGTGAGGAGCTGTGAAATCAGGACAAAACTTCTGGCCAGGAGCTTTCTGGGTAACAGTTTCCACCCTGCTGTAAGAAGCCTTTAGGCAAAGAGATCTGTAAACATTTTTGTCCGAGAAACAGAATGGTTGGTGCTGAACTGAATGACATTGCAAAGTGTAATGGGCACCTATCATGGATGTGCATACTTATTGTCCAAAATGTGGGCCAGTTTTTATTATGAAATTAAGGCAGGTTTGAACTAATGGAGTGGGATGCTGCTATTTGCAGATCTGAAGCAGGCAACTTTTTGTCACCCTCAGACACTGCAGGTGTTTTCACTGTACAGATCTGGGGGATGCAAGAAGATGGAAGCTAATTTGCAGGTCTTACCTAAAATAGTCATGTATTTTGAGCATTCCTTCCAGTGTGAGACAGTGATAAATTAGAAATCCCTGCCCTGGTAAGTCTTGTTAGTAAATCTGATATGCAGTTAGCTGACAACTCTGATGCATGGGGTTTCAAACCTGCTCTTTGGAAACCCTGCCTTCTGCCCACCTCACTGTGAGGAAGTATATCCATCAAATTTTACATGGGATAGCTCATATTGCTATCTGGATGATAGGAGCAACATTTTCTGCATTAGCAACTCTCAACAGATAATGTCTTGAGGATTGAGAGAGGGAGATTAAGTCTGAATAAATATCCTGTGTTATTCATATTTAATCATTTTACTTAGATGTTGTCTAATCAGTCAAAGCAACAACTGTTACTGACATATAGGTTTCATAAAAATATATACTAAACTAAAGCACTAAGCCTTGTCCCTTTATATTCATGTCAAGCCTGTAAACAGATCTCAGAACAAAATGACTTAGAAATTGAAACTGATGGCTGTAATGAAAGAGCCATGTTACTAAGGAATGACAAACAGGAATTTTGGACAGATTTACACTGCTGGAGGAACTGAGAAGGAGAAATTCTCCTGTGAGTCGCTTGGTCTGGTAAGTGCATTTTTGTCACCCTATTAGCTTCTGAATTTGGGACAGATTAAAGGTGTGAAACCTATCTGCCCAAGTATACATTTTAATATCACCACCTGAGAGTGTTCCCCTCCTACCCCCCTTCATAAATACCAAGAGTATGGAGGGAAAGGGGAAAGCAGCAGGGAGAGAGGGGATGGTTTTGGAGAGGCTAAAATGTTTCTGGTTTTCCTGGTACAGAACTACAGTACTTGGCAAAAGGCTGGGAAGCAGTATTTGAGGGAGGAAGGAAACAGTGAAGATGAGCTGAGAGGGGGACAGAGATGGTGATTTGAAAATTTCTGGAAGAGACAGAGCAGATATATTGCTGATGTGCTGTAAGTAAAGTGCACCACAACCAGTTCGGCTGAGGTGAGCTGGCATGTGCTTTCACAATGAAATTTGGCTCCTCCATCACATGAAATATTCTCTGGTTGCTGCCCCATCATTTAACTGCACGGCATTCTACTTAGGACGCAGCAAGCTGTTCTTTACCTTTAGAGACAGCCATGTAGCAATGTCTTGAATGTTTTCATTGTAGCAGAGAATCACTGCAAGCATTAGCAACGCAATTTCATAACTATTTGTTCAGACAGTGCACAGGAGCTTGAAAAACAACTTGAGACACTTTATTCCCCCTGGGAAATGCCATCCGAGAATATGTTAATCTGACGAATATGCAAAAGGCTGTCCCCTATTGGTGAACCATGAAGAAAACCACCTCCTTTTTTTCTGGGTTTGTGAGATGTGCTCCTCCCTGCCAAGAGTGCAGCAATCCTTGCCCTCTCATCAAACCAGACAGCTGAAAAGTATGGAGACATTGTGCTGCCTCCTTTGACTTGCAATGTGAATTTGATATTATCTGTACCACCTTTGACAATGCACTTGAAATTAATCAGAGGAGAAATGTCTTATTTGATTATATTTGACCATGAACATTGATCAGTTGCATGCAATTTTGACTTCAGATCTGCATGTCTAAAGTCCTTTCTAAAAAAGGCAAAATATTACCCAGAGATACACAGGAGCTTGTATTATATGAGTCTCTGAAAAGATACTCTCAGGGGAAATGAATGTACATCTGGGAAATTAAAAATCATTTGCTATGAAACTCTCAGTGAGAGATGGACAGTATCAGAAGAGAGATCCCCAAGACATCAATCCTTTGCCCATTCTCTTTTCATTGCAGCTGTGTTAGTTCATTCTACTTTCATATGCTTGCATTCATTTCTGGCAGATTAGAAATTCTGTCAGTCCTCTGAGAAGACCATGGCAAGACCCACTGCTCCTCAGTATCTAAGTGGCACAGGACTGACATCTGGCTTCCCTACCTGCAGTCTGAAAAACCCATGGAGACTACACAGTGCTCTCTACAGCCTCTTTTTCAGGCTTCCTTTCTGCCACAGAGGAGCTGCTGTGGCCCTGTGACCACGATAATTTGGCTTCCTTCGGGCAGATCATCCAGGGGATTTATCAGGCAGACTCAGAGTCAGGTGAGCCACGAGCTCAACACAGTTCACTGCTGGAGGGCTTTGCTTTGGATGTTTTCTGTGTTGCCTAGGCTGGAATTCCCACCAAGAATGTTGGTAAAAGCCCTCCACAGGCCTTGTTGTTAGTGCAGAGTGTCACATCCTCAGTGGTGGCCATGTCCCTGACTGGACCAGAGCTTCAGGTTTAGCTGCCTCCAAAAGCTCTGGAGCTTTCATGCACCAAAACTTCTCCACAGCCTGAAGCATCTCAGAACTGCCCTGCTTTTACTGAATGAAGCAGCTCTGATAAGGAGTACTTTGTAGGATGCTTCTGGAAAACTTTCTTCTGTTACTACTTGTGTCTTAAATGTGTAGAGATCATCACTTGCCAGTTCTGGCCCCTCTTTCCCCTCTGTTTCTTGGGCTAGGGTAGATCTCCCAGATTTGCTCTCCCACAATGCTCAGGTAGTGCAGCACTTTTCACTGATGACAATAATTTAAATTAGAGTGAAAAAAAAATAAAGAAAAGCAGAGATGAGATGCTTGTTATGGCACGTAGCAGAACAGTGCTCTGATGTCTACTCTAGTCTAGAGCTTGTGACAGCTTACACTGCTCAGCTGCATGGAATCTGGGAACTCAAACTGCACACAGGCTCAGGCAGCTCCTCCTAAAAGAGTCAGGATTGCCACAGCCCCCACACCTCTCAGACACTTCAGTGTGCTAAGGCAGATTTGCATGTCCTGACAGGTTTTTCTTGACGGTCTTTCAGATTCATCATTCCTTTATAAAGGGCAATAGCTTTTCCCACCTCTCACCCTGTAACTTTCCTGCTTTTCAGACACCCAAAGGGTCTTGGATGGCATTTCCTAAAGGGAGTAAAGTGTCTCAAGCTGTTTTTCAATAGGTTGGGTTTTTTTTGGTTTTGGTTTGTTAGGTTTCTTTATTTTGGAACCTGAGGAGGAATTAATATTTCACAAAAATGACTGGGTGGGTGGAGGGGGGAGCCTGAATACAAAATTCACTTGTTGATTGGGATTCTGGGGTGGGAGTAAAGGAAGAAAGCATTGCAGGAAGTGTTTTCAAGCTCTTAAGAACATGTTTTTCCAAGTGCTGTTCTTAAGCATAAGACTTTTAATAGTAAGAGCACAGTGGGGTAATATAAATGACACAAAAGGCACTCTCATTGCAAAGCTGAACAGTTTGTGGTTTAGTAGATTTTTATGATAAAAGAGACAAAAGGAATAAAAGTTTTTTTCCTTCTCAAAAGCTACCATGCCTAGTAACATCTTTTGCTCATAAAAAAAATTCAGCTTCCCCCCCTGCTCTTGAGATATGTTCTCACCTAATTAAAGTCCTCTGCAGATCTGTAGGCCTATTGACAACTTGTTCCATGTCACTAAACTTGGTTTGCTGCCTTGTTACTGAAATTACAATGCAGTACTTCTTAAATGGTCTCAGTGTTTGTAAGTGGCAGAAGAGAGGGCGTTTTGCAGACCCTCAGCCTCCTACCTGGG
Source organism: Pyrgilauda ruficollis (assembly GCF_017590135.1). Lineage (NCBI taxonomy): Eukaryota > Metazoa > Chordata > Aves > Passeriformes > Passeridae > Pyrgilauda > Pyrgilauda ruficollis. Next base: position 6,961,699 of record NW_024513654.1, on the reverse strand, counting down.
ATCTTCATCCTGTCCTGCATCTTTCTCTTTGTTTTCCCTTCCATCTTGTTTGTCAGCAGCAGGGCTTAGCAACCAACAGGAAGAGATTCAGTTTGCTTTTGTATTGTAGCAAAACAATTGTTGTTGTTGTTTGCCTTTTATTCTTTTTGCCAATTTGCCCCAGGCGGGCTGGAGGTGAGGAGCTCTGAAGTGTGCAGATTTGCCACAAAGACACACAGAAAGGGGTTGGTGTCTGTGAGCGCATGGAGAGGGGAATGAAACTGAGGGAGGCAGTGACCAGCATCCCTTAACATGAAATGGGCCTGTGAAATCCTGACGGAGAGAAGGAAATCCTTTCTGTGCAGAACACTAGGAGCCTGATGCTAGTCCAAATAATGAAATCCTCTGGAAGTAGACCTGTGGGTGAGCTGTGCAAGCAGTGTTAATGCCAGCTATCATTTCAGCTGCAGCCCACCAGCTGGTGCAGGCTGTTTGTAAAGCTGAGTGCACCTTGGAAAACGAGGCAGTGTCCCCCCACTGAGGTTCAGTCACCTCATACAAGAGTATGGAATCCAGGTGACTGATTCCATGCCTTTTTTCACAGAAACAGTAGGAGCAGAGGCTGCCACATGTTCAAAAATCTGAACTGTTCAGTTGTGTTGGCAACCAAAGCATGGCAAAATCTAAGGATGCAACCACAAGGCTTTATATGGGGAATATATGACCTTAATCCCACTAGAGGGCTTTGTAGTAATTTCTCCTCTCTCAAAGATCATGTGAAAGGTACAGTTTCTGTGAGCCACTCAGGCAAGGAACTCCCACTGAAATTAGGGGAGAGGCCTCAAATAACTGTTTAGGATCTCTGTCATGATGTATTTTTGATACATAAAAGAGAAATTCTAAAACTTCCATGATTTTTTCCCTGTTTGGATCCATAAATTCATTGCTGAATGAGCTTTCTCCAGTGCAAGGAGATCCCATCTTTTGGCACCCCAGTAGTTTTAGGCACAGCTCTGCTCTCTGGACAGAAAGGCCAAAGCAGTCTGTAGTCCTTGAGTCACCAGGATCTACCACAGCACAGGCAGCAGAGCACTTTCTCTCTCTGCCCAGCTGTTGGATCCACTCCTGATCACACATCTGGTGCAATACAATGCCCCTGGGTGCCTTGCCCATGGCTCTGTAAAAATTCATGCACGAAGGAAGGAGCTGTACCTTGCTGCATGGCTCTAGGCCAACCCACTCTGCAGCACGACACAAGATGCCTAAATCACTATTACCTCAGTCTTTTTTTTTTTTCATTCCTCTGATTAAAAGCAAACCTTTGTCTCTGCAGGATGCATTTGTTATCACTAGTTCATTGGCTAGTGCATGTACAGCTGGTTTTAGCCTCCATTTAAAATGCAGGGAGTTTAAGCATTGCATGTAGAATAGGGCAGGATAAATAAAGACATACTTGAGCAAACATACATTTAGTAATTTATTTTTCTACCAGCAGTTTTAGAGAGCTGTGGGGTTTGTGATTTTTTTTTTAAATATAATCCATTCAGTCAGCGGTCTCAAGAGTAAAAGCTTCTGCCTCAGCTTGGGGTTGATGCTTGGTCGAGCCTTAAAGCTTCATGGTTTTTTGACACTGCACTAAGTCTGAAGCTTTGATGTCTGAGGCTGCTGCCTGCACAGCGTAAATCATATTTTAAAGTTTATTGGTACAAAGGGTGCCTTTCCTCTGACATACACATGTGCATCCACACGCAGCATCTTCCCACTTTTTTTAGCTACCTACAAGTTTCTGTAGGATTAGAGGATTCTTTCAGTTACTATTCCCACATGGATGTTGCCATCTTTAATTGAAAGCTCGCAGTATTTGTGGCTAAGGTAATACATACTTGCTCCTGGCAGTGCTGATTGAGAGGCAAAAGAGAAATGAAAATGGTTTTCTCACTCCTTTACCGTAGCTGCTGTACTTGGCTCTCTTTGGCTGTGTGTAAAAGCTGTTGCTGAGGCCAGTGGGATTAAATGAAGGCCAGACCTGATGTACAGAGACCAACAGTGACTTTTGGTGTGTGGATACAAACCAGACCATCTTTGGGTCTCCAAGGAGCTTGGTTTTGCTTGGCACAATGGCTGTGCAGCTCCTTTGGCTGCTGTGTTTACTGCTCCCCTTTGGCTGGGCCTGAGGAGGTGTGTGAGCCACCTTTCTGAAGAGCAGAGTGCCACTGCTTGGGGAAGTTTGAGTCTTTCACAGGCTAATGGAGCACATCAGGGCATGGGATTAGCAGGATTACCAGGATCAGTGTCTGAGTTGTAGCTGTTCAAAGCTTTCTCCAGTGTACAGATGCCTGCTGGCAGGAAGGAGATGTGGCTCCCTATGGGAAGGGCAAGACACTGACTAAGCACTCATTCTTCTGTTTCAGTCATTCTCTGTTCCCAAACGTGCTTTATTCCAGGAGCACAGAGTGCAGTTTGCACATGTGCCTTTGTGCCAGATGCAAACCTTCTAACAAGCTATTCAAGCCAGTGGCACTGGTGATTGCCTTTGTGTATCTCCTGCTTTCCATCCACACAAGTGAGAGCACACTAAGAGGTTGTGCTGGCTAAAACCGGTGCTGAATTTATTTACACAAAGTTGTAAATCAAAAAGCAGCACCCAATAAAATTCAGCCCACTGAGGGTGACATATGTTGTTATTCAGTTCAATGTCTTTGGAGGAGGCATTAGAGGGATGGTATCATCGGGGAGAGAAAATATGGAAGAAGGCTGGAAGTGTGAGTTTCTTGTGACAGCACAGTTCAAGTCATAGCAATTTATTTCAGAGCCCAAGCACTGTCAGAAACACCAGGTCAGGACTCTGAAGAGGTGACCAAGCAGAACTTAATTCCCAGTAGAAGTAAAAAGATTCTTAATGTAATAAAAAAATTAAATCTAATCAAACATCACCTGCAGTTATGAAGGATAATGCAGAAAATCTGCTGTTCCAGGCGTTATTTGTGGTGTGGCATTTCAGGCAAAGCTAAGGAATGTAATACCTGTCAGTGGGACTTATGCTCTTAAATCCCATCAGCGCTTTAAAAAAAAATCCTCACTTGCCCCTTCAACGATTGCAGTTACCACTGCCAATGTCACCTGGAATCTTTTGCACCTACAGGGAATGCCTAGAAGTTTTCAGGGCAAGAAATAAAGCAGAGGGTCTTTCTTCTCCTGTTATTTTCAACAAAACTCTTTATCAGTCATTCTTTAAAGGGCTGAGATACTCTCTCACTCCTGCTGTCTGCAGTTGTCACCTAGAGTAAAAAGCCAGGTATTCAGGCTTTTTCTCTCTTTCTTCAGAGTAGCTGCAGAGAGCTCAGGGAGAACTATATTGAAATACATTAGTAACACTGAAAACCTCCTCCACCTACTCTATCATCTCGGTATTTTTCCTCCAGCTTCTATTTATCATCTATGTATAGATTCCCTGAATGAACAAAATTCTTCAGGAATTCATGATTCAGGCTGTAGGGCCAGGAGGTAACTGGGAGGAAGGAGAAAATGGCAGGTAAAACGTAATTAATTGTCCGTGCACTGCTTTCCCTCAGCCATCTTTCCTTTGGAAGTGGAAATGCCTTGGTATAAAGGTCAAGGTATTAGTGCGCTGGGCAGGATTCAGACAACTTTTTTCAATTTCTGCTATTGACTCCCTGTATGACCTGAGGTAGGTCCCTCATTTCTCTCTGTCTTAGATCTCTATCTGTAAAATAAGGGTATTTCTTTTCCTTTTCCTAGTCTATTTGTCAGCTCTTTAAGCCTTGGCATTAGGTCTGGATGCAAACACACCCACACCTATGGCTCTCAAAGCATAATGACAGGAATGCAAATATGCAAGACTGTACCTGAGCTTCAATATCAGCACAGTATATCTGCTCTCTGTTGCTGATTGTTTTTCTTATTTTTATCCTTCTTTATCCATTAAAAACTGTGATTTTAAAGCACAAAAGTAGCTATGAGCCCATTAGTATAGAGCAGGAATTTGTGGTAAACTACTTTCAGACCACTGAAGATGGGAAGAAACTTCCCGGCAGCAGGTTCACTTGCAACTGCAGTTTTGGGTAAGGAGTTTCTTTAGGAAGGTCTTGCTGGCCAATGTTTACAACAAGGCAGTGGACTATAGGGATCACAGGCTGATCTGGCATTGCATTCCCTGTCATCCTCAAAGGTACTGTAAGAAAATGTAGCAGAACAGGATACGCTATTTAAATTCACAGCAGTAGGAGCAGTAAAATGTTTAAAAGTCCCCACGAACCAGCTTCTTAATATCCTGTCAATGCCACTTCTCTCACACCCCTGCTGTACCCGAAAGGAGCAATCAGAGAGATGTGGATTTCCACAGCAAAGCTGGCCAAAGACATGTTTTCCCCCGGCCAAATCCCACCTCCTCCTTGCAGTTCATCACCCCTCAGCTCTGTTGATACAACAGTTTATTATTAACATTATTTCCAGACAGTTCACTTCAGGAATGCAGGCTGGGGCTCAGCCCCACGCTCCTGGTGGCACAAGCGCGTGGGATGCAGAGTTGGGATGGGATGTGCAGCTGGGAGCAGGGACTGGGCATATTACAGAAAATGTAATATTTTAATGCATTTTAGGGCTCGCTGCTGTGCCAGGCTGCTGTGCAGTGACTCAGGTCTCACTGTCTGCAGCCTGGTGTCCTGTTCACTGCACGGGAATGAACGTGTGTGCTTTCCGAAGGAGCTGGGTGCACTGTGAATTCCTGAGGTTGTTCGTGGCACAGCATTCCTTGGGAGAATGTGCTAATTCGAGTGTTTGTCTCACAGTATGTAGGAGCTGGAGTCAGTGCTGGGAAATGTAAAACTTGTGTCACACTGTGATAATGGGGGCATTTAACACAGACCATTGAGAAATCACAGCCAGGGGAATCAAACAACAAAAACTATATGAGGTGACTTTTCATGAGTTTTTATTTTCATTTTTCTCTTCTTTAGAAGGTGAATGGATGGGCATGGTGGCTAAATTTCTGGCTTGTAAGATACAATTTTAACAGTGATCTTACTAAAACATTGTTGAACCTCGTTTTGCCCGAGTTACCAAAAATTGGCTTCAAATTTGCATGCTTGTACAGAAGCTTATGCTAGGTAGAAGTGGAGCATTTATGGTCTCCAGATGGCAGCTGTTTTGATATATGAAGGTCACATCTTTTTAGAACCATTTATTTTGTATCCATAGACAAACTGGTTGAGATTTGGGGCTGCTTGGAATCAGAATGAATGGATAATGAATAATGGAACCTCAGTTTCCATGCAGGAAAAGTAGTCTGTGAGCTACTATGGATACGCCTATAGATCAACAGATTGGCCAATGCCACCAAGCACTTTTTTAATCAGGAAAGAAAAAAGACATACCTGGGGATACATGCTATGAAAATTACCATCAGAGGGAGGAAGGAAGTTACTTCACAAGGAGAATACTGATAAATGTATTCTTCCCAACAAAAAATTGTGGAGATAAGCCCATTAACAGCTTTCTGTTTCTGCTTCTCTTTGTATTAATTTTCTTTCTTAGTTGAAAATTTAGGAGAACATTTAATCTCTTACAAATTATATAGAATTGTATGCCTATTTGTCTAGTTCCTTTCATTAGCAAGGGTAGAATGAACTTTTTGTCAGTTATGTCATTAATCCTGGGCTTCTAGGCTTGATTTGACTATTGTGAATAGAGTAACATCCAGAATCTATTTGAAAATGTACTTATCCATGCTTTTTTTGAGCATAAAAATTGCTCACCTTTCTGACAAATGGTGTGCCTAACATCCAGCTTCAATCTCACAGGTGGAACATGGGGACTTAAACTGACAGAATCAAAGCCCAGGAAAAAAGAGCAGAACAAGGCTGGATTCTCAGAACTGACTAATGATAAGAGGGGCCTAGAAGAATATCTGGCTTTCAGCTAGCTTTGTGTGTCTAACCTCTGAAGATTTAGAAGCATTTAAGATGTCTCAAACCTGAGCCAAAATTATCTTCAGTCTGAAGTTTGCTCATTGACTGTTCTCTTCTCTTTGGGCTGGTGGCTTCATTTGTCCCACAGGTCCTTTGACAATGCATTTCCCTGTCGTGCCTGTGGTGCTTTCATCTCGCCTCATTTCCTGAGAGTGCTTAACTGCTTGGAATTCCTTTCTTTTTCCTAATTTGAGAGTTCAAAGTATGGATTTGTAGCAAATTATTCCTGATGAGTGGTTTCATTAAAAGAACAGAAGGGAAATTTTTCTAAGAGCTTTCTCTGTTGAAAAGGGGAGGGATAGTGAAATAAAGTACAGCCTCACTGAGAACTTCCCAGAACTGTAATGCATTGTTTTCTGTAGAGTTAAGTACATGGATATACTGCTACACCTCATCTTTGCTGAAATTAAGATGAGCTCTACTACCAAACACAGTGCTCTTCCCTGTTCACAGAGGGGATTTTCCAGTGGTAACAATGGTTCACTACAAATGGGGCAATCTCTCCACAAAGATCACAGACATAGAACCAGATTTTTAGTGCATATCAAGCCTAGGAGATTCATTAAGAGATTATTTGTACAAGAAAATGTAATATTTTAATGTATTTCAGTTGTTGAGGATCCAGTACAGTTTCTTCCAAGACAACTGGAGAATTGTAGTTGTACACCAATCAGTAAACACAGTGGGACTTCCTCAGCCTATGATATCATCATTGTCTTGATGAAAGACATGAAGTCTTGTGAAGATTTTCAAATTCTTATTTACATAGGGTCAAGTTAATTCTGCTCTATCAAGAAGGTAAGACTAAAGTGGGAGAGCCTGGGGTGTGTAAAGCTTAGAAGAAAGGAGAGAACCCATCTGTCACTGTGTCAGACTCTCAGAGGGCTCTTAATAATGGATTTTCATGAGTTAACCTTCTATCTTGTCCTTTTCAAAATGCTGTCATGTAACATGAGTTATGTGCTACCAGATAATTTTCCTAAAGTGGTTGCAGTGCTCACCAAAGATAGTTGTGCTCTTTGTCTGGACTATCATTTTAGAACACAATTTAACTACATCTTCTGCAGGATATAGACACTCTGGGGATCTTTTAGAGACACAATTCACAGCAGACAAACCATCTCTTATGTGTAGTCATGCAAAGTGAAATAAAACAAGGTGAGACTGAAGGCGTCAGTCGACTTTAAATGTACCCGAATCCTTCCTCCCAGGAGAGGGCAAAAGGCTGTGGTTCTAACCTTGCTGCGGCTTGTACAACACTTACAGCACTGATTAACACTTGTTCACGTTCTGCCTGATTTCAGTGGAAATTCCACTGGGCTTCTGGGAATTCTGAAACTGCCAGATGAGGAATTCATGGAGGGTTACCCACTACAAGGAAAAGACAGCTCCGGGAGCATGGCTCCAGCACAGGAGCACAGCAGGGCCCAGCCTGGCTTTGGCTACAGCCCTGTGCTTTGTACTCCTCTGGAGGAACCTGAACCCTTTGGGGCCAAGCAGGGCCTGATCTCTGGGTCTCCCACATTTTGCAGAAGTCTTCAAGAAATGGAAATTAGGCACTAGAGGCAGCACGAGCTCAGCACCCCAGCCCTGCACTGTTTTCCACCAAGAGCCTGGGCAGAGTTGAGGTGTTTTCCCATCTAACCCTGGAGTGTGATGCATTTTAGGTTGGAGACAGGCGCCCTTCTGCTCCACCCAGGAAGATTTTCCAGCATGCAAAAGTGCTTAATGAGCTCTGGGGCTCAGGATGAAGGTGATCACTGAACTAAATCATCTTTGGGACTATGCAGTGCAGAGAGTAAATACTGTACATCACCATCTGAGAGGCTGGCTCCTAACTTCAATTTAATCCCTATTTAGACTGCTTGAATCTTTATGTTCTCATCCATAAAATGGATTTAACAGCATTTTCCTGCCTTTCAAGGCAGCTGGGTAAGCACACAAAGATATGTGCCTTAGCACTAATGAGCTCTTATGAGTACTGTAAATGAGAATCATCTAGATTAAAATGATACTGGGGCTTTTCTTTATTATGCTGAAAATAACTGATTCTCTAAGGTCACTTATGAGGGTGTTTTTGTTTGTTTGTTTTTTTCCAGTGGAAATCTTTAAATTTTGTGGAGGAAAGAGTGGGGCCAGAATCTATCAAACATAAAGGTGGATGCATAAATATGCATAGAGCAGTCCAACATTTTCATGCTAAGGAACTACTGTATGAAATATTTTATTTTGCTTTATTTTATATCTTAAATTTTTCATAGCAATAAGTGTCTAGTGCACTAGGGAGAGATCTGATGCCTCAGATTGCTGTCTTTGGGCTTTGGATTCCAAAAGTGATGGAATAGTTCCACAGAAACAGAAGGTTCAATGAGAGGAGAAAAACCTATCATGTTTTGTACACAAATTATTTCACCCAAATCCACCAATTATTACACTATGATATGTGCTTGTAGACTCTGACTGTGTGAAACATGGCAATATCTGCTTTTTGGGCAGAATATATTTGTTGTACAGAAGAAGGGGCAGGCATGAGTTTGAACTGCACATGTAAGAGCAAAGGTACAGAGGAGCCATTCCTCTCACACCTGCTTTGTCTTTTGCCCTTTACTTGTGTGTGGACTTACTGTGCTTGTGCCTGGTTAAAGGAATAAATGCTTCATTTGTGGCAGGATTAGAAAGCCCTAACTCCAAGAAAGAGAGGAATACCATGGTGTAAAATGACTTTAACTTTAAATTGCTACTTAGGCTTAAATCCAATGGACTTTATTGCTTGAAATTAGAAAATGAACATAGCACTCTCTTTTCTTGGGTTGGTTTTTGGTTTGGTTTCTTTTCGTTTTGTTGTTGTTTCGGGTTTTGTTTTTTCCTCAGGTGTTGGAAACAAGATCTTTTGGAGCATCCTCTGCTATTTATCACAAAACCAGCTGCAGAGCTGAAACATGAGATATACAAGGCAAAATGAATAGAGATTGTCATCCTTTCTGGTTTGTCTCTTCCTGCAGGATTTCTGAGGTGCCCTTGCAGCCACACCAACCATGTGTGAATACAGTGAATATGATTATGTCTGGATGTTTAGCACCAATTTCCAAGCTGAAGACTGATTTTATTGTGTATTATTTATAAAGTTCCTGCTAGGCCTAATGCTTGCTTCAGGAGAGATCACTGTTGAATATTGGAGCTGAACTTGTCTCATAACACTTAACAACCCACTTTATCAGCACACTGTCCACAGTAATGCTGAACACACTTCCCAACAGGGTGAATTTTAACGGCTCCATTACTTTTTCAGAAAACTATCCCCCCTTTTTGGTAAATACCTTCTGATACCTTGGACTGAGTGCACCACCTGAAAAGAGGGTCAGGATCTCCTCCATGCAGCTGAACATTGTTTCACCACCAGCATTTCACTCTGGAAACTTTGGACTCTTCTCAGTTTTCCAAGTCAGCAATTGGATCATATTTATTTAGAGCTGGCTGTGCAAATGTATTGATTTGTAGCCTGTTATTGTTTTGTGCCTTGTATTTATGTGGCTCTAATGGACTGAAAGTGTTTCAAAACTGAAGGGGATTAAAATATAGAGCTTTTTCTCTGGGTAAGTGTAGGGAATGTTATAACTTGAAATCTGTTCTAAAATGTGATTTTACAGCATTTATATACTGTTATTTTAAAGCTAGAGATACTGTGCCATCCAGTAATTGAGTACAAAGCCATGAAAATAGTAGAAAGGAATGAAGGTACAGAGAGGAAACAATGAAGCTGGCAACACAAACCCTTGTCAAATGTGAGGAATGAGCTTTGAAACAAGCTCTGACTTTGCCTCAGCACCACTTGCTTGGTCGAATAATCTCACCTTCCCAGCCAGATGTCACCATATGGCCGGTGACAACTTTCAATTAAAAGCCTATGGTGTTTATCATCTCCTTTTACATATGGATAAAAAGCAGTCCTGTGACCTGCCCATTGCACCCAAGAGGATTGTGCTCCTTCTTTAAAAGATGTGTGTGCCCAAGACTCATCCCCATCTTGGTGCTGTAAGTTTCCAAGCCCAGTTTTAGTGTTTTGAACCTTTGTTCAGCCACTGCCAGCTCTGAGTCGAGCCTGCATCTCTAGCAGTCCCTGGGTACTGAGGGTGGGCTTTGGAGAAGCTTCGGGCTCAGCTCTTGACAGTGCTGAAAATGTCACTGTGCAGCTGATCCTGTGCAGCTGCTTTGGCTGCCCACTTCTGCAAGGGGCATTTTCAGAGCATGGCCACATAAATGTGAATGTTTTGTCATGCATCTCAACCACGGAGCAAGGAGCCCACTCATTGTGACAGCACCAGTCACACTTACCAAGGGGGCCTGGCACCCTTCACAAATCAGGGACAGATGTTAGTGATCCAATCAGCTGCTCATCCTTGAGATTGCATAATGATTATCCAACAAATTTGATGATTGGAGTTACTATGTGTTTTAAGCTACCTTTTATGCATGGCTGGGCTTTCCCAGTAATCCTACACAGTATCCAAGGCACCATTCAGTGGCTTCTTGCAAATCCCTGCAAAGCAATTACTGTCCTTTCTACATATTCAGGAATTGTCAGTTTCAGGTGCAATTAAAGTAAAATTGCTTTCAGTAGGTACTTGGCTATGATGACTTTTGCTGGCCATAATTCTCTCTACACTATGTTGCTTCTTCAGATAAAAATTATATTTCTCTTGTGCCCTGGAATCTCAAGCTCATTTTTGACCCAAAGTATCCTCAGAGAGTTGTAAAACTAAGATGTTATAACTGCACATTACCTAGTAATGAACATTGTGAGAGTCAGGCCAGGAAGATGAAGACAAGAGGTATGAATTAATGTTTTAATAATCTTCCTCAGATCGGTTCAAGTCATACAAGCAAGGATCCCAGTAACTGCTGGTGAGCAGTGCAGCTGCTCCAGTAAGGTCTGGTATTGCTGTGTAACTCTCCCAGGGGATGGTGCTCAGTGTCTGCAGAGATAGATGATCACCCAAGGTCACCAGCAGAGCTTTGACCTTGTCCCAGCACGATGGTGCAACGGTGCACTTTGGACAGAACTGCTGCTTACAGTGGCACGGCTTTTGCTGGAGGCATAGGAAGCTCATTAATTTATTTTTACTTCTATTTAATCCTAGGCTGTGCAAGACATCCTTTTGTGCTGGTCCAGGGCTTCCACCATTTTTATAATGGAAAGCAAAGACCTGCTCCATTTCAGACTAGCACAAGGTTTGAATTGAAAGGCAGCTGTGAATCATGCCACTTGGTTCTGCAGGGCTAGGACAGGAAAGCTGTGGAAGCAGCATCTCCCACTGCACCATGCTGGTGTTCCTTCTCCAGTACAGGAGCCAACCAGTATGAGACATTTTGCAGACCTGCACAATGCCAGCCTTCCCACACATCCATGTGTGCTGCCAGTCCAGATCTGCTGGGATTCATCCATGGTCAAAATAACCAGAACAGTATCTTGTTTTTGCATTTTAGAATACAAAGAATTTCTAAAGACAGTGCAAACACTCTAACATCTCACAGCAGAAACCCCAAACACAACAGGGCTATATCCCAGAGAAATAGGTTTAATAGATTAAGAGGCTGTCTTCTGGCACTGTGCAAGGTGTTGGACTTGCCTGAATCATTCCTTGAACACAGCTTTTCCCTGAGAAAAAAAAACCTTGTCTGGCTTTAAAGATTTTGTTCAATGGTGGAGAACACAGTACAAATCTTGCTTACTTGCTCCTATGTTTACTTACATTCTCTGTTAAAAATATGACACTTCTCTATGCTGAACTGGTCTAGATTTAACAGCCAGCCAGCCTTGCTAAGGCTTTGTCTATGGACGGAAAACTTTCTAGTTATTTTCTAATTTTCTGTTCCTTGTTAGGTTCCCACAGTCAGTGTTCATGACAGTGCACAGTGGGTTTGTGATGAGATTGCACAGTTAGGGATGTGCTATTAGCCATGCTTTTCACAGACACTCAGCATCACCCTTTTGGCTCTTCTTGGAACTATCTCCAATTTTTCAGCACCAGTTTGGTAAGATTTACTGAAAAAGGACAGTACAGACCCAGATGGCTTCCCACCCAGTGCATTCAAATTGGCAACACTTCCATGTGTGTTACTATAAATACAGCAACAAACACTTAAAATGATTTAATCTTATATTTTTAAGTACCTGTCTGCTGTGAGATGGGTGCAATGCCACAGAAGAAGTGCTCAGAAAACCCAGTGTGCTTGAGTTGACCCTATTCCTCCATTTGGTTGGCCCAGAAAACATGGTCCAGTACAAAAGGTGTATGTTTGCAGTGCCTGTGCCAGATACAGCTTTCTCAGGTATCAGTAAACCAAAAAACTGGGAATGAGGGAAGTGATTAGACAAACTATTATCATTGCAACCTCCTTTATTTTCTTTAATATACTTTCTTGATCTGTTCTGTGTTCAGAGCCACCTTCCAGTTCATCAGCCACCATGAGTCCAGCTCCTGCTTGTTGGGTGTTTAAAAAAGTCAGTTAAGCCATAAAAACCTGAGCCAAGCTCCCAACGAGCATCTGGCTGTGCTTGTTTGGATGCGTCTGTGAGTAATGCCAAGCTACAGGAAAGCCAAGCCAGTATTCAGACATCAGTTTTTGGAAATGGGATTTGTTGTGTTATTTATCTTCTGTATTAATGGAGAGGGCCTGGCTTTTGTTTTTTAACCTTGTTGTTTCAATGCCAGAACTGTAGAAATATAACCCAAGTTAAAACAATAGCTCTTAAAAGATGTGATATTTTCTTTCATACCCTGTTTAGTAAGCAGCCTTGGCAGTGTCATTTCATACAAAGAACTGCAAAGTCACAAGGTCCAGAAATACGATAATTCCAGGAATGACAAAAAAAATGACCTGCTTTGTCTTTTTATTGACTATAACTGTGGTGAAAAAGACCATTCTGCATCCTCAGCCATAACTAGTTAATTACTTCCTGTTGTTTTTTGTAGATGTTTCTAACCAACATTAAGTAAAATGTACATTGTGAGCAAACCATCCATACAGTATATGCCATAATTACTGTTTAGCAATTTCACACTAGCAAAAATTTATTAAAACTTCACGACTCATTAATAGTAAGTGATCATAATCGCTTAATAGAAAAGGAAACTCAGCTAATGATAGAAGTGCTGATTAATGTTTTTGACCTTAAGACAGGAAGTCAAGTGAAATTAATGTCATTGGGTGTTGAAAGTTAAGTTATTGTCAAGTGTAGATAGCCTCTAATCAAAAGAGAAATCCCGCAACTTCGCAAATTTTGTCTTCTTCATGAGAAAACTATTGCTTTTCTATACTCAGTGGCATTTTTTAAAATCTCACTGCCACATTTCAAGTAGCAAGATTAACCCATTTATTACAAAAGTCAGTTAAAAAAAGGAAGTTGCACACACACACACGTGTATATATATGTAAAGCCAATTCAGGATGCGATCTTACAGAAATACTTAACACACTGGCCATACTTAACCAAGCAGCATTAATGTAGCTATTTATCTCTTTTGTTCAACAGCATTCCTTTTATGAGCTCTAGTTAAATATTTTTGAAGAGAATAACAGCCCAGCTGACCAGTCAGTTGCCTCATCACACATCAGATGCTTGGGCACCACTGGAGCTGACAGGATGACTGTCCTTTCAGCCAGCTGTGTGCCTGGAAAGCATCAGCCTCAGCTTTGCATCTGTCTGCTTCTGATGCCCACTGGGGCTGTTGCAAGTGGTGGCATTTGGGATGCAGCAGGCACTGAACAGCACCAGGAGGTCTTGTGGCCAACCTCAGGCCAGATTAATGTGGTAGTGGAATATCTGTGCAAGGGTCCCAATCCATGAGGTAACTCAGGTACTGGGTTGTAAATGGAAATTACTTCTACTTCAGCTGTAAATATTTTTTATGTGTGCTCTTTTTTCATTTTTTTAAATGAGACATTACTTGAAAACAGGATTCCCCAGGACATACTTTTTCTTAATTATGCCACAGCCCTGCATGCAGCATTTCAAGATGAAGGGTATGGAGCCTCTCACACATTGGCCTAATCTGTCCCACTGAAAAGGCTGAATGGAGACGCCTCAGCCTTTCACCTGAGAAGGCAAACTTCTTTCCAGATGCTAACTCAGGTTGTGAGCACTCTAAAACTCAGACTGAATAACCTTCTCTAGATTCAACAGCTCCCATGATGGGCAGAGAGGGAGAGACAGTTTCTTCCAAGTATGAACAGAAAACTGTCTACGTGTTAGTGAGCTTTATGTTCATTTGACATCAGTCAAAGTCACAGAGGGAAGGACAATCCCTTTCTAATAATGTCACTCAATATTTAGCCTACCTGCATTTGTATTAATAATAAAGCCCTCAGGCAGTGAATTATGTGCAGCCATTGATCTGCTCAAAACAGCACTGAAATATTGACAAATACTGTTTTGGAGACAAATAAAAGCTAAACTGTATTTATATCCACAGATTCTGACCTCTGACAAACAAGCAAATGGAACTGCACAGCCAGGTTAATGCTACCTTTGAGCCTCTCCAAACCAGAATGAAGCCAGCAATGGACTGGTAAATGCAGATTTATTTTTATATTTTTGTTTTTATAATTTATATCTGTGTGTGTACTTTGTGGGAGACTTTCCAACTGCTTCTCTTGAAGATTTTTGTGTTAACATCTCTTTTGAAATCAAGAGGGATGTAGCACACTTGCAAACCTGGAGATAAATACCATCTGTTTAGTTAACTTCACTGAGAATACTGGTGGAATGTTGTTCTTTTTTAAAAACATATATACAAGAGCAATTCAGAGATTTGAACTGCAAGTCCTTCCAAAGCAAGTGACAACAAGACTTTATTTTATAATGCTACAAAACGTAAATGTATTTTTTATTAAAGACTCTGTAAACTACACTTTCTACCTCAGAGCAAAAGATTTTCTATCATCCTCTTTGGGGAAAAAAACCAATCCAAAAAGCTTTCTGCACAATTACTATGGAGCAACATTTCCCAGTCCCTATTTTGGCTTTTTCCTTGCTGTTGCTCTGCAGTTTTCTGTAATTAATACAGATAATAAATTTTGGCGACGCAGAATTAGGGGGTGTAATTAGTATTCAGAGCCAAAAAAGACATGCATCTCACCAAAACAACTGAGTTTATTGTTACCAAAAAAATGTTTCAGGAAATCATACTCCTGTCTCTGAACACAAACCAGAACTCAGCATGAAAGAGACAATAACAGAGACAGGTTTTTTGCCAACATGCAGGAGCAGTGCAAGCGTCAGGGCACGCTGATTGCTTGGGCAGAGGATTTTGGAGAGCTCTAGGAGCATGCCTGGGAAATGGTTAGGATCACCTTTCAAAATCCCTTTCCTGTGCAGCTTAGAAGTCTTCTGATTTAGTAGCACACTGGAAATTCATCTCCAAGAAAACTCCAAGTGGGAAGGTGTCAGATTTGCCCCCTCTAACCTGTCCACCTTTGTCCATGCCTGATTTGAAGATGCCAAGCCATTCATGTGCTTACCAGGGTGTCATTTAAAATGTCTCTGCACAACACAACCCATTTAACTGAAATTATTCCATAAAAGCCATGTAGATAACCCCACTTATCCAGGCATCACTAGACCTTACCAATAGTCCTAAAGAAGTCAGACAATGTGTGATGAGCACTGTTTTACACATGGCAGCCAGGACAGTGGAGAGAGAACTCAGAATGAGGATTCTGGTGCCCTCCATCATGACAGGAGATGGATGCTATGAGGTGTCATTCTTTATTAACAGCATAACCTCTACATGTGGAAGAAGGGCAGTGTAATACAATGGCTCATGTTTGTGCACCTTCTAGGCAGTCTCTTGGCACTAACTTGCCCAGCCTTTGTCCAGGAAAAGTAGCCCTAACTGCCATGATCTGTCAGCCCACAGGGAAATTGCCAGACAGCCTACGTGTGAACAATTAAAAGCAAAAACCCCGCCAACCCTACATCAACAAAACACAACCTAAAAATCATACCCACAGATGAGGCACACTGAAGAATCCATCTGGTCATGCACAGTTGGCTGCTTAGTGATGTCAAACACAGCTTGGTTTCATCTGTCCCAGGAGAGGCTGCTCAGCAAGTCTGTCATAGAGCTGTACCATGAGTGGAGGCTTCTCTGCTGTTCCTCCATCCTCATCCTCCTCTTTCACAGCACTGGAGCTGTGGCAGCGCAGAGAATGAGAGAAAAGTAGAAGGAAAGTCCAGTGCTAACTCATACTGGCAAACATTTTGATGGCTTTTGAGCACCACGCTCTCCAAACACGTCTTTGAAACGGTTAAACATTTGGAAGATGGCACTGCAGGAGCTGAAGAACCTGGAGCACTTTATGCACAGGACTTAATAGCAGCAGAATGACTCCTAAATCCAAGCAACCTCAGTAGCTGGTCCAGGAAGCCAAGCTGAGTGTTGGATACTGCCAAACAGAATGTGCTGTCTTCCCCTCCCACCTCCTGAAACACAGATCATCTGGGTAGCAAACAATGCCAGGACAGCTAAACATCTCCTACTTGCATCACCCCTGCAACTCTAGACCCTCCTGGAGCTGCCAAAGCGTGATGATGATTCAGTTGGAAAAGTGTTTTCAGCCCTTGTAGAGCAGACCTTTAACCTTGGATTTTGTGCATCTCTACCACTCCCATCTCTCCTTCTCGCACCCTGCCCCCAAACATTGCTTCTCTCTGACTAACAGCAATTTAAATTGTCTGGCCTTAAAATGGTGGGAGGCTCTGGCCCTTTGCTGAGCAGCAGCTTTTTCACGGGTGAGTGTGATTGCTCTTTGCTCATAATATATTCATTTGTTAAATCTCAGTTTGAACATAAGTAAATGCTGAAATAATTTGCCTGGTTTTTAGTCACTAACATGAGGAAAGGCATCCTGAAAGCTTGTTTATCCATCTTCCCTTTCCTCTCCCAGCACACTCTGCATTTCCTAAAATATCCTCCCACTAGCGCTTTTGTCTTCAAAGCCTTTGCAGCTCTTCTGCTGCCATTGTGTGAAAATAGGAGCGAGCCCTTTCTTTCTGGCCTGGCAGGATGAAGGGGTGGGATGGGTGTGGAGGCGTCTGTGCGTGCCAGAGAGTGAACAAGCATGAATAGGGCCAGCTGGCCCCTCTCGTGCCCGTCCTGCCATCATTTCCATCTGATACTGCCTGCTCATTGTAATTTTGCAGGCCACATTCACTAACACAAAGAGACTAGGGAGCAAGCAAATGAACAGATATTTAAAGGGAAAAAGCTTTATTTCTTATTTTCTTAGATCATGGTAGACTGCAAAACAACAGGGAAAAATGAGATCAACTTTGTTGTCTTTTTTTTTTTTTTTTTTGCCAGTCAAGCTTCCTTTTTTTTTTTTTTAATAATAATTCAAAACAGAAGAAAAACAACCAGGAAATTGTTCTCACAAAAACATGCTTTTTAATAAAAAAGAGAATAATGTTTATTGAGAGGGATTTTTTTTTTCTGGATATGTACAATACTAATGCAGGAGGATTATGCTAACAGAAAACGCCAAACATCATGGATTGACTTCCAAAGTGTGGACAGTCCAAAGAGCAACGTCCTCAGAGCAAGTAAGTCAACAGGAACAAGTGAACAGTGGTTTTGGGGGTTTTTTTACAACAAATTACCAGCCATTATGACTGAAGACCTGACACGGAATAACCTCCAGTGAGATGTACAGAAATCCCTAAGACAACACAAAATTTGCACAAGAAGGTAACTGTTTGTGTAAGAATTTCCTCCAGAAAATGGAAGCAGGTTCCAGACAGTTTTGGAAAAAGACAAGAGAGAAAAAATAGGTGAAAAGAAGTGTAGGAAAATACTAATATTGGATATCCTCAGATCACAGTGAATGCCAGTCCTCCTGGGTCCAAATGCTATCTGTTACCTTTATCTTCACCACTTCTTCTTACCCTCAGTTAATTGCTCTATCATCATGATGTAAGAAAAATTATTTTCATGTGAGCCTTCTCCTGCTATCGCCTTTTTGCTGCAGCTCCTGTCAACTTGCAGTTTACACAAAAAGTGCAAAATTCAACACAGCCTCAGGTGAAAGACACATGCACCTTCCCAGCCAGAGCAATAGTAATCACAGCTAATCATTTCAATACTAGGTAATGCTGCACAAAACCTCACACAAACCCTGTCAGGGCAAACTCAGTAGCAGTAATTCTTGGGGAGGGGAGAACATGGAGATCAATAACTGCCACCAGTTAAGTTTCCCACATGTTGGAGTGCTTTGAAGCAATTCCTCCCACTGACTGCACTCAGGATTTATTTTTTGTCCTTATCCAGAAACAATGTAGGCTACTGGAAAGAGGTAAAAGGTTGATTTTATGCAGCACTTCCCAGAAAAGCAGCAATATAAAAATCAAGACGGTATTTTTCTTCCAATTTTTTACCTCTACTTAATTTTCTTTTTAAGAAATGTGTGACTCAGCTCAGTCTGGGTTGTGCACTCCCGACTGCCAAGCACAATCCCCTGTGAGGCTTTGTTCCACCTCTAATAACCCTTACAAACATTCCTTCTGTCCTAACTTTCACTTAAAGGTTAAAGCCTTTATCTCACCCCAAAGCAGGCAGAGGATGTCACTACTAATAACCAGGTCTGGGGATGTGAGAGGCAGAGCCTGTGTTCCCAGTGTTCAGGTTAGCATGCTCCCAAAAGAATTGCTTCACTTCTCAGAAGGGGGAACAGTTTCCATGGGCTAATCCATAAAGTCAAAGAAAAAATCCATGATTTCTCTGTTTTATCCTCAGTGGGACACACATTCCTCTCTCAGCAGTGTGCTTTCTGCAGTATCTCCTGCAAAATAAATGGTGGTTCCCTAAACAGTAATTTTTGCATCTTCAGGCTTTCTCCTGTTTCTCCAGCTTCCTTCTGTCATACATATCCTATTCCATAAACATTACCAGGAGAGGACTATATAGTTTTAATCTTATTTTGAAAATTACTCCAGAGTTTCAGTAGATGTGCTGGCTTCTGCGCTTTGAGGAGTTTACATCTCCCTGTGGTTCACTACATCTGTGGGGTTTAGCTTTTGTAGCATTTAAACTTTGACCTTAGGACAAGTGCAGTGGCCAAAAATCAACTCCTTACTCAGCTGAAGAGCTGCAGCTAGCAAGCCTGCCATGACTTATTTGTCAGCATGTAGCTCTGACAGGTTTGTTAGTGTGGGATAAGCTTCACCCCAGCTGGACAGGCCTGAGTGACGGAGCAGACACAAAGGCTTTGGAGGACAGAAAAAGAAGTCAAATATTTTGGTATTTTTGAAAGAGGCATTTGAGGAAAATTGACCTTATTTCTTCTGAATTCTAGGAAGTTCTCCTTTTGACAGATTAAAAACCAGTGCAAAAGAATTATAAAGCTGGAATCCCTACCAGCAGGTGAAACAGGGCTAAGATTTGGGTGTTTTAATTAGCTCTAATTCTATGCATGGCAACAGCTATTGGCACTGAATAGGATAAAACAACAGAAACTGGTTTAAACTCTGGTTAAATGTGCTCAGAGAACTCTTGTGAATACTCCAGACAGTAGTAGTTTAGTACCAATTCAGAATATCACAATCTATCTTGGTAAGAAATGCTACTGAGAAATTTGTTGACTCTGTGCTCCTTTAAAATTCAGGTAACTTTTAGGCCACATATTGAACTTGTTGCTCGTGCTTTTATGAATGATAAAAACCAGATGGAACATCTTGTAGGAGTTGCAGGAATTGGCTTCTGACTATTGAGGTGCCCACATCTAATATGCATCTATTAAGTATAAACATTGCCTGGAGGCAAACATCAGAAGAGAACATGAAGCAAGAGTGTATAAAAGTCAAG
Organism: Pyrgilauda ruficollis; assembly: GCF_017590135.1. NCBI lineage: Eukaryota > Metazoa > Chordata > Aves > Passeriformes > Passeridae > Pyrgilauda > Pyrgilauda ruficollis. The sequence continues at coordinate 6,941,871 of NW_024513654.1, read as the reverse complement.
ACAATATTGAGTTAAAAATGGGAATTCAACATCCCCCCTGATTTTACCTTAAGAACAGAGCCATCAAAATTTTCCACAGAGAATTCTTACTCTTGTAAGAATTTACTACTTAGTGAGACTTCATCTATTTGACTGAAATTCCAACTGGAAAATACATTAGAAGTATTTAAATATTTCTAATAGCTTGCAAAGAGTTTGAAAGTTTTCAATCCTATTCAGCACCAAACTAAATTTTATATTCCATCTGGGGAATAACAACATAATGTTTTAGATTATTCAAGTCAAACCAGTGCTAAAGAGATAAAATGGGAACTTTCAATTTCCTCCCCGTTAAAGAAGATGTTCTTAGTTCAGTGGAGACATATTCCTGATCACATCTTTTTCTTCTCAAAAGCGAAGGCTGTAATTAAAAAATAAAACCAGAAAATCAGCACTGAAGCAAATTTATAAAGTTGAATTCTGTGGAGTTGGACAAAATGACCTTCCAAAGTTAAAGAGAAGCTGAAACAGCCAATAATTGAAATGTCACAGGAGGAACTGGCTGCTGAGAAAAAGCAAATATTTAAAGATGAGAAATATTTAACAAGTCACTGGATTAATTTCTCTGCCAAGTTCATCAGAACCAAATATATTTCTATTTGATGTCAGGGACATCAGGTACAATCTGACTAACCTTATGGGCATAAACAACCCCGGAGGCCTCCTTAGCCCAGAACACTTTTAATGCAGAACATGCAGAATGCAGAACAGTTTAATGCAGAAAGAAATACTGTCATATATTGAACATATATTTTTCAGTGAGGTAGATGCACCTTGGTGTAGAAGACAAAGAATTGCATTTTATGAAAGAAAGTTATAATTGTATGAATAACTGCTTGTGCTTCCATCTTTTACTGCTTGCTCTGAAGGAGCTGCTGCTGCAGCAGAATCCAGCTCTTTTATTAGAAGCTAAGTATGAGATACTCCTGTCACTTGACATACATAAGATTTATGTCCCTTCAGGGAGCCGTTCTGAGTTTTGCTCTTCTACTTCACTGGTTTCTCACCATCTTTACTCCATGGAAAGATCATAGTGATTAGCCAACAATAGCAAATTTTAATTAAATTGAGATTTCAAGGTGATTCCTGCTTTGTTTTCTTGATCTCCAGCCTCATGGCACAGGCTTTGCAAAAGCAGATACTTTCATTTTTTTTCCTACTGATTTGAACTGCAGCAAATTGTGACCACTTATGTTCAAAAGGCTGGGTCTCTAGAGGGATGTAATTTCACTGGGGAAAAAAAAAAAAAGAAAAAAAACCTGGGAGCCTGGGAACAGGTCGACATAATTTCACTGGGTAAAAAAAAATAAAAAAGAAAAAACCTGGGAGCCTGGGAACAGGTCTCCAGACAAGAGTCTGGAGTCTAGGCATGCTTTGAAATGATTAAGAAGTCCAGTTCCTCCTAATTCTTCCTGCTGACACGGTGGGAATGAAGCTGCTCAATGGGAAGTGGCTAGTGCCCTGGTGGAGACAGACAGACAGATGGACAGCTCCTGCTCAGGGCTCAGCACCTCAGCCCCATCCTCCTGAAGGAGCTGGAGCTTAGGGAGCCCAGTCAGTGAAGCAAGGGCTGCAGCTCTCACCACTGACCAAGTCCCTGCATGGTCACTCCCTGGGGCTGCTGCCTGCTGGAGCTGCCACCATCCACACTGGGACAAGGGAAACCCTCAGCTGGAGCTGCCACCACCCACACTGGGACAAGGGAAACCCTCAGCTGGAGCTGCCACCACCCACACTGGGACAAGGGAAACCCTCAGCTGGAGGTGCCACCACCCACACTGGGACAAGGGAAACCCTCAGCTGGAAGTGCCACGACCCACACTGGGACAAGGGAAACCCTCAGCTGCTGCTATTCCTGCAAATATCTGCAAGGTTCACCTTCAGTGCCTCTTCCACTGGAACAGCTTGTGGAATGAAGAGTTACGCTGACTACTGCAAAACCACAGACATACTTTTCAGTTCAGTCTCCATTTTACCTTTGTGTGCACTGCTTTTAAAAAGAAGCATAAACAAGCTATTAATAATACAGACAGTGTCTGTTCCAATACAAGATGATTTGGATGTGTTTATGGTAGCCCATGATTTAATTTACACACAACTGAACCGGTGAGATTTACAACTGGAACAGTAGATCATCTCTATGTACATCTTTATTTGGACGGTCCCTATATTATTGTTGTATGGATAAAATTCATCTTTTAAAGGGCTATATAAAGCCCAGGCGAAGCTTGTTCATTAAGCACTTAACACGTAATATTTTAGTGACTAAAAGGGGGAAAAAATTAAACTATTTTCATAATTCAATACTGTAGCATGTGACGGCAGTGACAAGGTCACCATGCTAAAGTGACATCATCCACACCTCAAGCAACTTCGAAAAACCCTCCAATATTTGCACGGTGATGCCTGTAAAGTGTCAGACTTCTAATGGTATGTTCTTCCTTACTGCCTGTTTAATAAGCAATTTAATTTTTTTAATTAGGACTTTGATATACTTTTAATTTACAGGATAAAAAGCTTAAGTGTCCTGATGAGCTTTTTTGGCTACCTGTAAAAACCACCACTTTTTCCTCTACTACATAAATTTTCCTCTACTAAATAAATTTTATTTCCAATGGTAAGTCTCATTGACTCAGATAACCAGCAGTTTCTTTTGTAATTAGAAGCTTATTAGGTTGTTATTTACAGTGTAAGTGATCAATAGTTTTTACTCTGGATCAGACAGTGTCAAAGATCTAATAATTGGTATTAAATGTAAGAGAGATACTGCAACCAAAGCAAACATTCAAAAATCTTCAAAAAGTATACACTATACTGGGAGATTATTAAAATTCCCAATACTGGCTAAAATGTTTAATGTGCTGAATACAAATGATATTTTAAAGAAAGATTTGTGGATCAAAGATGGATTTAATAATCATAATGTTTAGGAATTTGTTTTGAAAATATTTTTAATTGGATAATGTCAGACTTCTGAATTACAATGCTGTGTTCATTAGCATTTCAATAGGTTATACTATCAACTCCTTTTGACATAAAAGAATTTGATTCATTTTAAAAATCATGAATCTCATGATCTTTTTTCTGCTGCCACTAGTTTTCAGTAATTTGATTATCTTCTACAAGAAGAGCAACAGGAACCACATGGGCTTTGCTGGTAATGATGGTCTATATATCTCTTCTCCGAAAGCAGCTCTGCTGCCTTTGAAAGTAATTTGCAGTTTCTTATCAGCACAGAATTAAAAAGTAATATTGTCTAATTTGTTATGTTCAGTGGCACAGAGTATTGTAGAATTCTACCACATGCAAATCACTTTGAAACCTGTATTATGTGACCATAATCAAGAGTACGTAAGTGAACTTCAAAATTTATGAAAGTGTTTATTATTAGCCAAGAAAAAATCTCAAAAGACGAACTTGTCAATAGGTTTAATAGTCTCTTAGCAAGATGTGTATTTTGCACACTCAAACCTCAGTGCAGTTTATAAAATAGTAATTTGTACTTTATAGTTGTATTGCAAAGAACTGGTCTGGACATTTCAGAGCAGGACAGGGCATAATTGTGTAAGTCTCAGAGTAAATCTGTACCTTCAACATGATGAACTCCTTGCTTGCAGAAGTTATCTTCTACTTCCAAGAGGAACCAAAACTGATTACTGTTGATCACTTAGACATAACTGCTTGTAACAGTCAACAAGCCATCACAGTAAGGTATAAAGACAGCCCTTAGGAGAAATGCTGCCTATCTGATGACATTTAAAGCTTTAAAGAATTCCTTCTAGATACTGCAGGAAATCATCATGAGCCAGCACAGGCTGCCAATGCCACCGGGTGGAACCAAGCCATTAAATCATGAGTACTGGTAACATTGCCATCCAAACCATTAAATTAATTTATGGAGCTGGTCTTGCAAACAGTTCATCATGTCAGCAATGCCAAGGTCTGTGGTAGGACCTACCAGGGTGAGAAAAGCCTGTCACATGGGTACATGTGCATGATGCTGGATCAACCATCTTTTTGTGTTGATTTTAGCAGTTCTAAGAAATAAAACACGGTTTAAATGATATCCTACTACCTCTTGTCCCTCTACAATGTTTTGATACGAGAAGTAAGGCATGAAGTTCCTGTAGCTGTTTGATCTGACATTATCAGGTATGTATAAACAGATGATGTTGTTTTAGCAGAGCAAATAAATTGTATGTCATTTTTTTATTAAACAAAGAGTATAATAACTGGACTATATTATCACAATGGAAGCATAGAAGACCATAGACTGTACAGCTGAAACCCTGTAGCAATATTTGTTCCTCATATTTAAAGAAATGTATCTTTATCAAGCTTTCACAATGGCTGCATCTTGCTAATGTAAAGAATCTTCACTCTTGTTAAGGCTAGATGATTATAATTAAAAGATAAATGTACTGTTAGAAGGTTCTACGCCACACTCTATGAGAATTTAACTGAAAGACATACATTATACCTGTATGTGAATTATAATGGCTTCTCAGCAGGGAACGCAGAATCACTTACAGTACGTAAACATTTAAAGAGGAAAATGCTAACACACTGAAAGAGTTTAACATCAGTAGCGATTTATCAAATGAAGAAGTTTCATAAAGTCCACTCTCTGGGAGAACATTCACCATTAGACAAAAGCCTGGCATCCTTGATAGTCTGAAGTTCCATCAATTTGAAAACCAAAACCATTCAATGAGATAAACAAGATTTTAAGAAAACCATCATCTTCTTTCTCAGGTAAAAGCCAGAATTAAAATCATAATTATTAAAATAATCCAACCAGGTCGCTTTACAGGCAAACTTACACACTGTCTCTTTAAAACACAGCATGCCCAAAAGCCTTTTGGGTTTGGAATGTAGCACTGCACCAAGTATTTCACAAAGCCTCTAAATATCACAAGAAGCTTTTTTTAGAGAGAAAAAAAAAGTAAAATTCCAGCTGACTGAGACTGTTCTAGCAGGAGTGCCTCAGCTTAGCTCCCAGACCTGGAATTCCAGATAAACAACAGAGGACAGCAAACAGACTTTTTTTTTTTTTTTCCTTTTTTTTGATTTTTTTTTTTTTTTTTTTTAACATGTCCTTTTGTAATGCAGCTACAAGATGACTGATGAGCTTAGGGACAAAGAGAGTGAGAGTGCAAGTGCCATCAGGGTGAGCTGTGTGCTTAGATAGGAGCTGGTAGGAAGAGCCAGGGAATTCTCCGCGGATATGTGACTGGTGGAGACTCCCGCTGTGTTGTCCTTCCCCAGGGCATTCTGCAAGACACAACACCTTCCTTGGTCACCAGCACAACATTTCCATTGCAAAGCATTGAAGTTTTACTTCATGAAATTCATCTTTTGTTTGCCCATGTCCCGCCCTCCGCTGCTACCTACATATCAATCTCATAAATTGAATGATAAAAAGGGCATTAAAACAGAGGTCACAATGACAGTATTTTGAAATTAGTTAACACCAGTACTGCACACTTCAAAAAAGAGAAGAGTATTTAAAAATTATTACTTTAGCAATGCTTCCATGTGTAAAGTATGGGGGGCTTTTTAGGGATTTGTGTTTGTCATGCCAGTTTATTTTATAACAGCAAAAGCAAGACCCCTAGAGAAACTGCACCTTCTAGACAGTCAACAGAACAAATCTGTATGACAAGTTATTTCTGGATAACAATAAATAAAATTTAATCCATGAGTGCAGATTATTAAGTATCCTTGCTAGGTGCAGTGGTGTTTACTGTGGGATCTGCCTGAACATGTACCATACAGGTACTGAAACATCAGATCAGCAGAGAACACTTTGAGCCCAGCTCTGAACTTCTAAGTGAGGTCATTCTTTAATGCATTACAATATCCAAACATAAAAAAAAACTGTCAAGACAAGTGTGAGATAGCCCATGATAATCTTGACAGACTTGGAATGTCTTCTCTTATGGGGAGGTGCCTGTGCTGTGAAATATCCAAGATCCACACTTACCTCATTAAGACAGAGCTCTGTATCTACAGATTCATTGGATTTTCGCTTCTTCTGTGCCTATGAAAAAAATACAGATTTTATTCCCTGTACAATTTATACTTCCAGCAGCACAAAGCAGTTAGATAAATTTGCATCAATTGTCATAATCCTATAATTTTGACAGCAATTTGCACATTATTAGCAAATAAACTCCAAATGTAACTGCATGTTTTCCAATAACACTCACATTCTCATTTGAATTTACAGCAAAATTTCCAACAGTCAACTAAGGGTACTTAGTAATTACAATGATGAGTGCCATCAGCTGCAGAGAACATGTTATCTCTTCTATGGCCCCTTAAAAATGCTGCTGGACGTTCATGAGAAGAAATGAAATATAACAGTTAACAATTACCATAATACCACTGCATATTAACAAATAATCTGTGATATACCTCCGTTTTAGGAAAATACACAACACAGGAGTATTTTATCCTTAATGATTCTTGCAATTTCCCCAAATATTATGATAAAAATATAAATATTCTTTTAATATATGTCATGGTTGCCAGAGAATCTCTTCCACAAAGCTGCAAAAGGAATACTGACTCAAGCAAGAAGCATTTCAGGTGACATCATCCAGAATGGAAGCAGCAGCCTGCACTCTGTCCAGCAGCAGGAGGTGTTTAATATTTCCACTCCTCAAGAGAATAAGTCTGGGTGTTTTCTGCTTTTCTACAAGGGCAGTACTAATCCCCACAGTGTGGAAGGGCTCTCAATAAACAGTGCTGTGGCTGACTTGAGCATTCAGTGATTCTCAGTATCAGTTCTTTGTTTATCTAACTGAGCTGAAGTAAATCAGTTCTTGTAAGAGAACTCTTGGGTTTACAAAACTACTGACTGCACTGGGCACATCTGGTGCTTCCACCTGGAAGTTTTGTTGGACCTGCAACTTATTTCCTCCAAAAAACCGAAGATCTGAATCTCAGAGTGCTGCTTTCATTTTACACTGCAGAATCTCACTGGTTTAGGCAGTGATGGCCTGGACTAAAGCAGATGTGAGAAAGTGCTGAGCAGTCTGATTTTATGCCCCCAAAAATTCAGTTCCACATACTGCTATATTATTTCATATCTGAGAGCCACAGGTTCTGCCAACGGATACAAAATAGTCTTTGACCTAATTACTGATTTTAGAATTCAAATGAAGGAACTGAACTTCTTATTAGGAAACACATTCTCTGCTTTTGATAATACATGAACACATTACAGACAACTGAAAAAGTGAAACAGCTGGGATTTAAGACAAAGACAGCTCAGCTATAGTAATAATACATACTGAATATATGTTGATAGTTTTTGTATATATGACAAAATAATAGCTCAATTTATTAATAAACACCCTCTGTAAAATTTCCTTCTTACATACCCTCTCTACTAATTAGCACCATTAAAGTGGTTATAGTAAGCATAAATTTACCTGTCTAAATGGAAAAAGAAATGCCTAGAAGTAAATTTACAACAAAAAGAAGCATCACAGTGAAGACTTCATGCCATTTTGTAGTGGATAGGAAACTTTTTTAAAGGCAGCTTGGTATCTGTCAACTGCCAAATGGCTGGCTCCAAGGAGACAGGTAAAGAAGGACAAACTAGATTTAAATCCTGATTTTCTTATGTCCATAACACCCATACTACCCTGAATTGGAATGTGAGGCTTCAGATAAAGCCTCTGGATCAGAGGTTCAGATCCTGAAGGTGTAGGCAGTAAGGATCATACAAGCCTCTTATTTCTCAGTTTGTCACTTATTGCTAACTTATTCCCACATTGTTTATTTGAAACACTGCTTTGCTGCTTACACCTGCTGTGGATTGACAGCACTGTGCTAACTACAGGTACACACCTGGTAGTTGGTCTCAACACCAAAGTCAGAATTTATATGCCTTTTGTACTGTGCCTATCAAATGAGTAAAGAGAAAACATCATTATTTTGCCTATATGCAGTGAAGTCTTCCTTTACTTCATTCAGCCTGAAAACAATAGAGTGCAGCAGCTAAAACATATCTACCTTTGAGAACACTATTTTAAGGGTAAAATCAACAGCTAGAAGAAAAAAAAAATCACCATATAAAAAAACCCTTTTCAATCATTTTGATAAACATTGTCTGGTTTTCATTTGGAAGGAGATACTTCTCTGCATCCACATACCTATTGTAGACATTGTAACATCAACACTTATTCACGTGCATCCTCTATTAAAACGTCCTCCTCTCTTAGCAATGAAAAGCAATTTTAATAATCAGGCAGGCTTTTCCCTTATCAAAACAGAAAGGACAGTATCTTCTATTTAAAAATACAACAAAAATGCAACCTTTTATTGGGAGGAAGGCAAACAGAAAAGAAAAAACTGTCATTCTGAGGATGAGATGAGACATTATATGCCAAGTTTCAAATTGGAAGAGTACATTTTTAGTGTTGAGTTATAAACCTGTGAGAATAGGTTATAATGGAAATGCTGGCATAGGCTGCACTACTGGAATACAACAGTGCACCACTAAATCACACAAATAATGGGATAAAACCTACATGTTGAAGAGAGTGCTTTAGTGAATGTCCTTTACTTAAAACCAAAGGGGGAAATTCTTCCTGTCTTGAGCAAAAATATCTTTACACCTAGCAGAATTCTTTCTTTGTGCTACAGTGAGTGAACACTTTATCAGAGATTAAAAAAAAATAATCAGAATTTAGAGGTTACGTGGATAGCCCTGGTGGAAATAGACCCAGACTGGGAGACGTGCATTTGAAATAAAAAGGATACCTCTGCTGTCAGATATTTACTTTCTAACCTCTTCTATTATCCTAAAAATTTAAACAGGAGAAATGAGTGTCCATCACATACAGCTGCAGACAATTCTGGAATAACTGCACCATCAGTTAATTTGGGAATTGAGAGTTGTTCATTATGCAAGATGCCAAAGATTCACTGCCAATCCCATCTCAGGTATCCAGCTTGCCTACCAAGCAGGCAAGAAGGTGTTTTCGAATGTTCTGGAAGTACCTAACTCCACAGGAGTAAGAGAGCACACACAAATGGCTAGGTTGTCTGTATTCAAAATTGTATTATTTTAGAATTTTAATATAAAGCTGTTTATCTGCTGATAAACAGCTTTAGATTAAAATAAATCTATGGGGACTCCATCATTAAATAAAAAACAAGCAGGGTTGGGCTGATAAAAATAATGATTTCAAGAAAACAGTGATGGAAAATCAGCTTAAAGTAAGTGGCTAACAAAGATGTATGAGTTCTTTTCTACTGAGGAAAAACAGCATTTGCTAATGACTTACTTAATGACACACTGAGCTGTGACATATCTCAGACTGTAAAACAAAGTTACATAAATGGGCTGACACTCCAGCTTTGGAGGGAATTGTAATTCATTAATGTGAGCTACTCTGGCAAAGCTGCGTCCATACAGCCAACAGGCTTGACCTCACTTAAGCTTTTACATTTTCTAAAAATGAATACCTCCTTTCCCAGAGAACCTCCTCACTGTAGCAGCACATCTCAAGCAATAGATGGTGTTTAGAGATAATTGTATTTAAGCACCTCCTGATGAGCTTCAGTACCGTGTCTGCTAGTCACATACAAGCCTTGTTTTGGTCTCAAAACCCTTAGCCCTCAATATGAGAACAAAAATATTGGACTTGGTTGGGGCTGGTAGAGTAACCAACAGCATGTCCAGAAAAAAAAAATCTCATTATGAGAAGCAAAATTTTACTTCTTTCTTTCCTAGAGAGTTAAATCAGGATCAGCAGATGACTTAGTGGTTTTCTGAAAAGAGAAATAAATATGGAAATAAATATTGCTTATAGAGACGTTTCTCCTTCAGAAGACTGTGTGGACCTCCATGTTTCCTTCTGATCCTAGATGAGTTTAATTACATGTCCCTAATTAGTCTTCTCTTGCCCTGCACCTAATAATTATCACAAGATCTTCCTAAAGCAACTCCCTGCTTTCCATCCCCCAAATCCCTCTGGATCCATCCTCTGCAGACACTACAGCCCTGAATTTTTCTGAATGCCCAGAAATGCAATCTTGCAATTATGCATCCATCTTTTGCAAATTCCAGCACTGCATGGTTAATAAAAGCATTAAACACAGCAGCAGTGTCTCACCAGGAGTCAGCACACACACTCAGGGCTTGTCACCCAGCAGTATTTCTATATGTTCACTACAGCATCAATTTCTGTTACTCAAAGCAAGGAAAAGTTCTGACTGGGGATGTCTCCAAATGGAGGTGAGCTTTCATGGGAGGGAGGGAAGGGAAGGAGAAGGATGTAAAGGGAGCTGCATGCATTGCTCTGAATGCAAACAGGCACAGAGCACCCAAATTCAGAACCCAGCCCCTTTCTTTAGCTACCCACTTTGGGCTTTATGAGCTTTATGGAACATATTGCTTGGACAGGGAGAGGCAACAGAAGCATCATTAGGACAGGTATCTGCTAGGCAGGCTGTTTATACAGCTGATTTTAATGAGTGAGCCCTTGTCCTCTCCTGAGATCCTGGTTTGTTATGCCCATATTAACAAGCCTTTCTGAAGAAGAGGGACAAATCTCCCAAAATGCATCCTTCAAATGACCACACTTCTAAAGTACCTATAACAAGTGAGGATGTTTGTTCTTTTTGTTCTTCTCCTGTGTTGATTAGAGAGATTTACTATGCAACTAACCTGCTTTCCCCAACAGCAGGACACAAACAGTAAGCAGAGAAATATACAGACTGTAAAAATGCAATCAGTTTAACTCTTCTGTGCTCACTAAGTGGATGGTGAATCTATCACTAGAGACAACAGTATTTTCTTATTAGCACAGGAGTACTCTGCCACACTGGAGTATAATTACTTTCAACAGGGAAGATAAGAAAAGTGTGGGTCAGAGAGGCTACTGAAATAAGGATTCAATTCAGCACAGGGTAATTCTGAAACCCATACCATCCAGCCAGAGTGCAGAGCTATTTAAGCTATAAAAACGAGCAGCTCTGCACTGTCCTATAACAAAGCAATCAGATCTTTTTTCTGCTTTGTTTTGTTGGGCTTTTTTCCTCTCTGCTGAATCAACCCTCAAGATACAAGCTTGGGGCATGAAATAATCAGTTGTCATTCTGCATAAAAGCACTACAGTTCTGTCATGACACTCTGTGGAGAGAAGAAAGTATCTTCTGGAAACAAGCATCATGAAGACATTACTGGCACTATGCTCCAGAGCTACACAGATAACATCCAGAACAGAAAGAAGCAAATCACAAGATTTTCAGCTGAGACACATTAAATGAAGTAAACCAAGCATCCCCTGGTGCCCAAATATGCACTGGGGAAACACCCACTGAGGGGATTTTTACAGCATTCCCCTTATCCCTCAACATTAATAAATTCTTGCTGCATTTGAGGACTTAAACATGAAAAACAAGAAACAGAGAGCAACCTTAAAGCAGGGCAGTTTGTTTTCTGGCCAGGAAAGAGAAGATGTATAGGAATCCTCTGGAAGAGGGGCTGGAACAAAGGTAGGTCCTTGTTGTGCTAAAGCCAGCTTGGCAGTTCTGCAGTCACCAGAGAGGGAGAATCACCCAGTTCCTCTGGACAGGGCCAGGTGGGCTGGGAACAGCATCTCCTCCCCAGAGTGCAGAGGAACAACAGCTCAAACCAGCTCTGGTCTCACAGACACTGCAGACACTTGGGGCTACTGACAGATGCAGCCGGAAACACACACAGCAGCAGACAGCACTTCAGAAATCTAAGAAATGGACAGAAGAGTTGATGAAGTCTGATATGGATAGAGGGAAAACTCCCTCAACTTCTTCGATTTGCAAATTGTTAGAAAATTTGATTGAAGGGGTAAGAATTGGAAGTAATCCTCCCAAAATGGGCTGAAAATAGTGTGAAAGGAAGGCAAGATGACCTATATGATATTAATTATTGCTAGACCATTCCGAGATCCTTATGTTAATAAACATGAGACCTCATTAAGCTCCATCTCTCACTGCACTTATTTGGCTGGGATAACATGGCACAAAAATTGCCTAACAGCAGTCTTAAAGGTTTTATAAAAAACAGATCCTATCAGAAACACCAAACTGATCAAACAGCTTACAAGGACCAGACATGGAGATCTTCAAATATTTATTTCAAGCAATTAGTTTCCCAGTGAGCACAGCACAAAATATGACACCCAGCCAAGACAACTGAGCTGACTTACCTTTCATGGCAGTACAGTAACTTGCTAACAATTTTGTTTTCATGTTCAGTCATTCATTTAGCTGAGTAAAATGAATTTCTATAGTCCCAGATTCTTCCTTCCTATTTTTAGGGGATATTATGCAATTCTCCTAATATGGTCTTTTTATGGATTTGCTGCAAGCAAATATTTTTGCATTAAGAAAGGCAGAGGAGGAAACAGAATACTAAAAAGCAGAGACTGAATAAGTTTTATTAGGTTAATATCTCAACATCTTGGGCTGGCTAGGTTGTTGGGTTTTTTCTCTAGCTATAAAACTAAACATCCATGTAATCCAAAGTTGAGTTGTTCTGGATTTTATTATTAAAATTAATTTCTCAAGTGATTCACCGCAGAGATCAACCTAGTGCCATGGACAGCAGGTACAGGTAGCATCTGGCTGCTGCACACTGAACAGCACCTGAAGAAAAAGAGCAGGAACACAAAGCCATTGCAGCCCCAGTTAAAAGAGGGGAATTTTGAGGGGAAGGTAAGTAATTGAAGCACAAGAGATCTCAGGCTGGAGCGTGTGGCCCCAGATGTCTGAATACCAGAAAAAAGGTGTTCAGCTTGGCAGCAGGTGAAGTTGCTGCCTCCTGGATTAGCCGTGGTGCCCTGAAGTGTGGTGGGAGCAGCTGCAGGACCACAGCAGCTCAGCCAGAACAGCCCTGCCCTGTGCTAAGAGCCGTGCAAAGAGGCACCAAACCCACCAGGGCTTCTGCAGGGCAGCAACACCTCCAGGTGCGCCCGGGCAGAGGCTCCAGGGCAGGCAGAATTCCCTGTGCCTGCTGCTCACTATAGAGTTTCCCTCTCTGCAATCACACTCCAGGACAGGGTGCAGCCAGGGCTCTGCTGAGGGAGCCTCCAGCCAAAATCAGAGCTGCAGGAGGGCTCATGAGGCTCCAGCTGGGAGCTGTGGGAGGTGGAGGGATGGAGCAAACAAGGTCAGGCACTGCCTGTGTGCCCCGGCAGCAGGAGCAGGGATGCTGCTCTGGGCTTCTGCAGCTGGAAGGGAAGATCAGGCAAGCGTGCCTGGACACCAGGCTGAGCCTCAGCACGACAGGAAGCTTTCCTTCGTGCCATGCCAACCCTGAGCAGCCGGCATTACCGCTGCCTTCCTGAGCACTGCCCTCACTCATAAATTTTAAAAGGGAAGGCAAGGGAATGACCACGAGCATCTGCTTTTTGTTCGGTGCCTCAAAATGTTCAGGACTTTCTATTAACAATACGTGTGTGCACGCGTGCACTGTGAGTACTGGCACGGTTACACAGAGACAAAAAACGCAGAAAGCCTTAAAAGGGTGAAAACACTTCAGGTAAAAGGTGACTCTTCCTGCAATTACAGAGAGGCAAAGGCTACAATAAAGTAACAGTGAAGTAGAATCGCACAAAAAGATAAAAGAAAGTAGTTATCTGAGCATCCACCCATGCCCTCCAGTTTAGTTTGCACATTTCAAGCCAAACATATCAATTCTCACAGTTGTGTGGTGGTGTACCCAAGTCCCTCTAAATCATGGCATGATTCAGAGGGTAGTTCTTTTCTTTTAAAATAATCCACTCTTGAACAGCTGTGATTTGGATTAATTAGTGAATTTTGCATTTTTGGCACAATCTGCTCTCCAGAAGTGCCACTGAAATAAAAAATTCAAGCATTCACTCCCTTCTCTAATCCTGTAGCTGAATTTTGCAGGTGCACAGATGCATCCTTAGAACTGGCAGGGCTGCAACTGTAGTGAACTTGCTGCAGTACTTGTCTCAGTTCCTTTAGAGCACTGAAAATACCATTTAGAATAAAAATATAGAAAACCTTTTTTTAAATAGTGGAATCAAATCTAGCAAGGGGAGTATTTAAAAAGAAACCCCACTTTATGGTGTATTGTGGCTTTGATAGGCAGCTACTCCTCAAGAATGTAGCTAGAGCCACATACATAACGTGAAAATTTTCACCCAAATAATTAATGTTTTAGATCTTTTTTAATATGAAATGTAAGACAACTTCAACCTTAAGCATAGCTGCTAGCAATGTCTATGACAACCTATTTTTATTTTCATTAGAATAAAAGCCTTTAGAAGTCTGTAGAAAGGTGTTCAAATTCACTACTATCATTCCTGTTTAATAATTCTGGAGGCATTTTAATTTCTAAAAAAAAAAAAAGTGAATTAGTATCATACAATTTGGATTACTGGCATTCTATTTTCTCAGACAAGCATATTTTTCAACAAATTTAAGTCATGACTGAAAAAAAATTCCAATTGGTCTCATTCACAGATCTCCATTAGCTAAGCTAGACCTTGGTTTGTCCTGTCAGCTTCCTAAATGTTATTAAAAGGCCCCTGCAAAATGGATCTTAAAACTCAATACTTGTGAAAGACTTTGATATATCATCCAACATTCATTCTCCCCTTGCTGAAGTGAGTGAGGGAAAGAAAAATCACTCCTTCTCAGAAATACTATCAGTGAAACCCTGACAGTAATTCTCTTTAATGGGTTATCCTACAGTGGGCCATACTTTAATGGATGGTATTAGAGTGGCCTTCCTCATATGCCTGATTTACACATGAATGATGCTCTCACAAACAGCCACGCTGTAATTAATGAAGCTATTCAAAAAAGCACAGAAACTCTTGTAAGAGATCTCTGCAGAATCATGGCATTATTTGAAAGGTGCCTTATTTTTACTGCCCTGATCCCACCACACTAACAGGAATTTCTCCACTTGCCAGGCAGTACCAACTGGAAATCAAAAGCAACTTCCTAATATCATCTGCATACATGGCCTGAAATTTGAGAACTAAGAAGGATAGAGGATTTTTTCCATCACTGAAAAAAATTCTTATACACAAAAAAGTACTCTGAATGTCAGATGTTTAACAATTATAACCCCACTAAAACAAAACTGTGCCTATAATGACCAGATTATGCAAATGATTACCAGATTATGCAAAACTGTATTCACAGGGTATAATCCTTCTTTGTTTCATCCCACAAGCTCTTCACAGAAGGACAGAAGGCTCAAATTTATGTTTACATTTAATAAGCTGGAAAATAAAAACACATGAATGCTAATAATGTCATTAACGCAGATCAACATCACTTTGGGTATATTTTGAAATGCTTCCATGCTAAACTGGAAGTAGCTTTAGAAGCTTATTTGGGACTAGTCTGACTACTTTTTTGAAGAATTATATTCTGGTGGACTGGATAGTTCAGGGGATTATTAATGGGACATACAGACTTAAATTCCAAGGTAGCTTGCTTAATCTAGCTCAGGTCAATACTGACAATTCTTCTATAGTAGTTTAGAAATGAGGAGGTGGTTCTGAAGCACTTCTCTAAACAGGACAAGTTCAATGCACAAAAGTGGCACTAATTTGCACCTCACGCAGTGCAAACTTCATCAGAGACTGGGGAAATTAATGGGGTATAGGTTTATAATGTTGCAAAGTATGTAGGATGTTTTCCCATGCCCTCTGCTTCCTTTTCTGTGAGATGAGCTGCTGTGTCAAAAGGGACAGTCCCACTCTTGCCTCAGATTTTTCTAAATCTACTGCAAACACTTCAAGAAAAATCTTGAAGGTGCCTTGTGCTACTAAATTTTAATATCCTTTGGTGGAACTCAAGAGAGAGAGATTGTAAGATTTCACCTGGAAAAGCATCTTAGGAGTGCTATCTGAAGAGAATCTTGATTGATGATGGTTGGCAGCAAATATTTCCCTGAGTGCAAAATGGTTTTATTAATAGTTCTGGACTGAGCCGAAGCAAGTAGAAAACAGACCAAATGAGGAGTGTTTTTTTGTAATCTGCCTACTCAGATGCATCCAATGTCTCACTAGCATCAGCTTTGTCTTCCTAGCAAGTTTCAGTGTCAATACTCTGCCATCAAGTATCTAGAGAGGAAGCATTAAGAAAAAATACAACTGTATGTGTGCCAACCACAGCAGCAATCTGGCTTCTTGTATTACTCCTACCTACAGATCAGAGGGTGGAAAGTCACAGGATGACAGCACTGCTGGGAATGAGGGATGGCTGTGATGCAGACAGTACCTACTGTATACTAACATTTGCTATTGTATCTGGACACCAGCGCTGATACTGCACTACTGAGCTGTCCCAGTCAGGAGTGAATGAAATGGGCTGAAATGCCTTGTTCAGTGGCCAACAGAGGCCAAGCCTCTCTAGTGACTGAGAGCAGCATCCTCAGAAGGGATTTGGGACGTCAGTGTGCTGCTCCCACTCAGTGACCGCACGAGACGCCACTGCTGAGACGCTAAGCACAGACGAAGGAAGCTGCGCTCCAGCAGGCTCTGCACAGAACAAAGGCAGCAGATGATGAGCGAGGGCCTGCAGAGCACACATGAGCAGATGTGTCTCGCTGGCGTGGAGATGATGTGGAGCTGAGGCTTTGCCATTTGCTCTCTTTAGAAGTCCACGGAACAGCAGAGTCCAGTCCCCTGTTACAGGGACAAAAGCCAGCCCAACTGGCATTTTAGGGGCTGTCCCTGTGACATGGACCCAGTTCAGCTCCCAGAGACCAGAGCTCTCTCTCTCACTGAGAGCACTTACCAAAGAGCTGCACTGATACTAAATATAACATGAGCCACCAGCCTGAAGGTGAAAAGACTCTGCCTAATTAATTATTCCTAAGTATTCTCATTAAGCTGTTCTCTGGGTATAGACAGATTGTGTTTTTGATCTAAACCTGTTTAGTTGTGCCTATAACAATCTCAATTTCTTCTCTGCATATACCCATGACTGAGTCCTTAGGAATAATCAGGAAATCTTAATCAAAATTAACATGGGCTGGGTGAACTCCTGATGAGAGCAGTATTCTGCAAGCAGTTGCAAGAATTTCTCAAAGTTCAAAACCAATGTGAAAAAAGGGGTAATTATTTTCCACTGCATTTACATTTGGATTCCGAAACCGTATACAAGCAGCTAGGTTCCTGCAGGAACAGACCCCTAAATTCACCCTGAGAACCAGACAGTGGCAGTGCATACGTGACTGAGGTGTGCAGAACAGCATTCCAACACAGGAATCACTACAGACCAGGTCAGATACATGCAGTTGTTAATGGACTACTTTTGCTATTGAAGGTAAGCCTTTGTAAAAACCATACTGAACACTATTCATCAGAACATTTCTGATCAAACCATCTTTTTTACATTTGTGCAGGCACAAATTTAGGAATGAGTTTTCACAGATTCTTGTAACCACTTTGCTTTTGTCTGTGCACACCTGATTTATATGCCCATTTATCCAACCCTCTGCACAAACTGTGTACTTAGGGCTGCAGGTAGCTTTTTTAGAGCCTGCCTGGTACATGTCTTACCTGCCACACACATAAAAAAATTCAAATGCGCACATTTCAAATTTGAGGATGAATTCAGAACTTCCAAATATTTAGGGTCATGTGGTAATGTGTAACTTGCCTTGAGTCAGAGGTTTCTTGAGGCTTGTGAAAATGTCAGTCTGGAAAACTATAGCACCATGTAATGCAGTATTAATAAATTACTGCCTGAATACCTAATTCTGTTTTAAGAAAGACATGAGGGAGGATAATCCTATAATTCTTTAGGAAACATGCTGAGTGAACCTATGAAAAGTATTCTGTGTTATGCACATCAGTCTGTTTACCTGTGACTCATAAAAAGAGCTACACACGCAGGAGGGCTTAACCTGAGGTGGGATTATCAGGCCAAGTTCACTGATTGGGAACAGGATTTGGTGTGAAACAGGCAGGCTCTCCTCCAAAGTACTGACTAAAATAAACATTTTGAACTCCTATTGATTTTGACAGCAAGGAGCTGAAATGGGTGACAGTGTCTCATGTTCTGGAACTCAACAGCAAATTGAAAAATGCTGTAGAGTAGATGGTTTGATGCAACATAAAGATCTGTTATCCAGGTAAGACAGCTGATTAGGAGTCATGGGCATAAAAAGTAGGAGATAAAGGGTGCAATTTATTCCCAGTATTTTATTACTAATGTACAGTGAAGACTGTAAGTAAAATAAGCAGAAAGGGTAAAAGCTGAACAAAAAAATTCTCTTCAGCTGTTTTGCTGTCATTTTTTTTAAATTAAGAGTATAGATTAGCCAATTTTCTTAAAAGATTGTGTTTAATGTCCTATCAACTTGGTTTGATTACTTGAAGAATTAATGAATGCTATGGAAAAAGTTCCAAGTTTTAGCTCTTCAACATTGTACTATTTTTGCAGCTATGCTGTCTTGTCAGCAATGTATGGGCTAGAATGATTACTTATTATTGCACTCTGATTTCCACTGGGCTTTTCTATATTTTATTTGCTGGTGGTAACACAGAATAGAATATCCCTAAAAAGTCTTCTTTATTATTCCTGAAATTATTTTGATCATATCTGCCACATGGCAACTGAGTCTGGGTAGTTTGTTTTTTAAGAATGTTAAGTTACACAGAAATATCAAAGCATGGTGTGCATACATGTAAGGGGTAATGGATAATTACAATGTACACTTAAGGATAATTGCAATATACACAACTGTGGAGTTATTCCCTTTTTACAAGTGTATAAACAAAAGCAGAATTTGATTAGGTCGTGTGATTGCCTCTTTAAAATCAAATTACTTTATATGCATAAACATACTTCAGGTACTTGGGTTTGCTGTTGGCAGAGGAAGGCAATGTATCCTCCTTAATCAAGGCTAAGGAAGCAGGGTTGATTCAGACATTTTACCCAAATCAAAATGCAGACTTACTCCAATCTCAGTTGCACCCCAGCAGGGCCACAACCCCCCTGTGCCCTTCTCCACTGTGCCTTGTAGGGCAGCCCAGCCCAGCATGGAGACTACTCCAAGATTATACAGGCTCAACACCCTTCCAGCTCAGCCTGGTGCAGATTTTGGTGTTTTGTTTGTTTGGTTTTTTTTTTTTTTTTTTTTTTCCCTGAATCTGCATTTAGCCATTAAATCATGACAAGAAATACAGAAAAAGAAGATAAATATATTTCATAGCAGATTAAGTCTATGAGGCAGTTGAGTGTCCAAACATTACAGAATGGATCTGCAAGAAGAAAGGACAAACAACCCAAAGCACAATGAAAGAAAACAAACAAAAAACACACAAAAAGGAAAAACAACAAAACAAACAAACAAACCAAACAAAAACAGACAGGAAAAGGATCTAATGAAGACTAATGGCTAGCTGGAAGTGAGGTTTCAGATATTTCACGTGTAGATATGTCAGTGAGCGTAAGACCATGAACTCCAAACAACACTTTTCTGTAGGATTAGACAAAATGTGATCAACCACTTGTCCCAAATAAGAGCACAGGTCTGCTGTCCTCTAGGAAATAGATAGCTCATCTATGGAAACAACGTGCTGATCATTAAGAAGTGTCCAGTAGTGTCTGCAAGACTTCAAGAGCCCCCAAGGGTGACAGTAAATGAGAACATTACAGCACAATGTGAATGTAGTTCCCATCTGTGAGCTCTTCTCTACCTACTCATTTACCCAGGGAGTCACAGAAATCTCAGGGAACAACACTTTTGGGAAAAGACTCTGGGGCAGGCAGCCCCACACCCCTACTCCAGGAGTATTTCTCTCACCTCTGGGGATTTCAGGGAACCAGAGAGAAGGCAAACCCCTTGACCCTGCACAACTCATCAGGCCCCTCTCTGTTAGTGAGCCTTCCCCTCCAGGGAATGAGGAGGTTGTACAACAAATTGCTGCCCTGCTCCCCTAAACTCTCACCCCCTCTGCACCATCCCCCTCCAAGACAGAGAAGGCAGGTAATTCATAAAACTCTAGGCATCTGTGACTAAAATGCTCCATTACCCAGAATTATTCAACCTCCACACTGTCATTTGTCCTAAACCATCATACTGCAAAACAAAATTGTCAATACCACTTCAGTAAGTGTTTAAAAGTACATTTCAATTATAGAAGTCTTGTGAAATCTTTCTGCTTACCTAGGAAAGAACGATTCTTTGCAAAAATGGCAGAACTGATAAAGATTTTATTTGTTAAATTTTGATCTATTCTGGCAACTGCTGAGCTATTTTCATACCTTAGCAAGAAACAGCTCTCTATTGACAACTGTATTCATTATCTCATATATTTATATCTGATAAAGCCTTTTACTTTGATTTTCCTCATGAATCTTTGTGGATATATTTTTTTTGAGGATAACCTAGTGTATTAACAGAGTTTATAATAGTAAAGTATTTACTGTTTCTGAAACACTCAAATACACTATGTGGTTTTCAGAACAGAGGCTATAAGGTGATAGCTGCACTGAATTTAACAGCTTGGTTTTTAAGACCAAGACTACCTTTTCATTATGAATTTCTGGAATATCTAGTATGATGAGATTTTGGTTTATGGTAAGGACACCTTGAGAGCTATTCCTGTAAAAAAAAAAAAAGTATTCAAGATTCCAAGGTTTCTACTCTTGATTTTTGTTCCATTAAAAATCTGGTGGAAAAATCACTTTTGCCTACTCTTGCTTGGGAACAGGGTCAGCCTGCTGGCATAACCAGAGCTTCTTTCACTCCAGCAAGTAGAGATGGGAGCAGAGCCATGACTAAAACCTAATATTTGCTAATAGCAAACAGTATGTCTTAAACAAAGCACTTTGTCAGGTCCCATAAAGGCACAATATATTCTGAACTCTACTTCCAAAGACACTATGATTAAAAATGTACCATCACAATGCAATGACCTAGAATTTTTATTGGTAGTAGTTATGCCTTAAAATTAATTTATAATACGGTACTCCTTTTTATGGCTGTTTCTTGCAGACTATAGTGAGCTATCTGTTTTAAAAGGGAAATACATGATGGACTAGGTATTTGATTGAGAACTAGAGCTGGCTGACATTAAGAATACCTTCAGTATGATGAAGAACCACATAAAGTAATAACAAGGGCTATGAATAGTTTGATTTGGCTTATCTGATGAGATCCAATTTTCTGATTCTGGTTTATTCTAGCATTTTGTAGTTCTGTTGTATTCTTCTAAGAGGATACTCATGTGAAACACAGAAACAACTGTAGCTTAGGGGAACGCTGCAAATGCAAATCTGCTTTTAGTAGCAATAATTTTCAAAATTCTTTCTGAGGATAAAAACTATAATCTGTCCAAAAAATTTTCAATTTTCTGTAAAAGTGTGCAGTGCATTTTCATAAAGCTGTATTTTTTTAAGTCGTTAAACTGGTTTTTAGTATCCTCATACTCATTTTCAATTGAACAATTATTAAACTATAAAACAAAATTGCACAATTTCTAAAACTGTAGTCTGGAGTTTTACAGTCTGCTATAAAGTGCTGTATTATTATAATACACTAAAGACGCTCAGACTATTAAAACTTTTTTTTTAAATGAACCATAAAATATTTTATCATTGATGAAATAATTCTGAAGTATTATGCTCTTCAGCAGTATACATGCACAATATTTTGGTCTCATGAAAAGCATGCTAATCAGAAACCCACAATTTAAACTGTAATTCTAATATGCAACATAAAACATGTCACTGTCTTTCAGGAACAGGAGTTTATTACGCCCAACTTCAAGCATTAAAAATCAGAGTACTGGTCATTAAATATAAGGTCCAGTCTTACCATGGAGATCTCTCTCTCATGGAGAGAGATCTCCATGCCAAAGAGACTGAGTGTTAAGCACTGGTGATAACAACAGAAATGTGATTACTTTCGTGTTGTAAAGTTTTAGCCTTTATTTCACTCCACAAATTATAACTGATCTTGTAAGGGGGCCTGATGTTCAACTCAGAAGTTCAACCAAGCCTGGTAAATGAGAACAATTTCTTCCTGACTGCTGATGGCTGCAGCACTGACAGTGATGATGTGTCTGAGCTATTGGGTTTGATCCCTGGTCACATCCTCACACTGTTCCTCCCTGCTCAAAAGGGAGGCAAAGGACTCCCTGCATTAGAAATTCATCAGCTGCATGAATCTCATCTTTAACTTCAGCAGGATTTCAACGAACTTGAAAACAACCTATCTTGTCTGGTTCTGAAGCTCTTTGGCAAAGAAGGCGAAAAGCTCAGTCTTGCTCTGAGTGGGAGCACCCACACGACCATACCATGAACACACACACGTTTGTGTGCACATTCCCTGCCAACCAGCCTCTGGCACTGGGATCCACTGTCTGCACAGCAAGGCAGCTGGGCTGGGGCTGCTCTCCCGCCAGGAAACACCAGGATTTCCACACAGACCGAAAACCCCAGTATGTCTGCACGATGTTCCCCTCAGCTCCTTGGGATCTTGCAAGAGTCATGCAGTAAATGACAACAATCTCAGGGAATTGTACAGCCACACTTTCTGAGGACCCACTCTATCGGGGAAATTTTTGCCCAACTTCTGGGAAGAATGATGAGGACGACTCCATGATATCAGAAGGCTAATTAATTACTTTATTATACTATATTATTCTATACTATATTACACTACATCTAAACTGAAACTGCACAGAGGCACTCAGCTGAACAAAATCTTGTGACTGTCTGCTGACCGACAGCCTGGACACGCGCTTGGCCCTGACAGGCAAGGAAACAAAACACCATCACTCTGGGTAAACAATCTCCATACTGTATTCAACTTTGGCACAACACAGGAGCAGCAAACGAGATAAGAAGTGTTTTGATCATCCTCTTCTCTGCTTCTCTCACTGCTTCTCTCAGGTTCAGAGAATGTGAATGCCACACCACTCCAGCATGGTGCTGAAGAAAACAAGGATTAGCCCCCCTGAAACTAGTGTCAATGAAGTCAATGGACAAAACAGCATCTGTTGTGGCAAAACAGAGTTTTGTTCAGTGCTCCCCAAATTATAAGTGTAAGATTAAAGATGAAACTTTAAGTTAGCCCTGGCTGTCAGATCTTAATCTGTATACACAAAGCACTCAAGACTTCTTTAGGTACAAGGGACTTGCCACTAAAGCAAATTAAAGACATTGCTTTTTTAGCAGAAAAGCTGCCAATAAGTGTTCTCTAAATCACTCTTACCAGCAGGCTGACCCCATTATGTCAGCTAATCCTGGAAATACAGGAGGTAGATTTAAATCTTTTCATAGAAAACATTAAGTCTTTTTTTTTTTTCTCCCTTTCTTTTGGTTCTGGCACAGCATTGGGAGTTCCTTATTGTTGCCCATCTTTTGCCCCAGACTGTATCCTTCTGTGTAGTTGGAATGCCCAGAGGAAGAGGTCCAAGCAGAACCTTCCCAAGGGATGGAGCAGGCAAGGCATTTGAAAAATCAGTGCTTGTATACCACAAAAAGTTCACGGGCTGTGTGAGGGTGCCAGGTGTATGGGTGAGTTAAGTGTGGTGCTCAGGGGATAAAACAAGCTTTGTCTCTACCCCAGTGCTCCTCCATCTCCGCAGCTGTGCCATTCCCTCCCCTACACACTGCTGTGCTTCCTGCTTATGCTCACCCACCACCCAATTGCCAGCCCGTGGAGATCCACACCCGCTGTGTCCTGATCCTCAGTATGCTGCACAGGAGCTTTAAACCCTCTCCAAACATCTACATAATGCTTTGAATAATGATATTTAGCACCTGGGAAGCAACATTAAGCAGTTAGAGAGCGTACGTAACCCACCAGATTAGCGGCTCCCTGCACAGCGCTGAAGGTCTGCACAGACAGATCTACATGGCAAAAGCAGAGTCATTTTCAGTCTCAGTCATGTTTAAGTCCTGCTCTCCTCAGAGTAAGGTGAGCCCTCTCTCCTGTTTTTGTCCTAAGATTCACCATTTTAAGTATTTTTTTAATCACAAGCATTACATGAATTTGTGAAAAAGTAGCTTGCATTATGACCCACATCTGCTACAAACACTCACTGATCTTACATGCAAATAAAAAGAATTGATATATTTAAGTAGGCCGATTTCTCTTTCCCAATGTTCCCCACAAAATGTTTGATATTTTCAGTTTCTATCTCATACTTTTTAAATTTTGCTGCTGAGAGCATAACAACATTTACATACTGGACTTGTCTTCAGTCCAAAGGGTCGTGTATCTCAATTATATCTGTCCATTGCTATGTTATTCAAAAGCACAAAAACCTTAATTCCTCTTTGAAGGCTGAACAACCAAAGCAAGAGCACGACATAATAAATATGGGAAAACAAAGTATAGAGCTAGCTAGCAAGACTTTGATGCATATATTTACTTAAATGTCCGTAACCATCTTGACTCCTACAATTTTTGTCTGTTGCAAAACATCTTTTAAAATATTATAAAAACCCAGTGTGAAAGTCTGAGTTTTTTATTTATTTCTGCAATGACCCAGGAACAACTGGTCTAATCTATCACTTGAGGCTCATTTCATTATCATCCTTCAGGTCTATCCATCTCTCCTAAATGCAAAGGCAGCCATTTTTTGAAGAATACATGGTGTGAGTACACATCCAAACTCATTCTTTTGTCCCTTTCAAATAATCCAACACGATGGTTCAGGCAGTGGGGGTAGGACATGAGAAGACTGGAAGACCAGAACCAGAATTTTTTGACTGGCATACTGAATGCAAGTTATGACTGAAAATGAAGGATTAACATATATGTCAGTAAAACAGAAAACATGAGAGTGAAGCCACCAGAAAAAATGATAGGGTTGGCAATTACTTAATAAAATCTGCCTTTATAAGGAACATGCTGTTGGGATTCATCTTCCTTTTTGTTCACAATACTTTATGTTATTTTTATATGGTGCTGAGGATTCTCTGCAAGATGTCAAGCACTTCAAATATATGTAAAGTTAGCATTTCATATATATATAAACCTAACTACTTATTTACTATTGTTTAGCAAATTCTCTTCGAAGTCAGGTTCGTAAAAAGAGCTTAGAGGATTGGATTCTTGAATAAATCAAGCATCTTCCTGGCAAAGATAGAATGCTGATTTAATTGAGGGACAGAAAAAAAAAAAGAGTGTCTTACACAATCCATGCATATGTAAACATGAAGTAAGCAGATATCAGAAATAAAGATTTTGCTGTATCAATTAGAAATAAGACAATACCCCATCATAGGATGAATTGCAAATTCTTATAGCAATGATAAGTTCAAATGAAGAACATCTTCTAAGCAGCATCACTAAAATAGGTATTATTTTAAATTCCAAATCTTCAACAGGTTTTTGAAGTAAATATTGAGTACAGGTAAACAAAAAAATATCTCATATTTTCTTCAGGCATTCACCACCTTTCTGATTCCCAGGTCTGACTGTGCAGGAGAACAGAGCACAGCAACAAAACCAGGGGTGCACTCCTGCTCTTCACATGACCATTCTGAACAAGTCAGAAAGAAATGCATCAAGAATTGCTCAGTCAGTGGTGCTCCTGGCAGACTGGGTTAGTGCCCTGTGTTTTACAGCCCCGGAGGTTGGTATTTGCTCATTTCTGTGGCATATTATACTAATCAATCACTTCCTGCTCTTTCTTCCCTTGCTGTAATTCTTCCAATGGCAATTTATACTAATCAATCACTTCCTGCTCTTTCTTCCTTTGCTGCATTTTTAAACCCACTAACTAGAATATGCAGCCCTGTTGCATCTCAATGACCACTTCCTTAGCCCTCCTCTGCCACTGTCGTTTTGTGCTGAGACTGATGCTTGTAATTTGACTTTTCACAGCGTTCAGGCTATATTGCCTTTTAGAAACCTTTCAGCTCAGCTGCTAAGCACATAAAAAAACTTTTGGCTGCACTAGTTCATGTTTTGAAAACACTACAAAGGCATATTTTCATGGGAGAGGCTTGGAATGAATACCCTTCTCCAAATGCAATATGAATACCAGTTCTTTTATAAAATTTGCATGAGGGTTTAAGTCTCACATGCAAAGTGGCACCATACTGTCCAAAAAACATAGGTTTCTTTTTTAAAAAATTGTGGGCTTGTTTCAGCTCTGTTCATAAGTTACTTTTTGAAAAATGCATTAAAATATTACAGCTTTGTTCTTTGTGTTTCAGTTCTGACAGAAGGAAGTGGTAGGCATAGAATATTGTGCTTCACAGGAATAAAACTACTTGGTTCACATAACTTCAATGATGTTTTAGTGCAGACTTTATCTACAGTTTCTACCAAACATCAGAGATCATTTATTTAAAGGAACCTATTTTCCCCACCAACCTTTATTTCTTGTGCCAAGTACATCAGGGGGTGCCCTTGAAGTCATAGCACAGCTTTAAACCAGAGCTGATAAACTCATGTGGGATGTGACTTCAAAATGCCACAGTAACAGGAGGAAGGAGGGAAGAATTTAAGTCATTTTCAAAACACAAGAACATCTATTCAGGCTTAAGAAACATTTGCAAATTCAAGTGAATCCAATGGGATTTGTGATCACTTGGCATTTCTTCAGTTCTTTATTTATTATGTGTACTTTGGTAGCATCTGGAGGCCTGACTCTACAGGGGGCTACACAAACACTGAAGGAAAATGTGATCTCTCCCATAACACAACTTTTTAATATAACATGAAGTGACTCAATAATATCCCATCAAGGTCTTGCTCTAAATGCAAGATATTCCAAGTTTCAGGTTTAAAAGGCTGTGTTTCTTTCAGCATATCCTGTTTGTTTAAATGACTATTGCAAATAGCAATATATGCCTCCAACTGTCTCTCTCAACAATAACTTACAAAGCTTAAATAATAATGAATGCACAGATGAGAAAAACAGAACTAAAACAAATGGACCTAAACTGAGCACCCTCTATCATTAACCCCCTCTACTTTTTGACTCTGTAGTGTCCCTCATGTTGATACACATACAACTTTCCAATGCAAAATAGATGCAGGAACTGGAAAAGGATGAAGGAGAGAGAGCAGAAAAAATTAAGAAGCAAAATATACTTCTCAGAAATAAAATATTTCTGGTTCAGTGGACATGGAACCATTCAATATTAAGAAAACAAAGTGATTTTTTTTAATAGGAAGTGAAAAATCAATGCTTTAACAGTGAAATCCAGAAATACAGAAAAAATTATCTTAATACCAGCTGAGACCTTAAAGCTTGGACACGTATATTTGTGTCACACAGCAATTTTCCTTCTGTAAAGACAAAAATAAACAGGACAAGCTGATCTATCCCTGCTTGACCTAATTTTGTATTTAAACCACCAGAAGTTTTTACAGCCCAATTCCAATCTGGCCTAAGGATGTTTTCATTTTACATTTCCTGCTACGTTCTTCCTGCCTAGGTTCTGTTGTCTTCTCCTGCCCAAGTCCTTCAATCTTTGAAAGAGCTGCAAAAACTGTCTCCAGCAAGTGGTGAGCCTCTAAACCCAGAATCAATGATCATTATCAATAGCCTAATTTAAGTGTCAAAGAAAATCACTACAGCCACTGGCCAAAATCACATCATGACCTCGACTTCAGTTCAGGAGGGTGCCTAATTCAAAAGTTTTATCTTTGTCCAGCTTCTTCAATGTGTAGCTTGCAGCACCATATGTTCCCTAATACCCAGATCTACTCAGCCAAAAAACCTTCTTGAGTTTAATGCCAATAACATAAGAAAGAAGGCAGCAGGACATGCTAGCTCACATTAAGGGTTCCCTCTGAATTAGGAGTACTCAAGGGATTAATTTAATCTGACATACCCTGGCAGGATTTGGAGAGTGCCACATTCATATTCAAACCTGTGATAAGAAATTAAATACCATCCCCTGTTTCTGAGACAGTGAGGCAATAAAGTCCACTTTGAGATATGCAAGTTCCTGATTTAAAATAAGAGTGTCTGACAGCTCACAACATATGCAGCCTGTAACTACACCATGGGAATAAACAGATATTCCAGTTCAGGCAGGCATCTAGTTAGGCAGTGCGAGACTCCTCGACAGGTATCCATGAAAAACTTTCATTTATGCACAACAACAAGCAGAAAACTCTCTTACCTGCAGGTTTGCACATGCTGGTGAATCATTGTGGGAGGGTATTTCGTTGTTGGTGGTCTCTGACCCTGCGTTTCTAAGTCTGAAAGCTGTCGTAGTTGTGGCTGTAGTGGTCTGTACTGGTAAGATTGGCTGCCAGACATTCACATCAGTGCCATTGCCAAAGGCCTGAATTGCATTTTCTGTGAAAATAAATTACAGGCAATTTTCTATTTCTAAAAAAAAAAAAAAAAAGGCAAAAAGCAGAACTGAGTTGTTTTTATTATTATTATTATTATTATTATTATTATTATTATTATTATTATTATTATTATTATTATTATTATTATTATTATTATTATTATTATTATTATTATTATTATTATTATTATTATTTAAATGTGTATTTGTAGAAACTCAATTTTATGCTGAAAAATGCGTCCTATTTTTGAACCTATGAGAAACATGAACTGAAAATCTAGGGTCACATAATTATTTGGTGCAGCCTCTTCTTTGTAATGTTTCCAGTAATTATTGACAGAAGCTTTAAGACTTACCACAATCATATTTGTTACCATCCAAAAGACTCAAAAATTTAATTTCAAGATTAAAAATATAGTTTGAATGTCATGTCCTAATTCAGGCAGGTGAAGCTACAGAGCAAACTGAAAACAGAGAACAGGATAAATATTTATTTCTACAGCTTGTTGTAGTAAAACTAATATGCCTATAACTACAAAATAGTTTAACTAAGGCAATCTTTTCCTTACCATTTTCAATCAAAATCTGCACAATTGGGTGAGGGAAACATGGTTAAACTAAAACTTTAGAATATAAAAGTTAAAAAGCTTATCACAGTTTCACAGGATTAAAGAGTGTGTTTATAGCAAGAGTAAATTGGTTGGAGTTTTTTTATAAACAAACAGAAAAACAGTTCTTAATCAGGTCTTTGGGGATTCAACAAGGATTTGGGGATTTCTTATTTCAAATTCTTTGTACATGAAATCAAACAATTTCACTGGGGACTAATACGTGGAAGTTATTAATACTTCTTCTCAGTGCCATTCCTTGCCTTATAAAATAATTTACATGTAATTTCCTTCTGAAGAAGATGTATTTTACTCTGATATTAGTTCTCAGAAGATGCAAAGAGAAGAACTTGCAAAAAACCAGAATGAGCTGCATTAATGGAGACAAAGTAGGGAGAGGGATGTGATAAGTTTTCTTGTGTTTCCCTGCATAAGGCAATACAAAAAGCAGTATTTCCTAAAATCACAGTAACTCTTTGTTTCCACTGTAGCAAGAATGGCCACAGAAATACCTGCAGTCCTTCCAGTTTTCAAAGTAACAAGCAGCCTTTACAATTAGTCTTCAATTATTTCATACAATCATATTTGATGATCCTTGTGAGTGCCTTCCAACCTGACATATTCTATGATTCTATGACAGAATCACAAAATTGTTTGGGTTCAAGGAACCTTTCAAGGTCTAGCCCCTCTGCAATGAGCAACTTAAACTAGATCATTGCTGTAAATGCCCCAAATAACAGGTTTCTTTTCCATTTTGAAGGGGGAATATACTGAAAAACAGACTAGTAATAAATTCCTAGTTTCTTCCTACCGTGGGAAAAGAAGTTTTTGTGTTGTATAAAAAAAAGTGGGAAGGATTTTAATGACATTTTCTCCAGGCATTGGAAGGCTCACCAGTGAAAATAAAAATTTTTTAAAATTCCTATTCTATGTGAAAGACAAAACTTTGTAGAAAATCCAGAAACACCTTTAATTTCTTCCTGAGAAAGACATTATCTTGCAGCTAGGATGACATAATTTGTCTCCCAGTAACCTCCAGTGTCTTTGATTTGTCTTCATTAATGCTTTTGTACTGATGGCAAAAGAAAGGACAAGGAATCACTCTGTCTTTATGTTCCAAAAGGAACCTGCAACACTCTAGAAAGTAACAATTTCACAAATGAATAAAATCTGAGGTACTGCAATAGATATAAATGGCAACTGCCATTAGGCTTGAAGGTCTGATGGCATATTGTTAAATTTTACCCCTCCTAAAGTTCCAACTCTTTTCCCTTTTTCTTTTGTTAAATGAACTTGAGTAATTGATTTGCTCTTCCAAAGCTTAATAAATAGTATATCACAGAGCAATTCAGGTTTTTGTGCACAGACCTCCCCGTGACTTCACAGCAATGCTGCCTCTTGAGAAGCTACCAATGGGGATTTTCAGAGCCTCTAGTAAAATACTGAGCCCTGCCCTAGCATCAGCTCAAGTCTGTAGGGCTGGATGGGCCAGTCTGGATCACTGAGTTCATTTACTGTTTTGGAGAAAAAGCAATGATGTCTGCTTCTTTGCATAAGCTGATGAAATATGACTTTAAAAACCACTTTTACCCTCAAAACTCCTGCTGGAAGCCTATTTCTTAACTTTAGTCTGATGGTTAAAAATTTTCCCATTTTAAGCCTAAATATGTATGGCCAATATCTTCCTTTCTGATCTTATGCCAACACTGTCCTGCAGGTGAAGAAATCCCTTCCCCTCCCTGGGCTTGCCCTGCTAATGCAATTTCAGAGGACAATCACGCATCCTTTCAACTTCTGTTCTGCTAGGCTAGGGAAGCCAAGCTCTTTTGGTCTCCTCATTTATCTGAAATTAAAACTCTGATGCACACTCCACATCATCCAATTATGCTGCTCCAGGCAGACAGGAAATTTGAAAAGAGAACCTGCCAAAATCGACTCCACTGAGCCATTCTGAAATTTATAATAGTCCCTAATTTGGAAGTGAGTCCGACAGGAAAAAAAAAAAAATCAATAATTTAACAAAATCTTTACAATAGTTACTATCCAGGCTTGTGTTAAAACCAGGCATCTGAGATCCAATATCCTAAAAAAAATGAAGTTGTCTGTAAACTGCAAGCACAATCCAATTTATACTTACTTATGGCAAATTCTTCATATCCTAAACTACATGTCTTTTTTATATGAAGTTCTTAAATTATACAGAAACCCCTCAGGTGTTGCAATTCCATGGTAAAGATGCTGCCTGACTGTCAGGCTCCAAATATGACCTGTGTTGTAAACACATTTTAATATCATACAACTTTGGGTTCTATTTTTGTTTTTCCAAGAGCTTCTCATGTTTGAAATCACGGCCATGAACCACAGTATCAGGCATATTTGCTCATTCTTTTAATTTTTACACCTACAACAGAACCACGCTCAACAAAGTGATGGCCTCGATGTGTCGTAAGCAGTAAAGGAATTCCAGAAAACACTCTGCAACACATAAGAAGGCACCTAATTTTGTACTCACTAAGGCATATGTTGTCCTGGAAGAAATTCAGAAATTTCTTGCACTCCTCTTCGTCGTTGCCACTGTTGCTGCAGTCGCACCACGGGGCCACGCTGAGGCTGCTGGAGTCGATGTAGTTCGGTGTCATCACGGTGCCTGTCACCAGAGTGAAGCACAGCACTGTCAGCAACCCCTGCACTGGAACATTCCTTCCCACCCTGAGATGGCAAACAGCCCTTGGGAAGTCATGCATTCGGGGCTGGATTCACTACACAGACCCACAGCAGGGCTCTGACCCGCAGATTTGACAGCTCCTGGCTCCTCTCAGCCTCTGACACCCAGCCCTGTGCTGCATTTCACACCCTCTGCCATTTGAATGCAAGCACTTTAGGGACTGTAACACGACTCACACGTCGAAGACACATTTCTTCCCTCCAAAAAGGATTCCCACAGAGAGCTGCATCAGCAGAACTGACAGGTAGAAAACCGTGGCAGAGGGAGGGATGGTGTGGGAGAAGGTGAGCTCCTCTTTGAAGGGCTTTGCTGCCAAATTAAACACACGTGGACTGGGTCCTTAGAGCTGCACTTAAAAATCTGATTTTCCTTCCTTGCTTGTATTTTTTCTCATTTTAATTCTAGCTGCAAATAAATGGCTGAAATGATACCCAGACCTGTGCTTCCTCCTTGAGTCTGCAGCCAGACTGGAAAAACATTTCTGAAATGCTTGAGCAAGGAGAATGCTGGTGATGATGAAGGGAGCCCTACCTCATCTTGGAGCAGTGTTAACCCCAGGGTGCTCATGAGGGACCTGCCAGCAGAGTGGGTTAGGGCGATGAACAGAGCAAAAACCAGCATGCATGAAAAGGTACAGCAGATTCTTTGCAGGTAATAAATTGTAATTAATCCTGCTGTTTCACTACTTCCTCAGTAAAGTGATGATTTCCTAAAAATTGTCAATAACTTTTCAACCACAGGGTCATTCTAACTCTGCTACAAACTTGGGCAAATATTCTCCCATTTATATGCCAGCTCAAGGCAACCAAGAATTAAATTAAACCAAAGCAGGCATTTTGTGTCCTGAAAGATGTACAGCAAGTGTTCATCACTCATCTGGATCAGGAAACTGTTGTATGATGAGCACTTGCTCAAGCCACTAATGAATGCATTACCCCAGCAGGTCAGATATTTCAAACTTTCCTAAGGATTGAGAAGTTCCAATCTTCATTTTATTTGTTTGACCAAAATGGAAAAATTAAACAAAAAGGGAAAGGTATTCCAGACCTGAACAGCTGCCAGCAGCTTCAGGGAACATGTTCCTCACTCGGTAATTTGCAATTCTAGGACAGGTCATATATTGTGAGGAAATGTGATCACATCTCCTCAAAAGTGACATCGAAGTAGTCATTAAGAAGATGGAATAGATGAAGGACAAATGTTAGAGACCGAAAGTGTACACTAGGAGAGAAAATTTGGTCCATAGGTCCAGAGTCCAGCATTCTGCAATAACAGACGGGAAACGGCTATCAAACATTAAGCTAAAAAAAGGAACATTAGAAATAACACAAATCACAGAGTGATGTCTAATAGCCTTTCAGTCACCAGGCAGTGCTGGGAAATGAACAAATCAACATGCAAACTGCCTCATATGTGATGTGGGAGACAAAGGACAACAGGCACTAGGGCTGGCCTGAGGAAGACAGTAATGGATGTGAAAATGAATGTGGTCTCATTGTGAGAGTCACAAAAAGCATCTTTTCTCTTGTTCTGGGATGTTCTTAAATTTGACTATAATCCCATACCTGCAGCTTCCTGCAGCTTTTTTAACAGATAGTTGCATTAATAATTGCTTGAATTCCACATGAGATTGGTACATGAGTAAACAGCATGATTCAAATTCATTAAATGGAGATAGAGAATTTAGTAAAACAGGCAAATTTAATTTGCATTGTTAATGAAAACTGGACAGTAGATAAATAAGAAGAGGAATGATGTTAAATTAAAATAAAACACATTAAAATGTCTCTCCCCCATCCATGTGGTGGTTCAGAACACTATTTCAACCTTGCAACATGATATGAAAAAAAGTGTGAGAAAGAGAAAATCAAGAGGATTTTGCAAATGGAAAGAAAATAGTAGGCTGAAAAAACTTCTAATTAGCAAATGCTTAGTGAAGGGTTGAAAAAACAGAAAGGTACTGAGGAAATTAAAAAGGTCACTGAGGTAAGACTTTCTTATCACAGAGAGGTAATAAGGTAATTAAAATGGGTTAAGACAGGGGTTAAAAGTGTAACAGATACCAAGGCACAATTAGGGTTGATGAACACAGGAAAGACAGGACAAGGAAAGTGTGTACACAGCACACAAACTGTGCATCCAGCAAAAACAGAGTGGCTGAAAGAGCAGCTAGTAGAAAATCAGTCTGTCACTTAAACCTGGGGGCAGATGTGAACCCAAGCAGATTATATGCTTGGTTTCCTGGGGTGCATTTTCTTTTTCTCCTGCAACGTATGTGCCTTTCCCTTCCCCCACTCTCCTCTAGCTGGCATCTTGGAAATTCTGCTGAGGGACACTAAGGGATCAGAGAAACCATGGTAAAATAGGACATGCTTGTTTTCTGAGCTCTAGGTATCAAACAGCTCTGGCATGGTCTCAAAGCCAGCAGTGAGAACCCCACATTTTAGACAAAAGCAGAGTTGGCCTGAACACAGCCCAGAGGTTGTTCAAATTAGGGTGAATTAACAAGGAGATGGATGCTGAGTCCAGGAGAAGGGACAAGGGACTGAAGTTTCTTTGGCCAAAATCAAGTCCAGCTTATTCACACAAACTCTCAGGGAATTCCTGGGAATAACAGGGAATTTGGATGGATTTGGCTCGAGACAAGGAAAAATGTGTCAGAAAGTGAATGCTGAAGCAGATCTTGAAGTCAGCACTTAGAGCAAAACTTAATTCATGTGGGAGTGCAGAAGGTCCAGATGGCTTAGCCAGGCTGTAACCAAAGCACTGACTCAAATGTGGCTACCCACAGTCTCCTTTTACATTGATTATTTTTTATATTTTTCTGATAATTTAAAAAAAAATTAACTTATCCCTATACTACAACAAGGAGCCTAAAGCAATGAATTGAGGTTTTTCAACTTCCTGTAATGTGTACACATCTTTAAAATTATATATATAACACCCTGATGCAAATATTCAAGCAGCTTCTAAAGACTGTTTTCTATTTGATTGATAAAGCCCCTCATACAAAAGCTATGACTGGCTCTATTTCCATCTAAAGTCATGAATTTTAGGTGAGATTCCACTACTTTCAGTGAAGTTAACCCTCATTTACATCCCTGTATTTGAGGAAAGACTCACGTTCACTGTACCTTCTATAGAGAAGCCTCAGTTTCCTGAAGAAACTCTGTGGAGGTGCAATTTTTGCTACATTTTATGAAATGAATAAACAAAATAACAATTTTTTTAAATTAACAATAGTTCATCTTAATTAAACGGAGATCCTGAATCTCTGATGGACGAATGGATCTGTAGCAGCTTCTTATCCACAGTGTAACTATTCTTCTTATGTTTTATATCTATCAAGCAGACATTTGAAAGATTATACTGCTGATTTCTGCCTTACTCCACTTTCACAGCAGATTGATATCAGAAGCAGGAATTTACTGCTTCAGCACAAGAAACGTTTTGGTAATTTGTTGACTTAACAGAATTACTGCTAAGAACCAAAAACTCTCTAACACCAGTCGGCTCCTCTTTTGCAAGTCTCCAGGGGGTGGCAGGAAGGAAGAAAAATGTGCATTTTTCCCTTTGAAAAGTAGATCTCCTTCTGATTTGAACTGCTTGGGCCCCCATTCCACATTTCTGATGTATGACAGTTTTGCAGCATGGTCATCCCCAGTAACACAAGAACACCTCACAAGAGGAACTGGGTCATCCTTGAGGTTAAACTGAAAAATGAAACCAACAGAACTGCCAGCAAAATTCTCTAGGTCCAGCAAGGACTTGGCAGTTCTTAGCCAGAAGTATCTGTTAGTTACTCCTTGCCAGCAGCCAGACTTCTTAATCTCATTGACAAGATCAGATTTCAAGGCTGTTCAATTCTCTGTTTGAGAGTCAAATGACAGTCTGTCATAACTGCTCAGATGTTATAGCCTTTGCATACTGTCTTAATCTCTTCAGTGGTAGAAGAATATCCTTTGAAGCCATCACATCTCATT
The DNA here is from genome assembly GCF_017590135.1 of Pyrgilauda ruficollis. Taxonomy (NCBI): domain Eukaryota; kingdom Metazoa; phylum Chordata; class Aves; order Passeriformes; family Passeridae; genus Pyrgilauda; species Pyrgilauda ruficollis. Next base: position 6,906,226 of record NW_024513654.1, on the reverse strand, counting down.
TTACCCATTGCCACATGGACTTACCTCACTTGTTAGCTGCTAGAGTAATAAGAGTGGTAACAATAAGCCACTGAGGATAGCTTTCAGTCATTTTCCAGCAAACCCAAGCTATTCTAGAAATATTTTCATTTCGATCTTATCTCCAGAGACATTTATTTAAGAGCAGGATCAGCTTCAGGGTCTCAGCTGGCACCTTCATGCCCAACAGAAGGGGATATTACTGCACTGCAGCAGGTGCAGGCTGTAAGCTTAAAAACATTTTATCTGGTGGCCTTTCAAATTTATTTGTTTCGGAGTTTTGACATTCGCTTATTATTTATTGCCCAACTATGATATTTCTACAACACATTCAGCTTCTTGACATGATCTCTGTCTTGCAGGAATCAAACACTGAGGGTGGCATGTGGAATCCGGCTTCCAAAAAGGCATCCTTGTGCCTGTTGACACTCAGGAAGGTGACAACAAACAAAAATAACTACACTGAGGAGGAAAGAGGATTTCAGATTTGGTCTCAGCTCATCTCACTGACAGGAATCTCTGAAAACACTTGGAGTGGACAGAAGGATATCACGGAAAGAATAGCAGCTGGAATTGATAAAAGGCTGCATTGATCTATTGTTTCATGCCTCAGATCCAGGTACCTTTCTCTGAAGGTGTTTACCCAAACCTGTGATGACAGCTGCAATATCAGCCAAGCTGCACTTCCACTTGTTAACTTCCTACTCCTCACTCCTGTCTACATTCAACCCTCTAAATAAGCTTTACTTTTAAACTTGCATTTATGTCAAATTCAAGCACCTTTCTCTCCTTACCTTCCATCCTTAATTTTCTTGTCATGTACAAGCTTACCCCAAGAACCTCTGTAAAGCAAAGCAGGGCCACTCCATGTAGGTGGAGAAACTGGCCTAGTATCATATCATACAGCATTATATTCCAGCTTTTATTTCACACAGGCCTTCCAAATGCAGTTTGGGCTTTTTTCTCATGAGCAAGCCCCCACCCTTCCCTGCCCTCTCACCAATGAGCCCCGAGTAAGCCAGCAGGCAGTCAGCATAGTTCTCCTTCAGACAGCCACTAACAGAGCGTGACTCAGGCTGGCAGTTTGTGAAGAAATCTGCAAGGCGAGATCTGCAACAGGAAGAAAAATGCATCTCTTTAAAAGTCAAGCCTGAAGGCATTCTTACCTTTTACACTCTCTGTTTTTGGACAAGCCTTAATATTTTTTAACTTAAATGCATAATGGACACATTTCAGCTATTGAGAGTCTCTTTCTAAGACACATCTCTTTCCAGAATCTATTTTTGAAGTCAGAACAAAAAAGTGTAACAAAACAGTAAAAAAGGAACAGAACAACAGGGAAATACCTGCCCTTTACTAAAAGAAATGTTCTGCATTTTCATGCCAAGAAAAAAAGACAAAGACTGATTTTATCATATGAGGAGTCATTTTGCCTGGATCTGAACTCTAACTAGAGTCTTTTATTCAGAGCACAGTTTCTGCTGTTTTACTGATTACACAAAGCTGTATGTTTGTGCTTACAGAGCAAGACTCTCACTGCAAGACTGGAAGCAGGAGCTGCCTTGGTGGTTTCCCACATTTCCAGAGTGGGCTCACCCTGCTCTGGCCAGGCCTGCAGCAGCAGCTGGGGCAGCAGGCAGGAGCAGCTGGCACAGCCTCCTCACCCCCAGAGCCACAGAGACCTATTTGTTCTTGTAAAACCTGCATTTATCCAAACTCCAGAGTACTGACTCCAGGGCTGAGATGAAAGGAAAGTGTGCTCTGCATCGAGTTCTGCTGCTGAGTGGTCACTTTATCTTCACTCACCTCAGCCCGCCCATGGCCAAGGAGGGGAGAGCACTGATTCCATGCAGGAGGTGCTTTAAGGCCAGGAGTGAAGCTGTATTGTGATCAACTGATCACCCCCATGTTGAAATAAAAAGGGCTAACAGGATCTCTTCTGGTTATTTGTGGTTTAAAGGCCACATAATGCTCCCATTCAGGTCTGTAAAATTTGCAAGGCATTGATGAGGTGGGTCAAGGTCACACATCCTACAGTCACTCCCCTGCCCATCTTAGCCTTATAATCTTGGAGTAGTGACTTTTGTTTATTTACAAAGTGCTATTTTCTCCTTCATCTATGAAAAAAAATCACCTCCCTACTTCAATCTTCTCTTCTGTGAAATAGGTATAAAAATGTTCTTTTGCATCTGACAACCCATGTAATGTCTCAGGATAAGATGCTTAATCTTTGCAAAGCCCTCTCAAAATCAGAATAGCATAATCTATGAATTTTCATTACTGCTCCAGCCTTATGCAGATTTGCAATATAAAAGCTCTTTTTCAGTTTTGCAACCACCCCACAAAAGTTAGCAGAAACAAGTGATTTGCAAGTGATTTGCTTTATTTGTTTACATGCTCCAGAGACTAATTATCTTTGTTTGCTTTATTGTTTTACCTACCCCAGAATGGGACTGGATACACACCATTAATTGGCCTGAAAGTAACGACGGGCAAACATCAAAAGGTTCAGAGGCTTAGTTTGAGAAAGCATCCTATAAATAAACTCCATGCAACCTATACCTGACTTTATGAGAGCTGTTCTCATGGCCTTATTTTAGTTCCATCTCTTGCTAACTCTACTGACACCAGCAAATCCATTGCTGCCTTCAAGCCACAGTCAACCCTAAGCTTTTCACTCCTCTTGCCTTATTTAACCACCTCACCTTGAGATGGACCTCTGTACCCAGTTGCCTTTATTAACTTTAAAAAGTCAACCTCTCTAGCAAACTTTCATACATACATACATATGTGTGTGTATATGTATGTATAGATATATTTCAAAATTTACATAAAATCCCTACTTAGCTGGTGAACAGATACTGTACCTGCCAGGAGAAGGCTGAGAGGAAATGGGTCTCAAGGTATGGAAAGAGATAAATGGCAGCACCATTAAGAAAATCTGGGAACGGAAACCCTCTGTCACTGCAGTGATTTCTCTCCCAGTCTGTAATTAAGACAGTGGCTCAAATCCAGCTTTTGGATCAATTGGGAACAAAGAGAGTTGACATTTTCCAAGGATTTTTCTAATTCTACTAATACCTGGATGAAGTCAGGCTAGAACAGAATAGAGCCTATTACATCTATCTAGTATGAAAAACCTCTGCCATGGTAGAAAGGGCAAGCCTTCTGCATATACAGTATTCTTGTATTTCTAAAACAAAGTAGCTCCTCAGATCTAAATTTCATTATTTATGTGACCACAAACAAATCTTTTTGGCAATGGATTATACAATCAGCATCTTGATAATCCTGAAAACACTTCTTGCAATCATTTCATCCTTCTTGAATGTCCAGCTCTCCCTTAGGTTATTAGGTGCACTGGTCCAGAGATCATTAAATACCTTCCTCTTCTCTAAATGTTTCTAAGAACTGATAACCATGGAATAAACCAGTCATTTACTACCCAGCCTGCTTAAAGAACTTATTTGTTGCATACCCTAAAGGAGGCTAAAGATAGCTCTGCTGATCTCTTTTGCATACACCTTGATTTCCACGTGAATTTCTGAAGAATTTTTGTGGTCATAAAAAGTAATGATGTGATAACATTGCACATTTAAGTTTTCATAAGTCAAATGCAGTTCAGATAGCTCTGGTCTGAGCATTACTGGACATTATCACACAACCCTTCCCTAGCCAGTCATCCAAACTTCACACAACCCAAGCTCTCACCCTCTCCTGAGCTGTCAACTACACCTGATACTTATGTGGATTCATCTGCACTGGAGATGAAGTTAAGGCCAAAAAAAAAAAAAAGCAGAGACCTATCTGCCATAAAATACTCCAGTACTTCCAGGGAAGATCTGCTGATTAGCACTCACTGAAGATCTACCCCCAAACATTTCCAACAGACTGGCAGTGATGAAAGTGTGCTCATCAGCGAACACCAGAACAGCGGTACTGCTATTTATCTAGAGAGAGAGACAAATTAGCCTAATGAGAACCATTAATCCTAAAGGATTGCACATGAATATTAAGAACTGTTTGGGTAAAAGAGACAAACCTTTTAGGGATGCAGAATCAGAGCAATCTGATAAGAGCAGTCCTATCAAAAAATATGCACTGTATTGAATTAGTGCTCTTTCAGCAGGAGGCAACCTGTAGGTGGCAACTTGAGGGTTTCTAACCCGTGACTGAGCAGTTTTGCTATCCAGAGAACAAACAGAATTTGCCACATGTACCTTCAAGTGTGCACAATTTTACATGTGCAGTGTACACAGATGCATCTCACTGCTGGAGAGAGAGTTTTACATTGTTCATAACATGCAGCAGGACCACATCTAAAAGGAACTATTAATTTCTTTTTCTGTCACAAAATCCTCACTGTGCACAGCCACATTTGTGATGTGTTCCCTTTTCCTTGCATAAATAAGGGGTACTGCTCAGAAATCTTTCGTCCACGAAGAGTAAAAAACAAAAACAACAAAAAAATGATCTCTTTGTAGGGCAAAACCCCCACAAATTAAATTAGTCTTATCTTAACCCTGGAAAACCTGCAGATGTTCTGGAAAGCTTACTTGAAATATTTTGTATACCACTAGCTGGAAGATAGGAATAATCCCATCAGCAAATTCAAAGAAAATCTGCTCAAACAACAAACAGCCTTTCTGAAAAGAAGAGAAAAAATCCCAAACCTGCTATTCTCTAATGCTTTGTATTAGTACCAGTAAAATAATTTGTAACAGTTAAAAATACAAAGGAAGCAAAGTTAATTTGCTCTCCTTATGATAGTGGCTCTTCAAATACTCACTTGGATAATTCAAAACTTTCACATTTGCTTACAAATAAGCTTTTTTAATAGCAGTATTGTATTGAATCTGCATATAATTTCTGAAGCAATTTAATTTTACATTAGCACAACCCGTTGCATAGGCAACATTGATTAGGTTTCCACTACCTTTTGTTCTCATGGTTCTGTAAAAGTTCTTTGATGTCCTGAAGTTATCTTTGATATTTATCAGTTCTTCCTCTTTAAGGTTGGTCAATTCAGCTTTAGCTATTGCATCTACAGCACTGGTGCAGTATTTAAAAGTTCTGATAAGAACTGTGAAGTTGCAGAAAATTTTTACAATTTTTAGTTTGGATCTGGTGCAAGTGAAAGCAACACTCTGAACCAGATTCCTCCTCAACAAGTACCCACCTCACTGGGATGGCAGGTGTTGATTTATCTTCTTTTTTCCTCTCTGACTGTACTGTTGGTACACAAGGGCTGAGCCCTGAGGAGAGAAACCTCTCTCAGCCTTGCCTTGGCACTGGTGATGCTCACACCAAGCAAGACACTGAGCTCAGGTCTCCTGCTGGCTGCCCACACGCAGGCTGTGATGTCCAAGTGAGTGGTTACAAGCACTTGCCCTGTTAGGGATGCAGAGAGCGAAGCGCTCCTGTGCCACACCTCAGGGATGGCAGGTGAGGTCTGGACATGCTCACTGCCACCTCTCCTTGCTCTGCTGCTTGTGTTTAGGCACCTATTTATAGCAGTAACACAAAGAGTAGGTAAATGCCAGAGCTGAGAGACTGAGGTGACTACACTAATTAGTCAGAGCTGCTCGAGTGTCTAGACACCATTTGGCAGTGCAGTCACGTAAGGGAAGTGCAGCATCAATATTCAAAACAGAAAAGAGGTATAAATCCCACACTGAAAAAAGCCAGACTAAGTCAATGAATGTGTGTCATAGTGATAAATGGCACCATTACAGAAAAAAACAACAAGTCAAAATACTTGTTCTTCTTTCGTGGGGGTCAACTGCAGCGTCCTACTCTGGCTACAAATAGCTCCTGTATGGCTGGGGTGGTGCTGCTTCTGCTGGGGTGCAAGAATTGGTTGCAAGGGCTGGTATGTGGCCAGACTAATGGCTTCATTGTTGGAGGAGCATTTCATTTTCTCTTTCTTTCATAAACAGTGAGAAAATGAGGCAAAGGCCACATAAGCAACTCTATCAACCAGTGGGATGAAAAAAGCCTCAGAGGAACTCCATAACGAGAGATGACTCTCCCTGCACGTAGTAAAGTAGCTTTGATCCATCTCTTTTTCATTAAAGAACACTAGAGCTGTGTAATATTAATAAATCTTACACCTCCTCAGCTATCTAAACACACTGTTGAGCACCTGTGAGCAACTACAAATTCTGACATTTTTATTTAAGAGGTCACTTTCCCATGTACTTTTTAAACAGCAACCCCACTAAATTTTTCCAACAAAAAGGCTGGTTTGTGTTTGGTGGCTACCCTCCTTCTCAAACAATGACAGTGTCCAGGCCCTGAGACACTGATGTTCCTGCCCTGCTCAGCCATGGGCCCCACAGAGCCAGATCTGCCCATGGGCTGATGTCCCATCCTGTCCCCACGGAGATGTCCCATGCCCAAGCTGGGGTGGTGGGATGAGCCCAGCCTAAAAGGGTCTGTCCTGCCTGTCCCTGGAGTCCCCAGGAAGAACCCATCCCATGCTGCATCCTGACATCCAGCTCAGCCTTTGTACTTTTTGGGGAGTGGGAAGCGTAAAAAAGGAAATTTCTGCTGGCAAACCATTTGCCTCCCAAGACCTGAATACTGAAGGCAGTTTCTCTCACATGAGCTGATCCAGATCTTTTCCAACACTGGCAGAAACCATTACAGGATTTTTAGGCCCCAGATACCAGCTACTAACTGAAAGAAGCTGATTTTTATCTGGTTTTGCTGCCATTTTGTTATTTTATATGTCTGGCAGCCTAAACCCAAGCAAATATTTGATTCTGGGTTCAACTTGCCTCTCAAAACTGTGTCGTTCATCTGGAAGCAAAATATGGACAATGCCCAATTACACAGAGGCAGCCTGTTTGGATTGTGGGATAACTAGACAGGAACAAACACCAGGGACCACACAGGATTCACTGAGATGCCTTCCAGCAGCAGAAGTGCTTGCTCAGAGCATCAGGCACAGGCACAAAGCCACCAAGGCTGGTCCCTCCAGATGAGCACCCACACTCAACCCAGCTCTCTGCCTCTACCATGTCCCCAACACATTTGCCAGCATTTATGCTACTGCTCAGGCTTTTAACATCCCAGGAAATGGAGATCTAACTCATTGAAATTCAGTCATGCAAAATGAAAAGCATTTCCACCAATGCATATCTGTATTTTAAAATTAAAAGTACAAACATTGTATTCTTTCTGTTCTTCTATTAGGAAATTAATACCCTACACCCATGTTCTTTTACTGGACTTTGTGGAAAGCAAATAAAATAAGTTCTATACCATTTTCTGTTAATATTATCCTTTCCCTTTGCTCATATCATCTGCTGGAGACCAGTTAGATCTCTTTACACAGTATCTGCTACAGAAAATCAAAAGAACTTAACAAAACACTAATGTCATAGTTTATCAATGTTAATTAAATCCTCTAAGCGACTCAAGATCATGCATGAGAGTAATTTTAATTTAATATATTAGGTCTCCTTTGGGTTTAAGGGAAACTACTAAGCTCAAATGTGATTCTAAACAAGTATGATTTATTTGAAATTGGGTTATGTAAATATTTATATACTACTGACCTTTTGTGTAATAAAACAAATTTTGAAAAATATGGTGAAAATCTTGAGCACAAGGTAATGCAATAAAGAACACTGATTCTCAGATGCTGTGATATGAAACAGAATTTTCTCTTTCTGTTTGCAAAAAAAAAAAAAAATCACCTCACATCATTTTTTAGAGGACTGTTGGAGAGAACATCTGGAAAACATTCCACAGGAAATCAAACCTATATTAAATATGTTTTGCAGGGCTCTGTTTCCTTGCATCGACCTTAAACATTCATAATGTGTTTCTGTCTTCTCAGCTGCAAAGAAAACACTTCTGTCAGAGCCCTCTACAAAATGACAGGCTGAATTGTCAGCCAGTGATTTTATCAGGGGATGCTGGTAAGATTTCTATTTAGTTTACCTGTCTCTGTACCAAAGCTCTCCAATAACATGAGCAAGTCCACCAGCTGCTTTCCAACTATCATGAATTTGTATATTGTTTGCTTAATTTCCTTTATGCTGTTTAATTCAAAGCTTCTAAATAAAAATGACTGGCATTTTTAAAGATGCCCAAGCCTCAGTGTCTCCTGACAGAATGTTACTCAGGAAAGAACTATTCCCACTTCATTAGCTGGGCAAGCAGAATAGTCTGAAGTACAGGCTGGTAACCTAAGAAAATCACTGTCACTCTCAAAAAGCAAGCCAAGGAAAAGTAGTCCCACTGCAAGTCCTTGAGCATGCCACTGGACGCCTCAGTGTTTATGAATAACTACATTGTGAGTGCACACTGAAAGGATGTGCTTCCAAGTACCTGAGAAAGACATCCACGGCAATAATGTTCCCTGTAGCCACTTGAATAAACTATAATAGACTATTACTAGCTCAAGCATGAAACTGATGGGAGTTTGGAGATGGAAAATAATCGAAAAAGTCCAATACAAGTTCTCTCTTCACCAGAAAAGTTTCTGTTGGTAGATGTACTGGAACATCAGGTTTCCTGGGGTTATGCAGGGATGCTCTTTGCCTAAGAAAATCTCTCATTGGTATGTGTGGTGACATTCCTGAAGGAAACAAATCCATGTCCCCTTGACAGAGGGGTGGCTCAAGGAAAGAAAGAGTGCCCAGAGCGTCCTTGCATTCAGCTGAGCAGGGTCTGTGGGCAGCCAGCATGGCTGAAACCCATCCTGGAGCTCTTCTAAATACCGCTCTGACCTTGGAGTAAGACAACAAATATAAAATCAGAAATACTGAAGATAAAAAGCAGAGTAGAGTCTTTTTTATGTGGATCCATTTTTTCATGCACAAAACAGCCCCACCAAACAGCAACTCAAGTTCTGGCAGCAGCAAGCCAAGAGAGCACTGACCTTATTCAACACATTTTACTTGCTTTTAGAAGTAATATGGATATATAATTATAGTACAGAAAGCACTGATTTGTAGTGTAAAATTGCAAAACAAATAATTTTTACCAGTTAAGGATGGTGTGCTGTACTAAGAGTATCTTTTTTTGACTCCACTCTCAAAAAAACATGAACACACAAGGCAGAGAAAAAAATGTGAGGCCAGGAGTTGACAGCCTGTGATACACCCAGACATTTACAGAGGTTGTTCTGAAATGAACTGTCTGTTCTGAAAAATATTTTGCAATGCTGCATGATGGCCAGTTACTGAGATGCACCTCCAGCATTTCCTAATGACTAACTGGCAAAGGGAGCATCATAACTGAGAGGACAACCACTGTGATTTATGCTTCAACTGGGACGAAAGAAAAGTGAACTAAAAATTCAAATAATACAGCTTGAATTTAACAGAGTTCTTAGCAGTATGTGCTTTATAATAAAAAAGCTTCCTTTAATGGCTTATAGAATGTGCTTGAAAAAATATAATTGTAAGCACAAACATTATCTTTTGATGTAAGGTCATCTATTAATAACCTTAGACAAGGGTCACAGTCAGCTCACACAGAAAATCTATCATCAACAGTAAACACACCAGAAAACCCCTTCTGTGTCACTTGTTTTAAAGCCAGCAGATCATTAAAGCATAGGAAGCAACCACAGGAAACAACCACCACCTCTGCTGAGAAGTCTCTGCAGACACTGCCACGTTTACATCTCGCTTCCACTTAGAGGAGTTACTCCAGTAAAACTGTAGTGATTATTAACATAATTAAATCAATATAATTTCTATTCAGTAAACATGAGAATGTTGAAATTTGAAGATATGCATGTGGCTGTCACTTGCTCTGTTGAGAAACAAAGTTTTATTTTTAGCTCCAGTGCTTACATTTTCTTGCAGCTATTTTAACAGATGAACTGCCACCAGAAATATTCTCTCACTGGGCCCTGATGTAGAATGATATAAATAACCTTTACAAAGTCCAGCGTAGCAGAATGGTAAAATCAGTTGACATTCTCCTAATTAGCACAGCCTGAAGATTTACCTACACAGAACAGGAAGAGCCAAAATCACCCCTGGAAAAAATCCACTCAAGTCACTGATGTCAGAGGAAGTACACTGGGAATGGACTTGATAGAATAGATCTGTTATTTACATTAAACACAGAGCAGCTTCTTGCCTGTAGCATATACATGGCTTGAAGTAAATGGAAAAAGCATTTTGATTTATTAAAGAAAATGCTATTGTGTGATATATACACCCTTTCTTTGCCTCACAAACAGCAAGTTAGCAAATGTGACTGGGTGTACACGACAGATCTTCTCTACACTACATCTAATAGATCAAGGGGTGGAAACTATTCATCAAACCAGTGGATGCTAAACTCCTTTCTACAGAAAATCTCTCAACTAACAATTCAAAAAATCAGCAATAGCAGCACTCCTAGTGGAGCTCCATCCAGCAAAGCAATTAAACTGTAAGGACATGAGTAGCTTCAAATTTAGATCTCTATTAAAGTTTAATGTCAAATTTAACTGTACTGGATTTCAGTGTTTTTGACTAAACATGTGTGAAACTGCTTAATTAGCATATGTAGTTTAATCTCTCCCCCCTGCCCCGATAAATCAACAAAACAAAATGGGTCACATTAGCCCTGCTGTAACCCCCACCCTGGCTCATGTTCCTAATCTGTAGTCTTCTTATTTCTTAAATTATACCGGCAGCTTTTCTTTTCTACTTAAATTAATAAAATAAGGGTTCTCAGACAAAATGAACACTCAGGGGAGCGTTCTTTGTCGCTCTCTACAACTACCTGAGGAGGCTGTAGCAAGGTCTTCTTCCAAGTAACAAGTGACAGGAAGAGATGAAACAGCCTAAAGTTGTGCCAGAGAAGGTTTAGATTGGGTATTAGGAAAATCTTCTTTATGGAATGAGTTTTCAAGCATCGGAATAGCTGCCCAGGGAAGTTGGTGGAGTCACCACCCCTTGGAAGTAGTTAACAGACCTGTAGCTGTGGCACTTGGGGACATTGGTTTAGTGGGGGGCTTGGCAGTGTTTGGTTTATGGCTGGACTTGATGTTCTTAATGTTCTTTTCCAACCTAAAAGACTCTCTGAAGGATCACATTTAGATACAAGTGCCCCAAGTTTTTGGAGCTGAAATGGTCACCAGTACCTCACTCAGCTCACTGAGTCATTTTCCTACAAAGAGACTGACATGGAACCAGGGTATCTAAATACAGCCTATAAAACCTGAATCACTGGCATCCAAGTTTATTTTGTGATTGTTGTATGCTCAGACATGCCCTCTTTATTCCCACTTCCAGTTCTTCAGCCCTGCAGAGAGGTAATACGGAATATTCAGCACCACAGGTTATTTTTAACCTGATCAGCAGAGGATCTACCTGACTGCAGGGATGCTGCCTGGAGAGTTTGAGCTTGCCTGACAAGGGACCTCAGCGTGAAATACTGTCTAGTTACTGCTTCTCGGAGCACGAACTCTCCTCACTGGTACAGCACAAAGCCAAGGGAAAGTTGGGTGCAGGACTAAAGCTGAGCCATTTTTCTAATTACTGTATCCTTGTGTCTGTCCTGCTTTTGGAGAAATGTCAATCACCCAGCAAGCTTTTAATCTGCCAGCCCCTCCTAAACTGACCAGAGAGTATAAATGAGGGCCAGCCAAGCAGATCTGGGCACTGCAGAACGAGATCCATGCACACTTCAAAAGGGACAAAGCAGTCTTCTTTTGCAGGATGTTTGGATTTTTCTGATTCCAGAGGGATTTATGGATACTTGATTCATTTCGAGTTTTATTCAGATAGAAGAAATTTAAAGTTACCTTTGTTTCTGAGGGGGAAGGGAGAGCAATATTATGTCTATTTGCTCTGCTAACAGAAGACATCAAAGTAATGAATCATGTAAAGAAAGGGAAGAAAATAATACAATATTGCAGTATTTTCTATCTTTACTCTGCCTTTCTTGAAAGGTTTTTGCTTATTTTGCAGAGACTGCATTAATATTTTTTTCCAGGCTAGCAGTTCCACACACACATATTCCACTACACCATCAAGTTTCCCCTGCAGAATACACCAGCTTTTTTCCTACCTCCCCTCAGACCCCATTTTTTGAATTTTCTGAACTGTCACCATGCCTATTAGTTCATTAAAATGAATGAACACCTGTTTTGGGGTTTTTTTTCCACTTAAATAAATAAACCTCTAGCAATACAGACATATATGCATACATTTACATGCCTGCATATACATATATGTATAAAAATCACTCTTCAAATTCAGGCTATGTGAGGTGAGCTTGTGGGCATGGGCCAAAAAGCAGACTTACAATTTTTTCTGCCCCACTTGGTATTTTAGAGACACAGGAACTCTCCTGAGTGCAGGTGCAGAGAGCTCAGGCTCACCCTACTACACTGTAAGCATCCTACACCTTCTGCAGGGTGAGTCAGGTTTTGCACCCACTCCCTGACTCAGTCTCCAAACACACAATGCAGGCACACCCTGCACTTCTCCAGAAATCAAGAGTGTCCTTTTCTTAATGTCCTCAGCAGCATTACAGAAACTGCACTGTTGCCCTGGTTCTACACAACCACAGCAAACCAATCATCTCAAGGAGCTGCCAGGGTGCTCCAAGTGCCAAATTGATGTAAATGCCCTGGAGGGACTCAAACCCATCTCTGTTATCCCAAACTGTGCAGTGCTACTGTGTCCTTCATAAAAACAACCACCAAGTGCCCTTTTAACACGCAGAACTAGAGTCAGGCTGAGAGTGAGCGCTCAGGCTTTTATCTGACCAACTGAATTGTCACCAATATCAGCTACAAGGCTCAGAAAGGAGGCAGCACCTCTGTTTTCCCTCTCATTTGCTGAATTACAGATGATCACTGGACCGTGGCAGGATACTGAGGGAGGAAAAGCACAACATGCAGAGAAGCAGGTGAGGAGGCACCGTAAGTGGCTGTAATGGAATTTAAACGTGTCAGAGAGGCGGTGAAAGTCAGGTAATTGCAGGAAGATCTGGGAAGAGGAGATGAAAGGAGACTAAGCAAGGGGAAGAGGTAGGAGGAGGGGGGAAAAAAAGCTATGGAAAAAAAAGAGAAAAATGAAGGAGAAATATAAGAAAGAAAAAATGTGAAGAAAAGGGCAAATTTCTTTTTCCCCTCTTTCATCTCCTCCCGCACATCCCTCCAGTGCACTGCTCCCTGTTAATTCTGGAACTGAGGATTGCTCCCTCCTTGAACAAGGTTGTGGGCTCCCCCCATCCTGGAGCAGGACAAAAAGGGTTGCCTCCACAGTTATAACATCTCACCACAGACCTGTCTCTAGTGCTGAAGCACGAGGGTGGTGCAGGGTTTGAGGTTCCAGGTGTAAAGCACCTGCAGATTTTCACGTGCCTCACAGAAAAGGAGCAGAGACACAGTGAATCCCTTTCCAAGGTAAATTATCATTAGAAGTGTTCAACAGAATATTACAAAGGAAAATTATTTCCCTGGCAAGTTTCTGATATTTTCAGGAAATGCAGCAAGCAGCTGAGCTTCTGTTCTAACATTTCCAGGGGATGAATTCTTCTCTGCACTGACAATAATGTTTGCATATCCTCACAGAGTGTTCTGATACCTGCAGAAGCAGACATCCTTCATGCAGAGCTGAATGGGTGGTTGCAACAAAATTAAGATTTGATAGGACAGGTGACCAAAAACTGGTCAAGAGGTAGGAACACACCAATGAAAGCACAATTATAAAGATTTGACTCTCTGAACACACAGTGCTGGAAACATTTTTCACTGTATTTTCAAGGAGATGACCCATGTACTGGAATCTAATTGGATATTTCGTTAATATCCTTTCCCCATCCCACAGGAAGAAATTAAACATGTTAAGCTTATTTTTCTATTTTTTTTCAGTATCAAACATCTACAGACAGCAATATGTACATTTTGCAGAATTAAAGCAAAAAAATTAAGAAGACAACTGAAGTCTTCTGAAATTAGTTAAGAACTACTTTCTGGCTATTTGAGCTTCAAAAATGAACCTCAGTGATCTGACCAGTCATTTGGAGTATAATTATTGTGAAGGACAAGAAACATGCTGCTACCAGTTTCTTTTATTAGCAAAAAGATGCTGCCCTTCTTTTCTGATCTTTGCAGCACATGAATGGATTGACAGCATTATTTCAATAAAGAATGTGTCTGTATCATTATCATTCTGGTCAGTGTCTTCTGAACATATCCAGGAAAAAAAACCCCAAGTATGCAAATTCAAGACACAGATTATTAAAAAGACCAAACTAATAACTCACACTTTCATTACTCAAGCAAAACAGTATTTGCAGTACTGTCAAATGTGATAGTGGCAAATATGAAGCACCATGCCCTGCATTTACAGCAGGATGATATTCTTAAAACATGCCAGTCAACTTTCTGAAGACTAATTGTAAGCTGAAGTGATCAGATCACGAAGTTCTTTAGAGGTTTGTGCTATTCCAGGACATCACTGGTGAAAGTTTTCGATGGTACACTGACTTTTCTTAGAAGATTTGTTTATGCTCACAACAGAAAAGAACTCTAATGGCTGCTTCTTGGTTTGTTTCTTTTTTTTCTTTTCTTCTCTTCTCACTGAGCATTGACAGACGTGCCTGAGAGACTACAATTGTTTCGTTAATGGCTGCTTCTTGGTTTGTTTTTTTTTTTTTTTCTTTTCTTTTCACTGAGCATTGATAGACGTGCCTGAGAGACTACAATTGTTTCGAAGCTGGATATGGACTGGGATACAAGCAGAGGCAGCAGATAAATGACAATGAGTGAACCATTCAGCATTCTGATGAAGTTGAAAATTAGGACTGTTTACATAAGTCAGAACTTATTTGCATTTCCTGACATTTCAGGTCTCTTTATCCCTCGATTGAGAATTTCTTATATAACAGATTAATGAATTGAATAAAAAAATAATAAAAGAGCAAAGCATCCTGCCATGTGAGTGGTACCTGTAGTTTGGCCAGATTGTTTCCCTGCTCTTAACCCTGCTTCAAGAACAGATTTGGTGATATATACACCAAGATAAAGCTTTTAAAGTGTGTTCAAAACTGAATGTTTAAAAACTTTACACAGGCTGATATTTTATACAGAGTACAGGCAGATTGAAATCTTGCATTTCTCAGTAAGCAGCATTCATAAACCATTTTATGAACATATTTCCAGAAAATCTTTAGAACTTGCACCCCTTGTCTAAACTAGCATTATGAAAAGGCTGTAACAGGTGTAATAGGCATGCAAATAACAGTTTCTAAATTACCTGGTTTCACAGTAGGCAGTCCATATTTTCAAATTATTCTGCCATTTAGATACTCTCTCTGATTTCAAAATGAAATAGAAGCTATCAGAGTTAGAATTACACACCTACTGACTACTGCTTTTAATTATTCCAAACATATCTGGAATTACTATAAGGACTGATATTTATCAGTGCCAGTAGTTACAATAGCAAGGAGATCTCCTATTTCTTTCCTGCCCTGCCCAAGTTGCTGTTTTCCTGCAGGACTAGGGGAACAAATCTCACCAATTTCCTGTAAGTGCACAAGTCACAGAGACAAAATGTCTTTCCCTGTCTGATAGGCTGGGTCAGCTTTGGTGCCAATTCCTCCTCTCCAAGACAGCAGGCAGGGAAGGTATTAAACCACAGCAGTTTAGAGAGCCCAGGAGGTTGTAGCACAACGTGAGGTGACTCTCAGCAACACACCAAGCTTGCTTTACCTCCACAGGACCTAAATGCTGCCCACAAGCAGTCTGCCCCAGACCCTGCAGGCATTTGCCCACCCATTCCAGTGTTGCCCCTCACCCTCTCAGCCAGGTCTCACTGAGCCTTGGAAGAGCCAAAACTTTTTTAATTCTGATGTTCTAAAGCAAAAGAAGCCACTGTTCATTTACAAATAAATCCATTTTTCATTTCAGTGCTTGCTGCAACTTCAGGCAGAGACTTTACCAAGCCTTCCCCTGCAACACTGCAATGGAGAAACCCAACACCAGACTCATGAAGCTAAATTAAACAAAATGCCATAAAAAACTTAACTGCTGAGACAATATTAGATCAAAGCTGACCTAAGAAAAACACAGTCATGAGAGAATAGCATTAATTTAACAAGTTAATTCCAGAATACTACAACCCAAATAAGAGGGAAAACTCTCTCTATAAAATCCTCTCTCCAATTTCACTGGCACAGTAACACACTGACAGTTTGGCAGAAAACACTGTCAAGATACTGCAACTCTACTAATTAACAGGACCTGTGCACAGGGGAGGCAATACATAGAAGCAAAAATACTAATGGAACAACATGGAAATAGAAAATGGATTGTTCTGAGGCTTTCATAAACTGCAGCAGCATCAGCAGTCAAGGTGGTGAATGCAAGTCAGACTGCTCTGATTTAAACCTGCTCCTGTTGTGGCCACAGGAAATGTGTCTCCAGGTTCCCCTAAAGCCATGGAGGACAGGGCACTGCTCACCTCCTCACCTCCTCACAACACTCAGGCACACCTGAAGTGCTACCGCGAAAAGCTTAAAACCAGCAGTGGAAATCTCATAAACAAACTTCAAAGTAAATATTTTACCCGGCATAAGTAAGTACTTATTAAGATTTAGATGGTATCTTCAGTGTCCTTGACATTTTACAATAGTGTTTATCTCCCTTGTTTGCTAATTCACAGAATTGGCTAATCTACAAGAAATTTACCATTAGAAACGAGCAGGGTTTTCGGGCACGACTTCATAAATATGACATTAGCACAACGATGCCCTAATATAAACATACACAATGCTAAGCAGGAGCAAAGCATTTCCTGAGAGCAGAGGAGGGCCTGTTTGCCACTAAATAAGCTCTGTGGGAGAACCTGCAGGGACCCCAGGAGGGGAAAGGACCCAGCTTGTCCCATGGACCAGGGCTCTGCACTGCCGGAACACTCAGGGAAGAGGCTGGGAATTAGGGCATGAATCAATGACCCCCCGGTTGCATCAGCCCAGCACTCTGCTCAGGGCAGGGGAGATGAGACAATTTCAAAGCTAAACTGCTCTATGAAGATAGTGGGATTCTGTCTACAATGGGGACTCATTTTTTTCCAATTAATTAAAAACACATGAGTACTCTGTGCATTGTGACTATTTATAAAGTCCAACATGAAGCCTGTATTCCCAATTATTAGTACTAACATGTACAATGAAAATAAATCCCATTATAATAAAAAATTCTGTTTTTACCTGGTCACTAATGGGACATAAAAATTGTTTAGACACATCATTTCATAGAGACACACAATGTTTCCAACAAAAAATCTGTAAAAATTAAACTGGGGGTTTAAAGACTCCTCCATAATGCCAGGGAGTAGCTGTGAGCAGTTTTGGAGAAGTCACACATTGTAAGCAAATGAGGGCTTTTGTTACTCTGTTAAGGATGTCAGAGGCATTTGCTTTTTTTCCCTGACTCATCCTTTTCCTTAGTGGGTACTCTGACCCTTAGTCCTGGCAAATCCATCAGCACCACAAACTTCTCTCTGGTACCTCATTAATCACTCCCCTGCCGTGTGCTATCTTACCTGCAGATGTAATTCTTCTTGCAGGACTCTTGTAAATTCAGGCAGTTTGGTTTCTCCCTGTCCTCATATGAGCACACAGGAACAATAGTCTGCCGCCTCCTCTCAGTACAGGCTACGTCTCGACAGGAGCAGAAGAGCATCCCGTAGCTGTGCTTTG
The DNA here is from genome assembly GCF_017590135.1 of Pyrgilauda ruficollis. Taxonomy (NCBI): domain Eukaryota; kingdom Metazoa; phylum Chordata; class Aves; order Passeriformes; family Passeridae; genus Pyrgilauda; species Pyrgilauda ruficollis. The sequence goes on along the minus strand of NW_024513654.1, from coordinate 6,888,526 downwards.
GGGGGACCTTGTCAAAAAATAGCCGGAGGGCTTTATGACACTTCCGCTTGTTACAGATCTCATTAGACGTGCTGCTGGTGCAGGGGGTTATGTAAGCAGATCTGAACCTCTTGCAGGTATCATTTAGGTTACAAGCTTTGGCTGCATCCAAGCAATTGTTCCCCTTTGAAAGTACTGGCTCCACTAGAAAAAACAACACAACAGCAGTGAGAAAGGCGTCACATTTACACTTCGTGCTTTGTGGTTATTTCACTGTTAACGAGATCCTGAATACATTTATTTGTTACATACAAAGCTTTCAGTGCCTGGAACTGGGACCAGTCCTTCTGTTTCTCGGAGTAATGGTTGAACAAGTAGAACAAGAGCATGTGCATGCTATGAGGGCAGAATGCTGGTGAATAAATGACACTCTGGGCAGGCTGTACTTCATGGAGAGTGACTCTTGGGTAAGACTTGGTCTCACCAAACAGCTCTTAAAATCCCTGGTAAATTGGAAAGCGTACAGCTGGCATAAGAACACAGTGAGAGAGCATGGGCTTCTAACTCTGGTTTTGTAAACCTATGACATTTCCCAGTTCTTTCCTTTGAACAAGTTAACTGACAATGCCATGCCTACCCCACGTGACAACATTTAAAAGTAATCTGTGTACTGTGCAGAAAGTAAAATAGACATGCCCATTACTACATTTTTTTGAGGTCTGAGGACGGCCCACCCAGATAGGCAGGAAATCAGGTGCAGCCTCATGTCTGGGAGCTCTGTAAGGCCACCCACAAGTTCCATGCTTAGGTAAAACACTGTTATAAGGTCTACAGATGACACCTGAACCCTGGAAAATTTATAAACTTCACAAGGTTTGAAGAAGCTGACATAAAATTAAAAAGTGACTGTGAAAGAAACATTTTAAAACAAGGATATCCCTTTCTCTCTCTCACAAACACACACATACACACTAAAAGAAATTATAGGAAAAATTAAACTCAGATATAAGTTAAAGCTATAATTACACATTTAATTTCTCAATACATTACCCAGATATTAAAACTCAATAGATGTTTTGCTTGAAAAGTAAGGCAACTGGCATTAGATTGCAAAATTCAATTAAGAATAATTATAATGCTGCTTTGGGTGTCAGGAATGCCAACATCAGAGATCCAAGAAAATGCAATAATTTCCCACTGCTACAGAATTTGCAAGCTGAACAAAACATTTTGCAAATATCTGAAATCTGCTGCAACCTCTTGGGGGGGCTGGCTCAAGATAAAACATTTTAAATTATCCAAAGCTCTAAATTACTCTTACAAAAAGCTTTTCTTCCTAGATCTTCCACCTTTATCCAGAAACTCAGTCCAAGGTCCTTCTACAACTCACTGCCACTCATCTCCATTCTGCTACCATGCTGCCTGCCATTCCAGATCAGGACATCAACCTTTTCTCTTTTTCCACAGCAGGAAAACACGCAGCAGCTTGGCTGAGATGCTGCACTGAGGTGCTGCATTTGTTGGAACACACTGTGCCCAAGATGGGCCTTGGCTGCTTGCACACACTTCCCATTATTCAAATAGATCACCTGCAACTGTCCCATGCATCTTACCCACCCAAAAATGACACACAGCTAAGGAGCGTGAGATTTGTGCTTCACTCCAGCAGTGTGCTGTAGCTGTGTTCAGTGTGTTTGTACATTTAACCTTTGTAATTTAACAATCACACTCCAAGTCCTTCCCGATCTCAGCTGCTTGCACAACAAAATGGCAACTTTTGCATCTCATCTTCATAAATTACAAAACTGTAAATATGAAACATTTGACTATAAATTAAGAGCCCAGCCTTTCTTATAACAGTAGCCTACAACAGATTATGCAACACCAGATGCAGAAGAGACACCCAAAACACAACCCTCTCATAAAATTGTAACATTTTTATATAAAATGTTGTACTACATTAGTATACAACTATAATATTAACTATGAACTCTCAAAGTTTTTTTTTTATACAGTATATAGAATTATATGTTTAGTACAAATATAATTACTATGTAATCTGCAGGGCATATAATTATGCAATATATGAATAGTATATGCTAATTACTATGTGATTGCAGAGTAATTACATGGTTATTTGTGCCTGGGAGTCAACTGCTGAATTCCACTATTTAAAACAAAATTCCGTGGAACAGCTCCGAATGGGGTACTGCAATATGAACAGACTTTAGCTTACAGTATTCATATATGCTGCTACAGAATTAAAAAGCACTGTGAATACAAGCATCTCAAAAATCAGAAGGGACAGGTTAATCAATCTTTTTTTAAAAGGCAGAATATAAGCCAAGTCACTGACAGCACAAACAGCAGTGAGAGTTACCTTGGGTGAAAGTTGAATTAGGTGCTAATTCTTCACAAAGTATAGTTATGTATATTCATACCTGTAATTCAATTTTTATCTGCCCAACACTCACATTCCTCTACACGTCAACTCTGAATACAGACTGGTTTGGGGAGTTTTGTTTTTTAAACCAGCCCTGGCTGTAACCTGCCCCTTGCCTTTTCTGTTTTGATACATATGCCTCTAACTATTGTTTCTGGCATACTTGTAACATTATACAAATTATTTTTATCTTTTAAAAGCAAGACTAAATGTAGAAGAGGCGCATCAACTGCATCTGAATTAAACCAGAATGTCTAAACTAACTCTTCTCATTAATATCAACTTCTCTTAAGCATTTAAATCACATTTGAATGCAAAATTGACAATCTGCAACACATTTAATGCTTTGTTTTCATTGCAAAAGTGAACAATTTGCAACCCCTAGGTCCTGGAGCAACTACAAACAGTTAACAATACTGGGAGTGTTCCTGAGGATTACTTATGCAGCAGTAATTTATAAGGTCAAAATTTCACCCAGCTTCTGTTCTGCAAAGCTTAAATTATTAAGACAGGCAGGAGTTTGGCTCTTACCAGGTACTGACTACTTTAAAAGCAAATGGATCCTATCCAGAGCTACTTTTCATGCCAGAATCCTTTGGGAAAGGCTTGTGTAAGGAGATCCTTTTTCAGTTCTCCCCTCTCTTGGGGCATTAGGATATGGACTGGGGGCAGTCAGGGCAGGAGCCTGGGATAAGTAAAGATTTCTCTGCACCACCATTTCCCAACCCAGAGCTTCGTCTCTCCCAAATCCGCTTTGCCTGGGCCCATTCTGGAAACCTCTGCCAAACCACAGAGCCCTCCACTGCTGCCAAATCACCAGAGAGCCCGTGGGAAGTCACTTCACACAGGTGGGGAGTGGTGCTGGTGGCTGTGAGCGAGGCGAGGGTCCTGTCTGCAGCACGGGTCCCAGGAGAGCTGAGCTGGAAGCACCAGGATGCTGCTGCCTCCCAGCAGGAGCCTCCACCCAGCAGCATCCTGGGGATGCTGCCCTGCTGGGGAGCAGGCAGAGGGATGGCAGAGCCCAGGCAGAGCCAGGAGCTGTGCCTGGGTGGCACAGAGCAGCGTTGGGATGGCTAAAGCCCGTCCCAGCAGCAGCTGCTGCACAGCTCACACACAGACTGGGGCAGGACCAGGGGGCACTGACTCTGACTTACCTGCACCCCCAGCTCTCCTACTGCACGTGGAACATGTGTGGCATGTTTTCTGACCAATTCTACAGGTGAAAAAGCAGTCCTTGTACTGCAGTACAACCACATTGATGTTTGTTACCTCCTGCATGCCTCCACCCTGGCCCAACACTGCTACAGCTGCCCTGGACTCAATTTCCCTCAGCCCACAGAAAGAAGAGAGCCAAAAGGCCCTGTCTCTTATCCAGAGGTGCTCCTAAAGTCTTAACAGGGCTTCCTCTACCCCGTTTCATCTTCCTCATGCTTCACGCTCTTTCACAGTCTCTCCACCTTCATCTTTCATTTTCCTTGCACCTCCATTTCTATTTCATTTCTACCTACTGTGTCTCCTCAACTCCTGCTAACCCACCCCCTGGTACCCAAAAAGGGATTCTCAGTGGGTACTGGGAGATTCTTATTTGTGCTCCCACTAGACAGAAGGAGCACAAGGAATATTAGTTGTTCTGTAAGATTCTTATTAAGCAGCAAAATGCACATTTAGTTTTCAATTTTCTTTCAGCATATAAAAACAATTTACTGAGGTTGTCATTAAAATTACCATTACTATTTGCAAGTAATTAGCATTAGTAGGTTTTCTAGTGGATATAGTAAAGGGAATGATGTAAAGAGAGCAATAAATGTTAATGTGATGGAAGGCAATATCACAAAGTGATAGAGGTGACCACATGGGTATGGGCCTACTCCAACACAGGTGCAGAATATGGCATATAGAAACCAAAACCTGACCAAAATTAAGAAGAGAGTCATGATCCCACTTAAACAGAAGTACTGCTGTGGGGTTCACCGAAGTACTTTTGCTTTGTAAGAAGAGCAGATGAAAAAATAAGGAAAGCATAGCAAATATTGTCATCTGGATTAAAAATAAACTACTGTTTTCCTGGAGAAATTATTTCTAATTCCAAATGGCAGGGAAAAAAAAAAAAAGGAAGAGTCATCCCAAAAAAAAATCCTGAGGCTGACAGTGTTATTCTGAAGTGCTACTTCTCTTCTGCTCAGCATTTACTCAACAGCTGGCCTATTTCCAACCTTTTCCATACTCTTAATAAGCAGGTGACTTAGTTTTTAAATTAAAGCTAATATATTATCAGCTATGATCAGAGCTTTCAGAATACTACCACATACAACAAGATTCATGTTGAAATTACAGTTGATTGCACCAAGTGACAAAGATGAGACAGATGCCTGTGAAAGGTACAACCAGAGCTACAGCAACAGAAAGATCTAAACAAACAAAACTGCCTAAAACGAGACTTCAGCTTCCTAAGACCAAAGCTGGAATATTTTACCTTTCTGGTCAGTCATTAAGTCTTTGATCACACAAACTGCCTAGGTCTCTAGAATTCTCTTCTGAATACCCCCATAAACTACTAGAGAAGGCAAATAGTGTCTCCTGTCCAAGCCACTGAGAGATTGGGAACAATCACGTTGCTTAGCATGAACCAACAGGCATGATTTGGAAGTGTTCACCTACCATGTTATGTTTGGAAGTGTTCAGCTACTGTGTTTATGCACAGCTGCTGTGTCTGAAGTCTTTCCCATCACACCCTGGCCTTTGCTTCTGCGATGCTCTGCTGGTGAATCATCAGCAGGGATCTTGCAGACTTTGGTTCAATTCCTTCCGTGGCATGAGATACTCAGAAACACTGCTCTCATTTCCCAGAAGGGCTCTCAAACCATCTCACTGCAGAGTGTTCTCAACAAGGAAATGGTGCATATTGCAAAACAAAGCGGGAGCAGGATGCTTCAGCCCAAGAATGAGAGCTCTCACTGGGAGGCAGACTGCTGGCTGCTGGCCTGCACCCAGGAAGGAGAGTTACTTCTCTTACAAGAGCAATGACTGGAAACCTTCCCTGAAGAAGACTCTGTAAGCCTGCAGAGGCATGATCCCACTTGTACTCCCTACTTCTAATCCCTTCAAAAAATACATAACCCTTTCTATAGCACATCTCATTGCCTTCCTTCCAGACCAAGGTACTGCCAAACCCACAAGAAGGGTACCCTCCAAGGCTTTCTGAAATCCCACAGAGATGAGCAGAGAGCAAAGACATCCCACTTCTTCAAGGACAGTTCTGATCACTGCCTTGGTGGCTGAAGCACCATGACCCCTTGAGCTGGGTGCCCATTACATTTCTGGCTGGCTGCTCCCAGGAGCACACACTGACTGCTGCGTGGGCAGATGCTCCTGCCTGAGGCTGGGAGTCTGGCTCCTCCAGTCCAAAGCCTTCCAACAAAGCTCAGTTTCTGTATTTCCAGACGCCTTTCACTAGACCAGGTCGCTCAAACTTCATCCAACCTGGCCTTCAATATTTCCAAGGATGGGCCATCTGCAATCTGTTTCAGTGCCTCACCACTCTCACAGTAAAGAATTTCTTGTTCCTTTTTTATTTGTTTGCTTGTTGTTAAAACTGTTTTCTCTGTGTACTTTATAAAGATTCTGAGCATCTTCTAAGGATTATAGATACCACCTCAAAGCAGAAGCTTCTAACTTTCAGGTGGACACACTTATCTCTCGGTTTGCTCCTGGAAGTTTAATTCTATTAATGGAGCCACATTCTCTAAATGCTGCATTTTTTATTGCCCAAGTTCAGCACTGGATCTGGGCTCTAATACTCGACAGAGCTCTTGACTATATTTTGACTTAGATCCTGCTTTAGTTAACCATTGCCTGGTGCCTTTCACAGACACTACAAATAAAGGTTGCAGTGAAATTACAATTCCTAAACTGCGTATGTATTGATTAAAAAGGGGGAAATTATATCTTACTATTTCCTTTAACAGTTTTAATTCTTTACTGGGGAGGAATGGAGAAAAGCTGAGCAGAAAACTCCAGGGTGGCTGAGCCCTGTGGGTTGGCTGAGGGACATCTGCTCAAATTACAAGTTATGTAAGAGGAAAGTCTTATAAACCCACAGTGATCTGGTTTAAATTTTAGTTCCACAAGGGCAGAGACGGAGAGGAAACCCTGTTCCCCAGTGTTAACAATACTGTGGCATACACTGCTGATATTCTGTCTTCACTCACATACATCCCGATCTATCACCTTTCATTTCTGTTACAAATCTAATGCAGGTTATGCCAGGGTCCCTAATTTTCCACATGGCACAGGGGACAGCAGTTCTACATTGTATTTATGCCAGCACAGTTATTTTGTTCACTGCAGCTATTGTGAATTTTCAATAATTTAAGTTATGAATTTGGCTCTTTAAAGCTACTGTTACTTCTGTCCAAAGTATCTCACTTAGTAGGCAGAAACACATTAATATAAAGTCAGAGACTTGCTAAACAAAGAAACCACAGTCGCTGCAAACTGATCCAGTCACTGTTTCTCACATTACTGCACCACTGATTTCAGTTCTACCCTAAAGACTTTTAGGGTGTAAAGATCATTTTAACCTATCTACACTACACTAACACCGGGGATGGATTAGGCATGACTGGGGCCATGTACAGCGCACAATTTTTTTTGTGAGGGATTCAGTCATTCCACACACAATTCATGCTCTGTACTGAGTGAGAGGCTGGTTTGTGATGTGGAAGGCTATCACCACAGTTTCAGCTGAGTTCTTCTAATTAATTTCCCCTTAAAAAGAGAGTGCAAATGTGTTACTGCATATGCTCTCGTCTTATACAGTTCAGTATTTTATTATCAGCTAAATACTAAGTCAACAGAATTAGGAAAGAACCAGCAGACAAGGAAATAGAGAATAAACCTGTGAAAACATTCAAACCTACACGGCTGCCACGAGAAGTGATTTACTGCATGCAAGTTCTCAAGACACAGTGAGGGACTGTTTTGCCAAAGTCATGCCAATTTACAGGGCAACTTTCAGCATTTCTTTTTATTACTACAGAATTGAATTCACAACTTGTTTCCTCTTTTCCTCAGCCTTGATTAATTACCATGTTAACATAACTACTATTCTCCTGCTTATAATGGGCTCCCTCTAAAGTGCTGCCCCAGCAAAATAAGCCAGGAGAAAGCTTCTAGCTCTTTGCTCTAGCACTGCAATCCTTTCTAATCTCACTATTTTTCAAATTTATGTTCCATTCCAATAAAGCTTGTGTGAATATCACAGCAAATCAGATAATACAAGGTTATGACCCTTGTAATTGATCCTTCAAGGTTTTTTGCCTTTTTTTTCCAGTTGACGTGGTAAAAACCACATTTAGCTGTGCTTGTTGACACTTGAGAATTCACTTTGTTGGTCATATACACTGTTTCAGAGAGATCACATTACATAATGATGTATTTCTAGGGCTTCATTTCTTCTATACCTACAAGCCCATTAAGCTGTAAGCAAACCTCCCGTGGGGCTGTAAGACTGCAAGTATCAAGGGGGCAATGCTCCCATCCTGCTCAGAGGAAGCATGGCTGGAAGAGTGTATTATGTAAGGACACAGGGTTAAACATTACCTACTACTTAAATAATTTCAAATAAATAAAAGCTGCTTAAAATAAAAAGTTACATTTCCATTTATAGAAAAATAGACATTTAAATGAACATGGAACATATATCCCAGCACTAGGAATCAGTTATCTGGAGCAATGGTTTCTGTATCACATGACCACTGGAATAAAGTGATTAATTGGACTGTCTCAGTAAATGCAATCATTACACTTTTAATTAACCTTTTCAACCTCTTCCACCTTTTCGTTTTGTTATGCATTAGATTTTTACAGTTTTCCAGTAATTATGCCTGACTACACTTAAAACAATGTGGAGCTCAGTTAGAAAGATAAGAAAAACAATTGAAACAGCCCTTACTCTTCGTAACAGGAAAATACCACTGATACTGTCATCATCAGAGCAGTTATAAATCAGGTGGAGGACAGACATTCTGAACTCTGTGGCTACGTTCCCACCTAATTTTTGTTTTGGCAGCACACTGTTATTTAATGACTGGCTACCAGGAAACTAGCTTTTGAAAATTCTTTCTCAACCTAGTTATAATTACTCCATATAAATCATACAATGATCAATTATAATAATCTTAGCTTCATCCATTATTTAAACATAGTGTTTGAATCTACACAGCAGGAGTGCAGGAAATTCCAAAGTCCCTTCTCTGCTCTCTCACAACTGCTTTACTCCTGAAGCCATGCCAGCTACAGAAAAGAAGGGGCCAGATATGCTCTTAGCTATGACATCCAACCCTGAAATTACCACAGATCCCAGACAAGCAATGGTTTCTGGCTTGGTTTTTGGCTTGGCTTTTTCTAACCACAGTATCTTATACTTGGTGAAACTGAATTCAACATGAGAATTTTGCTTTCTTCACATTGGTGGACCACAATCAGGGGAGTAATCTTCAATTACATACAGTGACAGCATGAAACATTCTTACTTTAAAATGGCCTAGGTCTTCCTCACATGGATGCATACAGAAATATTTGTATACACATGTATATATGTACTAGAATGTTTCAGTACTATTTGGCTTCATGTGTCATTTCACAAGAGCTGGAGGAAAAAAAATCCAAGTTTCTGTCTAATTTCAGGCTGATCCTAAGATACCTGAGCTCAGTGTGATATGAACATTAAGTCTGATGGAAGGAGGAAAAAAAACTTAAGAAGAAACAAACTTTCATGAAGGATCAAGCAAAACACCCGAACTTTTTTCAGAAAAACTTCAGAACGTTAACTGGATTTTGAAATAATAACAAGGATTTTCAGAACTATTTAATAAACTGACTATATGCTTTTGATCATGCAAAATATTTAGCTAATTATTATTAGTTTTCTGCATCTTGTCCTCATTTAGTCTCAACCATAATATTTGCTATCCAATGTACAGACAGTGTCTGTTTTGAGGTTCAACTTTTTTTTTTCATATCCAACACATATTTTAATGTTTCAACTACATGCCAAGAATTCCTTTGTCAATAGAGGTGTATTTTTTCTGTGCTTCTCAGCTAAGCCTGCCCAAAGCCCCCCAAATTTTGCAGCATTTAGGCTGAAGCAGAGAAAGGAGATGACAAGGAAGGAAACTTTATCAGGGCAGGAAAGAAATTCTAGAAATACAAGGTCATACCTGTGATAAAGCAAGTATTCATATCTGGTATCAGAATCACAAGGTTTTCAGTAACTCCACAGCCTCTCTGAACAGCTATCCAGTATTCCCAATGCATCCCACTAAAATTTTTTCATGGTATGTTATCTAGCACTTTCTACAACATAATTCCTGTTTTCTTCCTGAATTTACACCTCTCCTCTTAACAGTGTTTTTCTAAGTTCTTGAAGATTCTCCTTCTCCCATTATTTGTCTTTTAAGTTAGTCCCCCTCATATTCTTTCTTCATAACATAAATACATTTTCTGGATATCCAAACTCATGCTACTTATTCACAGATTTGGGAAAGAAAAAAAAGAAAAAAAAAAAAAAAAAAAAAGGTTACCAAAAAAACCAACCAACCAAAAAAAAAAAAAAAACACCTCACAAAAACTGAATTGACCAAGAATTTCTGTAAAAGTGGTACTCAGGAGATTGCTACAGACAGACAAAACCTGTTAATTCAAGAGTTGCTGAAGCATAGCTTACTCCAGCCTCAAGCAATACCAGTGTAGGTAGGGATGGTTTACACACATTGACTGCCTGCTGCAGGAGTATATATTAGCTTATCTTTGACAGCAGCTTGCTCTTGATGGCTATAACCTGAAAAAAAAGTCAAAGTATATAAAACCTTAGTAGAAAAAGTATCCTGCTCATTCTGCAGTGTTACTCTTCCAGAAGGAAACTGAGAAAGGACAGTGGTCTGGAGAGGTGACTGTGAATCCAGTCTGACAAGTGCAGCTGATGGGATAACTCAGGGAACAGTTAACGGCAGAGGAAGGGAAAGATCCTTTCTCCAGAACAACAAGAGGAAAGCTCCACCGTTCCTAGATGGGAGAATCACAGATGTCTCACTGATCACGACAGAAGTCCACCAGCACGAGAGAGAAGAGGCTAAAAGCACAGTGCAAGCAGCAGTGACAGGCACAGGGCAGATGCTCAGTCAGTGACAGCAGCAGCAGCAGGGGTGGGGCAGAGGGTGTCATCATGGCATGGAGAGAGCAATAGAGACAGAGAACAGCAAAGCCCACAGCAGCTGGGGAGGCACCAGCTCAGCCCCCCTTTCCCTGCTGCCAGTGAAAACCATTTGGGGCAATTATCTGGCCCATCGACCAAACAATATGAGCCTCATTCCATTAATCCACCACCAGCTGCTCCTTTTTTCCCTATCAGTTGGTCCCAGTGAAATCCTGTTGAATACAAATAAAGTCACCACAATGTGAAGAGGACAGCAGTGGTAACTTTTTGTTCATGGATTTGGTTATGTGAGCTGCAGTCACTGCGCTGCTGCTGACTCCATCTGAGCTCCCACTGCTGAGCCCCAGGGCCAGCACAAGGAGATGTGTGCATGGAGGCAGGGGTACCTAATGGATCAAGGGAAACAAGATACTTTGGAAATAAGTGACTTCAGTGATACTGCCCTGGAGAGTTAATAATGGTTATGATGGTGCCCATTCTACTGTGTGCCCAGAAGATAAAGCAGTACAAAATGAAGGTGAGGCAGCTCTGTATGATATATGTTGCTTACCTACAGTGCAACTAGGGGTTTGTCAACTTGAGATCATTATGATATTTAATAGATTACACCACACTAACAATTAGACCACTGCCTACTGTCTAATCTAAATTACCTGTCCTGTTCACTTATGCCATGTGCAACACGTGGCAATAGACATAAAGCTCCTTTTTGTTTTGTCTTTAGTGTTCTTGGCTTTCCACTCTTCCCTACAAACTGTTCCCTACACTGTTCCCTGAAAGTTCCTCACAGCTCCCTCCTGAGCTAGGCTGGTTACTTTTCCTTAGCTCTTATAAATGGCCAGTATCTTTTTTTCCAAATGTAAAAATGTGTTTCTTTCTAAAAAAAGGCAAAGAGGAAATAAAATTATTTTGACTTGTTAATTACATTTAACAGCATTTGTGTCTCTTTTTTGAGGTGCTGCCCTTACATTGAACACAATATTCTGACTTCCATTTACTTAAAAAAACTCTGAATCCAGATTTTATGCCCAAATTTATCTTGTCTTTGAAACCCATGTAAATCAGCTAAGCATTTGATTGAGTGCTATAGTGACCTGGGCATCAGCTTACATGCTCCTTAGCTCCATTTTTAACTCTAAAATACATATAGAATATTTTGGTTTTTATTTGGCATACACATTTGCAAATATGTTAATGCACAGGTACACAAGACAGAAGTAAACACAGTTGGAAGAGAAAAGCAGTGCTATAACAAAATTGATTATTTTGGTGTTCAAATGCTTAAGTCAAATTAATGTCTTCCTAATTAGCGAGGAGTGAGCCTCACTAAGTAAAATGACAACACTATTTACATTTAAATAGTCTATTTTATTCAGAGTCACTTCACACACATGCACACTACTGAAATGCAGCCAATTCTGCAGTGGAGAATAATAATTATAGAGCAGCAGCAGCACTGTCCAAGAGACACTGGAGGGACATGGATAAGAGATGAACCAAGAGTGTATAAAGCTCCTGTAATCAAAATTATAACACTTTTAAAAAATTCTTTTTTCGACATTCATACTCCTGCCTGATCAGGTTAAAAGTGTTACTGCTGCCAGGAATTCACATCTCAAGACTGAGATCCCAACTCACACCCTGCAAGGATGCTTGCACAGTATTGACTAAAATGGATGGGTTTGAAATAGTAATTGACTAGTGATGTATAGCTTCCAAATAGGCAAATTATGTTGAACATGTCTCAGTAAGTGAAGAACCCATTTCAAGACAACATTAGTATTAACTCTGTTAATGTTTTAACACATTCCCTTCCTGAGGGTGCAGCTCCTCTCCCAGGAGCTGAACAGTGTCACTGGTCTGGCACACGGCACTGTCCACGGTCACTCCGTGACGTGGGGACATGGAGGCTGCAGCTCTGCCCCTCCTGGCACAAACACAGCTCTGGTTCATCCCTGCAGCTCTGCCTGAGTCTCTGAGGCCGTGGGTGCAGAACCTTTGCATTGCTAATTTCTGCCTCCAAACCTTGGTGCTTAGCAAACTGAGCAGAAAACTTTGATAACTTTCAGCGTCCCAGTCTTGTCCTACTCTTTCTCTTGAAGAATTGATTCAGTAACACTGCTAGGAAAATGGTGAGAGATGGCTGAAGTACTCAGAGTCAGTGCCCCTCACAAACAGGCTGATGAGGAGTTTCTTAGCCCTGCCGGAGACAGGAGATCAACACCAAAGAGCAACTATTCCACATATAGTGCTCTTTGTTTTTATTTACTCATTTCTTCATCCTCATCAAAAACACAAATGGATTTGTTTATATACCTGATTAGTGTCAACAGTATTATTTTACTTCTGAATACACTTACAAGTGCATATATTCAGTTAAAAATAGTACTCGTGTTAAAGCCTGAGAGCTAAACTAAACCTGCATCTTGAAGCTGGTGATGTTCTAATACTATTGCCATGTGTTAGAGAGACATAAAATAACAGAGCGCCAATCCCAGAAAAAGCACTATATATGGAAGCACTGAGGAGAGAACGGAATCTCAAAATTCATTACACACTGGGTACACACACATTTCTCAATCAGCAGCAGCTCCTGCTCTCCAAGGCTCTCCTACCACTGGGAAAACTTTCACATGTCCAACTAAGTGCACGTCCAGTACAACAGCACAGTTCCCTCTGTAATTCAGGAGCATAAGAAAGAATGATTAAGAATGCTATTGAAATCAACACCAAAACTTCAAATAAAATGAATCATGATTAGCTGTTGAAACTAGAATGATGCAGAAAAGCAAAATATCCACAATATAGCAGTGCACCAGTAAATAAATAAAGCACCAAAGTCCCACATATTTGACATTTGAAGAACAAAACTATCCATCAATGTCTTGGCACAGATCGATCAAACAGAATGCTGCTGACGAAAATCTAATAGTATGATGGTAATAATGTAGCCATAAAGCCTCTACTCTGTAATTGACTGCTTCCACTTCAAGCTAACATGTCTAAAAGAGTGACTAATGTTCACCTAAAGATTTCACTTGTGTTGAATGACAATCAGCTACACCTCGTGCTATTCTCCAAAGATTGCTTGTGCTGGGTAATAGCTGAGGGAGAGGAGCCAGAGAGGAAATAGTCTTCTTAACTAAGGAAATTTATGTGGAGAATGGTATGATAATCTCAAAGGAAAATATAGTTTCCCATCTGATTTTAAAACACAACAGAATACTCCAGCCATAGCATTCCTTTCCTAAAGCAGAAGCATCAGTGCTGACTCCATAAACAGGGCAGAGTAGGTTTTAAATTTAAATGGGTATTTAAACTTTCAACAATATATAAAAAAATACAATTTTTGCCTCCCAAAATTGCATCCTAAATTCTTTGAATAAAGAACGTATTTCTGAGAGGCTACAGATAGATTGTATGCTTTGGTCAGAATTTCCATTTCACTGCAAGTCAATACAGTTAATTAGCATTATAAACCAAACAGAACCATACCCTTCAATGACATGTCTTTATAGCTTACTTTTGTGATCTTACGGAGCAGACTATTTTACAAATTCTGTGAATTAATACACAGTTTATGTAGTTTTAATTCAGGAAACTAAAATGAAATTAAACATATTTTTGTACTTTCCTAAACAACACCTGAAAAACTACAGAAACTGTTTGGTGGGTTTTCCTAATTTTTTGAGGCCAGAATGAGAAATTTAGATTTCCTTTCTAAGTTTCATTGAAGATAAAAATAATTAAAATGTTTGGAACTCTTCAATGGACCATGATTTCTCTGTCGCCTTTGATATATACTTAAAGGTAATTGGCTAGTCTTAGTGATGTATTTTTAAAGAGCTGCCTATTGATTAATAATGTTCCAGTATTAATATAACCACTTTGTGTGGATCAAGAAACATCAATAGCAGAAACCCGTATTTATCCACAAATTAACTGGATATAGATCTGTTGCTTTAAGCAAAATGGGGTGCATCCACTCATTATTTTACAAGAGTAATGAGATAACCCTAAGAGTGAAGATTAAAGCAAAATTTGGGTTTGTATTTCAGCTGCATACAATAGAAAAAGTTCATTTCTTTCTGTTCTTGCAGAATGAAAAAAGGACATAAAAGCAGAACTTCCAACTGCAGGAACTGGTGACACTACAGTTTTGTACCTTTGGGCCTCCAGGTCAAATGCTGGACACAAAATGAAATGTGCAGTACTGACAGAAGTTGATTTTTTTTCTTTTTAATCCAGTTAAAAATGGATTAAACCGGTAAATGATCTTGTAATTGACCCCTATAACCAGGTCTCTTACAGCCCCACTCATCTCACTGTCACCCAGCAAGTTCCATAGGGACTCAGAGGTTTGCTGATTTATAGAGATATTTGAAAAGAATGTCCTGGCTCTTGATGAAGAGCCATCACAGAAATATAGGAACCTGCATCAGTTGATTTGCATAAGAAATGGCAGGAAAAAAGAGTGCTGTGCCTTCCTACCACAAACAAGAATAAATAAATTAGGGAACACCTCACTGTCAAGTATCTTACCAAGCAGTTCAAAACTTGTGCATTGAAATTTTAGGAAGATCAGGCAAATTCAGGTCTGATAGCTGAAATGGCTATTCAAGCAAGCCAAAGTAAGTCCATGCTTTGCAGATCATCTGCCCCAGTCTCCCAGCGGTTGCAATGCTGCAGCCCCCACAGTTTTCCATGCAGTGTCTACTTATCTTTAAAGTTAGATTTCTTTTCTCTAATATTTAACCTAAACACCACATACTACAATTCAGAACGAATGACAATTACCCTGTCACAAAGGATATTACACTGCTTTGACATTTGTTCTTAATGAATCCACACTGACCCTCCTGATCACCTTACATCCCCTAGATACTTTTAAATCATTTTTTTTAGTACCCTATTCTATCATGCTTCCAAGCACTGTGTTTGGGAACTGGATCATCATTCCCTGGGCTTTTTTTCTAGATCTGTTTTATTGATGGTATGCATATATATATATGTATGTATATATTAAAAAAATGTATATTTATTTTTTATGGTTTTTTTTAAAGTAATGTAGTTTCTGTGTTAGTTTTTCAGTAGCCCCCTTGGGCTTCTTCTTCCTTCCATGAATTCCCAAATTGCTAAGGGCTTAGTGACAGCTTCAGTTTATTAAGTACACTAAAAATAATTTAATCAGGCTAAAAGAAGGAAAAAACGCTCACGTTTCTTGAGTATCTTTCTTCTGTTCTATTGAAGACACACTTTAACTTGAAATTAATTTTTTTTTTTCTTTAATGCTACATCATGTGATGACACACCACATGTTACAGGTCAAACAGCTTAAAACTACCTTCCTAAATTGCTTGCTGAGCTATGTTGCATAATTTTAGATGGCCTTTTATCAATACAGAAAGCAGTTCTCATAGACGAAAATCCACGTCCAATACACACAGGTCACCAGGAGAAACACAGAGATGGGAGTGAAGCCTAGAGGGACTGGCAGACTCTGTCTGTCTGGGGTGGTTTTGCTACTTTGGAGAAGGAAAAAAATCTTTCACCCTCACAGAGAAGTTAAACCAGATTTCTGGTAACTTTATCTCACCATAGAAGCATTGTGGTAAATCAGGCCTTTTTTATCTTATCATAAAGCTGGCCAAAACTTCATTGCTGTTGTTTTCTTTATAAACAAACACAAATCTTTGTGAGACATTTCTCTGTCATGAACTTTTCTGTAATGTTAACAAAACCCTTTCATGGCAAAACCAGGATCCTCAAGTGTGCACTCAAACCTCCAGAGCCTGAAATCCCCAAGCTCTGAGCAAAGTGTCCTTATTGAAAAGAGATCACAAAGCCACCGTTTTAGGACAATCCCAGTGTCCTGACAGCCCTCTTAAACATGTACATGACCACCAGGAGAAATAAAATAAGGACCTCTTGAATCTCAAATGCATGAAACTGCTTGCTTGCTTTCCTATTTTCCTGAGCAGGAAGCTGGAATCTCTCTTTATCTCTCTCCTGGTCACAACAGCAAGAAGAAACACCAAATCTGCAGCCAAAGAAACACCAAATCCAGGTGAAGACAGAAAAATGGGAAGAAAAACAGCACAAAGCTCACTGCCCACAACAAAGGGGGTGCCTGAGTCGGGATCCCCAGTGCTACATCCAGCAAGGGAAGGACTTCCAAAATCTGTAATTGACAGTCAGATCAGCAAGGGGCTTTTTCACAGCATCTGTCCCCAGCAATGACAGTTTATTGAGCCTTACAAATAGGGGCTGTTTTATCTGTTCAGGAAAGCAGTGAAAACTGGACTAGAAGTGCTGGTCAGCTCCCCAAAGCCCTACCCCCACAGAGCTGTCAGGCAGCCAGAGCCTGGGGAGCTCCAAGCCCACTCTCCTACCATTTCCCATTCATCTATAAAATCGCAGGAAGCCAGCGAAGGGACAGTGCCAGGGGCATCAGTTTCCATTTCTGAAGGGCTCCTGGAAGAAATGTCAGTCTGCTCAGCCTTCATTCCCTGAGCTGTAGGGAGCTGAAAAGAGATGGAACCAGGGAATACTGCACATAATGTAAACTATGGCCTTCAGATGAGGGCCACAGCCACTAAGTGATCCCCTGAGTGTGAAACTCTGCAAAGCCTGGCTACAAACACAGGAGATCTAGTTACTGGATGAAGCACTTTGTCCATCCCTAATCAGTAATTCCTTTCTTTTGAAATTAATGAAGACTAGAACTACTACTATGATAGAATGACTATTAGAAGAGTTTCTTCCTCTGAGTTTGGAGAAGCTTAGAATAAGCTCTAGAATAAGCTCAGGCTATCCACTCCACACCTGCCATTCCCATTTCACAGCAGGATCCCTCAGGATTCTGAAGCAGCAGGAATAGGAATGGGACAGTAAAGGAAGGAGTAAAGGAAGCATAATTTATCACAAGCAACAATTTACTGCGAATTTGAATGCCCTAAAGTTGCAGCCACTGCAGAAACAGCACAAGAAGTAGCTGCTTCAACAAACATACAAGTTGCATAAATATTCCCATTATTTTTTGCTAACAATAATTCCAAGGTAATATTTTCCCTTTTCTTAAAAAAATTAAATAATCAACTTTTCTAGTCTGTCTTTATCCAAACAGATCACCAAAATTCATTTATGACTGGACTGCTTCTGAAGAAGTTTTATTTGTATGTAAAGCTTGCTGCAAAGTAAGTTGTGAAGAAGTAACACGGCACTATAACAAAGTTCAACATTTTCCTACCCTCTTTTAATCAGTCTCACATGGTGCTTTACATTTTGTTATGATGTGTTCATGCAGTGCTGAATCTCAAGTAAGAATGACCCACCCAAATTCCCAACAAGTTACGAAGATGCATAAAAAGCTTGTTCAGAAACAAGCAGCAATGCTAAGAAAAAAAGCCATTAAACATGAAGAGAAAGCTTTTACCAGGGCATAGGAATAGGTCAAGTTGTGCAAAAAGGAAATATAAGGAGCACTTTAATGGCCTTAAATGCATCAGTAATTTTACAGCATTTGCTTTCTTTTTCTTTTTTTTTTTTTTTTTTTCCTAGTGAAAGGATGCACTCAATTCCTAAAAGCCACTATATTTAACTGGAAAAATGAGTGACTACTGTTTACTACTACAAAATCTGTGTACTTGGTCCACAACAACAACAAAATTAGTACTTACTTCAAGTCAAGCAGCTAAAAGGCTGTCCTATATTTCAAATACATATTTTTCTGAAATTTCATCCAAGATTCCTCACTGTCATTTTTGAGAAATTACAGCAAATTACTAAGGATCTCTATCCATAGCTGAAAATATTTTTGGTATAACAATGAAGTCATTACTCTTTTTATTCCTGTAAATTCCATGAGAGCAAGAAACAGAAACACAATAAAAAATCTCTTTCATAACAGTTGATTAGAAAATATGGCCTGCAGAAGTCTAGCTCTCTTTGCACTGCGCACATTAAGAATCCAAATACGTTACCAAAGCTGGGATTTTAACCCCCCACAGCTTTAGCACAAAGAAGCACATTAATAAGATACAATTTAGATTTGCATTTTTTAATAAGCAAGGGGATCAAAGAAAATATGAATGCTGAAGGGATGTTAAATCATGTGCAAATTCAAACATCAAGGTATACTACAGATTGAAGATACATTTGCAGTAAAGCGAATGTAGTAAGGCTTTCCAAAAGTTGTGGTGAACAAAATGAACTCTTTTTGAATTGTATGCAGGCACCCAGTGAGTCTAGGAGAGGAGCAGATACACTGAAGTTGCACCAGATATTTTGTGTATTTGATTCTGAATGTGGTAATGGTCGATGGCAAATTAGCTGGGATGATGGAGGACCAGCAGTGAAAGGATTCCTCTTTCTAATAACCAGCACTGTTCTCATTAAAGACTCTGAGCTGTTTCAACATGAAGATTTGAGTATTTTAACAGACATGTACTGTCATGCAGACAGCAGGACAGCCCCTCTCACTGAGGTGGCCACACTGCTGTAGTTTACTGGGCGCAACCATCAGTCTGGGCAGCCTGAGCACTGTGGCTGATACCAAACTTTGCTGAGGCCCTGCCATTAAAAAGGGCTCTGTCTGCACTTCTTCACACCCCACGAGGAGGCTGAGATACCTCCCAGCCAGCAGAATGCAAACCAGCACCATTTCAGCTGTTCCTATCCATCCAGGGCAGCTGACAGGTACATAAAGGGACACAGAGTTGTTGAAAAGGGCACCAAGAAAACAAGGGGGAAACAGCCTTGACAGGCTAATGACAAACATTCTTTTCTGTAAAACTGTTTTACATTTTTTGAAGAATTGAGTTCATAAGCTGAAGCTGCCTCCAGGCGTGACCAGCATTTACTCATCAGATCTCCACAGGCCTCAATGACCTTGGCAGTCTTACAAGGATCATATTTTCACATGGATGAACTGTTCCTGAACAATTTCTCCAAACAGGATTTCTATCAATGTCAGGCACACTTCTCTTTTCATTCTACTTCCCTTTCCTTGATTAAACATATCTACAGTGGACATTAAAGAGAAGAAAACAAGTGTTCACCAACATGCAGACTGAGTAAAATTAAACCAATCAATCACAGAACTGAACCAGTGTCTGCAGTTATCACACCCTTCACTGCAGTTACCACATCCTCACTGTGGCTCTGTTCCTGCACCCATCCAGGTGATTTACTCTGGAAGTTCATCAGGACAGGGTTTATCTTGCAGCAGTGTCTGGGCACAGCAGAATGGAGCCTTGTTCCCAAACAGCTCTTGAGCATTATGTAATAAACGTGATTCATATGTGGATCATCTCCATCACTCTCACAAGCAGTGACAGAAGATAATACCTTCTGAAGAAATCACTTTCAACACTTCATTGTCAGCATGCAGCAATGCTCTATGCTTATTTTAAACTTCCAGCCTAGGAGTTTCCCATGAATTTTGAGGGAAAAATGCTTGATGTACTTGGTGCATACAATGAACTATATTCTCTGCTTGCAATTAGACTCAAAAATTCAGAGTAACTCTGTTTTTCTAAGATATGTCAAGTTCTGTCTCATTTCATAGACTCTTCCTATCTTTAGAAAAGACCAACACAGAAAAAGGAATCTAATTTACAGCTCCTTAAGCATCAGACTGAGAAAATGAGGATGGTGTTTATTCTTTGTCAGTATAAGCAATGCATAACAGAATCTATATATGAAATAGAGAAAGAAGTCTGTTCTAGTGCCCATGGAGAAGCCTCCACTCAAACCCAAATACTGAATTTATGAGCAGAATTCCAGATTTAGTTCTTAATTAGCATTGCCTACACCTGTATTAACAGCAAATTCATTTGATCCCATGTCACATACACACCCATCTTGCTCCAGTGAGTTCAATGGAGAGGAAGAAAGTAAAAAATGTCCTGAAAAGCAGCTTTTATTGGTTGCTGTCAGACAGGGATAGATGGACAGCTGCTCTGATCCACTGCAGAAATCTTTCTATCCGTAAATTCCTAACACATGCATAAATCATAAGAGGCTGAACAGAGCAATTACTCTGTATCTGAACAATTTTTTTTCTTTTTAGTGGAAAATAAGCTTGGACAAAACCTTCACCAGAAAAACTTGTAAAAACCCGCCCTAATGATTGCTATTTCCAATAATATATTAATTAGGTCATATTTTCAGTCATAAAAATACAGTAACAAATGGATAAATTCTCCACTTTGAAAGAGCTAAGTTAAATTTCTCAATTCAACAAAAGGTCAGCTGGTGCTGTATGAAAATTTTAAAGCCTGGCTGCCTGTGAGATGTCCCGGGTATCTCATGTGTGGTATCACATGGCACAGCAATCATCGGGATACAAACTTGTATCACTCACTGGGACAGACCTGTCAAGCTTTACGGACTTGGTAAGAACAAATGGCTATAAAAATCAACTTAGGTTTATGAACTTGGCCCACAGAAAGTAAGAAATGTACATTAATGCAAATCAGTTTCCAATACAATAGCTGAAAACAAGCAACAGACAAAAAAAAAATGGTGCTTGACCTAATAGTATTAGATATATTTTAAATATTTTGTAGTATGCACTGTTACATGTCTAATTCAAGAATTGCTCCATTTAGCTGTTGAAACAATACTGTAAATTATTGTCAGATCTTAACAAAAGCTGGTTTAGCTCAGCCAAATGGGAAAACAAAAAAAACGCCATAAAATTCTGATTTTTATGTAAAGCACTATCACTAGATATAGAGCATGAATACTGAATTGTAAACTAATAGAATAGCAAAAGCACCCTTTTAATGAATGTAATTTATCATGACAATGTCAATGTGATTCATGTAATGAGGCCACATGTCAGAAAAAAGGAAATTACAGGTCATTAGGGTAAATTAAAATTATGTAGTGGATTTGAATGATTTTCTTCATTTTGCTAGGAATTTCTCAAAATTTTCTTTTAATATCTTAAGCTTTCCTTTAAAAGATCATACCATTCTTCCAGACTCCAGCCAGTTTTAGCTTGGAAAGTGACAAGCATGAGTTGTAGGGCTTTGTCTAATTATGTAACATCTGTAACAATAAGAAAATGAACGAAAAACCCTCCTGAATCTACTATGAAAAAAACCCCTTCTTTTTGTTAATATAACTATACACACAAGTCCCTTTTTTTACCATGGATTTTTAGTAAACATACAGCTGGGAGATACAAACAAAAAATGACAAGCAAGACAAGGCACAAGAGTTTAAAGGACAAAAATGAAGATTTTCTAGGCAGAGGAGGGAGCTTAGGGATAGTACAATATAAAAGAACAAAATCAGAACACCATACAAAAATGTGATTTATCCTAAGGTCTTAGTTAACACTGCAAACAGACCTAGGCATTGTTCCAAACCTTAAAAGAATGTCCCAAATATTAGAATAATTATTTTTTGTGGATCCACAAATCCAAATTCTAATAGCTTTCAAGGTAACTTTATGCACTGTTAAGAAAACTCTTTCATGCATTTTAGAGGAGAAATTCCAACCAGTCTTGAATGATGTCTGAAGTAAGTTTGAAACTTGTATTTTCATCTGGTTAGTAATTCATCAGTCAAAGCCATGTCTCCAGTCTGACAGAGTCCCCAGCAACATTTGTAGAGGAAGCCAAGGTTAATTTTTTTTTAAGTATGGACAGTTCAAATTAACTCTTACCCCACTGAAATATTTTCTTCTTAAAATGGCCATGACAGGTTTTTGAGGAAACAAACTCAAAAAGGCTGAACACTCCACTTGCCAGTGGTGAAACCATAAACTAATACACAACTTCATGCAGCATGGCAAAGACTACTTTTAAGCCTTCTATGCTGTAGGAGCAATAATTCTAAATGGGTTATAAATCAATGAGAATTGTACAGTTTTTAAAAAAATACCTATACTGTCTTTAAGCCATTGTACATTTAGAAATTTCAGAGTGGTATGGACCACTAGGCATTTAGCAATACACAGATTTATGGTACTCTTATGCCTACTGTATTTAATTAGTTACTATTTTAACATGTTCCCTTTGAAAGCACAAAGGCATGTGTCAGTAACAACCATGAATGATTAATTCTGTTACAGGATTTTAATTTACTAAGCAGGTAACATGAATTTGTGTAAGTTAAGTCCTAAGAATATTATGAATGTTAATAGATGGCCAGGTCATTGTCTGCTTTAATTTGATAAACATGGTGATGTTTTTCATTATTAAAATGTGGTTCCCTGAAGTATAGATTTTAAAAGATGAAAGAATAAAGCAATGAGAGATTGATGAGATTCAGCTTTGTGCTGCACTGCATAGAAATAATGTCAATGGCATGTAATCCAGGACTGCTTCAGAAAAAACAGATGAAATATTTGAGTAGAATAGGCCCCAGTAAGGTGAACTCCCCCTCCTATGTGTGCATTGTAGTGAGAGAACTCCAGGGAGGAAGGACTGGGGTGCAGGACGTCTGCAGGCAAGGGGTGTGAAGTTAAACTGCAGCAAAGAGGTTAATCACAGAGACAGGCAGAGCCCTGCCAAGAGGCCTGGTGGCATCAGGTCTGCTCTGTGGGTCTTTAATTATCAGCTGCAGCACCTAGGGATCAGTCAGTGCCCCAATCAACCAGAGACAGAGAGTGCATGCTAAGTGAAACACGGCCTCAGCAGAACAAAGACATGTAACGTTCATTAGCATCCAGGAATATTATTTCACAGTCTTTGGACCCTGTAACAATTCATAAGGAGCTAATCAGATTCCTATTTGCCATTAATATTCTTCCATGGCAATACTATTTAAGAACTCTCTTTGTATGCTCTTCAGTCTTCCAGCTTGGAATGACATGCTACTCTCAAGAATAGACTTTCAAACAAACCTACTCTGAGAACTAAGGCAAACCACTTTGTGGCTGAGATGTGAGCCAGATATTTCCATCCATGATCAGAACTCATGGCTACAGAGCTGCCTTTTGGGTTTTTTTGAGATTGTTCAGTTAAGCTATCCTTGTACTTGGAATGAAAACAAACAAACAAACAAACAAACAACCCCCAAAACTTTACTGGCCTAAACTGCATGTTTTTACCAAAATTATATTTAAAAGATCATGTCCTTGTTGTGCATAAATGCATCAACATATGGAGACATCCACACAGACACACACAGGGTATCCAGTGGAATGTGAAACTCAATACACTGCTGCCCAGTAGCATTCTGTAACCAGGATCAAGTGCAGTGAGACTTTACACTGTTCAGCTGCTACAGAAAGTGAGTTGATAATGCTGTTCCTCCACTCCCTCGTGAGAATATAAGTACCAAAGCACAGCAGTCTCTGCTGTAATGTGGAGTACAGAGGGAGACTGAGAGACAATTGGAGGGAGAGCGTGAAAAATGGCAGAGGGCACTTAGTAATGAATAAAGAAAAAAAAAAAAAAAAAACAACGCTGCTAATTTCCCAAGGGTTGGGTATATTTAACTGTCACATCTGGAACCCATGTTTAAGTGTCATTAAGGGAGCTGGTTTTCAAAGAAGGTTATAAACTGAAGTGTTCTGAAATCACTCTGCAGCACTGTTTACACAGCAGAGTGGCTGCAGGTTTTACAGCTGTGAGTTGGATCCCGACAGCCACAGGAACCAGAAACCCCAAAGGGATGCTCACACTGATGTTCTCCCTGCCGTGAAAAAGGGATGCTCACAAAAGCAAAGCAGCTTAACACCAGCCAAGGAGTTTCAAAGTCTCAGACACAGCTCTAGAGCTATTAGAGCAGCCTCTCCTGGGCCAAGAAACTCCAACTCAAAGCACTGCTTTACAGATTCTCATCATGATAACTGCACTTCAAGCAAGGGAGTGGCTGAAAGAGGCACAAAGAACAACAAAAGGAGTTTTAGTGATGTGACATTTGAAACACACTTCACATAGAAAACAGTCTGTTTTCAGATGTCTACCAAAATGTAGGTCTCTGTTTATTTAAGAAAATTTTTACTCCTAAAAACATGTAAAGGCATTCAAGGTTACTGGGAACTCTGAATTGGTAGAAGGCCTCAAGACTCAACCTTTATTCATCTGTGCCTATGTGCACTTCACACTGAATACAAAAGCCCCCAAAACATACAAACAAGCAAACCTCAGTAGGTTTGGTGGTTTTTGGTTTTTTGGGTTTTTTTTGGAAAGGTCAAAAGCTCTTTGATTACAGACAGTATTGGTGAAGTGCTTTGGACTGCAGCGTGAACATCTTTAGCATTACAGTAAAGATGAAAAGATAGAGAGCGGCAGACAAGGTACAAACAAAGACACTGAATTTCTTTTGCAAATGCATATGTGAGTTCTGCATGTGCTAGTCTGCTCTGAGCTATGTTAGGTCACGCTGTGTGACACATATTTGATTTGATATAGGATTTAGAAGGACACACCTATCAAAGTATGTTTATAAACTGCCTGCAGAATTAGTCAACTGAATTTTGCCTACATCTGAAGTAGATGTGGGATGTTTATTCGTAGACCCAAAGGCTAACCAAAGTCAATGAATGTTGCTGGATTCATTTTTTTGTAGGAGAAACAACTGGTGTTCATTGTATTGCCACCATATTTATCACTATTTTGTCAGAAAATGGAACTTGGATATTAAGACTATTAAAATAATACAATGCAACATATTTGCTTAATTACTGCTTTTAAATTGTAACATGTCAGAGAAAACAAGATGAATCAAACCCCAAAATGAATTGATCTGTTTACATGTGTTCACAGGAATACTGGAACAAATGACATTGCCATTATAAAACAACATCTATGCCTGAGTAAATGAGGTGCTGCACTCTGTTGGAAGAACAACTGTATCTTGGAGAGCACTGTTTGAAACAGCAGCACACATTGCTTGTGTTTATTGAAATTCATACTTTCATTCCCATTTAGTAGTGCATAGATCTGTACCAGCCAATTTTTACCTGATGTTCCCAATAACACCTATGAGCTTTCATCTGTTTAGAGACTTCTTTAGCATCAATGTCTTCAGCAAGGGGACAAACAAAACAAAACAAAACAAAACAAAAAAAAAAAAAAAAAGGAAAAGGATTGGAAGGGATTACTCCTGTATAAGGGTAGTTTAACATACACTCCCATCTTCCTTTGGTGTGGCATCCTAGTCTGGATTGTGTCCATGCACCCAAGGACCCCCAAACCCCTCTCCCTGTGGTACTTCAAGAATGAGGTACCACACACAGCCACGTTGCAGCTGAATTTCTCAGGCTGCAAGAAGAAAACATGCTCTGCAGATGAGGTCTGATGGGTAAGGGTAATCTGTCCAATTTTAATTTAGTTGACATATCAGGTTAGATTTTTAATTTTGTGTTTATCTGCAGACAAAAGACTACATTCTTAAAAACAAGCCTGAATTGTTCAAGTGAAACAGAGATCGAAATGCTAATTGAGTCTTCTCCCAGAAAGGTTTTGCTTAGATCTGTGAGAATACAAAAGGCCAGTTAATCGAAATATATGCAGCAAATTTTGTTTATTCAGTTCAAATCATATAGACAGGTTAATTAAAAATTCACAAAGGATTTGTTTTCTCTGTATCAAGCCTAAGGGTTCTTAGTGTTGTGTTTAAACAGGTGCATATAAGAGGTATGAATATGATATGTATCCTGAAACAGGAATTTTAAAAGAAAATCAATATCCCAGGCAAGAGAATAAATGGAATTTATCACTTGTGCATGCAAATGAGAGGGTAGCTGGGGTAAGAGCTAATGCAAATTTCTTATTCCTTTTGTAGTGCAGTCCATTCCGAGATTTCACATTTCAGCAGCTCTAATGATCTGATAAAGATCTGTATCATGATGTGCTGGGTTTGGCTCCAGAACACCCCAGTAGCATGAGAGAGGTTGTGCATCTCTCCCCTGGTGCAGAGAGGCCACCTCGCCAGGGGACAGGAGGCCAAGGGCCAAACAGAGCTGGACTCGATCCCTGTTGAGCCCAGAGAACAAATAAGGCACTGCCAAGGAACAGGTAAGTTTGGGTAAATTCCTGTTGGAATTCATCTTGGATAACAGAACAGCCCAATCTGGAAGTGACCTGGAAGGATCACCTGGTCTAACCTTACCTGAGCATACAGGGGACTGCAGAGAGTGTCACAAAGGGACTGCACCTTCCAGAGGCACTGCAGGTCTGGCACTGAGACCAGCTCCAGGGGAACCTGAGATTTTCATACCCTGAAAACACCTTTTAAAGGCAAGTAAGTATTCTTCTTATTTGAGATGTATGGCTATAAGTAATTTCCTTTTCTTATGTCCTGATCCAAAGCATGTAGGTTCCCAAGAGGATGGAACAGTGGGGCTGGAACTCCACTTGCAGGTACTTTGTTTGACTGAGGCCCTGGAGTTTAAGCTGATTCTCATCCAAGCCAAGAATATTACAGATTTTATCAGTAAAAACTGATGTGCCATTGACTTGTATTTTCTATTTTCCTACTGCCATAAAAGGCCATTTAATACCCAAATTGTTTAATCTAAGATAGGAAACACTTCTAGCTGGCAAACTTGAAAGAAACAGCTCTGTCCTCCAGAGATGGAGAGAAAGATCAGCTTTAATCACCAGAAGGCTGTTGGTCAAAATAATTTTTGGCTGAGAGATGACATAAGATATTTCCATCCATGAAGGGGAAATTTCCACCCCTGACAAGGGCCTCTGAAGAGGCAAATGCAGACAGCAGGACACAGCTCACAAATGGAACGTGGAAGAAGTTTCTCCAGTGGGAACCACCCTAAGCAAGGGGCACAATGTCAATATCTAACTGACCCTGTTAAAGTAACACTTTGTGCATCCATGCTCTGGAATTCTGTATACCTGACAAAGGTAACTTTCAAGAATGGAAAAGGATGGCCTTAAATGCATTTACAAATGAGATAAACTTTGAAGAACCAAGTTTTTTGGGAAGGAGTAACAGAGGAGAGGTGATGATAGCAATAAATATGTAAACATATGCTGACCTAGCACAGAAGCAAATGGAAAGGAACAAGTGATCGATGACACAATATGAGTAATTTAAAAAAGTATTCAAATAATATGCAGAAGCACTGCCTAGAAGATACCCAAAAATATTACATGACCATTTTGTTCACACAGCATGCTGAGTATGAAAATATGGTTAACAAAATATGTAAGAAGTTTTCAAATCATACCATTTTTTCCTCCCCTTTTTTTACACGTACTAAACTTTACTCTATAGCACTCACTTTTTACGATTTCTCTGGACACCATAACAATATTTAAAAAACCAAGAACAATTAATATCTCAGCAAGCACAGACAATCCTGCTACTACAGACTGAGCTGCAAGCTCTCTTTTGCAAGAGAGGCACTGCAGCCATTAATTCTTTCAAAATATAAACTTTAACAAAAATTAAGAGCAAAAATGGTATAGCAGGTTACCTTATGTCATACTTCTCAAAAAAGCAGTTTTTTCTAGAGATATTCAACCAACCAAGCTTGTCTTGAGTTAGTGGTAGCTGGGGAAATATGACAACTCTGAAAATCACTTTGTTCTGAATACCCCGAGAGGAACTGAGATGCCTATCTTCACAAACACAGGCTTGACTAATTTGTCCATTCTTTCCCAGCCCTTTAGTTACAACAATAACCTCCCAAAAGCAAAGTGCAGGTAAATCAAATGCAGAATTGCATTTCTGAAGCAGCTGGGGTGGAGGTGTTTGACCCAAATCAAAACCCTAACCAAAAAAATAATAGAGGAAAGCATATAACTACCTCTCAAGCTGCTGCTTACAGCTTTTAACTTGGAAAAAAACCCTAAAATTGACAACACTCCTGTCACAACATGGATGCTATTAAGAACTATGCAGGGCTGCTGCAAAGCTTTCAGAAGTCATGCCATTTTCATGCTGCTGTAAACTGGGGAATCTCAGAACTGAAGCACAGGTTAGCACCAGCCTCACTTTTTAAAGGAAAAAAACACTGCAGAATTGGAGCCAGAGGAGTCTGCAGTAGCTGGGATCCCTCCTTTCCAGCTCCACAAAATAAAGCAAGATTGAACGTTAAACAGTAGAGGGGTTGTGGTCTTTACCCAGTCCACAAGGGCTGAGGAAAAGGCAGAAGTGTGAAGGCAGAGAAACAACTGGAGAAGGACACTTCACCTTCCATTGCAGGAGTGAATATGCAAATCTGACAATACAGACAGAAGAAAGTGCAAAGAAGCAAAAGAGCTGCCAAAAGAGGTGTAATCTTTTAGAGATTAACACTTAGAAGTTTGTGTCAAATCTAGGCTTAGAGGGAGCTCATAAACAAAAGCTGCATAAATTACAGATGCAAAAAAGGAAAATTACAACCCCTCTGAGGTGCTGTCAGGTCAAACTTTTGGCCCTTGATTTCTTTTTCAGCTTCAAATGCAGTTCTCTCCCAGCAGACACCTAGAACCAGTTTTCCAACAATCTTTGAAGCACGTCTGTGCTGGCTTTTAGCTGGAAACTAAGCACTTAATCCAGAATTACCAAGTTCCAGACCCCTGCTACTAGAGAGAGCCACAAAGTCCATAAGCACTTTATTTACAGCTCCAAAGTTTTCCAGTGTTTGAGGTTAGACCTTGGGCTTTTGGTCATGGCCAGACTGCCTCTCTCATGCTGCTAAACTGCATTCCAAGTTCAGTCTCTGCACTTGTCCATAACCTCACTGCTAATGGGCAAAGCAGCTTTCCATTTAGCTGATAACAATGTCCCTCAAGATCCACAAAGGAAATGTTCTCTCTCTCAGACCTAAGAAGCTTAAAGTCTACTGGAATTTATTTGAACTTGCTTAATAAACTGTGCACTGTTAAAATGTGGTCATTTTAACACGGCACCGGGACGGGAAATGAGATAGTGACAGTCATCCAATTCAATTATTTCTGTTAAATGCAAAAGCAATTCTTGGAGCAGAACTGGAACTGTATTCCACTTCCCCAGGAGAAGGCTGACCACTACATTAGAGAATCATTATCACTCTTACATCCTCTCATCTTCTTTTTGTCACAGGGTCTAAGTCCTTATGTGGACGTAGGGCCTAATTAATTTTGTTGCCCTGACGTAATATCAGTCTCCAAATACGTTTATGCAGTTTCCAAGTAACGGGGAAAAAAAAAATTTAAAAAATATTTAAGAAGGAGGATGCTTGAACCTAGCAAAACTACCCTCCCCCTCAAGTTCTTGAACTGTATCCTTCACAGCACTGTCTCAACACTTGAGGGCACAAGAAAATCCTGATTAAATGCACAGGGCTTGGAAGAAATCCAAAACATCAAACCCCAAGCTTAGTTAAAAAGCACCTACTATTGTGTAGGACTTATTCTCAGTGCTATGCAGATCTTAAACTAAAATAAAGACAGAATTGTACACTGCTTGTTCAAAAGAAAAGACCTTATTTTTTGAGTACGAATTGTATGTGACTTTAATAGTATGAATTCTGTCAAGTTGTCCATAGAATAAATTTGCACACAGTTCAACATAACATGTGCACATTAAATAGGATTTGGCATTAAAAGACCCAACATTGAATGGAAATCGAAAATAAATGCCCACATTCTCCCCAGAAGACTATTCACCCCAAGGCCTTAGGCATTAATTTAAGTGAATGAGGAAGCCACTAGGGCAGCTGTCGGTAGCTTATTTGATTTGTGAATAAACAATGGCTTCATTTTAAATGCTATTTACTCCTACTACATACTAATGTCAGAATCGAAAACACAAAAAGAACAGACTATTCAAAATCACACGTTTTTAAGAAATCTTTTATACTGCAAAATTCTTCATTTCAATATGGCAGAAAAATAAAATTATAAGAACTTCTGTTGCATTACTAATTTTAACTGCTGCTAATGCTAAGAAGGCCTGAGATTGTATCTTATACTTAATTGATATTGTGCATTTGGCTGTATATTAATGAGAACTTAGGGTATCATAGGTCATTCCAATAAAATCTTTGGGCTTGTCAGCTTGAATTATGTATCTTTACATCTGCAGGAAACAGTGGCAACATGATAATTACAGTAGTTGATACATGTTGTTATAACTTGTTAGTACAATCAGGTACATCATGTCCAAAGCGCAGATGCCAATCCAGTCTGGCACTAATAATCCATCAAACAGATTATTAATTAAGAACAGTTTCTATGCAAAGAGGAGCATTTAGCTGCACAATGAATTTTCAGATTGGAGCACAGCAATTTCTTCCTGATATTATGAAGACTTAATTACAACACAAAACCATCTCCCTGGCACTCCAAGATGAAAACGAAGACCTTTACCCTATACATCCACATAAACAATGCTGAACTTCATGTGTAGGTGTGCCTGTGGGTTTTCAGATAATTACACACAGAACTTCATTCAACTAGTTAGGTTTCATCTAAAACATCCTCAAATTACCAGGATTTTTATTTATATGTAGGTTTTGTCCTGGGCAGGGTTCAGAAAGAAGCAGCCTACAAAGATGCAGTTCTGTACAGCCCTTCTCGAGCAGAACATCCATGCTAAACACTTTTGGTTTCCATCTAGCATTGTAATTTAAAAGACAACAAAGTCCAGCTGCCCCTTCCTACACTCAATTTCTATTTCACATATAGACATCTTGTCCAGCGATCAGACTCTTGCCTGACATGTAATAGAGGTACGGGAGTCTAAGAAAAGACAAGGAATTTACATAAAAGGAAAGGAGCTGTTCCAAACAATAACCAAATTGTATCTGCTCATGAATGCAAAACCTGACTACAAAGCAAACCAAGTGCACAAGTTAAATATGCCTTTGTGCAACTGGCACTTAGAACAGCTGATAACCCAGGACGAAGCTGTCAGTGAAAGCACTGCACAGACAATCTATGGATAAATCGTTCTTGAACAATTTCTCCAATATAAATTAAGCACTAAAAGGCTCATTTTTAACGCACACACCATTCAAGTTCAGCCTTCTTAGATTTCTTGGTAAATATGAATATCCAGGCTAGCAAAGAAAAAGGAAAAAGAAGCCCCAATGAGCAGCTCCCATGCTGATCTCTGCTTCTAAGATGCAAACCTAGAAAAACTCTACTGAGATCCAAAAGGTGCTCTGAATTTACAACCTGTAATAGCAGAAAAAAAGGCTATTGCCTCCAAAGGCCTGAGCCCCCAGACTTACCACATAGGAACAAACATTTTTACATTTTTCATTTAAATTCACCCAGGCTGCCCAGCACAAAGTATCAGGGTCCAGAGAAAGAAAAAACCCAGAGAGACAAATGGCAGGTCTCATGTCCATGCGCAATGAACCAGCCCAGCAGCTCAGGGTATTTCCATGCACAGGTCAGCTGTGCAGCACGTGTGGAGGGAGGGAATCCAGCACTTCCCAGTGGTGCTGTGCATGGCTGTACCAGACCTCATGTGCACACCAGCTCCAGCTGGGCTGCCAGATGTCTGAGATTTATGGACATATGGCAGTCCACACGGTAGCATCTAAACTTTTAGGACTTCCACAAAACCCAGAGTAATCTTTTAAACCCCTGGAATCTATATGAACAATACCTCTGTGTGCAAAACAAATTATGTCCAGGAGCATGCAGATGACTGGTGCCTGACATGGATTAATGGCCCAAACTATCTGCAATCTTATATTCACCGAGAAGTCATGAACCCCCCTATTCTTTTTCTTTCTGAGTTATGAAGCAGAGCTCACCAGGCTGTAAAATGTTGTATTTGATATATTAACAGTGTATTGGCTGTAAGCATGTTTTTTCCCTCAGGTATTACTCAAGTGTTTCCAAGTTACCTCCTACATGGGCTGATATTTGGTAAAGGAGGTGCAAAGGAGCTCCATTTGAGCAGAGCTGGTGTATTACAGGCCATAAGTTGTTGCATCTACAATAAAAGATAAAAACAAGGAAGGAAGGTGGAGTGAGTTGATTGGAAATTCGCCTCTCCGCTATGGCCTCAGACCTACCCTTGTGTTCACACTACACAATGTTTCATCACATTACTGGTGAGCCCCAGCTTCTGTCTGGGGCACCCTCTGGGGAGCAGCATCAGGGCAGGGCAAATTACATCTGTCCTTAACTTCTGAACCACAGCTTTCTGGGCCAGGCTGCACACAGATCACAGCTGGGGCAGGAGCTTCTGGCCACTAACAGGACTTACCAGAATGATGCTTCTAAAGCATCTGTGTTTTCATTTCCTATTTTGGTTCAAGTGTTTAAGAAAAAGAATTCTGCTTCTGGGTTCTTGGATTCCAAACATTAAGCACATTAATACACTGAGTCTGGATTTGAGTACCTAAACAGAGCTGGCCTGTTTCTCAGTATCATCAAAGCTGTACACTTTCAACCAGTGCTTTTTAAGTTCAACTCTTCTTTCCCAGTCTTCAAAAATTATTCATCATTTTCTTTGCATAAAGAGTGCTCAGATTAGTAAGACAAGGAAGAAATGCCCTTGTACAAGAAAAAAGAGGGATGAACATAAAGACACCACACTCACTCAGACCCTAACAACAGACCTTTTCATTAATTATCTTCCTAATGATGCATTCTCGAACAATACTGCAAAATTTCCTTCGAAAATTGAGCTACTCGCTGGGGAAGGAGCATATTTTATCTTGCTCCCTCAAGAACTCTGAAGCCATCTTCCTCATATTTATATTCTAATCTTTCTATGCTCACTTGTAAAAGCTGATAATTAGGAAAGCCTCTTTGATGGCCAGAAGCTGCACACTATTTCTGTGTGCATGGTAACAGCATGAATCACTGGCTGCACTAATCCTGTAAGAGTGTTAAAGGTCCCATGTGACACTTACCCTGAATGCTAAACCTGTCCTATATTATGCTATTTCACACTAATCCTGAGAAAATTAATGTTAATTTATCACGAAAAAAAGGTTAATTATACATTTACTTCTGATTTAGCCACATTACACCAGACTCACAAATAATACTGGGGGCTTTTGGTTTTTGTTCTTTTCTCTCTTTTTTTTTTTTTTTTTTTTTTTTTTTAATGGAAGCTTTCTCTTTCAGCCTGCAATCAGGGACTATATCCCAAAATCACACCAGGTTGGGAGGTAGTGTTGCAGAGGCAAGGCAACATCAACACCCACTGGTAATTCTAATGATCCCTCTGATTCTCTGATTCAGTTTGTAGAAACTTTATCTTTTGTTCTTTAAGCAAAACTTGCAAACAGTATCTGATTCATTGTTTCTGCTGGTGGTTTTCAAGTATACATTGAATGCCAACTCTGGTTCAGAAAACAGATTCAAGTTATTTAATTGCCTATTCATTGCTTATTAAAGTAATAACTTTTGGAATAAAATTTGCTCCTTTAAGAAATACTTCACTGTAATTAAACCACAGCATTTACTTGAAAATCAAAAACCCCAACAATGACATCCTACATTTTGAATGATTTATTAAGATGAGTAGACTCTAATCCCTGAGTACAATCCTGGCATTTTACCCAAAGTCCTGCAATAGCTGCATTACACATTACTATACAAACCAACTTTGAGAGATTGCCAGGAGACACTACCAGTGTCTCCCCATTGCTTCCAGACAGAAACCCACAAGAAAAGCAATAATGTACATCACTAACATTTCTGTTGCAGAAGTTAAAACTTAATTGATCATAAATGGGACAAGTCAAACAGACATAAAGTATGTAATTTACATTTATCTCAGTGTTTTCTCTGGGAAATCGGAACTTCTCCTACACCACTATTTATAATTAAATGCATACTTTTACCAACAGGATGTGGATGGGGTCAAACTATTATTACTAAAACAGCATTTAACTTTTTCCTTATTTTTATATTAGATATGCCGTCATAACGGGTGGTGAAAAACCATTTCAAATTCAGCTGCTTTTCAGAAAATTTATAACAACCAATTAAAGACAGGGTCTATCCCATTTCCTAGGTCTTCCAATAGGCTTTTGAAACCATTTCTCTACTTAATATCCTATAAATTTTTCTTAGAAACATTCTTCAGTGTCTATGACAGAAAAACTGTGCTGAAAATCAATAGTCTCCATACCTATTTGCCTGCAATACGTTATATATCAAAATCCTGTTTTACAGAAGTCTAAAATGAGCTAAAACAGATTCAGTTTTAAGATCCAGAATTCAAACGAATAGTTTTTAATTTAAGAAAATATCTGACACTGTGAATAGGCAAACAAATGGATTAGATTCTCTGGTTTTATTCCTTAGGCCATAAGTGTTAATCTCTCAGCAGAACCAACATAACACACCACTGTAGATTATCAAAAGTGACTATGGCTGCCATGAATTATTCATTTGAAAAGTTATGCACCAGTGATAATATGAATTATATTTGAAAAATATCCACATAACATTTTAATAAGCTTTAAAAATTATTTCTTTCCCAATGTTTAAACTAAAAATAATATTTAGTATCTCAGAAGGAATTATGGATTTACTGGATGGATTCAGCAGTCCTCCCATAAGGTATCTAAGACTTAGGGGGAACTGAGCATGTAAATGCTCTTTAAGATGTACTTGCTCCACAAATTAAAGGTAATACATGTATATTTCTCTCAAAGGCCTTTAATCAAATTATCTCCATGCATGTAAATAGCTGATACTGTTAAAATTTACCAGGCATTCTAAAATTGAAATCAGTAAGGTTTCCATTTCTGTATTTGATTTGTGGCTGAGCAATGTAACACCTCCTCTCTTCTACCTTAGACGTCCACTGTAGGAGCTGACACATCCAAGTTTTCTTTTTCTTCCTTTTGCTTCCATTGATCTCCAGTGGAAAATCTCAGCCAGTCCTCCTCCTCCCCACTCCTGTCTCAGCAGGTTCACCTGCCCCCAGCTTCCAGCACCATTTTGACACTGATGAATCACCAATCTTCACTCGCATCTCTCATTTCCCCTACGTTGCAGGCTATCTCCCTTCTCTGCCTGCTTCTCAAACACACAATTTTGATGTCAAAGTCAGCCTCTTGAAAATTGAACTTCTTATCTTTCCTTCCAATTCTCCCCTCCTTGCCACTGCTGCTGACAACATCACCACCTTTCTCGATTCTCGAGATTTCAAATTTCATGGCCCATTCAACACTTTTCTCCATCCCTTGATCACAGCTCGAACTGTCACTGTACTTCTCTATGATATCTCCAATATGCACTCTGTCCTCTCCAATCCTTCCTCTAAAATACTTGTCCAAGGTTTTGCATCACTTGCATCAGTTACAGCAAATTCCTGTTTAAGGTCTTATTCCCAACGCTCCAATACATCTAAAATACAGCTGCTAAAATAATGACCCTCCTTGTCTTCACTGACCATTGTAAATGGCCACTGACCATGACTTTTAATGGTCACCCATTAAAAGAAGAGTTACATAAAGTTAACCATTAGTTTCTACATTAAGCTTAAGGTTCTGACTCTTCCAAGGTTTAGTTTATCTTCCCTCTTATTTAATTTTTCTACACTTTCTTTTTCTTCTGCTGTTTCCTACAAACCTACTTACTCTTCCTTCTTGTTTTTCCCAAGGCCTCATGCATGCCACCCTAACACTGAATATACGAAATATCTTTGTTTCTTTCCTTCCAAAACACAACTCTCTGTTATGCTTTCTAAGGTCTCCTTTCTAAAAATGCTTTCTTCAACCTGAAGTTAGCCACTGGAACATAAACCTTGCCTTTATTTTGAAAAAGGAAGTAATCACCCTAATTCAGCCAATTCTTATTCCGTCCACAACAGTTTTGCCTGGAATTTTTTCCTTTACAAAATATAAGCAAATCATTCCATGAGAGTGACACCTTCAAAGGTTTTTTAAAAAAACCCCGCAACCAGACACAAAAAAACACTCAAAACCTTCCCCGCCTAAACAGAAATAATCAGTTTAATTCACTGTGTATCTCATTGAAAAATCAATGCTTACTAACAACTAGAAATCAATATTTATTCAGATAAATCATGAGATGGTAACATGCAAAGCAAAATTTAAATCAATTATTCAAATAGAGGCTACGTTAAAGTAAAATGAGTTAAACCAAGATTGATTAATTAAATTAATCCACTCTGTCCCCTATATATTACCATAGCAGGTTACTTCACCTACACAGCACAGTACGCATTAAAAGTCCTTTTTATGAACTTGCACACACAGTTTGTCCTGGAAAAAATCTGAATTTATTTTATTCCCATCAAACAGATTGATAATCTGAGACAGAGAGAGCAGTCAATGGATCAGTGGCACATCTTAAGCTTTGGCCTCAGGTCTGCTGACCAGCCAGCTCTGCCTCCCCTGAAGAACAAGGCTGATGGCCACCAGTTGAGCCCCCTCAAAAATTGTGTCTTTGGTCTGCACTTCTGAATATAGCCAAAAATTAAAGTTGTGAAACCTGAACAAAGACTACAGGAATGGGCCAACTTCACTATCATACAGCCATACATTTCAGATCAGTTATTTGAGCATGGATATACAATAGTTCCAGAATCAGAGTTCCTTCAAAACATTCTCAAAAATGAGATGCTTCTCCCCCAAAAAAATTCAACTCCAGGATTTTGCAAGATGATAGAAAATATGTAAAACTAAATTTCAGTACACTGGTAAAATCTTTTTACACCACAAATGCAAGTAAGGCAATAAAACCTGAAGTGTACTGCCCTGCAAGTAACACTTTTACTATTTCATTATTTCATAGGTACAACCCCAAATTTTAATACTACAGACATTTAATTCAAAGGTTTTTCTGGCTATGAGGACTCTATTGGGCACTAAAGCAAGAAGAAAAACAGATCTAAACTAAAAGTGCAATGAAGTGATTATGATGGTTATGAATCAGCCTTCCATTATTGAGCCACTTTAGCAGCATGTAATAGATTCTGATTAAGCTCTTTAAGCTGAATTACATTGTACTATTAGAAGACTACTCAATTAGTATTTTTCAAGGCCCAGAAGCTAATTTTGCCAGCATCACTAATTTTTACCAAGGTCTGATCAGACCTCACCACAGTGTGCTCAGCAGGAGCAATGAGCCAACCCCAGCTGTACCAGACCTGCTATTAAAAACCTCAGGCTGACGTCGAAGCTCAGAGCTCTGGGGAAGCTTCACCCCATGTCACAGCTAGGAATTCCAAGATTCCCCATGGGTATACAGACATCACCTGCTTGTAAGAGACAATTCACACACTGGATTTTGCCATTTCAATTCAGAAGCCCTGCACTACTGTAAGGCTGTTAGATGCCACTACAAACATTCAGAAGTCTAAACAAGAACAACTCAAGTTTTCTAAGCAGTTTATAGGTGCTCCTGGCAATGCAAGGTGTAATCACAGCATACTGCTGCTCCCTGACTGCACAATAGATTTTGAAACACTGCAATCACTCATGTTCCTCTTGTAAGACACGGTATTACCTCCTGTTTTCACCGTATAAGCAGGACTATTCACATCTGCTAAAAATGGCAAGAGTTGCAAAAAAAGAAATAAAAATGAAAGGGAAATAAAAAAGCAGCACTGCAGCAGCTCTATCTACAGAAATCCTGTGTAGGAAATGACTGTGTCTACCTTAGAGACAGCAAACAGCTCCCTATGACCTACGGGTCATATTAAAATCTGGGAGAAAAAGAGCTTTCTTTTATGAAACTTATGAGAAGTTATCTCACTATAACATTGTAGCTTAATTTAAAACCTAATTATTTTCATCCTAGTAAACATTATGAATTCTTAGTGTAGGTATTTCATTAATAAAAACAAGCACATTGTCCACAGAATGCTTCAATAAGCTACTTTTTGTATTGAGAATCATGTAGCGAAGACAGCACAAGTTTAGCATTCAAGAAAGGTTTTGCTCCAAGTTCCCAGATGTACTTTTGCAGTCTGGAGTATTTTACATGCCAGTGAGGCTCCATGGCTCCAAATTCCAAATTTAATTCAAATGTTTGCACACTGAATGCAATGTAGACACAGGCAATCTAAACCAAGAGGTCTCTCAGATAAATGTATGAAGCACTGCACAGTCATATGCCAATTCATGTGAGACAGATCATAAAATCCCTTAGCCTTGTAATAAATGGGGCTCCTCAAGGAGGTCTCTCTACATAGATTACCCATAATCATCTCTGAAAACATACTGAGGAGAGTTTACTTTTCCAATCTACATCATCTATTTCAGATAGTACTGTAGTTATTGTTCATGAATTGTACTAAGTAGAGTCTTTGGAGCCAGGTTCTTCAGTTGGATGGTTTAACCTTACTGCTATTTTTTTTCATCTTGTCTCTGAAAACAGTTCATTTTAGTTTCTAGTTATTATCAGTAATTGATAAAATATGTTTCAGCATCTCCTTTGGTTTACAGCATTTTCTTTCCTGGGCTTTTGTTTCACATGGAGCAATAAGTAGCAGGTGCATTTTCTCACAGTCCATAAATATTTATGGCTTGTGAATAACAAAGTGCACAGGTTTTTAAAAAAATCCTCTGTCGTATTTTACACACAACAGGCGGAAAAGGAAACTTCCCCTCCAGATCCCATGTGTGGGAGTGAACGTCTTGGCACTGTGTGTCAAGGAACCACCTGAGACCAAGAGTCATGTCCATATTCTTACAGCCATCCAATTATTCATTTATATATGTATGCATGCAAGTCCATTACATCATGCACCTTTAATACATTCCTATTAATTCAGGCAGCTGGTCTTTACATCAAGTTAAGAAATCCCACCAGCCTGGAGACAGTAGGAATCTAGAGAAGACGAGCATGCTGTCCTGGGAATTTCTGAAGTCCTACACTATTACTTCAATATTTTAAATCTCCATTAAAAAAGAATTGGAAATAGTTAGTTTACATAATAAACCCCAATGTTACTGTTGGTTTAGTGCCAGCTAAAATTTGTAGAGTCCCCATATACTCACAGCTAAACAGTGGCTGGAATACACCTCAGGTGATCTGCACTTCTGTAGCACTGAGGCTGTCTCTCAAAGAGAGCTTTCCAAACGTGTATCATCCACTGTGGGGTAAACCAGGAAAAAAGGAGCCAAAGCTGCCTTTGGAAAGTGGTGCAACCTGCTCCCTGAAGGTGTTACCAGTAAGTAATGTGAAGTTGCACTGAGCAATGTGCACACCTGCACTAAGGACTATCTGAGAGCTTCCAAACAGCCTCTGGAGTGGCTGATGCACTGCAATATCCTAATGTGGGCTCCACATAAATAAGCTGCTTCACAGAGGAATGGCTATAGTGAGCAGACTGAAAAACAGAGTCAACAATTTTTTTTTTTTAAGGCTATTGTTTATAAATCTGAATATATGTAAATACTCCAAATCAGCTCTGCATTGTCCTCTCCCCAGCACGGAGGGCTTTATGTGGCTTTACCAGATAAATGGTTTTATCTTCATTTACCAGAGTCATCTAATTGTCACTTGGGTTTTTGTCTTGTTTAAGACTAAAGACATGGAGATCTTCACCACCACCATTTTTAGTGGAAAAACAAGGCTGAGTTACCCAAAAAACGTTCAGCATTGTCCACTTCTCTCTGAAGGAAAAGGGAAATTCTCCCACCTACTCCAATTGAAGACCACAGGTGGGTCACTGAAATGTGAATATCACTGACACAGAGCTGCTGGAATGTTTACAGTAGCTTTGATTTAAATGTGACTATTTTAGCACTAGTTTAGTTGAGAATCTGTTCTTTATATAAAAATTATTGTAAGGAACAGGATAAGCTTCTAAGCACAAAATAAAAATAGTCTCATGCAGTGTGCCTGACCCTAAATCTGTCCATATGGATGTCCTGTTCTTCCTTTGACACTCAGTGGAAATGCAACTACAGAGCCAGTGAGGAGGGCCACGCACAAAGTGCTGCTGCACATGAAACACAGCCTGGAGAACAGAGGAGCTCTGTCCTCGGAAAAGGTGGCCTGCAACAGCACAGGTCTGCACAGACACCCTTTTGATCTGCAAAGAAAAGGACACTAAAGCACTGCCATCGCTCAGGACTGTCCACCTTGCTTGCAGCCCAGGCTCACAGCGGTTTAATGAATCCTGGGGATTGACAGACAAAACTTCCCTTTGCTCATTCTGCCCAACGCATGAACTGCTATGAGCTCAGAGAAGCCTGTCAAAAAGTCACCAGCAAATGGCTTTCTACTGCCCTTCTAAGCAGTTTAAGTACAAACATTCCTTTCAAACAATAAAATTTTTGTTTTTTAATGTGCGCTACCAAACTGTATGGAAACAAATTACATTAAACACCACATGGAGGAGGCTGCTTTGCAGATGTGTTACCTCAAGAGCAACCCCTCCCATCTGCCTACTGGATAAAAATACATGTTTGTAATTTTAAGTATAAAATCCCTTCATTTCATAATATTTAAAAAAATTTTACAGAGACATCTTGAAGTGTCCAAATATGTTTGTACTCCAGGACAGATGAAATGTGGTATGTGATTATTCCCCCCCCCCCCCCCAAAAATATCAAAATAGCAAGAGGGAGAAAAAGTGTTATTCATATACAGACAGTGACAGTTTCTAATTACCAATGCATCACTAAGCAAGGTTTTGCTAACAGCTAAATGAGCTATTGCACTTACAAAATGAGGGCACGTGGCATATCTGATTAATTTTATTTACGTCTGTGATATTATGTAATTCTAGAAGGTTGGTATGTCTTTATCTTTTGGAAAAATGTGCCACTTGAAGGCATTAAATACCATATTGTTTTCAACCCAATTACGTTTTGTTTTCAACATGCAAATGGAAAAATGCTGAGTGGTCATTTTAAGTCCTATATATTATCATAATTAATTGAGAGGTAGCTTCTGCTAGTGCTTGTCATATACAGAACATAAAAGAAATTTAAAATTCTTGGCAAAAGAAGGTAGAGTATTCCAAGAAATCTGTTTTTTGCAAACTAATGAAACAATTTTTAACAATTTTTATTACAAGCATCTGTGAGCTCCCACCAGGCAGGAACACCAGAATTGTTTCTGCTTATATTGCTCAGTTCCAAGCTAATGTCCCCTAAAGCTGTTAGGCTGAATGCCAAGAGAAGATATATCCACAGAGGGACCTAACCCTTACCCCTGCAACTAATAAGGTCTCCTGGAAGTTTTAACTTAATAGTCTATGTGAGATTCTTATTAGTGAAACTTTGCCTATTTTTCCCCAGCCATATCTAGTGAATTATACTCTTCAGGCAATAGAAATCATAGAGTCATTTAGGCAGGAGAAAATCTCTAAGATCACTGAGTCCAATCACTAAACCAGCATTGCCAAGCCCACCACTTAACCACATCCCCAAATGCCACATCCATGTGGCTTTTAAATCCTTCCAGTGCTTACAACCCAGCAGGTGAAGAAATGTTCCCAAATATCTGGGCTGAATTTCCCCTAGTGCAACTTGGTGCTGTTTCCTCTTGTCCTGCCACTGCCTTTTGGGAGGAGAGGCTGAACCCCACCCAGCTACAACCTCCTGTCAGGCTGTTGTACAGAGGGACAAGGTCCCTCTGAGCCTCCTCTTCTCCAGGAAAAACACCCCCAGCTCCCTCAGCCACTCCTCATCAGACTCACCACATAAAAAATCCAAACATTGGCATGAAAGAGACTGATGGAAAATTCTCCAGCTACAGAACATTTGAAGTCTCTTAAATAAAGGATGTCAATATCCACATTTCTCTTTTTGTTTTTATTAAACATGCTTTTACTTCTCTGCTTACCAAATTTCAGGAGGTCATCTCTTGAGTATTTGTGTGCTGTGAACACTGTTCTTAATTTCTTTGCTCCCACACTTCAGATACATGGCAGAATCTTTCTGGAACCTATTAGATAACATAAGGTCTCAGACACTGGAATACCCCAGTTGTTCACGTGTTGTGATTTTGGTTGTTTTTTGTTGTTTTTTTTTTTCTTAACCTGATTGCTTGAAAGGCTCTAGCAGCAGAGGCCAATGCTTTGACCGTTATCAATGACCTTTTTCTTGAGACAATTTTGTATTTCCACTACTCCAACCACAAAAAATGATGGACAAAATGGCATCAATACCATTAGTAAGTGAACAAACTGACTGAAAATATTTGACCTTAGAGTGCGTAACATAGGTGTAGACTCTCTGAAAGCTGGAAACTGAAGAGGAAATGAAGCCAAAGAAACCACAGAGACCAAGACTTCTAGAGAAATCCGTATTTAAATACTTAAGCAAATAGTTGGTTCTTCTACTACAACTTTGACCTATACTTAAAATGAAGGTAATTACAAGTTTCTGGTTGCTCAGTTAATAGATTAATTCAGAACAGAATCTAGACTGGTGACTCTGAGGCCAGCAACCTATCTGTGGAAAAGCACTGCCTAACCAGCAATCATTTAATGCATGAGTGACATTCCTCTCACAGAAAGAGAGAGGTTTAAAAAGAAAAAAAGAGAGGGGGAAAACCCAGTGGGAAAAGGAGCTGAAAACATCAGCTGGCTGAGCCATTGTGCTATGGCAACAATTTCAAGGAGTGGATCATTTCTAACATAAAACATTACTTGTAGGCAAGATTTTTTTTCTGAATACTGTCTCCAAGGTGGTCTGCAAGAAAAACTTCTTGCCCCAGTGTGCAATAAAAGGATGGAGCAGCACAGCCCTCTCTGAAGTTGCTCTTTGTACCATGCTGTAGTGCAGAATACCTTGCACAGGACAAGGATATTTGTCAAGAGTTTGAAAATGATGGTTTTCAGAGCTACTCAAAACTGCATCTTCAGTACGTGAAAATTAATGCAAAGGACTTCCAACGAAGTATGGATTTCCATGGATTTCATATGTATGGGATAACATAATGCTGTGCAAATACCTGCTCATCTCCACCTGTAAGTTATTACTGTGTTTACTGATAGAGAGATGCAGATCACATGGGAAAATAAAACTGGTGTTGTGAATTTAATGCAAAATATATCTTCCAACTAGTTATATACAGCAAGCATACTTCTTAAGAGATTAAATAAAATGTGCACCTGCAGTTCTAAATTACTTTGCTGGAAGTTTAGGTGTGCAAGGTGTAGGAAAGTAGACAATCTGTGAGGCTCTATAGCTTGCCAGAGCTGAACAGTAGTTTATTCATGACTTGGTCCTGAATAAAATCTAAATTCAGGCTTAATTTAAGGGATCACTTATGTTCTATGTTTCTTTTTAAAGAAAAGCTCTTAGCCCACACTAAAGAATTAAGAGATATGAATAAAACAACCACAAAAACAGTTTTATATAAGGCAGTGTCATTACCACCTGAGTCTCTGCACAAGGCTGCATGTGAATTTTAAAACAAACCAAACTACTAAAGAGGAAACAGCTTGGATATAATGAAGTACAATTTATTTTTGTAATGATCTGATTCCAACACTAAACATTCCCAAAGGTACAAATGTCAAGCAGGCATCTAAGTCATCTGTGAGTTTTCAAATTTTCACTCCCCTAATTAAACTGAGATCACCCCAAGAAAACAAAGGAAGATGTGGCTATTCCACTTCTGCTACATCCTCGTGAACACAGAAGATAAAGATCTGACAGAACAATGGGAATGTTAGGATTTCAAGTTTGTTCTCTTTCCATACAGTAAGAGAGTGCTCTGTGCAGAACATTTTGGCATAAATGAAATAATTTCTGGATAGTCGCCAGTGCTAAGGTTAAAATGCAGGATTACAACGATTCCATGATGACAGCCTACAGGGAGACATTTGTTGAAAATTGCTTTACCTATCATTCAGTCAGCAGAAAGAAGGGGAAAAAAAAAAAAGCTTTGCAGTACTAGTTACATTAGGGGTATGTTGAGTCTTTATCTATAAATGATACAAATTGGAAGCTTATAAAGCCC
Organism: Pyrgilauda ruficollis; assembly: GCF_017590135.1. Classification (NCBI taxonomy): domain Eukaryota; kingdom Metazoa; phylum Chordata; class Aves; order Passeriformes; family Passeridae; genus Pyrgilauda; species Pyrgilauda ruficollis. Next base: position 6,844,107 of record NW_024513654.1, on the reverse strand, counting down.
CCATACAGGTGCAATCAACATAAAAGCCTAGCATTTCTCCTCATTTCTTTTGTATCACAAAGCTCTATATATTTTCACCATATGCCATTCCAGTAAGTGTGTGTAATTATAAAGGAAGCATGACCTAAGATTTAGATTCAAGTTTCAAAAATTAAATTGATTTTTTTTTTGACAACAGGCAATAAAGTTTTCACCGGTTCCACTGAGAACAAGCAGAAGTCTTAAATCTTGCAGCATCACGTAGAACAACACGTTTTAACCGTACTCTTTTACTCTGCAGGAAATGACAACTTAGGCAGTGCAATACTACTAAATTGTAGTATTTTAACTGCACTATACATGTCTGCCTTTGAAAGTCCACTGAATACATGAAAGTCTTCTACAAGAGTTTGAAAGAAATAAGAATAAAGAACTAAGTCTCAAATTTTCAAAGAGGTCCATATAGACTGTCATTTGGCTCTCATCTAAATTAATAGGATTCAGTCAGCTGCTTCCCAGAATATTGCTTCAAAAACTCAGGCCTGCGTAATCAGAAGGTTTTTTTCCAATATGGTTAAAAAATTAATATTCATATCCTACAACAGCTTTTATCTTTATGTTATCTGTTACTGACAAAGAGAAATTAGAAATCTGATCTGTGTCTGGGTACAGCTAAGTGATTCAAGAAAATATCATTTGTAGTTTCCTTTTTTAAGAATTAGAAGATCTGTAGGTGAAACAGGATTTAAAGTGAGTCTAACCTGTTATCAATGGGCAAAAGTTTATGAATATACTGCATCAAAATATGGTTCATTTTGCAGCTTTTCATATTCTTCTGGACCATTTCTACGGCAAAAAAAACATGGTTTTGCAAAGATTTTAATAATCCAATTGTTTATTTGTATCCATAACATGTGTAAAGCCTCTGCAGTTGAGTGTTATCATGGGGGACCCAAAGTGCGTGTCAATTTTTTTGTGTTTGTTTTTTTTTCTCTTTTAATTTACTTCCTACCTCTTTCTCAAGAAATTACTATTTTTCCTAGAAAAAATGAGTGTAGACAGTCTAATGATGAATTCCTAAGCCCACAGAGAATTCATAGCTCTGTCACTAGCTTCCCTCTCTCAAAGGATTACTTAGAAAGATTCTCTCCGAGACTTGACTACAGTAAAGTAAAGCAGTAAAAAGTGTTATTTGGTATGAATAAAGGATTACTTTATATTAGATGGATTCATCCTTGTGACAACTGGGTAAGTGTTCAGTGTAACTCATCTAAAACCAACAGAAAAACTATTTAGCACTTCAAGCATAAATTGGTCTCTTAAGCCAAATTATACTTGTGCATGTCGTATTTCAAATAAAGGGAAAGACAAAAATGGTTGTCTGATGCTGGTCTCAAGTTAATATCTGCTCCATGGTGTAAGAGAGAGTCTGGCTCTGCAGTAGCACACACTATAAATTTCCCTGTAAGAAACAGGAATCTCTAATAGTGTTGGGGTTTTTACACCACTGGTACAAACTACACTTGGAAGTTAAAGCAATGAGTTTTCTTATTACATACTTACGAAAAACAAATGGTAAAGCAACTTGGTAGAATTATTGCAATTTGAAAAGAATTATTTTTCGCAAGACTTCTGGGTTCTACTGAAACCTCTTGTTGTTATGAATCCATAAATTCTGCACTCGTAATTATGAAAAAAAAACCAAACCCCTGCTTCTGCAATTCAAAAAATACTGGTATGGGTTATATTTGAGATCAATTCATATTCTTTTTCAAGTGTTTCTATCCCTAATTAATTTGTATACCAAAGTCCAAATTCAGCATACTACACATAGATAAATATATGGTGGTGTTTTATTTACATTTACACAAAGTGATGTTGATCCTAAATTTGACCTCTCCTATCATACTAATCATCCAGTGACTGTCAGCCTTTTTTACTTCTCTAAAAGCCATGAAAAAACCTTGAATGTCAAATCAGTGCCACCATCCACAAGCTGACTAGAAATGGATACAGAGATAGAGGCAGAAATGCTACATGATACTGACAAATTAAATCAAAGGGAAAAAACTAGCCCTAACATTTTATGAAGAAGAGAAAACTCTAAAATTAGTTTTGTACAAACAAACCCTGACTTGACAAGAAGTCAGGCAAATCTAGCTATAGCAGGTGACGTGAAGCCATGACAAAATTCCAGCTAAGTTTATTTAAAGAGAAGTGAAAACATTTTTTTTTTTTTTTTTTTCTTTTTTTTTTTTCTTCAGTTGAGCATCATACAAATACAAGTGAGAACAATCTTTTGGGCCTTTGGGAGAATCATTCCTATTGCTCTGTATGGCTGTTAACTCCTTTGCATGGATATCATCACCTCCTTCCACTCAGAAATGTCTTTTTCCATAATCTATTTTCCAGTTAGCTAACCTGATTTGGGTAATACCACTAATACACAAACCCAAAGGAAGTTGTCATATGTCCAGCTTTTCAGTTAGTTTGGGTATGTAAGCTTTTATTTTAGAAGGAGTACTGAGAAAGTAAAATGTGATGGAAGGAGAATGGTAAGTAATGGGCAAAAGCAGGACTGTGATGCCAGGGAGGTGCAAAAATAAAGGAGAGAACAACTGCTGTCACTCAGCCTGTAGAACAGAGTTGCAGAATTATCAGATGTGACATCAGGATATTGTTGATATTAACCAAGAAATGTTATACAGAGAGCCTGCTAGGTCAGAGAGCCCAGAGCTCCTCCCCTGAGGAAGCAAAGCTCAGTGCAGGGATTAGGTAGGCTTCACTCAGCATATGTAATGTCACAGAGGGGGTGGAACAGCTGTGGAGCCATGACATAACTATGCCTGCTATGTAGAGGCTGTGCTGGGGCACTGGCCAGGGATTTGTCATGCTTTTAGGCTCCCCCACTGCTGCTGCCAACCTTCTCAGCATCCTCAGCACACCACTGGGAAAAGAGCTTCCATGGTCGTCACCAGCTCTCTACTGCCTGCACCTATCCCATACATCCAAATGCTGCAGCTGTGATGTTTTCCATACTTTCAACACTTGCACTCCAAGGGGAAGAGGGACTGGATTTGGTCCAAAGGATGTTACATCTATATGCTTTTAGAAGGATGAAGTAGGTATCCATTTGAGTCTGACCCCTAATGTCATAAAAGCTGTCACCAGAAGATATTAAAACCAGCTACATGTAGGGCAACTGGAAATGAAAAAACTGAAAATGTAAAGTCCCAAATCCACCAACTGCTGCACACATATTTAGTCCTTTCTTGTTTTTCTGTGGTAGTTTTGCTGCTGCAGTGCAGAAAGCACCTCCAGATGGATACAGGCTTTGCTCACATGTACACACATGTACAGAGCCAAGCAGCCTCCCAATTTAGGCTACTACATACCTATTATTACACTTCAGAAAACATATCTTTGAATACATTTCACACTGGTCTAAAACCAGAGAAGGGCAACAGGGAATGGTGTCAAAACCCAACAGACCTTTCTCAGTGAATACAAAATGGCATCTCTAACAAATGCAACTCTAAAACTTACGGTCCACTGGCCCCAGCATTTAAAAACCAATGGCAGGGAGTTTGAGAAGGATATGGATCATGAAAGGATCTCTGTGACAGCTTGGCAGAATTTCTAAACTGAAGAGACACTGGGATGTTATTTATATTCTAGAGTGAAACACACACAAACACACAATTACAAGTAAATACTCTACAGGCACCATACTTAATATAAAAATGAAGGTGAATCACTGATAGGATAAAAATAGGCAGCAGGGAAAAAAAGGGAATTCACCTACGTTTTACTACTAAAATGCGAATGAAATAAAGTGTGTGGAGTAAAAAAAAAAAAAATACTCCCTTTTCCAGATCCTTCAGGCCTTGTCTCAGCAAGTGTTTCCACCCCTTGTACAGGGAACTAAGCATACACAGACTCCCCTCTCATAATGACAGTAGTAGCAGGAGACTAGACAACCCCAAACACAGGGGCTCTCGGGGAGAAAATCAGGGATCTGCTCTATGGAAAAAAAGAAAAACCAAAGTAATCACTGATATTTTCCATGCAGGCTAAGAGATACAGCTACAGCTGTAAGCAGAATTTCAATGAAACAACAACAAATATTATTCAACATCTTGCTTCTCCAGCAGCGCAAAGCGCAAACCCGCCAAATCCGTCCTTTTTCACAGCAACGCAGCAGAAGCTGCTCTGGGGATGCTTTTGGCCCAGGCAGGGTTTCTTTGCGGAGTGCTCAGCACCAAGCACAGCAGCGAAGTCTGGAGCAGAGGGTACCAGGTGGCACCAGGCTGCCCGACAGCGAGGGGAGCGCAGATGCCAAGCGCCGCCGCGCGCGTCCTGTCTAGCGGCCGACGGAGAGGCATTACCAGCAGCCTCACAGCCTGCTCAGCCACAACACTGGCCAGAGGGCGAGTGCTGGTTACAGCAGCTGTGAAGGAGTGTGTGGAAAGGGGAAATAAAAATGGGGAAACATGGAAGGCCTCGCCAGCCAAAAGAGATAAACACACACACAGGACACACAAATAACCGCTGCAGCTTCACAGCCTGCTGGAAAGCGGCGCCGGGCTGTGATTTCTGGATCTTTCTGTCATATTCGTAATACTCAGAAATGGGCATAATGGAAAAGATTAATTTCAGAGGATTTCTTAAGTTTGCAATATTAACTGGGGCGAGAAGAACGAAAAAGCCCTCACAAAGGACTACTGTAGGACTTATGCAAATATTTCCATCTGGGTTTAGAATAAAAATCAAAGCCCTGAACCAACCAGCAGACAGTTTCATGCACTGCTAATGAAGAGAGAATTCAATTCTCCTGTTTGCTGAAATGAATATTGAACTTGTATCTTAATGTTTTACGAGAATACGGTACGTGTGTCAAAACAGGAGTTTCACAGACAATTTCAGGAGCACTGGCAGCTTCTATTGATGTTTAAGGGTTGGACCACAGCTTCAGACTGAGATGTGAGTAAGGACATTGAGCAGCCATGCCTCTACCTTGTAATATTTGAAATTCATACAGTAGCAGATGAGATGGTTGGGTCCTAGTCTGCCCTTGGCAGGGCCCCCTTCCCTACTAAATGGATGATACACACATACAGGATGGGATACATTTCACAGCAGCACAAGTTAACCTAGATGCTAACACATGCTCTGGCACCTGAAACTGCCAGCTATTTTCCTCAGAAAAAAGATGGGGAAGAAGCTGAGCTGCATGGAGCCCATCAAGCACCTAGGGAGAGTGACAAAGGGCCAAGTTCCCATCACTGGGCAGCAATGGATGAGCAGGAGCATGTTGCTCCTACAGCAGCCTGGAAGCAGACAGCAAGGGCAGGATTAGAAAAAGGAGGGGAAAAAAATCTGTTGCGCCACAATGGTGATAGAACAACCAGGGGGAAAAAAAATGGTAGGATGATAGATGACTCATAAAAGTGTTAGACTGGTGCCAAAAGCAGTAGATTTGGCAGCGATGCAGGACATGCTGCCTCAGGAGAGCTGAGCTCCAGTTCTCCCTGCAGTGGGGGAGCGAGACGCATGAGCTCCCATCCAGGGCAGGCTCCTTCCCTGCCACGGGCTCTGCCCACCACCCCGAGCCTGCTCCCTGCAGCACCAGGGGGATGGCACCAGCCTGCCTTCCCCTCCCTGCTCCCAGTGCTAGACAACACTTCCAGCAACAATTTGACAGTAAATTAATACAGGTATTCCTACGCCGCTAAGCCTGAAATGGTTTACAAAATCCATTTTTTTCCCCCTTGTCACATAATTAAAACTCTGCTTTCCTTCCACCCTCCTTCACTAAAATCTTTTGTCATAAATTTTGTCATTTGTGGCGTGTGAACTTGGGGTGGTTTTATCCCTCCCCGCCATAACTGTTCAATATATATCAGACAGGCATTTGGGAAATAAAGAAGATCTGAAAAATGAGGGGAGCTGAACTCTTGGACATATGCCAAAAAAAAAAAACCTGAAGACAAAATTAAGGCCGTAAATATGTATTGATTACTCAGGGGAAGCTTTTACAATGTTTTATCAAAGGTTACTGGCTCCCAATCCTTTATATTCCAAACTCTGATACTGCTAAACCACAAAGCACCTCAGCATCTGTCCACTCCTTAAATGTAAGACTACAAACTGACTCTCGCTCACCACAGGCAGGCAAACAACTCAAGATATTGCTTTGCTTCAGATGCACATATGTTGACTGCAAGAGTCACACAACTTTCTCAGTCCTTCCTTCACCCATAAATGCAGGTTACTGAAGCAGTGATACATTAGGAGACCCCGGAGTATCAGCTTCCATATCTGTTACGTGTTTGGAACAGGCTAATAACAAAAAATGTTCATTCATATCAAAACACATTTTACTGTCTTTTGGTAACAGGCGCAGCTTTGGCTACAGAGCTGCAGGAAATGCAGCAAAAGGAACATTTCCTGTTTGCATTTGAGAGTGTAACTTTCATCAGTCTCTTGAAACACAGAAAGCAAATGGTTTCTTCCTGGTATTCTGAAAAGGCGTTTTAAGGTAAAAACAGGCACCCAAGTGGGTTGATTCTTCTGTATAAGTCTAGGGGTATGAGGAAGAAACCTCCAGGGAGCCAAGAGAAGTTTCACACAGCTTCCAGATTCAGGGAAAGCACAAGTCCACTTGGACTCCTTCATCCACTTGACGGCTGTTGTATAAAAGGATATTAACAAAAAGTTCAGTTTACACATATATTTATAGGGTCTCCCATAGCCTTTTGGCAACCGTGCCTAATTGAAGATTCCTTACTGGCATTAGGAACAGCCCCTCCTTTAGCTGGATTCCTGTTTCACACTCACATTAAAGCAGAAACCAAACCAAGTCACCCAGAGCTCTGAATTCAGGAGCTGCAGTTATGAAGGCTCAGCCACTGCCTTGCCTCTGAAGTAAGAATGAAGCAGCAACTGCAGCTGGAAGTGGCATATGCTCACCACTTTTAGGGAACATGAACATTGATATCACTGTTCTGCAGGCTAAAGTCACCTTTTGCGCTGTTAAATTTTTGGTACTTCCATTTGGAGCCAAAGAAAACTCTTCTAAGTGACCTTTATGCTCTGGGCTTTCTATCCCTGGAAAGTTCCAAAGCAAACACCCTACAGGCCCAAGTAAAGCAATACATAACTCCAGCAATTATGCACATGTTGACAAATACAGGCAGTTTTCAAAATTCTCAAGTTTCTCAAAAAGCAGTATTCAGGGGTCTGGCTATGGCCCTTTCATTAAAACACAACCCCACCGCTCTTTCTTGCTTTCCTGATATTTCTTCTCAGAATTAAGCTGTCACTACATAAAAAAATTTAGATTTTATGTGATACTGCCAAACATCCAGCACACAACTGTGCAATGTGTCATTCAGAAAGCAATTGTATTTATAATTTTTCAATTACACTTTCTGAACCTAACACCAGCTTTATCTGGGTTGTTTTTTCAATGTTCTAAGCAAAGATTGAATTAAAATAGTGAGAGCAATAAACTGTATATCAAGCCAAACCATTCTAACTGCCTTGCATCCCAAAACAGAAGAAAACCATGACAGAATTTCTATGCTTTTATAGAGCACTGTCTTGCACAGAGTAAAAAATTTTAGAATCTTTTTCTTAGTGTTTGTAGTGTTTCTTTCAATAGGAATACTGCTGTCAGATAATCATGGGAGAACATAACAGTGTAACAACAACTGTTCCAGTGTTTAAAAAAATTATACTGACTTTCCAATTAAGAGAAATTTTCAGAAGATTATGTTTAACAGCACACCATGTTACTGACTGGCAAATCCTACCAAGAGAATGGCTAATTGTACAAAGTATGGCAAGCTATTCAGTAATAAACCAAAATTTATTCTTTGCACTTCAGTGGTGCTCACAAATTACGCACTTAGATTTTATCATCATAAGTGATAAATCTGTCTTGTGCTTTACACACAGAAAGACTTTCACAGTACAAATAGATACTGTGGTAACATAAAAAGTACAGTCTACCTCCTGGTTGTGGTTATTTCTAATTTATGAAACATGTAATAGTCAAAGCTGACTAGATGGCTCAAGCCAATTAGAAATAGTCCCAGCAGATATGCATTTCCACAACAGATACTTCATTAAAAAACAAGCCTCATCCCCTTTTCAGTTTTGTTTGTTCAACCTCAACTAACTATAACCTCTAATGCACCTCACAGGATATTGGGTTATATACATTAAACAGAAAGTCTCTGTTGGTAAAAAAAGTTACTACATACCCCCTGGAAATAAATAGCATACAGCCTACAAACAGTAAGCACCTTCTTTCCCATGCCATATGCCCCCAGTAATCATCGATACATCCTGACTTTCAAGAGACAGACAGACAACTGTGTAAATAAATGGACTCTTATGAACTGCATTTTGATAGCCATATAAATGAAGAGTACTTTCACTATTTAATTAATCCAATTAACGTACCAGCTTTCCAAATCTTTGGGAAAACATCAACATGCCTACAGCTATCTATTCCCAAAATCTGGAATTTCATTTATTAATCTTAAAAGGATGCCAGAAAGGGATGTCACAGACCCACAATCTTCACCACTTGCTTGGTGGATCAGTCCTTGCCACCACAGCACAGCCCCTTCCTTGAGGGATCTCTGAAACACAGATCAGTGGGAAGAGGAGAACCAGGAGCCATCCCATCCTTCCCTGTGCCTCTCACCCACAACGTCCTTGGAAGGCACAATGGAAAACAGTCCCAGTCTGATTTGATAAAAGGTTTTCTGCCCATTGTGCACAGGGACAGGGACTCCATAAAGCAGAAGGCAGCAGAGACTATGACTCATGAATTGTGAATGAGAATTCTGAACCTTTCCTCTGCGGATGGCAGGACTTGCAGTGACTTTCAGCCATGAAGAACTGGCCTTCTATTACAATCTGTTATTTACACACGGAGTGAAGCCATATTACAGCATAATGAGATCTGTATATTACACCCAGATACCATTTAGGAAAAGCAGTTTTGCCTTATTTAACAAATGCAATATAGACATACTCTCAAATGTTGTTGATTGTTTGTTCATAAAAATCATAGATTAACTCAACTCAGAAGGACTCTTGAGCTTTGGATACAAAGCACTGCTAAAAGCAGGATCAGCTGTACTATCAAACCAAGTGGCGCAGGACTTATCCAAATGTTTTGAAACTTCCAAGAAGGGAGTATGGACTTCAGTGTGTACATTTTACAATGAGTTTGCAAGGATATAAATTAATGGACATTAATTTATATCCCTGCATCTGGCTGGTTTTACATTTATTCCTATGCATCTGGCTTAGCAAACACTCTGCCAGAGGGCAGCCAGGAGATATGATGGGCAAAACAGCCAAGGAGACCAATTTAGTCCTTTGTCCATAGGGCCCATTTCATTCTTAATGGCCAAGTGCACATTCCATCTCTGGGAGATGCTGCCTTGCCTGCTCCGTGAGCACTAAAGGTAGTCTCAATCTTCTGTGTAATACAGGTGACACTGGCTGTAGATTGACATGGCCTACTCCTCAAAACCCAAAAATGCCTTTAAAAATATCAGAGGAAAAATTCATTCTACAAAAGCACACTTATGCTTTTACAAAAATATCCCCCTATTTACAAGAATATCCCAAAATGTTAATTGTGACCAAATAGGAGAAGGAGTCTTAGAGAAGAATAATCCAGAGCACAGCTTTTCTCTCAGGATCTCCCTTTAAGTGGGCACTGAAATAACTCCAATCCATAACATTTTCTCCTATGTTCTCATGCAATAATAATATCAATGGAACTAATAAATCAGGATTCATTTGTCCAAAGATCCATTACTATCATTATTATTATCAATAAAGCTACTGGTCTCAAACAAAGAAGACAGTACAAAAGCATGAGCACAAGCTTTTTGCATGTTGAATAAAGCTTCTGAAAATGGTTTTCTCTAAAACAAATGCTAGCAATGTGAAATTTGATGATCTTAGCAGCAAGCAATCATAGGTAACTCTATATGGAACATGAACTCTAGGCCTAGGGATATGGGTCTTTTGAAGACAAAATATCCATTCCTGGACTCTTTCCCAAGTTGCTGTCAAGAAGTTGTTTCAAGAATTCTATCTTTATACACATCCAGCAAACCACAGACAGCTGTCTACAACCCAGTTACAGGAATTTTTTTAAGATTTTGTGGGGTTTTTAGGGGTTTGTTTTTTTAATATCTGTTTTCTTTTAAATTTCCTTAGTCTGTTTCAGATACATTTTGTCTGCACAAGTATACAAGTTTTTCACATTTCCATTTTCTGCAACAACCCTCGCACCTTCGCATTCTGTCTCTAGTAATTAATTTTCATTCCCACCCAAGATCTGCTAATTTCTGTAACGAACAAGAGAATATCCAAACATTGCAAACTGCTTTATCTAAGAAAATTGAGATTTACCATGACAAAATCTCAGAGGTCATTCATGTTTGGGAACAGAGATGCAGTTTCCAATGAACTACACCACCTCTGTCCAACTGCAATGTTTAAAAAAACCAGCCTACATCTGGTTTTCTCTGTCCTATACATGAATCCTCACAGTGCAGCCCAGAAGAGAAGACACATCCTCTCGAATTTTGAGATTTCAGTAAATTGAGTTGTACATTTGGATACCAAACCCTCTGCCTTAAGCCACACCATCCAAGAAGCTGGAGCAGAAAGGGAAAGAGCTCTGCTGGACAGGAGCACGAAGCCAGTTCATTTGTATGTCAGGTGAGTTTGATCAGAGGAACTAGAAGACTTCCTTGCTGAAGAAGTATCTCCTCCTTCCATGCTGCAACCAAGCAAAGCTCAGACTTCTACCCTGTAAAGAGTGGTATATAAAATGGACCAAGGAAGAAAACTCTCCTCTTTCTCCAAACTGATGTGAATCCCAAACCATCCTTTCCCCCTGCACTTAATCATTTCCAAAAATCCCCCTATTTTGAGTTTGCACATATTACACACTTCCACACGCTCTTTTACAGGATCTGTGTACTTCATACCATGCTTTGTTGCCTCAACCACAAAATTATTCTCATTCTCCTTTTATCTAAGTCAGAGTTTAATCACATTTGCAAAGTAAGCAAGCATTAAGCTGTATCCCTGGGTGAATTTCTAATGCTAACAGCATGCAACAAAAGGAGAATCCCATCACTTTATTGATTGTCTCCACACAAAAGCCAAAACCTGATTTAGCATGAATGGAACCATTTCTTATGTTTAAAGGCTATATCAGAATGAATGCTTGTACTGCTTCCGTACAGGATCTGGAGAAAAGAGGATCACACTGCTCAAATGTATAAAGTTACACACAATACACTAAATACACACAATACATTAAATCTATTTCAGAAGCTCCCCAAAACTGGCTATTTATTTGACTGAAATGTGGGAAATCAACTAAAAAGGTTACAAAACTGGATGATAAATCATCTTCCAAAATAAACTATACTCATCAGAATATTAATTTGGTTACTCCACTTAGAATGTTGTATCATAGAGTGCAGAGCTATAGAAGCTGTAACTTCAGATAAAAAAGCCCAAGCAAACCACTTTTCTTAGAACAAACCAAAAGGTATTTCTAAAATAATAGCATAAGAGCATCAGCCTAATGCTTATTTTACACTTGGATGCTTTCCAATATCCAGACAACCTCAGTGTTGCGAATTTGTGTAGTTCACAGAACTAATTAAGAAGATAGGATATAAAATCGAGACATTATAAACATTTTAGGCAACTGATCAAGCTTCTTCATCTTTTCTTAATAGGTCTATTCAACTATTTTTCCACCCACACAATCATTCTGAAGAAAGATTATGGAACAGGACACATTTAGAAACAAAATAAAATAAAAATATGAACCCCAAAAGACAACCATGTTTTCAGTTCATTTTAGAAAACAAGATTCAGAGGGAAATAATACAAGATGACACAAGATGGGAAAGATCACCCTTTTGCAGATCATTACACTATGATTTTATGGGGTTCATGACAGAAATCAGTTGTATTAAATGGAATTCACTGGTGATGTAATTTAGGGATGAGAGATAAGGGGCTGTGGACAAGGGGGAGAAGTAACTCCGCATAGGGGCACGGGTGATTTCAATACTTAACGCTCTCACAAAAAGTGATCAGCACGTTTTATCTCTGATGCAGACACCCAATTCCTGCCTGCCTGTCCCCTCCTACTGCCCCAGCAGCGCAAGGCAGGCAGTGTGGCTGCAGAGGTGGTCAGCCCAGACAGATGTGCTGCAGGCAAAGGGCCCTGCCTGTCACAGCCCACTGCCTGCACCCTGCTCTGCTCTCAGCGTGCCTCTGGCAGCTGGTTAGAGCTCTGAAGACGAATGAGGGGTATGTATAAATATATACACACACACAACGCGGGGGGAGAGAGAGACTGAGAAGCTCTGCGTGCTGAATTACTGAATGCAAAGTCAGAACAAGCTCTTCCCATACACACAGAGCGTGTTCCAAACATAACCCAGCTTCGCTGCAACTGGCAGCCCAGGAGAAGAATCTCTGGTCCTCACTGTAGGATACAAAGCTCTGCCAGCCTTCAAAGAAGGCCTAAACACACTTTAAAACATTGCTCAGGATGTGTCATCTGTACAAAAATAAATCATTAAGAAACCTTATTCCTTTTCATATCTTATCTGGGAGAAATCACAGAAATTTTTATGTGCTTTTCTTTTGACACAATATCTGTCAGAATGAAGAAAGGATGAAGTTGGATATCTCAAAGTGCATCAATTGCAAAAGAAAAGAGTATCAGTGCTCAATATCACCTTACAGCCTAACTACTGGCAAAGCACTCTGCCCAACATTTAAAGCCTTTACTGAGGGTATTCAACCACAGGAGTCTTTGTGATTTCTTCACAAGGACACAGAGAAGCAAAGTCAGGACTTTTTACAAGGCCACACAGTGATAGCACAAGAGGGAATGGCTTCAAACTAACAGAGGGCAGGTTCAGATGGGATATTAGGAAGAAATTCGTTACAGTGAGGATGGGAAGGCCCTGGCACAGGTTGTCCAGAGAAGCTGTGGCTGCCCCATCCCTCAAATTCTTTCAGGCCAGGCTGGATGGGGCTCTGAGCAACGTGGGATAGTGGAAAGTGTCCCTGCCCATGGCAAGGGGCTGGAACAAGATGAGCTTTATGGTTCAACCACTCTGTGATTCTTCCTCTGGGTATTCAAGTCTCCTTTTGTTCTGCCTCATGGAAACCAATTATGACAGTACTGCTCATTTCTTCCCTGCCGAATTATCATGTGTTTTGATACATGTTGTTAACAGATTTGCCATTTTTTTACTTTTGAACTCCTTTCATTTTTTATGATTAGGAACAAGCCTCTACCTGCTGTTTGCTCTGCTTTGGCATCTCTTCTGTCTCCAAGTATCCTGTACATTGAAGATGTTTTCCATTATCTCAGCCCAGTGCTGTCAGGACTCATTTTCTAGACATTCTGCTAGCATCCCTTGCAATTCACAAGCTTCAGAATATCAGACCCAGATCACTTCCCATTTTCAATACGATGCAACATACAATACATACCTAGTTTCATCTTTTCCTTCTTCAAATCTTTATAGTATGATTCTCTATTTCAAGGGCTATAAATGCTAGCTGTGCTTTGAAAAAATTGTGGAGAAAACATATGACCAAAAAGAAATTCCACATACACTTGCTTATGTTTAATGATTGCTTTTTGTGGCAATGCTTTATAGCTTTGATCATTTAACAGATTATATATATGTAAAAATAGAGTAATAAAAACTAGTAATACATTTACAACTTTTATGGAAGGTTTTCATTGTTATGGACCATACAAAATTTACAAGACAGCCCTATTTAGTGGTGGTGTTTTTAAATCAACACATTGAAGTGCAATGCTCCTTTCTGTTCTTAAACTACAAGCCAAATTCAGAACCAGGCATATTATTATTAGAATTATGAGTATACCACAATTTATATCTATTTAGAATTTCTGAAATCGAATTACTTTTTAATTACAATACATGCAATTCAGGCATAAGGAATTCAAGTATTATTAAACTCTCTGGGCTATAAAAATATATTAAACTCCATCCCTCTAGCAGCTACTGATGACTTATCTGAGTCTAGCAAAGCAATATATATTACTTTTCTTCCCAAATACCTTGGCAAGGTCACTTGTTTGAGAGTTGAAATGTAAATTATTTGTATTACAGCAGTACCCTCAAAAGTTTTTCATTTTGTGCATTAGCTCTCCCTCATTCCATCTGTGCTATTTTAGGACTGTGAAGTCTGTACTGATTGTTTTCATAAAAAGACATGTTAGGGCAGCACTGAGACAACAATCTGGGAAGTGAGCTTCCCTTAATACTACCAATATTAATCCTTCTTCACTGTTCTTCACCCCTGCCCTACAGAACTCGGTATTTACGAACAGTAAATCTTCTTTTGCTCCCCATGGCCTCTATTCCTCTCATCTCCCAAGGTCACTGCATTTCTGGCCTGGCCACACGTCCATTCTTGACCCATCTGGTTTTGTGTCACCAACAAATTTGATCATGGTTGAAACTGCATCAAAGGAACACCCAACAAAGAAGATGTGAAGCAGCTGCAGATCAGACAGAAAGGCAATAGTTTACAGCCTCTGTCATGAAAAGAGTTTCTGTAAATGCAGCTCTCCAGAAGAGCCAAAGACTCTTGAGAACCAGTACAAAGTTCACATGTATAACAGATGCAGCACACCAGCATGGCCTGTCATGAAATTTGTCTCCAAAAAGGCATGTATTGTGAGTGATTTCTTTCCCAAAGCCATGTCACTGAAAAAGAAGCTGTTTCATTAAATGATAAACAATGTGACATCCCCTATGAAGATAAAAACACATGCAAAAAAGTCAAACCAATAAAAATACTCATTTATAATAAGACCATCTTCTTTAAGCACCCTGTTCTTTAAAAACAGATATTCCGTTTCTTTCTCCAAAACCACAGGCCAGGGGGAAATACTTCTGGCAGCACAACTGATATGTCCCAAACCAACAAGTTGCTAAACTTCACAGATGGTTTTTTTTTCTAATTTTCTTTCAGCTGTATTTCCAAGACAGCTGGTAATTAAATCACATCTATATATTCCCTATGGAGAATACCTGAGTTATTTCAGAGGTCCTAGTTAGTGTTTGCAGCAAGTTAGCCCTCAAATCAAATAGGATGGCAACCAAAACTGCACATCCTGTCTTACCCAGCATTTACTTCAACACACTATTTCAAAAATAAATCTAGTAGACAGCAGTCATCACTATTATAAATTGGCACCAAAATATTGCATAATCAGGATCTCTGGATGTGAAATGCAATAAAAGCTTAGACAGTGATCCAGTTCCTAGTACTGAGTCCTTATTGTCATGCTCTGGCCCTAGTCAATAAACAGAGAGTTTTACTGGTTTAAATGGTAACAGTGTTGATAATGTTTTTATACTTATCTCCTTATTGTCATGCTCTGGCCCTAATCAATAACCAGAGTTTTACTGGTTTAAATGGTAACAGTGTTGATAATGTTTTTATACTTATCTTTTACATTTCCTTCAGAAAAATTCTCAGTATTTTACCAAACACACACACACATATTTAATGGAAGAATCAGTTTATACATCAGATACCCAAGCATTTTTCAAGTGGATGTAGGTGATATAGTCCTGCTACACAGCCACAGGTCTAAAATTCAGACAGCTGCATGAAATGGAGGTGGAAGATCCCAAAAGACAGAATAAAACCCACAAAATTCATTTGGATGAGACACCACATCAAAGATTTCACAGAGAAGAGAAATACAAACTGATGGTCACTTTAGGAAGTTCAGCAGAACCAGTGAGTAGTTAATTTTTTTTTCTTCTGTTGAATAAATTCTCTGTCCAGTGCTACCACAAGACGCAGATGGTTTCAGCAAGTCTGTGGGAAGATGATCCCCACAATGTTTAATGAGACCAGCTTTGTTTTCCACAAATACACTATCACAGCTCTTCCTGAGCAAGGAAATACCAAAGACAGCAGCAGCAAAATCTAAATGCTAAGAAATCCCTTCATCCCCCATCTGTCCCAACCACTGGCACCTCAGCCAATTGTTAGGATTCAGTGAGTTTTCCTTGCCTCTTTCTTTCCCACTTAGATGTTTACATCCTAGAACAGATTCTCCTTCTAAAACTGGAAACTTAAGGATTTGTTAGTAACAGTAATAATGACATTAAACTCATAATATGGCCAGTCAAGTCCCTCGGGCATTTTAATGCAATTCTCATAAGCCTCCAAACACAAACACCAAAATGTGCTGGCCCTGGAAATAAAACAGAAGGAAAGAACAGGAATGCAGATAATGCATGTGACCTTCCTTTGTTTCATCTGTTTTCCAGTCTATGCAAAAGAAATATTTTTTGTATTAAAGTGTTTCAAAAATAACACAGACATTAATTTTTTTTAACTTGGAAACACTTCTATTTTTGCCTAATCCAGTCAGAAGTAAATACTAAACATGGCCATTTTACAAACCCTTAAAGCTGTTCTTTATTCCTGAAAGCAGTATGTTTTCCAAATCCTAGAAACTACAACATGCTCAATTTGTCCACATCAGTTACATTGCATGGCTTTATGTGGCAAGGCGTGAGACAATGTGCTCAACTACACAGCAAGCAAAATAAATGCTTGACAGAAACAGAGCTTCTCCAAAAGCAGAGATGAGAAAGTAAAAGCCTACAAAATGATTTCTGAAGGGTTTTTTTGTTATAAACAAAGACAGCTCTGGAAGTCACCAGACAATGACTGGTGCTTTGAAAGGAGAAGGGTTTTTGAGTATCATAAATCTGATACAGTCTATAGCAGTGATTACACAAAGTAATAAGCATCAAGCACACTATTGATGAGTTTTATTTAGCTTAGTATGGAAGCAAACCTCCTTTGAAACAATGCAAAATACTTGAAAGCTCAATAGTATTGGCAAAAATATAATAATAATTAAAAGTCAGCGGAGGAAGGAAATGCAATTGCCAGGTACCTCAGAGAAAAAACACTGTGGTGTTTTTTGGGAAGTTTGATCTGTGTCAAGCCTGGACATAACCAGAGGTGCTGGGGACTGTGCAGTGACAGCCAGAGCTGGGGCAGGGTCACTGCAGACTGTGAGCTATAGGGGAAACACTGACAGCACCTCCTCCTCATAATTAATCCACTCAGACCAGCGTGTCATGAGGAATCCTCATCCCACCTTGGCACCTTTCCTTAGCCAATGGGCTGATCACTGGAATCAGTGCCCATTGCTAGAGGGTAATTCCTACAGTCTGCACACACCATAAACAGCAAATATACACTCTGAAACAGGGCTGTGCACACTGTTCATGGCACTCTTTGAAACAATTCCTAAACCATGGGGCTTCTTTTCAATTAGGTCCTGCAAGTGGCTACATTTAATTGCTCTCAGCCCCTTTATGAAATATAAGACCTTGGCATCATAGGGTGTGTCTATACATTTCAAATATACATTGAGGAACTCATTAGCATTTTTTCTACTCAAATTAATTAGTTCTACTGAAAAGATGCATTTTTCCCCACAGCTTGTGATTCAAGTCTGACTTCTGACTACAATTTCAGTTGGAGTTGAATACACAATAATAGGATGCTATAGGCCAGTAAACTTTTTTCCAACACATTTTTTTAACAGGGAATTATTTTATTTAGACTCTAAATCGTAATTAACTTAGGAGTACACCCAGCAGTTCTAAAATTCATGCTGCTCTGCACTTGTTGAGGTACAAAAGGTCCCTTGTTTGCAGTACTATGCTGGTCAATTCCTGTGGTAGAGCTGTTGATTCTCTGCATGAGTTTTCTCAGATAATACATGGCTTTTAAATATTTGTGCACAGGGTATTTATAAAGCATATATTTTCTAAAGCTGGGCAAAGAAAGCTTATTGACTTTGCTATTTTTTCAATGTTTGATTTAAACTTTGTGATTTAAATTGAACATTTAAAAATAATCAAAGTTTTATACATATTTTTCAATTATGAAGGCAGGTTTTATAATTACAAAACTGACTAGTATCAGAGAGAAATATATTACAAATAGCATTTATGAACTGGAAATCTGAGGTACCTAAAAAGCATATTTGGGATAAATACACTCAAATTTGCTTTAGCATGTCAAAAATAATATTGTACTTCAGCTGACTGAAGCATCTTGAACTGAAACAGCCATAGGAGAGCTGTCTTAATTTTCCTCTGGGTGTGTGCCAGCATAAAGCCAGGCAAGAGTGACTTCTAAGCTGTAGTGTTTTCAGAGTAGTGGCATGAAAAGTGCCAACACTATCAATTAAACAAAGATGGGAATACTGCTCTCCCAGAGCATCAGCTCTGGATCTAGCAGCTGCTTGCTTTACAAATATGAGCAGCTTGTTCTGTTTCAGAGGCTTCTAAGTTTCATAAAGTAGATGGTTTTACAAACAGGACAAGATGTTTCTGAGGTTCTGGTAATGAAGGGAAATACATCTGCTGTCTGATTGCTGAGCTATAAACTGAGTTTTCCACATAAATAATCCTCTCCATCTGTAGCATGATGTGTAGGTGAAAAACATAAGGCTACCAATTCTGCTCTGTAAAATTCAGGCACTGCCTTTATAAATGAATTTCATACAAGGTCTCAGTTCTATTTGTTCCTGACAGAGCAAGGCATATAGCTTTTATACCATAACTGACTAAAACTAGCTGCTCTCCTGAAATGAATACCAATTTTAAGAGTCAGACAATGATCACAGCTGTGCTTAAAATGCACACAAGGTGCATGGCAAGCATCACAAACAACACACTGAAGTGCTCCATTAAAACCTGTCTTGTGTCTTAAAGCATCTTTGATATCTGACCAGTATGAGACAGATCATGAAGTGAAGTATTGAGCAGGGGCACACGTGCTACTATCAGGTGAACTTTATCAGGGTAAGGGAGAGCATGGAGCATTCTACACATCTTAAATAACTACAGAGCTTTTAAGTTCAAGAGCTGCCCACATGGAAAATCTCCTCTACTTGGAAGGAATTTTCTTGCCTCTGCATGGTGTAGTCTCCTTATCAGGTTGCTCAAAGAAGCAGCAAAGAACCAGCAGTCACAATGTGAGAATAATTATGAAGAACAAGTCCTGTTTTGTGGAAGGTATCTCCTAAGATTATCTGCCAGAGGCATCAGACTACTGCATAAAAGCCTATTAAAAAACTCTTGAGAGCTTTTAATCCGTATTTTTCATGAGTAACAAAAATTAACATCTGGAATTTGAGCAAAGGCGGAAAAAGTATTTTTTTTAAATGCTACAGAGCTTAGATATATATTATAGAAGGCAAACACAATCCTCTTTCCTCACATAACTTAAGGGGGAAGGTAATAGCTGTGTCCCTTTTTATGTATGAATAAAGCAGGCACAACACACATACAGAATTCCAGGAGATGCAATTAATCAAAACATCTCAAGGTCACACAGACAAGCTGTTTTCAACCTAGAACACATAGAGCTACATCATTGTTGAGAGTGGTTATATCCTGCAGTTTGCTTGGGAAAGCTCCATGTGATCCTAGCAAAAAAAATTTTGCCCAAGGAGGGACTAAAAATCTGATCCAGTGAAGCTGATTTTGATTCAACTCTGATGGAAAACAACTGGAGACTCAATGGTAGCAGAGGGCCTACAGTGCTCATAATGAGACCCTGATAATAGAATGTAAATGGTATCCTGTGACTAAAAGCAAGAGAAAACACTGCTGCAACTAACTATAAAACATATTTGTCATAATTTAGTGTTATGAATATGGGTTCTCCAGCTTAAAACAAATTCTTTCCAGATGAAGCAGCAAAATAATACAAAAGTATTTTGCTCCAGTGTTCCACCATACATGAATAGAAAAACAATGAGAAGCCAATTTCACAGTGGCTGATGCTATCCTCACAAATAAAATACAATCTGTAATTAAAAAGAAGTAATTGGCACACTACTTAATTACTGCAAAATACATTCTTCAAATAACAATGTGACCTGATGAAATAAGCAGGTTTTAACATGCAAACATCACTTTTCTCCCTCTGCCAAGTGTCTTTAAGAACGATTATTTAGCTTGCAAAATAGCTGCTAGAATTTGACTGGTGTTGGTATAACCTGGCTTCTCCTTAATGTATCTCCAAGATTCCCATTAGCAGCCAACTGACAATGAGTGAAAACAACAAACAGAAAAACATTTATATTCCATTGCACATCAGGAGTGACTGTATGAGGATATAACACAATACCAGAGTTAGTGGAATTCTGCCAGGTGAGAAAGCAAAGTGATCGTTTCCTTCTCTCCATCACCAACAGAGGCACTACACATCCTCCTCCGGGAATATGTTCCCAGTTTTCAAGTTTTGGTACTCAGTGGAGTAGCTTTTTGATACAAATGAAAGGAGAGTGAAAACAAACAGAGGATTTTCTGTTTAAAGATGTATTTTACACTACCTGAAGCTCTCCAGTTCAGAGTTTGACACATTTTAGTTTGATTCACACACAAGATGTTGTCTTCTTCTAATTGTCTGCCTCATTCCAGATGTTACTTCTCTAAAATTGTATTTCAATTGATTATTCAACATTTACTTGTCACCAGTGCAGAAAAGAAACTGCCAAAAATGCAGGTATTTAAATTCTAAGTACAGCATAAAAATTAATGCTGTATGACAGTCATCACAGGATACATCCTCTAAACAACAAAAGGCAGATTTTCCTTATGAAGCAAATCCAACTTGCTTCTTCCATGTTTGTTTTATTAAATAAAACTGTGGCAAGGCTGTCTATCTGAAGTACAATTCACTTTATTAACTCTAATAAAATAAATGGCCTCTGAATGCCAGATGTGAGATGGGACTTGTGCATCCTTGTTTCTTATCAACTCATGTCCTTGAGCTGATTTCACTGTGAGGCAACAGATGCAGACAGAAGAATTGGGAGCAGGAAATAAACTGGGATGTGGGTTAAAAGAGCAATACTCTGCTTTGAGAATATTTGGCCTTGTGATGGTAGTGCCTTTAAACATGTGCTGACCTAAAATCCTATGGTTTAAGGGCACCACGTTGAATTACAAACAGAAAGGGTTTGGCTCTTCACAAATCGCACACTGCTGACCAGCTCTGTGAACAGAAATGCTCACACATCTCCTGTACAGTACAAACTGCCATCAGTGAAGGCTTTGAAACTTCTAACAGGAATTAAATGCGGTCTCACAGAACAACCAACACAGAGTACAGTCAGGAAATTAGGATAACTGCATTTTTTCCAATGGAAAAAAGCTATTTCTGGGGAAATGTCTGGAAGTTTACACAAATGAGCCTCCTAACCTTTCTCTCAGTAAACCTGCTGTTGAATGATTTATGAAAAGAAACTTTCCAGTCAGTGAGGCCCAGAATTCAAAATGTGTTTCTACCTTAACTTTCCCTGTCATCTACATATTAGTCAGAATCAGTAAAAGTGATCTCAGTCGCTGCTGCAGCATTTCACTGAATATTCTGAATTGGAAGGGACCCAAGAGCGTCAAGTCTGATTCTTAAGTGAATGGCCCATACAGAGATCAAACCCACAACCTTTGGTGTTGTTAACAACATGCTCTGACCCACTGAGCTAAAATCAGTCATTGGTTCATGGGAATGGCCTGAAGTTGTGTCAGGGAGGTTTAGGTTGGGTATTGGAAAAAGGTTCTTGCTCCATAGGGTGGTTGGGCACTGGAACAGGCTCCCCAGGGCAGTGGTCACAGCACCAAGCCTGACAGAGCAAGAATTATTTGTATTTGAGCAAGTATTATTATTTATTATTATTTGAGCAAGTATTATTATTTACAACACTCCCAGGCACATGGTGGGATTCTTGGGCTTGTGCTGTGCAGGGTCAGGAGTTGGACTCAATGATCCCTGTGCGTCCCTTCCAACTCAGCAGATTGTGTGATACCACATCCTGGAAAAGGAGTGTTTGAATTCAATTTCAAGCCAGCATCAGAAAGGAACTGTACAGGAGAGAAAAAGCTTAAGCCTTAGCTCTCCTGACCTCGAAGTTCTTGTGTCTGCCAAATATACATTAGCTCTGCTTTTACATTTAATATGAAAAAAGCTGGAGTCCTGTCAGCACCTATTCACTCATGTCTTAAAACAACTAAGGATAAAACACTCAAGAGAATGAACTCAGCCACATTCTCTGCAAACCTCACCTCTCATGCTGGTGCCGGATGCAAGGAGAAACAACCTGGGTGTTATAATGTGAAATGGATAAACACTTCCTTTGACAATCAAAATGAGCATGATCTTCCACAGCAAATACCAGCACACCCCCCACCCTGCAGGTGAACTCAATAATTTCAGACAAATCGGGGATGCTTCAAATCATCCAGAAGAAATGTGAACAGCAGGAGTCCCCCAGTGGTAAAAATACCTCAAAGAAACCTTTTCTTCCTCCCAAATACCACTTTGTACAGCACTTTGGGCAGCAAGCCAAAAACTTGTCTCTAAAAGTAGCTGTAGAGTGATTTAGAGATGCATTTTAGTACTTTTACCACTCTTTAAATATGAACAAAATAATACATTTATTGCACCTTAATAATACATATCTGAGAAGTTAACACCATTAAAAAAATCCCTCTCTAGCTTTCCTGTTGTAGTATAATAAATCATTCCAAATATGCACAGCAATTTCTAGAATTTTATTAAAATGCTTTGCTACAATTGGATAATTTCACACAACAGAAAGTCATTACCAAGAATTAGACCACTGCACTCAGGTACAATCTGGGGAAAAGCTGATTTGTAAAGTAATGCTCTGAAGTACCAACGTTTTCTGAGTTTGAACATTTTTCAAATATTAGAAATACCTTCAAAATTCTGAAAGGCACAAGGAAGGATAAGTGCTAAACCTTAATTCTGTCTGACATGCTCCTCGACAGTCAGATCTTGTTCAACATGGAGCATTTGTGCTTAGGAACATTATGAATTGTCACCCTAATCTACTGGCAACACTTTTCCACAGAAGAACAACCTGCTCAGGAGACAGAGGAGCCATCTATCTGTTACAAGCACTTTGCACATCTCCCATTCTGACAGCTGCAGTGGGCAGCAGCTCTTCTTACCACAATCCAGGTCCAGAATTACTTATTGTATTTCTCAGGCAGGCTAAAGACAGGAACTAGACACTTTGAGTATACTACAAGGCTGAATATTGACTCTTACAATGCAGTCCTTCAATCAGCAGGCATCACTGCTCAAGGGGAGCTAACTGTTGGCTCTGTATTATTCTTTTTACAACAGAATAATTCATTCTGTAACTTGTAAATTACATTTCTCCTCACAGTCTACACTAGATATTGCATACTGCCCGCATTACAGAAATCAGTGATGGCTTTTTTTCTGAAGATCTTACTAGAAACAACTCTACAGAAAACATTGCTATTTGGAATCAATTACTCCTGCCTCCTGTTAGTGTCCTAGCTACAGTCACTTACTGATCATCTTTTAAGCATGATTTTAATTTTTATTATGTCTGTGTAGGATTAAATACATATTTAAAACACTGAGTTAACTAAAAATAATTATTAAAATCAGTATATACAGTTGCAATGCTACAAACACGACTTTGAAAGGCAAAATAGAATAAGGTTTCCTATTTTCTTAGCCTGACAAAATGTTGATATTGAGAAGACTCTTATGGTGACATTTTCTTCCTTAAAGCAGGACCAAAAGTTTGCAACATTTAAATCCTTAACACAACAGGAAGGAGATAAATCTCTTTTTAATAATCTGAGGGGTTTATAAGCTTACTTGCAATTAGCATAAATGAAAGCTAGTATCAGACTGTGTAATTACTGCCCAGCAATGCAGTACCTAAGCCTAAAAATGACAGCTCCACAAGCGCACCCATCCTCTGCCCTGCTAAGGGAGTAATTTAAAGCAGGTAGGAGCAGAGCAGAGTGGCTGCCTGCAGTGGTGTCACAACAAGCCACCTGCTTTCAGAAACATCCCTGTGACATTTGGGATACCCAAATGCCAACACATTTTTAACAGATAAATAAAAACATAAAGCTCAAGCATCACAGTCATTCACTGTTTGTAGTTATGCCATTAAATGTCTTCAATACATTGACAACCTCTCCTCTGAGTCACCATCTCAAGCACAGAGGGAAATGACTGAGAGGACTTCCACAGCTGCGTGGGGAACTACACACAACAAGCTGGGGAGAAAGGGCAACGTTCAGGGATAGAGAACTGAGCTACAGAAATCCTTTTTGTAATTAGCACCTCCTGCAAGGAGGAGAAGGACTGAGCAGGGAATGAAAAATGAACTACTTTCCTTTTCCAGGGCTACCTGAGCCTGTCTCCAGCAGCAGGCTCCCTGCTCTGCCCTGCCCCACTGGCCATGGAGGACTGACAACCCCAGTTTGCAGACAGCTAAGGCATGCGGTACTGCTTTCCTTCAAACAGGAAAATACTAAATTTATTCTCATTTATGCTTTTGAATCTTCCCACAGCTCTCAAAGAAAGGTCAAGGGCATGCAGATAAGATGTTTTTAGTTATACAGCAGAAATGTATTAAAAAACTAAATGCAGCCCCAAGTCAGATTCAAATAGTTCTTTATCTACCAGATTCAAAAACACTGTATGCCTTTCTCTCTAAACATTAACACAGCTAGAGTTAATGAATTTACTTTCTACCCAACCCAAGAAGAGCTGTCTAGGTATTTTTAAAATGTGCAAAAATTAAAAAAAAAAAAACACATCACCAAACACATCACCAAACCCTGTGTTCAACAATTCTCACAACAATTTATAGACAAGATTCATACACTAACACACCACATTTCTTTGCAAGTCTTCTTTAATATTCTGTTGCAAAGGTGGGATGTTTGGCAAGGGGAAAAGGCATCTCACACATCAGCTGCCTTGGGGAATGTTTGCTTAGAAACACACACAGTTTGACCTCTCAGAGGATCAAATCAGTTTACTTCATCAGGTCATGAGTGTTATCAACCACTGCAAGTTTGTGTCTCTATTTCACTGTTTAGGAGACTAAAATTAAGTAATAGATTACAAGAGAAAGAACTGACACCATTTCTCAGTCTATATGGGTTATTTTAAAGCTGTAATTTTCATGACTTTTTTTTATGAGAACACTATAGGCAGTTCTTACCCATGCAATTCTTTAAAGAATTCTGACAAGCAAATTCATCAATTTCTAATAGAATTTCAAATACAGCTGACACCTCGCTGTCTTCAATCATGTCTTGTTTCATAACTGTGTATGTGGAGAAAAGACATGTCTGTCTGGGGCCTAATGGATAACATGATGTACATTCCCGTGGCAATAGAAAATGAACAACAATAAAAATTATAATTTACTCTGCTGTCAGGTGCTGATCCTGTAGGTGTGAAGGAAAGCAAGTAAAGCTGCAGGGACTGAGTTTTGATCTGGTATTGTATTTAAATATTCTGTAGGTGAGATTTAATTGCATCTAATCTGCTCAATAAAATCATCTTTACTGTTATTAATATCCCAGACTTGTGTTATTATATAATCCTAACCTATTTTTTTATGCAGAAATTTTAATCTGCTGCTTAAGTGTTCATTAATGCAAAGCCACTGCTGTGGAGAATACATTCCACTCTATCTGCAAGAGGCAAGAATTCTTTAGAACTACTACCAAATGCTAGCATTGTCTTACTTAACTTTGTTTATGGCTTTATGACAACAAACATCAGCAAAACTTAATCATTAATCCTAAAAATATTCCACCTGGAAAATAAGATGACTCTACGAAGTGCAGTGTCATTTGTAAACACAATGTGGTATCATCCAAACAGTCAAATGCAATACATGTGTTCATATATAACAGCTTTTGGATGGCTCCTTTCTTTCCTGCTTCATTTCTAAATCTGAATAAATAATCTGCATGCCAGCTAACCTAAACGATGAGTTATTTCCCATGCAGAGAATCCTGAGATGCTCAATTATCTCACACAACTGCCAGCCATCAACTGTACTTAATTGCCTGTATGTTTCAAGTCCACTGCATGTTTATTTATATCACTTGCATGACAGACTAGATGTTTTATGAGACCAGAATAAGATGAGATATGTCACAGTCTAATGCTTAGGGATATGACAGAAGCTGTATTTGCTTTTTTTAATCATAATTTTTCAAGGAAATCTAAGTAAATTAAATATCAGTCTCTATCTTCTCTACACCTTGCAGCTCCCAGTGATTTCTTAACCCATAGGACATATTTGAACAAATCTGACAGAGCAATGAATATGAAGTTCTTCCAAATTTTATGAAAAACCACAGTTTTAAACCTGAGTGGACCTGACAAGGCAGGCATGCCTCTGGCTCTGAGCCATTCCAAGAGGGAGTGGGGACCCAGAGTCCTTCAGCACAGGTGTAACACCCAGCCAGCTGCAGCACCTGCTGCCCTGCAGAGCAGAGATGTGGGACACAACTGAGGACCAGGGAAGGGACAGAGGGGCACGCTTGTTTGGTGACAACCGTGTCACAAAAGGGATGGGGAAAAGGGCAGCCAGATTTCTGAGGAGCAGCAAAGTGGAAAACAGAACCACTCCATGCTGCAGGAACAGAGAAAGAAACCCCTGGAGCCCCTGCCGCTGGAGGGGATTTGGTGTGGGAGTCACAAAGAGAGAAGCCGGCAATCCAAGAAGGGAAGGCAGTACGTGGAAAAGGTACGTCAAGGAAGGAGTGAGCTGGGGTTCTCAGCAGTGCTTAACACGAGCCTGACTGCCAGAGCTAAACCCAAAAAACACCTGCACTGGGATGGAGGCGGTGGGACTGGGGAGCAGGAAGAATCCTTGAGCTGTCTGCAGCAGAGGAGGAACAAGGAAACAGCCATTTCTGGGTTTGCTGAAGTGAGCTTTAGTACTGAATTTAGGGTGCAGAATTTAAAAGGAAGAGCTTCTGAACCTCATCAGCTGCATGACAAAATGCTAATGGGAAGATGCATTTTATGGACATCCGAAAGTGATAAAATCATATAACCACTGAATGCAGAAATTCATCTTTATTTATGGGTTTCTATTCAAATTGTTTGATACCTTCAAGTCTCTTTACAGCCTATCATTTCTGCGCATTTCTATGCAGCAAGAGCTATCTCTATGCCATTACACTTTGTGTCATGCCTCTCTCATGTTAAATTTCAAGCTGAGTGCAGATTGTAGAGGACAATAGCCTGACTCTTGGAAAAAATTGTCAAAGCATGGTAGTAACTAAAGAACTGTTCCAAAAATAACTTAATTGTGGTAATGCTGTAACTATACTGACAGCATTATTGCTGCATTAGTTTCATCCATGGAAAATGCAAGGATATAAAAATACTATCAAAAATAACATAAATTACAGAATTACATTTCATGAACAAAACCAGCCATATTTCTAAAAATCAAAGCTGTAAACACATTCCTTTCTAAGGTTAAAACAATATAATGTGCATCTTAAAATAAGAAATGTTAGACACTTATCATAAATAAGGATCTGCCTTGCAATCCAGAAATCATTATTTCATCACACACAAGCATTTTACTCTTAGCATTTTTAACATACTGTCAACTCCTGACAGAAAGCATTGGCTTCTCCAAGACTGTCAAAGATATCTCGGAGAGTCCAATACAAATAGGGTTATTAAAAAAAAAAAAAAAAAAAAAAAAAAAAAAGAGTTAAAAAATATCTTCAGATGTAAAGAGCCAGTGTGCAGAACACCTGCCATGAACTGCACCTTGCTGTGCCATCAAGAGACAGAAAGCTGCAGCATGCTGTTCTTTTGGTTTCACCAGGGAAAACTGCTTTCACACAAGGCATTCTGGAAGCCCTACAAGGAAGGCTGCCACAGAAATCTGCCTACTCGGTGCAGTCCTCTCTTCCACCTTCACAACACCTTTATCACTGAACCAGTGACAACAGTGGGCTCACCACAAGAACCACCAAGCAGCTTCTGCTCACTCTCGCCATGCCACACCTCCAGCTGCCCCATCAGCAGGCTCAGTGTGTCCCACCACTCACCCTGAGACACAGCAGTGTGCAGACACCTGAAAGGGCACAGAACCCAGCCAGCTCAGTGTGTCTGAGGTGCCCAGCAGCCCATGCCTGCTCCTAATCACTGCACCCCTGGAGTGGTGCTGCCTCTCAAAAGACAACCTGATTCTGCTTCCCTCCTCAGCCACCTGATCTCTCCTCGTAATCCCAGCAACACCACTGGCAGCTCCTCTGTCCTCTGCTCCTCTTTCAGAGAAACTCAGGTGCCCCGTAAATGAAGCATAAAGCTGGCCTGTGATGGGCAGCAAGAATACACAGTTTTCTGCCCAAAAATGTATACACCTGTATGTTCATTTAATATCTGACCCACCATACCATAATTGAGGCTTTCCTGCAAAGATGCAGACTAAGGGATGGCAGTTCCATTCTCCAAGGATGTTACTCTGGATAAGATGTGGTTCACTGCATACACTATATATATTTGGTAATAAGGTAGGTACTTTATTACCAAATGGTCATGCTTGTTCAACCAGCTATACCCCAAGACTTCTCTTTGAGGCTTCAGGAAAATACTGCCCAACACTGAGTTTCCTTCAAGACTTCTAACTATTCTCTCTTACTCTGGGCATTAAAGGAGATGCTGAATATTCATGCATAAATGTTTTGTGGTCAATCAGGGGCTTCCTCCTTCCATGGAAAGGATTTCATCTTGTGTCCCATGTTGACACAGGTTGACAAAGCCTAGACTAACAAGCCAAGCAGAAACAATACATTTGCTGAAGCTGTGCATTTTAAGTACTTGAGGAACAAAGACCTTATCTTCTGTTTTACAGCTCTTCAAATAAATTTGCAAAAACGTTCCAATAATCTTACAAGGAAAGCAACATGGACCAAACTGAGGGTATTTACATATTTCTATTTCAAGGCCTGCTGAAGGTAAAGAGCATAGGCACTGCCTTTATAGGCCAGTCAATCAGTTACTTCAGCAAGGTACTTAATTCCCCTCTCATAATCAGATCTAGCTTCAAGAAATACAGAAAACAGGATATTCAAAGAGCTCCTGCAAGCCAACAGTCACCAAAGTGATTTTCTTTTGTGTGAAGTCCAATCTGATTATAAAAATGCAGAAGTGGAAATCAGGAACTGGTATCTATGCACCCTTGATAACTTGTTATCTGCCTGGAACCCAGCCTAGTTGCCTCTGCAAAGAAAATCTGCACTCAGAAATGTCAAAGAACACAAACATTGTACATGCTTAGATTTATTTTTATCAAACTATTTTCATTCTGTTAAACGCAGCTAAGATAGGTGCCTGATTTGTCTGTTTGTTTGTCTTTTGTAACAGGACACAAATTCTCACTGGGGAAAAACAGACTTAGACTGGATATGTGTAAAACCAGTATTAAATATTGGTTCAAGGGCTATTATTTTAATGCATTACCTTATAAAGAAAAATACAGCTTTGTGTGTGACAATGTAGGCTAAATATAAAAAGTTTTTACTTTTCTGTTATCAGAGAGCTCAACCTCACACCAGAAAACCAGAAATAAGCCAAAAAAATACAACAGGAAACAGAATACATCATAATGAAATAAGATTTTGATGTTATGATTACTTCAGTGGGAACAGAATCAGAGTCCTATTAGCCTAATAAAATCTGGTTTATTGTTTGTGAACACGGGTGTATGCATAAGGTAACTAACATGAGCTATCTCGACTCTTTAACTAAGCAGCAATGATATAGGAGGTAAGAGCTAATAAAAGCACTGCAGAGCATTGACAGAAATCAACGTTTTTAATATTTTTTTAATTAAAAATATTTTAAAACTGCCTTTGTAGAAAAGTGGCATCTCATATAATCTTACACAAATTTCACAAAAAGACATAGTGTTAAATTAGAAAAATATGTGGCATCTGAAATACATGCAGATTTAGGAACAGAAACAGGATTAGAGGCCTCAGGCAATGGGAATTGGAGATGTCATACAGTGTTAATTCATGGGAGAAACCACTAATTCACTTGCCATAAACCCCAAAAGGAAAAAGCAGTGAATCTCTTGGCTAGCAGAGAGATTCTAACTTATCTCTTTGATAAACAATATAAAAAATGCCATACATGGATTCTACAAATGAAATGTCTTTTACCAGGTAGGAAAAAAAGAAGTAAATAATAATTAAAATGTCAGGGACTTCTTACCCAGAACACAGGTCTTACATCAGATCAAGAATTATGAAAATTAATAGGGAAACCATTCTTGAATAGAAGAATTTTGGGGGTAATGAAAGTTTTGGGGATATTAATTCACTACGACACAGCTTGTTCTAATTCAACAGAATAAAAGGAGAAGGCACAAGGAGGAGCACACAGATAAGGAAGCTCTGCTTCTCCTAATCATGGGCATTCAGCCTGAAAAGCCCCAACCTTCCTTCCCCACCTCTGATGATGGCAACTTTTCCAAGGAAACAACAGCAGTTGATGTCTTTACCCCAGTCCTGAGAAGAAAAATATAATGGGGAGGAGGCAAATAGGTGCCATCAATACTCAGGGCAGGTTTTATGCTGGGGAGAGGGAATTATTCCCTTATAAAAGCTGTCCCATCCTCAGTAAGGTGTTTTGCACACTGGATTCATTCTTTCCCCACAATCGACTTAGTGATTTGTAAATAAATTATACAAGATGCTTATGAGACTTTGAAAACTCAAAGGAAGTCAGGAAAACTATTGATCAACCTACTCTCCTTCTGAGCAAGGGAGAGATCCTAGAGGGAGACCCAGAGCCATCCTCATGCATCCCACAGAAAGAGCGTAACAGCACACACACACTCACTCCTGAGATTCCAGCACTGCTGACTTTTTAGTCTCAACTTTTTACACCCAATAAAAAGCCACAGTACTGACCATAACTGTTTCTTTCTGCACTTACAGCTTAGTCAGTGGGCAAACCAAACCTGGTAACTTCTTATGCTGAGTTCTAACAGGGAATGATACACTCCAGCAAGAACCCCAACATGCTGTGCTGTCCACTGAATTCCTAGTTTTAATTTAGCAGTTCACTATAATAAATATAAAATGCACCCTTTTCTAAATATAAGCTTCCACATACCTTCTACAACAAAAGATTCACAGAGATTTTAGATCAGGCAGCCTCTCATGAGAACAGCAGAACCAGAACACTCCTTTGACGTAAAATCAGATGAGCCATTTTCTTCCTCTGATTTGCTAACAAAGCAAAAGGAACTTTGCAAGAACAGTTTACTACACTAAGAATAATGGCAAAATAATTAATTTCTACCAGTCTTGTGCTTTAGCAACTAGAAACAAGGCCTAACTAGCAGCATGTAACCAACCAATTCTTCCCAGACTAACAGCAAACACTCAGTTTTAACAAATGTTCTGATTTATGTAGCCTGTTCTTTTAAGATTATTTCTGAACATAATGGATGTAAAAGAAAGAAGATTCACAAAGCTGAACAATGGGATAATGAGCCTATGAACAGCTAGGCAACTTAGAAGTGAATCCATGGGAGGAGAGGATTCTGTCACCCTAAATGCATTGATCTAAATATCCAACTCTTTTTAACACTGAGTATTCTATTTACACCACTTCACAGGCATGGCATAAAGCATTTTATTCAAATGTAGTGGCTCTCCCTTTTCTGTTGAAATGAATGAGACATTTCAGAAACATTACTTTGTTAAATATTTCTACAGGTATGTGCAGCAACATTTCTTATGCAAGATATTTTCTTACAAGGTGCCTGAGATGACCACTATACTGTATCAGCTAATACCAAAACAATAACATATCTTCCAGTTGCAAAGCTCAATGTCAACTACAATACAAATTTAGCTGGCAAACTGTTCTCCAGGTAGTAAAAAGCCACAGACAGCTTTAAGAAGTTACTAATTCAAGCATCTCTCCTTAATGTAGTGTGAAACTCAGAAATTCTGAAACCCAATCAACAGATTTTGCATTTACTGTAGTTGTGACAGAAGTCAATGGCCTTAAATGTTTTCACCTCTCAAAAGTTGCAAAGGTTCAAGCAAAAATGTCTGCTTAGCAAAATCTTTACATCATAATAGCTAACCCAAATCTGTTACCCTCCAAAACTAACACACAAGTTTTCAGCAATTTGAAGAGCTGCTTAACAGGAAGAAATTCACACTCTTGAGGCACAAGCACCACATCTGACATAGTAGTTATAAAAAAATTTCGAACCTAGATATGCTCAAAACAAAAAACAAGACAGCCCCGTCTTTCAACTAGGAAGACTCAATCTTAGTAACAGGTTTAGCCATATATTCCTGATTTTTCTCCTAAATCAACTTATTGATGCTTGAATTAAAGAGAATGTGGCATCCTGTCTCCATTGGGGAAGCAATTTTGAACATCTATCAGAATAGAATTACATCAACTTTAATTGCTTTTAAAAACTCTCCTTCATTTGTCAGGCTTATGTACACTACAAAAGACTTACCTGACACAAAACAGTCATCTCAGCCAATGATTTCCCCTTTTACATACCACAAAAGAAAACTATTGTGATTTTCTACACTACCACAAAAATAAATAAGAAAGGTATTACACAATACCTTTTAATAAATACAAATACCTTTTAATTAATAAATACAAAGACATTACACTTGATACAAGCCCAAGTAATACAGGACCAAAGAACGAGCTTTGTGACATGAAAGGATTAATTGATGCCCTTAATTACACATGACAAACTTTAATGGGAGTGATCACTGCAGCAACATCTATAAACACAATGTCCACATTAGCAGAACACCAGTTATGAAACCCCTGCCAATACTACTTGTACAGGGATTGTTTTGTTTATTTTAATAAAATTTTACCAAATTCTGCTGTATTTACAGAGCTCTGCAAAAAACCTGTAAGGCTGAGGAGCTTTAAATAATATAACATGCAATAGTAACCATGACAATAAGAAAAATGCTTTTGCTAATCTTTTTCTTTCAGCTGACAATACTTCCAAATACTGGTGTTTTTCCTCTAGATGACAACTTTTGTTTGCTGCTCACGATGAATTCTAGGCCTCCCATCCTTGTAAGCCCAAAACTTTTGACCAAGGGAGCAGAAATTTGGGGTGCACTGATAACATGGGATGAGTCCTAACTGTGGTAGGCTGGACATCATCTGTAGGCAACTATATCTTCATTGTTGCTCTGAATTGGTGCATGAAAATTACATTTTTAAGGTAATTATTCTGCAATGGGGAACTTGGGGAAAAAAAAAAAAAAAACAACAAAAAAAAACCAGAAAGGCAACTGTATGATAAGGTATTCCTCTGGAGATCACAAAACTGCAGAGGTATGTTAGAATTTGGGCCCAGCCAGGCTGATCATAAACTTAAGAAAACAGCCTGGAACTCCTCTGCACTGGTTTTGTCTTGGTTTTATATTAAGTTGGAGTTTTAAGCAATAAAAAATAAAAGAAATAAAGATTCTTCAGAGATTTATCTTTGCTCTCCACCATTTCTCCAACAGGCTCACCAAATAGGACAATGCTTTCAAAAGATGTATGGGATAAGGATCTGAACAGCTCTCTACCATTTCTCCAACAGGCTCGCTCACCAAATAGGACAATGCTTTCAAAAGATGTATGGGATAAGGATCTGAAGTCACATATTGGAAAGTGACTAAAGGGACGATTTTCAAAGGCATTAAGATACCTAAAGATGCATTAAGCACTTAAAATTTTCAAAACTGCCTGGGCATCTAACGCCTATTTAAATCACTTAGTCCTTTTTGAAAATCCCAATGGGCAGTTATCTACATTTTATGTGTCTATATGCCTTTGAAAATCTGTACCATTAAATACTTAACAACCTAAGTACCCCTGGCTTTTAATGGGACTTTGAGTCCTAAAAAGTGTAAGTACATCTGAAAATTGGTCAAGCCACTCTCTCTGGTCTTTTTTTCCCCTTTCCTTTAAAGAGGCATCTCCTGATGTTTATCCATAGCATGTCAGCTAAGTAGAGCTTCAGCACTGTCCAACTTACACACTGAGCTGTGCACATTTGATTTGTTTTATGGAGTTAAACAAATAAAAATTCAGAGTACAGACTGTATCCTCAAAAAAGACTTTCTGAAGCTCCTAAAAAGAAATTAAATTCCCATCTGTAACCCCAGTGAACGGCCCCAAAAAAACACGTTTTCAATAAACGTGACCCCACATGAGAACAACTTAGGCTGATAAAGAAGCAACATCATTGTTTAATACTCATGCAACATATTCAAAATACCACAAAAAAGTTCTGAAAGGCAGCCACACAGCAACAAGAAAAAACAGAAAAAGGAGGAAGTTGTGAATAGGCTCTTTAAAAAGGCAGCAATTCCAGAAAAGACATGCTTTCATTCTGAATTTTCTTTTTTTAAAAAAAAAAAAACTGTATGAAACTGTAAAGCATTCCCTTATGCAAGCATTTGAAAGATATATCCTCTGATCTGCTGTAATGTCAATAGGAGGTAACTTGCACTGACCAAATTCCCAAAAAGGAACTGATTTGTAAATTGGGAACTCAGGGAATCAGATTGCCACCTACAGGAAAATTTAGCATTTATTGTCAAGAATGACTCAAAAAGAATACAAATTGCCATCTTGCCAAGCATTCTTTCACTTCAAAACCAATTAGCCTTTTCTTTTGTGCAACTACATCATAAGCTTCCTAAATCCAGGAAGCCATTATAATTTCTTTTTATTTATGAGTACTGCTTGAAAGTTCCATAATTCAATTACAAAATCATGTGATAGTTAAAGAATTTTAAGTCTGCTTACCTGATACCATTGGTGCTAGCCTGAATATGTCTGATAGTCTGCTGTTAACTGGCTCATAAGGGGAATCTTCAAGCAAGTCATTTCCTAAGGATAAAAAATATTTGGATTTTTTTCTTACACATGGATTCAGGATAGGATTTTTTTTTTTTGTTTACTTTTACTCCATAACAGTGAAATGTACTCCCCTTTAATCCCTTTAAAAAGTTTATATGGCTACTTCTCAAAGAATTACCTATAAAAACACCTGAAAGAAGCTAATTGTTTATCCCTGTCACTAGATCTCTCCCTCCTCCCTGGGTAAGGTCATAATTTGCAGAGACAGCCTGTGACATCACAGGACTGTCCCACCTCATGCCAGCAGGAGAGAAGCTGTAGCAAGGATGCTCCTCTTCATTCACCATAACAGCAGAGCTCCTTTTTAGAGAAGCTCAGCTAACAGCCAAAAACTAGCATCGTTGGTATGAAACATTCCTGACAAGATGCTGCTGGAAGAGAAACGTTTTATGGTGTAGAAAATGTCTGTTATTACCCCTAGCACAAAAAATACACAAGGACTCATTAAAACATACACATAAATGAACAGAAAGGGATTGTTTCCCTTTTTGCAGAAGAAACTTAAAAAAAAGTTAAATGGGGAGCACACTGAAGTGAGAGATTGCACCTTCAACTCCAGGGCCACAGCAAGACAGGACTAAAAATGATGTCTCTCATATGAGGACCTGACTGTTCTCAGTAGAATAAGATAAGTCTGCCTTATGAATTTGAATAACAGAACAGTCCTGAGTCAACCACTGTCATATCTCTTCTAACTGGCCAATCTACCTGCTGTAGGAACCATAAACTTTGGTGTTTTTTCTGCCTCAGCATGCCCAGGGAATACTGCTAGTAAATACAGGAAAGGAAAGCATAAACTTTTACTTAATATTTTCTTCACATTATATTTAACTTTCAGCAAACTGACTAAGAAATTAGTTCCAGTGTCCTGTCAGGTGAGTCCTAATGAAGGAGTTTTAACATTATTAGGAAAATGTCTCCAAATGACTGTTTTCGTGGCTCTTGCACATCTTTTGACTGTGGTTGGGGAAGGTCAGCCGGGTCCTTGGGGGAAGCTCTGGCTGTCGCTTTCCCAGCGCAGGAGCGGAGCCGCAGCTGCGCGGGTGCGGACGGGGCACAGCCAGAGCCCGGCCGAGCCGGGAACCCGCACCCTGCCCTGGGGGATCTGCGCTTCGCCACGTACCCTGCAAGCTCTGGTACATGCTCCAGTAAATGCGCAGGCAGTTCTTCTCCTTCTTCATGCCCCTCTTGCAGCGGCAGTTGTACAGGGATTTCTGCTTGAGAGCTTCCATGGCGCTTCTGCATTCGTCCTTCGCCTCCAGGCCCGTGGCCCGGCTGAAGTTGCTCTCTTTGCCGGCTACACACTGCCTCAGTGTCCTGAATTTAGTACTACAGCTCTGCTCCTTCAGACACTGATCGCTGGCTTTCACGCAGTCCAGGCGGTCCCCTCCAGGCAGCCCGCTGACTTCTGCAGACAAAAGTACATCTATGGAGAGCAGCCACAAAGCAACCCGCGCTCTTTGGGGGAGCAGGGTGCGCGGAACCCCAGCTCCAGAGCAGCAGCTGGGAGGCACCGGGCACCTCCTCACGCTGCACATGCGGCCAACCCCAAGGGCAGCACCTTGCAAACCTCCTGGCTTCGTGCTACGCCTTAGGAAAAAGCACCCAGGGTTTCTATGGGCTTAGATCCACTTTCGGGGGAGTCCAAAGAAACAGTATTTTTTTTAACCCTGATGGCTATTTATAAGGAAACACAGAAAGGAAAGAAAACCAGGAGGGATTAATGTGCCTGATAAAACAAGCATTTGTTATTCCACAGATCCACTTTGGTGAAACAAATCAGCTTTCCATTCCAGGGTTTAACTAAGGGGTTAAATATTCAGCCTCACTTTCCACAAGAGCTTTGCTGTAATTTCACTTACATCCAGGAACAGCCCGCTCAGAGAGATAAGTATCCCCGCTGATTGATATTAGCCTGTCTTTGCGTCAGTCACTTTTTAAAGGCTGTGCACATTTTTGCTTATTCTATATGCATAAAGGTAGAATTTGTTACTTCCCCCCCTCCCCATTTCTCTCCACGTATGATGCTTTTGCAGGAGAACAAAGCAAATTGCATTAACTCTCTCCTCTCCATCGTGCCCCCGTCATGCTCCCTCAAACACATGTGGATGGAAACGCAAACCTCTCCTGTGGAAAGGAAACCAGTTTGGGCTGCAAACCACTACCAGTCGGGCAGGCTGCCAGGTTCAGGTGAAGATGTAATCCTTCAGCTGGTCTTGTCATCCCCCACCCTCCCCAGGCAGCCTTATTTTATTTAAATCAAAAGTTTCCCTGTAACTTGCGAGAATCCAATTTAACAAGAGGCTAGACAAGGCAAGTACCGAAGTCTGTAAGCTACAGAGCTTTAAACGTACACCGGGCTAACTGATGTGAGGCAGAGCCATAAAAACTACTGGAAACTTCACTGTTCTGCCTAAACAATAGACTGACAAGCATCAGGCTCCCGGTCCCATAAACCCTATGCTTTGCTTTATGAAGCGATGTGCAGACCGAAATCAGGCATCAGCAACTTACCCACTAAGGGCAAAGCGAAGTACAAGAGAACGAGAAACATCTTGCTGTCTTCGGATGGTTTCCCCAAACGACTTGATGTGTCACAACAAAGATGATCAGCATGTAGATATTCCAATACCGCCGAGGTCTAAAGGCTCCAAGTTCAGATCCATTGAATTCAAGGGGGAAGGAAAAAAAAAAAAAAAGCCACCAAGCAAAAAAAACCCACAACCCCCTCTCCTCTTCACCGCTACCACCACCGGCGGCAGGAGCAGCGACGCAAACGCTGAGCTTTTCCCTTAGATTTCAGGTCTGAGCAACCTGCAGGCACAAGCACTGACTCCAGTGCGGGAGCGAGAGGCGCACGCACGGTCTGTGTGTGTGTCTGTGAGATGTGTGTGAGTGAGCGAGCGGCAGCGGGGCAGCAGCGCCGGTCGCCTCCTTGGGTGGGCAGCGCCTGTTCCCAGGGAGGGACCGAGAGCGCACGGGGGGCGGGAGGGGGGTGCACACACGAGACCCGCAGCGCCCGCCCGCCCCGGGCCCGCAGCCGGGGCCAGCCGCTGGCTGACAGCCCCGCTGATAGCCCCGCTGATAGCCCCGCTGACAGCCCCGAGCCGCGGCTTCCCGAGCCCCCACCCCGGGGCAATTCGCCTCTTCCACCCCCCCGACCGCAACTTTATTGACGCGCCGGGGCCGGGGCCGGGGCGGTGCGCGGGGCGCGCAGGCTGCGCGGAGCGCTCGCCGCCGGGGCGGAGCGGGGGTGGCCGCGCTGCTGGCAGCCAAAGTTTGCCAGGGAAAACTGGGAGGGGCGGGAGGCGCGGCCGCTCCGGTTCCGCCGAGCAAGAGCGGGGCCCCCTCGGCCCCGAGAGCGGCCCCGGCGCTCGGCAGGAGCGGATCCCAGCGGGTGCCGCCGGCACCGGGCAGCCGGGGAGAGGCGGCGGCGGCGCCGCGGGCATGCCCCGCTCCCCGCCCGCCCTTCCTCCCTCCGCGGGGCTCGGCGGTCGCGGCCTCCCCCTGCCGGCCCCGCCGTCCGCCGGGGAAGTCCGGGGCGTCCCGCGGTGGCCCCAGGGCGGCGGGAGCACCGCCCGTCCTTCCCCGCAGCGTCCGCAGGGCGGGCGGGCTCCGCATCCCTGCAGTGCGCGGTGCGGTCCGGCCCTCGGCCGGAGCCCAGCGCAGTGTATCGGCTTCCACTTGGCTCCTGAATAAACAAAGCGAACATATGTCCCATATTCGTGACAGATGGTTCAAACAGCGAACTATTTAGTGGTTTTCCCACAGTTGCTACTATGTACCACTCCCCCGAAACCCAACAAAATGCAATTAGCCTAAAATAGCTTCAGCTTCCAGATTCCTTATTTTCATATGTGGAAAATTTGATTCAGGTGTTTTTATGTTCTGGCTGCAACCAAATGTGTTAAGTTGTTTTGGGTTTGTTTTTTTCTATTTCTAAAAGAGTCAGCATATATGTTCATTGCCAGTTTTGTCAACAAGCTATTTGGCCCGTTCGGCTCAAGGAATTTGCTTCTCCTTGCAATAAATTTTGCCTAAAGGAGTTTGAGCCGCCTCATGAGATGGGAGATGATCAGGCTGGCCACTTTTATAGCAAAAACTGGATGGCAGATGGAGCTAAACTGTTGAAAGGTACTTCAAAACACTTATTTAAAAGCCTAGCATATGCCAGGATATACAGAGAGTACAACATTCATAGAACCCAAATGGAAAGGGCTTATTTTTGTTTGCCTTGCTGTTCGGGTTTTTTTTTTCCCCTCTCTTGCCACTCTTACTTAACAGATGGATTTGCATTTCTACCAAAAAAAAGAACCCCCAAACCCATGACCCACAATAAAAATACAACAAACAAATTCCAACAGAAACCAAAAAACCTGTGTAAATTACTGGTTCTCTCAGTGAAATTGTAATAGTGATATCAACTTGAAACTGATTAAGTCACAAGTTTTGTGGTTTAGTGTTTAATGTGAAGAGGCATATACTATTACATGGTCACGAAGTCTATTATCTGCTGCACATACAAGGATGTAATTGGAGGAACAATGACGATGACCAGATTTCTGGAGTATTTCAGGGTAATGAGAAGGTGCTAAGTTGGTGATAGCGTTGACGACTGGAGACAGCTTCAGCTTTTCAAATCGCTGGTATTTAATGAAACAAGTTGGTCTTCCAAACACTTCAATAGAAATCGAGCTCAGTGATACAGAGAGATGATTACTTCTTCACTGGTAATTTTGACATCATTATGGCACACGATAAGCTCTGTATAGAAGTTATCTGTGTATCTAACACAAAGGTAGCATAATTCTCCTGTCATTTAGAAGCCTAAGTCAAGAATAGCTACAAGATTCTCAGCAGAGGGTAGCAACTGAAAATCAGACTGAAATCCAGGGCACTTTTTACAAAACCATTAATGCATTTATGTTCTGAATACATACATACACACAGACATCTATACACACAAGTTATTTGGCATTTAAACAAGCAACACATTGCAAATCTCTGCATTAATAACTACTTTTACTGCTATAAAACACAGCTTTTGTGGGGTGTTTCCTGTTACAGTAAAACTGAACTCGCGTTTTAAGTGTTA
The DNA here is from genome assembly GCF_017590135.1 of Pyrgilauda ruficollis. Taxonomy (NCBI): domain Eukaryota; kingdom Metazoa; phylum Chordata; class Aves; order Passeriformes; family Passeridae; genus Pyrgilauda; species Pyrgilauda ruficollis. The sequence goes on along the minus strand of NW_024513654.1, from coordinate 6,804,047 downwards.
AAAGTGGAATAAAATGTTGCTGACAGCTCAGAAATAACAAAACAGCTGGAAAACATGCATCCAAAAATTCTGAATACTATCTAAACACTCCTCTTGCCAGTATTTTGACTCATCTCAGGAAAACTACCACCCAAATGAAAAAATGTTAAAAGATTTTAATCGAGAAAAAAAGTTTAAAATGCAACCATGCTTGAAAATCAAGATCCACGAAGAAAGTCCATGCTGCATACAGTTCCTCAGAATATCCTCTTTACCAGGACAGTAGGTGGGAGACAGCTCCTTACAAACCACAAGGACATTTTTCCATAGCAGAAATTAGGTGGTTTTTTGTTTTTTTTTTATTTTTCTCTTTCATATATGGAATTATTTATAAATTTCTGTTGCAGACAAAACCTCATAAACCACTTTGTGGCTGGAGTCATAATCCTTTGGGTCTTTGCACAGTGTTTTCCAACTGCCTTTTACTTGCCCTGGGGTAAAATTAAGTCATTGAATGTTTTGCTGTTGATTTCAGTGAAACCAAGGTCTGCCTTACAATTTGTATCTGTCAATCATTCAACTCATGAATCTCTTCAGATAAAAGAAAAGTAAAAGAGTAAGCCACACAGAAGCACTTAATGCAAATATTTTAAAGATATTTAAGCTTTTTAAATATTCTGCTGGTCAGGTTGTGTAAAAAAGTTTCAGAACAATTAACATAACATAACATTACATAACATAACATACATAACATAATATACATAAGGTGCAGCTGGTAACAACAAACACTTCATTATAGGAAGGATGACAACACAATCACCCTGGATTATTGTTTAAAGGCCATTACAGTATAAATAATGTGGAAGGCAGAACCAAGTACTCCAAGCTACTTGCTGCCAGCATTAACTGCCAGTACTTCAGTCTTCATGTAGTTGTAGTTACTGGTTTCTTTCTAGTTGGAAGCCGTTATACAAGAGTTGGTTTTCTTTCATTGGAAACTTTTCACAAAGAAAAGACAAAGTAATGTGGGTAGTGGGGTTATTTGACACTAAAACTTCAGTAAAATTAGTGCTTGAAACCCTTTTCTTTCCAAGTAGATTGAAGTAAGTGTTTTAAGCTTCCTGTCACCTTGCAGCCTGGGCCCAAATGCTCTGAATGGAGCAACAGCACCAAGCGAGATCAGCCTGTATCCATCCAGGCCACCTGCTCCTGGAGGCCAGGCATGCACAGCAAAATCAGAACTTTGCTGCATTCAGTCCTGCTGATGTCCTTCTGCCTCCTCCTCTGCATGTAAACTAATGACAGCAAACTCTTCAGAGGTGTCACATGCTGAGGTGCCTCCCTCAAAGGCAGTGGATGAGGTGGATGTGGAAGCCAGTTCCACTTGCAAAGGCTGCATTGTTGGAGCACTGTGTTGGGTTGGTCTGGCTGGCAGCAGCTCTGATGACCATGTACCCCTGAGCTGACAAGGAGGCTGAATTAATCCATTGCCTGGCCCAGGGTTAGCCTGCAGATTCCCTTTGCCATCTCTGCCACAGACCTCCTTTTAAAGAGTGAACCTTGCAAGAAAATATTGAAGTTGGAGCCACGGAGCCCAGGGAACATTACACAGTATTATCTGCAGTGCCGCTAGGTATGTGAAGAGAAAGTATGCTGAGAATAAGAACACTGCCATGAACTTTAAATACAATTCTTAGGAGAGTGAAGAGGTGAAGCAAAGCTAAAGTTGAACAAATGAGATCTAGCAGGTGAGGGAGAGCAAGCTAGTGATGGGAAAAAGTCTGTGTGCCGTGGGAGCACAAAAAGTAGTGTTTACACAGGAGGCTTTCTTCAATAATGAGAAAGGGAGAATAGAGAAGTTAGAGAATTACCAGGGACTGGGGGAACATTCTGAACTGCATTTTTTGTCTTACATTTATCTGCTTACCATGAAGTCAAAGTGCCTTTTGGTGGGAATAAGGCAAGAAGGATTTGCTCAAGGCATTAAAGTTTTGTAAAGGGCAGATTAAATAACAGCGCTCCAAAAATCAATTTTGAGGGGCTTATGAAACCTTGAATGGGCTTTTGCAGCACAAAAGCAAGATTGAGTTTTTACTGAACCTGTCATTTATTTGGGTTTAGAGCTTTCAGTAAGTATCAGGAAAAAAAAAAAAAAAAACATGAAACGAAAGCAAAGTAAGCAATGAGCATTCACACAGCAATCAAATAAAAAACACGTGGAGGTGCAATCCAGATTGCTAAGTGACTTAATTGATGCAAAAGAATAAGAAAAGAAAGTCAGTGTTTCACGTCTGCCATCCCCCACCCCCTCTCCCTGGGCTTTAATCAGACCTGATAGTGAATTCCCACAGCTCTTCCTGGCCAGGAAGTTTTTCCTAAACTCTTGTGTCCCTGTCCTCACCAGAGGTTGTGTTGATACACTATCAAGCCACCTGGAACGAGAAAAAAAAAATAAGAAACGAAAGGAAGAAAAATAAAGCTACAAAATTCAGTACAATAGATACAGAAACACCAAAAGAGTACAATGCAAGTCAGAGTTTGTAGTTAAGAAACACAACATACTAGTTACCCCTAAAAACATGAAAATGCTGATGGAACTGCAGCTATTTTTAAAGGTATCTGATAGAAATCATTCCGTTTAACTTTAAGTGGTGATCTAAAGGCATAGGCTCTGATATTTTTCCCAAACTGGTAAGGAAAGTGTTGTTATTAGGAAAAGCCAATCCCTGGCTCCCTGGAATTGGGATTTTTGCTTTAAAAATGGGGTAACACCGCCCCCTAGCCGCTGGTAGGGACAGTGCAGGCTGACGCGGGCAGGGATTCCTGCCCCGCAGAAAACAAGGCACAGAATCCATGGCAGGAGGGGGTCCAGCAGCACAGAGACTCCATGTGGCACATTAAGTAAAAGCATCAAAGATGACCAAAAAATGAAATATCAGCATTAATCAGTAGTAATTCAGGTGCCCAGGGAATCTAGAGCAATACAGTTCAGATGCTACAACAGAGTCATTTGAAACTTCAGCTTCCAGATCAGTTGGTCAGAGCACGGTGCTTGTAAGGTCAGGGCTGTGGGTTTGATCTCATATGGACCATTCATTTAAAAGCTGACTCAATGATCCTTCTCAGTCCCTTCCAACTCAGAATATTCCATGTGATTCTGTGAAATACATCAGCAGCATCAACCTTTAGCATCCCCTGGGCATTAACAACCAATGTGATTCAACCAAGGCCACAGTTTGGTTTGTAACTTGGAACCTTCCTTTTGTTTAAAATTTCAGTGATTGTCACAGCTGGGGCTTTTGTAATCCATTTGATCCTGAACCACAGGACAGGAAACCCTACGTTATACTACATAAAATATTTTTACATTAATGAACCTACCTCATGATTTTTGCAGAACTAGAGCTAGGAAATTACTTATTCTAATTGTCTAATTGTCTATCTCTGTAAGAACACTGCTTTAGAATGCAGAATACTGCTTTAGATGCAGAATACTGCATCCACACTGCTTTAAAAACAACTGCATGAGCCTTTCAGACCACTGAAATCAGATTGTTGATCTGAGAAAATCCATGTTAAAATCAGCATGTTGGTATCTTGTATTTGCATACTGCAGCACTTACATGTAGACTCATTTCCCTCCCCTTTTTAATTGAAAGTGATGAAAATTCTGTGTATAGAATGGTGTGTAAAGATGGTGAGATTTTCTTTTCAAACATGCACAGCTCTGGTGGTGGGTATTCAGCTTTCACTGTTCATGCTACACCAGATACACACACACTAACCAAGCAAAGCATGTTAAATCAGAGAGGAACATTTTGCTTTCACTTACTGTACATATCTTCTTCTAAATTGTGGGACCAAATCTGCCCTGACACCTGCCCTGTGTAGGGAAGTCAAAAAAAGATATATGGAGGTTAAAGCCATTTTAGAATTTAGTGACCAAAGGCAAAATTATCATCTTGGATTGTCAAAGCTGTATTTTCTGTACATTTGCTAGAATAGCCCTGACGAGTGAAATAAATTTTTCTCCTGATGGTATCACCAAAATTGTAATTTTATTGGAAGTTTCTCTAAAGGTTAGTGACTCTGTCAGTGTTAATTTCTGTAATCTCTGTTTCATCAGTCTTCCTCTGAGGTAAGAAATTTTGGGGACAAAAAGTCACAAGATATTTATATGGGAGGTGAAAGGATATCAAGGAAAACTGGAAGTGGAAGAAACTAGTGTTGTGAATGCCATGAGAGTTTTACTGAGAAACCAAAACTGACTATTCTCAGATACCTGTAATCAGCTGCATGTCACAGTATCTCTACCTTTACAGGTGCAGCAATATTGGGGGGTTTATTGTTTGCTTTGTGGTTTGGTGGTTTTTTGGTTTTTTTGGGATTTTTTGTGGGGAAGGTGGTGGGGGTTTGTGCCTTGTTGGGATTTAAGGAGGGGTTGTTTTTATAAGTTGCTTTTTGCGTTTGGCTTATGGTGGATTTTTTTTTATTTGGGCTGGATGGGAAGAGGTATTTGTTGGTTTGTTTACTCAGTTTTAAGAATAGCTGCTGAAAAATCTCAGAAAAAAAATTGAAAAAATAGATCAGAATTTGAACTCAGAGGTTTAGTCATAAAAGGTATTGAATAAGTATGGCATGAAAAGGCAATATTTCTTGAATCAGGAACATCTTAATTACCACTTTTTTTTTTAATGTAGTTTAGGAAGAACTTTATCATTAGATAATTCACCTTTAATCCAATTGCTTATCAGATGGAAACAGTGTTGAAAATCAAGATCTGTTTGTTCTATTAAAATACCCCATAATCCCATTACTTGGCTTCTCTGCTACTGCTGCAGAATTCTGAGGGAGCAGTGCACACACCACAGCAGTGAAAGTGACAGGCAGAGCATGGCAGTGAACATGAAAGCCACAGTCCCAACTGATGGTATTTGCAGGTTCTTCCCTTTTCTGTGAGCACTCAATGATCAACTGCAGCTCTGTCTGTTCAGGGAGTTTCCCTGGTTTAATCATGTGATGCACAGTTAAATCTACAGCACGTGTTTCAGATGGATGGAGTTACCTGCTGGGAACACCAGTGCCTGTGTCAATGGCAGGCATAATTCATGTGAAAAACAACAATGCAGACTATTAAACTTGGTCCTGAAAGTCATTTACATGTATTCTGAATATCCTAGAATAAAGTGCATCCTAACTCAGCAGTAAAAGTATCCACATGTGAAGGACTCCACATTCTGTCTGTCCCTCTGTGAGGAATAGGGATATGGAATTACCATTTTCTCCACACCAAATCCATTCCATCCTGAGAAACATTTCTAAAGGCCATACTTGTGAACTCAGCAATGGCTGCAGACATGAACAGCTGAGATGTGTAACTTACTTTATAAATGGCAAAAAGACTAGGAATCTTCAGCCCCAAGTAAGGAAAAGAAGTTTCTGATGAACTCATTTTCATAGGAATTTCTGAGTTATTAATTTATGAAAGAAGAAAAAACTGTTTGCAGACAAAATGTTAAGACAAAATGTAAATACTTTATAGTAAATTTAAAGCTGTAACAAATTACCTATATGCTCACAGTGTGACCCCTCCAAGTTTCTGACTTGTTTAATTATTCAGTAGAACACTATTTATTACAAAATAATGCAAACTTGTTTAAACATGTACAATGATGGCACCTTGCCAGTATGAAATGTAAGCATGATGTTCACAGAATTGCAAAAATCCAAAGCAATTGAGATTAATATCATGGTTTCTGAATTTGATTATATTACAATATTTATGACTGGAACTAGCCAGAGTGTTTTTTTTTTCTTAAATTCTTTTAATTCTTAAAATATTTTCAATATGGTAAAAAAAAAATTGAGATAATAGTTGTCACTATCTACAAGTTCCATGTCATCATCAAAGCCATGCTATTTCCTGTGATTTTTGAATTTGCTCTTTTTTTGCAGAGCTTCAATAAAGATCCAGTTAATATTTCAAATATCAAAATTATATTCTTTCTGTAATTAAAAAGAAGATTATTCAACATGTTTATGTGCTTTTTAACAGTTGTCCATACCCACTTTTAATCTACTGTAAACAGACTGAATTAAAGTGATATACCAACCCTAAAGTACAAATAGCACAAATTTCAAAATTATTGATTTCTAACAGTGCTTGCAGGCATTAAGCAGTACTTTTTCAGACATTTAAAATAGCTCATTTCAGCACAGAGACCCATTGAAGAAAAGCTGAAAATACTTTGAATGCTGACTGCTCAGTCAAATATTAATTTAAAATTGAGGTTTAGATCTTTGCTAAAAGTGAAAAAAAAATTTAAACTCCTTTTATCCCATGGGATACCCTCTTCCTCAACCCAAATCACCATATTCTTACCATGTTTCAAGGTCTCAGTCCAACACTTTTGCAGAGGAACCCAGTATCTTGTAATTACAACGAGCAGTGAAATACTGTGCTGACTCCTTGGAGTTAGACACAGTAGAGTTTGTTTTCCATCTTGTGGGTGGTCTTATAAATTCAGCTCTACTCAGGTTTCCTTGACAGGGAGGTGACCAAACACTTTGCTGCTCCATCTGAGGTGATCTGGGACACTGGTACAGCACGCAAGTAAAATGACACGAAAGTAAGTGACTTCCTGCCAGCAGAGGCTGGGGTCTGCTTAGCAGCAGGATTTTGTTGATATCAGGAAACTAAGCTTTAAAGCACTGATGTTTATATCACAGTTTTCCTGTGGAATAAAAGGAGAATAAATTTTTGATGACAATAGCTTAGACAACAACAAATAAGAGGCTAGGGCACGTAGGAGAGGAGTATTATGGTATCTAAAATGCGTAAAATGAAATTGCCTTCAAAAATCCTATGTTTCTGACCACAATTTAAAACAAGCCAACTTAAAATGACCATCCTGGTTTAGGCCATGTAGAGTTAGTAGCTGTTACAGTGCTGAGTTTGGATTTAGGATGAGAATAACATTTATAACACACTGATGTTTAGTTGTTGCTGAGCAGTGCTTACACCATACAAGGACTTTTTTTTCTACCCCATCAGCGAGGAGGCTGGGGGTGCACAAGAAGCTGGGAGGGGTCAGAGCCAGGACAGCTGACCCCAACTGACCACAGGGATATTCTATACCATGGCTCATCATATAAATTTGGGGGATAGCTGGCTGGGGACTGCTGCTCAGGAACAGGCTGGGCAGAATTCTGTCTGTAGCAAGCAATTGTTTTTCATTTGCATCACTTATTTTTTGGGGTGGTTATTTATCTCTTTCTGTTATTTTCCTTTTCATTCCAATTTATTATTTTGATTTTAGTTTTTAAACTGTTCTTTTCTCGACCCACACTTTTCTAACCTTTACCTTTCCAATTCTCTCATCCCACTGGGACAGAACTGAGGAAGCAGCTGTGTGGTGTTTTGTTGCTGGCTGGGGTTAAACCGCAACAATGACTCAACAAAAGTTTTCAGCTTAAATTTAATCACACAATTTATTGGGGGGCGAAGCTAATTTCAACTGGATTTATGTATCAAAGATGATAATGAAAGGAGTTTAGTTTTATTTTACTGCTGCTCCAGATGGTACTCAAAAGGGACTGAGAAGCATGGGAGAAACCATTCTCTGTCTATGAGGGTTTGAATTTGGAAAGTTCTGTATTCCAGGCAATTGCCAACTATTTCTTGCAAGGTTCCATGGCTTGTAACTCTGGTCTCCTCAGAGGCAACAGTATGAAGAACAAAGCAAAACTAATTTGGTGATTTTGCAGTTTGCATCTCTAGCAGACAGCTAAACATTTCTTTAATTCACAGAAAATTACACAAGAGGATTTTGGAGGACTGGCAGGTTTAGAGACATGAATTCTCTATAGATGTCTCAGGCCTAAGGGTAAGGTGAGTTAAGGATAACTTACGTTCCAGTGAATATTTATATATTATAATAATATTTATAATGCCTTTATAAGATTTTTATAATTTGTCTTAAAATATCATTTACCAAAACAAGACACAAAAAGCAGATATAGACTTGATTTGACCTGACTTATGAATCTGCTATTTTCTTTGACAAGAAATGTAAGGAGAGGGACAGACTGAGTAGCAGTAGATTACACTGTCATTTAGCAACCCGTGCTTTAAAAAAAAAAGCAAAAAAAAAAAAAAACCCTCTTAAATTTCAACTTCCCAGATTGCAAGAGATAAACCTCATCTCAGAACTGACACCACTGTAGAGGTTATGAAAAATGAACTGCATTATTTCAAATGCACTTATTCAGAATCCAAGAAGCAGTATGGAGATAAACCAAGTATCTTGTTTTTATTAGTTAGCAAGAAAGATGTCAAACCAACCACTACAAGCATAGATATGGATGTCAATAATTCACACTGAATTACTCAGCAGATTTTTTATACAATTATGTTCTATGTGACCTACAGTTTGAGGACCCATATTTGTATAAAAAGCAATCTTTAGAAGTACATATTATACATACAGTACATTTACACATTTACATAAATACATTTACAGTACATTTAAGTGGATTGTATCCACTTAACTATGGCAGGTGAGTTAGTAGCCTAATTGCTGTAGGGCCCCTATACATTTAATGAGATAAAGCACTACCATTTTCCAAGCATTTCTTTCCAGGCAGCAGTTTTTATGCCTTTTTAGACAGTTTATGTTAGAGAGGAATACAATACCCTCCATAACCCCAACCACTATGATTTGGAGAAGAAATATTTCCTAATCTCAATCAGGTGATCAGTTTAATCCTGATCATATAGGTAGGTTAAATCCAGTTAACACCTGACATCCTAAAAAAATTGCTCCATTTTTGCCTGCTTCTAATCTTACCATTTAAGAAAGGGCAGTCCCCTTCTCCTATGCTTTGCACCAAGAAGGAACATAGACGTCCTGGGGAATGCAGAATAGAAGGGCTGGCATGTGGAGCAGTTAGAAACATTTCTTTTTAGGGACTCTATAAAGAAAGTACACAAACAAGTTTCCAATTAAGCTTCTCTGGCAATGTCAGTAGATATCCAAAGCTTTATATCCCAAACTTTATATTCTGACACATGATCTCTTCACCATGTCACACATACCCTTTATTAATTTATAAATTTCCATCTGGAAGTAGTTCAGGTCCCTGCCTCCGTGACCTTGCCTGTAAGCAGTTCCAGAGCTTTGCACAGATTGCCAAGAACCTTCTTTTAAATTTCTCATTTATTCATAATTGTTTGTAAGTATCTGATCTTGAAATAGTGTTGTCCTTTAACACAAAAGTCGCCTTGCCTCACATCTACCCCCACACATACTTATAAAGAAAACCATATGCCCTTTCAAGCTTTGTTTTGCCGGATAAGCTATTTCCATCTCAGCTGCAAAAACAGGTACTGCTTTCCCCTAACCAGCCCACTCTGCACCTGCTGTGCATCAATGTGGGTCATGAGAACTGTAAACAATATTCTGAGACTTGTCTTACCAGTGCCTTGTAAAGCAAAATTAACACTTTCTTAACAGCGTTCACTGAAGATTCTTCATCCAATGTACTCTGAAACTGCTGCATGGCCACGACACAGTGATGGCTCATGGTCACACCACAACTGATTAATGCATTAAACCTCTTCCCCTGGCTATTGACAGCAATTATCAAGACACCAGGTTATACTAGAAGAGCATGACATTAATTCCCAAGCACATCCCACTAGTCTCTGTACTATTAGATTTCCATTTTGTCAGTCCATGAGGTCATTTATTTTTTTTCTGATACACTAGTCATTCCAATTTTGTGTCATCTCTTAATGCCATACCCATTCTCCTTCCTTCACCAAGTTCAAAAATACTACTTTAATCAGTGCCAAGATCAGTCCCAGAGGAATTCTACTACTAAACTCCTTTCATTTTGATATTTTCAACAGAACCACATTTTAATATAACCCTTCACTCTGTTCCTCTTCCACCTTCAGTGCCTGCATTAAAGCTCATCTTTTCCACCCTCAGTGACTTCCTACACCAAACAATATAATGCCTTATTTCGATCAAGGTAGATTAGGTCTACTGCATTACTCTTCTCTGGGACAATTATCTTATCAAATAAAGATATTAAGTTAGTCTGATACTATCCTTCCTTGATAAAATCATGTTGTAGTTTTTCCCACTTTCCATTTACTTCTAGGTTCTTGTTAACTTTTTTTTTCCTTCAAAATCTGCTCTAAGACCTTGCTTGGTGTTGAGGTCAAACCATCACACCTGCATTTTATTTGACCACCTCTTTTCCTTTTCATGAATACAGGCAATAACATTATTAGTCTTTAGTTGTATTGTGATAGCCCTGAATTGAACAGATACATATAAAATCCCTACAAATGCATTCAGTGCAAATCAGCATTGCAGGATTCTTCCAGTGCCCTGAAATGGGCATTGTTTAATCCTCTCCATTTTTTGGCAGTAAATAGGCTTTGTTCAGCTGATAGCTCATTTGGGAAAAATTCCATTGTTCTGTGTATCTTAAGCACCTTATTTTTTATTCTTTTTTTGGTTTGGTTTTTTTTTTTTTTTTGGCAGCACTGGGAGATCTAACAGCATTCACAACCAACAACAACTGCTTTGAAACTGGCATTTAAGACACACTTATTTATTTTAGCCGTGGAAGAGCAGGGTTAAAAACACCATCCACAGCAGTAGCCTTGATATGATAGATATTTTCAAAGAAAGAGGAATAGGCCAAAACATGCATGAAAACACATATGAAAGCACTGTGTGTAATTCACTTTTATAAACTCTGCTGTTTCAATTATGGATATTAATTTTGTATTCAAAGAACTGACTTAGTGCAGATATTTTAAATATTCTGATTTATTTTTCAAAATGAGAAAAGAGTAATTATTTTTAAAGGAGTAACATTTTTGCCACTTATTCCAATTCACTTTCCTTCTGTTATCTTCTTTCTCAAAAGACAAGCTGTAAAAAGACAAACCCAGCAGAATTATTTATATACTTTTCACACAATCTGTGAATAGACATGTTTAATGCTTCTGGAAAGAAGTGACTGTAATACAATGCAAATTATTAATTTATGAATGTGGCACAATTGATAATACATGCTTATTGCAGCTGTGACTTTCTACTCTACTTTAGTGGAATGTTTTTATTATCCTGCCTATGCTCTGAGTCCTGGCAGATGTATGCAGATGTGTGCCATGAAGCCTTTGAAAATTTCAGGATTAAAGGTAGCTAATCTTCCAGAAGCATCAATGGGAGGGAATATGGAAGGAATAGAAACCTAACTCTGGTTTCTCTTTTTTTATACCACCTTTAAAAAAGATGAAATTACAGCATAACACCAGGATCAATAGGCAGTAAAGTTTATGTAGTGTTATTTATCGCTGTTAAGTCTTTATTAAATATGTACCTCTGCCTGCAAAGGGCTGTGCAGAATGAAGAGGGCCCAGTTTTATAGAGATACAGTTATAAGACTGGATTTTACAAAGCAGCTTGTAAAACCTGCAGGTAGAACACACATTTTCCACAATACCCACAAGGAAAGAAGTATCCTGAAAACTGATCAGGATATTTTGAGGCAGTAGGGACAATAAGACAATAACTTTTTTTTTTTTCCTCCAGAATAAATTATTAGAATTGAAACTTAGAGTATAAAAGTTTTAGGAGGTCTTTAAAAAAAAAAAAAAAAAAGCAGAGTATAAAAGTTTTAGTTTGTCACTAAAAAATACCATCTGGCCCTATTTTGATAAGAGGTTTTATGAGACCATGCAGTTTCCATGCTGAAATTTTTCAGATTCAGGGTCTATGTTTTAGTCAAATGGAGACAGCCCTTTCTCAAACTTGCTTTGTCTGGGCATTTGCATGGAATATGGAATAATTTCTGCTGCTGCCTAATTCAGCCCATGGGCCTGTATCCAAAGCTTCTGAATGTCTAAGGAAGTTGTCGTGTGTTTAAGGAGGAATACAGATGGAACCACAAAATTCATCTTATGAAAAAACTATTAGCAGAGAAGCCTGAAAGTGTAATGGACAACTCTTGGTTTCACATGAGAGTTATTCTCATTGTGCAAGAGGTTGATTTGGTTTTAATGTGACAGTGGAAGGATAAAAGTTATCTTTGTACTGAATAACACTCCTGTTATGAATAAAGACAATAAAGCCATTTCATTTCAGTCACCTACACATACTCTTTTTCCTACAAGTGCAGCATCAAGTAGAAAAAGAGCTTTAAGAACAATTTTTTTTTAAAATCTGAAATATATTAGAATGACAGCTGCTCACCTGATAATTTAGCAGGATTATATGTGAACTTCTGAGAACTGACTTAAATGGAAAAAAAATTTCTTTGATTAACTAACTATAAAACTATTACTTTCTCCTTTGGTGTTTATTAATATTTTTCTATGATTAAGGTAAAATTTACATGACAAAAAGAGCTAAGCTGGCATACTGGCATTATATTCTTATAGGAAACATACCATAATTAAGCAATTAAAAAGAAGTCTTTTTCAACAGATTGTTTAATGCATTTCAATCCAAGATTACTTTCTTACATGAAGGTCTCAGTCCTCAAAGTGTTTCTTTAACAGCACTTTTTTCAGAGGATTTAATGCTACCACCCATCTTCTTATAGAATGTTGCAACATAATGGATAATTTATTTACATTTCTGCTAATATCAAATGAAAAAAAGAAATCTCTTTTATAAATGGAAGATACAAACAGATATAATGTCAGAAGTATTTATTCACTGTTTCTGTTGTAGCTTCCATTGGGTGCCAACTTAGGGGTAACCAGTACTGACATTAGGCAAACTACAATCTCCCACATAAAACATTAAGAAAATTTACTATGAAAATGCAAATTCAAGGCTGTGTTTTGTACTGTGATGTGGACTCCAGATCTGAAATTTTTTTCTTCATTAGGCAAGTTACTACCCTTACACCAAGATAAATAAGAGCTCTGATATATGTTTGAAAATGAGAGCCTCATTTGTTTCTTATCCAAATAGCACAGTATAACAGAAGAGCAGAGTATAAAAGTTTTAGGATAGACTCCCTGACCCAGTAAAAGAAACAACTGAAATATATTTAAGACTAAACCACAGCAGAGGAACAACATGGATACCTGTATAACAGCACAGCTACCAATCAGCAAAGAAAGCAGGTGCTGTGTCCTCTGACCAAAGAAAATAGAAAACTTAGATTTAAACCCATAAAAGAATAATCTTTGCTTTAGTAAGCTGAAGGGATCCAGTGAAGCCTTTCCAGATGGAATTAAACAAAATCTTGGTTATGAGACTCAAACAGAGATATCACAAGGCAAATAGCAAGCTTTGTCCTTATAAAGAACATCTGTTGTGAAGTTGTTTACATTCCTACCAAAGTGGAGGAGGGTATCACTAATTCTCCATTGCAGCCAGGCATGTAATGGGGGAGTACAAAGTTACTGCTTAATATTTTTTAATAAACACACAGAGCTTTTCACTAACTCACAGGTTTTTTACCTGAAAAAAACAAATAGGGATTTGGGGCAAAGAGAAATATTCTCATTTCTCATGATACTCATTTCCATATCATTTTCCAGGGATTTATTTCTCAATTTCCCATTATTCTATATTTTACTCTATGAATTTTGTAGTCCATTTCCCCCCTGTTACAAGGAGGAAACAGAATGTCCATTCATGACTTGCTGAGCACTGTACTAGAAATGGAGAGCTTCCAGCCTGTGGATCAGCAGTGTGCTCTCACTCTTCCAGAGATAAAAACTAGATTGTTCTTAGCCTGAGTTCCTCAGGAAATCTGAGATAGGCCATAAATTATAGGTTTTTACTGCCTTTCACTGTTTCCCTTTTCTGTTGTCCTGCTGTAGGTTTTCAGAAGTAGTTGAGGTAGTTAAGTAGCCAGCAAGAGTAGGAGAACCAGCCCACAAAATGTTCTTGATTTACATTGAAAACATATTATTTGATGTCACCAAGTTACCCTGCTTGCTGTAATTTAACAATTTCAACAAAGATTTATATAAGAGTTAAAGCCTCAGTGTTTAGAAGTGGCATTATAAAATTAATTTTTAATAAGTCTGTGATTTTTTAATTCTGATTTATGATAATTACTCGGTTTCTCACTGTTTGTGGTTTCTCTCCAATAGAATTTCTGCTCAGCATTACATTCCAAGTGGTTAGAGCACTCTCATGTACATTTTTGTTTTTAACATATACACACATACACACATATATAGGCTATTTCCTGTAAAGGAAATAGCACTTCAGTACTGAATGCAAAATGACAGCTGTGAATTTGTGCCACAGAACAATTTGACTTTATTCCTTCATATGAGGTAGACAAAAGGTAGATAAAATACAAAGACCACCAAGAGCAAAGGAAGACCAGAGAGATGTAGGTTGGTAAGGTTTGCTATAAATAAAACTATTCAAAAGTAAACAGTGTAGTTTGTATATGGAAAAAATAATATTAACAGTGCTTAAGACCAAAAGACAAAATTTATTTGTAACTCTAGTCCTACAATTTCTAGTTCTTTTTATGCATTTCTTATGATGAATACCATATTGTATCATTTTTTACCCTGCCACTTCTTAACTTTTCCTCTATTTTTTGGTTTTTAAAAAAACAATTTATGAAACAATCTGTGTGTATATGATTTAGAAATAAATTACAGTAATAATTTTTATAGTGTCTTGAAATTACAAGCAAAATCTCTCTTTTCTTCTTCCTACACAAGAGAAGAAACTTGTAGAAGAAACTTTACTATTAGCACAGCAGCCTGATTACGAAGGACAATTAGTAATTTTGAAGAACACTAAAAAGACATGACCTGATTACAGCACAGTGATTAAGATACAGATATAGATTAAGATTAGGATGCACTGATATGACCAACAGAATGAAATTAAAGTCACCTTTCTAGCAGCAAGCGATCTACTAAAGATCTTATGCTTTGCAGAAGTTGGGGTTGAGTGAAGGTAATGTCTGTTTTACTTTTATCCTGAATCATTCAGGTTTGTGCCCTTTCCATGGGAGCCAGCAACTGCACACCTTTGATCCTGGACTTGATCCTGATTCTGAAACTGCTGGTGTATGTTTCATGTGTGTGGTTAAATTTGCATGATCCTGTGTTATTATTGTGAGTATTGTACCATATAAAAATCAAGCACATGGCAAATCGCTGCAGGAGTCAAAAGCTGTGAAGCTTAATGTCAAATACTTGTCCCACTGAATTTTTTTTCTGTAGGGAACTCTTAGAGAACTGTTAATCGTGCTGAATGGTCATTCTCAGACAGTGAGAAGTGCAGTTGGAGTCAGACTCCTCTTTCTGGGGAGAACAGCTCCTTTGCCATAATTAGAGGCGCTGAAGCACCCTCCACAAAACACAGTAGTTCCTTTAATAAGTGGCACTGAACTCTATCCCAGCCTACAGCAGCCTTCTCAGCTTCAAACACAAAAGCAGTCAAGTCTCAAAAACTTCAAAGACAGCTTTTCATTTGATTTTCTCCTTGATCCACTGATAGAGCAGTTCATTTTCTTGAATTTTGTAAAATGACTTTTCACTCATCAGACCTGTGTAACAAATCACTGTCTCAATCACCAAATGTTCTCGTTTGACTCATCTGCTTTTCCTTTGGCCTTTGGGTAGGAAGATTCACTTCTGAAACATTTTCTAAATTCACTTTGGTGAACTCTTCCCCCTTAGTTGCACTTTGTGCCATTTAAAAAAAATAATTTCATTTCCTTCAATGTAATGTGCTAGTTTCAGGGTTTTAAATTTCATCAGAACACACGTTTTCTTTCTTAGAGCAATATCTTTACTTTAAAAAACATCATTTTCTAACACACTACCAGCTGTAATATGGTGCCTTTTAAGCAGTAAATGCTATAAAATTTTTCTAGAATTCTGTTGCATTTTGCTAACTTAGAACAGGTTTTTCATTAATGATACATTTATACTCTCACGTATATTGTTTTGGTTTTTGATGGTCAAAGATTTTCTAATTTCTGAACTTTGCTGCTGCAGTCTATGCTAAGACAGTATCTTCTCTGAGGAAAACTATAACACAGGACTGTCAATAATCCTAATATTTTTCAGGGTTAAAAAGGCTGGAAATCTATAAAGTTTTATTCCTCCAGGCTTTTTCTGCCTCGAAGCAAATAGGCAAACTTCGCACAGTTATTCTCCACAGGGAATGTAGTCAATCCTTTCCCAAGATGTAAAAGCAAGCCCTGTAATGTGAATTATATTTTCAACCAGGTGCTTACATTTCCAGGTGTACAATCCAGTATCGTACAAACCAGAACTTTGCAGGAAGTCAGAGAACTGTAAATTTTTACACAATTATGCTCCAGAAGAGCATAAAATGGGCTGTGTTGTGATCTTTGCTTATTGGGACTACCTGGAACAGAAGCACTGCCCATTTTACACTCATGGTGAAATGCAGCTGAGCTAAATCTGATCACTGTAAATTCCAGAGAGTCAACTTGACCATGTTCTCCTGTGTGAGAGCAGTTTTTATTGCTTTTATTACTCTTACTTCTTAGACATTAATCTTCAAAAGACAAGTAAAGCTGAGCAGATATAACATTTAGAGAGGATGGTGATCACTGCACAGAAAAAGGAAGAGGTAGAGAAAAAGCAACTTCTGAATGACAGAAAACCAGCATGGAGCACATGGTCCTAGAGAATTAAAGTCAGAGTTGTTTGACTAAAACCCCCCAGATCCTGAGTCAGAACCAGCTTGACAGATGTGCCCATCACCATGTTTGACATGATTCAGTGTCATCTGTCTTTTTCCTTACCAAACATCTTCTGCTCCTACCATGCTGCTTCCCTGCCTGCGTGTTCCCATTCCTTGTTTTCCATGTGGGCTCCCCCGCCCCTTCACTCACATTCCCCTCTGCTTGATGTTTGCTCTTGCCACCCATTCTGCAAAAAGTGTGGCAAACCCTCACCTCGCTCTCTGTCCCTGTGTTCCCTCAGCCGTGTCCCCAGACCTCTGTCCCAAGCCCAGGGAGGCCGAGGCCTGAGGGCAGCGCTGTGGGGACGTTCCCAGAGCCCTCACAAAGAGCTCAGCCCACAGAGCCCACAGAACCCCCGGAGAAGCCAGGAATGAACCTGAACGCTTTGTTCCAGCAAATACAGTTCACGGAGAAGCAGGCGAGGGAGAAGAGGAGCTTCATCCAACAAGGTCGGCCATCCTGAGGGGCCTCCCCATTCCCACAGGGGTGTCCTGAGGGGACTCGTGCCGGGGAAAGCTTGGCACAGCCAGCGTGGCTGGTTCTTGCCACCAGCACATTTCTATATGGGTGTAACAACTGAGGATTTACAAACTGAGCGCATACTCTTACAGGTTTTTGTTGTCTTGCAGCTAAATGCGACATAAATAGAAGTTATAAAAAAATTAACCAAATAAAAGAAGAGCTGAGCGCTGCAAAAGTTAACTTAGAAACCAAGGTGAGCAGGCATATTTATAGTGTATATAATAATGAAATACATTCTGTTTACAAATACACAACCTATTCTTTCAGGAATAAGCACTTTCGAGGAGTGTGCTTCACCTGCTGATAGCACAGTGTGGAGAAACCTGCACTGGGCCTTTCTGAATTAAAAATGTGTCCATCAACATCCTTCCTCCCACAGATCTCACCCCTGGGGCTGGCCCTGGCTGTGTTCAGGGCAGGCTGTCTTTAGGGGCCATACCCTGTTTCAGCAGTCCTGCAACTTGTTACAGCACTTTCCTCCAGTGTGCAGAACACATCCCTTGGTTGTCCAATGCCATTTATTAATGGCCTTTCACAGAAAATATATGGAAACATTCCCTGTGTTTATTTCACGGGTTCTTGAGTCACATACTGAAGATCTTTCTGTGAGCTTCCAGTTAAGGCTTACAAGCCCTAAGTGTTTTTCTAGGGAGGCCAAAGACAGAGGAAAGTTTCTGAATCTATTTAGTGATTTTATATACTCTTTCCATTTAATCAAACTGCAGATGTATTTTCAGATTAAGCCAGAGTTTTTCACTGACAACACCTGTAGTTGCGAATTATTTAAAAATCCATTTGCTTGTGTCTGAAAATTAAGTCTAAATACCCTCCCCTGTGCTGTTAAGTATCTGTGCTGACAGAATGTGTGTTCACAACAGGAAAGCATGTGGAGCCTCCTTTGAAGTCAGAGCTGTTGGATCCTATCATTTAAATAAACAACTTCAAGGACCTTTGGGAGATTGCCTCATCTAGTTGTGAAAATAAATGTTTGGGGGATGACTTTCATCCTTCCTAAAACAGTTTCTTCTGCCTTTTGTAATGGACTATATAATATATACATATATCAACATTGCTGAGAAGGGATCAGAATAGAACTCATTTACAAATATTTACTGGTTGCAAATTGAGACTATAATCACGCAGGCAGTTATTCAGACACTCACATTTATGCATGCCACAATCTCAGAGCCCAAAGGTGCTTTAAAATAGTAACTTATTTATCCAACACAGATTATATCTGGATGTTGCTTGTTAGGTGCAGTCCTCAGTAGTCTTACTCATAAGTTTATTTATGAACATCACAATTTTATGTTTATACTACTAATTTGTTATTGATGCATTGTGATTTATAATCCAGGTTTATGTGACAGGTACAGAAGGTTCCGAGACTAGAGCCATTATTGTAAATTACTAATGGGAAGAGCTGAAGAACTATTTCTAATTAAATTTTATGTGCTTTACTGACCAGTATTAATTATATTCTCACTGATGTCCACAAAAATACATTTTACTTGCTTTCCTAGTCTGACATTGATTCATTTATAGATAGGAAATGATACAGAACAGTAGTGGAATAGAAAAATACATTTCAATCAGACTGTATTTAGGGTTAAAGATTATATAGTTATTGACATTATTTAAAGTAATTTATTTTTCACTACAGGAATTAGCTTTACATATGTCTGCAATAGTTCATGTAATTCAAATAATATTAAATAATGCTGTTCAGCTAATGCTGTTCAATTTATCCCACACCAAATAACTGCAGTTCTTTACAAGCACACATATCCAACCACATGCATGCTCAGCAGCTGATGCCTGACCAAGATGATGAGAGTGAGTTCAGAAGTTTTTTGACATCTATTTCACAGACACTGCCTGTGGTCAATCAAAGAGTCCTAGGAAATGCATTTTTTCCCTCTCTTCTCTAAAATCAGGTAGCATGTAATTAGAACCCAAATTACAGCATTTTGCTGTTTGTAGCTCAATGGCTTCTTTTAAAAATTGATTGCAAATGCACAGATGAATTTTGGCATCTTGGAGAAACTACACTGAAGGTAGTTATGTACAGTATTACAAATACAATGATGTAAGACCACCTACTCTCTTTGAATTCATATGTAAAATAAATTCTGAGCCAAGCATGACCTGCACACTTAGCATGCTGGATGCATCAGGGATGAGGAAAAAATCTAGTCCTTTCCTTTCCAACTCTCACATTGCAGTCTTTGGGCATTTCTTTCCACTATCCTCTTTTGATCAGATGCACTTCATCTGTGCCCTCTCCACAATCATGTGCATTATTTAACTTTAAAATATTTTCATTTTTACCACTGTAATACCATTCTTATTTGGTCTTTTCTGCTTCTACACACACAAACACTCGTGAATCAGCCTGAATGTTCAATTAAATTCCTGATGCTTGCCCTGTGCCTTTACTTTCCGTGGGCAAATCTTAACTTTGCTTTCCCTATTCATTGCTCTGAGTCAAGAGAACTTGACACTCCACCAAAAGAATGATTCTCCTCCTTTAAGACTCTACAACACTTAGCTGCTTCCTATTTGTTATTGTTATAGTTTATCCCACCACATATCTGCACTTTGGTAAGATGATGATGCAGTAGATGTGCTAGAAAAACGAGAAGTCTTCAGCAAATTTTGAAAGTGCAGTGGTTGAACAGCATACCCTCCTAACAGATGAACTAATGGTTAAAAGTAATAAAACTCTAAATAAACCTAGGTGCAAAATTGAGTTTTAGGGCTTAGGGGGTTTGTGATCAAACTGTCAATAACCAGTGAGCTAATTCCCATTACCCTTCCTCAGCTAAAAATTCCAGAAATTGTGCTCAGAAAAATATCCCACTCTCCTTTGCATACTCCATAGTAGCATTGCAGAGTGGATGACATGTACAGCCATTCAGCCAAAACCAGGATGCTGGACCCCTGTCCTCCTGATATTATTCTGACATTATTGTCTCATTTGGTTTGTGAGATGGAGGACGCTGGATTATGTTGGCTAAAGGATCCCATGTGGTCAATATTTTTCCTGAAAAAAAATTCTTCTAAACCTAGCAGATTTTAAAATGCCATTTTAGATAGACAGAGCACCATTAAATGAGTCTTTCACAGAAAGGAGACTTTTCAAAATCTTAACAGTATACTGAAGGGTTATTGAGGGAAAAAAAAGAGCTGTTATGCTTTTGTTAGTCCAGCAGCTGTGCCAGCTCTTTTTAAATTAGGCCAAGATCTTTGTGTACAATTTCAGAGTATATTAAACAATTAAACAATAACTTCATTTTTTTTTCTTTTGGAAGGTTCAGCATCTTTCTGTAAAGCAGTTCAATGTAGAAATTCTGAAGAAACGTGAAGACAGCTTAGAAAAACAAAAAGCTGAACTTATTAATCAAAGAACCAGTCTTCTTAAAATCATGGTATGTTTCCAGCTGTGATATTCACACAGCTCTTTTCTACTGTACGAGAGCAATCAGCTTTAACATTTGAAAATCTGGAAAAGCTAATGTCTTAATCAGGAAATTTTTACTGTTTTTTTTATAGCAGTATATGTAACAACGTAAACTTAGATAAATTCTCACATTTCATTTAAACCATAATCTAAGGTAGTGTATGCTGCATTTTACCTCCAAAGCTGATTTTATATTCATGACTTAATTTTTTAATGTTTGCTGTTGTATGAGTGAACCCCAATTCTGACAGATTATTTCCTTTGTAAAAGTAAGCTACGGAAGCCTCACCTTAAATTGGATTGCCTCATCCACAGTAAAAATATTGAAAAGGATCAAAAAAAACCCCAGGGAGGCCCACACCGCATTTTAGCAAATATGGACAGTTTAGCAATCCTGACATAGCACACAATCTCTTTTACGCCAGACACACCTCACCACCTCTTCAAAGGCAGCTACTTACAAGTTTTCCAATTCTCTCAGATGCTAACCTGAATATTGCCTTCCTCTTACTTTGTTGAGGCTTCTTGGATCTGTACATATGAAGAAATGCCACAGAAGAGCAGTCTTTTCTGCATATGTATTTGCCCTTTAAATCAGCAGAGCTAAATTTCAAACATTCAGTACAAATCACCAGTATTATACCTAAATCTTTAGACAGATATCTTTTTAACTTTAGTCATAGTTCTGCATCACCCAAAGTATTCCCAGTATATGTGTGAAGTTTGATATATAAGTTATCTTTTCTTTTTTCCTATTTATAGTGGAAATTTCATTTTATTTAATTTAGCCACCAATCAAGACTTCTTAGAAGAAATTTAATTTTAATTTTGCATATTTTTTCCTAGAAAATTGAACTGTGATTTTCTATCAGCAATATTTTAGAAATTTAATATAGAAATTTAATATAATTTAATAATTTTAGAAATTTAATATAACCTTACTCTTTTGCATATTTTTTCCTAGAAAATTGAACTGTGATTTTCTATCAGCAATAGCATTCTTGGTAGTTATAGTGGGAGTTAAAGTACATCTGCATTCTGCAGAGGGTTAAACAACACTTTTATTTAGTTTAATAACAACCTGCATAAAAAGAGCTGCCATACTAAGCTAGTGACTTTGAACAGAATTTTCTAATTTCAATATGAGAGTTGAACTGAAAATCTGCTGGTTCAATTTTATAACATAATGTAGTGATTTTTCTAAAATGCCGTTATCAAGAACAGACCCTTCATTTCTGCAGGAAAAAAAAAGTTTAAAACAACAGGCACAATGGTAGAGCTATAGCTTATTTTCATGCTCTTATAAGAAAAAGTAAATATTTTCTTTACTTTTAAATTTTAAAATTTTATTTACTTTCCTACTACAAATTTAAGGATAAAAAACAACAGTGTGTTGTTTTTTGTTAAGCTGCCTAGCTTAACAAAGACTTTCACTTTTTTCACTTGACTATTCAGTCTTCCCTTTCTTTTTTCCAGGCAGATGCAAAGAGAAAAATTGCTGAAGAGGAAGATAATTTTACCAGAGAAATAACAGAGTTTAACAATGAATATGGACTAACAAGTAATAGAGATCTTCATGTTAAAAAGAAAGTCAAGACTGAAATAAATGATTTAGAGAATGAGGCAGCTCTGTTGAAAAATGGTAAGTCTTATATTAAAGCAGTTTATCTTGGATTAACACAAATTGATAAAATACAGCTGTTTAGCACTGAACTGAAAGAGTGTGGTCTGACATACCAAGCATAATTAAAGGCTCTTCTGTTCCCTATCCTCTTCAGCCTTTCTGACGTGAGCACTGTGAGGAGAAGGAACCAACCTAAAAAGGCATCTCCCCATGTCTAATTCAGCCAGCACAGAGCTCATGGTCGTACAGAGCCACTGAATTAGGATTAGAATCACCTATGGTCGAGCATTTCCTTAGCTTCAAAAGAATTGTATACATAGATGTCCATTGGTTCTTCACTGCCACAGTGTAGCTTGATTTTCAGTTAAGGTACAGAGTATGGGATCTCTCAGAGCACAGGGTCACACTGCAGGGCAGCCCTTCCGCAAGGAATTCGGGGTCGTCATGGATCACAGCTAAACATGAGTCAACGACATCAGAAGGCCAACACCCACTGAGACACAAACAGAATTCTGACCTCTAACACATGAAAATAATTCCTCACTATTTGGGGCCGTTAAGTTCTGAACTGGAGCACTGTGCATCTCATTTTCATCTTAAATTTAAAAAAAAAAAAAAGTGTGGACCAGCTGGAGAGAATCCACATAGGATCAGTGAGAGTGATCAGAGTTCTGGAGCCCATGATAAAGAAGAAAATGAAAGAACTGTGACTATTTAAGCTATTAAGGAAAAGACTGATGAAAGATGGATATCAGGATTCAAATTGCATAGGTATCCTGTAGAAAGGAAATAAATATATTCTCTATACCTGTAGTGAACTGAATATAAAGTAACAAGTGTAAAGCACAATAGAGGAGAGTCTGTATAACAACTTAGGAACCTTTCTAACAACAGTGGACAACTGAAGCTCTCTGCCTTAGAAGATTCCATTACCAAAGGAATTTGGAGTGTCCATTACCAAAGGTTATGAAAAATAAAAGATCAAACCAGCACTTTTCAGAAACAAGAGGTACAGCTGATCCTGCCTTCAGGAGAAGAATGCAGTAGATGACCCCTCAAAGTCCATTCCAGCCTCATGATCTGTCAAGCAACAGCACTTTCAATTCCCCATATCTGCTGTAAAGTTACTGAAAAATTATTGTCCATTGGAGTTTGCACTTGGTAACACCTTCTATCTTATTTCCTGTGGCTAAGATACTAATCTACAGCTGAAAAGTCTGCATTTGGTGTCAAGTGCTACTTTTAGCATTTAATTTTTTACATAGGCAGGCAGAGCTGGGCAGTTAAATGATCAGTAGTACCTGAAGGGTGACCAAAATTCTTCTCTAAGTTCAGTTGCCATCTCAGTTCCATCCTTTAATTGCACCTTTCTTGAGGCACAACCTGTCTGTCTTTTTGTTTGCTATACTCCTGGGCACACTGACAACTCTGAAGTGAAAAGTTTAAGCAACTCCAAACAAGGAATTATGTCAGGACCTCCAATTGGTAGAAAAACAATCACAATTAATTCCAGATGCTGTCTAATAGTAAGGTTCAAATATATATAACACCAAAAATACTAAGAAGGGTTTTTTTTCAGTCCTGTTGAGAGGTGTCTGTTCTTCACCTATTCAATCAGTCATCTTCCTTTCTTTATAGCTGAATTAACTGTAAAGAAATACATTCTTTTTATGCCCAGACAACAAAATCTGTTGAACAGCTCAATAACATTAAAAAAATCCTTTTCTTTCAGAGCTATGAATACATTATATGACAATTTCCTGTAAACTGTGTTATATTTGAATTATTTTTGTTTATTTTATTTTATATTTAAGGTTCTTTTGACTAGCTGAAGATTGGTAGAAGTAGTTAAGAATATTTAAGATTGTATCATGAATGCTAAAACTGCAATGCATTTTAATTTAAAGTGCATTTTTTCTTAGAAATGGAGTCAATGGAACATAAAAATGTTCAGTTAAATGCACTCCAGCTGCAGAAGAATGAATTAAAGCAGGATTTATTTACTCTCCAAAGTGAGCTCAAAGGTGTGCCTGATAACCATTTCTTGTGGTAATTATTTCTGGCTTGATAAATGCTTTTGAAATATGTTTTCTGTCAATTTTCTCAAGCAAAACGAGTCATAGTAACAATATTTTAATTTATTTTTACAATATGTAATACATCATTTTTAAACATGATTATAACAAATATTATGGATTTCAATGAGAGTTAATTTAAATGTCATTGCTACTGAGGTCCAGAGATCTGCTGAATCATGAGCTGTAAATATCAAAGAAAGTTTTGCTTTTGCTGATAAGTCATATACTTAAATGTAGAATTTAATGTTTCAAAGAACTTAAAATCAACATAAATATTGTTTAAAATCTTCTGTATCAAAGGTGACCACAGCAATAGGGAATACTTTGAAATCTGAATTAAAATAATGTAAATGAGTGCTTTAGTATCTTTGTTTACCAATATCTAAGTAACGTGTCACAGTAAGAGCTAAGAAAAGCAGTAAATATGGTCCTAAATTGTTTGGGAAAAGGAATGAAATTTTCTAGATTGCAATATGTGATTACAATAATGAAAAAAAAAATTAATTTTCTTTATTTAGATGCCTCTGCCCTTCAAAGAGTTTCATGAAGAAATATTAGAAAATATAAATTTAGAATATGTAGAAGGTCTTTGAGTATGGATGATTAATATATATTTATAGGGTAATTCTGATTTCATGTTTAGACCTTGAGAAAGTAATCAGGGAAGCAGAAAGAATGACAAAAGATTTAGAAGCAGAAAAAGTCCAAGTCACTGAAAAACCTCAGACTGATCCTGAATGTTTAAGGTAAAGGCCTCACATTATTTAGTTGTTAATTTAATTTTAGGAGTGTAACTGCAGCCTGGTAACAATGACTATTTTACCCTTCATGTACAATATTCTGTCTGAAATCAGCAGAGCCATTCATTTTATATTAGTCAGCCCCAAGACCTGTTGTTGATTTCAGCATTTCACCCTCACATACACTCCCCAATGAACTCAAAACTGCAAGTGTTTGCAGGGGTGTCAGTGAAGCCAAGAGCAAGCACCAACTGCTGCTACTTGGGTGGAAGATCCTGAGGTCCTGTAAAAATGGTGGTGGTGCACAAAGTACTGAGGAACTGCCCAGTGCTAAATGCATTTCTGCTGCCTGGCTGTGCAGGGCCCATTGCAATGGACTGGGCTGGCCACAGTAACCTCCTTGGGTACCTGGGCCTCTATTGCAGCAACTAAATGCAGACTTGTTTTCTCTATGTTCTCTGCTACCTAGTTTGCCTTCTAATTAAGCTGGTCTGAAAAAAAATTGAAGACTTGACCAAGATAGAAGAGAAGACCTTGCACAGTCTCTCTTAACAGAGAAGTTGTCCTCTCAGGAATTGAGTGGTGACACTTCATTTCTTGTCAGTTTGCTTAAGTAAAACATTAGGTTTTCACTTCACAGAAAATAATGTAATTTTTTTTGTTTTTTAAATCTCCAAATGCGGAAAGCCCCATACCACAGAATTGACCACCCTTTTGCTATTTTATAATAGTCCAGATGGAAGTGCCTGGGAATATTTAAAAATAATTAATAGACAGTGCAAAGGAACTCCTCTTTATAAAAGATTCTCTAACAAAAATCAAGGAAAACGCGACTTATATTACCATCACAGGTTTTTTTCCTATATATCCCTAAGCTTTTGACAAAAATAAGTAAATATAGTGGGGATTTTTTTAATCTGAAAACTTTCAATGGAAAGTTACAACTTTTCAGAGAACCCTGAGCAATTTTTTGAAAGACGATTTGGTAATGACCCATTTTTTGCTGAATATCGGTTTTTGAAAGAAAATGATATATCAGCCCTATTACTAACTCTCTTCAACCTCTTATACAGTGTTGAGACATGGCCAAAATCCCCTCAGCATAAAAATTAATTAGCTCACAATCCTGCATACAGTAGCAAAAAATTTGCATTCAACATATTCATAGAAGACACAGTGTAAATAATAATAACAGTAACGATTCTCCAGGACAGCACATTATATTTCACTCCTTTACATTATTTATTCAATCATGATATACTGGGGTTGGTGATACACGAGGCTGTCAGCTTCCTTCCAACTAACATACTTCCCATGCAATAGTTTACTGCCAAGATGCCACTGAATATCCAAATTTGTGTAATTAGTTTTCCATAGTAGGTTTCCTGTGTGGAAGGTACAGAAGTAGCCAGCATTATCATACTTTTAATTCCCAGCTTTGCCACTGAGATCCTAAGGATCAATCAAATCTATGTGTCTCTTTCTAGGCAATGAAATTAACTCACAGCTCTTCAGAACAACACTTTGGTTTTCTCTGGGTGGAAAACGGGATAAAACATATTAAATTATATTAACTGCAAAATCAGCAAGTGTCATTTACAAACAAGGCAAGAAAGGTGATGAGATTTTCTTATTTCATGAAATGCCTCCTTCTGTGGTCAAGATAAGCTAACATTATTTGATAATTGCATGCAATGCAAAATTTAAAGTGTTCCTATGCTATTACCACAATCACAAAATGCAAGCCCTTCTTGAAGTCTAGTTATATCCTGAACACATTTTCTTAAAATTGAAACATTTTTTTCATTTCAGATACTGAAAAAAGTTTAACACAGATTTGCCTAAATCATATTTTTATCTTGCACTTGCTTTTGATCAGAAAAGCTCAATGCTTCATAGAGAGAGATAGCCCTGAAAAAGTTAACTCAGATGCCAGAAGCAATAGAGTGGTGCTGCTGTATTTCCATGTCAGCACTAATAGATTCTGCTTTTCTGTGGAGCCAAGCAGACAATCCTCATTTGTCTGCCTCTCTATGTCACTGCTGGACTCTTTAGAACCACCCCAAACTTTACCAGACTCCTACAACTCTAGCAGTTGTTGGGGATTTTTTTCAGTTTAACAAAGCCTACTCATCACTTCTTGGTTTGAACTACTGAATTAAGAGAATGAAAGGGGATTTAAAGTATTAGACACTGTAAATTGTGCAGCACATAAATAGTCCCCTGGAGGGTATCTGATCACTCTGGTACCTCTGTGTCATCAAGAGGATGGAGCCAGAATCTGCACAGTGCTGCACAGTAAGAGAACAAAAGGCAAAAAGAGAAAGTTGAAGCAAGAGGATTTAGAGTGAATTTAAGGAAAAAGCATTTTTATCATGAGGAGGCACAGTTTGCTTAGAG
Source organism: Pyrgilauda ruficollis (assembly GCF_017590135.1). Lineage (NCBI taxonomy): Eukaryota > Metazoa > Chordata > Aves > Passeriformes > Passeridae > Pyrgilauda > Pyrgilauda ruficollis. The sequence continues at coordinate 6,776,498 of NW_024513654.1, read as the reverse complement.
AGGTTGCATAGTTTTCATCCTTGAAGGTTCTCCTTCTTGAGACACACTCATATACTTGTGTATATCTTAGCAGGAGTCAATTTTGGTCATGTTAAAATCAATGTGATTGAGTCTTCTGTGTCTGAGAAACAACTCTTTTTAGATTAACAAGATTAGGTTTTTTTATCCCCATACAGAGTGTATTGCAAGAATAGAATTCTAGTTTTCACTGAAAATCATTTTTATTACACATAAAGATATTTTGACACGTGTAATGTGGGTCAGAAATACCTTTTTTTCCCTATAAAATAGCACAAAATCTGCTGTTATTTTTTACAGAAATGGAAATCACACCACCTTAAGTGGTAAAAATACTTTTTTTTTTGATGCTTCCTTAGAACAAACATGAGAGACAGTCAGCATCAATAACCTGATATATGTAGCTCCCAGATCACTCTGCAAGTCTGTTACTGTATCACATCCCTAGTCCCAGCTTAAAAATCAATATCAAAAGTAGCTGGCAAGGCAAGAATCTTCATTGCAATTAAGTATATATCTAAAAGTAAATTGCATTTCAGCTGAACAGCGTAGCCAGCTAATTCAAATTACAGCAATTCATCTTTGATCTGAGAAAAATGCCCCATACCACGTCTGCAGTTTCATAAAATTTCTCTGAAATCCATCAAAGAATTGCAAAGGGTCATGAGAAGCACATACCAGTAATTCCAGCGGCTGTTGGAGCTGCCGTAGAGGCTTGTCCTGATCCACACTGGATGCAGAAAAAATCCAACCAGAATTGGAACGTTAAGCACAGATGTAATTAGCAGGCACCTTGGAAAATGCAAGTCTTATGATACAGGTGCATAATTCAGAGAAATTTTTAAGAAAATATGGTCTTTTCTTTTTTCTTGGATTTTTTTTTCTTGTTTTGGGTTTTGAGTTTGTTATTTTTTTGTTTTTCCCTAAAGAGAGCTGCAATTAAGATCAAAAGCCTTGTTTTAATCATCTGTTCTGCCAATGCCATTCTCAAACACAAAACAGCAGGAAAGAACTTTGGCATCAGCTCTCTGGAGTCCCATTTCCCTGGCAGGTAGCAAGTAACATCACTTAAGTGGAACAATGCAGGAGTCAAACAGACACTAACTGATACCAGTAAATTCCTAACTGTGGCATTTCATTGTTATATTCACTGTAATTACTGTATTAATTATTTATCCTCTTTCACATTTTAATTTTAAATTTTTTGTGTTGCCTTAAGTAAAACAGCCTAGAAATAATTCTAGTTGAAGTTCATTTAGACTAAAACCAGAGCATTTCTACCTAAAATAGATATCTTTAAACCTTTTTAAAAGGTAGAATGAAGATAAAATGCTTCTTTGAAACCTGAATTTCTCTTCTACTTGTACAGAAAAGAAATAGCAGAAAGCAAATGCATGAAATCTGCTTACTTTGTAAATAGTTCACAGCTTTGTATACATATCTAAATCCTAAAAATATAGTATTCCTTCTTATTCTTCATTGTCCAGAAAAAGAAACACTATTACCAAAATTAGGAAGGAAAAAGTAATTTTTTCTTTCATACATATCACACAGGAAATATATTCTTTAGAGCTCAACAAATTGTTCATGCAAACAACAAACTGCCTAAGCCCCATGCATTCTTCTGGTGGGTTAAATTTGTTTTTGCAATTTAATTTTATGTTAAATTTTATAATCAGAAAATATCAGTCTCTGGAGTAATATATGTGGTTCAAAATGAGTTTTTCAATGGCAATCTTCTCATTGATTTTTTGAGCTTTTCTTTTTAATAGCAGTGCCTAGTGGAACTATTATAGCTTGAATTATGTTAAAATAGCTTTCCATTATGAATTGCAGAATGGATTTACAAAAAGCAGATCAAATCTGACTAATTATGTCTTTCTTTGATAAGACAACAGATATGTTAGACAAAGAAAATTCCACTGTCATCCATCTAGACATTTATAAAGTATTTGATGCTATCCCACATGGAAAAAAACTAGTTAACCTAGGGAAGACATATTAAAAAAATTAAGTAAAGACATGTGTAATAGTAACAACAGTCATAGTCTGCAATTTAAAATTCTGGGACTTGAAGGTAACAACAGTCACAGTTGGTCCTGCTTAATGTTTTAATTAATGATTTAGAATGCAAAGTGTTTCAAGACGTTATCTTAAACAATTAAACTCTACACCTTGCAGAAGAGTCACTAAAAAGAGGAAGAATGTGATTGTACACCATGTAAGTTTATCTACTTGTACACAATTAGGGACTTCAATAACAGGTACCTGGAAGCAGAGAGGTCTGAGCATACTGTGTGTGCAAAATACAGCTATAAACATCAAAAGAAAATATAGCTGTGCACGAGATAAAAAAGTTATTTCCAAAAAAATACCAGGAGGGTGTAAGAATACTTTGTAGAAATCTTTCACCTACTTGTCAAAAAAGATTCATTCAACCTGGAAGATGAGCAGAGCATAGAAAGCCCATAAAGCAGAATGAAACAAGGACCACTCTAAATCCTTTTTAGCTCTGAGTTGATTATACACATGAAGAAAGCAGTACAAAACAGAGACACTAACTTCAGCAATACAGTAGGCATATTAATATACCTAGATTAAGATCTAGTTTTCTTTGTCCAATAGATAAATCAAGATCATTGAACCAGAAGAACAATTGACCCCTATTTACTTTCCCTGCCTTTCAATAGAAATTTTATTGACCTCTAGAAACACATTTCATTTCACATCTCACATACATGCTTGTATATTTTTTTCTTTCCTGCGTAGCTCATTCTTACAGTTCCAATGAAAAGTAATCTTTAAAGCAAACTTTAGTTTGCTGTCTGCACAAAAGCAAATCTCATCCTAGACGTGCAATTTAATTTAGTGTGCCTTAACCTTTCCATGTTTATTCACCTATTATTATATATTCCTTAAATATGTCTTGTGATGGTTTATGTATTTGGAAAATACCACCACACTTTTCAAGACCTCTAACTACTCTTATTAATAGGTGAAAGCATTCACAAAATGGAAACGTTAATCAAAAGTAACTATGTATTTTACATTTAACATTTTATCCAGGACAGCAAAAGCAGAAAATTTCTTATTTTACTTAAGGTAGATAAATTTCTTTTCATTTGCATTTAAATTTCCATTCTTATGTTGTCTAGTACCTTCCTTGTGTCCAAGTTTCATCTTCTAGTTAGACTTCATTATTACTACTAGATCACTTGCTTAATTTTATTATCCTTCTGCTCCATCAAGCACAGACTTTTATATTTAATTGTGTAACTCAAGTACTTGACTTTATATTTTGGGATACTGTATTCCATTTAGGATTTGTTTTATCTCTTCCTCAATCAATTGATAATAGTCTGAAATTTATTGACTTCTCCAACTGTATCAATAGCATATTCTGTTTAGTAGTGTCAGCAAATTTTAAATACCAGCAAAATCTTGCTCTCACTGTAGAAACATACACATGCTTTAAACCCAGTCTTGAACTGACAGAATTACCTCAATGTCTTACCTCTACTTGAGCTTGAGACAATAAACTTAAGTCTTCAATACTTTTCTTCAGTCCCAATAAAGTTTTAAAACATTGATAAATGTATCTCCTGATGTTCATGATGAAATCCCAGAAAAATCAAGATATGTACTCTCAAGTTATATATAGCTTCTTAAGGAATTTCATTTTGTACTATGGAGCCTATGCCCTGTATATCAGTGTCAAACAATTCTGTTTTATAACACATCACAATGTTTTCCCTCCAATTTATGACTAAAAAATAAAATGGTGGTCGTAAACAAGGCAAAGACAAAAAGGAGAATACAGAAAAAAATTTGTAGTTGTGTCAGCTGAACATAACTAAGAGACAGTCTGCTCCTCCTGCAATTCCAACAACAATTAGGTAGAGTCTTTCAGCCCCACTAGAAAAAAAAATACTCTAAAATCAGATATTAACCCTACCTTCTACAGAAATTATTTCTCCTTTAAGACCTCTTTACAGAAAATTACTCTTGGAATGCAAGCTTTGGATACTAAAGCCTTGATCCAGGAATTTGAATCTATGGATGATTTGCAGAGAGACCTGTTTGACAATAACATTATTTTCTTCATAGTTCAATTTATAATACTAGCATGTATTGATTTCAAATTATTTTTCCTCTTTGCCACGTGCATATAGAGGTGAAATTCAAGAAGAATGTGTATCAACCACAAATGCCAATGACATTTAATAGCTGGGCTCATTTCAGAGCTGCAAAATCGATCATCTTCAGTGATCTCCTCCTTCTTCATCTCTGTCACTTCTAGCATTCAAGACTAATGGAAAATGGGCCATTGATAGCAGAGCTCAGTCTAGGACAAGATCGCATCCAAAAAATGCTGATGTTGTTTTCCCACCTACTTGATTTAAGGCTAGGTTTAGCTATTGCAAATGTGGCATTTCAGCTCCAGCTGTTCATTAGAGCTACGATACTGTAACTTGCCAAGACACTGTTAGTCCAGTGCAATGACTTATTTTAAAGCTATATTTTATTGTTAGCAAGGAGAACAAAATGCTAAAAATAAAGCAAAACCAAAGGACATGGGGAACCAAATGCTAATGTGATTTCTCAGATTATTTTTCCTAAGAGATCTGCCTTTTTTCATAGTCATAAAAAGGGTATAATTGTCAAATTAATCCTTGTTCTAGCAAAAGTTACACCTTTTCCATTTTCAAAGGTGACAGAAAACCTGCCTTCCATCGAGACAGTATAGTTTCATGAATAATTGGTTTGCACATTCAATCTGATAATGGAAAGATGAATATGAATATCCTGCTTATCTTAAATGTAAAATGAAAAGACTGAATCTGCTTTCAGGTTAAACATTTTTTTTTTAGTAGTTCCATTGTCTCACATTCCTTCTGGTAAAACTTCATCATTTATTCAGTAACTCAGGCGTCTCCAATGCATTAATTTTGTAGACTGTAACCTAACAGACAGCTCTTATTTTGTGAGTATATTATTCCTGGCACATACTGTAATTATCTAGCTTCTAAATATGAAAGAAGGAAGACCTGAAAGCAGAATCAATTGATTAATGTAAGAATTAAACACCACATTTGAATGAATGTCTTGTATCACCACTACCTGATGCTATGTAAGGAATTGTGCTGTCGCTACACTTAAAAGTCTTATAAAATATTTGAAATGAAATTTTAAAATCCATACACAAAATGTTACGTCTAAAGCACGTCATCAACAGAAATTAATTCACAATCCCAAGACACAAATAAGCAACTCCTACTGCTGATCTTCTGCTTGTTCTGTCCCTAGTGTGGACCTAGCATGGACTGGTACCATTCCTAGCTAGCAAGTGGCAAACAGGCTGTGCATCAGTTTTACACCGTGACAGACAATTGGAGAGCATTTTCTCTGAGACCAGCAGACTCTGTCTTTTCCTGAAGTAAATTAAACTAAGTAGGGCTTTGGTTTGTCCCAAGCACATTAGGGTTCTAATATCACAGTAGCAGAGAACACAGAGAGAAAAAATGCAGAGACAAGGCAATGAAATTAAGAAGATTTAATCAAGATCACAAGCTGATCCTAGACCTTGAAGTGAACTTCTGTCAATGAGATGGACTGAAAACTAACAATGTACTACAGTGCACTGAAAATTTCATTTCTTAAAGCATAGTTCAAAATTCCCTTTTCAATTCTTGTGTTATGAGAAATATTTCTGAAAGAAGAGACATTTACTCCTTTATAATGGAAGCATGTAGAGCTCATGCTTTTTCCATATTGATGGCAAGATATTTGCATTTTCCACAGGAACAGCAAAATTAAGTTCCAGTCCAGTCTTAGTCTGTTGTTCTAAAGCTGCACAGTGACTAAGCTATTCCTCTATTTAAAGATATATCATTTAATAAAGCCATTTTTGTGTAGAAAACCAATTCTCTTTGCACTAGGACAGCTAAAGAGGTACATCTCTATAGCAAGGTCAAATAATTTATTGTCTATTATAGTATATAAAAGCAAAAATAGTTGCTACCTTCTGTTTCAACTTCAGAAGAAACAAGGTCCTGCTTTAATACATTGGTTTAGCTATTTCATGACAAGCAGAATATTTTCAGTCTGTTTGTATGTTCCAGAACATTCAGATTGTTTCCTGAAACTGTATTAAGGGTAAACAACTTTATCTTTGTCATTATGCTTTTCTTCTGACAGCCATGAAAAGACCCAGTATAATCTCATCACCTTGTATTTATCAGACTACTGAAAGCTCTGTCTGAGATTTCTTTGGGCCTACCAAGTATTAATTTAAACCACTACAGTCACTGATGTGCAGAGCTGAGGTATCTCCTTTCAGCAGGACTAAAATGTCTTTTGAATGGAGAAATACCTATATTAAAGTAATCCTTATCATAGAAAAGTTGGAGAACTCCTGGCTGAGAGTACTGGGAAACAGTGAGTGCTGAGTGGGAGCAGGGGGGAGAGAAGAGGAACAAAATCTAGTTTTTGGAGGGTATGGAGCAATGGGGCAGCAGAGCACCCATCTAATCCAACATTCTGTCTCCAGCAGAGGCTACAAGAAGATACCCAGGAGAGATAAGAACAGTAACATATGGTACTTTCTAAGTATCACTATTCCAATTCACGTGTTTAAATAAGGAATATGATGACCAGTGAAGCCATATATCCTTCACAGTTTATGGAAACAACACAGTCCAGAAATTTGTCTAACTAGCAAACTTAAATCCCAACCAGGAAAATAGATCAATGAGGCTTTTCTCACACAAGTCAAATTGAGAATTGGGACCAAAGCTGAAAAAAAGTTACCCAGCAACAGTTCTCTGACCTGAAAATTTATTTGCTTTTGGACACAGACTTAAGCAAGAGTTGGAAAAATGCAAAGGTGATAGTTGGGAAAGTGTCTGTGAGACTCTTCAAACAGAAATTGAAATTCTGCAAATGGTATGCCATTTAAATGATATATTTTAAGTGTTTGATAATTTTAGTTTTAAAGGTGTCCTTTAGAATGATTGGCAGTGGTTTTAGATAAGCAGTTTTTAATGCTGTGCACATACCTAGATATCCTCTTGATGCAGACATGCTCCAATATTAATTTGTTTCAGATTATTTCCAAATATACAGGAATATAATTTCTATAGCAAAGGAAAGCATGAAGATTTTAAAGATATTCTTTTAGCACAAGAAAGATGTACTGAGGGGGGATTTATATAAATTTTAGTTTATTGAAAGCTGCAAAAGATTATGCATTTAGGAGCTAAGTTAACCTTTACCTCCACCTGCCAGTTAAATGGAAGATGGGAGCATGGAGAAATAAAATGATAATAACATCCTTTCATCTAGTATTTTATTTTGTCCACTCACAAATTCCTTACAAAAACTTACTAAAACATGTTTTTCTCTGAATGTCAATCCTAACTTCAAATTTCTTGATTGTCAGTCTGTGTCACAATACAAAGAGAAAAAATATTTTGAAGTCCCTTCTGGGAAACAAAGAGGTTTTAAAAGTTCATTTTAGAGCCCCTGATTGAGCTGTACAAAGACACAGCTGCCACTACCATCAAGCAGAATGACAGTCCTGAGAAATTTGCATTACTCACTCTTATAATCAGTTTCAAGTTTCTGTTGAAGTAATGTAACTTACCTGTACTTTATTTTCTCATTAATTTGTTCAGAAAGAAAAATAAAACAGCTCAATGCTTAAAAGTTTCTCTGTAAAAAAATACTATACTCCATGTTTCATTTTCTACAATTCCATCCTTTCTCTTTTCCAGAATTTATCACAAAAGAAGTCTTCAGGGAAATGAATGAGATGTGGCATGTAACATGGAGTGTCATAGAAGCAAGTCTGAGAATTTTTAAATTGTTTTACTCTGGTTCTATCAGATTTGCTTCTATTTTCTGTTTGATTAATTCATACTTTGATTCTGCCTTTACTTTTAATTAAAATAAAGTTTGATTAATTTAAAACTGAGGGAAGGTTTGTGTTTTATCTTCACATTCAATAGCTATCCCTCTATAGGTTCATCTTTGTGGCCCATGGGTCACAGCACCTGGTAAACCACACATAAAGCTCAGTTCCTACATTACTAGCTCTATTCTTTAGGTACTATTTTTCAAATGAATGCTCTCTTATTTTTAAAGGTAGTGGCATGGTCTTATTTGAGAGGAAGACTGCTATTACCATCAATAACTCCTAACAGGAGCTGTGACTATTTCATTTATTCCTCAACAATGTAATTCTGTAATGAACTCCCTGGAATAGCTCAGCTCCAGGAACACAGCTTGACAGTCCAGAAAATTTTGCAGATCTGCTTAGCTCTAGGTGCCTCCAGTGGTGGTAAGCCTGGCTATTACTTAGCACTTGTCTTCTGATAACCCAGAGAATCTTTTTTCCCTCTCCCACAACCCACAAAATACAAGGTGCTTAACTTCAGCACTCGAGAGCAGATAAAACCTTATTCTAAATTAAAAGTCCACATTCCTAGAGGATTGGTGCAGAATTTTGGTCGAATCAGAATCCCTGTTCACTCCAGCATGTAGGATGTACTCCAGCCCCACAGTGGGAACTGACTTTATCATTCAGGTGCTTACAGTAAAACCATGTAAGAGCATTCACTCTGCTCAACCTCAGTCCTCTCTGTGGCCGTGGTCTCATCACATCCCACTGCTTGTGCAAGTATTTTTCAAGGCTTCCCACCTAGTGGTGGGATGGATAATTGCTCTTTGCTAGCTTTTCTACAACCTGAGCCCTCCAAGCTACAGTGAGTATCTGTCACACAATAAAACTACAAAAGATATTTTATTAAGAAGGGAGGAATAAATCACTTTGGAAGCTGACCAAATTCTGCCTTAGATGGAGAAAGTTTTTCCTCTTGGGATACAGCTGCCAGTTTGAAGTTTGGCAAGGTTTGATCTGCAGCACTGGTATCAAAGAGTCTTCTGATCCACTGGGTTAGCTAGCATAATTCCAAGTGGTTGGAATTATCATTCTTAATAGCCAGTGCTGTTGAAGCTGACATCCCTATAAGACTTTTTTTGGTCTCTTCCCTAAGAGAGCTCCTCTTAGGATTGCTTGATTTTAAACAACTTAGTCCCACAGCTTCTAGGGACCATCTGACTTCTAAAGTTAGGCAACTGCTGCTTGTGGGTTTTCATCAAATCCAAAATAATACAGTTATATATCAAAACATCTACAGGCAGCTAAAGCAGTATTATTTCTGAGTTTAATTGATGAAACATAAATCTGGGACTTGCTAGAATGACTGTTTATCTTGACCACTTTTTCTTCATTTAAGAAAACTTGCTTATGTTGAGTGTATTTGGCAGTCAACCAGGAAAACCTTCTTTTTAAACTTTGTGCTTGTCTACTTATAGTTGCTTTTATTTCTGAAAATCCTTGAATTTCTTTTTGAAATGGTCTCATATTTATACAGCACTTTGGTCCATATAGATTAAATATTCAGATAGGACATAAACCAGAGCTCACTGGCTTACCTCCAATGTATCTTTGAAATTTAGGTCTAAGTGGAATGAACAATAGTATCTAATAACTACCAATTAATACTATAGATTAATGTCCCGGTATCACCTGAAAAATAATCTGGAAAAGAAAATATGGTAAGTTCTTTTGAGAGACTTCAGATTCCAGCAATCCAGTTGAAAGTTCTGGTTTTTGTGTGTTCATGAAAGTCTGTGAAAGTCTGACTTCTTGATTATTGTAGTAGGATTACAGCATAAATATAGCAACATTTGTAATAACCCAAATGGCTAAAGCTTTCAGAATCAATATAAGAAAAAACCCCAAGAATAAAGATCATGAAAAAAAAGAAAAGTGAAACAGAAATCAATACAAATCCTATTGGGCTAAACAAATCCCTCAACAGCTCTGGAAAAAAGTATGCCAGACTAACCTAGTCATTGCAAAGTGAATGTAAGGCATACTAATTTTTTCAAGTATAAAAATACATTTGTCACCACTTTCTTAGGAGTAATGTAATTTTGGACAAACACAGTACTTCTGTTTTTAAGACTCAGAATAAAAACTAAGTAAAAATTTGTGTTCTGTGGATTTTTTTTTAATTGTCAAACTGAGTATGAGTAATCTTTCAAATAATGAATGCAAAAGAACCAAATCTTTTGTTATGCTTATTAAATACAAAAAAAGAAAAGAATTGCTTGGTTTCCATGAAAACACACAGCCTTATTATGAATAAGTGAATTCTTTCACAGATGACATAATAAAAATATTTTTCTAAGTGCAGGTTGCATATTAAATGGATGTATTTATACCTTTTTATGACCAAAAAAAAAAGATGAATTACGGATAAAGAAACCCTTGAAAAAGTTAATGAGAAAGAGGAAGACAGTACAAGCAAAATGTAGTATTATTATTATTATTCCAGAGGTGGAAAAAAAGGCTTTGGGAAAACTAGCTATGCTTCTATGCTGGACCTGGGAACAGTTGCTTCTTAGGATCAACAGATAAACAGTCTCTCATTTGTGAAGAGAGACAGAGATATACTTTATTTGCTTATTAAGAGCTCTGACAAGCATCAAGTCCTACCTCCTTCACAAAAGGGTGTTAAGTGCAGTTTCAGCTCTGGCTTCCAGTGCCTCGGCTGCTGTGACCACGTACCTGAGACAGCTGGGCAGCCTGATTTTATCACCAAATCACAGCTCCCAGCCATGCTTTGTGAAAGGCCTTCCCTGCCTAATGCAAACAGGGCACTGCAAAGGAAAATCCAGGATCCATTTGAAAAAAACAGAACAGGATAATCATCAGGTCAGGCCAGGGACATGAGACAGCTTGGGGAAAATCATGGGACTTTCCAAAAGAGCTTTCCAGCCAGGATGAGTAAGGACTGAGTACAGGCCCCTAAAGAGGCATCTGTTGAACCCTGAATTTACAAGATCACAGCCTTAAGACTTTGGAAGTATAGCAAGGACAGGTCAGGAGCCAAAGAAACTGAGATACACAATGACAAAGTCATGCTGCTGAGGAGCAGAAGACCCAAGAGCCTGCACTCCCAACAAGCCAGGACACAGAACACAAACCATCTGGCTTAACTGTGTAAAAACTGCCCCCATGACCTAATGTTATTTCTCCTGAGGTGAAGCAATTCTTGAAGCAAGGAACACCTAAATGTGGGGGGAAAAAACCCATGCAAATAAAAGGAATTAAAATGCAATTATTTTGTAGCTTATTGAAGAATGATTTAAGCTATCACATTTTCATGTTACTTTATTCATTATTATGAGCAGATTATTATGAACATTTCAAAGACTAACAAGAAAACCACTATAATACCTGACCACAGAATGAAATTACACTTAGCTAATGCAACAGTGCCCACGCAAATTATCTCTAATTGGTTGACACTCATATGATTGAGCTGCTGATAGTGCCAAATTAATGTCATAAAATGAAGAACAGCAAGAAAAGAAACTCATAAAAAACAGTATCTGTAACTGAATGACAGAATGAGTTAATGAGATTTTGTTTTTTGTATGACACGGGGAAAATACATCAACTGAGGTCCCATGTCCTTCTTAGCTGACCCAGGTTACAGGGTCCTCAGTCACAGAGGGAACTGGAAATCTCCAGCTACAGGGCTGGTTGCTTGCTTTGAGCTTGACAGCTTGATAGTTGATTAATCGAAAAAAATTAAATACCAAGATCTGTGTGGACCTGTTCAGGTGCTTTCTGCTCTATTATCACAGCATCCACCCAAGTGATTTTGGATGAAACTGTGGGTATCTCTTTATTGTCATGCAGCTCCATGTTTAACCTGATCCCAGCTCAGCTAAGCTCAGGTATAGAGCGAGTCAGCTGGCTTAGCACAAGTCATCTTCTGTTTGATAGTTCTTTATAACCCAAAAAAGGATTTCACCACTGACTGAGCTGGAGGAAGAGACTGGGCCCTTATAAAAAATCTCCAGATGATTTCCATGAAAAAGGTAACAGGCTTAGCAGCTATGCTACACACCCATTTTCAAGGATGATAATGCAATAAACAAATACTGGCTAAAGAGGACCAAAAGCAAAATAGTTCCAGTTCTGTGAAGTTAAATGTGGCACTACAGTGGAGTGACTGGGTAACAGATCAGTGATTCAATCAGACAGATCAACAGTTCCAATGTCTAATGACCTATCTCTTGCTTGTCAATAGAGTATTTAAGCAAGTGGTAGCTCTGCTTCTTATATTGATTGCAGCTGATATGTAGTGCTTACATATTGTAGTGATAGCCCCACCTTCCAAATTCCCATCATTCTTATTTTTCTGCTTAGGATTTGTCAGCCCCTTATCCAAATGGCTTTTGCAATTATTTGCTTGTTCAGTTGGTGAATTTTTGGGGCTGAGTTTATCAAGTTTCTAGATGCATTTTTTAATATTCTACACCAGGCTGCTGTTAGTAGCCCTTTGTGTAGCAAAGCATCTGTATTCTGGGCTGAAAAGCAATTATATTTACTAATACCTTCTTCTGCAGAAGGACAGTTTTCACCTGGCTCACAAGTAAAGCTCCTAAAGCCCAAACTGTCAAAAACACTTACAGACTCTGAGTTCCAAGGAGGGGACATGCCACCTCCCATTCTCTGAAGGGCCAAACTCAAGGCACATCCAGACATTGACAGTCACCTCGAGTCACCCTGCTGATATTTGTTGGGTTTGAATGTTTTCAGCAGGAGACTGCCATCAGCAGAAGGTTTATTTTTCTGTTAATTTTTGACTAAAATTTTATCAGATAGCATCATACTTGATCACTTTGCATTTTAAAATACTATGCTATCTACCCTCTAAATTTCTTCAACCAGACCTATACATTAATTACATTATTTTATCAGTTTCACCATCCCTGTGATCATTCCCACAAGCCAGTCACCCTGAATAGCTGAGGATCTTAAAAATTTCTGGGAAAACGTGAAATGAGAGCTAATTTCTTTTCTTCCCACTTAATGCCTTGAGTACTTAAAGGCAACATCTATTTGTTTGGAAGAAACAGCTTCAAAGTGATCAATTTTACCTGTAAATAATTTATTATATAGATGAAATCCCAGAAAAAGAGTCTTTATAAATACAAAGCATATTTCTTGTGTCTTACTGGAACAGTAATTCCTGTTATTGTGTATTAATAGAATTTGAGGCAGTTTTGATGCCATGTCCTAGTGAAAAGGACCCATTGCCTCTATTTCACTTTCAAATAGAGAACTGCTGTAATTAATTCAACTAAATTTACTCTAGCAGGAAGACAACAATGCCTAGCCAGAAATCCATGTTCTAAGGAGGAGTTAATACAATTTGGTACAGATTAAGTCCCCTTAAACAAAGCCTCCAAATATTTAAGTGCATAAAGATAATGCAGATAATCATAAAATAAACTGTGAACAGTATATTATGCACAGTAAAGAGAAAGAAAGAAAACTCCTCTTTTGTAATATCAGAATTTTATGTCTCTTACATTCTTCATATTATGGTTTATAAATTTCTTTTAGCCTTGATTAAAATAGTTGGCTAATGAGGCTATTGGTCAAAGAGAGAAGAATTGTAAAGGGATGTTTCAGTGCCATCTAGTGGGTTTATCATGTTAATAAAAAGATTTCCCTCTTGTATGGCAACTTTTATTTTATAACCATAATCAGAAAACAACTTTTGCTACTGCTCTGTCCTTCCTTTTTCTTCAGTTTTGCACATAATGGTGTTGGACACATTACCATTAAAATATTTGTTTTGATTACTCCTAAGACCATTCTGTTTCTGTGCAAAAATAAATCCCATGCAGGGTGGGAGAATACTGAGCTATATTGTGTACAAGGAGAAAACATCACAGTCTGAGTCCAAGACCAATAATCAGCCTAGAGAGGCAGCCCTCCATCCTTTGGAAAGAAACAGCTTCAGCTTGAAGATACCAAGATTGGGGACATGTCAGACCTGTTCTGCTGAGTAATGGACATCTTGGTCTTCATCTAACAGAGTTTGAATGTGTTTGCTGGAACTTCTCGCCCTTGCTTTTCCTTATATTTTCTTCTTTGAGGTAAAAAAAAACCTTTTAATATATATTTGCCATGTGTTGCTACTTCTGTGCTACAATCAAGACTTACCTTTTCAGAGTCCTTTTTGATATCCTTAACAAATTGCATTCATTCTGTCCTTCATGGTAAGGCTTTTTTCCCTCAGCATTCAGATAATCTTTGTGGTTTTCTTTTTATACCGTCTCCATTTCTTCCACCGTAAGAAACACTTGACACCTGACTTGTAAGTAATATTCTAGTACTGACTGCATCAGGGCTTATATAAACAAAAAAATACCTCCCTACTCCTACACACTGCCTTCCTGACTAGATTTACAAATTCACGTTAATCCTGTTTGCCTCACACATCACATTAGAAGTGTGTGTTGACTCAGTTGTTCAAGATGATTTATAAGCACTTTTCAAAGTTGCTGTTTTCAAGGATACCATCCTCCCCTCCACTGCTATAAATTTGATTTTTTTTCAGGCATACAATTCAGTACATGAATATATTAAAACAGAGTTAATTGCATGGGTTCATTCTGTTTACCAAACTATCCATGTTACTCTGTGCAACTTCAGCATCGATATTTGTCATTCTGTCAACCTCTGTGTCATCTGCATATTTTATCTGTGGTGATTTTATATCTAAATCAGGTTATGCATAAAACTAGCATCACTTTCCTTTGAGCACTCATCTTTGGAAGACACAGTTTTAAGCAGCCTCACTGGAGGCTTATTTCTCACTGGCATTATTTTTCTAACCCATCAGTTTCAGACTGTAGGTGCTACAGTGGCAGCTATTTTAAATGAACGGTAGCACATTGTGCTTGCTCGATGTCCTCTAGCAGTTAAAGCATATGGTATCAGCATGTATGATTACATCTGTAATCTCTGAAATACCTAAATCAAGCCTATTAATTGTATTCCTATAGTTTAGATCTTTGTCACCAAAATCCTCTGCCCTTCTCCACTATTTTAGCTGGATCGTATCAGGTTATCTACAAGTCCTTTTTAAATGTTCATAAGTTATTCATGCCTCTGCAATATCCTCAGCACTCCAAAATTAATCTCAAAAGCTGTTGGTATATATGAAGTGCCTCAGCCAAATGTGTTTTCTTTATGGACTTTCAGGTGTGAATAATCCAGATTTGATAATTTAAAAGAAATTGTCCCAAGCAGATGCTAAACTTATTCCTTACATATTAATGAATTCAGTGGAATTTATGCTTCAGCACATTTTGTTCCAAACACAAGAGAGGAAAAATACACTGAAGCTCTTTGCCCTTTTTGCATTCTTCTAAATAGCTGTAACACAAATCTCTCTGAGGAGTCCATTCAAAACGCGTGTTTGGGAGCACGGCCCAACATCTCAAATAAAATTCACCTGAGCTCTATGGCCATCAATCACAAACTTTCACTCCTTTAAAGCTCACATGGTTAATCCCTAGGCACACCTGCCTGCCATGGAGGCATGATAGAGAAAGCAAAATCAGAGATACCACATTACACAAAGAGGCACTGCTGGCGTGGTGGGCAAACTGTGACACCATGGCTGATGTTTCTCTCAGAAACATTCACTCTCTCAGAAAAGGTCGATACAGCTTCTAGTGATATACTTGCAACACTACAGTTTATAATTATTAAATAAACTGATTACATTCTGCTCATATTTGAGCCCCTTCCATTCTCACTAAGACCCAAGGAATTATCCATCAAGTACCAATTTGTCCCTTTAAGCCTGTAGCCTAAGCTTTGAACGCTTATAGCATTGCATGGGGGCAGGATCCCATTGCCCAAATCACACTGGAATTCCAAATCAGTGGATTTCCTCAGCTATTTATGTGCTTATGGGGAGATTGATCCTTCTGGTCTCTATAGATCTGACTTTCAAATGAAAGGGACACAAAAAAATGAGGTTATTGAATTAAAGTGTATGTAGTTCCCTCAGAGTTTAGTTAGTCCATAACCACAACCACAACGAACAGATTTGCATTGTTTCTTTATATGAAATAAGTATATCTTCTATATTTTTGAGCAAAGACAAATACAGATAGTATTAGAGAAAGCATTTTTCAGAAAGTTCTGCTGAGCACTAAGTTAATTCTCTATATATTTTTCCTATTGAGAGAGCATTAAGTAAGGCTGGGGAATTAAACATAAAGCATCAATTCGTGTAGCTTCTTTTTAAAATGTGATAATATCCAATTGTGACTGTAAAATAATTCATTGAGACAAATGAGGATTTCAATATAAAGAAAACTCAAACACCAACGTCCCTTGTAAATGGACAATGGGCTTGTGCATTATTTTTATATTATTATTATTTTATGCATTATTACATAGCCGTAGGAAGGAGCAACATTATGTTTTGCCCTTAAGAATTTAATTTAAATAATTCCTATATCATTTGAGAATTTCTATTGGACATACCTTTTAAAAATATATGTTGTTTCATGAAAGAAGTAGAATAGCACCAAAGTAATAGCTACACACTAGGAATTAGCAACATTAGCTGGGTAATCCATATTGTTCTTTGTTAAAACCAAAATGCTAATTCTTGTGAACTTAGAGATTTACTGGGGGTTTACATACCACAGCACATGAGATCAAGACAATCTACCCTCCTTTTCCAAATCACACTTCAAATATTAACAGGGTGTTTGTACAAAGCAACCACTGTTCATTTATATAAACCCACAGCTGCATAATTCAGCAGGGGTGTAGGTGTGTACTGTTGTGCTACAGAATGATTGCTGCCTTAAAATTGCTATATACATGAGAGAAAATAGGCAGATGAAGCATGGAAGCCAGGGTATTATTCACAGAGGACTTACAGGAAGAAAACCCATTGTGTTCTGTGACTGTTTCTTTCATTGAGTTAATGTTGCAGTCAATAAATACTGCACATAGATTAATTATTCAGGAGAGTTTATAAATAAGAAAGACAGCAGAGAGAATAATGCTGCTGCATTGGAACAGGAATTGCACTAGGTGGTAGTGTGAACTTGCTCCTTATGAGAAGAGGTTGAGGATTAGCAGAGATGGTTGTGATGCTCATTGAAAAAATCAGCTGCTTTCTATAACCAGACATACTTTACCTAGGAGATGTTACTAAGCTGAATGTGGTAGCAAATATCAAAAAATTGAGAGATTTTTTCAGAATGAATTTTCAGAAAAGCCCCACAACTTCCCCTTGTTTCATATTCACGCCTGTACCTCTATAACCAAACACATATCATATATCTTATTGCTTCCTTAATGCTTACAAAAAGGAGACCAAAACAATGGGTTCTATTCTTTTTTTCAAACTTTAAATAGTTTTTTCACTCCTTCAGAAAGACTTTTTCAATCTTAGCTTTCTCATCTTAACCACTTTTTCTTCCTGCTTGTTTGCTTTCCATACCTGTATCCTGAGCATATTTCAGGAGCTCATGTTAGCAGGTTTTTCCAACTTGTTTGCTAGAGAGCATCACCAAACCCAGAAGAACACACTAGATTTTGAAAATCTATACGATCACCAAAATGGCTCAAATTTACCTCTATGATGGTGGCCCAGTTCTAGCACCCCCTTGCAGCATTCCTCTTGAAGGCTCAGAGACTTTACATCTAAAATGCTCCACTAGAGCACACTGCAAGCATTGGTATTTATTTATGGCACCTGGAACTGAGCAGGTGTCTCATGGCACAAAAAAAATTACACAGCATCACAGAGGAGCTAAAAATCCCATTTCAGCCCAGCTGGAAGAGCCAGAGCCTGATGAAGGCAGGACCAAGGATCACCTGCAGTGAGGCTCCAGCTGCCCTGGGAAGAGCTGAGGGCACTGCTGTGATGCTCAACACGGGAACCTGAGCTCAGAAATATTTTGCAGGTGATGTGTAGGAAGGAGAGAAGAGATGAGATGGGCTCAAGTTCTAGGACTAGGAATGGCTTAGGAGGAGGATGTACCTCCACCACAGGCTGGCATTCTTGGCTCAGCAGGGATTGGGGCGGTGCAAAGAGCCCGATAGAGTTGTGAAACTAAATAAAGAGTTCTGTTAATTCACTTCCCTGAGGTAGCCTACAATTAAAAAATAAAAAAGTATTTAAAAAAATCTAAATTACTTAGCTTTCACTGAAGGATATTTAGGAGTATCAGCTGTTATCTGTCTCTCTGTAACACTCAGAAATTGTAACTCTGGCTCCTGGCTCTAGCTATGTCATGACCAGTGAAAGCACTCATTTAATCAGTGTCTATTCCTTCTATTTTATAACACAAAATAGCACAAATAATAATAAAGTGTAGTGTGTATAATCATTCTCAAGTCTCCAGAGTAACTACCTCAACTACTAGACTACTTTAAAATCTTTAAATTACTGTTAAATCCTTTTAACACAGATGTCTCCAACTGTATCTTCAATGCAATTATTTGAACTAAATGTTCAGTTTTATGCTTCTCAGAAGATATTCAAGCAAATGTGATCTAGGACATCAGACATATTCAAATACCCTATTACTCCATGTCTGTCAATTGCTGTGGAATTGAATGTACATAAATACCCCTCAAGGGTATTAACTTTTACACCCCTCAAGGATTCAAATAACATAAATTGCAACTCTCTACCTGACAGAAGATACTGGAATATGCCAACTGTGTGGATACACTTTAGGAACTCAAAAGCACTGATACACCCTTATATCCTAAACTCTAATAACAACATGCAGCTGACATTGTAGATATATGGTTGCAGGCAAATACTGCCATCCACTCGCCAAAACTCCCAGATTTTATTTTATTTTGTTCATGGTGTTTCAGTAGAAGATGTGAGCTCCACTGAGCAGCACCAAGATGTTTTCAAACAGTATCTGATTCACTGCTGGAAAAGTGGTTTCTCACTGTGATTTCTGCAAGGACATAAGTCATCATGTTTTTATTCACTCATGGAAAGCAGGAAGATGCACTACATCTAATATAAGAAAATTCAACCACCTCTAACATTTAATACATAAAACACAGATATAAACTAGAATGAATTTCATAGAAGGAATGTCATGAAGCAGTAAATATGAAAGGACAAAAATATCAGAATAGTTGTCATATCTGCTTCCTTTAAATCCTTCTAAGGGATGCTGCATCATGGTTTTACCTAGAGAATGCCATTAACTCTTGGCAGCTGTGGGGAGGCAGCAATGACTGCTGCCTGCTGTCTCAGTCTTTGCTTGGTTCATCACTGCCAGGCTCTGCTTCCTGCAGCCCTCCTGCTCCTTTCAGCTGTTGCCTCATCAGGATCAGGATCAGGATCAGGATCATCCCCTTTTGTCTCCATGTCCCTCTGAGTATTGCAGTGGTGCCACTGGCAGTAAGGATGATGGAAATGACTCTGAAGTGCAGTTAAAAGGTGCATGCAAAACTGCCCTCAATTTCACAACCCTCTCTATTAACTTCTGAGCTTTTTTCTTCTGCAAAAAAATATCTACAGGTGGTTGTTGAACCTGTCCTGAGTAATAAAATGCTTGCACTATTCAGATGTTTCTACAACTGTAATAATATTTATTAGCTTCATAGGAAACTCCAAGCACATTTGGGACCCAGATCATAAAGTTCAATTCAAGAGTTTATTTCTCTGATTAATACATGCCTGTTATAATCTTCTATCATTTCTAAACTGTCATGGAGTGTTGCAGTACTTCAAGCCCTTAGATAAGTTTTCAGATTAATATCTGATAATAAAACTACTTGGAATTTATTTTAAGTAGATATTTTAAAGTCTTTTCCCTTTAGGCAGGTGGTGAATTGGTGTGACAATGCCAGGGTTAGTAACGTGATCCTTCTGTGGCAGTCACAGCATCTCACAGACTGAGCCCCATGGACTGCCATCGTGTCTCAGGTGGGAATCTCTGAGCTAATGCAAACTCCAGAGGGAAGAATTGCTCACTTGGTTGTTCTTGCTCTAATTTAAGGTAAGCTGAAAGTATCTTGACATGATTCTTGTTCAGATCCTGGCGTTTTGCATTCCTGGTTCATGCAAGGATTCCTAGGAGCACTGGTAATGCAAATTGGTTGTAAAAGTAGAACATACTCTCTGTGCTACCATCTCACACACTTCATTTATCCTACCCTGCTCATCAGATGCCCTTTGATCTGAACACAAGAAATGAAACCAAGTTTGCCCTACACCAAAGCAAGAGTTATCCCTTGATCTACTGTACAACAGGAAATGTAACCAGAAAAGTGATGTTCCTAGGAATTTACTTTCAATTCTACTGATAAAATGCCTGCATATATCAGTCTAATGGGATTAACTAACGAGACAAGCTGATAATTAATGTGCTGTTTAGAGGCTATGCTATTTCAAGGCAGTAATGAACTGCTCAGCAATGCAGTGTGGGCCGGGTTTTTTTCATTTAGGTTGAAGGACTGGGGAGGGGTGGTGCCCCACACAGCTCCCTACTGCAGTGTGAAGGGGGTGGTGCAGGTTGGGTCTCACCCCCTGTACAACGAGGGCATTGTCAGGGCACAGACCCCAGCCTGAGAACCAGAAAATGTTCCTTCCTGGGGCTGATGGACTAGAGGAATCACCAGACATAATTAGGGACCAGAGTGTCTCTGCAAATCAACTGAAAATAGAGGTAGACAGAGATTCTGGTATTTACACATCCACCTGGCTGATTGTGGAAGGACACTTCAGGGAACCCTCTAATAAAATGAGACCCTGATTCTTCTTACAAAGTAATAATTTTCTGAGATATGTTATCATTCCTTATCAATTCTCTAGATGTATGTATTGTATCAGTTTGACACACATGAACATTTATGGCCCAGAAAGGCAGAACTCAGGGCTTGTTCCCTCTCCCAGGTCAGTAACTGAGATGGCCGCTCCCCTGCTGCTCACTGTCCTGAAGCTGTTCATTGCTGTACTTTTTCTTTATGAATAGGGTAGGGAGAATGAATCATTAATGAAAGAAATAAGCTTATCTTCTAATGGCATACCAAATATGCCACGACTTTTTGGCCTCTGTGAATGACAATCTTGCAAGTGCTCCTTGCAGGTGGGGAGGGCTGTAATTGCTTCTATTTGAGACCTGCAGCTCCCTGTAATCAGCACTTACACAATGGAGAGGAGGATTGTGCAAATCTTGAAAACACATACCTAACTCACTCTCTGTCTATGGATTCTGTGCTTGTCTGATGACAGTTCTTTCTTTTATCACTTGAACAACTTAATTTCAATGGCATTAAAAAGTATGCCCAGTAAATATCTGACCCATGTATCATACCAGACTCACAGAGTGCAGCAAGCAAGTTAAAAGGCACCCATGTACACAGTGCATAAGAAGTAATAATTTAGATTGTTAAATTTCTACTGTCTGTAGAGTGTTGCTGCAGGATAAGAAAAAAGCTTCAATATGAAATCTTTCTGGGATAAAGGGAGAGAACCAGAGAAAATTTCTAAAAGCCAAACCAAAGAATCCTGAAGTGACATTTTTATTGTGTTTAAGATTTCATGCCAGTGAATGCACTTCCAGGTATTTTAAAAGCAGTGTTATACTAAAAAGACTAAAAAGGTCTTTATCTTATATGTTACTTTTATTCTGTGTTATAAATTGCAAATTAAATAAAGTATCAGCTTACGCCACCTGGTAAATTTTCTATTTTAAAGCAAATAGAGAATTATTACTTAAAGAAGAGATATCAGGTACATGAAGAACAATCCCTTTGATGTGTTTTCAAGGCTGGCAGGATGTTTTTCAGAGAAAAAAAGAGCTGGTTTTCTCAGAACCCATGAAACTTCCCCAGATGAGAATGGACTTTGATTTCTTGTCCAAATACTGCATCTTTTGGGGCCAGGCTCTGATGTCCAGGCTCAGATCTGGAGGCAGTGGAGCAAACTGTCTGCACACCCCTTACTTTTTATTACCTCTGATGTAGGCTCTGAGTGCTTTTCATATAACCAGTAGCCCCCAGGATTTTGGCAAGCCCTGGCTCCCAATGCCTGGCTAACAGCATGTTCCCATCCCAAATCAGTGTTCAAGGCTCCCCTTCTCAATTGACAGCCCAGGTGTTGTTTGACTCTCACCTCTGGTAGCTGTCAATAATTCTAGCTTTGATCATTAGGTGTTTTTCATTAATCTCAACAAAATTAAACTGTAGTCTGGCTGGTAGAAAAGCAGATGATAGTTGCTTAAAACGCTTACATACATTGTGCATAACTAGTATTGCAAATTCCCAGAATAATCAGTACTTCCTCCTTTGCACATGCCAGCATTGCTCAAATCACTACATGGTTAGCAACTCCATCATGTCACATTGTTCTTATAATGCACTTTAGGAGGATGATGTAATTTCTTTTCATAAGACATAAGTGTTGAATAATCCCAAAACAGGCACAGCTCCTTGAAAAATCAAGGCCTGCATGCTGCAATCACCTACAAGCCATGTGTTCACAAACAACCCAACTGGCTTTCAGAAGCAGGAAGTCCACACAAAAACCAGCCCTAAAGCTTTTCATTCTCCAGTTGTTCACCCTTAGCATTTAGTGCCTGTCCAGTCACAGATCACTGAAATATCCCTGAAATCTCACAGCTTTTCCAGATATTTGCATGCACTCGGGTTCATCTATATACACCTTGAAACAGCGACATAACCCTGAAATCAATCCTGCAGTGCAGCCTTGTACCCTTGCTTGTTGAAAACAATGGCAATCACTTCAGCTCACTTCAAAAGAGGCTGGGTTGGACTGACATTGTGAAATACTCCAGTTAAACTTATTAAGTCTAATTGGTGTGGTAATGTTGAGTGCTCTGCTTGTTGCAACATCCCACTCCCACATTCCTTAAGCTTAAATGACTTCATGCTTTGCAGCCCTGCCTCATAACTCTTATTTAGGGAAGCCCTTTAAAAAGTTTTCACTGTTCCTCGTTATCTTTTTCTTCATTTCTTTTTTAAAAAGCAATGTTTCTTAACTTCAAAGCCAAAAGGCTTAAAATCAAAATGATGACGCTCAATTTTTCTGAAGTCATTTTGAAAGTGATACTGATTTAACTGGCTTGCAAAATAAGTGGATGTCATCCTGTAGCTTTTCATTACTTTATTTACAGAAAGATGCTATAAACTAGATACTTTTCATTACTTTATTTACAGAAAGGTGCTATAAACTAGATATTTTTCATCAGTCTACCCTGTATTAGCTGGCCTCTCTCAAAGGAGTTTTGCAAGACTTTCCAAAAATAGCAGAGGGCAAAGGTAGTGCTTCATTGAAACCAGCCTACTGGATTTCATTCCAGTAGTGGCCAACGAATTCATGAAATTCTGATAGTATTCTCAAAGTATACTAAAAACTCAAGTTGCCTGAAGAAACAGTACTCAAAAACAAAATAAAGAAGCCCTCCAGCTTACAGTTGCTCTTATCAGCAAATATGATAAGAGTATTCCTGTGCAAGCCATCCTTTTGTTCAGGGAGTGGCAAAGCCAGTGAGAGGCACCAAGCAGACTTTGGGAACATCCATGTGCTCGTTCCCCTCATGTCAGCATTTCCAGGAGCTCTTCTGAGGAACAAATCTCTAAATCACAGCTCCAAACTGAAACCTCCTTGCCAGACATGACATGAATGGGGCACAAACATAAACCTGTGGTGAGAGGGTACCACAAAACAACACAAATTTTATGAAAGCACTATAGGTGTTGCCACACCACAAGTACTTGAGAATATATTTGCACTGACACAAACATAACAGTGCCCTGATGGAAACTTCCTGTGCTAGACTGAAGTTGGAAACGGGATTGTGATGGAACAGAACCAGCCCCTGCAAAATGACAATTAAACCCACAAACACCAGGCCTCATACCACATCCAGGGTCTGATATGGAAGCATCTGGGGTTTTTGTTATGTGTTTCCATTTAATAGTGGCTAACAGCTTGTATAAATTAATGTAATTTCTTATTTTCATTTTTTGCACTTAATTTAGTAATTTATTTAATTTAGTAATTTGCATCCCAAAAAATTAGATCAATGCACATAGTGTCCATAGGTCTTAAAATAACTTGCTGTGGGAATTTAAAATTTTCTGTTTATATTGTATTTCTTTGGTCCCTATTTTGTAATTTTAAATTCAATATTGCCCTCAGAACATGCACTGAGCACCAGAGTGTTTTATCACAGAAAAAGATGACCAGGTAATTCACCTGGAATTCTCTTTGATGAAAACTAAGGCATAACTGCATCTTAATCTTTATTAAGATACAAACTTCAGATCTTACCCCATGTAAATCACAAAAAGACTTGGGCTTACATGCAAGTTTCAAATAAGTCATGCAACAACTGTTAGTTTAGATGGTATTAAAATACAAAGTAAATGGAACTTAACATTTGGTACTCTTTCTTTAGCTAAGAAGTATTTAATTCTATGAGTCATCCCATTGGGATTGGCATCAATAAAAGTATTAGAAGCTGGATGATAAGAAAGGCACAGCAGATAAAAATAACAATCCCTTCATATCTTTTCCAACAGCCAAGCAGACTGGAATGAATAGAAAAATACTTGCTGGTATTTAAGATTTTTTAAATTCAAATTTGTTACAACTGATGCATTGGAAAAGGTGACCTTTACATTACTATTACTATCTATAATATTCACACATTATTCATACACCCAAAACTGAATTATGCACCCTGCAGTGTGCATGGATAGGCAGAAAATTTATTTCTAGATCAAGACGTGACCTGCCCAGAAAATTTATTCTCTAGATCAAGACGTGACAGTGGTGCAATTAAAATTGAGAGAAAAAAATAAATAAATAAAATAACCAGGCCTGACCAATAACTTGCCTGAATTATCCCTATTAGGCCTTTTTTGAATTGTAGGATATTATATGCACTGTACCTCATCACATAAGATGATTACAGATGTTGCTAAAGAGAGATTTTAGGAGAGAATACACAAAGCTGTGTTTTAGCTGCAGAAAGAACTTTCTTCCACATTTGGCCACTTCATCCCTCACAAAAACACATTCATTGATAAAACTTCAGGACAGAAGGAATTTTCCCTGCCAGTTTTTGGTAATGGAGAGCAAAATAGTAATGTCCATCTTGTCCAGTCTGATGGAATAAGCAATAATTTTCACATGCTGGCATATAAGAGAAAAACAGAAGTCAGCCAAGAACAGAGATGAAGGTAGGAATGTCATCTATCAAAAGAAGAGGATCATGGAGAAGGCAAACACAAAATGCCTTGTTGATTTCCTTCCACCCCCGTAACAGGGGACATGAAATGAAGCTGGCACTGCACAGCTGAAGAGAAAGGAAAGGAGATGATTCTCCTCACAGCTGCATGATTCCAAAGTGCTTGATACAGGATGCTGGGTGTGCTGGAGCTGTGCATGAGCTCAGGGACAGCTTGGACAAGCTCATGGATGAGAAACCCTCAGGCACTTCTAAGGGATGGAGAGTCAGCATTTTGTTGCTTGCTGCTTCCTACCCGGTCCCAGATAATACCGAAGCAGTTAACCCCATTAAAGTGCAAATATTTCTAGAAGCCAACACAAGTGCTGACGTCTGACAATGCTGCTGAGCTGTGAACTTTCCTGGTATTAGTAAACTAGCATAGAAAACCCATTTCATGCCTGTCAGCTGGAGCAAATCCTCTGAGTAATTTGTTACATGTATGAGGATACCTTGCTCTCCCAGTAACCTTGCCTTAAACACCAGAGGAGAGCTGTGGTGTCTCACTGGCTGCTGAAAGGCAGCAAGAACACCACTAAATAATCACTTCATGTGTTCTGAGAAAAGCCTGGGTAAGTTAAACTTCATCTGATGCTCAATGTTGGCTGGAATTTATCTGCAAAAATTGCATAGCACACATTTACTCTCATCATAGGATGTGAGACAGCGATGTCCTCATCTTAGGTAAGATCAAAAACCCTTTAATATTTTGTTGTTTTAATTTTAACTTGGCAAAGTCACTGAATCTTGTGAGTGATCTGAAGTCTGCACCACCAGATTACAGTTGAGTCCATGCTGCAGCAGAGGGTTCAGGTATGGTTTGGGATTATAATACCAGGTTTGAGAAAATCTTCTTGATGTAATGAGTTATTCACATTCTTTGAGCTCTCCTGAGAACATAGGCACCAAAATATGCTGCATAGGTAAAATCTATGAATTCAAATTATTCAAGAATAATTTATTGAATCAACTAAATACACTTAGAAGTTTGAGCAATCAGCTTGTGCAGTAAACTTTGCTTCTGAAGTGTGAAGCAATGGTGAGGATAGAATGAAATGAGGGTTTGGTCCAATAAAATATATAACAGAATTAAATAAGAAGGTAAGATTAAATACTAATTTTCTGTGGGGCCCTTAAATTCTAATGAATCAATATTTCTTTGCCTATGAATTCTTAATGATATAAAAAACTAGCATTAAGTACTTCTAAATGTGATGCTTTATCAGAGATCTGAGCGTATCACACATCACAGTTCTGAGTTCTATTAACTATCACTGAAGCCAGTTTTGTCCAGGATGACTTGGGATAACTTAGAAGCAGATTTTTTGTGTGTGCATCTTTTAAACACTTCTTCATTTTTATTTACTTAAATTCTATGGGTAACTGGCTAACAGATCAATTTGCAACCCACAACAGACTTTAATGATGTGAGCAGAGGATAACTCAATTTTAATGTGAGTAATTCCACACTTTACTGGACTAACTTAGTCTTGAAGAGATGAATAACCTAGCATTTGTGGCACTTTAACCCAGTTCATATTTATGTGTGTTAGATGTGGAATAACTCATCAGTCAGTGGAAAGGATTATACCAAAAGGGAGTCTCCCCTTCCTGTACACCCTTGTCTCTGGAGGTGTCAGTAGTCACCTTAAAGGGTTTAACATTAAAATGTGGAGATGCAGGTTTCTCATTTGTATCTACACAGAATTATAGAACCATTTAGGTTGGAGAAGCCCCACATACACCTACAGGAACAAAGATTTCTAGGAAAGTCAGAAACGTGAACATAATAGTATAACAACAATATAGTACTATGTGAAATGACATCATTATCAAAACACTAAAAAATAAAATTACTGCAATTAATACAATTTAATTATGAAGATTCATGGTGATTGAATGTGGTGACAATCTGCCCCAGGAACTATTCTCCTCTCTTTAAAAGCATTTTTGTCACCTTTTCAAAGAAAAGTCAGGTAATTCATCTGGTAGCAAAATTAGAGATAAGAGATCTACAAGATGAACAAATAACAAGTGACAGACTAAGCTATTTAATTTTTTTATCATTTTTCATACTTCTTTCTGCATTTTATCAAGTGACAGTTTGAACCTGGCAAACATATGCTAGCTCATCCTAAAACACCTTGTTTGTGTCTTTGTGTTGCAACAGTAGACTTAGCTATCAAATACAAATTTGAAAATTTTGCCTAAGACTGTAAGTTATTAAGGACAGGGATCAGTTCCAGGAAGGATAGTTTTGCTATCAAAAGTGTGGGGTGGAATGCAAAGGATGGAGGCTCTACCACTGCCATTGGTGTGATGTTAAGTCACAATCTCAACTCAGCCTTGCACCAAGATGAGCGGCCCTGCTGATCCTGAAAGGCCCTGTGTTTGTTCAGTGTTTACATCACACTTCCCAGCAATTTTTAGCTCAAAAAATAATAACCAGTGGAGGACAATAACAGCCTGTTTGAAACTTTGCATTAAGTGGGTGGAGTCACGCAGCAAGCAACTGGTCAGACCTGGTTGGTGTTATCTCGGATGAAGGCTGACAGAGGGAGATTTCTTTTGGCATTACCCAACACAGCCACAGATGCAGCTGGGAATCCAAGCATTGTGGAGCAGCAGAGGGTGAGCATCCCTCTGCCACGTGCCCTTGGAGGGCAGGCACAGAGCTGTCCTGCTTCTCTCCAGGCTCCCCAAAGGGCTTCTGCAAGGTTTGCCGCGAGCAACTGAGAGGTTGACCCTGAGAACTTGCTCTGAGCCTTGCCAAGGTAAAAATGGGATACACTGGAGCCAAGAACATCTAAGGAGCTGAAATAAGGATCATGGTGATGAGGGGTAAGGTATTTGGTGAGTGGCTGGAGGAGAGGAGATGGGAGCAGGACATGCTTGAACCTACACTTGGTTTCACAGGGATGAACTCTTTGCTCCTAACAGTGCGCTATGGATTTCAGGGGATGCAGGGCTCTGCCTGGGCAGCCCTGGTTGGATGATCTGGGCATGACATTAGATTTTTTAAGAATTATCTATTTTCCTTTGAAGATATGTTGCTCATGGTAGTAGTGAGACTGTATTTTCCCTGCTTCACCTTGGAGTAAATGATGGGTTCCATTTACCCCTGTGCTTACCTATCAGCTGGTGATTAAGTGATCAGGCAGATGAGGGCTGATAAGCATCCATGGCTGATAACAGTGATCAAAATGAGTTTTCAGGACCATCTGTATGATTTATAAGCACAAATTAAGTTTGTTGTTGGGGTTTTTTTAAAATGCAATCATTGATGGCAGTTCTGTGAGTAACAGATTTCTATGAAATCCTAGGATAAATTTCAGGCAGTAATGTGAGAATCCTGTAAGAATTTAATTTGCATGCCCATAAACTGCAGCTCTACAGAGAAAGTTTCTGTTTGTCAAGGACAAAAAGATGATCTTTAAGGATTCCTAAAGGATACCCTGATCATGCAAAATCTCCATGGCAAACAGAAATAATCCCAAAGCTATTTTCTTGAAACCTTACTATTTTTGAGGAAAAGTTGCCTTTTTTTATGATGTGAGCAGAGGATAACTCAATTTTAATGTGAGTAATTCCATACTTTACTGGACTAACTTAGTCTTGAAGAGATGAATAGGAACTCCCTGAACTCCATACTAGCCTTGATTCTTAATTTTCTCTTAGAGACACAGAGTTGGAACCTATATTTGCTTCTACAATATACAGCTGAAGAAATCAACCTTTCAAGGTTAGCTTCATTAAGAAAAAAAAAAAAAAAAAAAAAATGAAGCACTGAGTTTTGAGGGGTTTTAGTGGGTTAAAGGAACCCTTAGGTGAATTCCAGATTCTAATTTCAATTATGTTTGAATTGTGTTCTTATTCACTTCAGATGCTTGCAGTATGGATCACTACTCTTTTTCTTCTCAATGCAGCCAAAGGTGAGACATATAAAGAATAAAGTCTATAAAGAGTACAAATGATGTGCATCTTACACCAGGATATCTATATTCTAGAAAAAATCTGTTCATTGGAATGTATTTAACATAATTCTTCATTAGGACCACTGAGTCATGCCATGTCTTTCCAATATTTAACTCATTAGTTTTTAATTCTGTAAAGGTTTTTGCAGCAAGTAAGCAGAATGGAAATCAGAAAGGTATTTTTATATGCAAATTGATTCTGAAATTCTTCCAGAATTTCCTACCCTCAACTCACTCATGGTAGCTACAACCCTAGGTGCCTACTCTTCACAGTGCTATGCAGAGAACAAGAAAATTGTCTTGATCCAAAATACCTCTTTAATGACAGGAAAACATGGACTTTTTAATAGCAATAAAAGTTTCTTGGGATTTCACAACTGTTGTGCTATAACAGTGTGGAAGGATGACAATTAATGGCAACACCCACATGTCATATTTGCACCATCACTGTATTAAAGGCACAATAGGAATTGTGAAACTGGTCCTTCAGGCACAGACCACACATCCTGAGGCTGTACTTTGCTCAAGGCTTCCACTCAAATTCCACTTTATTGCTTCCACTAAAATCTTAAGGTGATGAAAAAAATAAGAGAGATGTTTAATGTCTGTTGTGGAGCAACCAGAAGTATCTTATTTCAACGTTTTGGTTTCTTTTTGCTCCCTCGTGAGTTGTTGCACAAGAAATAACAATTTGGATAATCCCTGGAGTTTAGGACGGATTTAAAGGACTACTCTGTGCTGACAGCAAAAGCTGATTTCTTCCCTGGATCAAGATTTTGTTGTCTTTTTCCAAGGGCTGTGTTAACAATATGTTGAACCAGACTCACCAGGCTGAGCTCCAGGCTCTGTTTGCAGCAGGAACCACTCCTGAAGTTAAGTCCTTGCTGCAAACACCCGAGCACATCTGAGCCCCATAATGAAAAATGCTCAGAAGTGCCATCCCAATCCAAACCAGGCTTGTTTGGCTTTCCTGGTGTAAACCCTCCCCTGCCACCTTCGTGTACAGAACCTGTGACATTCCCAGAACACGAATATCTCCTTCTTTGTGCACCCCAGGAAGGGAAGTTTGCTACAAAAGGCTTGGATGCTTTTCCGACAGCCCCCCATGGGCTGGGATCCCGGGGAGACAACTGGCAGGCTTGCCCAGCTCTCCAGATGCTGTGAACACAAATTTCCTCCTATACACCAGAGATAACATGGTGAAGTACCAAGTAAGAGAATGCTTTGTTTTTAAATACTGACAGTGTACAATACATTCAATAAATTGTAGGGACAGTTTCTTTTCTCACATATTTTGCTCATATGACTGCTGGGAGAACCTCCAATTCTATATTAGACACATGATAATTTTCTTCCATCTTTTTTCCTTTTTCCTGATTTCAGCTCCCTGAGGAGCTAGGTGTATTTACAACATATTAATCACAGCCCTCTAACACAAGTTATTACAGGTAAAAGGCTCCAGAATTAAGGGGTTTTATATAAATGGCAGTCACAATCAGTGGAGGTGTTTATTAAGGCACTTCAGAGCAAGTCCAACTCCTCCAGCTGAGAGGGCTTATGAAGTTTTAACAAATCAGTCTTTCACTGAAGGTGAGATGTCTGCTAATTAGTGCATGACATCCCCCTTTTAAGTCAACACAACCATAACAAAAATATGTAAGAGCCAGTATTCAGAATTTATTTTAAAGAAAATAATGTCTTCTTTTTCAATAGACACCAAAATACCTACAGCCTCTGAATTTGTAAGCCTGGTGGGCTTTCCCATAAAATATAAATGAAGCAATTAAGGTCTTATCTTCAAAGGAAAAAATAAAGAAAAATAGCTTTAGTTTCAAAGTCAACAACATAATACCTTTCAGAAGATGCTGTCTTTGCATTTCTATGGCCAAGTTTGATAAAATCTTGTGCTTACATGGCATGTTGTACCAGTATATCATAAAGCATTGTGCAGAAGATGCCAGTATCATTAGTTCAAAAAAGAATTTGTTTAAGTGATTAATTAATTGAAACTTGAAAGGCAGTTTAGGAATGAGGAATAAGACCCATCTTTTCCAGGTCTAGAACTATGCCTTAACCATTGGGGCACTCTGCCCTTTATCAATGCACAGAGGGATGGAACAGTCACATCCTTGTTGTGTTTGTTGGTCCTTTGGTTCTCTTGGCACAGAAAATTTCAGCTACAAATCCTTCAAGTATAAAAGCTTCAAATTTCCGAGCGCACAGGAAAACTCGTTTCATTATCCACGGCCACCTTGCTGGAGCAGATCTCCCCTGGATAGCAAGCATCTGCAGGGTAGGTACAGCTATTTTTAATAGTCATTTTGCTTGTATTTGAAAGTCTAAATATCCACATCTGGCTTAAAATTTGCATGTAAAATTTACACCTCTGTTCTCTTGTTAATTCAGGGGATATGTAAGGAGCACAAAAGTCAGAATGAAGCCCAGTTCCACATGACCACTGTCTTGTTCTTGGCTAGGAATATAGTGCACTTCAGCTTTCTGCTTAATGCCCTTTTGCTGCATTCACCTCCACAGGGAAAGCTATAATAAATTGATTTTTCAATTCCTTGCCAATAATAAAGGGGGAAAAAAGAGTGAGTTTTCTCACCTCAGCAAAAGGTCACAATAAACGTGTCGGTTTGAGTGACACATTTGATCTAATAAATCCAAAAGGCTTTGTTCAGCAGATTGGTTTCATTCTACTCTGGCACATTTCAAAAATGAAATTGTTTCAAAATAAAATAAAAAATCAGAAAGTTCCATTGGCAGCAGTGTCTACATAGAATATTTTCATTGTAATCTATGAATTTCAGGGCTGAACAATTCAAGCACAAATTTCAGAATTCTTTTAGATAAACCAAGCATAAACATTTTGAAGAATAAAACTTGGACCTATTTCAGTAACAGGGGTACTGGCATTAAGAGAAGTTGGTACCTTAGAGCCAGCCAAGGCATCTGGAATGGAAAAAGAGCTGAAGGAAGCTTGTGAGTGTCCTCTAATCACTGGTTCCACTCTGCCTCCTTGTGTTGATCTTCAGCATCAGTAGGAATTACTAGAGATGTGTCGTCATCGGTCACACAAACAAAACAAAATACAGTTTACATATGCCCTGCTACTATGCCCTGCTACAATTGTTCCCTTCTCCTCTGTTCTTTTCCTGTTCTCCACCAGTTCATGTTTCACTCTGAAGATGTGAACTGCATCCTGACAGACTGGAGGGGCGGCTCCAGTGGTCTGTACACGGATGCCGTCAACAACGTCCGCATTGTGGGGGCCGAGCTGGAGTACCTGGTGAACTTCCTCGAGGTAAAAAAATATCCCTGGAATGTGCACAGTCCACATAAAGATCGTGCTCAGAGTGGCACCTTTAGGTTTGATTCAATAGGAAGAACAGGAAGTACCCAGTAAAGCAGGTCCAATCCCTGGGCTCTAATCCCATGCAAATGAAAATATCTGCTTTAGTGTCATAATTTAATTTAGATTTTGAAAAACTAACATGACTTTTCAGCAGTTCAAAACATTTGAAAATCTGAAACGAAAAATTAAATCCCCTAGATTTAATGTACCAGGATGTGTTCAGCCATGAACACCCTGGAAATGAAGAGGGGTGGGATGATTGGGGAATTGCTTCTCTTTAAGTAGAGATCCCATCACCCAGAACTGCAACTTTCCACCAGGACACTCGTCCCCACTGCCCAGTGACCTGGTCATGTCCTGGCACTGCATGGGGACCTGCTGCAGTGTCACTTGTATACCCACACTGGTTTTTTCTCCTTTCCATAAACCTTCACAGAAAGACTATGGCTATTCTCCTGCCAACATCCATTTCATTGGCCACAGCCTTGGAGCACATGTTGCAGGGGAGGCAGGGAGGAGGAAGCCTGGCATTGGAAGAATAACAGGTACTGCAGCTATTTCAGCTGATAAAACTTTATATTTTTACCCAGCTTAAAAAGAACTGAAGAATCACTGCTGCTTTATAAACATACAATACAGAATGCAATGTGCTGGTTTGTCATAAATAACAGTGTCCAGCCAGCATGGTGGCACACAAGCCATGACACAGTCACACATTGCTTTCTTTTAAAAACTCACTATTTTCTGCTTTCCTTCTCTCCCAGTCAGTTCTTTTCTCTGCATAGACATTGCTTTGTCTAAGCCATGCGCACAGTGAGCAGTCACACAAGAAACTCAGGGAAACTGGGGTCAGAGTTATGTTTCTTTATCTCCAATGAGACCTCACTGACACTGAAGTGAAGGGATACCATTTTCAACCAAGATATTCTGGAAATAAAAATAGACTTCTTGCCAAGTAAAAATTCATAAATAAATCTACATGCTCAGAGTAACATATGAAGATTTCATATTTTTCAATAAAATGATGGAAAAACCCCAATAAACCAAATCTCTTCTTATATCATTGTTCCCAAAAGTAAGCCAAGCAGCCTACACCATTTTACTGTGCTGTAATGCCTTCAGTCAGCTTTCTATTAATACTCTGCATGTTTTTCTAGCTGTGGACCACAAAATGGATTTTTTTTTTTTTTTAATGTGAAGGCAGAAATATAATCACATATATAGCATACATAACCTGTGTGTGGTGATATACATGTAGTATTATTTACTCAATCAGATGTATCTCCATTCATTTAGGTTTGGATCCAGCTGGGCCCCTTTTCCAGTACACTCCCACAATGGTGAGGCTGGATCCTTCAGATGCAATATTTGTTGATATAATTCACACTCATGCTGGTCATCTTTTCTTTGACTTTGGTAAGTTTTCATTGAAAGGCTGCCATTGGCACACAGGTTGGCTACAGAACAGCTGGGATTGATCTGCCAGGATCCATTGTGCATTTCAGCTCCAGGGATTCTTCAGACTTGTGGCCACCTGGATTTTTACCCAAATGGTGGGAAGCAGATGCCAGGATGCAAGCAGCTTCGTGTGCCTCCTGCAACTCGGGATGTCAATGACCTGATGAGAGGTAAATACATACATTAAAGAAGTAATACCTCATTATAAGTTACAGGTAGATACAAAGGCTAGGATAAGGTAAGACCTTTATATAGCTCAGATTTGGAATAGGGAGACAATGCTCAAAAACGGAACATTTAAAGCTGCCTCTAAAATACCCTCCAATTTTCTTTTGTACTAAACAATGCAAATTCTAGATGAAAATTGCACTTAAAGCATGCAAAATTTTGTATCACAAGCTTTCTAAGAGCCTTCCACTGTGCTGACAGGATGACCTAAGTGGGAATTCTTCGTATGAAGGACTGGTAAAATTTCATTCATGGATAATCCAAAAATGAGTATTTTAAAATATGAGCTCTCCTTCTCCCTAGGAAGATATTACTCCCAATATTAGTGGGATTCATCCATGCAATCAAGCTTTAGTCTCTTCCAAGGGAACAGCCCAAGGTCAGAAATACAAAAGATTATAAAAGGACTGCTCCATTAGTAGTTCTTCAAAGAAAGTTGGACAGTTAATCAGAATTACCCTGGGATCCAGTATAATATATCCACAAAATCCTGTCTTCTGATCCTAACCTAGAGAAATGAGAACATCTGTTATTCACAGCTAAATGGTTTGAAATCCCCACCACTAGTTAAATAATTTGCTTTCAAAAATTGTCTCCCTTAGAACTGGCTGAGAACTTAATAACAAAGAGAACTGAAATCTGGCTGTGCTCAAAGTTACTTGGAACAAAAACACTTTCCAACTGGAATGCATAAAAATGTCTGCATTTAAATTTTAAAAAATTAAATATTTTTTCCAGAGACATTTCACAAGGCTCTTTGCAATGTTTTGTCATGAAGGAGAAACTCAGCTCTATTGAACACGAGCAGATGGAGTTGGTTGTTCAAGCAGCTCTTAAAAATAGAGACAGCCTTAACTCCCTCTTGTTGGTTAAACCTTACTTTGTTTGGTAACCTCTCTATTGTTTGTTAATGTTTACATTTATGTAGTGTTTTTATGCATGAAGTGCTTTAAAAATAATATTTAGTGACTTTTTCTCTGCAGTTTTTGATGCAGTAGAAAGATGATAGATGTTAAGTGAATTTGCCACTAACATAAATTGAGCCAGCTCTAAGAGCTGAGGGTTTAAAAGCACAAACCCTTCTGAATTAAAGAAGGAGCTACTAAGGAAACACACTCAGGAAGCCTTGATGATGTAGATTATTTCCAAGAAAAACAGACAACAAGTACTTTTCTGAGAGATTTTAGTGTGGGGTTTCTTTTCTTTCCTTATGGAAAGAACAATGTGTCAACTGGTCAACACCAGCTGGTCTATCTTTAAGATGCATAAACATTGCCATTGGGGGAAATTTTGATTTCACTACAACCTGTGCTAGCTTGCAACTACTTCAGTGCCTCCCAGACTTCCCCCTGTGGTTTGGTGAGCCCCCACCACACACTGAAGTGGAATAAAGCCCATTTTTATACAAATAATCTAACTTTAGTATATTGTGTTTTGATATAGGAGAGACCTCGGAATCAAGGAAGACAACATTTGCTATAAGGGACGTGTAAATATAACCCAAATAGCACTTCCTTCTTTCCTTACTGACTGCTTATAAATTTCAGTCTGATGGGAAAAAGTATTTGATTCAAATAGTTCTGACAAAATCAAGGACACACTGCCAAATATCCTGCTTTTCAGAGGATTTCACAGAATTGCTATCAAATGACTGCAGATTTTCTAGTGCTTAAAAACATCAAAAGCCACAGAATTTATAATAATTGCTAAAATTATCTTTAATTCTAGAAATTAGTAGAAACTGTGATTTTTCAGAATACCATGTTTTGATAACTGTAAGAAAAGGAAAACTACTCAATTGTGACTACTGTATGCTTTACAAAAACTGTAGCTATGAAATATTCCAATCTTTGAAATATTAAAGGGAACCACTCCCAAATGTTTCTTCTTTCACCTTGTGCATCTCCAACTCTTTCAAAAACTACCTTTTTCCAACAGAAAATAATATATGTAGGCATAAGTACATTGTCTTACTACAAAACCAAATCATTTACAATGTAAATGTCTTTTAATCATTGCTATTTCTTTTATCTGAGACAACACTATACGTGCAAGTGCTTTTGAGGAAAAGAGACCCCAAAATGTTTCTTTGGCATGGACTTTATGTTAATGTATTGTTTTCATCACTTTTTACCTGTTGGGGTTTTTGTTGATTTTTTTTTTGGTTTTTTGGGTTTTTTTTTTCCCCAGCATACAGATCTTTTGGATGTGCACATAAAAGAAGTCTCAGGTATTACGCTGAGAGCATCATCACTCCAAATGGATTTGTTGGGTATCAGTGTGACACGTACCGAGAGTTTGTGCTGGTAAGTACCAGGTCTGGATTTATCTGAGAGCCTACAGCACTGCCCTTCTTCTTTTAAAGATTCCTGGGACAGCTTCTACACTTGGGATCATGGGATATGGGCACAGGGGACATTCAGAACCACCTTCATTCAGACCATACCCAAACCCAAGCAATTTCACAATAGAGAAGTGATGATGATCATTTAGCCATTTTTTTTTCATCAAATGCACAAATAGCCAAAGGTCCACAAATACCAGTTTGAACAGAACCTCCCATATATCAATACTGAGCTACCTAAACACAGCAGAGCTATTTTTCCCACTGCAATTAATCTGCTTTCATGTTTGTCTTGTTTTACCTCCTTTTAATGGATGTCAAGGTCTTGATCTGATTGTCTGATCTGTGTGGGTAGATAGAATTCATTAAGCCTCTAAATGGGAATAAAGGATAAAGGGCTGACAGAACAAATCCCAGATGGAAAGCCCAGCCTTCCTAAATTCCAGTACTCCTAAACATAAATATTTTTACCACACAAGTGAGACATTCAGCCAGACCCCCTTGGAAATGTGGTTATCCATCCTATAACCAGTAGAAAACCTTCCAGTGGACCCAATGAAAGATGAATATATTACCTGGATTTTACAGATCAGGCAGCAAGGCACAACACTCTTTATGGTATTTACTTATGGTCCCTGCAAGACTACAAGGAATTAGGCTAGATTTCCAACCTGTTTCTCTCTGATTTTCCACAAGATGAAATAAGATGATTGGGCACCTCAACTCCTTTTTCAACCACAATGATAAATGCTGAAGATATGATCTGAACTGAGAAGCGAGGACCTACAAAAATCCAAGCAAACAAACAAAAAACTGGGAAAAAGCTGAAATACCCTAATTTCCTAAAATTTAAGTGAGATTAAAATAGATGATGTCTTATAACGCACATTTTTATTTTCCCCCCAGGGAGACTGCTTTCCATGTCCAGAAGAAGGATGCCCAATGATGGGTCATTATGCTGATAAGTTTTTACATAAAACTGAAAAAGAACAGCAAA
The DNA here is from genome assembly GCF_017590135.1 of Pyrgilauda ruficollis. Lineage (NCBI taxonomy): Eukaryota > Metazoa > Chordata > Aves > Passeriformes > Passeridae > Pyrgilauda > Pyrgilauda ruficollis. Next base: position 6,738,909 of record NW_024513654.1, on the reverse strand, counting down.
AAGTTTATTTAAACACAGGGCCCTCCCCTCCATATGCTCGTAAGTGCTCATTTTATGGTGTATTCTAAAGTGGCAATGAATTATGTGTGAAAAAGGACCTTACATTTCTGCAGAGCTGCTGCAGTTAATGATTTGCTCTCAATAAAACATCTAGAGTTTTAGGTGTCAGGAACATGCAGTACCAGCATTATTTTGGAAAGCTGAGATAATTGTAAAAACAGATCAAATGATGCTCATCTTTGGGTTAAATTTGGTTATTGCTTATTGCATGATGGTTTCAAAAATTCTATAAAGCTGAAACTGGGAGGAATTTTATGCTGGATGTGCATAATTTCAAATTTTAAAATGTTGCATTGTTTTTATTCATAAAATTTATAAAACTGGAGCATTTCAGGATATTTTTGCCAAGCTCATCAGGAGGCAGGGAGAAATATGAAATACAGTTTTAGTTGCGGTTAATGTAGAAATAGCCATAGGACTGGGGAAATTGGACAATTAATAAATGAACTGCAATTTATCACAGGTGGTTTTTGCTTATAAGCATGTTTGTGCAATCCTTTTCTCTCTCTTAGAGACACTGAAACATATAAGAAATTTAAACCTTAGGAAAGAAATCTCCTTACAACTGTAATCCATTTGATTTTGCTTCCCAAGGCTGGCAAAAAGAGATACATGTCAAAGTATGTGCAACAGAAACCATGAAGGGAAATATAGATGTAGCCTTGACTGCAACTAATGGGTTCAGAAAAAAATATACCATTGACAAGTAAGTTTAATGTGGCTGCTGGAAACGTGGCCCTATCACTGTTAGCACATGGAATGTATACACAGCTTTTTTTACATGCATCACCTTGTTCTGTGTGGTCTGTGATTTACACTGGCAAAAAAAGCAGCTGATAAGTGATGGAAGCTCCCTGTGCTGCAGACTGTGGTAAAAATCTGCTGGTCCCTCTTATTTTCTTTTGTTTTCTGAGGTTCATGTTTGCATAGCAAAGTGGGCAAGAGCTCTGTGGCTGCTGCTGGACTCAAACAGGATTTGGTGACCTCTGAGAAGACAAAGGGCTCAGTGATGTACAGTCATCTAATTATCCCCTCCTCTGGGGAATATGTGAATAAGAAAGTTGCAGCTTGCCCATGAACTGTGCTGGAATATGGGATTCCTGTCCACTCAGCTTGGCCTTTTCCAGTAAATCTCAATAAATAGATGCCAATCAGCAACCCAGCTTCAATATTACAAAATCAATCTCTTCTGTGTTTGAACACAGCCCCATTACTGGTCAGTACCAGGAGTACCTTTGGTTATAAATACACCACTGCAGCAATAAACCCACAGATAATTTCAATGTTAATGTCACATTGCAATGTGTGTTCTGTTAGAGTGAACAGTGATAGCACAGAAGGCACAAATGTAAACTATAATTTTCAATCTTCTTCATGGTTGAGAGCAACCAGAAACACTGAGAGAACTTTTTGACTTGGATTTATTTGAAGATAGGTCTTATTTTTCAAAAGTAATGTATAGAATAAATCATGGTGATACTGACAAAGGCTGTGCTAACTGATATGTGTTTTCATCCTGAAAGGCACAGGAATTTCAGCAAATCCATAAAAAAATCTCATCAAATTCCAGCAGTAGTATCCAAAGCCCCGACTCATGCACCCCTCAGCTCCTCTCCCCTTTTCCCTATAGTCAAGTTTTCTTTTCCCCCTCATTTGTGTAGAACATTGAGCATCACTTCCGTGCTTTTCTTTTGGCAGGGGAACTTTCAAACCAGGCAACACATACTTGAACTACATTGATACAGAAATTTCTGGGAACATTTCAAAAGTTGAGTTTCTCTGGAAAAAGCAACTAGGTCACGCAGACAGAGGCTGCATGGGAGCTGAGGAAGTCAGAATAATATCTGGGGAAAACGGGAATATGTAAGTACATAATCTAATGATGTAAAGGTAGAAGCTTTTCTCCTAAATTGCATTTTCCTGTGCCCAGCTCTGCATGGGCACATAGCACAGCACACAGAAACAGCTCTGCAGAGTTAACCCTGTACCTGCCTGGGCAGGGGGCTTCGTGCTGACTCCAACCTGAGCCAATGGGCCTGGCAGCCACTGGCATCTGCAGGACATTAGGTACACTTTTGGAACATACCTCTTGTTTAGTTTTTACCAAAATGAACCCAGTTTATGCATCCACCTTAATGGATTCTTTGCCTCTTTTCTGCCAAGGTCGGGATTAAATCACTAGATGGAATTTCTTGTTTGTTCGTTCTTATCTATGTTACAGTCTCACAAGCTGTGAGTTCTACAGTACTTTAACAAGGTAAAAAATGGCAATGTAGCTCTCTCTACAAGGCTTTTTAAGGATAAACTATCCAATTAAGAAATGACATTAAATTATTTTTACTTTTAACCCAATAACCAACCAACTGTGCCCACAATGTGGACTTTTCTATCCAATTACACAAAACCACCCAAACCCATAGAGAAGAAGGTGAAGAAGAAGGTGAAGAAGAAGGTGAAGAAGAAGGTGAAGAAGAAGGTGAAGAAGAAGGACCAGCCTCTGCCCCAAAACCTCCATCTTGCTGTATACATTACTATATTCTAAAACCTTAAACTCTAAGTTTTCCACCCTGTGATATTACACACTCCTATTCAAACTCCACACCCACAATCCCAGTTCTGCCATAACGTTTTGGAAGCCTTCTCCATGGCCTCAGGTCAAATGTAGTGTTCTTTTGGGAGTCAGTAACTGCCAGCACAGAAAGTCTAAAATTCCAGGGTTCCAACACATCCTGCTCTGTCATGTAAACCAAAGCGTGGTAAGTGGGAGAAATGGAGGGAGCAATTCCCTTCAAAAGCATGCTCCTGTCCCAAATGAAAATGTTAAGGGAGCCTGACCAAAAAGGCAAACACATCCTAAAAGTTAATAATTAGTCATGAACTAGTAAGTCTTTAAAAAAAAAAAAATTGATAACACACTTTATGTTCTCAGTCTACTGGAACTTATGCTTTGGCCTAAGATGAAATAAAAACAGGGTTAATATTGATTATGTTGGCTAGCTGCTATGAAAATGTCCCATTTTACTGACAAATATTTCCTTAAACTCTCCCCCTTCCCAGGTCTGTGTTCTGTGGGTGTGGAACAGTGCAGCCCAGCATGTGGCAAGCCCTGGCTCTCTGCTGAGGGCCAGGAGTGCCCAACCCTCACCAGCTGCGAGAGGACACTGCAGTCAGCAGCAAAGATTAACGAGGCTCCCTCAACAGACTTTGAGAAATTTGTCCAGCCCTCCATAAAAGCTCAATTTCCAAGTTAGTGCTGTCATCTTTTCTCCATGCAGGGCAACTACACTCCTGTGAACTATGGCTACAATGGCAGAAAACACATTTGTTACTAATAACCAGCTGGACTCTGGTCTATCCCTGAAACAGGCATCTCCTTTATCAAAACTGTATTGTACTACTTGAATTGAGGAACTTGAATTTTCTGGCAGCCTTCAATAAGAAACTATTTTCTCTTTGCCAGTGAAACAATTTTCCACCTCTATTTCACCTTTCTGACAATGCTAAAGTCAGACTTGAGCTACATCATTTGGATTAGCATTGGCACTCCAGATTTGTCAGCATTTTGATTGTACTGGTTAGCAAAACCAGACCACTGAGAGTTATCAGCATCAGCCAAAATAAGCTAAAGTTCTTTTGTTTCAACACAAGCTACCCACAAAAATTCTTTCATTTTTTAATTACCAACTGTTGTCTGAGGCATACAACAGATTTCTGCCTCTGATGTGAGGTTTATCATTTAGGTGCAGAAATTAAGTGTATCAATCACATTGGGCAATTCTGTTGTGTCCCATCCTGACAAGCAGCTATTCCAGAATGCTCCCAGTGAGGTTCACCAAAAGGTGTTGGTGTGTTGCACAAGGCTGAATGTGGCTGATGAACAGGTGTGTTTCAAATTATGCAGCAATACTTTTGAGGTGTCAGAACCCTGTCACCTCCTGTGCAGTTTGCTGAAGGAGCTTGCTCAGGATATTTGATAAATTGGGTGTCTGCCTTCTCAGAGTCACTCTTCAGCACCCTTTATTTATCATCTCCCCATGAGCAGGGTGGGACCAGAAACCATCTTGAGCAGGAAATTCATCCTTCTTTACCCCTTAAGGAAACTTCTTGGCGAGATTCCCTCCTTTATCAAGAAGGGGCTTTCCTCTCCTGTGCTCCCCTGGAGATATAAAAAAGCCCCAGGTACTTCTACAGAGTTTGGAAATATCTGTAACTGGTAATTACAACATCTTGAACATCCTCCATAAACCATACATGGCTCTCTGCCCCAGAGTTGCTCAAATTAATGAGACTCTATTATTTTGCCTTTCTTACAGTCAGGAATTGATGCAAAATAAATGTAAATATTTTCCTCAGGATCACAAAAGCCTGTGCAGCAGGGGCAGGAACTGGGTTTTATGGCACAAACAGGAGTGTGATCAGTGATGTAAGGCATCATTCCTCACAGGAAGGAAACAAAGTCCTGTTGGACTCAAGACTTTTTTAGAGCTCATCCTCTCCTTCCTCCATACTTGACTGTGACCCTTTTGCAATTCTAAAAACTAATTTGATGGTTTTATGAATAATAAATCATATTCTTTCAAAAATACAAGTTTCATTTTGTTTAATTTTAAGCTATAGATTTCAACAGTGTTCTGACAAAATGTGACAGTTCATTTAGGCTGCTGACTTGTGCTACAACTGTTGTAGAGCTGATCAGACCATTTAAAAATATGCATTTTCTCAGCCAACTTTTTCAGCTAAAACTAGAATATTGCATTAATTTCTCCCCCTTGTGTTGTTCTGTTTCCATTCTTGTCTTATTCTATTTATTGAGTTAAGTTTTATCCTTTGGTATAGTAGACATCAACACTGCCCTTTTTTAATATATTTTTAGACAGAACTAGAGAGATTTATTTTTATGAGATAAAAATGAAAAAACCCACACTGACAGCACCTGTGTGTTGCTGGTGGCAAATAATCTTCCTCCTTGTTTCTTTCTGTATGTAAAATTTAAATTCTCCCTAGTACGAAATTTTTGGATACTATCACTTCATATTAATGGTGCTAGTCCAAATAATGCAAGGGTTTGATATTTCATGAGAAAATCTGCCTTTGACAAAGCTCTGGACAGGCAATTCTTTCATATCTTTAAAACAAGGTAAGCCATCTTTTCAGAACAATTTAAATTGAATCTTTGAAATGCCAAGTGAGACACACCATTCCATATGTTTGGCTGTCATGTGGAAAGGTAGTGCTTTTTAAAATCAAACATGCCTCATTTCTCCAGGGATATAAAGGACATATTATGATTTGCATTCCATCTTTTACATTATTTAAATATTGTGCCAAATTATAAGTGCTTCAGAATTACAATACAAATTTAATTTTACACTCCTTAAACGTGTGTTCACTACAAAAATTATGCCAAAGGTAAATTGATAAGAAAGCCATTATGAAGCTTTCAGCTTCACATGGCACTCTTTTGACAATGGGGTATCATAAAACAAAACCTCTTAAGCTTTTTATGGAAAAAGGGACAGCAATAATTAGCAACCCAAAATAGGAACTACCTGGTTCACTTACATTGTCTTTATGTACTTTATATGTGACAGAAAAATAATCTTGGAAGAAAATACGTTTGTCATAAAGGCATATGTGCAGGTGTGCTGAAGAGACAACAAGGGCCATTTTTGTCAGAATTCTCTGATAACAAAAAAAAAAAAAAAATACTCTACTGCATAGGACAGTAGTTTGTCTCTTTCCAAAATCACAGCCTATCAAAATGCCCCTCCTAAATGTTTGTGAGCCCAGAACTAAAATAACAACAATAATATAAATTAACTAAATAGGAATAATAGACAGAGACCTCAGTGTTCAGATTGGACAGTTTCTCTTTTCCTACTTTTGATCCTATCTTAATCTGTGACTTTTTAGATTTTTTTCATGCTACTGTAATCCACTACAATACATTGATAAAATCCTTGAGAAATAATCAGATGTTTGCAGGAATAAGGCTTCCAAGATCTTCTGGTCTTTCATCTTTGCATTTTTGGGGTTTTTTTTTTTTCCTACAACAGCCTCCAATTCTCAAATATCTGCCTGTTATACTGAAGACTGAAAAAAAAAAAGACCTTTGGAAGGTAACTTTTCTGAGACTTTAATGCAGTCAGGGTATTTTGTGAAGCCCCTGGGTCTCACAGTTGTTTCACAGGCTGCTGGGACAGAAGCAAAACCAAAAATCTTCGTGCATGCCCAACATTTATTTGAGTTATTCTTCCATAACCAAAGCTGACTGGAGTTGGAGTTGCCACTAAACAACTGACCTATCACTGACCTATCAGTAAATCTACCTGCATGGAGTCTCTACAAAACTTGGGGCTTTCTTATTCTCCTTTTGTCAGTACACAGTATCAGGGACTTCATAATTTCAAGTAGTCTGTACTTTAAGTTGCTCTGTTTCCAGTAATTAGGGAGCAGAAGTTGATAGCATGCCCAAATCTATTTCTGTGGCATATTTCCAGGACAAAACAGAGCCAATAATCTTTATCTTCAAATATCAAGGATATAAAAACTTCCAGAAAGAACATGCCTCATCACCAGCCCTTGCACAAACAGAGCACGCCCACGTCGCTGTGCTGGGGAGCACAAACCTCTCCCAGCTGCCACAAGGGTCTTGCAACACAGGAAGCATAAGCAATATGTGAAAATACAGGCTGTCAATGGTGTCATCCCAGAGTTTTTTCCTTTTTTTGTGACACTAGGAAAGCTTGGGGCCAAGCATTGATGGTCAGAGCTCTAGAGGCTTAGCTTTGTTCTGAGCCACTGGGCTGCAGGTGAGCTGCTCAGAGACGTGTTTTTATCAAAATACATATTCAAGATTTGCATCTGCCTTTCAATTTCCAAGGCAAATCTATAGTTATTCCCTTTATCTCACCTGACTTGTTCAAATCAGTTCAATATTCTAACATTAATAGGAGATAAAGCATTTAGAATAATGAACTTCACCCTTTTCCCTTTAATTCTGCCCATTGCTTGTAAAGAAAATCTGGCTGTCCCTAAGGACCCCCCTCTGCCTTGGCTTACTTTCATCATCTGCTCTAAAACTCCCTTTTCTAGTGCTATTTTCTTCATATACTATACTCCATAAATCTCCAGCTCACAAAACCAATAGTTAATATTAGCTTTGCTTGCTTTGAGTGATTTAATTAACAGCCAGCATGTATTATGGAAAATCATAAATATTTATAACTTCCAAAACATTCTTTTATTTGCTGCTGTATGATACTGGAAAGGATATACTAAGGTAAATTGGGTTTGTCTCAATTCAATTTAAAATTTGTTCACTTGACCAGAAAGAAAACACTGGAGTTAAACAATAGAAATATGAAGAACATCTCTTGTTCTTGGCTCTGCCACTCAAATACTGCAGGTAAGATTCTCCAGTGAGCTGAGTGGTCTTTGTCTATACATATTAGCAATTCTCTAGAGGATGGAATACACAAAGCTACTTCCAGATGACCTCCATCCAAGCTAAGAAATTCATTAACCATCTTCAATCTAAAATTGAAATGAGAGCAAGAAAAATGTTGCTTTTACAGTTTTATACACTTATCCTTCTATGAAAGCCATGGTAATTTATATATTGCTGCACTTGAAACACAGTTTCTGAGATTCCTTTGGAGAACATGATTCACAGTGAGTGTTTTGTTTCTCTTTTTCGTACCTATGTGAATGCCACTATGTGAATACCAAAAAGGATTTATGTCCTTGATAATTCTCAAGCTGACATTTATAAAACCACTGGATGTGTTCACTTGCTCATTGTCAGAGGCAGCTGCAAAAGCCAGACTTTTCTTCCTGCCCACTAAAATCTGTTAAGACATAGAAACAGGCCCAGAAAAAATTACCATTGCTAAAAGGAGCTACACATCCAAAGCACACAATATGGGTTAGAAATTACTTTTGCTATTAATTCTGATTTGTTGTACTGGCCTACATTAATTTAATCACACCACTGTGTATTCTCTCTGGAATACACAGACAGTGAAACTCAGTGGCACTGTTTCAGCACTCTCACACAAAGACAAACTCTGTGGAAAGAACAGCAAAATATTTGAGCATATCCAGAAATCCTGGTCCCCTTAAAATATTTCAGAGAGGTCTGATCACAACACAAAGATGTCCATCAGATTCTGAAGGTGTCTCACCATAAACAGACGCACCAGTTTCAGTGGCTGCTTTTCATTCGAGCTACATCCAGAATTTTGACACGAGGCACATGGGGGCACATGACATTCCTTATCTCTTTTCCTTGGCTCCCCAAACTCATTCCTCCCCAGACCTATCTAATGAGCTGCATTGTTCTGGGCAGAGCAATGAATGTGTCCCATAAGTGCTGCCCAACCTCCACCTTCCAGTCAATGAAGGTAGACTCGAGTGTCAAGAATTTCTTATTAGCTGGATCTCTTCTGTCTTATCTGAAATTACACACACATTGTCAGTGTAAGCAGAAATTAAATATGAGATGGAGTCGCTTACTGGCCAGTGCTTCCTCCACATTCCTCTCAGACTTCTTTCTAATGATTATTTTCATATATGGCACTGCTTGCACCACTCTACCAAGCACCAGACCCAGACCCAAACATTCCTGTAGGTGCCACGTGCCACAGGGACTGACAGACACTCCTGACTCAGTTTTTCCAATGCCTTTCAGGCCAAGCACCAGACCCAGACCCAGACATTCTGTCAGTCCCTGTGCCATGTGCCACAGGGACTGACAGACACTCCTGACTCAGTTTTTCCAATGCCTTTCAGGCTGATTGCCTTACATACAATTCAGTATATGAGAAACACTTGTGGTTTTTTGCTGTAATTTCTGAAATATCTTCTTTCAGGCAACGCACATATCTCAGGACCACAAACTGGCTCCTTATGTGAACCACAGACCCAGCCCAAGTTACTTCCTGCCCTCAGGCACTTGCACCACTCCCTGATTAAGGGTGACAGTCTCCTACCCAGGGGATTATGGCAGCAGCCATCCTGCAGATAGCACTGCAGGGACGCGAGGCCCTGCTCAGGAACTGAAGGACTGGGTTCTGACACGGCTGTGACTCACAGTCTCCAGAGCACAGAAGAGAATCTGGGATTTACATGACGGACAAGTCATGAAAAGATGAATGACATGATTATCATCACCCTGTCCTTCTCCTGGAACAACTTTGAATGAAAGTGCCTGTGGTTTCTCTGATCTAGGTGGATCACAATAATGTCAGTTTACACCAGTTATATCCAGAGCATGCCAGCTGATAGAGAGCTTGGTAGAGAGACATCTAATGTGTAATTCCCACATGGCCTAAGAGGGCATAGATTAGACAAAATGGTAGTGGGTAGACAGAGCTTGAGGAACTTCACTAGTAAAAGCCCAGATACTTATATTGTCCCTAAGTTGTAAGACTATTTTTCCTGTTCCTTTCTATTAAAAGAAGCTTGATTTAAAAAAAAAAAATTAAAATTTAAAGAGGTTTGATTGTATGAAAATGTACAAGGGCTTGCTTTGACAAGGCATGTTCACAGGCAGCTAACAAAAAGACAGCTGGTGGCTCCTGGGGGGGACACAGAGCAAGGAAATAAAGCTCCTGCTCTGAACTGCCCAGCAGTGGAGGGTCAGTCATTACCTGTAACAGGAGCTCACAATAACCAGGTAACTCAGGAGAGCATTCCATGCTGGCTGGGATCAATGTCACACACAACAACCCCTCTGAGGGGGCTCAAACAGCCTCATTTTGCTTTTCTTCAAACGAACAAAACTTCAGGAGGGGAAAATGTTGCTGAATTACACACAAAGAGAGACAAGAAAAGGCAACATCTGTTATAGCCAGCACTGAGGGGATCACTCTTACAGAGGCGCTCACTCACCCACACCAAGCCTATAATTAGACACCGTGTGGGCAGGTCTGCACCTACTGTCGTGGGACTGATTCCAAGTGAAAAAGGCCAGCAGCCACCAGGATCTGCCAGGGAGCTGGCTGAGCAGAGCCTGCAAAGCACTATCCCCTCCTGCATCCGCAGTGGTAAGTGCTGAAAAATTGCTGGGCTTTGGGGACGAGTGTCTGTACAAGCTGTAGGTCGGGACTCCAAGGATTCCTTGGGTTAAAAATAGCCAGGCTGAGCGGCGTGGTCTGAGTGAACATGCAAAAAGCAAACAGCAGCACTCAGAGAGGGACCTGGGCAGCAGCTGCCTGGCTTAAAACATTTCAATTCCAGGAAATCCCAGTAGGGGATGAGAATTTCTGGGCTGTGACAATGCAGTGCAGCTAGGAAAACAGGGTGGGTTCAGTGGGTCTAAGGTAATCTGAGACTCAATATATCCCTGTTTTTAAAGGAAGAACAAATTGACAGTATTTGCAGATGGTGGCTGGACTTCTTTCATTTTTAAGGGAAAATGCATTAAAACACAAGTAATAGCAGAAATTAAAAAGGAGGATAAAACAGGCTACATATTTAAGAATTATTAGGAGTACTGAAAATTTAAAGGGAGAATGGAAATGGGGAAGAATTCTAGAGCTATTTTGTGGCAGAATGTGAAAAATAAGACTTTTTTTGGAAGACTACTGTGCACAGGGGAACTTGAACTAGTCATTGACAAGGGTTATTCTGCACTTCAAAAATGGACAACAAAAAGACAACAGTGTTGGTCTTGGAGTTGACTAAGTTTAAAAGCAACCTAATCATGGAGATAAACAGTGGAGATCACCCAGGGAGGACAGACAAGTGGCCAGGTGGTGGCTGCAGGTCAGCTGAGGCTCCCTGGTTACTCAGAATTGGCACAGCCACTTCCCCAAACTGAATCACTTTTGTTGTTCGTTTGTTTTGGGGTTTTTATGATGCTTGTAGTCAGATTAAATTATCATAATTGTCTCTGTAAACGTGAATGTATGGATACCATGTAAGGTCAAGGTGAGAACCCTATTATTTAGGAAATCTGAGCAAATGCTGCACAGTAGGAAGCCAGACTTGCTATTAAATATGTTTTCTTCACTGTTATCCTACAATTTCCTATTCACCAGTTCTAAGCAACTGACCAAAACAACTTAAATCTTACTGCACCCTCCAACATACCTACCTACTCTTTTACTGGAGCTCTTCCCACATTAAATGCCTTAAGAAAATAATTTGCATCACTATTCTGAGTCATTCAGGTCAATGTCCTAGTCCACTGTTTCAGATTCAATTTAAGAGGTCAACTGGCACTCAGAAAAATCTCCTACCCAGACCAGACAATGTGTGTGACCCCTGCCTTGCCATGGTTATTACTTTGTAGGGGGTGCTTTGGAGGAAGAAAATTTGCAAAAGGTTCTGCACATCTTTGCTCTGCCACAAAATTGATTTCTCTAATATTAAATCTGTGGGCTCCAGAGCTGTTCAGTTAAGGCCAGTACCTTCCTGCAGAACTTCACTGTACCTAAAAGCTGGTGAGCAGGCAGGAAAGGAGACTGACCAATGCCAAGATGATTTTTACTTGTTATTGTTCATTTGTATTGAAGCAGTGTCAAAGAACTTCATCCAGAATCAGGACCCTGCATTGGGTTCATGGGGAGGAGCTGGAGATGAAATTAAGTCTTTAACAATTATGCCAATTACTCTGCTACCTGAGTTATCACAACTTATCATCAGCATTTTCTTCAGTACTCTGCACACCAGTTTTGAGTATTTCATAGTTGTTTAATAGTCTGCTCAAGTAGTGCTCCTGAGCCACTGACAGTGGGCTGTGCCTAGGAAAAATGGTACTCCTTCTGTGCTTGTACAGAGTGGGCTGAACAACAAAATTACATTAAATAAACAACTAAAAATCATATTTTACTTTCAGGTATTCGCATATGTAATAAAGGATAAATATGTACATGATATCCCCATTATGAGGCCTAAAGATACTACTGTAATTTTTTTTAAATTTTCTTTCTTTTACCATTTAAAGTAACGTTCAATACTTGGGTGTGCAAGCAGTTCTCTTAATGCCTCATACTAAAAGCCATGCAAGAATTTGCTGGGAGAACAAGAAATTTACCCTACAACTCCTATATCCAAAGCATATATGTTAAACTCTGGATGGGTTCTCCTTCTTTGTATTGATTCACAATTTAACTGCTGAAAAATAAAAAATACTTAAATAAAACAGTGGAAAGACAGAACTGCAAAGATATTCTCTGCTTAAGGACAGCGCCAGTGCAGGAAATATAGGAAGTGTGGTAGGAGTGGTAAGGCAAGGAAAAAAATGGAAAAAAAAATTATCACACATCAAAAGGACCTGAAAGAAGGTAGAGAACTTAAACTTTAGTATTGAAGGGGATAAAGCAGACCTGAAAATTGGAAAGTAGTATTCTCCCAATTTTATGTGTGGAAACAAAGAACAACAAGTTCCTTGTCACTTCAAAAGTCACTACTATCACATAAGCAAGACTTTAAAGGTCTTTTCAGTTACAGCTTCCTCAAATGTTCACCTCAGGTCTGCAAACACGATATGCAGTGTGACAGCATTTAATTCCCCAAACATCAAAAAACAATCCTACATCCAAAAGCTGTACTTTTTTTACTATACTTTAGGCTAGATATCAGCATTTTTTCAGTCTGAGCTCATGTCCAGTAATAGCAGCGTTGAAATTTGGCATTCGGTGTAATGCCAGAAACTGATTCCTCTAAAACCTTTGTCAGTGATGATGCAGCATGAGCAGTGAGTAAAAAAAACCCTGAAGTTAAAAAGCTAAAAAAAAACAAAATCCACCTTGATCGTGGTAAGCTCTGATATATGATATGATAATGATATGATATATGATATTATATGTAATATGAGATGATGGTTCACAAGCAAGAACTGTATTTGTAAATCCAGGAGCTGCCTTCTAGTTCTTCCGGCTAAAGCCTGAAATGCAATAATTACTCAATTTTTAATCTACTTAATCCATGCGTTTAATTTTAATCTACTTAACTGTTGTAGTATTGCATGTATACAATTTTACTCTCTTAATCAAAATATCAAGCGGCAGAGATCTTCCTAAAATCCAGGTATCATGTGGCTTAAAATGTTGATCTTATAAGACTGTCAGTTAGTTTGTCATGTCATGTAAGTGAATTCAATTACACAGCTTAATCTTTTAACAGTTTTTTACAGTTTTTCTTTCATGAGTGGAGAAACTCCCCTGTGGAGATTTTCATTATTCTGCTTTAGGCTGATACTGGACTGAAATTCCACAGGTCTGAAATTCCTCAGGTCATTCATCCTAGGTTTTTACTTAATACCATATTAATTTCCTTCAAATTATGTATCTGGACTTTTCTTACAAATCAAAAACTTGAAACAAAAAATACCAATAGTTTTTTTGATAGTTTCTTTTTTTTTTTTTTTTAAGAATCTCAGCTATGAGTTACCGAAGTCCAGTGACTTTTGAATTTCCAGCTCCAACAGCTATTCAACATCAGATCTAAAATGATTGTTTGAAAAGAGAATCACCATGAATTCTTTTTTTTCCCCCTGTTGTGAATTTCACCTGGTTTTGGTAAAGATAGACAAAAAACCATTATATCTTCTTAATTCTTTCATGCATGAAATATTTTCCCTAATTCCTATGCCCATAAATTAAACATGTTGACATTGTTATTTTCCCTATGAAATCTGTGTGACTTTTAGCCATTAATTCCCAGTTACCAATATTGCTCTTTTTTACTCCTTATTTTCTTCTAATTTTTTCCACTTTACCAAGTTACCCATATGTTTTTAATTTATTTTCTATTACTTTTTTTTCAGCATAAAGCTCTCTAGTTTTCACTAAAGAAAACAGCAGCCATTTTTATATCCTGGTACTGCCCACCAGAAAAAGAGATAACAAGGGTCATAAGAGAATGGTGAGTAAAATTCTTAGCAATTCAATACATAACAAATGTTGTTTAAAATGTTTAAAAAAATCTATTTACGGCAGTGAAATCATTGGGTTAAAATGCTGACAATGAGAACTCCTGAGATTTGGCCTTGCTTCTCGTTAAGGCTCTGTGTGCCTGCTTGTGTGCATGTCCTAAGGAAGGTGTGTGGGTACATGTGTGGGACTTAAAAATGCACTGCAGACAGTCATTATGCAGACTTTCTCATATCTCCCCAACCCTCCCGTGGCCCATGAGTCACTGATTGAGCAACGGTGTCCTGAAGGTGACTTGATGTCCTGTTGTGAGGAGCCACCACTGCTCCAGTGCAGCTTTTATACGAGAGGATGGCAGGCCAGGAATATTTGCAATTTTCTTTTTTCTAGGCTGAGCATCAATTTAAGCATATTTAGTGCGGGTTTTGCATGTTTTCTGTGCATTGGGATGTCACCTGAGCTCAGCACCGAGCAGCTCCTGCCAGCAGGACTGGGTAGGCTGAGCTCACGTTCACAAACAAGTCCTTCCAGTTCCTCTTGTTCAGCACTACGCCTCCGAAATGCCCAGTGAAGGAATTTTCAAATTGCATGCTGCCTGAACTCTTTTCACGTAGTTTTTTAACCTCTTTGCAATATTTTTGTCATTAACATAGGATGATACATAAAGGCTTCCCACTAAAAAATTATCTTCTATCCAAACTACAACCCTCTTAATTACAGAATGTATCAACATTCCACAACTGATAAAATTTCTGCTACTCCTTTTATTTCCCTGGCCACATCTTCATTTTTATTTTCTGCCTTCAAAGGAAGATCCTTTGAAGGAAATTACTGACCACTTTTATTTGGCAGTAATCTCCCACATATCCTTAAATCATTACTTGCCTTTCAGATTCTAGGTCTGAAAAGAAATTCTACTCTCCTTCTTGCTGTAGTGTTCCTGACAGGGACTGTACATCTCCTGGATGTGAGGGCTGTCCATTAATATTAAGAAACCCTGTGGAGCTCTCCCATTCATTTGATGAGCCACATCAGCTGTGATTTTCCTGCACTGTCATCAGGTTCTCATCAGGATGATGGGCACCTTGACAGACATTCCAGCTGAATGGAGCTGCTCCTTTTGGCTAACAGTTGGGACCTCTCTGTTCCTGCCCTTCACCAGCTGCTTAGAATAGCTCCTGATCCTTTTCTCTCCTATTTTACTTCCTCTCTGCTTTCCACTCACCTCAAGCAGATAGTTTTCCTCTCTGATAACTATGTCAATAAATTTGGTTTAGGATCAGAGCTGCATTTCTGAGGAAATTCCATGATTCCTCTCAGCTCTGCACTTTGCAGCTCCTGCTCGCTGCTGAGATATTCATCCTCGCTCCTCTGCCCTAACACACAAACAAAACAAGCTGTTACCAAACAGAGACTTCAGAGTTTATTAGAGAGTGCTCTGACCTATCCTGCTCGGCTTTGTTAGGAAACCATGTCATTACAGCCAAGTAATCCCACTTCCATCAAAAACAAGCACAAGGTGGATCACACCTTCCTCCTGTCTGACACGTGCCACACAAGCTTCAAGGACAAATTCTGTAAAATTCCCAATTGTTTCTTCTTTGTTTCTGAAAGCATTTTGTAGTGTCAGGGACCTTTGCAGTGTTGTGTTTCTGGCTTTCTCACATCTGTAAAAACATCCCTTGGAGAGTGCTATGCACATAGTGAGATTATAACTACTGAATTTACCACTTTTTCTTAATATTTCTAATGAGCTGTCCCAGTGGCCAGGGGACACTAAACTTTTGGTTTAAAAGTAAAGCAGCATGTTGGAAGTGAGGTGTGGGTGCCATAGGAAAAACCTAAAAGAGGAAATTCAGAGCAGTGAATGAGGCAAACGAGAGGGGAGGAGGTGAAATTAATGGAAGATCTGCCATGGAAAAGACCAGTAAGGAAAGTGTAGAGGAAAGGAATCTGACCAAGGCTTTTCTTGCAGTGAGGAGCCTAAGCTGCCAAGAGTGCAGACTTCAACAAGTTACGTGCACCACTGTGCTTATTGCACCACACCTCTCACCACTCCCACCACAGCTGGAAAAACAATCAGGATGCTGTGATCTGATTGTCTCCAGCAGGGCGTGCAGTATTGTCTGTGCAGGGAATGCAGTGAACAGCAAATCTGAGTGGTGGGGAAGGATCCCTTCCCTCATCCTGCTGGGAACACTGCCCCTCCAGCAGCCCAGGATGCTGCTGGCTGTGGGGCACATTGTTTTATGGTCACTTGGTGTCTGCCAGGACCCCCCAGGCCTCCTTCTGGCTGATGGGTCCCATCATGCACAGACAAATCATCATGTGTGAGGTTATTCCTCTTCAGGTGAAGGTCTTTGCATTTCTCTTTGTATTAAACTCTTTTAAAAAGGAAAAAACACTTGAAATAATCTGCTTAACTTGTGTATTCAATTTGCTTTAGGTGTTTGGAATGTGGATTGTTGCATTTTACCTCCTTGGCAGAGTAGCAGGTGAGAAAATGTATCTTTAAATACTGCCACTAGAAAGTGAATTCAGATGAAGTGGTACATAGCAGATTATGACTGTTATTTTCCTTTACATAGAAATTGTAGTATGATTGGTGGGTCGTTGTAGGGCAATGTCTGTTACAGTGCATGGAACTAATGCTAAAAGGCTCTGCTATGTTTAAAATTTATTTTTAAGAGCACAAGAGTGCAACTCTGTGCTGAAAATCCACAGAGAAATTCAGAGTTGAATGTCCTACTTCTATCAAGGCAATGCAAGATCTGTTTTTGTATTGCTGCTCTACACAAAGAACTGACCAGCAGCAGGGTGTTCAGCACACCAATGCTGCAACATAAAAGTTGAGTGTAAGTGAGCACGAGACCCGCTCGATCTAGAAAAAACTACTATACTGAAGGAAATATTCACATCATTCCTTGTACAAGATTGCCTTCATTCCCATGACAGAGACACAATGCTGTGGAGCAGAAGGTATGCAGGAACAACTCTAACAAGCATTTCTTACTAGGCTGTTTTTAAAAAGGAACTGATCTAATCCTTTACAAGCCTAGAAAGTAGTGTCAAAACACTGTGTGGGTCTTCACTTGGTTTATCCTCCTTTGCTTGGTTTATTTAGCTCTGCTTGTGTTCCAGCTTGAGGCAATGCACACAAAGGACATATAAATGACCTTTAAAAATTAATTTCAAAATCAATAATAAACTTAAATCCTTAGTTTCTTGCTCTTCATACTGCTTTGGTCTCAAATACATCATCAAGCAAGAGAGTCATTCATACAAACAAGTTGTTTCTTCTGCTCTAGGTAAAGAAGTTTGCTACCCCAGGCTTGGCTGTTTTACAGATGACCCACCCTGGTCTGGGGTACCAGGGAGGCTTCTGACAGGTTTGCCTGATTCTCCAGAAGAGATGAACATCAGCTTCTCTCTCTACACCAGAGAAACAGGAAATAACTCACAGGTGACATTTATTTTTAACATCAAAAGCTGACTGCATCTAAAAATGTTTGTTAACTTGTTACAAAGTCTGTGTCAGTCACCATAGGCAAACAAGTCAGAATCAGAAGTTAGTTTGAAGGTACACTAATGAATATATTTTGGGGTAAAACACAAAAAAAAAAAAAAAAGTTATGAATGTTATGAATTAACTGTAGGGCACAAGAAATTTCCTGAAATTTAGGATATAGGTATTTTCCTGAAATTTAGGATATAGGTTATGGCTGACTACCTTTTGCAGGTATTTAAGTCTCTGAGGAAGGTTGAAGTACATGGGATACACTCATCAGCAGGTTGCTCAGCACTTCTGTTGCTGATGAAATAAATCAAAATACAGCTTCCACTACTTCCCATTAAACCTCAGCATATCTATGATCTAGGACACAGCCCTGCCACACCCAAACTCCCTGAGCTCACATCACAGCCCCTGTATTTGTCTGAAAACAATACAGACAGATAACATTCTCAAGGAAAAATAGATAATTAAGTTGCCTGCAGCAGTGTGTGAAGATCAGCTTCACCGCTGCTGCATGCAGCCCTTGCATGAAGTTCTTCCAGCCCTTCTGGAGTGGCTGATGGGGAAAACAGGCTGCAGCCTGGAGGCAGAGCAGCACACTGAAGCCAAAGGTCAGGTCAGAAAAGGACAAGCTGGAGCAGGAATTGTGGAGCTGGTGGGCTGCTCCCTGGCGAAACTCATCACCTCAGGCCAAGAGACACCCTGTGACCATGTGGCACTTTTAGTTGCTTCATATCCTGCCAAAGGGGTTCTTCATGCAAGATGATGGGAGCAGAAAAACCACAAGGGCTCAATTTCTGTGGAAACCATAGTGGAACTGAGAAAGATGAGATTTTTGATCTCTGAGTTCCAAAACCACAGACTTTGTCCTGTCAAGGTAGAGTCCCTTTAGTCCTGAGGGTATGACCTAGCTGACTTTTAAAAATGCTTGAAAGTAAGAACAGATAAAACCTTTTTTTTTTTTTGAAACCTATAGGTGATCTCAGCGATAAACTCCTCGACCATCCAGAAGTCACATTTTTCCTCACACAGGAAAACCTCCTTCATCATCCATGGATTTGGCAGCACTGGAAAAACAGGCTGGGTGGTAGAAATGTGCTTGGTATGAGACAGTATCCTGTGTTCCCATCAGCCCTCTTGGTATCCTTTAGGCATCAATGCCCACCATGCATTTTACAGTTCATTAGGTAGTAGAAGATGCAAACCAATAATTAAATTTCACACACACCAGTGCTCCCACTCAGGAAGATGCAGCATATCAAGGTCCCTTGGTCCTCTCTGACACTGTTTTTCTCCAGAGTTTCCATTTGCAAGCCCTGCAGATCAGACCAAGGCAATAATTGAACAGAGCTGTCCCCAGCCTCTACACCCATGTGCAGACATGGGGTTAGACACCAATCCACAGCTGCTCCCAGCAGCAGAAACTGAGCCTTCCTTCAGTCCAAGGGCCCTCCTGACTGTAAAGCTCAAGTTTCAGTCTATAAATACAACCCTGGTTCACCACTATTTGTTCTTAGAGAAAAACAAAACCAACCCAAACAACAACAAAACCCAACCAAACGTAAGAACACGACACCAAAAAAAAATTTTTTTTTGCTTTTTGTTTGATTGCAGAGTCTGGTGGAAAAACCCTTTCAAATATGAAATGTGGAAGCTCCCACAAAGCCAGCAGAGTGTACCTTGGTTCTGGCAGACAAGCAAGATCTGCTCTACCTGCTGCTGCTTCTGTGCTGGCAGGGAAAAGGCCAAGCTGGAAAAGGACACCACTGGATACTAAGTCACAAATCAGCAGCACTACTTCTGTTCACAAATCTATGAACACTTTTAATCTGAAATACTTAATTTCCTTTTTCTCTTTTTTTTCAATTGAAAAGAAGCAGCAATTCTTTCTGGCTCTCTACACTACAAACTTATGGTCCCCACAGGACAGGAGTGAGTCCAGGATGCATTTTAGTTTCACTTCTGTTTTCCTTGCCATTCACCTTTAGCTGCTTCTCATGGATTAATTTTTGTTACCACTCCTTGTTCTATCTCAAACCTTAAGTGAGCCTTATTCACAGAAAAGTATAACTGCATACTAACATGATTCTTCCACTGGAAAAATCACTATCTCTGCAGAACTGTGCCCAGTACCAAAGTGACCAAAGCTTTCTTTGCTGAAGTAGAACCTTTCTTCTCTCCTCCACGTTTTTTTGAGTCTGACATGACTTTCACAGTTTTAATCCCAGCTGGTAAATAAGACAGTATACTTCCTATACAATTCAGTTAAACTACCAACACCCCTCAAAGAAAGTCACAATACTGTACATGGAACCTACAGTGCAGTGGTAGGGCATTTCAGAAGCATTTCAAATATAGAAATGGTGTCTAAAGTAAAATATTTTTATTACAGTTTTCATAATTGATATTTTTTGTTACATTCTGTCTTGTAAGAAGTGTTTCAGTGTGGTACAGTCTACAGTGAAGAGTCCCATTTAGTAAAGAATGAGAAACTTCTTTATGATGTTACATTTTAATCCTTAGTCCAGTTTAAGTTGAATCTCTGATTGTTATTTTGTTTCTTTAAATACTTTGCTTTGTGTGTTCCCACGCCAGCTGTTACTGGAAGTGGAAAACATCAACTGCATTGCTGTGGATTGGAAAGAGGGAGCAAAAGGCACCTACGTCAGTGCAGTGAACAACATCCGCGTGCTGGGGGCTGAGGTTGCTTATTTCATAACTGCTCTGCAGGTAAAGGACCCTGCTCCACCACCTGCAATTCCTCAGGGCTCCTGCTGGGCTCGTGACACTGCTGCTTTGGGCTGGAACCCCAGCCAGGACGGCCAGGCAGGGCTGTACAGCTGGGATCCAGCTAATTATACTAATTATCAGCCCTGTGAGGACTTCTCACAGCCTCGAAGGACGCAGATGAAGCTGAGTCTGAGGAGATGTGCCTATTAATTAGAGACAGTAGGTGGCAATATCTCCATATGATGTTACAGGCAAGCCAGCATTCCACGGAAAAGAGGCGAGTTCAGTGCTCACTAGAGTTTCTCAGCGTTATATACCCGTGCCAGAAGTGCATTAACATCTCAGCTCAGCACCACCAAAACGAGCAGTAGCTGCCTTACTTGATAATTCCACGTTTGCTGCCTACAGGCACCACAAACTGTGTAGCTGCCTCCTACTCCCAAAGGCAGGTGTTCACTTTTGCACACAGAGTGCAGAGCACTTGCAAGGTTTGTGCAGCAGCGCTTCCCACTGATTTCAGAAAGACTCAGGGGTACTTGGAGCAGCTGAAAATCAGAATTTTGCCTGGCACTGGACTTGACCCTGGCCAGGAGCTGTTCATCTTAAAGTGCAGCAAGAGAAAGAGCCCATGAGGCAAAGTGCCATAAGATCATTTGTATGGAAAATGGCATTAGGGATTGATCCAAATGGGAAAGATGGTCCACGTTTTGCACATTTTGTCACACAGGATAATGGAATACAGCAAGCATATGCCAACACTACAACAGTGAACCCTTCATCACTATGCATGCAAAATTCCAGATGGGATCATTTTTCTGTCAGTTCCTAGTGTAATTTAAACAGCAATTAACTCAAGGAACTCCCCCTCTGTTTGCTATGCAGAAAGTCGGCCTAGATGTTCCCAGAGGCCCATAATGTCAGACCTTCTCTTTGCTTGTTATTCAAAGCCTGTGTTCTTATCTCCTACCATCACCACCACCACTTTAATGATCAGAAAATGTTCGGGTACTCCCCTTACGAAATCCATTTAATTGGCCACAGCCTGGGAGCACACACTGCAGGAGAAGCAGGAAGAAGGATCCAAGGCATCCGACGGATAACAGGTAATGGGTAACCCTGCTCACCAAGGTGCAGGGCTAGCAGTGTGTGTTTAAAGGAAAAAAAACCTGCCACACACTGGTCTGTAGACTGGAGTTAAATTATTGGCAGTGCTGGAGATACCTGTCATGAGACCAGACAAAATTTATGCTTCTCAGAAATATAATTACAATATGTAATTATTACAACTTCTTTCTGTGTTTAGGTGAAGTACTCTTTAGAGGAAGGACAAGCATAGCTAACATGTTTGTAGCATTACCATCATTCACTAGGTTACATCAAGACAAAGACAAAGCAACAAGAACCTTTAGTTTTCCCTATTTACAGCTTTAGAGTCCAGTAATAAGTCCATGGGTAATAAATGCCTCCTACCTAGTAATATACGCCATTATATAATCTATGGGAAAAAATATTTTCCATAAAATTATTCCAAAAAAGCTTCTCTTGGAATACGTTTTCAGAAAGGTTCACAAAACCATACTATTTGCATATTTTTATAGTTTAGCTTGGAATTCACATCATTATTGGGCTTGCCTTTTGCAAAACTAAACATCTGATTTCATAAGTTGGCAAAAGATAAATTAACATATGCAACGCTTCTCTCTCTCCCTCAACCAATAAATGTGGGGGGGTTTTTTTTTAGGTTTAGACCCTGCTGGGCCCTATTTTGAAGGTACTCCCCCCGAGGTGAGACTGGATCCTACAGATGCAAACTTTGTTGATGTTATCCACAGCAACGCTGCTCACTTCCCTGCAGCAGGTAAGTGCTCCTGTGCCGGGGGCACCTGCAGGGATGGGCACGGCACCAACACTGACACCTTCCCATGCCTGTCTCAGGGTTTGGAATGTATAACACCACTGGGCACCTGGACTTTTACCCAAATGGAGGAACTGTGATGCCTGGATGCACTGATTTAATTCCAGAGATGAAACAAAGTGATTTTGAAGCCCTCATCGCAGGTAAACGTGCAATTCCAACACACTTAATATTTTATTTTTATGTTCAGTTCTGAAACACGAACGGTGAAAATTGCCCATTGTTTGGGGGAAAACAGGAAAACAAAATTGCTTTTTGCCTGTTTACTCCTAAGTTAAAAAGGAAGTAAGGAACAACAAAGGCTAGAACAGAACAGTGCTCCACAGAGAACTCTGCAGGGAAAGGAGGTGTCATACATGCCTAAGCTTTGCTCCTGTAATCTGAAATCGGATGCAAACCCCAAAAAGGCAGGAAGCAGGCGGTCTGCAGGTCCAACAACCCCAGCAGGAGACTTTCCAGGCTGAGAAAGGCCAAATCAGCAGCATGACAGCACCACCTCTGGTTTCTTGCGGGTGCTGTAAAGGGCATCCCACACCTCTAAGGCATGAATTAGGTAAAAGCAGTGAGTGTTCCCAGGGACTGTACATGCCTCACCTCTGAACCTGAGACTTCTCTATTTTCAGAGATTTTAGACAGTTTGGTGGATCCTCCATGCTCTATTAAGCCCTTAAAACTGTAACAAATGTTATCTTGCTATGACATCTCATATATATATGTATATATGGCTGTCTTCTTAAAAGGGAGTATTACAACATAGCAAACCAATGCATCTCACTTGAAATCTTAGGGCAATGGTACACCGTTCTCCAGACAAAACACAAAAAAAAACCAGCAATTTCTCCTGCAACTAGAAATTCAAACCAAAAAAGAAATTATTACAGGCCCATGCTGCTGTTCTGTGCCTGAGCTGTTTCCATGGTGAGACAAGGGCAACTCTTGTAGAGGATAATGGGAGGATTTTTTATCAAAGCTCATAAACTTTAAACTTTTTTCCAACAGATGCTACACTCTTTGGGGGGTGCCACCACTCACGCAGCCATGAGTATTATTTTGCAAGTATCCTCCACCCCACTGGATACCTTGCATATCCCTGTGACTCATATGAAGACTTTAAGAAAGTAAGTATTTCAGCCCAGGAAAGGGTGAGGTGTAAAGCAAATATTCCAGGTCTCTGGAGCAGCCAGCACTTGGGTGCTGGGGTCCTGTGGAGTGGCTGGGTAGGAGGAAGCACAGCACACAGCAGTTCCACTATTCCACTCTGGAAAAGGAATCCTGAAGAATAAATGGTGCCACCAAAAAATTGGGGACAAAAATGAAAGCTCGGGGAATTCTCACCCCGAACCTTTATGCAAAGGAAATGTAAGTTAGGTAAATGTATCCTACTAATTCCTACATTTAGAGCCTCCAGAATCCTTGACTGATCTCTAGTTTACATTGAGCACAGATTAGAGCACCTAAATATATTTATGAACGTTGCTCCTTTCATTTTCTCCCATTTGTGAATGCAGGTAGGTTCCCCTTGACTAGGAGGGTAAACCTGGCCTGTATTTTGCACTAGAATCTAACTGAAAAGTATTTGAGCTAACAAGTTCCAGGCTATTACCAATCACAGGCAACAAACCTGCTCATTCTGCACCCTCTTGGGTGCTGGAGCCATTATCTAAAACAAGTTTGTCAGGTTTTGGTGTTAAGTTATGAAAACACACAGAACTGCCACAGCTTTGCAAGATCAGAACAGCATCTGGAGCCTTAATTTCATAAGGGCTAGCATGAAGAATAATATTCCTCATTAACTGATGCTTTTGTTTTCCCTAGGGAATCTGTTTCCCATGTCCACAGGAGGGATGTCCAATGATGGGGCACTATGCTGACAGATTCCCAGAAAAACTGAAGAGGGTAGACCAAAAGTATTTTTTAAATACAGCAGCAGATGAGCCTTTTGCTAGTAAGTGGAGAAGGTTTGTTACAGTTGTTCACAAGTCTGAAAAGTGCCTCGATGTGATTTACAGCCCTGCACCTGTGCTGTTCTATAAATAACTGCTAATAATCTGACAGAAAATGTTACATTACTCGTGAAATGTAGCATTCAAGCTCACCAGTGATAGTCTGGACTTATTTTTGGTTTTATTTATGCAGGTTGGAGACAAAAAGTGTTTATCAAATTGTCTGGTGTAAAGAAAACGAGGGGAGACATCAACCTGGTTTACTACGACACACAGGGGAACTCAAAAGAATATGAAGTTGCCAGGTAAATTAAATTAATATTTTTCTACAGTATTCAATGCTGCTAGCACTGACCTACATACTTTCCACACATTTAAGCAGTGCTAACACTCATCCTGCATTGCAGACATTCTGCTTCACATCAGATAGGAAAGAAGTTATTACTAAAGTAAGAGCCATGAGGGCAGATGGATGGTTGTAAAAAGGAAGTGGAAGGCATCTCCATTGCCATGAGTTCTGTTTCTGAACTCCAGTGAGTGATCCCTGCAAACTCAGCACACAAGGGCTCTGGAGACAGCCCCAGTGTCATTCTTGTCACCTCCCCGTGGCCTCCTGCCTTGGGCACATTTAAAGTCTTCAGAACTGCTTTTCATCCTCTCCTCATTCAGAGCCCTGGTCCAGTGTCCTGTGCTGTTACAAAGAATACCAAAAATGTAAATTTCTATTGTAAAAAAAGGGAAAACATGAAAATATGTGGAGCATGTGATTTATTTCAGTGATCTCTGAACTGTTAAACTTAGTGACACTGTTTTTCCTTCTATTTGCAGTGGAGACCTCTCTCAAGATGATGTTTACACACAGTATCTTGATGTTGAAATTAACCCCAAAAATACTACCAAAATTGAATTTCTCTGGAATAAAGCCATATTCTCTCTGCTCTGGGCAAGACTGGGAGCAAAAACAGTCAATATAATACATGGATCAGATGGACATAGGTAAGTGTATCCCATTTAGAGGTCAGAAGACAAGAGGAAAAACCCTGAGAGAAAAGATGGAGAAATGGTCTTGGACACATGGTTTGTAATCAACAATGTGAATTTCAATAAGGAAAAGGACAAGGCATTGCACTTTGGACAGAAAAAAATCAGAAAAATCAGATGTTTGACTATGCACCAGGGAATAACTGTCTGAGAAAGAATACAACAATGAATATTTTGAAATATTTAGCTTTTCCACAGCAAAACAATTACAAACCAAGACAAAGCATATTAAACCTCAAATGTTACAGCTGGTCCCTAAATGAAGGAAATCCACCTTGTTACTGTTAATAGCAGATGTTAATAATCTTTGCAGCAGGCTATTAGGAAGCCTTCAGTGGGATTATGGGTTGCACTAACAGCCCTCAAGGTGACAGCTGGCACCCTTTCATTTTTCATTGGGCAAAAAGAGATAAATGTTGATTCAAGCTCTTTTTTTCTTTCCCAGGTCAACTTTTTGTGGCCATGGAACTGTGGCATATGGAGAGCCTCAGTTACTTACACCTTGCTAGAGGTCCCCAAGGTCTGTACACGGCAGCTGAGTAAACCCTTAGTCTTGTGCATGGAAATCTTGGCACAAAACATAATTAAAGCAAATCTAAAAAAAAAAAAAAAAGTTGTTTCCTTTGGGTTTTTTTTAGTTCTTTGCAAACACACATGTCAATATTTCTCATGTTTGAGCCACATTTGTTGTGCTTGTAACTATGGAGCAACCAGAAATCACAGATGCTAAAACCCATTTAAAACACTGTGCAGTCTCACTCTATCTGTTCCTCAAGGCAAGAACCGAGTCCCACCACACTGACAGATAAATTTGGGATATTATCAAACACTCTCAAGGCAACACGTGTCCTCAGAACAGCCCTGCAGGTGTGAAACAGCTCCTTTCTGCAGCCTGTGCTGCTGCTCAGAGTTTCCCAGCCCGCGCAGGAGCAGTGCTCTCAGAGGACACCCTGGGATGGGGCAGGAGCAGCACAAGCTCCAGTGATTCCTGCAGCAGCTGAGCCTGCCCTTTGTACCTGCCTGGAAAAGGCAGACAAGGCAAACCTCAGGTGCCCCCCACTTTGGAAGGATCTTAACACTGAACCCCAGCTCCTGGGCGCTGTTTTATTTCAAACACAAACATTTGCAGTGGCCACTGAGGGTCCTGAAGAGAAACTCTGAGTAACCATGTTTGCAAAACCTGGGACTGACCATTTCACATTTAAATGCTCTGCAAAGCACAGAATGAGCGAGCCTCCTGCAGCTGTAAGAAACTAAGGCAGTGGATATTTTTCGAAGTATAAAACACAAACTTTGAGCTAATGAAGAGGAAGAAAGAGTTAATAATTCATTTACCCCCTTTTCCCCATGTCTGATAAATGACGTACAAGCACTTGGGCTGATAAAGTTCTAAGAAATAGGGGTAGAAACTATGACAACACATTTATGAGTACAGACTTCTGAATGAATTTTTTTTTTTAAGAAAAAGCCCAGCCCTGTTGTATCCTTGATTAAACACAAGTGTAAAAAAATTAAAACCATAATTAAACACAAGACTGAGGTTCAGCCAGAGAGACCTGCAGTTCTGAGTCCTGCAAGTCTCCTGGGGAACTGACACATGGTAAGGAAAATGAACAATGCTGGGAAGCTCCACAGTGTCCCAAGAGAGAGCCACAGCATCCTGAACGCCAGAAATCCAGTCCTCTCCTCTGCCTGCTTCCTATTCCAGACTACATCTTCTTCAGGACTGCAGAAGCATAGCTGTGCCTTAATTTATTACTTTTTTTTTTAAATCAAAACCCATCCTTGTTCCAAAGGCCCCTAGTGTGGGACCACAAGGAGCAGAGCATCTCCTCCAGGCACAGAGCAGCCTGCATGGTGCTGAGGGACTGCATCCCAGCCCTGCCCAGCCTTCCCAAAGGAGAGGCATGCAGCTGAAATCCAACTGTCCATGGCCTAAGGAACTGCCCATTTATTCTGTCTCACCTGTATTATTACAGTATTGAATAACAGCAGCAGACTAACAGATATAATCCCAACTCAAATCTTTTCCACCAGCTCTTAAATTAAGAGGGAAACACTGTTCCCCTCTCATTTTGAACAAGTGTTAAGTCTTGTTAGTGCACTGGGGCATGTATGATTCCACTGACACAAACCTATTTACAAACCAGAATCCCACTTCAACTAAAGACAGGAGCACAGAGCTCTAAATCAGTATCAAAGGTGGTATCTTAATAAGAAATAAAATTTAGCTGTTTAAAGAAATAAACTCCACTATCACGGATGATAGCAGTGGAACACCTGGTATCCATTTGGTCATTCCCAGAGGTTGGAGATCAGGGAACATCAACTCTGCAAACAGATAAGACCATAAAGCATAGCCAAGCTGATGAAACTCTCTAAGTGGAGTCAGCTCAGGTCTCATTTCTTGAGTTCACTTAGGGCCTTCTCCTAGAGATAAACAGGTCCAAGAAGTTGCCAGACCTAGTCTTGTTCATTTTGCACAGGCTACTTTTCACCTTTTCATTGATGTTTCTACTAGAACACTCTACAGAGCTTTGTAACATTCCAGCCATGTCCCAGTGTCTGGGGGAATTCTGTATGTCATTTGTATACATTTCCAGTGTGTTTGCTCTCAGTTAATCTCTCAGAACTTTTCTCAAGGCTTGTGTTTCATGGGTAGTACAGAAAGGATCCCAGTGGTTACACAACTGTCCTTCTACATCTATTTAAGTCAGCAAGGAAATTAAAGGGATGCTGGAGAAGGTCCGACTCTTCCACTATGAAAAGAATATACCAAGCCCACTAAGAGTTTTCCAAAAGGGATAAGCCTTCATCAAAAGACCCAGAAAACACAGAAGCATTTCACATCTGAAGTCACTTGATTCAGGGCAAGAACTGGAGCTTAAAAATTATGAGGTTCCCCCAGTAGATCTCTTACACCCCAACTATACAAAACCAAAAATAAAAGCCTTCCCAGCCAAGACAAGACACACAGATCCATATAATTCTCTTTCATGAGCCACTCCTGATGATTTGCTGCCTGGGAATTACCAGCCTCTGGAACTCCAAACATATTGTGGGATCCAGCTCACTGATCCAAGAAATCTATGTCCATGGATATTGGAGCTATCAGAGAAACCAACCATTAAGGTTGTTTGCTAGCTTATCTATAAACTATCATCTGAAACAAATATTCCTATCTTTCTAGGAACCTTTCCAAGGATAAAGCAGACTATAAAAGTACATGCAATGTTCACACATTAGTGCCAGGAGCTTCAAGACTCCATCGTAAGTAGTTCGGGTCTGGGGGTTTTCCTTGCACCTTCTCAGGTTTGAGGCTTCTTACAGCACAGGAGCGTGAACGGGAATGGCAGCTCATGTTCTCTAATCCTCATGCTAATTCTAAAGTATTAGAAGTATCTTATTAGAAGGGAAAAGATCAGCTTGGATTTAAGTTATGCTTTTATATA
Organism: Pyrgilauda ruficollis; assembly: GCF_017590135.1. Classification (NCBI taxonomy): domain Eukaryota; kingdom Metazoa; phylum Chordata; class Aves; order Passeriformes; family Passeridae; genus Pyrgilauda; species Pyrgilauda ruficollis. The sequence continues at coordinate 6,710,371 of NW_024513654.1, read as the reverse complement.
TTTATGGCCCCCAATCTCTCATGGACCGAGTAAACACAAAGCTGACTCGCACGGAGTGTGTCTGGCACACAGCAGCCAGGGATGCATCCTGCAGAAACAACAGGCATTCTGTTCACCTTGAGAAAATTCAGCACCAGGGGGCTGGGTGTGCTTTCTAAACGAGTGGGTTAGCAAATCCTAGCTGCTTCTTTTTCTACTGTTCCAGATGTTTGGAATTTGGATTCTGGCCCTGTTTCTGCTCAGCGCAGCAGAAGGTAAGCATGTGGGGTTAGTGCTTGTATTGCCTTTCTATGTTGCTGTATTTTCCACCTATTTTTTAGGTGTTATTCTACACCCTGGTGCCTTAAAACTTATTTATTGAGGTTAATGTGGTTCACTTTTCCATACAGGAATGATGAGATGGGAGTGTGAGTGTTGTCTTTTTTCTCCACTCTGGGAATTCTGCCCTAAGAGTGAGCAAGAAATGCTGATGTTTCCTATCTCAGAACAAAGCTGCTGCTCTACTAAACACAGGAAATTATTTCTTGTACTCTTATTAATGATGGAAACGGAAAAAAAAGTCAGGGCAAGGGGAGGAGGCAGTCTAATGAGGGTGTAGCTTTGTATTCAGCAGAAGACTGGTGTAGTATAAGACTTCCCATGTGCAGTCAGCTGTTCAGCACAGTCTCAATTTATTGCTGATTATCTGCAATATTTTGGCTTGGCATTAGGAGGAACTCATCAGCTGCCTCTGCCTTGGACAAAGCAACTGCTGGGAGAGGGTACCCAAAGATACCACAAAGGAACTCCTCTGAAGACTTTGTAGATGAGAGATAGGGTGGCTTCTCTCCTTGGGGTAAACTGCAGCCCCTAAAGAGCTAGGAAAGGTCAACTGCTGGTCTTGGCTTTCTGTAAACTGTGGAATTTTCTAGGATAAAAAAAGAGCTCCCCAGAGAAGGCATGCTATGAGCTCTGACTGCTCCATTTCTCTGCTTATTTTTACTTTTTTTTTTCTTTTTTTTTTTTCTTGTTTTTTGGTTCTTCATGCTACAGGCAAAGAAGTTTGCTATGACAGGCTTGGGTGCTTCACAGATGATGCACCATGGTCTGGGACTGTAGAAAGGCCAATCTACAAATTACCCTGGAAACCAGAGAATGTAGACACTCGTTTCCTCCTGTACACCAAAGAGAACCCTGATGACTTTCAAGTAAGAACTGTTGTGGTTTAAACATTGGTGTATCACATGCAAAACTAGTAATAAACACAGATTCCAGCTGTGTTCCTGAAAAGTGTTAAAAATGACCAACCTCCCACTTTATTCAAAAGACCACCTCTTCCAGCTCCTTGGCAGGGTCTCCGCTGAGAACTACTGGGAACTGAGCATTTCGGGGGTAATTTTTTTCCACAGATAAAATGAAAGCATGCTGAAGTGTTATCTGCCCTAAGATGGGTGTCAAAGCTTGCTTTGAATGAACCTTCATGTGAATTCTTGTAGAAGTGTTCAACATTGCAAAACTTTTAAACACCTGCACAGATAAGCATGGTTCAGGTCTTTGCAATTTTGAAAACTTATTTACAGAAAGCAGATGTAAAGGTTTATTACGTTCTTATCTATGCTAATTTATTTTTGTATCTACATTAATGTAGGAGGTGTCTGCTGTTAATAAGGAAACAATCAAGGCCTCAAATTTTAATGCAAACAGGAAGACCAGATTTATTGTACATGGATTTACGGACGATGGAGAAGAAAACTGGTTGTCAGACATGTGCAAGGTAAGTACCACAGGGATGCCCTTAGTTTGCATTTAAAAACACATTCATATAAATTGTCTGTTTCTTCTATTTCTAACCAATTTTTCTCATGGTATTTGTAGTGATAAGAAAGCAAAAAATAGTTTGCATTTTCAGATTGTTACCAAATTGAATATGTAGCTTTGCACCTTGAGGAAATCATGAGGTAAAATTCATTCAGCTTTTCTCTTTAGTGAAGTGAGTGACAAAAAGATTTGACTCAGTAAGTGCCCTTTTTCTTGGTAAAAAGAGCACAAACCCTGGAGTAAGATATTGGCTGGGATTGGGGTGATTCCAGAAATAGCTGCAGACTCATAGCTCCTGCATCCTATTTCCCCAGCCAAGAGAAGGTTTCTAGATGTGGAAGGGCTATCAGGAAGGTTTGGGGTGCAGGAGGCTGAGCACCTGGGCTGGCCATTGCCAAAAGCTATAAAGACATAAAAATGTACATGCAAAGGGGACCTCAAGGGCAGAATTTCGAACAAAGCTTTCAATCTAGGACTTGCTATGAGCACTGAATGTAGTAAAGCACTCTGCTTTATTGATTTTTGTGCTAATTCCATAAATTGTTTCCTAACTCTGTCCCTGTGCAAAGCGCAATTCCAGCTTGTGGCTTTCTCGAGGCCTCCAAACATGATTTAAATTGCAGCTGGAGCTAATGAAAGCCCCTGGTCATGCAGCAGAGCAAAATACCAGTTGATGGCACTTTGAGGATAAGGTTTTTCAACCATTAACAGAAATACAATTTTTTAAAATAATGTGTTCCTATTTTACTTATGAGAATGCTATCAGGGAACAACATCAAAATAAAATCAAGGTATTTCACTTTTATTTTATCCCCATTGCCTGCTTGTTTTTGATGCTAGATCAAAAGAATAGAAAAACGATGGATGACTGTTGGATTTGTCAGTTAATAATTTGTTTCAAGTATCAGAAGCAGATTGATGTTTTTATAATTTTCTGTCTTACATTTTGCACTTTAAAATAGAGGTTTGTTCCTGGAACTTCGCAATCAATGAGATAGCTCACAAATTTTTTTTCAGCTTGTGCCTTAAATCCATTTGATCAATTTTCCAGGATGTAGAGGCATGAGATAAATCCTTAAATTCTTCATCTATTATAGAGTAGCCTGTGTTTTATCACAATACTCTAGTTTATATTTAGAAACAAATTGGTCTCAGTGAATCTTTTCAATAAAGAGTAGAGCAAAGGGGATTGTGAATTCATCAATCCTCCTATGTGTATCCGTTACTTGTTTTCCTTCCCATTAAGCAACAATCCTATCTGCATATTGATTTTTACCCCTTCTAGTATGGTCACTGACACTTTTATTGCCTTTTTTGTCCTTTGTCAGTTGTTGCCATATACTTAAGCTGCTAAAACAAAATACTTTTAGCCAAACAGTCCAGCTCAATGCAGAACAGTAAAGCTTCTGATTCTGTGGAAAATCTCTACCTGCATATTTCCAAAAACAGCCATAAATCCGAAATGAACACCAACAGTTTGTACACCATCTTATAAAAACATTCTCTTTCTTACAAATCTGCATCAGAAAACCGCTATTGATTTTTACTATCAAAAATATTCTAATTGAATTTGAGTTAAAGTAGTACTTTTAAATCACTGAAGTGAATAGGTGCATAAGTAGAGCTCTTATTTAGTGTTACATACCAAGTTTGATTGAAAATAAAAATTGAAAGTTTCATTATTGATATTGTTTTCCTTTCTGTAAAAAAATACTGCTCTGGGTATTTTAAATGATTACTACATTACATATCACCCTCTTTCAGCATTGTGTGATCACACCAACCCCTCTGAGCACACATCCATGCTACAGTTTTGGTTTTCAAGTCATTTTCATACCAGTTCACACAAGATTTAGTAGCTGAGCCACAATGACCAACATGAACTGATCCCACACTGCATTTACCACGGTTTTTACTTTTGTTTTACTGAACAGAGGATGCTTACTGTGGAAGATGTGAACTGCATCTGTGTGAGCTGGAAGAAAGGTGCAAGGTGTCAGTACACCCAGGCGGCGAACAACATCCGTGTGGTGGGCGCTGAAATCGCTTACTTTGTGAATGTCCTCGCGGTAAGACTCTGCTGCTTCTAAAGCTATACTCTAGTACTGATTTGAAAGAAATACAGCTCTGGAACTTTCACAAATGTGGATGTAACCAGCAGAAAACATTGTCCTCTACTCCATGACCAGTTGTGCTGAAAATAAATCGCACAATTTTTTTTTTAAAGGAGAATATTATGTGATAGCAGTGAGGCCTGCCAACTTAAGGAGAGGAAATTCTGCAAGAAATTCTCATAGTACAGCCAAAGAGTTACTCTGTAGATGTTAACAAATGCAGTGTAAAACCAAATATGCAGAAATAATGGATATGGCAAACTTCTTTCTCATGGAGAGGGAACAAATGAGCTCTCAAAAAGACCAAAAAACCAGCTGGCATCACTGGCTGGAGACAAGCAGGACCCCCAGCTGCCCCAGGGAAAGCTGTGGTGGACAGTGCCCAAACCCACAGGAGGTGGCTCCTTTTGCAGCCAGCTTCACATGGGAAGTGAAGCTTGGTCTGAAGCCTTCTCTTAATCTAAATGCGTTCAACACAAATTTCCCATAAAAGAACTATAAATTACTCAAACCAGAGAGTGTGCTGAGTCTAGCAGTGCTCTGACCCACCTCTCATTCTCCACATCTGCATTACAGCTACTGAATTCCTGCCCAAAAAGGCTGAAGGCATCTCTCATCTCATGGCCTCCTCCAGCTGTGTGTGTAACTAAAAGTGTAACTTCACCAGGTGTAACTCCAGCCAGGAGTAACTAAAAGTTCCTGGCTGGCTTATTCTTGCAAACCAGAGAAACATTCTGTAAACCTTAATGGAAGGATGCAGAACCTCTCAGGACTCTTGACAGAGCTGTCTGGAGTTATACCAACCTCCAAATCAGGGCAGCAGCTGAATAAGAAGGTTTGGAAAATCTATGTGCTGGACAGAAGTAACTGGCAAAGAGACGCTGAAATCCTAGAGGAGTTCCTGAGCCAGCAGGCAAATTAAAAGTAGTTTTCCAGCCCCTCTCAAATCTTCCCTGCTGCTGATGCAAAGGGGCATGCAAGCCATGTTTGTCCCTTGCTGTTTTGCCAGGATGACTACGGGTACTCCCCGGCGGACGTTCACATCATCGGGCACAGCCTGGGAGCGCATGCTGCTGGCGAGGCCGGCCGGAGGCGCCCGGGCATCGGCAGAATCACGGGTCAGTGCCTGCAGCCACCCTCCCACCAGAGCCACCCAAAACCCTGCTGCCCACTCTGAATCATCCCACTACGACTGCATCTCTGGGCTGCAGAATAGTCAGGGGCAATCGGAATGTCATGCTCCTTTCACACTGTACCCCAAGGAGCAGGGCTGTGCTAAGTTGGGGGGAGAGTGTGATAATTGTTTTGCTTGCACATGTGTTACATAGCTAAGATATATTTTTTTAACATGTTCAGCACTTCCAGAGGTTAAAGCTCTGGGTTTGAGCTCCTTATTCATCATGTAGGCAATGCCAAGGGCATTGTGCATTAAGCAGAGTGGCCCTTCATGGATAAAACACAATTTTGGATATTATTAACAAAACCCTTTTCAATTGTTATTTTTCCTTAGGGATTTCAGGCTTGGTGAAGCTTGGACTAATAGTCTACAAAATTCAGTTTAAAAGCAAACCCAAAGTAAGCTGCCTAGGGACAAGAAGAGATGCAAGTCCAGCTAAAACTGTGCAATTTGCAAGACTTTACAAGCACCTGAAATTGCTGCAGAAATTTGGGAAGCAAATTGATTCCATTTTCTGCTAGGTTCAAAAGCAAAGATCATTGCTTCAAAAATAGATGTTTTTCCCAAAATCTGACTGGAGCCCGATGTAAGCAGGCAGGTTTCAACACCTCCAAGCAGGGGGTGCTGTCAGCACAAATTCCTCTGAGTACTCTCAAGCAAGGGACTCTGGAAACCATGCAGATGGATCAGTTACTTGGGATGCAGACACAGTAACCTCAGTCTGAGTAATGTTATTAAAGAGAAGTTCAATTAAAAAAAAAAAAGTAAAAGTTAATTCCAAGTGTTGGCATTCAGTATTGCTATAAGCATGTAAAGCAGTGAAATTTAACAGGCTTCCCACCGGTGACTTCCTGGGGGAAAAGCTGTTTGGTAAGAGAGAGCACACATCCTCATTTTATTAATGCCTACATTACTTAGATATAAGAACCATAGGCAATTGTATTTGTGACATTAATTATATACAATAAATTATATGTAAAATGATTCTACACCTATATTTCTTTATTTATACATAACACTGCTCCTTTCCTCTCAGGACTGGACCCTGCCCAACCTTACTTTCAAGGCACTCCAATTGAAGTCAGACTGGATAAATCTGATGCAGACTTTGTTGACGTTATCCACACAGACTCAGCTCCCACAATCCCCAACTTAGGTGAGTATGCAGCTCTACTCTACTGATTATTTATTATTTACTGCACTGAATTATTTATGCCCTGTGGCACTTCAGTGTCCTGATTGCCCACCGAGGCTGTTGTGCTGCGGCAGAACAGAACAAATTCACCACTTCAGTCACCAGCAGCTCCTGTCCTAAAACACCGTGCACAGGCAAACTTGGAGCCAGCAGCTACAGCGATGAGACAACATTCATTTAAAACGTGCTTACCCCTGTTTCAATGCTCCAGGTTTTGGCATGCGCCCAGCCATAGGACATCTTGACTTTTATCCAAACGGAGGAGAGGAGATGCCCGGGTGTGACAAGAACCCTGTTTCACAGATCGTAGATCTCGATGGCATCTGGGAAGGTAAGTGTGTTGTTTGCATCACAAATTCAGGGGAAGCCCACAAAGTGTAGCCACCTACCTTGCCCTAATTCAGGTGTTTCACATTAGATTTTGTGTATCCACCAGCTGCAGACTGCAGTGAAGCAGTTAAAACGCTCAAAACCCACCACTTTTCCAGAGCTTATTAAAAAATAAACAAGACAAAGGGTTTGCCTCTGGAAAATGTGTTTCCTCTAAAGGCTGTAATATCAGAAACAAAAGTTGCTGGAGCTGTGCCAAACATTTTGAAGGGTCTTTTAACAACACATTGCATTTTGTGTCTAACTGCCCAGCAGCAGCACTGGTGGAATCGGGCAAAGATGTTCACAGCTACTCCTGGGAGCGTGTCTTAGGCTGAAATTCTTCGGAGATAGAGCAATTAATTCGATTCCTTGTTAAGTTACAGATTACAATCAGAGTTGCATTGAAATGATCTCATTGTGCCTATTTTTAGGCAGCTAAAAAAAGATTGGCACGTAGTTGCTCAAATACACTGTTCTTTGTTGCTTAACGTGGTTCTAATGAAATCTCTAAGTATCTGAGGATTCCTATGAATATTTCTAAAATTAAATTGCATATAAAATTTAAAAAAATAAATAAAAAAACCTCGAAGATTTCTGCTGTGGAATTTTTTCAGTGCATTATCTGAGCTCTTTCTTACACTACAGCAAACAACTTAAACTCTGGGAATCCATTATCCGATTTGTGATCGCTAGCCTTTTACTCCAGGTTTTATTCAATGCAGCTGGAGGCATTACTTTTCCATTTTCCCCCCCCTTTTTTTTTTTTTTTTGATAGAGTAAACTTGTTATCAATAATGGGGAATTAAAGCACAAAGAAATAACTGCGCAGTATATGGTCTTCTTTTTAACCTGAAGTCAGGAAAATATAGGCAACACAAAGGAAAATAATATATTCATTATTTTAATTTTAGGAGTCTCCCTTTCTTAAGTACCCCCAAATAATAATAATTTTGTTTTAAAGCCCTCAGCTGGAGCAAATCAGCACTGCCCTAGGAAGTTCACTGTTAAATACTTTTCATTTGGTTTTCTTTTGTCATGGTAATGAAACTGTTGCCTACAAAAGACCTGCTTCAGGCAGCTCTGGTTTCTATTGTTAAACTCGGTCAGATTGCTTGAATAAGTGTTTTTTGGGGGGCAGGGGCTGGGCTGAGCTGCACAGTCGGTCTCCACAAAGCATTTCAAGTTCGCATTTTACACCTGTTGAGCCAGTGACATTCCTTAGGGAATCATTCCTTAGGGTGAGTGCATCAGAAGCAGGTAAGGCTCCAACCCCACGTTTGATTCTCCAAGAACTGAGATGAGGCTTTTGAGGAGCAGTGATGCATTTCGTGACATGGGTTTCCTTCCTTGAGTGGGAAGAGAAAAGGAGAACCAACCTGGGGGCATCTTTTCACAGGAACCCGGGACTTCGTGGCTTGCAATCACTTGCGGAGTTACAAGTATTACTCGGACAGTATCATCTACCCTGACGGATTTTTAGGCTATACTTGTCCTTCATATGATCTTTTCCAAAAAGTAAGTATTTCTCAGAGCTTTGGGACGGACCCTATGGAAAACATTATTTAAAATAAATCCTTTGACTATTTTTTTTTTCTTTTCCTTGTCTGGCTGGATAATGTTATTAATAGATATATTTGTTTTCCCTAGGGAAGCTGTTTCCCATGCCCAGAAGAGGGATGCCCAAATATGGGTCACTATGCAGACAAATTCAAGGATAAGGTTAAAAGTGATTTCACAAAACTTTACCTGAATACTGGAGAGGCCAAGGATTTTCCTCGTGAGTTTTGAATGCTTCCATTGCTACATATTCCCTGTAAAAATTTTATTTTCCTGTTTGACAGTTAACTTTAGCAGATGAACAGATCTCATCACAGTGCAAAGTCTTTTCTGTTCATCATGCTTTTTCCTCTTTTTCCCCACCACTAATGCCAGTTTGGGGCCCTACAGGACAAGAAATTGGCTGACAAACTCTGGAGTCCAGTGGAGGTTACTGAGGAGGGAGGAGACACAATGCACAGAAGTTGCAGAAAGGGAATTTCTCATTAAATAGTATGAAAATTACATCACAATGGCAGTGTTTAAATGCAGGAAGAGGGGCCCGGGGAAGCTGGGAAATCTCCATCATTGGAGATGCCAAAAAGTCCATTTGACAAAGGCCAAGAACAAGCTGATCACAGCTGGTTTCAGAACTGATGGACAAGATGAGCTCCTTTACAACCTCAGTTATCCTAAATGCCAGCTCTCACAACACACTGCTTAGTTTGTCCTTGTAAGCACAAATCAGAATTGAGCTCCTTTTGCCAATTGCACTCTAAAAGGCCCTTGTAAGCACAAATCAGAATTTTCTTGAGCTCCTTTTGCCAATTGCACTCTAAAAGGAAGTTCCCACCCACAAAAATTATTTTTCTGGAGTTTCAGAATTCTTCCGTGCTGCTTAGATTCTGTATCTGTATTTATCCCTAAACCCCTTTTATTTCAGCTTCACTCTGTATGAAAACCTTCATGGTTAAAATGCTGAGATCTGTATTGTGTTTACTACAATATGGATTTGTTTTCTCTTTTTTCTCTCTCAGAAAGTAACGCAAATATCTTCCATTTCTCCTGTTGATCTCATTAGGACATAACAACAGATTTGACTCACTGTTTTGTATTTTCTGCTCTCAACTATACTGTTTTCTAGACATGAAAACAAAACAAAAAACACCTAGAATTTGGTATTTTGGGGACTGTTTCTCCCTGGTACAGTCTAAGTAATTCTATTTCTTCTGTGTAGTTTGGAGGTACAAAGTATCCGTGACCCTCTCTGGAAAGAGCAAAGTAACAGGACATGTAAATGTTGCCCTGTATGGCAGTGGTGGGAACACAAAGCAGTACCAGATCATCAAGTAAGTTAAAAATTCATTAGAAAAGAAACCTTTCTTCTAGAACCCTTAATTTGCACTTGTAACTAATAATTCTGTTTTAATTGATCTTATGAAGAAGAAACAAAAAAGCAGCATTTCAGGCCCACCTGCCTTTGCTGCCTCTGAAAAAGTGATTTGGGATGAATGACATCAGAAATCTGGCAGTAATGTTGCTGCCATGTAATAGCATAAATGTTGCCTCTCTGCTGAATTTCTACCCTCTTGCCACCACGGCAGAGCCTTTGACAAGACTGGTAATTAACTGTAAATGTTGCCATGCCTCACACCCATAAAATGCTGTTTTTCACAGGGGTACCCTCAAACCAGACAACACTTACACAGCCTACATTGATGTAGACGTTAATGTAGGAGAAGTCACCAAGGTGAAGTTTCTTTGGAACAACAACTTGGTAAACCCAACTTTTCCTACACTGGGAGCTGCTACTATCACTGTAGAAGCTGGGCAAAATGGAAAAGGGTGAGTATATCCATTGTGAAAATCTTGGAAGTTACTGGAGAAGATAGGTGACAAAATGATAAGTGGAGTGGAAGCTTTTTCACAAGAAAAGTTATTTAAGGCATTAAAAGGAAAAGATTCTCAAGGAAACCTTTTCCTTCCTTCCTTTCAAGACACTGTTCATCCATAGTTCTATTCACTACTACTTCAACCCTTTGCCTTAAATAGCCTCAAAGAAAAACTGAAAATCTCTCCAGGCTTTAGAAGAGCAAACTTTCTGTAAAAAAAATGTCTTTTCTCTGATGAGAAAAATTAACACTTGGATTGACAGCATCATTCTTCCCAAACTCCTACTACCCACAAAACCAGATTATTGGTGGGTCTGATTCACTGTCAGCTGGAACCAGCCAAGTCTTCCACTGGTATTGATGACCCCTAAGGTCATGACTGACTAAAGAGGATGGTGACAATAAACTCACCTTTCCAATGAGGAACACTTGGAGCCTGCACTGAAAGGTACATATAAAGCTGAGGGAAAGAGGCTAAAATTGATTTCTCTAGACTTTGTGAAGTATGGCTTGGATGTTCGGATTATAGAATCATGGTTTACTGATCTAGTTTTACTAATTTTCCTGGAATTTTAAACATTAATTCCTTCATTTTCTTGATCAGTTATTTTATTTTATCCACATCATGAGTTGGTATCTAGAAGAGGAGGCACAGTTTAAATTGTATTTATTTTATTTTCAAATGCACAGTTAAAAGATAACATGGGAGGTGGAAACAGTTTAAAGCAAAGTGAAATTATTACAGCCAAGCAGCACATCAACTCACCTTAAGCAGAGGTCCTAAGTCTGGTTGTAGTTCCCAGTCACCAAAGCACATTGCTGACAAAGTGTATTTCTGTAAATAGGAACTCACCCTTCTACTGACTTGTAGCCTTTGCACAAATAGTTGTGGCCATCTCTATAGAGATGGTAGCAGAAAATCTGGGGGAAAACCCCAAATCTGTAGCATTAAAGTAAGGTGGGCAATGAAGCAGAATGAATAGAGTCTATCAATGCTTTCCCCAGCAGTAACACTTCAAATTTAGAAGCTCAAAGTTTGTTCTGTTCAGTTGCCTGAAATGACAGATCAGGTTGTGTTAACATCAAAGTAAATCCACTTGTATAATTTCAACAGCTGCTGGCAGCTCAAGGTGCTCTCATTTCCTTTATCCTCAGGTACCGTTTCTGTAGTTCTGAGACCGTGAGGGAGGATGTCCTGCAGACTCTGACTGCTTGCTAACAGCACATTTGGATCCCCAAATCCTTGCTACCAATAAAAGCTACTCATACATAAAACACTGGAATCTGCAGCTTTAATACTGGTGGTGTGTGTTGTTTGGGGTGGGGTTTTGCTGGTTTGGGAGGCAGAGGTTAAATCTGGGATACATCTCTATAGACAGAATTTTTAGAGTGGCTTTAAGAGTGAATGTGCCAAAACCCATTGAGGAATTCCCTTGCTTTCAGCCTGTTTCAAAATAATTTCAAGCAAGAGCAAAGGGGGCAGGTAACAGAAACAAATTCATTTCTGCCCCATGTAATCCTGCTTCGTGTCCCCGAGCATTCTGCTGGACAAGGGGGCTGTGTCTCCTCTGCTGCCAGAGGAATCTCATCCTCCTGATCAAACCTCACAGAACTGCTGGGGATCTGCTGCTACACACACCTACTGCTCCTGGGGACCTCCTCTCAGTTTCTCCTGAGGTTCCCCAGACTGGGGCACTCTGCTCTTTCTGTCTCTCTGGGTGAGCTTTCCTCACCCAAAACACCCTGTCCTGGAGGACACCAACCCCCCAGCAAGGCTTTAGATTCTGTGTACTGATGGAGGTGGAAGCCAATTTATTTTGTGTTGGAGCACTACTTTTCTAGTATAGAAAAAAAAAAGCAGTGGTTTTTTTTTTTTTTTGGGTTAGATTTTCTTTTTGTTGTTGTATTTTGGTTTTTTGTTAATTGAGTGCATTCTGCCAGCTCTCACAGGGTGATGGGAAGGCTATAGGGGATGTAAATAACAAAGAAACATCAGCACTGAAGATTAGCAACCTATGGGCATGCTCTGGGCTGAAGTAAGTTCTTTATACAAAAGCCAAAGTGCTCCTTGCTATAACATAACTGAAGAGAATATCCTCCAGCAATTTCAGTTTTAGTCAGAGACATGCAGGCTTGCTTTTATGTTTAAAAACCTTCTAAATTGCACTTCTGCTTCTTGCCCAGATTAAAAGGTACTACTTGACTTAGATGAGATGTATGGAAGAAGTTCTGTATTCCAGGAGTGTTAAAGCTGGCCCAGATTGCCCTGAGAGGTGTTAGGTTCCCCATCTCTGGAAATATTCAACACCAGGCTGGTTGAATTTCCTGAATTCCTGGAGCATCCCCCCTGTCACATTCCTTCTCTCCCCGTGCAGCTCCTCAGGCAGCAGCAAGTGCAGCAAGCACACAGCAGAGTTCTCTCTGTGTGCTTTCCTCCCTGTCCAGAAGGACACTTAGAAGCTGACATTTATTTTGTCTCCAGTTTTTCCTAAATGTGGTCAGTCTTATAGTGGTAGAATAATAAAGTCAGACCTAATAAATACAAGGATTTGAGTTCTTTGTCCTGCACTGGGCTCTGCCAAGTCCAGCTCTGGGTTGCTCCTTGGCTTTCCGCGGCTGCGGTTGGGCAGGAGGAAGAGGATCCAGCCACAGGAACAGTGGCTTTCACACTTCATCCAGTCCTTGGAGGAACACACAAACCCCCTCCAGGAAGATAAATAGTTCTGGGTTTATGAATAGCCATGGGCAGGGGAGCTGGTGTCTGCTGTTGGGTTTTCATGTAGCCCCCATCCCTTTGGCATCGCCTGCTTCCTTCTGCCTTCCCTGTTTGTCTCTCCTAGGATTTGGTGGCCTGATCTCAGTGCCTCCTGCTGAGGAAACCTCAACAGGGTTATTAACTTCCTAACACTGCAGAAGAGTTTCTCCTTTGTCTTTTGTTCCATTATCTTGGAATAAGCAGGTTCTTGCCTACACAATTGTTTTGACAGTTATGATATTCTCAGCATTATCCTTTGCCATAGCCACTTCAGCAGCCCGTGTAATTTTAACAAACACCTAACAGAATCAAGACGTTAAAGTTGACAATAGCATAATAAAAAATCTCCTTTTAATAATGAACTGGAGCTGCCGTCATCCTGTTTCAGCAGAGTAAAATCTCTCCCCCCCTCCCGAACACTTTACAAAGCTATTACATAAAATGCAATGTTAAATGAACAACAAATTACTTTCCCTTTAGCTAGCTTTTAATGCTAATGGTGCTATTTATTCCTGACCTTTTGAAATATTAGATTTTTTAAATGACAACATAAAAAGAATTCTTGTTTGAAAACGCGAGCGACTTTAAACCACATGTTATTACTTTTAAGTATAGCATGCACATGCATCATTCATTTCAGTGTCCCATTTAGGGCTAATTGGTATATATTTCAGTTGACATATATTGTTCTCCTGCAAACGTGTCAAATTCCTTAACGATGGCAGTGACAAAAGCAGAATGCTTGAGATATATAAATTACGCTCTTTACCATATAATCATTCTTATCTATTGGGAATGGTATTTGTGACAAACTATGGTCAGAAATACACAGCAAATTGATTTTTTTTTTTTAAACTTTAATATCCCACCATTCACGGCAAGTCTTTGATTGCATCCTTAAATGTAGAAATGTTTTGATTTTTGTCTGCATCGTTTTGCGGCTTTTGAAAAGCTCACTTTATTTATTAAAGGAAGAGTAGCACAGCGAGGATCTTAAAATGTATCTTTTGTTATCAGCATAAGAAAAAAAAAAAAAAGGGCTGTAATTGTGGATATAGAGTGAGTAATTTGGTGAAAAACGCTTTGTGCTATAGTTAAGGTTTTACTGTTCCTGCCAGAAATTACTATTATTTTGCTGGTGGGCAGCATTGCAAGAAGAATTTTAAATATTTTAAATATGGGAACAACTTGGGCCACGTATTTCCATTACATTTTAGACTGCTGCATGCGATGCGCTTCCCCCCTTTATCACAAATCATCTTAGAATTAGACCAAAAAAATAAAAATTGAAGATTTCATGTGACTTTAATTATTACTGCAGTGCTCGTTGTTGTCTTTAGACAATGCTGTCCACAGTCATTACTTTGCTCCATAAATCAGCAGCATAATGAAGTTCTATCTTTCAAGAAATATTTGAGCATATCTTAATTTGGCATTGATGAATTCTCCTTCCCAAACCTCCGGAGGGTTTTTTTTAATCTAGTTTGTCATGTTAGAGCTTTCATCACCTAGCCCCAGCTGACAGTGTTATGGCTGTGTATTTATTTCCATACCTTCCTGGGATGTGTCCTCAGAGGTTGCAAATAGGACTTTTATGATGTTATGCCTTGAAGGCTGTTTTTTCTTGATTGGAGTGTAATTCCCAAACTGTTTTGCCCCACCCTCATCCTTCAGAAACATATACCATGTGTGGTTGTAAAAAAGTAAGGAAAAACAAGGTTAAATTTGTTAACATTTTGTTGCTGATATAAACTGGAAGTGGTTTCTTTGGCAAAAGTGATATTCACTGGAAATAAATACCATTTTCTGCCAAAGAAATTATATCATAATTTCAGATACGATTTTTCTTCTAAAATTTGAAGACAAGAAAAAGGTAAGTCACAAAAGGTCAGCAGAGGGCAGAGGAAGAAAGGAGAGGGTTGATATGATGCTCCACAGCTCTAAATCAAAAAATATGAATAGTGCCCTATGTGACACTTTCTTCTAAACTGTGCTGGCAGACAAACAGAAACAAGAAGCAAAGTACTCTTTAAATTAGTCTAAATGTTGTGTTCAATTACACAGGAACAACTGGGTGGCCGCTGCACTTGCTATCACTTTGATGACCTATACTTTGTCAGACCCAAAGACAAAAGTTGCATTCAAGTCCCTCTTTGTGCTCTGGCCCATGGGATTATTGTTGTGTATTTATCCTAAGAAAGATATTACCTTTAATTGCATTAAGTAGATAACAGCTTCACATCTAACCAATTAGGGAGGTGAAGGGGAAAAAAAGGGATCTAAACCTCCACAGTAATGCATTAGTTCAGCTAATAATTCACATTATTGTAATTTAGCATACAATTTATATAACCTAAGTGTCAATTCCATATGAAAAATAACAGCAATGAACATTACTGGTGGCTTGGGGTGTGCAGTTTCAGAGGATGGATTCTCTGGGAGTCCAGATTATCCTCTTTGGAAAGTGAGTGCAGCCCTAAGTGCAGCACCATTTCTCACTCAGAAGAGGTTCTTCATGGAGGAGGAATATATGCAGTCACCACCTTAATTATATGGGGTGCAAAACACAGGATAAGCTTGTCCTGCCTGGGGTGATGGAAGAGCAGGAGCCACCCCTTCCTTCTCCCAGCACAAAGCACTCTGTCCTCTGGCTACAGCCCAAATCACACTACCACAGGAGTGCTCAAAAAGAAATTAAAAAACACTTTCCAGGCTGACCTTTTCTGTATTGTCTTTAATTCTTTACCCCAACATCAGCTTCTTTTTTGATGAGGGGAAAAAAATCACCAGGAGGGAAGTGCACAAGGGTTCTCCACCACCCTGAGGTCTCACCAAGGTGCTCTCAGTCCCTCGGGGATTCTGTGGCCTGACCTCACGTCTCCTTCCAGCCTTCCTCATCTCCTCCTTGCTTGCAGTTTGGAAATCAGTGCACCTGACCATTTTACAGCCCTGCAGAGGCACAGCAAATTCAGCAGGGAGACAGAGAGGATGTGTTTGCCCCTCTGCCATCACCTCCAAACCCCAGGGAAGGCTTGGCAGAGGAGGCTTCTCCCCTTCATTAAGGACAAACCATAGACCCTCAAGCTTTTGATTTAATTCCAAAAGGAGCCAAAATATCTTTGCTGGGTCATGAAAACCAGCCTCTCACTCCCTCCCACAGAGCCTGAATTAGGAAGCCTCTCCCAGCGGCTGTGACAGAGGGGACATTGCTCATGTGCCCTCCCTTGCTGGCTCTGAAGGGATGGCAGCACAGCAGCAGAAAGCAGCATATTTATATTGCATGGGACCCTCAAAAGGTAATAAAAACTTCCTTTCAACCAGGGAAAAATGTTAAAAGTGGAGAGCAGAGTGACTGCACCAAAGAATAATTCTCCTTTTGACCCATAGAGAAAGAGGTGCCTAATAAAAGTATATGAGCACGGACAGTGTGAAGATAACTGTCTGATCAGATAATGGAATTGTTTTCAGTGATAAGAATGAATCCATTACTAATGCAAATAACTATAATAATTATAATTTGCAATACAGTAAAAATCACCTAGTCTACCTCCTCCTCTGACAGCAGACTGTATAATAAATTATAGGCTGAGAAAAAAAAAATCAAAGGGATAAAGGTTAAAAGATTAAAAAAAATTCTGAAACTTAAATGCTTAACAGGGAAGTCAAGACCTGAAAGCAGAAATTGGTGCTATTAAATAAAGCAATTGTGAAGAATGAGATATTATTGAATTGATTAACAAACCAGAAACCAAGCATTTCCTCATATCACTACCTCTTGTCACAGATTTCAATAATTCTGAAAGAACAAAAAATTAAGAGTTGGCGTATAACAAGGAAATTAATTATTTAAATGTAGGTGAATATGCTAATAGTACTCTGGGAAGATGAATATAACTTCACATACAAAAAGCCCCCAGAAGGTTCAATAAATTTGAGGAGTTTCTCCACTTGCTTTTGCTTTGCTTTAGAATCCAAACCTGGTCCAGCTGTTCCTAGGACTGCTCATCTACAGGGCAGATCTTTTAGGGTTTTCTGGGCACACCAAATTGCTCATACCAATCCCATAATCATCTTTGTTCCTGTGAGGTACTTTGGGCATGTAAAAAACGCTTTATTTCAGCTTTGGAGGAATAGAATAGAGCAGATGAAACAAATCCTGTGTGCAGACTTTGCACTACAGTCAGCTGTTTCCTTGTGTACAGCACCTCTGCTTTCTCCTCTGGTTAAGCAGAGAGGAAATAGTGATGCACAAGGTTTGTCACTCACTGTTGGCATCAAACCATTCGTAGCTTTCGGTGAGAGAGCATTGGGAATCTCCCAAGAGATCATGTGAGTATTCCTCAGCCATCAATTGCAGTAAAACAGCTATTAAATAACTGAATCTAAAGCACTGTCTTCCAAAACTCTCCATTTAGATCTACATTTTCCAAAGCTCAGGATGTCCCATAACAGCCACAGAGAAAAGCCAGGGATTTTAATACAGGGGTGTGTGAGGGAGATTTACACACCCAGAGGTGCTGACATCTAGTCAAAAGTCAGGGTGACTACCAGATTAAATTAAACTTTAACTCAGAGTGGAACCTGATTTCCTGTGCTTGGAGTATTTTCCTGCATTTTAAATTCAGAGTAAAAAGCTCAATGTACCCTGCCAAAACTTCCCCCTCAAGTCATTCATGAAGATTTCTCACCCTCTGAAGTTTTTCATTGCAGCACTTTTCCTGCAGCTGAAAAGCTCGACACACTTCAGGCCTGCAAAGCACAAGCAGTTTGTCAGAACCTCCACAGTACAGGAGTTCAAGGAAAATGCTCTAATGATGCAAATTCTAAAAGCACTCTGAGTGGAAAACTCACAGTCTGCTTCACAACCTTGACTGGTGGTTACCTCCTAAGTGCCATTTATCCAAAACACACCCAGCCAATATAACATCAGCTCCTGCAACAAGCTCCTAAGGTTCAAATACATACCTTTCAGCTTAAACACAGGAAAGCCTTTAATCAATGTTTGCAAAAGACAAAACCACAACGTGCCTCAAATCCCCACATCCCATTTCATTGGTTGTTGATGCTTCACCAGGGCTGTTTTGGAGAGGGATGCTCCCAACACGAGTCCTTCACGTGTGTTCCCACAGAACAACTTCAGAAGCATCAGTTTCCAAATCTCCTCCCAACAATAAGATGCTTATCTGCCAGAAACCAGCACGCACTGCCTAATCCTCAAAGCTCCCAACAGAGCCATAAAAAATATCACAGGTCTATAAAACATGATTGAAGGACCTGGGATTTAATTAAATAATTAGTTCAGGGCATGCATGAAACTGGTCTTCAGATATGTCAAAAGCTGTCAGGGCAGGAATGAGATGAATTGTTCCCATATTCTCTAGGGGCAGGACAACCACAGAGTCAAAGCTGACATTATGTAAGACTTCAGACAGATGAGGACAGTGAAAGAAACAAACTGCCTGAGCAGGTAACACCATTTCAGCATCAGAAGTTTTAAAACCAGATTAAACACAAGTTGGGAGTAGTTTAGGCAGAACTAGCAGAAGGTGATATATGATTGATACCTGAAGTCCTTTCCAGCTACATGAAACTCCTGTGATGCTCTGATGGAGCTGCAGTTGCAGTCAGCAAAAATACTCAATGGAGCTGAAAAAAGAAAAAAAAAATGAATTATTATATCCTGCTTGAATTATTGAATTATTATATGCTATTGAATTATTATATGCTATTGAATTATTATATGGTACTTGACTCTGAAGGGGAGAAATCAAATTCTTTTGGTGGGATATGATCAGCCTAGTTTGTACATCTCCTCAGTCCTGTAACATCCTCAATCAGTGTGTGGTACTTTTTGATCTTCAATCTCATGTGTTTCACCCATAAAACAAAACAGAAGAACTGCAACACTAATTTTAAAGTGTTTTGGAAAGTCCTCAGTGATGTTACCTGATTCTTCAGCTGCCTTATTACACAATTATCATGTTGAAACATTGACCTTGTCTCCTGAGTAGACAAATCTATTCTCCTTCCCACTGTGTAAGGAATTTTTCATGGACAAGGCTGTGTGTTCTCAACACCCTGCAAACAGTACTGCTATCCAGACCTCTGCCAACACAAAGAACACAGGGAGAAAATCATCTGAAGAAGGATTCTGGAATGTTGCTTGTGGGAAAAAAACCACATTTAGATACAACTTCTGCATACATCAAGCAGAACCAGCACCTTCTCTGCCGGATTCTGCTCTACTTACAGCTAATTTCTTTCAACTCCTCATTTTGAAGAGTCAATAGTCATCTAGGCAGTGCTGGTGGGAGACACAGGCTGAGAAAACAGACCCACTATGATTGTCACAAGGTGAAGAATAAACCTTCTGAGCAATCCATTCCCTGCAGTGCTTTAGCAGCAGCCTGTGGGTGCTCCCAAGCCTGCGGGGTGCTGGTGTGTGAGAAGCACCGGGCAGCACCAGGCTGCTCTTTGCGCTGCAGAGGAAGAGGATGTGTTCAGTCTGGTGTCTGCTCTTATCAGCTGATGGCAGAAGGAAGTTCCTACTAGAGGTGCAGAGATTACTCCTCAAAGGGAAGGAAATACTCCTTGTTGCCCTTAGGAAAGGGAGAGTCACCTTTCTAACTCCTTAGATTGCTGCAGTTTAACAAACCCTGGCAGTCACAGCTCTGTCTCACCACTCTCTGCTTTGAAACCATCCCTGACCTTGTAACTGCTGGAGCACTCCAGGGCCTCTGTTCCAGCACCTCCAGGTCCTGCTCACACATCTCTCCAGCCAATTCCTTTGTTTCCTTATGTTGCAGTAAAGTGGAAAAATTATAAGAAAAAGGCCTCATAATATCAGGCCTGTTCTGTCAGCCTGTCATTTCTTCTAAGGGAAGCTAGCACCCTGCAAGTTCCCACGTGAAAGCAATCCTGGTGTGAGCAGTTTGTTAACACAACAATCTATTCCTGGGTAAAAAAAGCCAACTGGCACCTGTATAAACTGTTTTTACACTGTTAGACAGAAAAATGAAAACTATCTCTCACAAAGAACTTTTCCTGCATGTACACACCAGGGGTTTGAGTGACCAGTCAATACAGTTACTAACCAATAAAGGTAATTGGCAAGAAAACTACTAACCTGTTGGAGTCACACACGAGGTCTGTAAAACTGTATAAAAACAAGCTACATGAATAAAGAACGAGCTTTTTTCCACCATGAAGAAAAGGGAGTCTGCATGATTTATTCCCATGTCCTTACACTCCATCTGGCATCGTTCTCCTTTGATGTCTTGGCTCTGCTGAACACACACAGTACTCCCAGAGTAAGCTGAGATTTATTTTTCATTTCTCCATGTCTGTGTCAGCTCACCTGTGGACACTGATAGAAAGATCACAGTGCCTCCAATCTATGAAGTTAATACATTTTTTGCCATCGCATGGTAATGAACACCATGGCCTCATCCAGTAACTTCTGCTCTGGACACAAGCCCACAGGTTCTGGGATATGGCATCTATTAAACCTTTCCCTAGTATTACAATTCCTGAAAAATTAGAAAACAGGTACTACTTTAAAATCATAGCCAGTACCTAATCAATGGTATGTTAACTAAAGACAATACAGAATTTCTTGATCTGCAGAAAAATGTTTGCAGTTAACTGACTCAATATATGGCCTAAGGATGGTACAAGACAATTTTTACTGTAAGAAATTGATCTCTGCATCTGTGAACTGCACAGGCTGTGGTGGAAACTTTTTCCTTTTTATGAATACTCACGTTCAAGACTCTAACTGGAATGAAAAAAGCACAATACCTTATTGTGACTCTGCAGTGATTCCACCACAAAATTGCTTTTGATTGTTAGAACACAGCAAGGCATGAATGAGAACTAATAAAACAGAATTCATTCCTAAAGAGAAGGAAGTACAAGACTGGCAACAACCAGGCCTGAACTGCAGTCACACAAAGCACCTGCACATCTCACTAATTTATCCAGGCTGCATCTCTTAAAAACCAAGCAGTTCTTGCACTGAGTAAAGGAATTCTGAATCCATTGTCCCTAAGCCAGAGAGTTGGACACTGCTGTCAGGGAGGCCATTACAAGTTGTTTTATTCCATAGCTATTCACATGAATACAAAAGCTGAAAATGTCATTAAGGGCTAATGTGATTTCATAGAACCAACAACTTACACAAAATCTCTTCTATCAAGATGGGGCTGTGGCTTTAAATCTAAACACACTCCCATGAGAAAGCCTTAAGATTTAGAAAAGTCCAGTGCAAGGACCAAATTCTGAATGCACACACATGAAACTCCACTGGAATCTTCAGCAGTGTGGTAGAACACCGAAAGCAAAATTTGGTTCTTTATGTGTCTCTGAAGACTGTAATTATATTTCCCATTGTACTAGTAACATTAATTGAATGTTTAGCTGAAATCAAGTTCATTACAAGTTAAATACAGTACCTAGCCTATTAGGATGGTGTTTATAATTATAGTCATAAAGCACTTGTAAAACACCTTCATTGCAGCAAATAGGTGGAAGCTGGGTGTAGTGGCTGCTAAAGCCTCTCAGTTCACGCTCTGCATCTTTGCAGCATCATGGACCAAGGTCACCCGTGACACTGAATCACCTCCAGAGCTTGTGCCAACACTGCTGAATTTCAGAGGAACACAGCCTACAGCTGGTAGCAGAAAAAAGCAATATTGCACAAACTGCTGTGCAAGGGTTTTTGGACCTCACTGAACATCCCCAGATCTATAAAGAGGCACATTCTCATGCTAATATACCTGGTTATTGGCCAGCTTATTGGCCTGATAATGCATTTTTAACAATAAAACAGCTTTTAATAATACAAGACCTAAGAGATTACACCTCTCTTTGACGTATCAGATTTTGTATTTGATTTCCTGGGTCTCTGAGAGCATCATTACAGAAAATACCTGATCTGCTTTTGGTATTGCCCAAGGTCTTTCTGCCTGAGCTCCAACAAACACCTTACTCAGAGAGCTACACCAATTCTGCTGAAGCTGAGTCATGAGCAGCAGTGAAGTTCCACCTGGGCACAAAAGTGAACTAAAGCCTGGTGTCACTGCTGCTCAGTTACACACAGAAAGGAGCACCCAAATTCAAGCATAACCACTTGGCCTGCCTCACTTTCATAATAAATTAGGTTTCTTTTTATAGCTATTTCCGTAAGAACAGCAGCACCCAAAAAGAGAAATTAGTTTTAAGGTATTTTATTTGACATGATTGAAGACACAAGAACACTCAAGATACAATCCAGACAAGTTGTGAACAGCTCCAAGTATCAGTGAAATCTGAATTTATCTTGCACAGAGGTGAACAAGACCACAATGGTTGGTTTTATAATATAGTTTAAGACTATTTCAAGCAGGTGAGTACTGTGACATTATGCCCAACAACTTTTATACTATTCATCCGCTTAAGCCACTTCATATCATAAATATGCAGCTTATCTTGGCTATTAAATCTCTGCAATATATAATTAGCCTTCTCATAATAATGCATTAAAACTCCTGTATATGAATATTGGTATACTCATACCACTGAAAACTGTCCTAACCACCACTGCACATTTATCATATTCTAGCACAATTAATCATTCCATCACAATTAGCTGCTAAACTTCAGCCTAGAGTTCAGTAACTTGGACCCAAACTTGCAAATTGCTGCTTAGAGCAAAACTCCTGCCAAGACCTTCTGCTTTCCCTATGGATAGCTGGCCTTGTTGTCTTTCCAACACTAAGTTGCACAATGTCATCTGAAACCCCTACCAAAAAAAATGCTCTGCAGAGGAATGTCCTGCAAAAGTCTCACAACTACAACTCTAAAAATGCCTCATTTCCTAGTGAATTTCATATAAATTTTACAGCCTAACATCCCTTATTGAAATGGGCATCCACATGCCTTTTACAATGTAAAGTTGTTTAATTGGGTTATTGTCTACAGACCACAGCATAATATTCTACTTAACAATTCTAATTCCTTAGAGAGACAAGCTAATTTTCCATTCTGAAAGAGGGCAACAAGGACAGCTGGGAGTTTGTTCAGTAGTTCAGTGCTCTGCAAAGATAAGCTTGATAGTGTTCTCACCAGACTGAAGGAGGAAGTGCAAAAATATGTAAACCACGTTTTACAGTTACAGGGATTTCAGCAAAAAGCTCCCGCTCGGATCCAGATGGGATCTTACAAAAGGTGAATCAGAAAGGGCAGAGAATCACTGCTGGGCAGGGAACTGTGCTTCACAAGAGCTGCAGAAACCACCTGTAGCTGTCCCTGCAGACAGGCTGGAAACAGCACAAAACCCACGGGCCACCTGATCTTGCAGGGTCACCTCCTCTTCACAGGGGGGACAGGGGGTGGCAGCCATTTATTAGACCAAATCCTGTGTTAAGGCCACTGAAAACAAATCTGTGCAGAACTGGACAGACTCAGCTAAACATAGCATGCAAAGACAGCAAAGGCTATTTTTCTGTAAGAATTTTGGTTTTTGGCAGGTGGAAGTGGTAGAGACTGTGTCTTACCTGTAGCTACAATACAAGAGTGTTACCTGGCTTTGGGAGGTAGTTTTCCATTTGTTGTTGTTGTTGTTTTTTAAACTAGAGAAGATCCTTATTAAAAACCCAAAACCTAGTGAAGAAGATGTATACCCAGATTTTACAATCTGATTTTTGGTTTTACAGGAGGATTCATCCATTATTATGAAGAATTGCTGGAGATGGAATGGTCACCATCTGAAACAAAGAAATGAAAACCCCAGCAGCAGACTATTGCATTTGGGTGATGTGCTGAGCTGGTATGACTTGCATTGCAGGAAGAATGTTGTATTCTCTGACACACCAACATTTCTTTCCTATTATTATAAGATCGGCCTTTTACATTTCATATCTTACCATCTTTAAAAGCCTATAATTACAGAAGCTGATTGAGAAACTGTGTTATTTAAAATTAACAGCTGAATGAAATCAACAGAGGCAAAGTGCATTTTTATACAAGAAAATAGCACTGTAGAAAGAAAGAGTCTGTACAATATTTAAATATTGTATATACATAAAATTATATTGTTCATAACTCATCTTAAAGTTTCTCTTGTTTGTAAACCATGGAAAGCAGCACACACAAAAAAAATCCCAGTATTTAGCTTTTAAAGCATTTAGCAGGCAGCAGGAAATCAACTGCTAGCAAGCACACTTTGTAATTATAGAAAGTATCCAGCAGGATACTGTGACTAGCATTCTCCATAGTCCTTTATTTATTTATTTTAAAGCTGAATGCAGAACACATTTCCCATTAAATCAGGGAATTCTGCAGGAAACACAGAAAACTCAATGACAAAATGCAGTGGATCAGTTGTCCATCTCTCTGTGGCAAAACTCCAGGACAAACACAGAAAGTTTAAGTGCAGGATTGGAACATAAATTAATGAAATAACTGATAAAGCTTTAATCTCCCAAAAGTGTCAGTAATGGATTCAACTTGTGCTCAACTTTTTAAAAAGGAAGGTTTAGATTAATAATTAACATTGCAACATTTTGAAAATGTAATGAATTCCAGCAGGTAATCAGGCAGCTCTGTATAAATGCACTGGAAAGTGTCAGCATTTTTGGGTGATTCTACAGGTTGGTATCACTGCTAATTTGGAGTGGAATTAGGAATTGAATCTGAAGTTGTCAGTTCATGTCAGATACAGAATGTAGGTTTCAGAAGTTTTCTTCCTGTAGCATTTTGCAAAATAAAAACTATTCTAGTTGCAAAAGAAATTTGCAAGGTGAGCACGCTTAAGGAAACATTTTCACAAAGTTATTTGGAAAACAAGATGCTACCATGGCCATCAGTGCATTTCTCCTACATCAAGAGCTCTGTGCTCACTGCCAAGTAAGGAATGCTTTATTTAATGCTATTTTTAGTTCCATTCTATTGGCTTCTGCCTTCCACTTCATTGGCCATTCAACTCAACCCAGCAATATATTTTACTGAATTAAAATGTTTGCTACAAAAAGTATTACAGTATTTTAGATTTGAATGTTTTCTCTCTTCTGAATTGTTTAAATGTTTCTGGAAAGTCATCATCTAGCTGTGCTTCCAAATCTTAACACAGGAATGAAGCAAAAAAATATAATCACCCGGGGAAGTGCTTGATAAAGCAGATGGGTCAGAGGGATGTTGACAGGCTGGAGAAATGTGCAGACAGGAACCTCATGAAGTTCAGCAAAGGCAAGTGCAGAGTCCTGAGCGTGGGCAGGAAGGAGCCCATGCAGCAGAAGCTGTGTGGGAAGCAGCCTGGCAGCACCACGTCACCTTGGCGTGGTGGCAGACACCGAGCGAGGCTGAATGAGCCACAGCGTGCCCCTGCCACAGAGAGTGCCACCAGCCTCTGGGCTGCTCTGGGAACAGCACGGTCAGCAGGTCCTGGGAAGGGATCACGCCCTGATCCAGCCCTGCTGAGACCATGTCTGAGCGCCAGGACCAGCTCTGAGCTTCCCAGGACAAGAGAGACAGGGACACACAGCTCTGAGAGCAGCAAAGGGCCGTGGAGGGGAGAAGGGACTGGGGGATCTTTCATGTGAGGAGAGGCTGTGAGAGCTGGGGCTGCTGGACTCAAGGAGGCCCAGGGGATGCTAGGAATGTCAGAGAGCAGACAGGAAAGAGGATGGAGCCAGACTTCTCAGAGGTATTCAGTGAAGGAGCAAGAAGGAGGCAACACGCACAAATTTAAACTCAATAAATTCCTTTAAAGTGTAAGAAAAAAAACTTTTGCAGTGAAGGTTGTCAAATAAATTGTCTGCAGTTTAGGGATCTTCATTCTGGAGACCATAAAATTGGAAAAAGAAACTTGCTCTGACTGATACCGCTTAGAATGGAGAGGTTTTATCAGATAGTCAATGGATGTCCCCTTCAAGCTCAACCACTCTGTCATTCTGTGGTTTCAGATGGAGACTAATAAAAATAAATTTAGAAGACCCAAAAGAGAAATAGGTTTGTTCTTAATATTATTTTCCACAGTATAATGAGGGTAATGCTATCTAATTAATCTGACAGTTCTGAGAGCTTTGATACTAAAGGCATTGTTTTCAACCTAGAGCAATCAATATTAGGCCCCCAAAACACACACATATTTCCTAAATATGATTTTAAGGATTTCTGGGGATTTTCTTTCCTCAGAATTTAAGTAATTTAGATCCTATTTCTTTTGAGTCACTGATTTTCAGCACTTTAAATTCTGAAAGCACTGGGCAAAATCAAAAGAATACAATAAAACTACTAATTTGTTCCCATTGCCAGAGGATGGTGCTGTTTAAACAGATATCCCACACAGATACACTCCCCTACAACAGCCACGTGGGTTAGTGAGTTTTTCTCAGAAGGAAGAGGAAGAAGAACAAGGCAAAGAGATTATAACTTGGTATTTTTTTAACTAACTTTCAGGACCCAACAATAATCAGTGTTTATTTTATAAAGGTAGATCTTTAAGCATGCGTGAGTAACTTGGTAACTTTTACTACCTCTGGAACTTTTGCTCCCAGAACTTCTAAGGGTCTTTCAAAATGCAGTCCTTGGTCACCAAAGGACACAAACACAACATACCCCACCTTACTAGCTGTTCTCATATAGCCTGCTGAAATTCAAGGCGATGACATGACAGACAGAAGTCAAAAAATGGAACAGTGGAAGATCAGTCTCACAAACAGGCTGTGGTGGGGGAAAGGGCCGTCAGTAATTTAAGAAATCAATACCAACTTTGACACTTTTAGAAGTCGCAACATCAACAGCCATGGCTTTGATTTCAGTGTCCCCAAACTGCATCAGCGTTTTGATCTCGCGCCGGTTGGGCACGGAAGCGTCAGTTCCCGTGAGATCCAAGCGCAGGGTGCCGCACTTCTTCACGCCGGGCTCGGTGATGAAGCTGACGTTGTCTTGCTCCGAGCTGTAGATATTGATCACTATTACTAACTGAGAAGGCTTGGCAGGTGTGTAACTGCGTGTCACAGTCTCTCCCAGGGCTACAGACTGGTCGGCTGAGATGAATTTGTCAAAGACGTCGGTGCACCAGCGCGTGCCGTCTTTGACGAGGAGCTTCTCCGGGGGGTGCTTGCCTTCCACGAAGCGGTTGAGCACCCCGACGCCGTAGGTCAGAGGGGAGCGCCGCACCTTGATGACTGCAGGGTCGAGGCCAAAGAGAACAGCTCCTTTGAGGATGGTCAGACCCACATCCTGGGGAATGATGACCCGGCACCTCGAGCCAAAAGCGCTCTGGACGGCTTGTTGGAGCAAGGGGGATTCAGCAAAGCCGCCCACCAGGAAGAGGAACTTCACGTTGGTCACCTCTGGCTTATCAAACACCTCACCTGAACAGAAACAAAGACCATTCAATAAAATCCACTTCAACAAGGCAATCCAAGTGTTCAAGTGAAAATGCCCATGTCTGAGCGCACTGAGTGTTCCATGCACACGATCTGAAACTGCCACATCCGTGCCCACACTGCCACCCTCAGCAGGCACCAGTCCCACTGCTGTTACCTCCAGTATGAATTCATTCACCTCAAATCATACAGCATTGCTGAAGGGGCATTTAAAACCGACTCTTTATTGCAGTCCAGATAAATCACTCCATTTCAAATTCACTTATTATTTCTGACCCCAGCACAAGCACAATAAATACCATCTGCAAAATAATCCCTCTTTACACTTTTACAGATTTTCCTTCTTAGCTTAAGCCCACATCTACGTTCAAGAAAACCATGCAGTGCAGTTGTAGGCTGACATTTAGTTCAAACAAGTGAGTTACCTGTCACAACTGCTGCAGTCCTCCCTGCTCACATATAAGCTGCTCTATACTTGTTGTCTTATTAAGTTCTGAAATTTAGCTAATAATCCCTCACACATGACGAGCAAATCTGGATATTTATTCCAAATAGTGCTTTGTAATGTGTAGAAAGAAACACTTTTCTCACCAACATTATACTCTACTTCATACTAATTTCATCTTTGGCTAGGAAGACCTTAAATAGTAACTTTCCCAAAAAACACGTCACTTTCCATTACTGGACAAATAAATATACTGCTGCTTAAGCCATGCCTGGAAGTACTTTTACCATGATGCATCATTTACTATTTGTGCTTTAGAGATGTCAGTGATGGTCATGAACAAATGCAACCCTCCACTAGGGAAGAATGAACTGGAGGTCTTAATAGCTGGAATAGTCAGAAATGAGATAGAACTCTGGCATAATTTGATTGTTGCCTGAACTCAGAAAAAGAAAGGCAGGGTCTGGGTTTCTCAGTGGATGTCAGCCCTCTGAATGCTTGCAGCCCTGGAAGCATAGAGTAATTGGAGTTTAGGCAGTATCAGAACTCAGTCACACTCAGTAGTCAGCACTAGAGCTAGGCAGGATTATGTGCTCAGGACACATCCCTTACTTTTACTGTTTTCCTAGCTGATTTGTAGAGAGCTGCAAGTTTCAGAACTGAATTCCTTGTCCACACTGGGGCATACCAGGAGGGTTGTTAGTGGGTTGAAATGGGAGAGCAAAGCTTCAGTTTGAGCTCAGCCAGGAAGTGGAACCACCCACAGATACGTACTCAGGTGCTGAATGATCTGGTCAATCGTAGGTTTGAAAAGAGCATTCATTGCATCCGGGCTCATCCTCAGCATTCCCTGGGAGGACCACTTCACAAAGTCCACACTGCAAAGGAACAGTGAGAAAGAACATTAAAGCACTGCAGCTGAGCTGTGAAACAACCAGCATTAAATAAATTAATGAATTCACAGAATCCACATGCGTTTTCCTTGGAACAAAGTGCCCCACCTCACCCTAGCCCCATACCAACTGCAGTTACATAAAACTTGAAGGGAGAATTATTATTTTGGCTTGTCTAATTGTTGTTTTCTTTGCCTGATTGCCTTCTGCAGCATTAGCAATGCTCAACTGCTCTCTGAAACAGCTGGCAGTCAATGCAGTGCTCGCTCATCTGAAACAGCACTGATTCATCCCCAGAAGGGCAAGACTTAGATTATAGCAGTGGCAGGCCAAAGCCACTGGAAACACACAAGGAAAACAAGCAAGTTGGGAAGCCTCAGGAGACAGAAGAGAGAATTGCATTTTTAATGAGGCATAGCATTTATTAAGTTAACACAGGCATTATGCTATTCTATCACGGATACACATCTGTATAGCTCAGTAATCTCCCTTACATTCATGCACTTTATATGTTAACCTTTACACTACTTCTATCCTGTTATCCAATTGATTTAATTTCATTTGAAGGGAGCATTTATCATTTCCTCTAAGATTCACCATTAAGACTACTAATAAAAAGGAGATGGCCTCGTGAGGAGGAGGATTTCCAGAAATTTTTAATGATTTCAGAACCTTAGTCTCATTTAGAAAGCAACTTTTAGCAGGATTCCAAGTCACTTAAGCTTCCACTACATTTACCAATAACTTCTGAAAGAGATGCAGGAGTTCCAGCCTGGATACTACATTCAACACTGGCTAGTTAAAAAAATTAAGGTACAGGTACTAAATATCAAATCGTCCCCTCTCAGGTCCCAAGCCTTCTGCCCCAGAATCACAGGTTCTCCTGTCCATTCTCTTTTACACCATTAAACTCGAGGTTTTCTGTAATATGTAACTTCAAGATATGCAAAATTCCCATTTTTACTTTCTGCTCACTCCCTTTTCTACAGCAGCCCACAATCTTGTCATTTAGGGTGACTTCTTGATACTGAAAATCACAAATTAAGATCTCTGGAGGGGATTATGTCTCCCTGCCTGTCAAGCAAATTATCAAACTTGTTAAATACTGTAAGAAGCAAAAGCCTGCCATCACTTCAAAAGCTGAATGCTTCCCCTTACAGAGCTTTCTGCAGTAGTGTATGTTTTCTTCAGTGATCTGATACTGTTAATAACTTCCCTCAAGCCATATTTAAGCATCTCACAATCTTGGACTTTTTTCTAGGATCCAGGCCACTAAAAATTAAGGATCTAGGCAACAAATTCTGTGTTTGATCTGACATTCATAACATGTAAGAGACATGCATGAGACTCTCAGTATACAGTCAAAGAAAGTGATGCAGTGGTGGCCTAACAGAAGTCATAAACAGCAATACCTGAAAAGTGCAAGTCTTGTACAGAAAAGCTTTTGCAAGAAATTGATGAGAATTCATTCTGGAAACTGCACCAGATGCAACGCCATTTTGTCATCCTTGCACTACACTTGAACACTATTACCTTTCAATCCTAACGCAATTAGGATATTCTAATTATTTGTCTTTGCTACCAGTAGTTAATTCTGCATCCATGTGCTCGTACACTCACTTGCTTTTCCTCAAGGCATGTTCTACACTGTGACCTCGGAATTTCTTGTAGTAGTCAATGAAGGAGAAGGGCAGGGTGATGTTCAGGGGGTTGGTCCTGTCGGGAGCTGCCGCCCGCTTGCGGGACTCAAACGCGATCATCAGATCCACCCAGGCCGCAGGGCGCTTGATTTTAAACTGCTCAATGAAATCTTCCCCAAATATCTTACACAGCAGCTTCTCGAACTCGTAGTCCACACCTAGAGAACCGTATGGCCCACCTGTAGCACAGACAAAACACAGCTTTAATATTTGGGATATTCTTTAATATTCTTATGACATTTCCAGTTGGCCACATGCACATGAGAACAACACTCTCACAGGACAGTGTCCACATTGTCATAGGAGAAGGTCCACAAAAAGAGGATCTTTGCTTAAAGTAACAGTTGGTCTAATACACAACATGATCTTACCTTTGCCTCATTGTTACTCCTGTATCATCACAGCCTCTCTAACACTATCACTATAAATGAGTGATTCAGCCAACCAGCAGCTGGGTTATACTAATTTTGAGTGCTGGTCTCATTTCAGGAAGAACTGTCAGTAAAATGCAATAAAGGCACACAATTCCTTCACTGACAAGCCAAAACATTATAGATAGACATATAATACACAATCTAATTACATAAAGCAAGCAGTGTAAGTGACTTTACATGAGGTGTTACAGCATGGATTGGACTCGATGATCTTAAGATCTCTTCCAACCTAGTAATTCTGTGAATTCTGTGAATACCTGTTGCTTTGTAGAGCTCCTTCAGATGTCCTTCAGGGAGCCTGATCTGATGGACAGTCATGTCCACTGTGCCTCCTCCGCTGTCCACCACGATGTACCGATCACCTGGAATGCCAAGGGGACAGGCCAGGGCCATTTACACCACTGTGAGCACAGCAGCTCACTGCAGTGAGAGCTCCTGAGGGCACCACATAAGGGAGATAAGGGCCTACAGACAGCCAGCAATGGCCGTGCTGAAGACCTGATTTTTGCTAGCAATTAGAACACAATTATTGATAACAAGTATCAAAGTCAGATGTCAAAAGCTATTAATGTAGCATAGCTGAAAACTGGGACTGCTCATGCTGCTGGTGTACATCCTAGCGGGCTACCAAATATTATTCCAGATTTACAAAGCCTGTTCTGAGGAAAATATTCCAGTTGCATGGCTTTCCACCATCTCATTAATAAATTTTATTATGCTAGAGCATACAGAATTGCAATTCAGCACTTGTAACTAAGAGCAGCACATGAGCTCGTGGGTTTTTCCTTTTCCCCTTTATAACCACTGTGAGAACAATGCAGTGCACAGCATCTTTGTGGGAAACACAGCATTTGCCTGCAATACAAAACCAGTGAAAGCAAAGTTTGCTGAAGAAAGGACAGTACCTTCCTCCAGCTCAGACCAGATCTCTCCTATGACATTTTCCACCATGAAGGTCCGGCTCTGCCGGTTCCGGCGCACGTGTTCCTTCCCTAGTAATTGACAGAAAAAAAGTTACTGAGTTTAAAAAATCATTAAGAAATAGAATCAAAACCTGCAGGAAACAAGTGCGAGCAGGCTGACAGATCTGTACTTATCCCTTCTTAAAAAATGCACAAGAAGTATTGCATTGGGACCAGGACAGTTAGAACGTCATTCCTGGAAAGAAGGAAAAATCATTTACAGCCACACTGACCTTCCTTGATATTGTTATATATACTTGTCTTTTAATCTATATGAATTACCTAACAGAAATAATGCAAACTAATCATATATAGTAACAATCTAATAATAAGAAAGGTATAAGCAGGTCTGACTTGCAGTTTTCCAGTACACTCTGGCTTGCAGAGCGTGTGCTGGCAGCAGGGTGGGGGGCTGGCAGCAGGGTGGGGGGCTGGCAGCCAGCTGCGCTCACAGCAGCCTCCACCACCAGCAGGTGGCAGCCCCAGCCCACGCCCAGACACCCCCCCAGCACCCGGGATGGGAAAACCTTCCCACATTTCCAAAAGCCACTGCTCATTTTGAGTGCTCAGGCAAATACGCCTCCCCAGCCTCTCAGGATGTCAGTCTACCCCAAAACAAGCAGCCAGAGGTACTGCTGCTCAGATTAGTCAGAATTAATCTTAAGGATAAGTAAGAATTAGAATTAATCTTAAGGACACAGCGATTGTGAGGGCTGACCCTCACAATATTTAAAATATACACCAATTAAAAATTAAGTGTAATCTTGCAAGACTGTTGTAACAACCCATTAACTTACAAGACTTAACTGCTACTCAGAGATTTAAAAGATGCAGAACAGTCTGTCAAGAGAAAGAGTAGTGAAAACCTCTGCTATGTATGCTTCTAAATCAGCCTCTCTAACTGAACAACCAAAAAAACCTACATTCCTTGTGCTATCATCACTCACCTTCAAAGGCACTTCATAAAACACTACAAGAGAGGCAGCATGTCATGAGTAGAAATTTTTTCTGAAAATACCAGCATGCAAATCACGAAATACACTTTGCTTCCTATTTCTGTAGTGCCTGTCATCAGAAAATAGAGCATCAGCTCCACTTGCTCCTGCACCCTCCCCAAGCAGACTCCACAATGCAGAGAAGCTGCCCCAGCCTCAGTGCAGGACTGGGCAGCACAGGGAGGGCTCAGATGAAGCATTCCATGGCAGAACAAGCACTAGGTCCATGCCAGGGCCTGTCAAGCCCCCAGAAATCAATGGCAATCCTTTCATTCCCTCCTGTGGGCTAGAAGTGAACACAACAGCCAGTCTTTAACTACAACTGAGGCAAGCTTATCCTTGCTACTATGAACACTAAAATTTCTGTTTTGACTTCACAGCAATAATATGGTCCTTGGAGTGCTTCTCTCTGTTTATATTTAAAGGGTTTTTCTCCTTAATCTGTTCTCAGCTTGTCTTGGGTGCTTGCCATGCCTTTATGAAATTTTAATTCCAACCCCAAATTAATTCACTCCAAACTTTGTTTTCATTAATTTTGACATGAAACCTTTCTCATCCCCAATAGCTTTTTACCATACAAAGTCAAGAATGAGAGTGGTACCCCCACCCAAGAAAAAGCCCATTAGCAGAAATCCATGATCTGCCAGATTCTGCCCAGCTTCAAAACCTTAACCAGATAAACTCCTTTATTATTTTCCCAGAAGCAAATCCCTGTGTTGTCTGAAAGTGAGTTCATGTAAAATCACATGGAACTGAAACAGTTCAGGGCACGAATGAGGGGGACAAAAGCCAAGGGGCCCTGAAGGGACAGAATCCTGAAAACAGATTGTGTCCTGTACTCTGCATGGGCCTCCAAACACTGAACACATCTGACAAGTGCTGGCTGGGAGAGCCATGGATTTGAGAAAATGATGTAGTCAGTCTGCCTAACTAAAAAAAAAAAAAAAAAAAAAAAAGCGCTGGTAATTGCAGGAATAGCTCTACTAGCTTAACCTCCCACTTGCCTTTACTGTTTTGACCTAGCAAATTGTGATAAAATGCAGACTCTTTTGAGAAACTCCTTCTAGGATAGACTGTCACACTACCATTAGTATCAGGGCAACTGTTACAATTCAGAGATAGAGAAATACGCATATTGTGCAGCTATCAAATCTCACTGCTGCAGGCCATTTTCCTTTTTTGTTTCCTCTATTTGTCTCCAGTTTCAGCAGGCTGCCAAGCTCAAAAAACTCTGGTGATGAAGGATCTTCTGTCAAGTGACTTACAGTGCTCCAATCTCTGTCCCTCCTCCTCAAACAGTGACAGCAGCAACAGATCCCAGCTCAATAAACCAGAAGTGCATTATCCAGTTGCTCTCCAACATGCAGATAAATTCATTGCTACATTCCAATGCCGTAAGTTCCACTGAGTGTTGAAAGTCATTAATGATATTTCATAAAGATGACATCAAAAAGCATCTGCCAACACTTGGGAACACCTCAGACTAATTGTTTCATTGCAGATCCAGTTATTTTGCCTGCCTCAGTAATGCAGATAATCAAAGACATAATTGCTTCCAACAAATTAAATGAAAAAATGATCCAACATGACTTAAATTAAGAAAAATACTGTTGTGAAAATACTGAAAGACTCCCACAACATCCAAATAAAGGCAAGACAAAGAAGCTACCTACATGCTAAAATTCAAGTGTATATTAGGAAGAAATTGTTCCCTGTGAGGGTGGTGAAGGGTGCCCAGAGAAGCTGTGGCTGCCCCATCCCTGGAAGTGTCCAAGGCCAGGTTGGACAGGGCTTGGAGCAACCTGGTCTAGTGGAAGGTGTCCCTGCTCATGGCAGAGAGTTGGAACTAGATGATTTTTGAGTTTCTTTCCAACCCAAATCATTCTGTGATGTCTGTTGGGTCAACACATAAACAAGGCTAACTACGTTAAGCAGTAAAACAGTTTTTAAAAGCAATCTGATGCCAGCCTGAAACATTTCAAGAGAGCAAGGACAACAAGAAACGGTGAGAAACCAGCGCTGGGGGACAAAGCAATGAGAATCTGCAAAGTGAATGAACAGAAGTACCCTGTGTAAATCCAGTTCCAATAGTGTCACTCGGGCTGTAGCCATTGACAGGTGCCCTGCTACTCAGCTCTATCATCTGGTGCAGGCGCAGCTTTCGGCAGTAGATAGAGGCAGCCTCGGGCTCCAGGGCAATGATCAGCTGCTCGGGGTTTTCAGGAGATGCCATTCCTGCCTGTGAGAGAGAAGGGATCAGAGAAGTGGCGTGGGGAACCCTGCAGGCCAGCAGACCCTCTCAGCACAAGGCTGTCCCCAGCCCGTGGGCTCAGCCTCAGAGCTCACCCCAGCAAGGAGCTGCTGCCAGGGGGAAATCTGCATCTGGGAACTGTCCTGCCCACACTGCACAGCACAACTCCACAGGCTGTAACAGGGAGCACTGCATGCACTTACCATGCTAAGTGTCTAACCGAGCACTTGTGTACATGACAGGTGGAGAAACGAAGAAAATCGGTTTGAAACCTGTAATAATTGGCCTAAAACCTGAACTTAATTCTAATTAACCTGTGAATCTGCCAGCTCACAGGGCCCCAGCCTCCTTTCAGCCTCCTTTTGCCTCTCCTTGCCACAACAATATTTTATGTCTTTATGTCCCAGATATTCACAGTCCTTGCCAAAATGAGGTTCCTGCACTGTTTAACTGTATAGGAATATACAATACACTTTGCCAGTAATGCATCTTCTGTCTTACAACCAACATTTTCTAGTTCAAAATCCATTGCTTTAAAGTACATTTGCTTTTATAACATCTTCAAAATGCTCAGTATATTCAAGGAGACAAAATACAACAGGGCAGGTTCCCTAAAATGTAATGAGAACAAGCCTAAAAATAATACCACATTATAAAATCAGTGTTTGCCATTCTTTCTGTTTTCTTACTGGATTTTCAGCCTTCAGACACAGATATTTTCAAAAAGCCACAAGTTCTTATGTAACTACATCAGTCTCAGAACTGGGCTTAAAGAAAAATATTCAAAGAACAGTTTGCAAAACTCTGTTTTAATTTCTTTTCTCTGGTACTTCTGCCTACAAAATAGACAACTTCCAACTCTTTCTGCCAACTTTTGGGTTACTTGCTATTACTTTTCAGTTAAGTCCCTGAGCACTAAAGCTTGGTAGCAAACAAATAAAACAAAATGAACAATTTTCTGCTTCCACAGTCAGTCTTCCAGCCGTCACCTCACACACACACACACACACACACACACACACACACACACACACATAGTGGTGTCTCTAGAGCACCCCCAAAAGAAGGACTGGAAAGGATATGGGAAGTCTGCAGACCTGGACTGGAATTTGGCTTCTTTCATACAGCTACACTGTGGGCTGTGGGAATTGCTGCCTCATTGACAACTGCAGCCGGAAACTCAAAGTAAAGTTGGTTTAAAAAGCAGTACCAGGGTAAGACTTGAGACACAAAACTGTCCTTCATATTTACTGACTCACTTTACCCTCTCCATCCTAATAAGCAACATAAACAGATTCTTGAAGAAAACATCTTTCTCACTGCTGGTAACAAAAAAAAAAAAAAAAAAAAAAAAAAAAAAAATAAATTTTAAAAAAAAAAAAAAAAAAAAAAAAAAAAAAAAAAAAAAACCAACACCAAGAAAAAAGCTCAAAATTAGCCAAGGTATTGCAAATAAATGTAGGGAAATACTAGTGCTAGACCAGTTAAAGAGTAAGGAAAGAAGTGCCAAGTTGGCACAAATAAGCCTATGAGGCTGCAGCTGCTGCCATCACTGCCATGCAGGCAGTGGGACTGCTGGTCACCTGGACAGTGGTCAGAGGGTCTAGGGGGAAGTGGACACCACATTATGTAATGAATATAGAGGAGGGCTCCTCAGATATATCCACTTTGAAAAGAAGATATTATAAGTGCTTGTGATGCTTGGTTCAGCAAAACAAAGCTGAGGTGGCATGCAGAAGGGCATGAGAATGTGCAGGGCAGAAGAGCAACTTGAAGGACAATAATTAATAGTGATAAGCTTATCCTTAATATCTTTCAGCTGAAAGCGAAAGTATTTTGAGTTATGAAGTTCTGGAATAGCAATCAGTTGTGGGGGAAATGAGTCCCTTTTTAAGAAGGAACAGAATTGTTTTGTGATATGTGAAGCGATGTTTATGGAAGAGGAAATTCCTGTGCCACTCATTTCCCATGCTGTATGTCTAAGATCCCTCAGAGCTGGGAGTTTGGCAGCCCCTTTCTTTCCCTCCTTGCCATGTGAGAGCCCAAACACACTCTGGTGAGCCCCTGAGGAGCCTTGCCCAAGCAGGACAACAGCGGGTGCCTGGCAGGAGACAGATGAGGCTCAGTATCCTCCAGCTAGAGGCAACATCTGGAAAAGAGAATGGGGCTTCTTAGCCTGGCTGGCTTTCTTCATGTGTTGTTCAGCAAGGTGGTTTCTGGGCAGTAACTGCCATGTGGAGGCTCAAGTGTGCAATAATGTGGATTTCCACACTGCAAGTTCAAGAGGAGCAACTAACAGCTGTTATGCTTCAGAGTGCTGGAAAGCCCTTGTGTGTGAGACAGACCCAATGCTTCCACTACCTCACTATTCTCCTGTACTGCCAGAGTCCTGTCCCAGCATGTGTGGCACACAACTGGGGAAGCATGGACTGGGAACTACCTGTTCTCCCAATGTTTCCAAGTGGTAGTCAGCAATCTGGAGACATTTCCCTGCATGACACAGTGTTAATGAGCCCAGAGTGAAAGGTTGCACTGTCATAAATAATAAAAATGAGAAAAGGTGAAGCAGAAGATTCATTTGTAGTAGCTACAATGCTAAATTATTACTTGCCCAGCCCATTTGAGGTTTTAAGTGCTAGATAAATCATTTTACTCTGACACTTTAAAAAAAAAAAAAGCATATTCTAGCCTCAACCAGGCAAGTTTATAGAGATTAAAGCAATCCCAGTTTGGGTGAGGTTACAGTTTAAGAAACTGCTGTTAAAACACGTTAATTATTGTGAATGTAACCAGCAAATTTCTCAGTAGTGTTCATGCATGCTGTTTGATCTCTCCAGCCGTCACCTCACACACACACACACACACACACACACACACACACACAGTGGTGTCTCTAGAGCACCCCCAAAAGAAGGACTGGAAAGGATATGGGAAGTCTGCAGACCTGGACTGGAATTTGGCTTCTTTCATACAGCTACACTGTGGGCTGTGGGAATTGCTGCCTCATTGACAACTGCAGCCGGAAACTCAAAGTAAAGTTGGTTTAAAAAGCAGTACCAGGGTAAGACTTGAGACACAAAACTGTCCTTCATATTTACTGACTCACTTTACCCTCTCCATCCTAATAAGCAACATAAACACATTCTTGAAGAAAACATCTTTCTCACTGCTGGTAACAAAAAAAAAAAAAAAGACAAAACAACAAGAAATAAGTTCTAAAATAAGAAAGAGTTCAGAGTTAAACTCTTAAATAATGGTTGCTCATTATTTTACAAGCACACCATGACTGGGATTATGGTCACTTTACAGCCTTTATTGCTGTTGGGCAAACCTTTCTGCTTCAGTTACATCCACTGGACTAAACAGCATGATCCAAAATTAGCAGAACTGTGTGTCAAGGAAAATATTGTACAAATACTACTCAATTTCAAACCTTGCCAGCTCTGTGGCAACACGTATTGAAAAAAATACTATATTGAAAAGAATGTTTGCAACCAAACTTTCAAACTTTGGAAAACAGATTTACATCAGCCAGAGTAACCCTAAAATGTATAAAAAGAGCATCAATTAAGCACAGACTGTCCTGCCATCACATCACTTGCATGTGAGCATGTTGGCAGAAGCAGCCCTGGAGCTGTACTGGGGATGAAGATGTGCCTCAGGACAAACCCAGTCCCTCCTGTGACCCATCTGGATGTTGTAGGCACAGGCAGGGCTGGTTTCATGCCAGCTCACTTCAACATCACTTATCTCCAGCTGAGCTTTTCCACACAAGAAGTTTTGGTTTGTTACACTGGAAAGAGCAACATTCCAGATATGAATCAATACTTGCGTCCCTGACAAACAGATTTGTCTGATCTGCTTAAGAATTCCACAAATGTATGGTGTCTGCACACAAACTGTCTTTGCCTTCGGAGAGTTTTGCTAAAAGCCAAATATGGATCTTGCTGCAGTTCTAAGGGCAGCACTTCCTGCTCTATCCAATAAGAGCATGGAGAGCAAATAGCTCCTGACTACCCTGCTTCAGTTTTTACCTGTATTAAATTCACTATCATGTTGTGTGAGAGCTCTGAATCTGAGCAGCACGTGTTTTTTTTTCACAATCTAGCAATGTGAACAAACTCAAGAGTGCTCAGTCTGCTCCTTGTACTGGGCATGTCTCAGCATCACAGACAATTCTTAGTCTCAGGCTAACCTACACACTAAAGACAAAATGCTATTTTAGAGGAAAAAAATATTATTGCTAAGGATATTAAAATGCAAAGGCTACAACATAAAGCATTTGCAGAGGTGACAAGAACTGAGTTGCACACACATGGAATGCACTGGTACTTCCTAACTGGAGGTGGTGGTGGGGAGAAGATTGCATTAATTGCCAAATCATCTGTTCTAGGGGGAATTTTAGTACAAAGTCCCAAGGCTGGTCCTGCTAAAAGCAAACAGTAAACCATTAACAATAACATTTGCTTCCTCCCCTCCTCCAGCAGCAGCCTGTAGCATGAACTTTTCACACTGCAGTCAGGAGAGGAAGGCAGTGACCTGCAGCGGATGGACTCGATCTGTGCTCTCAGACCCTCCATGCACAGCAATTGCTATTCTTGCTCCTTTTTCTCCCTAGCTATGATTTTAACATACCCAAAATATCTCCTGAGGAAAACATGCAACAGAAATGACAGTTTTTAACAGTTCAAAGCACAGCTGATCCTAACAGAACCTCATGAAGAAAATGCTGAGGTTTTTAGTTTAAAAGCTTTTCTTACAGAGTTTGAAGGGCCAGTTACAACGAAGAATGTGTTGCTTCACATCATAAAAAGACCACACAGAGAATCTTTTACACTGAAAGGTACAAGGCACCCAACACATATTTTATATGTAGACACACATATATGTACATATATACACACATATATATTTACATATAAAAATATGTGTATGTAGCAATCAATATTTCATACCTTGTGTATACAGTATTTCTACTTAAACCATGAAAGAGAGCACATTACATATATATCTATACACAGCACAGAGAAAATGGGAGAGGGGGAGATGATAAAGAAACCTGAGCACATAAATCCTGCTGGGGAGGAATGGAGCAATGAGGTTGTTTTAATACAAGCTCCAAGAGGAAGACTCAGGCAGTGCATCTGTCCCATCATTACGGCCAAGGGACAGATGGGAGAAAAATATTGAGCATGCAGAGAAAGAGGAGTGGAAACAGCAGGCAGCCAACATGAAGAAACAGTGATGCATTTGTTAAAATTATTAATTGCAGGCATTTGGGAATTTGCTGTATTTTTTCACTTTCTGCTTTCTGTCTGCCTCACTCCATGTTCTTGCCCACTGCTGCCCAAGCACAACTGCAATAAAGACCAGGGATTCACCAGTTAAAAGGCCTGAGCAGGGCAGATCTAAACAATGTCTCAATATTCAACATTCTAGAGATCATTCTGGCAGTGGGACAGACACACCAATTTGCTTTTGTCCAGGGCAGCTCAGAGCAGACTTTAGAACAGTGTCCGACTCCAGCCTGCTAAGGAGATTTTCTTGCTCCCATAACCCTCACTAGCAGTCATCACTTATGTAGCATGAAGGAAGCAGAGAGCAGTTTCCACAAGAAGACAAAAGTAGAAAACTCATCATGGGATTACAAAAATTATTTGAGCACAAAAAAATTCTTAAATTAATTTGCAAGATACTGCTGCAATTATACAGCTGGAAGAAGCAAAGAACTTTATGAAAAGAACTGCTCTAAAATTCAACTTTGCTCATATGCCTGAGGACTAGGATTTCATTTTTTGACAAGAGAACTCCCAGACCTCACTCCCTCCAGTAGCACAGGTCTGTGTGCTGGTGCCAGTGCACTGCTGTTCCTTTGCCAAGATTTATCATGGACAGCAGACTTCGAAGTATTTCGAAGTCTCAGGTACTGGAGCACAAATAAGTTCACCATCCAGATGCAGGTGAATTCTCTCTGGCCACCAGCTCTGTTTTTATAGCCAGAGAAGTGTCACCAGGAGAGAGCCACAGCTGACCACAACACATTCCTGATTCCCTGAACAGCATCAGCTGCCAGCTGTTGGAGTAATTCACCATTAGCAAATATTGAGGTCTGGACTGCAGCTCACTGCAGCAGTCTGAGCACTTCAGAGAGCTGTTTTCACTCACTCCACATGCAGAATCCCCATTACTACAGATTAAAAGATGCTGCTTTTAAAACCCAGCCTCACATGCCACAACACAAAAAAAAAAAAAAATGCATTTCTTTTTTAAATATTGTAATGTATATGACATTAAAGACAGCATTGTAATAGAATATTCCATGTAGTCAGTCTTTTTAATGTAGGCCTAGATGAAAATGTCCCATCTCTGAATGCTGCCATAATTAGAAGCATCAGCATTTAGCTGCAGTTCTCCACAGCCAGATAGAATACCAGTGTGTTCTTTATTACACCACTTCAAAAGAAGTACAATGTTAGGAAATACACCATGATTGACAAGGTACCTGTTTCCTATTCCTATCCTTTCGAGTTATTGAAAGCAACAGGTAAAGTTCTTTTTTTTTTTTTTTTCTGGGGGGGGTTTTCAGAAAGATAAGTTATTGAAAGCAACAGGTAAAGTTCCTTTTTTTTTTTTTTTTTGGGGGGGGGTTTTCAGAAAGATACATCAGATATATTTTTAAAGGGGGGAAAAAACAGCCTGACCACTGATTCGTAACACCAAGAACATGCCTTACATGAGTTATAAAACTTATT
Organism: Pyrgilauda ruficollis; assembly: GCF_017590135.1. Classification (NCBI taxonomy): domain Eukaryota; kingdom Metazoa; phylum Chordata; class Aves; order Passeriformes; family Passeridae; genus Pyrgilauda; species Pyrgilauda ruficollis. The sequence continues at coordinate 6,668,729 of NW_024513654.1, read as the reverse complement.
AAAATAATGATTGGATAAATTCTACTTTTTTTTAGCTTTGATATATTTTGTAGTCATCTAAGACCTGTTTCACTACTGCTGCAGGAATTGCATTCACAATTAATAAAGCATTTCCAGATACAAAAATGTAGCATAAATGAACAGATAAACACATGCAAAAGAGCCAGCCTCATTAGACAGTTGGAAAAACCAGGCACAGAGACTAAAAGGTTTTCCTTAAGGTTGCACAGAAACCCACAAGGTGGGAATTCCCTCCACAACCCCAGAACTCCATTGTCACAGCCAAATGCTACTCTTCCCCAGCCAGCAAGGTTCCACGTCTGCCCATGGCATGGAGCACATGCAGAAGCTGCAGGAACAGCTTCATTCATCACCTCCACAGCCTTGGGTCCCCACTCTCCCACTTTGTCACCTCCATCAACTGCACTGCTTTAATCACTGCTGAAACAATGCTGCAGACCAGACAAGTGCAATGATCCATTCTTCTGGTCGGTAGGAAAAACCTTTTAAACTTGTTTTACCACTAAAGCCCCATTTGTAAGCACCAGAGATAAAATTTAGAAGTTGGACCCCATGAAATAGCTCTGTAAAAATGATGGGGCTCATTAGGAAACAAAGCTCTGCAAGACAACATCATTCAGCCAAAACAAGAGAAGCTGAGAATTAACATCAACATTTTCCTATTTTCCCAGATACTTATTATAATTAGTAACAATAGGAAAGGTATGATTGCAAGTTAAGCACTGTGCAGGCTGCATGGAGAAAGTGTTGTGAGGCTGAATCAAAGGAAGACAAAACAGTGGCTGGAAATTAAGTGCCTCGTGGAACTTCCACTCTTTAAACTAATCAGTTCATGATAACACCATCCACTTAGTGCCTTGGGAAGTGAGCTCCTCTAATCCTCCTCCTTTTCCACTAGCTAGCACTTTCTCCAGTCCTATGGCATCAGACTGGGATGTCACAAATAAACCACTGAGATCTAATTACAGAGGCAGAGCGATGAAAGAAGATGAGCAACATGGGAAAAGACTCCCAGCATTACCCCAAAGAGGCACTGGAGGGGAAGCAGGGCTGGCAGGGAGTGGGGTGGGTGGGTACCACAAAGCTGCAGGAAAAGCACAGTGAATGCACTTTCACTGGATCTTTAACCTGGAGAAGGTTTAAAAAAAATGTTTGAAACTCACTACACCATCACATACTCTGATGCTTTGCCCTTAGACTTCAGAGTGATGAGGAGTGCTGCAGTACAGGAAATATTGTGGGTAAATAGAATAGACTGAGGTCAGACAGCACAGTTAGCTCTGCCCACTTATCTCTTCAAAGACAGATTCTTAAAATTGCTCAACAGCCACAAAATAAACAGGATTTTCAAAGATTCCTCTTGGTGACCACAGCAAAGAGGCTGGGTTTGCCAAAGGCAGGAGGAAGAGCTGCTGGGTGCTTCCCTCCTTTCAAAATTATACACTATGGATAGAAGAGCCTAGATGAAAACGGAATATTGAGTTTTTTTTAAAAATCCAATCAACACAATGTTTGGGTGGCAGTTGATCCTGCTAAGATCTGACATCTACAATGTCAGAGGCACTTTCTGCTTCACAGAAACAAGAGCATTTTGCTTTCTCTTAACATTCACTATACATACATGCATATAGCTAACAGATACACATGAATGCATACATTTTCACACTATTACTGCTGCCTGAACTAAAAATCAGGCTTGTGGCACAGGCTGTCCTTCATCCTAGCCTGATCAAGTGTCACTGATACTTCACATTTCACAAGTGAGAACATTGTGGATAATTGTCACAGCTGCAGAATTCTTTCAGTGTCAGCTTCCCCCTCTGTACAGCTTAGGGACAGGACAAAGATACTCATCTCTCTCTGAGAAAACTGCTTGAGAAAGCATAAAGGACATCTCAGGCTATGGTAAAATAGTAGTAACTTCATTTTGCAGACAAGGGGAACACAAGCTATAGAAGATAAAAAAGCACAAATGGAGGGGCACAAACTGGAAGCTAAGAGACCCCTGTAATAGTTTGCATTTACTCACTTTGCACAAATATAAGTGATGAAATAATATTTAAGGTATCAAAGGATGAAATCCAAAGTAAAAATCAGCCTTTAAACCTTCCTTAGGATTTTGGGTTTATCCTGAGAGGGCTCTTTTGGGGTCTCAGACATTTTCCCTTCTGCTATGTGTCAAATCCTTGTGGGCATCAGTGAGAGAGAGCCCAGGGTGTCTGACAGGCTGACAGCAGGACCAGACTCACTGCTGAAGATATTCAGGTCCTCAGAGGTTTCTGTATGGATTGTAATTAGAACTTTTGTTCAAGTGTCTTGGAATCAAAAGGAAACATTTGTCACAGCACATTTTTTTTTTTTATTTTTAAAGCTAAAAATATATAGAGCACAACAGCCTCAAGCAGTCCTGTAATCCTAAACATCAGCCATGAGCATTAAAAAGTGATGCAACATATGGAAAGCAATTGGTTCAATGCATCAGGGGTGCACAAGTTGAGTTTACAACACTGACACAATCTGCACTCAAAAAAATTATCTGCCTCAGTCCAGTGTCTTGTCAGAGAAGGAAATTCAGTTCCTAACTAATTAATTTGTTGTAGAGGTAAAAATGGTCTTTATGCTTAAAAACATGAGCATACAAATAGAAGACGTGGACTTGAAACCCAGCTTTTGCATTCAGCTCTGCTCCAATCTTCCTATATAACATTTTGTAAATCACTAAGAAGAAATTTTGTGAAACAACCCACTAATGAAAAAGCATCAACTTCTGAGTATCCAAATCAATACTAAGTTTTTCAGTGGAGCTGTTGCTTAAGTTTTCTGGAATGAGAGGTGCTCAGGCTCTGAATAATCACCCTGGCTGTCTGTGCATGCAAATACCTGATCATGTTACTTAGCAAGTCACTTTGGGCCAAAGCAGAATCTGTTTGATATTTCACTGCTGTTTGCTAACCTGTCAGTAAAGCTATTCCTGTGGTAAGAAATAACATGGAACATTTCTCCCTCTTAATGGCTGCCTAGAAACTATGGCATTATCTCATTGTAAAAAATAAGAAAACAAAAGGGGCACCTGGAACCATAATGAAGTGTGACTTTTATTTTCAGGACACTTAAAATAATGAATGTGTGGAGCTGCACTGGCTGTAGCCAGAACTGCTGCATTTGTGTGGCCACTGATCAGATGAAGCAGTTTGTTACAGACAGCTAGGCTGTCTGATTGAGACAAATGCCTTTGCTAAGCACAGCCAGACTGCCTCAATTTATTTTTCTGGTGTTGCTATTACCCAGCTAAGAGCACAAATTGCTTTATCTGAGCATTTCTATACTTTGTACATTACATTTTTTAGTAAAAAATGATACATTTTATATGTATACTTTTATACATTACTTTTATTATCTATATACATAGATAATTTTTATACATTACTTTTATTATCTGTACTTCTATTTTCAACCTGAGCTTGGAATTCTTTGGAACTGTAGAGACTGTTTGACTCTATTAATAAAATTAATACTTATTGGGTCCTTTGGATTTTGTATTACAATTTCCCCTTTTTAATTTATAAACCCTTTTTTTTTTTCTTTTAGGAAGCAAGATGGAACATAAGGCAGGAAATACCTGAATTATGACCATGGGCTACCAATCATGAAGCAGCACTTTTGTTTACAATTCATGGAAAAGGTTCTGGAGTTTACCCGTGCCTATTTGACAAAAATCTTTTATTAACTGCTCCTAAGAAAGATAATTTCTTGCTACACACAGGCCAGGCAGAAGATTTCTACCTCATGAGAGAAAAAAGTACTTATGATATTTGTGAGACATGAAAGAATATCAGTAATTGCAGCAAACCTTACTTAGGACATCAGATCCAGTGTATCACATTTTGGTCTCAGAGGTAATCCCAGACACAATTTTCCAAGTAGAAGAATCTTGGATCATTTTTTAGGTTATTTCTTACCTTACGTACAAGAGACTGAAATCACCAACAATTTTCTTGGCACAAATTGCTTGTTTTGTTGTGCCCTCAAAAAGTTTCTCAGGTATTGGGACCACAACTAAATCCAAATTAGCATTACTAAAGCCGAGTTACATATTGCTGAATAACAAGCAGAAGTCATGTTTTTTGACAAGTTCAATAGGACCACAGTGGCATTTTTTTCCATATTTCTCCAGGGTGATGTTGCTGCAGCTCCTTCCCAAGGGACTCTTGTCACAGATCACATTTGGGCAGTAACTGAAAGCTTAGCTCCAAGTGGCATTACCAAGAATTTTTTGCTGCATTACATTATATCCCCCAAGGTGCAGGAGAACATTACTTGCAAGTTTGATGAGTAGCGTGCATTAGAAAAATGAAGCCATTAAATTCTCCTAAGCTTTTCAATTTTTAATGTTATAAAACTCTAGAAATGCTTTTTGTACCCGGGGCATGCACCAGTTACCACAACAGCAAAGCCCGACTCTTCCTATTCAAGTCTCTTCCTAATGTCTCAGGCTCTCTCCTTCCCTTTATTTAGAACCATCCTCATTGTGGGTCCTTATGGCTCAGGCTGATTTTACTGAAAAGACACAAGTGGTCCTCACTGAGAAGGACCTGCACTGAGAAAAATACTTGCTTGCTGTTTTCTGTAAGATGCATCTTGTTCTGTACCTTGGGCTTTCTCATTCTGCCTTAATATTTTTCACTACAGTTCCAAATATGAGTTTCAGCTCATATTTCTTTTCTTTGTAACTGAATATTGGCATCTAAGATGTCTTTTAGACCAATCTATTGACCTTTTCTATGAATTTATTATAATCAAACCCATTAGTTTCAGACCCTGTCCATGCTGAGTTACATTTGTGGGTTTCTATCACTCCCTAATGATTGTAGTTTACAGCCTTTCAGACCATCATTTTCTTTTTGGACTGGTAAATGCCACCTAGCACAGCCTTTCCACCAGGCAGAATGAAGATTCCATTTTTTGGCTATTTCTGTCGCTTTCAGTCAATTTCTAAGAACCTAAGAAATGTGCTTCAAAACTTCGTAAGAGACAGGCACAGACTGACAATTTCACAGAATGCTATGAAAACCTCTTGTTTTACTTGTTTAGCAGAAGAAAAAACTCCAAATGCTCCAACTTGTGCCACAGAAGTGGACAAGCAGAAACGTACAGAACTGGATTAGCAGATGTCTCTGCCTTCATGTGAACCTGGCTGAGGAACTGAAACGTGTGAGCAGAGATCAATTGGTACCCATTTTCCACCCTCTAATCTTCACCCCTCAATTAGCTATCATTTCCTAATTAAGCATAGCTATAAGTTGCAGAATTCTCCCTAACATCACTCAAGAAACAATTTAATCATCACAATTAAAAAGACATTAATATCACAAAAGTGAAATCAGAGACTCAACAGACCCCCAGAAGCTACAAATAATCAGGATGGCTGATGGATTAACACACTTCTGCCTCATCTGCCTCACTAACAAGTACAGTTTCAAAAAAATAACCAGCTTCCCAGTGCTGCTTACACCTTCTTAGGCAGTTTACAGCAGAAGCCTGACACACTGTCCCTACACAAATAAATTTTAGTTGCATGTCTTTTATGTGCAGAACAGACTTATGAGGGAATAAGAGTAGCTCCACAAATTTCCATCTGCTTAAGCCTCCCAAGCCACTTTTTAAAAATCAAATATACTTCATGTCACGTTTTTATTGGCAAGGAATTTCTTGTGCTGTCACATTATTCTCTTGCCAAGTTTGTTTATTTTTCTCTGAAGGTTTCTCCAGAGTAAAGCAATATTGGTCAATGTAATGTCATTGACCCCAGAACACAATGTGTTAAATAATTCTCATTGTGCACATTCCATGACAAAACTGATGTGAAAACAATAATAAATGTTCAGCATAGGAGCTGCTTAAATAAAGCCTCTGGAATTTTAGGCTCACATGGTTTAATCCTGTAATCTAGACTGCCTTTTTGGTTATATGAGTTTACCATGCAAATGATTTTATTTGCTATTTGTAATTGAAAAATAAATCTACTTCAGAGCTCTACAGCTCAATTTCAAAACTCCAGAGCTCATATTAAAAAGAAAATAACCTTCTCAGTATCTCAGACTAGACCAACTGACGGATGTTTGAAAGCCCAGAGAGTATTTTGGACAAGCTTATGAAAATGCACCAGCCTTTCCTTTACTTTGCCCTGCCCTGAATGAATTTGTTATGCCATGTTTTACTTTCTTATCTCACAGCTTCTGCATTCACATATTCCTGCCACATTCCACACTCTTCCTTAGGATGTATTCCTATTAGCATGTTCAAGGAATTCCAGCCTGCAGATTCTGCTCTGCACTTCCTGTGCCCAAAGAACATGAAGCAGAACAACTGGGACACAGAAACAAAAAAAGTTGATGCTATTTATGATGTCTTATCTTTTACTAGTGGGGAAAATAGCAACTATTACTATAAACCCTAAAAGTCATTCCTAAGGATGTAGTGAACACTGATGCAATGCACATTAATCCCAGCAGACATGGTTTGGGAAAAGAAACTTAAAGTTGAGTGAGTCCTACAGAGCTGACACTCTGCTCTTGCCACAGAGCTCTCTCCAGTTCTGACCAGACCTCAACAAGTGTCCCAGAGCCTCAGAGCCACCTCTGGACACATGGGAGTTAAACATGAGACACAGGAAAAAGCATCTGTGAACTGCCATTCAGGAATAAAGTAATTTTGATTCAGTAAAATAATTTTTAAAGACATGCAACTCTCTACAGCCTGCCAGACTGAGTCCCTCAGAGAGGCCCCAGAGAGAACAAGCAAATACCTGCTTCAAAGAGGTAGTAACTCAGCTATGAAAATTGTTAAGGATACAAAAAGCACAAAAGATGGATACAGATAGGGCAGGCAGAGTAACAGCAAGAAGCAATGAGGAGTAGTTTTCTCATGTAAGTAGGTTAATCACAGTCAAGTTTTTGTAGGCATGAAAAAACCCAACATTTTAAGAAAGAGTTTCAGAAGAGGAAAATAAGTAAGCAATAGAGATGTTCATGCAGCTTATGTCTGAGATGACACAGATGGAGTCAAATGTGGGCTGATTCCCGGTCAAATGCAAGGCTACAAAACTCTTTAGGGGCAATATTCTGAAGAGATACAAACCAGGCCAGACTACAGCTGCTGAAGCCAAGGAAATGATGTTGCAATAACCAAGATGCAAAAATCACTGACAGCTTGGATGAAAGCTCAGCAGTGTGCAAAGACAGGAAAAGCTGTCATGCAGACAGAGTTAGCAGGATTTTGATAGGCTGGATAGAAGGAGAGAGGAAGAGCTGGGAGCTGAAGGGAACAAGCAGATTACTCATTCAGTGAGGAAGCAGCACAGCAGCTGGAAGGGGACAGTGCAGGAGCCCCTGGGCAGATGAGGAGATCCAGGTTAGCAATGTTTTGTTTAAGGCAAAGCAGAGATGAGGGGACATCAGAGGTGCTCTGAGATCATAGGCTGGTCACAAGCTGATGGTGTTGAGCACAGAAACAGATTTCCAACACTTCTTACTTTACTGCATTAGCTTTGCCTAGACAACTACTTAACCATTCCAGAAAGGCTGGGCTTTACACTGTGAGCCAGTGACTGAAGCTGTTTTAGTACTTCAGTTCTCTTGGAGCTACCTCATTTGACATGGATTGCTCAGCAGATTTCCACAGCTCATTAATATTTTCTGCAAGTTAACTCTCAGCTCAGACTGGTGGTTGTACTTCAGTGTGTCTCCTGTTACAAGGTTTCTACCACTGCCTTTTCACACTCTTCTCTACATGATGCCCCTCATTTTCAAGATTCTTCTATCTTCCAGTAGCTAACAAAAGCCGCAATTTCTGATCCATCCCTGAGGAACATTTGGATGCAGCAATAGGAATCTGAAAGACTGAATGGCAATTCAGAATTCTGTTTTCTCCATTTGTTTCTTCATCCCCACTGCTTTGAAAAAAATCAGCCACGTGTCAAGTTAACATGAATTATTTCTCTAAGCTCGAGTTTTCCTGCAGTGGATCACACACCCCAAGTTAAAAGCCTTGTCAGCCCTTGGTGTTTGTCAAGCTTGCCCATAGAAGTACACAACCACAGACACAACCACAGACACAGACACTAATTAACAACATTCCATTGTGCCACAAATGAGAAATGCCAAGAGATCTACCTGCACCCTGCCCTGCTCCTTACACAGCTCCCACTTCACGAGCACACATGCACACAGACAGCAGGCAGACAACAATATACAGAGATAATGAATGGGTCTCTAGTGTTTCAGATTTACCTACAACCGTGTCCTTCCATCAGAACTTTAAGAGTGTTTTGCTTCTGGCACTAGCATTAGCAATCCCACAATACAGACTGTTAAGAAAAATGTTGCTCAACATTAGAAACAGAGTTAGAAAAATCTGGGTGCTTCCCAGAAGCACTCTGCAAATAACTCATGTGCTAGAAGATATTTTACAAACTCTGCATTGCATAGCTGCTGCCAATGCGTTACACAAGTCTCTGACCAAAAATTAAAAAAAAACCCAAAAAAACTAAAAATGAATATCCTGATGAAAAGAAGGATGTGTACATCTCATGTACTAGAGACACAAACTGAATTTGAAATAAAGGACATGCATATGGAAAGTGCACATATCTGAGGGGCGGTTGGGGGGAAAGAATTAAATGCAGATAAAACTCTTACTAGCAAAAATATAATTTGAACTTTATTTTATATCCAGACTATCTGGTTCACAGTCCTTTCATTCTTACTGTGGGAAAATGGGAACTGGAAAAAAAGTCCCACCAAGGAGGCTTTTTTCTTTTCCTCCTTTTTCCCTTTTTTTTTTTTTTTTTGTTAATCTTTAAAAGTCTGTGATGACCTAAAGAAAGTAACAAAACAAAACTGTGTCCAGTATTTTAAACTCAACTTTCCCTAGGGTCTCAAAACTGCATCTGTTCCATGTGCACTGAATTCAGCAGGAATACATTGTCCAAGATGACTAAAATATCAGTCTGCAGTGAGGGACACCAATATATAAAAGTAAATAGTAAGCAAAAGGCATTTAAGAGGTGAACACATACAACCTACAGCTACTGCTTGGTAGAGTTAATTCCTCTTTCAACGTTTCCAGACTGTATTTATACTAAACTGTCCCAAATACATTTTATCATTTACCTTATAAACTAGGGCTTTAAAGGGGCATTTCTATATTCAGCTGTAATATTACCTTGTAGGCAGCTTGTCTCATAAACTGCTTTGCAGGCTGCTTCCAAATAGCAGGCACTGTAATGACCCATCTTACTTCAGTGTTTTCAAAGTCCGAACCTCCTTGGTCACTGAGCTCCTAAAAAAGAAACAAAAATAAAAAAAAAGGAAAATAGAGGGGAATGTAAAATGATGGGTGTCTACAGGAAAACATTATTTTCTGCTGGCTGTGATAACAGTAACCCTCTTTTCAATTTTTTTCCTGTTACATCCATGCTACAAATCAGAATTACTTCCAACCTGCCAAGAATGCTTTACTGTGCCAAAAGGTGGGATTAAGGTTGAAGCTTTCTCAAGGAGGCCTAGAGAAAAGTTTACTGCTCAAAATAAAGTAGAAAAGTTGGCTTTTGCAAAAGCAGCAATTTACAGAATATTATAGCACATTTATGTACAACCTTAGCCATAGTGTGGGATTTGCTGTTAGCTTGAAGAATTCACACTTACATCTTGATTAATACACAAAAAATATTTGGCGTATCAGTGATGAATATTTATATTTTACAATCTGGATTTTTCAATTACTTCTTTATACACCACTCACCTTTAAATCAAACTTTTATAATGCAGTTAACAAGGGGAAGTTACAGTTAACCCCTCTAAAAAATGACTGACTGGTCCTTCAAAATTTTACTTTAAGCAAACATTCAAGACTGGTTTAGTACTTTTATTGTCCTTTTTTTTTCTCCCCTTAAAAAAGAGGGAAGTCTGTATTGCATTTGCAAATTAGGTGATATACTGACATGTTTTGGGCAAGGTTCCAAGTAAAATGTCATTACCATATGTCCTATCTAAATCTCCATCCAAACAGAGAAAGGTTCAGAAAGGTGGACAACAGGCCTTTAGAATGTAAAAAAAGTGCTTCTGCGTGTGCTGAGCCAGGGTGTTGTGTTTGTTTAGCTATGCTGCAGTTCAAAAATCCATGCTGGAAAAGTAGCACCTTTATACTGCACAGGGCACCACAGACAGACACAGTACAGTCCAAAGTTACAGCTCACTCACATGGCATGCCTAATTAGTTCCAGGATTCACTCACAAATGCCAGGGATTTAGTTATTAACATCAGGAAAAGGATGTAGTCCTGGGCAGGCAGCACACTAAATATAAGGAATTTTATACAACATTCATAATTGCTAAGAATATCCCCAGTCTACACATAGGCCCAAGTCTGTGACTCCACAACCAACCCCAAAAAAGTACAGCTAAAAATGTCCCTGACAAGATGAGGCATTTGAGCTGTAGTGGCAGGATTGTTTCTCTGCAGCCATAAGGAATAGACTGGGATCTCAGAGAAAATAAATTAAACCCATTCAAAAAAGTAGGTTAGCTCTTAACCACAAGGCTATTTTAAACAACACTTGCTTGGATGAATACTCTGATTTGACCCAGGAATTGCTCTGCTCACATTGACATTATAGTGGCATGTTGGAAGCCAATGTTTACTTAACTCACAATTGACTATTTACATGAGATTTAGCATCTCAGAACCTGTTTACTGGGGACAGGTATTCCATTGGAGAATAAGAAAAACAACCTTGTGATCCATGAAGACTGCAAGAAATGAGCACTGCAACATTTCAAATCAGAAATGGAAAATAATAATAAGCTTTTACATTTTCCTGTCAAATGTACCTATTTTTTTTTTTTTTGCTTCATTAAAAATGCAGTAGAAAATACCAAAACCAGTAAAAAGCTATTCAGAACTCTGCATGCATCATAGGGATGCTATTAGTGAATCAAGCTTGACCTGTGCAAGGGGAAATTACTTCAGGCTATTGTGAGCTCTCCAGAGCCCACAGCCTGCCCAGAGTTTCTACACCTGCCTTGCTTTGTTTACATCAAATACAACTCAGGTCAAAGCTTGGCAATGCTAAAAATATTAAGCTCATATTTATACTAGTTATAAATACAGAAAATCTTGATAAGGAAGCATTACCCCACCTTTAATGCCTGTTCCTTAAAGAATTGCAGAGCATAAGCAAATATCTCAAGTGCTTTGACTTTTTTGCCATTTGCAGCTGTCAGGTCTGTCTCCATGGTAAGATTCTACATGAAAGAAAATAACTGGAAGTTATTAAAAGAAAAAGGCAAACATCAAATTAATTCCCACTGCTTGAGGACAGTGAACTCTTCATTATTCACCTGATTAGGAAAAAGTGACAGAACTATTCTGAAGAGGATTTAACTCATCACTTGAATTTCCTGGAGCATGACACTTTGCTGCTTATTTTAGACTTTGTTTTTAAACACTTACCATGCCTACAAATAACTGCAGGCAGAGAAAGAAATATGGACTAAATATTAAACCATTGCAATAAATATATCAGTAAATAACTGCAATGAAGTTGCACATGCAAGATATTTAATTCAAGTACAGATTTTTGGTTTCCCACCAACAGATGAAATCAGAAAACACCTCAAAACAGAAAGTACTGGCTAATTCCCAAAGCTCTAAAATGGATTAAAGACAAAAACACAATCAGTAGGAATAATGTCAAATTAACAGCCCTACTGGCACTTGCAGTTCTGGCAATGAATTCTGGGTGGATTTGCTTGGCTGCTCTAGAGCTCAGTCTGGCTCTTATATCTCATTTCTGCTGACCAGATTTACTGAACAAACCAACCTCATGCAGACTCCCCACACAGGACATGAAGATTTAAGCAAAGCAGATACTGAACTTTTAAGATCTACAAGGAAGGCTGGCAAGATACAGCTGCCAAATGCAGTGAGAAACAAAAGGAATCATAATGCTAAGAGAAGAGTTTAATTTACTCAATTTACTCTCCAAAAGTAGAGATGCTTCCCTTCCAGTTCACGAAAATTTAGTAGTGTTCAGAGGAAAACAACTTGAGTAGCAAACACAGTTTGGGTGTTACTTACACCAGTGGTATGCAGCTTCATCTTAAACTTTTCAAAATACAACCAGTGCTTTGATTCAGTGGGATCCAAGTCATGGTAGAAGTCTCTTGCTGCATAGCCAAAGCTATGGAACTTTCTCTCAGGTGTTAGGAGGATAGTGGTTGGGGTCTTCTGGTTGGAAACACCTGGATCTCCACCTTCCCATCGTCTGGCCAAAAAGTGAAACAGCTCCAGTAAGTGATGCTCAGGGTTAGAGCAAGAAAAAACAAGTGTATCATGAGAAAAAGCTATGCAGTGGCAAATTGCAGATTGCTTTTCCCTCCAAAGACAGTAATTTCAAACCTTGTAATACCAAAATCAAGTGGTTTTACTCCCACATAAGAAAAAAGGAGCGGAATTTTCATTTCAGGTAATTCAACACATTTTTGTGATTATGTATAATTCTTAAGGATACATCACACTCAGATAAGAACACAGGTTCCCTGAAGTAAGCCATACAAAACTAAGGAAACAGTTCTGCACTTAAAATTTCTACCTAAGCCAACACATGTAATAAATATTGCAGAGAAAAAACCCAGTAATTATCCAAGGACACTACTAATAAAACCCCAAATATGGCCTTTCCAATTGTGATTCAGACTTCATGAATGGTTACTTGCAAGGCGTATCTTTCCCATTTTTAGGGACCTGCTTAAGTCACCTAACATCACCCGGGGGAGGTTGATTAAATCCCCATTTCTGTCCCAGAATATTCCCTGAAACAGGACAAGCCAGTTCAACCAACATCTGATCATGTGCTTCATTTCCTAGACACCTGAAACTCTGAAGGCATCCATGCCTGCAGATGCTGAGCTTTCTGCACTGCACTTTCTACTCATGTGAAGTTGATGGATTTTGTATTTCAAATACCCAAAATGCTGCACAAGTTTTAAAATGTCAAAAATGAAGCAGATTTCCCCAACCTCCAAGGATGTTAAAGGCACCTAAATATTTCTGTCACTACTGGTGAATAAAACTATCCTATCTCATCAAGATTGTGAAGGTATTTTTAGGGGATACCCATGAAAGTATTAAGGCAACAGTAAACCCAAAGCTGCTTTCACAGAACGGATAAGGAAATAAATAAGGAAATAAATAAGAACATTGAATATGGGAACACCCAGCAGCAGGAACTGAAGGGGGCATGGCAGGACAAAAAGGTCAGACAGTAGAAAGTTGTAGAAACAGCTGTGAGCGTTCCTTCTCCATCACAAAAAAAGGCAGAATGGAAGAAACTCATATTACTGTTCCTGCCCCCACCATATACAAGTACTTTCTGTATGAGAAACAAACATTTACCAGAAAACATTTTCTTAAAAAGGCATCAGTGGAAAATCTGTTTATGCTCTCAGACATAATCATAACACAGCTCAAACAGGAGCCAAGTTAAGATCACACAGGCAACTGCATTCATTATTAAACTACACGTCAATTGCTTTTTCTAAAGATAGCAAAACGTACTTTCAGAACATACTCCTGCCAAAGCCCTCATTCTGAAGCATAAAAAGTCTGCCTTGCTCTGTGGTAGCTGTTTATGTGACATAGGAAGAGTATGTAGAAAAAATAATTTCCATTTCACTCTCAGAAACAGCTCAATCCATTGAACACTACTTGACCTCCAGACCAAGGCAGAAAACTGACATGGCAAACTGCAATCTAAGGGGTTGGTACTTGGTAAAGTAACAAGGAATGGGATTTTCTGAAGGGCTGGGACCCCTTCAGATCATTCAACTGGATCAAACAGGGTAAAATCTCTCTTTTTAGCTCAAGCAGCAGAGAATAACACATCTGAACTTCCTTCAGTGCAGATGACAATTCCACTGCCCTGAAAGCAGAAACAGCATGATGAGGAGCGGAATGATTTCCACATTCATCCACTTGAAAAAGCTTCCCTAAATCTGCCCAGTTCCGCTGCTCAGCCCCTGAGCCATGATCAGCTGGCAAGGGCTCTGCTCCAGGTCATTTCTTCTAACCTGCTGCTAGAAATCCACTTGGTCAACTCCAAAATCTTTGAGTAGGTGTTACAGCAAACATATGGTTCCAATGTGAAGAAGCTGGGATCTCACAGCTCATGAACAGAAAACACTGCTATTCCAGCAGATTGTTAAATCCCACACACCCGCTGCAAGCAGAGAGGAGACAGACTGATATCGTTTTTGCTTGGAATCATTAATGATTCATTCTGAGTCACTGGTGGGAAACGCCATAAATAGGCTGTGGCTAATAACAATGCCTCTTTGTTTTTCATTATGGCCAGGCACATTTTCTCTTTCCAGAACAAGCATGCTTAAGGTGCAGTTTAAATGAAGACAAATTTACGTTCAATGCCGCGGGATGGAATTTTCAAAGCCACCTGGAGAATTGGATGTTTGCTTCCTGATGAGTTTCTGATGGAAACTGGACACGGTAATTGCTCAGCACCTTCTAAAGCCCTCAGCTTGTATTACTGTTCAGTCACAGAAAGGACAGCAAGGAAAGAGAAGGGGAAGCATGACTACCATTTGCAATCAGAGATTTAGAAATATTCCTGTGTGATGTTTTTCTAGAGAGAAGCAGATAAAGTATGGGAATGGCAACTCCTGGCTGCAACACTCTTGCCAGGTGGAGCCCTGGCCTCACTCCAGTTACAGGAGGATTTTAGTCAGTAGGACTAGGACTGCAATACTTTTGTTTGCAGTTTGCTTTCACGGTACCAAAACAGGCAAAATAATGGTAAAAATCAGGAAAAATACAAATAAAAAAGAAATGCCTATCAAAAGCATAAAGCCAGAATAGCTCTAAATACATGTGTGGGATATTTTTGCAGTGCAGAATCACAGTTAAAAAAACTATTAAAAGAGAACCAAGGTAGATTTCTTTCAAATGCAGACATATGAGTTCCCAAGCTGATATAAAGTGGAATATCTGAACAGAAATATAAACAACATAGACTTGTTTATAGCCACAGAGCATCTAACTGTATACTAGAAGTGAAAATAGAGGCAAGAGAGTCAGTGAGGAAAGAAGCACGAGGTTACAAGAAGGTTAGAGAAATGCCTTTACTTGCACTTCAATCTGGCTAAGACAGATCAAAGAGGGACTTGTGCAGAGTGATGAGAATTTGATCCAGAGCTGCAGCACCACAGCCAAGGAAATGAAACACTGGGGTCATCAAAACGCAGCTGAATGCCACCAGCAGTGTGTAGGCAGAAAAAAGGCAGGTGTGTGCCTCCCAATAACTAGTCTAACAGGGAAGAGAGGGAAAGGGGAAAAACCTGAAGTTGCACTGAAAAGACACCACATTCTCCCTCCTTCCAAAGACAGATGCCATTTGTTTCATAGCCACATGCATTTTTTCATTTATTCTCCATCTGTGAAATAGTCCCATTCAGCTATCTAGCCAGTAGCCAAAACATCTGTAACTTCATGTATGTGCATATAACTCATAAGAGGAGTTTTTCAGAACTGTGTAATATCTCATGTATTCCCTCCAAATGAGATGTTACTAACTCGTTCTACAGCAGCAAATTTTCCATGTGGCTCTGGCACTGCCCTGCTCACTGAAGTGCTGAGCTCATGGCCAGGCAGCTCAGATGCCTTTCCTCCAGTCTCAAGTTATGCTGCAAACAGCACTCATTGTAACACACTCCCTCTGCAAAAAGAACCTGAACCACAGCTACCTGTAACAGAAGCTGGGGGCAACCATCAAGAGTTGTCAGTACTACCTAAAACTGATAAAACAGTAACCAATGTTTTGCAATCAAAGTGAAGTCATTCACTGAACATTTACAAACCCACACCCAACTCCAAACATGCTGAGATGAGTGAGGCCACTCATACATTTGAAGATAAATATATGCTTAAAGAACTTCGTTCAGTCAATGCTTATAAACTCTTTTTTTTTAATTTTTAGCTTTGGGCATCACAGCAAATAAACACAAAGTCAAAAATTACTTTGCTTACATCCTAATTACACAACAAGAATCATGGCACTGCTGGCACTACACTCAAACCTGGAGCTAAATCCTTGTGTGTTCACTCCTTTCCAAAGTAGGACCTTCTAAATAAACCCATCTTACCCTTTTAGAAAAAAGCAGCTTTGTTAAAAGGCAGTCAGAAATCTAAGTATCTGGAAAGAATCAACACTAAGGAGGGAAGGTGGAAAAAATGTTAGGAAGTGGAGAGGACCATGCATCACTGGTATGCTTTACTTTAATGTAAACAGTCTCGAGTGCCGGCAGGAAGCTACATTTACTCTGCTGAAATATTTGTAAGTTATCCTACATGTAAGCCTCATAATATACAGCCCTTAATACTTTCTGAACTACTGCAGACTTACCTTAATAAATAAAGCATTCTTCTGACTGAATTTCATGATTTTGTGAGTATTAATATATAAATATATATAAAAATATTACATATATTATTTTGTAAGACCATTTCAATTACATCTTGCCAAAATCCTTCCCAGATAGAAATATCTATTTTGAAAAAAATTAAAATAATACTTGGTATTAAAATATTTACCACTGTTTGAAATACCTGCTGGAAATACAAATACACCCCCCTCAAAAAAAAAAGTTCTTCTCCTCTGGTTGGAAGCACATGAAGTAATTTATTTCATTTCTTTCAATTCCAGTATCTCCTATCATAGCTACATAGCTCTGAAATCACAGTCATGGTGCCATTACTGCATAAGGAGGAAGATGTCATGTTTTGAACCACAAGTAGCCAAATGTCAGCTGAGATTTGGAATCAGCGCCTGGATTTCAATGTCCCAGTGACTGACAGCAGGAAGTCTGGTAAGGAGAAGGGATTTCCTCAGGGAAGGAGAATCTAATCCATATTGTGAATCCAGCAGCAAAATCAGGTCCTAAGGTAAAACTTGAGTCCAAGGCACCTCAAGGACTTCCCCAGAAACAGCAGTGATCCCACACAGTAAAACCTCCAGCGTTTACATGAACACGTTGTTCTAAACACAATTTAGGCTTGCTCAGATACAGCTTCAGAGATTTTTCCCTATTCCATCCAATTTCTTTAAGAAGTTTAATTAATGACGTGCTGCCAAAGAGAACAGGAGATGATAAACACGGGCTCCAGCCTGCCCACCCTGAGAGCTGACTGAGGCAGCAACACAGGGCATGTCCTTTGACTGCAGCCTTGTGCACCTTCCTGTGCTGCTCAGAGAACAAGAGAGGGCTGAAATGCAGAAAAGACCTGGAAAGCATTACTTGTCCATCCTGCAAATGGTATATATCTTTTCATCTGGATGGCAGAATACCATTTCTAAATTTACTTTCCTTTAGACAGTACTTTAAGTCCCTCAGCTGCATTAGTTTGCAGCCATACAAAAGCCAACTATGCAGGCTGACTGCACAATCAATAGTGTCTGCTGAGATTTAGGGAGCTGCATTCAGCTACCATCTTTGCTTAGAAAAAATGCAGTATATCACACTGGACTGCAGCAAATTAGGCTTTTTGACCTTTTGTTCTCAGTATTACAGCACAGTACCTACTTCTGCAACGGCAGCATTATTTAGAAGAGCATCTATGGTTGAGCTTTTCATATATATATATCCTTACATATCCTTATATATCCTTATACATATACTCTTTATGTCTAAAATTATCTGTATCTTGCTCTCATTAGAATATAGTAATTTAAAATATACTATAAGAATCAAATATTTTTTGATTAAGTTTTAAGTTACATATCCTTATATATCCTTATACATATAAATTAGAGGACTAAAATTATCTATATCTTGCTCTCATTACAATATAGTCATTTTAAATATACTATAATAAGAATTAAATATTTTAAATTAAGTTTTAAGTTATAAATAACTTTTTAACAAATACTATAAAATATTATAGCAATATTTTGTAGGACAAACATCTCAGGTAACTGCCATAACAGTTTTTGCATTTGTGATTGCACAGAATTGTATTGTGCTGATTTAATCAAGAAATGAAAAAGTTAAAAACTCCCTACATCACAGCATCAAAATTCTGTCCTTTACATACATATAACAGAGACAGATTTCACATCAAACCTTCATTTTCAAATCCATGCCTTTTGATTGCTTATTTCCCAATATCAATGGATCATTATTATAGATTTGATTCAGATTTAATACCACAAAGCTTACATCAGCCAAAGGAACTCCCAGTGCAAGTAATCAGGTGTTACACCCAACTATACCCAGTGATTCCAGGGGATGGGCACCTCCTGGATGCCATGACCTTTAGAAAATCAGTGTCTGAGATAAGGGCATCCTGATTTACTTATTAACTCTGCTCCCTGAACAATTCTGAATACTCGGATTGCTCCTTCTACTCTGTCATCTTGCAAACTCAGCAAAAAAAGAAAGGGGATGTGCTCCCATGGACTACTAAAGCAAATCAGAATACAGTAAGATGCAAGAAAAAGTCATAACCATGAGCAATCTGCACACTGTGGTAATGTCAGACAAATCCAGACACTTCAGGCTCCTGTAGAAAGTATCTATGGCTACTGCAGGCAACCCATGTTATCAGAGTCACAAACCAAATGCTGCATTGCAGCCCTTACCTCATTACATGAATACATTCTGGCTCCTTGGTGAAGCTGTAGGCGTAGCCACTGGATGTTGTGCCAAAATCAATAGCCACAACAACAAGAAATAACTGTTCTACAGCCTCGTCTGCATCAGAGTCCTTCTGTTGAACAGCAGAAGCAAAACAGACACAATCACTGATCAGAATCATTGTAACCTGTCACAAGTTCTGCTCTGCAAGACCTGCATATCTCTTCAGTGAAAATGAGGATTTCCCTAAATTTGCCCTTATGACTGAAGTTGATCTCAGAAAGCTGCACATTCCAATGGAATTGGAAATTCAGTACATGACTCAACATGTATGCTAGAGCCTTTTATACATCATTTTCTAAACAAAGCTTCCTTCATACTCATTTTTGAATACTTCTTATCCTGTATTATTAAAACTTATGGTTTTGGAGCTGGTTTGGTTGTTTTTCTTAAACTGATCAACTGAAGAATTTGTCCGTCAATGTAATATATTTGGGACCTACTTGGTGGTTTTAGGAGTTAACTATATCATAAGTATGAACATGAAATACTATTACCATTCAGAAATAACAGAGACAAACCCACCCAAAATACAGAAATAAGGTTTACATCTCATGTTAGAAAGAAGAATTTATATAACACCTATTTAGCCAGCACTACATGCTGCACTCCTCCTGCCTGTGCTGGAATGTGGGAAGCTGCTCAGCTGCTCGTGATGAATTTGAACCTTCTTCCCTGCCTTTTACCTGTAATCCTGCAATTCCTGAAAAACACAGTCAAGGGCAATATGCTCCAGACCCTTCACCAGCCTTGCTGCTCTAAATCCACCAGGGCTGCTCAGCCTGTACTCCCAGAAACACTTGGAAGCAACTGATGTTACCTTTCACAGACCAGCTGCCACATGGCCTCACTCTATGGGCAGTGTTCCACCACAGATCTCTGTTAATTCCACACCTCCCACTTCCTGCACATTCCTGTTGTATCCCTACATTTTCCAAGATCACTCCATACACCTGCTACTTGAAATGGAGAAACAAAAGCAACAAGTTTTGGTCTCCAATCAAAAAAGATTTGTTTGGATTCTCCTAATAAAAGGAGTTTTTCAATTAGGACAATGTCTTCCTCAAAGAGTTTAAGGAGCAAATCTAACTGAAATATGATGTAATTCATCAGTATGACAGAAGTAAAAGAGGAATTTCAAGAGTATACAGAGAAAGAAGGGAATAAGAGCCAAAAACTATGGGAGAGCACTGGAAATCCTGAAGATGGGTTTTTGCACAATTCTGAACTGGAATCAGAAAGCTAAGGCAGTGTTCCACCATAGCCTGCAAGGATAAAAATGTTCTGAACCCAACTCCTTGCAATAACACGAAATATATTTGCATGTACTGTGTTACAAATCATACAAGTGATCTGAAAGAAGAGTGGGAGTTTTCATAGGAGTTTATCAACAAAATGAGCATGATGTACAAGAGATTAAAACACACTACCTATAGGGACATGGTCTTGGTTCTAAAAGCTTACAGAAGTGGTTATTTTCCTTAAGAAATAAAACCAGTTACTTCTATTTTGAGCTTCTATCTCTCTCTCTCTCTCTTTGGGCAGATTCTTTTCTCTGAGAATTTGGGTTTTACTGCCGAGTACCATAAAGATCTTTATTTTTTTCTGAAAGGAAGAAGACTTTTCAGGGGCTGCCCAAACAAATCAGTGATAGAGACAGAGACAGACCTGGGGAACCCTCAGGATCAAGAAGTGTTTGATATAAAAATATGCAGGAGCAAAACTATGAGTTTAGCAAATGAAAAACAGCAAAAACCAGGAGCCCAATGAAAGGAATCAGAGCTCTGTCAAGAACTCCAGTATGACCAAAATCTCACTTAATACTATGGATAGCATAAAGGGGATCAGTATGGGGGAAATGACAATTCTAAAGAAATTATGTGCTACTAAACAGGCAGGATAAGGCAATGTAAGCATGCAGTAGAAGTTAAGAGTGCATTTCTTACCACAATGTGTGATGGAGACAGTGGAGTTATTCCAGGGTCTCCCAAGCTTTTGGCTGGTGATGAGTAAGCAGATGTGGAAACTGCATCTAAAAGGAAACAAACACCCATCAGTGTCAGCCAGCAGAATGAGTGAATACAACAGTTACTTTGCATACTGCTAAACTGTTTTCCAGTTGTAAAGAATCTGCTAAAACACAAAGCCAGTTCCACAGCTGCCATCTAAGACATGTTTTGCCTTTAAAACATGCTAACACACAACTGCTGTTTAGGTTTTAAAATGTCTGACCTTCATTAACATCCTTTTATTACATTGTCATGTACAATCTTAAAAGTCTTCCTAAACATATTCAAAAACCATAGCTGGTACAAGCAGCCTGAGCACCACACACTACCTAGGATTTAAATGTATGAATGCAGAAACTCAGCACAAGCTGTGAGATCCAAAAAGACAGACCCATTTACAAAAAAAAAGAGGAGTTGAGAGCAACTGGAGAAAGCAGGAAGAGTAAGCTGAAATTCGTCCATCCTGAGCCTTTATTCTGAAACTTTCCCAATACTGTCTCTGTTTTTATCCTTCACTACACTCTGCACTGGAACATCCTGCAGCTGTTAATACTACTGCAGGACAGAATCCAGCTGGGAAAAAGGAAAGCATTATTAACAAGTCATCAAAGAAATATTTCTACCCAGCATACAATACTAAAACTTCATTTAAAGGCACAGACCAAATGAATGACAAATACTGTAATGCACTAATTTTATTTTTCATTATTTTATTTAAGTTGTTGATGATAGAAAAGGAAATTACTCAAATTAAGCACTGATGGCTGAGATGGATTTATATATAATCTGTACTCCAATGAAGAATGCAATAGTTTATCAAAATAGAATGTAGAAAAAGTACCACACACCCTGTCCATCTCATACCCCTCTGCTCCAAATTAAGCCCTAAATGCTTACTGAATTATTTTCCACAGAATACAAGCTATAATTAGATGTACAGCAGAATGATGTAATAGGCCTCTGAACATTAATAATAATAATTAAATAATAAGCAATACATTTCAATGCATTTTTTATCACCTACTTGGATGCATCACACATTTATTCATAGCATGTAATTCCTAGACACAACTGACAATTCAGAGCATCACTCCAGCATGACACTGGAGCTGCTCTCCAAGACCTCAGAATTAGGCAGGGAAGAACAGTAGTCAAATATGTCTTGTTTCCCAGGGAAGATTCAAAAACCCTGCAGTGGGCAAGTATGAGATAATCCACGTGCAGGAAAAAAAAACTTCCTCTGAATCTTAATATTGCTCTTGAAACTTCATTTATTTCTTGAAGTTATAACATGCATATTCAGCCTGATTTTCAGAAGCATGTGCAGAAGCACAGTATTTGCATTTTCTACACAAGTTCTTCAGGAATATGTTAAGTCACTCCTCTTGCAGTGAAGTACAAAAAGTCACAGGCCAAATGCGACAAGCGCAGAATCTGCTCGGTTCATTAAGACATCTTTGGAACAGATGCTGTTATCAGCCTCCTTTGTGCCATTTTTACCTCTTAATTTTTGCACCAGCAACATGGTATTTATTTTAGAATTGAAGAACAGTATCTCAACATAGAAAAAAAAATTAAATTACTAACAAAATATATTCCTTGCATCCTGCTGTAATTCCTGGCTCGACCTGAACCATACTTCCTGAGCAGACCAGGACATTGCAACACTGACTCAACATCTTTGGAAACCTGCATTTCACCCACACTTAGGATGCTGATTTGAAGCACAAAATGTAGACATCAAACCATGTGTTTTCAGTGTTTCACTTTGCCACTAATTGTTATGGTTACCTGTTTCGGCACTCATGTTTCAGAGATGGCTGGGGCAGGTCCAGAGGAGGCCACAGAGACGATCAGAGGGCTGGAGCACCTCTGCTGTGGAGACAGGCTGGGAGAGAAGGCTCCAGGGAGACCTTAGAGCACCTTCCAGTACCTAAAGGGGGCCTAAGAAGAGCCAGAGAGGGACATTTTACAAGGGCAGCTAACGACAGGAGAAAGGGTTTAAAAAGACTTTAAAATGAACAAGGGTAGATTTCCATCAAGATATGATTTAGACATTTAGACATCAGGGTGAAATTCTTTACTGTGACAGTGGAGATGCACTGGCATCCAGAGAAGCTGTGGCTGCCCCACCCCTGCAAGTGCTCAAAGCCAGGCTGGACAGGGCTTGGAGCAACCTGGTCCGGTGGAAGGTGTCCCTGCCCACTGCAGGGCATTGAAACAAGATGATCTTCAAGGTCCTTTCCAACCCCCCAAACTATTCTGTGTTTCTAAGATGGATTTTCCAACCTGTCTTCAGCTATCAGCCTTGAAAAGTTATTTATATCTCTGTGTGCAACTCAGAAAATTCTCTGTGACAGGATACACATTTTCATATCTCAGAGAGCAGTGAATAAATAACCAGAGCAATACTGACATCCACCCAATGAAACCACTAACTTGGGTGGTATCCTACCAAGAATTGATTCAAGTCAATTAATAAAAAAGACCCTTCCAAACCCAGGACCATTCTGCACTGCATTCACAGCTCCTCCTGCAAATACCCAGCTAAATAAAATAATTCTGCAACGCATCCTGAATCTAATGCCAAAACTTCTCAACAAGTAGTGAAATGACTGTTAAAAGCAAATGAAAATAGGATATTTGTAACATTATACTATCTATCCCATCTGAACTGTGAGGTGTCAAAATATATTTGTCTACGTGGGGGCTTTCATATTTTGTTAAGTGTTTCCATGGTGAAAAAAATGTGCATGTGTAACAATTTTTACAGCTGTGTTCTGAAGAGCAGTAAATGCATGGATATTCCAGGATATTTTAAAAATCCCTTATCTCTAAAGCACTGTGATTGGTTGATCTGACAGAAACAAAAGTAACTGCTCCAAACCAGAGAATGGAAAAAGGGTTCCAAGGAACCTGATTTGCAATCACGAAATTGAAAATTGATGCCTAGACTGTCCTGGATAGGATCAGGGCATTTCGAACAGTTCTTAGAATTAGAATGACTTATTATGGCTTCTGCAACAAAAAAAAAAAAAAAAACCATAATCAAGTCATGTTCTACATAGCTCAAGTTCCAGCTTTATCTCCATGTTTACTAAGGATCTTTATCTCTGTCAAACTACATGCTACGACAAAAACACAGCTAAACAGTATGCACTACATAAACACTTAAATTCTTGCCAATTTACACACCAAATTAAACTAAGGAATCTGATTTAGAATCCAAATTAAGTAAGTCCTCAAACAAACCAGCATTTAAAATAATATTTTTCTAAATATTATGCAAACTTCTTGAATAAAAATTCTTGTATTTACTTCTGATATGAATATTAACCTGGAACACAGTTTGGGAAATTTCAATAAATGTATATAGACTAAATTTGAACACACACATTAAGATTTCTGACTTTAGTCCTAACCTAAGGAATTGCCAAAGAACACCTTGTACATTTTTAAGATCAGAAGTTGAAGGGAAAACAAAGAAGGCCCCCACTTTCAGGCAGATTCCCAAACCATTACAGAATTAGTAAACTTATGAGATCAGAATATATTGTATTAATAATGAAATCATGTCCATTATCACATTAGCTCCAATTGCTGGTTTAGCAGACCTAATTTAAATTAATCCTTCTTTTCATCTAAACAGATGCAGGAGTTTATTTTCTGTGGTTTCCTGCAATGCCTAATCTGTTTAGCTTCTTCCGTTTTTCAGTAAATGATCAGCAACGTTATAAATTTTGACAAAATGCAAGGAAGGATTAACCTTTAAGTGTCAAAGAATGCAGACTAAAAGCAAAGTCCACAACATTTATAAAAACTTTGCTGATGCAGTGTGGATATTTCAATGATTGTGTGTTCAGCTGAATCTGACTTTCTGATAGAACTGGAGAGCAGGACCAAGCTCATTATTTAATTAGAAAGATCAGTTAATGGCAGCTGGAAGGCCATCAGTCTATTCTGAATTTTTGAGAGCTCCTGCCACACATTCCTATTCAGGACTGGATGAATAAACTTCAGGGAACTACTAAAAAAGCCAGACATGGACCAATACAGTCCCAGATAATCAGTTTCAAGGCAGCAGCTAAAGAAGGGCGACTGCTGGACTCCCCAGCCACAAGCCACTAAGGTGGTACTCAAACAAAACAAAAAAATTCAGCAGCCACACAAAATCTTCTCTTTTCTGTTCAACTTTTCATCTGTACATAATTCAGCTACATAAGGCACCAGTAAAATTTTCTGCTTCACATATTATGGACCTTGTTCATCTCCCCAGTGGAACAGATGCCAGAGCAGTGGATTCTGTGTAACCCAGGTGCCATAAACGATGGATAAGCTAAAGTGGGCTTTGTCACCAGGTAGAATTTTACAGGACAAGTAAATCAGGAACCTGGGAATCAGGGGCTGTGCAGCACAGTGCCCAGAAATGCTGTCACACCAGGGAAGGGGAGGCATTTCTGCATGTGCCTCGTGTCACCAGTTCTGTGCATGGAAGAGAAACGACTTTGTAAAAAAGAAGAAATAAGGATGCAACCCCCATGTCTGCCATCAGAAACCATTTCAGGCACATTCTGCACTACTTTAGAGTGATGACTACAAAAGCAAAGGCTTCACCAGAGAAGTTGCACTTTCCAAACCTTCTCAGACCTCACTCCCATGTGACTGGATCTCTCTCCTACAGCTGTTTCACAAATCAAAGAATAAGCAAAGGAGCATCACTGTGGTATCACCTCTGTAAGAACATGCCTGAACACCAGTGTGTGTTATATCCCAATCAACACAAGTTAATTTATATTTCTATCCTGACAGAGTGGCCACAAACCCAACACAAACTCTTCCCACAATTTTCTGAATTAACAACAGGATCAATACCGTTCCCCATTTCAGATCAGAGTTCCAGTATTTCAGTAAGTGTTCTCACAATAAAGACACCAGTGGGTCCCAGCACAGCCTTTTCCAGGCTCTCCCAAACTCCCAGCTGAGAGTGGCTGCAGGACACCACCCTGCCTCAAAAGGAAAGCTGCAATAACTCTTTTTTATTTGTGTAATGCACATCCACTGCTCCAAAAGCCAAATCATCCCAGCACTCAGCTATTTGTAGGCTGCTGAACCAGGTGCACAGGGGAAGGTGGGAAGCATTAGACCTACTAAAAATGTCACTATTGCAGCTGATCTTTGTGGCTCCAATAAATCCATGTTAACTGAATTCACCATGAACACACTGAATATGTCACAAATCAAACACTTGCACATATCTCATGGCCATTTGTCTGGAATTTCCAGCCATCCAGCATGTGGTAAAGGTGACTGCTGCTATGTGTATATACACTGCTCTGCTCTCAGTCAGGTTGCTGGTAATACCAAAATCTTAGCCAAATTTTTTTATTTCCCATTCAGGCACTATATCTAGATTTAAAATTTAGGAAAAAATAAGGGGAAAAAAGGGAAAAATAAGGATGTACTGAACGAAACATGGGTATAGATTAGCCATCAGGCAACAAAAGAATGGAATAAACCCATTTTTTTCATTCAAAAGATTATAACCTTTTGAACATCAAAATAATTTTGACCCAAGCAAACCTTCCTAATGATGTTTGCACAAGAAAATAAGGGTTTACTATATTGCTATTAGCTGGCAACTGCTGCATTGATGAAGAAAACCTTATTCAGCTTTTCCCATTGCTGAGATTTTCCTTTGCATTAAGCACAAAATGTCAGAACTTCCAAATGTAACGTGACAACCTAGAGCATTTACTGCAAATACAAAGATGGCCTTTTAAAATAATTACAGAACAATAAAAAAAGAGATGGAGAGAAGCAAATAAAAAAATCTTAAAATATTCTTATGCATAATAAAAAGATCCCATATGTCATATCAGAAGTAAGAACCTTCTGTTCCTACTGAAACCAATGGCACCACTGTTATGACCATCAATGGAATTAGAGTTCTTTGTTTTAAAATGCCAGTAGGCATCCAGCTGGTTTGCTCAAGACTGCAATACACTTCTCTTCCATGAATACAGCCATAGCTAATCTCTGATACAAATCCAAGTTTCCTGATACCCTTTCATAATATCTGGTCCCCCAAAGAAGTGGAATTCATTGCACTGATACCAATTAGAGCACAAGGATTTCCTAAGTTAAAAAAAAACAAAACTCCCAATACTTTGCACAGAATTCTAAAAATAAGACATGTTTGTCATTATAACTTTGACCTTTTCCATGTATTGCTTTTATATTGTCTCCCATCACGATCATGCTTTGACTAGAGGAATTACATTTTTACTACACTATGAATGCTTTCTAAGGTATTTTTAAGATTTTACCATTAAGTTAAGAGTATCAAAAACCAACCCCAGTTTCATCCCATCACTCACTCTGTGGACCATTTTCATTTTCCTGAGCCTCAGCAACAAAGGGAGACCAAAAGATGCCACCAATTTTCTGTGAACTTAATTTGAGATGAAAGAAACACGCAAGAACTCGCAATAACCTTCTGAAAATGCCACATGGGTTATGCTCACTTTTTCTCTATTTGACAGGACATAGGCTAAACTACTTTACCTACAAGTGATCTGACCTCCCTAATGCTTGGTAAGATGGACTAAAGCTGAGCAATCACACTCACTGGGTGTGTAATGCCCCAGCAGGTCCTCACCAAGAGCTGAATCTGCCCTTAAGCCACCTTCAACTCAAACTCTTTCAGCATCTACACTTCAAGGTCTCAAATCCAGCTTCACCCTGAATGACCTGAGATGTCCCAGCTTCTGCGATCAGCCAGCTCCGTTTTCCCTCCCATTTCCTTCCCCCTGATGGGATTCCAGCGTGCTCAAAACCTGCTCATGCCCCAGAGCCTGGGATGAGGGGAACTCACCAGCAGTGCCCTGCAGTGATCTTCCCACATTCCAGCTCTTCCACAGCCATGCACTACTGCCAGGAGACACAACTCTGATCCTGGTTTACCTGCTGCAAAAGGCAGGCTACATGCTGTGATAAGGGTGGGTTAACAACAGAGTGGTAAAAGACAATTCTCCGTGATTTCCCTAAATGTGCCCTGACAGTTCTGTAAGAGACACCTTCAATGCACACTAATTAAACTTCTCTTCCTTCAATAAGCTCTTCTTTGAACTTGCATCCTTCACACTTCCTTGCACTATTTGCCTCTGAGCAAGCAGTGTCTTCCTGTACCTCTCACCTCCTCCCTTGCTGCTTCCAGGAACACGTAAGGAAAAGAAAACAAAACCACAAGATGTACAGAACTCAGATGAAAAGAACCTTCATGGAAAAGGCTTCCTGCTGCTTCTCCTTCATCATCTTGTCTGTCCTCACCTACCTCCTCTACTTGGCTCACTGCAAGGTTGTCAGAAATGGCATTACTAAGATTGTGCTTTAATTCCTAGGATCATACTCAAAACCACAACATTTGTGATGTTAATCACTCTCTTTGAGAAAAACACCATTTCCCAGCTCAACTGGACTGGTTCACTGCTTTTCCTTTTTAAAAAACAAGATCAAAATATTACAGTTATAAACATGTTTTACTACAAGTTTCTATTTAAGAACCATGTCAAGATGCAACTGTATCCTGAAAATGCAATCCTACCTTTCTCAATCAAGACACTCAAAGAATCACTGTTCATCTTTTCAGACTGTGCATCCAGCACACAGGAATAAGAACATTTTAGGGGGCATTTGTTTACTTAGAAGTCAAAAAGGTTATTTAGTTTTCAAGCATTCCTAGATTCAAACAGCATCTTGCAATGCATCAAGTTGGATGAATGTAGTGACACCTTTTTCTTAAAACATGAATTGGGAAAAAAATTTGAATATGTTTGTCTTCATTTTGACAATCTTCTGGAAGGCTTAACATGATTCACACATTTACAGAGTCTTGACTAGAGAAAACCAAGCCCTCTCATCAATTCACAGGAGAAAAAAAAAAAAAAGGATAAGCAGGGGACAGTGTAAAAAGAAAAGCCAAACTAAAATAGCCATTACTTATAGCAGTCAGCATGAGTGATGCTGTATATAAATCCCTCCATATTCTTCAAGGCTATTAAACCCTATTTTGTTCAAGGATGGAAAAATAAAACAGTAACTGCGACAAAACATCAGATGTAGGTATCACATTTGAAAAGTCATTAGCAAAGTCATCTATGAAACCACAGTCTATGGCTATTGATTTAGCTTCTGAGCAATATTTCATTGCTACATCAAAAACCAGATTTTCTTTCTTTTTGCTCTCGAAAACACACAGTTACCAGGCTTAAAGAAAAGCTTAAAGAAAAAATACCTGATAAGAAAAGAAGAAATTGCCTTATTAGTATTTATAGAGCAGATCACAAAATCATGGGGTCACCAACCAAAATCCACTTGCAGAGGTTTTTATGCTAACACCTTGTTACCTTCAAGTGCCATGACAGTGCATGCCCAGAGACCACAGTGACCAGCCAGAAAACCAACTGCAGATTTACACTGTCACGGTGACAAGCCCCTGGCACAACCTTCAAAGGAGCTCCTGTGGCTAAAACCCTAACAGGAACGGAGCTGAGCAAGCAAGAGAGCTCCTACAAAAGGTTGATTTTTGAATGCAGCACTTCCACAGTGCCAATACTGAAAGCTTTTGTAAGTGGCATGCCCTGCCGTTCTGATTACTGCGAGTGCTCTACTCAGGTATCCATGGAAACTTGAGATAGATGTTAAATTTGTTGCATCTGTTTGCCATCAGGGAATGGGACTAGTTGCCAGCTAGCCCAGTCTAACCACAGGTATTCTGATCTTTAATCATGGAGAAGGCATCAAGAGTCCTCAAATGATGGTGAAACTGACCGAATGGTCACATTTCCCAAACAATGATAAAAGGAGGTGCAAGGATGCACTGAGGAGCTGTTATTTTAATGGTGTTATTATCTCTCAAAAGAGAAAAATATCCCAATCCCTGTAATGAGGAAAGAGACACCCAAATAATCACTCTTCCAACCTCACAGGGAACAGGGGAAAAAAAGCAAGCATGGATTAGAAATGCACAGAATCTTGTAGGGACAGGTGGACATAGAGTACTCAGAACTGTAAAACCCTTTGAGAGAAACGGCTTCAACCCTAGAGATTGGTCCTGAATAGCACTGAGAACTAGGGATGTATCCAGAAATGGACAAATTGAAGTTGTGTTCCCAGATCATTCCCTCTGGGCGAAGGAAGTAGCAAAGGGAGAATAATTTATCTCTGCTTCCTTCCCCAAGGAAACTAGTGCAGGTTGGGCAGGCTCCTGCAATAGGAACTCATTTTCTTCAGAGAGAGAATGTGAATTAACTCCCTCAAATGACATGGAATTGCTATTATTGAACTACATTCACATCCACACTTTTCTGGACTCCAACTGGTAATGATTACTAGAAGTCTCTCTCAATATTGCTCAGAAAGTGCATCTGCAGAGCACAGCCTGTGAGTGTTGAGTTAAAAGCTAAAAGCCAAATCCTCTCCAGGTCTACCATTCTTGCAAATTTAGGTACCCTTGGAACTGATCCATGTGCTCAGAGCCTGCAAATCTGTAACAGAGCTCCTGATCTGGGCCAGGGAGCACCCATGACTCACAGGGGAGTGGAGAGCACTGAGCCAGGGCAGGGGAGCACCAACACAGCTCACAAAGCCACTCTGGTGCCCTTGACACACCCTGTGCAGTCCTGGGTGAAGAACAAAGGCATTCTAGGCTTTCTGGCCACCATATTCTGAGGAGTTTCGTTTATTTATTTGCTTACTTCTTAGAAATGACTGCATTTTCCTCTTCATTTACATGAAAATGTTTCTCAAATCCCTCTGAGACAGCCTTTGAAGGAATTTCCTGTTTTAATACTGATTGCTGACACAGATCACCACTGCCATACTAATTTTAAAACACTGCAAAGTCGCTGTTTTAATAGCAGTTCTAGCAAAATTTTAAACTTACATTTGTTTATTTTAAATGCATATCACTGTGATTCTTAACAGCACAGCACACGGGCCAGAGCTGACACATTTTGAATAATGAGAGCTATGTAATGTTCTTCCAATATCAAAAATGTGCCTGGTCACTGAGAAAAGGCAGATGGGATGTAATGACCCAGGAGCCAGGACACTTGTCACAGCGAGGAAGATGAAGCCTGCAGATCTGTCACAGGCATTTCAGATCACCAAGGCTCAGCCTTGGCAGCAGCATTCCCTCAGTGCAACACCAACATCTGTGACCTTACAGCACCAAACAGCTGCACACTCTGCAGTGGAACATCTGTGAAGCAAGTGTACCATTTACAGCCACGGCCCATGGACATCAGAGCTCACCCCTGAAACAGACTCCAGGTCCTCCTGGCACTGCTCTCACCACTGCAGAAACACCAACCTGATGCAACCTGGAGCCTCACCCATCCTTCTTTCCAACCAGCCAGAATATTTAATAGAAACGTGACAAGTGCCATACAACACCTCAGTAATTATGTAAGAAGTCATCTGTGGATGGACAAAGAGTTCACTAAAGCTGCATAAAGAAAATATCAACAGCTAGTTCACTGAAGAAAATTTAAAAAAAGGAACAGATGCAAACTCCCCAAAAAGGTCATGCTGCTTCAAACCAAATTAAGGTCATGACTGTACTCATGCTCCTAATTGAAAGTAGCATTGTTTGCGTGCATTGTTTTTTACTCCTTTCACATTTTCTGGGAGCCAGCACAGCTTTTTTTAAAATCCAAAAAGCCAATTTGCTTCTTCACAATACCTACAGACTAAAAGAGCCACAGGGAGAAGTTTCTAAAACCATAACTGGTATGGTCTTTGAAGTCAAATACTTGTGAAATCCCATCTGACACATCGTCAAAAGGCAGAACCAATTCAGGTAGAGAAAACTGACACAATGGGATCTTTTAATATTATTGTTTTAAAGTAAAAAGTATATTCTTAAGATTTTTTTAAGAAAGGGATGGTTGCTTTGTGCATTTATGGAGAGAACAGGTGAAATCATAGTAGAGGGGAGCAAAAAGGAATTCATCTCTTGGAACAGCTTGGAAAAATAAGTAACTGGAAATTTTAAAATACTTGACCAGATCTGTAACTTTAAAAGGAAAAAATGAAAAGAAATCCAGACTTAATTGCAACAGCAGATATGATGTCCAGAAGGGGCCTAAAAAATTTCAACAGCATTGCCGTGAAAGTGGGAGAAATTGGCCATGGCAGGTCACATCAACTCAACCAACAAAAGAAGCATTTGGCAGAAATAAAAGCACAAGATGAGACACCAGTCAAGTCCCATATAACCCCAACCACCAGTGACACAGTTAGAAAGCAAAACATATCCTAAACCCTGACATGTTCATGAAGGGATCAGGTCTTTTATAGCAGAGGCAGCATTCTGGCCCTGCTGCACAGACCTGGCCTCCCAGAGGCTGCTCTAACTTGAGCTGACACCCAAGGCTGCAGCATCCTCTTCCAGCTCCTGGTGACAGTTGCATTTGTCAGAAACCCTGGTCACTCCCTGCAGACCAGGATAAAGCCCCTTTACTCAGAAATGCATCAGCTGAAAATGCCTCTGGACAGAACAGACCTCTTGGGGCCTCTCTACAGCTGACTGAAGCTTTGGGGAGACTGCAGGGACAGAGCCGGGCAGATCTGTTGAACACCAGGTGCTGTCCCCATGGGAGTGAACTAAACATTCAGACTGAAAGCTTACAGGGTGCCTGTCATGAAGGAAAACTTGTCAGCTCAACCAGCATTACCCAATTACAAGCCAAAGGCTTGAAAAATGCCAGAAATCAGTATAATTAGAAGCTTTACATGCAGTAGCTCCTGGGTATGAACAATTTTGCTCACCAAGCTGCAGATACCGCAGTGCTGTGCTAAGTGGAGCTATAAAGATGATGGGCAGGCACTGCATACAGCACTCAGCTATTTTACATACAGACATTTCTTTTATGCATTGTACTGTGCTGCAAGAAGTGGCTGCAGCTTCAATACTGTCAATACAACACACACTAAATCACACTTTATCCCTCAAGCCTTTTTTTCCCCTGACAGTCTCCGCATTCCAGCGCATGGAAAGAACATAAAGATTTCTGGTATCACAAATCATTGCTTTACTACCTGGTCTTCTGTCTTCTAACCAAATCCCTCCTGCACAGATTCTCCCTATGTCACAAGTTACTTCATTTCAGTATTGCATTGCACCAACCTTGCAACTTGGCAGAAAACAGAACGTGATACCCTGTCATCTGAAAGACAAATGAATCTGTCAGTCTATTCTTCCCTTTGTCAGCTGCATGCTAGAAAATTGTTACAGGTTACTTCAAACCAAACAGACATCAGAGACTTCATTTAGGAAGCATGGAGAGAACATTTAGATGGGGAGGGGGAAGAAGCCAGTAGAGCATCCTGAAGATCCACCTAGTTTCTAAGTAGTGTTTTCTGGTTTCTTCTGGGTTTTTTTAATGGACACTTTATGGCTCTTTTATTCCACTTACACCGAAATTAAGCTACGTCATTCAAAACGCTCCCCAAATCCTACTATAATCAAACTTAAACTTTTAAGTTTCCTCACACATTTCTGCCAGCACCGTTGGCTCAGCACTGCAGTTTCCTCAAGCCTTTGCAGCACACAGTGAGGAAGAAGGCATGGAGAGATCGAATGAGATCAGGCTGAGTCTGCATTTCCCTTAGGGTTATTCACCCATATCATTTGTATCCTAGGAACCCTCTTCCCTCCCCCAGCTCCGTTCCCACACAAGGAGAGCCCACCCCGTCCTGCAAAGGCTGTGTTGTTTCCATCGGGCAGTGTAACCCCAAACGGATCAAACCCACAGCATCCTTGTTTCAGCCAAAACAAGATTCAGCTCATCTCGGGTCAAGTCTGCAGAATCGGAGACATGTGGGTCCCTTAAGGTGGTAAACCGGCACCGGTGGGGGTTTCCCCCACCCCTACACCTCGCTGGCA
Source organism: Pyrgilauda ruficollis (assembly GCF_017590135.1). NCBI lineage: Eukaryota > Metazoa > Chordata > Aves > Passeriformes > Passeridae > Pyrgilauda > Pyrgilauda ruficollis. Next base: position 6,634,986 of record NW_024513654.1, on the reverse strand, counting down.
GCTCCCTGGTCCCCGGGGCTGCGCCAGGATGCTCAGGCGCTCAGTCAGACAGCGCCGTCTCTCCCACCGGGCTGCCAGGTCTTTCTTTCCCAGTGCATCAGTCTCCTCGCTATACAGGGGGGCTGCCTCTATGGCAGCAGCAGCCCCCGAGCTCCAGTCCGAGCCCTCCTCCCTCTGGCCGCTGCTGGGAAAGGGAGAGACCCCGACCCGCGGGGAGGACGCGGCCACAAAGGCCCGTCCGGCGGGGATGCCGCGCCCGCCGCAGCGCCCGGCGCCGGGCAGGGCGCCCGCCCCGCCTCGCCCCCGCCCGGCCGTGCCGCCGCATTGTTTTGTCACCTGGGTCCCCCCGCGGTGCGGCACCGGCTCCCCGGGGACCGCACGTGGAGCAGCGGCGGCGCTGCCCGGCGGGCCGGGGCTCCGCACCGAGCCGCCGCCTCCCGCTGCCGGCCCTGCCCGCGGGGCATCTCCCGAGCCGGGCCCCGGCCCTGCCCTGCCCCGCCTGCGCGGCCACAGCCGGGACATTGTCTGCCGCCTCCCGCCTTCCCCCGCTCCGGACGGGGCTCCCTCCGGCTCCAGAGCGTTTCCCCCCACGAGCCGTGGCCGCCGGCAGCGCTCCTGCATTGCGGCGGGGCCCCCTCACCTGCGGCACCGCTCTCCGCCTCCGACATGGCCCGGTGCCGCCGCGCTCGCCGGGGCACGGGCCGGCGGCGGAGCTGCGCTGCCCACCCCGGGGGAGGCTCCGCCGCTTGCTGTAGTCTCCGCCCCGCTGCGCCTTCCTGCGGCCGGTGCGGAGCCGAGGGGAAGAGGCTGCGCGCCCGGGCCGGCGCTGACGGGCTTCCCGCGCCGGCTGCGGGGCTGCGCCGCCCCTCCCCGCCCCGCAGCCGCACAAGGAAGGCACCGGCGGGGGGGCCGCCTGCGAGTGAGGGGCGGCCCGGCCCCAGATGCGGATTTCACGGCCACTGAAGCGGAAAGCCCTCCGCGGTGACAGCCGTAGAAAGAGACCCCTGCCTGTGGCCGGAGGGGACACCCCGGCTCAGCCCCGTGCGCCGGGAAAGGGGAGCTGGGGTCCTGCAGGGACGGAGCGTGAGAAGGCTGCGAAGGTTACCCCAGCTGCTCCCCCGCTTGTCAGGGGCGTAGGCACAGCTAACCCGGACAGGCAGAAATCATGGACTGGTCCCCTGACATCATGCTTTACGGGGTGGCTTGGACGGCATGGGATTCTTTATATTTGTCTTCGGAGTGAGCTCTCCCACATGGTTCTGCAGTGCTGTCAGGCCAAGAACTTCTTGTTTGCACTGATTTTTAGCTGCTTGTCTCCAGGACCTGGGAGAGAGACACCTCTACTGGCACTTGATCCATGGTGAAGTTTAAGAGTTTTCCAAACTAAGTAAGAAGCCAATACTAGCACAAGAGAATAAAAATAAGGCCGGTATCCTCCCACAAACAATCCTGAAGCCAGAAAAGATTTTTCCTCTTGTCCACCCGTGCTTCATGGTGTAATTCTCCTTTACTTTCCAGCCTCAGCAGCCATTCATCTTTTGAAAGCAGTGCTACTATTTCACGTGAAATAAATAAGGACATTCACTCCAAGCACAGCCTCAGTCCTTGCTGACTCCTGGGCTCAGGAGGTCACTGGTATTCATGACAGTGTAAAATCCACACAAAGTTATCCCAAATCCTCTCACCAAAGCTGTTGCTCACACAAGGTGGGATCCCTGGGAAACCCCTGAGGACCAGGGAATTCTGAAGCAAAACCCCTGGCACTGCAGGTGCCTCTCAGCATCTCCCTCTATTTGTTCCCTAGTTTCTTACTCTCATGGCATTTGCTCTGCTCCCTGAGAGCTTTATTGCCTCTGGGGACTGAAGGTGTGGCACAAAAGTTAAAGCAGTAAATATCTTCACATCTGCACACCTGACTCGTCTCAAAAGCCTTCACCCACACTGTACACACTTAAAAGACTGTCTCATCCTGAAATCCATTGTCTCGCCCAGGGAAAATGCAGAACTCATTCCTCCTGCCTCCCAAAATCCACTGCACAAAGGGATTTTCTAAACGGTTGAGGAGGAGAGAGGGAAGGAGCACCCTGGGATGGAGGACAGCAGCTCATTCCTCTGTTCACATGGGAGAAACCTTCTGTTCTTGGGGGCACTCTAACTAACTCACACAATTTCCAATGCCACAGAGTGCAGTGGGACAGCAGGCACTGGAATTGCAGCTTCCTGCTCTTCCCTCAGCTCCACGCCAGGCAACAAAGGGGAACATCTGGCCAAGAGTCGGCTTTAATTACCTATTCAGAGTCAGGCTGAATATTTATGCTGTCATTAAACAGCCTCGGAAATAAGAAACCAAACAACTCTAATACTTGGTTTCCTGACAAGAGACTTAAATAGCAGAAACTTTTGCTTCAGATTAAATGCACTTCAATAGCAATTAATGGTAGGCTTTAAACATGTATTGAGGTAATTAACAAAGGCAGGGGAAAAGAAAAGAAGCAACCAAAAAACTTGTAAACACACATCCAAATCATATACTTTCTGGGGAAAAAAAATGTAGTACTCAGGCTAGTTTTCTGTGATCCCTCAAGCAACAAGACAACACACAAAAATAGCATTTACTAGGTACAGACATCTTTCTGAGTGCCACGGCAGTGACTACATTATTCAATATCAAGCCAGGTTGCCTAAGTTACACACTCAGCTGTAGGTGTTTTGAATAATGCAGAAGGAGAATCTTTGAAGGCATGTGACTGACTGCTAGTTTCAGAAATTAGACCCTTTTCCAGAGAGTTTAGTATGTCCTTTTGAAACCTAATGAAGGAACCACATTAAAAAAAAAAAAAAAAACAAAAAAAAAAAAAAAAAAAAAAAAAAAAAGCATTTGAAGTAAAATTAGATTTGCAATCTGAAACATAAAATTAAGAACTAAAGCCTCTTAAATTTAATTTTGTTTTATAAAGGCAAAAAATCATAGAAAAATAAATTATAGAACAATAAAACACAGCATTTTTTTTTCTCTTGTCATCTCTCTCTCCTGGAAATGAAACAAAAAATTACATTTCATGTGAAAGAAAAACACTTTTTGAAAAGGTCATCGTCTCAAGTGAGCCTGCCCTGGAGCTGAAGTGGCTTCATTTTTGTTACTTACTCCATAGGACGTTTGTCATTCTTATGGTCATTTTGCCAGGTTGTTTGGACTTAGTGATTTTAAAGATTATCTTATAAGCACAACAGAAAATGAGTCAAAATGTAGTGATCAAAATGTAAAAATGGATGGTCAAACTTTGAAAAGGATGCCACGAGTAGTCATCTACATCCTCTGAACACCTGCACTTACAGACACCTTAACTTGTCCCTTGCACAAGAGTCAATTTTTGTGTGGGTCTGGAAAGAGTTTCTTTCCTTCTCAGGAAACTGACATCAGCTGGCTTAGTACACTACAGGGGAGTAGCAGCAGAAAGGAAGAACGTTTTTTTGACCCTGAAACATCAAAGTGGTTTTGTGTCAGACAACCAAGGCACCCATCAGTGTTCAACTCAAGCACCAGCTCAGTTGTTATGGAGTTACTCTGACCATGGAGAAAAGCAAGATTTCTGCAGAAGCTTGGGGCAGTGTCTGCTCTTAATTCCCCCTTGTATCTTCTTGGGAATGAGCACCTCTCAGGAGCAATCAGGAAGTGATTTAATACACTGTACTCTTCCTCTGCAGCCTAGGTGATCCCCAGAAAGCTGCAGCCTCGATCCATTCCATTCATCACACAAAGGGTTCAGATAAACTGGCATAAACTGACAGTACAAGACAAATAGCTGCTTAACCTAGCCCTGATTTTAGCAGAGCTACCACATGCATGTTATCCATTAGCATCAATAAAAATTGCATGAGAGAACTGGAGATCAGCTCAGTGTCCTCTCAGGGCTGTTCCCGCACGAGGTAAGAGCTGCACAAAACTGTGTCTGGTCAGTGAAGAGAGCTATGTGCTTCTCACTGCTGAGTACCAGAGTCTGAGTTAGGCACTGGTGGGGAAGCACGGAGAATCAGTGAGCTGGAAACACCGGGCACAGAGATCTGGAAGAAATAGAGTTATTTGAATATTGTTTTCAATGCAGCTGGTAACAAGATGTCCAGACATTATCACAGACACAGAAACCAGTGAGCCACTGAAGCCAAACACCCAGTTCAGTGCTGGCACCAGGGAGAGTTGAGTCTTTAAATAAACAACACCACATTTAAAACAAAAGAATAGAAGGCAGGTAAGTATGCCTTGTATCTTGGCAGCTCAGGAACCCCTCAAGTGTTCATCTGTTCAATTAAAATTCCTAGAGTACTGGTTTCTGACTTCAAGATTTTCTCTTATGTAGTTTCTGGAGCATCACTAAACATACAATATCTGGTTTTTGTTTATCACCTGTATAACTGTTATTACAGTCTCCTCCTTCAATCCAGCTGTTCAATTTTTCACCTTTACAGCACTTTAACCTCTCCAGTTCTGCTTATGCCTGGGATAAAAACTTAGAAATTATTTTTATTACAGAGCCAACTGGCAATCTGTTTCCCTAGATGCAATTTTATCTTCCCCCTCCCTAAAACCAGCCTTTTATTTTAATACTCAAGAAATCTCTATAAAGATGAAAAGAACGAAAAACTCTTCATCACTGTCACAGCCTTTCAATAAAGAAGCTTATTGTGCACTGAGGAACATGAAGGGTTTCTTCAAAAGGAACAGGTTATGTAATTTTCACCTGTCTTTTATACATTTCTCATTCCCAGTATCCCAGCATCTGTTGGAAGTGTATCACTCTGGAAACACTGCCTGCAAAGAATTCTCCTGCATTTCTCAGCAGGCTGGTTTTTCAGGAAAACTGCTTGGCTGGAGACACTGAAAGTGTGTTGTGCTCACAGATCTCTGGCTCACTTACTTATCTCGAGAGTACTTTCAAGTGTGACAGTTCTCACACTGTCTGGGTGTGACCAGAACTCCCAAAATATAAATGTTCTGTAGTCTTCTCGTGGACCCAGTGGTCTGTGGTAGCTGCTGTGTGCACAGAACTAAAAGGTAAGTTCAGTCCCAAAAATCTCCACTCATACTGTATGTCCTGAAAACCATTTTTTCCTTAAATTCATTGCCCTTCCTCTGTCTTGGATGTATTAAAGCCAAATTAAAAAAAAAAAAAAAAAAAACAAAATCCCAGAAGAAACAGATTTATTATATAATGTTGTCACCCCATCATTACTCTCCAGACATGCATCCATCCATATACAGTAAAAATGCTGTTCTCTCAAGGCATTTTTAAAATATCAGCCAGATTGTGCATCCATATTGGCTTGTTTCACCACTCATTTCTCATCACTCTAAAAGAAGCAAAGCTCTAAATGCATCAAACAATTAATTTACTTTTGTGACATGGCTCCTTTGAACATGTACACTGCTCAAGTAAGTGAGGAGCATGTTGGCTCCCACTGAAGTCAATAAAAGTGGCACAGGGCTCAGGCACCTCTAAAACCAAGGAACTACAGGTGGGTAGGACAAAATTCTGCAAAATTATCTGCCTACTTTTTGTCTTATTTCTCTGTGCCAGAGAAAGTTGTACCCCTCAGGAGGCAAGTTCAGGTATTGTTCACACCCTTGCTTTGCAGACTGCTTCACTGAATTATACAGCATTAGTAAAATTGCAGGGTTGTTTCTGAAATAACCCTGAGTTAAGAGTCCTGTCCCTTAAAAATACCCAGCAGCAGCTCAGGATGGAAAATTTGCCAATGTAAAGGGGAAAGGACTCAGAAAATCACCAGACTCATCAAGGGACATGGGAGTCCATTCTCTCACTGTTCACCTGTGACAGATAAAAATGTCATCACAGAAATACACAGAACATATGAGAGCTACCAACATCCTTCCTAACTGCTTCCTGAAGCTGCTGAAAGAAAAGGCAGCATGCTGAAAGACAAGCAACACATGATTGACATGATACCCAAAACAAATGGAATCCAAGGGGAAAATCTGAATCTAGAATTATATGTAGTCTCCACAGACTGATTTCTCATGAACAGACATTTAGGTTTTATGTAGGGACATATAATAATGGTTTTGGGGATTCTTCCCTAAGGTGTTTGAGAAACTGTGTGGAAATATCCAAACCTAATAAAAATGTGACCTAGATCCTCCAGATTAGAACAGGATAAACTGGAAAAGTGGGAGCTGGGATGCACATCATATTTCATCCATCTCACCCTGTGTCTAGGGGCTAGAAGAGATCCCACTGAAACACACATGGACAGACAAATGAAAGAACTTTAAAGGCCAACTGCAGAAAGAGCAGTTGTCATGGTGAGCAAAGTCATGGAGTAAATGAGAAATAACACCAGAAGCTACTTGCAGTATGCAGAGGAGTCTGTGGCTCCACCTAAAGCTGGACAAACTGATTACTTACTGGAGTAAATCCTAAGGAATTCCATTGACCTCCAGCTTCCATCTGACATTTAAATGCAGCAAGGACATTTTAGATTTTGCAGGGAAATGAAAAATAAGCAAGAACCCACTGACTCTTAAGAAGTGCCTGGTAAATATTGATTTTTTTATGATTAAAAATATATTTTTATAGGTTTTACAACCTTTAACATTTCATATATATGAACATCATCAATATGAATATTACATAATTTGAATTTTACTTCTAAGAATATTATTCAAAAATAAATAGCTAAGCACTTGTAACAAATGTTTTACAAATACGTTTTAGGAATGCTCATGAAATATAAATCAGCAGATGTAAATGATGTTGGATATTTTTGGAACATAACTTCTTTTAAAAATATTTGGTAGAAAAATAAATTTAGAACATCAAATGGTACTATTTATTCAGTCATGGGCAGAAATAGCACAGTAAATCACACACAGGAAGGAAAAATAGAAATGCTTCTAGACATAGTAGAGATAGATATTTTAACATGAATCTACTGGTTCAAGTATGTTCTTATAAAACATTTGAGAAAGTTCTGATAACTAAGACGTTAGTAAAAATTAAGAGGCTAAATCATCAGTCGGTCACCACTGGGAGTCATTTATTTACTCTTGGTTACAATGAATGGTGTCTTGAGCATCATCAACATTTTCTCAGAATCCTGATGTGCTGCTCCTCTCTGCACATTCTCTTTTCATGCCACACAGTTCTATTTTTGGAATCTTTAATGAGGGCATACACATATTAATGGAATATATCCCAAATATCCCAAATGAACCCAGGGAGGTTTTCCACTCAATGTCTAATTTATCTCGCCACAGGTTGCACAGACCTATGATAATTTCTTTCCTCCCTAATCACTAAAGGCAAGGAAATTCCATAAGGTTACACCATTCTATCACTTGCTTTAAAATCTCCCTGGGGAAAGACATCAGTACCATTTTTTTTTTTTTTTTACATTTTCTAAGCATGGAGTCTAGTGTGCTAAAATAAAGGCTATGAATCAATAAGTTGTATTATTCCTGCAAAGATGAGAGAATGTCATGAGTAGTAGCAAGTAAGTAAAAAGTCAAATCATATAATAAGTAACATCCAACAGTCATCTAACAAAGACATGACTATTTTTAGGAAAAGTAGTTCATCTAACAAGATTAGCATCACTGAAATACCCAATATATCTAGCTTCTACAAATGAATACTGAATTAATTACAACAGTTATAAAAAATTGAAGAAAAATAAGCCATTTCCTGTATTTACACAAATGTAAACAAGCATACAATTGGTCTCTGACATCAGAATTCAGTAATTTAATAATTTTTTTTTAAAAATTGCAGAGCTCTACTGCCTTAAAATGGCCTTGTAATCAGAAACCATCATTCAAATCTTGCTTTGGTGAAGCATAAAAGCTGTGAGTTGGAGAATTCCTTTATTTTTTAATTTTCATTTAATTACAACAAACTGCACCAAAATCTTTCAGCTGGCACATACAACGCAAGAAACATCCTTCCTCCTATTAAATCTGTTGGATTTGCTTGAGGTATTTTCAATAATGATTTATTATTTTAGTCTTCTTTTCCAGCAGAAAAGAATGTTGTTGACATTGCTCTAAGTGTTTAGCCTAAATTATTACTAAACTGCTCAGGTCTGGTAAGCCAATAAATCAAGAATTTTTTCAGGATAAAAACTGATACTGTTTAAGTGTTGTCACTTTCTTAAGCTTAGCTACCAAAAAAGGATGCTTTAATTCCTTGAAGAAACATAATGAAATCCTATTAATTTGCTTCTTCATTGATGAAAGAAGAATCCCATAACATTAACCCTGTTAGTTGCAATAAAATATGTGTTTTTTATTTCTTGGTGAAGATTACCATTTAGAAAAAGACATAGACTATTATTTTACTACTCTTTGTATGCATGTGTGCCTTATAAAACCAGGATTTCCACTGAGCACAGGAATACTCCAGGCCTTTTTGTACTTGAGACATGAGGGCAAACCTTGGTTTCAGCTTCTTCCTCTGGATTCAAAGTCTTTTTAAATCAATGGAAAATCTCCCAGTCTTTTTTTTTTAAATTTTTGATGTTAATAATTTTAAATCAGGTTAGGTGATAGCTGCCTTGCTGCCTGGGAGCTGTAGAATAGAGGGTGTAACACATGCTGATGTTTTTATGCAGATATTCTATAGCCAGCACATCCCTCACCTGTGCTGTTACACAGGAGCTGGCTGTACATCCCACAATTCTGTCACAGAATTTGGATTCAGGTTTTTAAAGAAGGCTGCTACATATTAGGAATTTGGATTTTAAAACACAGGGACAGGTCATGCTGAAAAGGAGGCTGGATTTCTTTCAGAATCCTGCAACACCAGCAGGTCTCAGGAAGGACATTGGGAAACCCAGACAGAGGAAATGCACTGAGATCAATGCAGCCACACCTCAGGTGATCTTTGTCCATCCAAGATCTCCTGGCTTTGAAACACTGAATGGGCAATGAAGGTAAATGGGGCTTCTTTAAATCAGTTCTGCAAAAAGTATCTGTCATATGGGCAGGGTGCAGGCACAATAAAAAAGCCATCACCACAGGAACCTGCATTTGGTTTGTTTAGAATGGCAGCATAACATTTCTTATAAAAAGAAATGCTTGACAGTGTTTATAAATAGTGAAATATGTGTAAAAATACTCTTCAAATCTATTTGACATCTCTCTTCCAAAGGACTGTATTTTTGGCTGAGTTGTATTTTCAATCTTTTGCCTTAAGCTCGCATATGACTGCTCTGTTATTTACCAAGTAGTGACCTTCTTTTATTAATATAAAGAATGGGCAATTTTAAATTGAAATGTACAAAACTACTGCCATTAAATTATAATTTAGTGCAGTGCTCAATGCAGAAGCAGTCCTCCTGGAATAGCCTTCTTCCAAAGAAATGGAGAAGAAACACTCAGAGATGACAAGTTTAAATCATATCAAGTGGTTCACTGACATAATTCTGGTGCTAGCGTAAGAGTAGGCCTTCAGATTGCATGACTTAAACAAAAATGGGTAGTAAACAAAAAAATAACTATGAAAGTACTGCTGAAGAAACAGAAGGAACAATGCTGAGGAATTTACAACGAGGAGTCATGGCTGGAGAAGAATAAGCATGAGGAGATAAGAATAGTATTTTTGAAAACAAGGTCATTGCAGAAAAGGTTTCAGATTCCAGACTATGTTTATAGCCTTTGGTGTCAAGCTGCCTAAAAAGAGATTCAGAAGGACTGACTTAGTAAAAGTAAATTTTCTCTGTCATCCTTTTTCTCACCCGAGGTGCTATCTGTCAAGGCCTGTAAACCTCACTGTAGATAGATTATGTTAATAAGACATGAAATAATGTATATGGCTACAGGGAAAATAGGGTGCTTGTACCAAATACATTTTCCTGTTCACCGATGCAAGATCTGAGGGGCCCTTTCTGCAGATAAATGGGCCTGGAATGATGTTAATTTAAAAGTGTGTTCCCAGTTATAAACAGATCGTGCAGACAATGGACATGTAAGCAATCTGACCATGGCCATAAATAACTCTTTACAGTTACCCTTCCTTCTTGGAACTATTCAATACTGGATATCTAATCCATACAAGAGCAATACACTTAACTCTCATCATCTCAGTTTTGCACTTGAGGTAACGTAAACAAGGGCTTATAAAGTCAGTTTTTCACAGGAATCTATAACTCATTTTCAATAGCACTGCATGGGAGCTGTGAGGGTTCTGTATCCCTCAAGACTTAAGGCTGGGGCAACAATAGTTCAGAAGTGCTCACTAATTCTGAATGGTTACTTCTGGATTTTCAAAAAGCCAAACTTACTGCTGCTTCCTCTGAGCTGCAGCTGCTGAACATCAGAAAGAGCATTTAGAGTCCTTGGATATAGCTAGATGCCTGTCTTGATTTTCAAACCCACAGAGGCACCTAATCCTTTGTAAAAATCACAGGAGATAATTGTAAAATTGCTTTTCAAAGCCAGCTGTAAAGTCATCTCCATTTCCAGGTCCTTTGACAACTTTACTGGCACAAGTGTCTTCCCCTGTAATAGATATTTCTGTGCACTCGTGCATTTGCAAGGTTTTAGAGTCTGTTAGCAATTACAAGGATTTCTGCTGGAAAGAAAATTAAGTTTGCCTTGAGGTAGTGCTCTTAAATCTGTGACTTCCTGCAGGCATTTGCAATTTTAAGGACCTTGAATAGCTGGATATAAACAGTTATCACAGACAAAGAAGGGAAGCAGTTGTACTTACGTATGAAACCTTGTGTGTTATGCATGAACAGGTTTTATGTGGATACATACCATAATTTCCCATCAATGTGGTAAAGTTTATAGGAAAAATACAATTTCAGATGAGTAATTACAATCATTATTCCTTTCAGTCTCCTCTTTGTAGACTCTTTAGTTTGTAACATTTCTTTATGTGTGGCTGGCCCTTCTCAGCCTGTACAGCTGAGCAGGAGCAGCAGATAAGAGTGATGGGCTGGCCTCTTTCTAGGTGCCTTTGTTCACCAGTCAGGGACCACTGCTCTCACCAAGTGCTGCTGTGGCATGTTTCTAAGTCTGTAGGTACCTGAATTACTGCCAGCTGGCAGCTGCTGACACTCCTGCACAGCTAATAAGCTGCCTGCAGCTTCAGCTCCAGCTGAGGCCTCAGGAGCAGAAGCAGGATTTTGGAAGTGTGACTTTGTGTGTTTTCATTGCCTGTGAGTTCTGATCCTTTCAGGTGCTCTCAGCACACCTAAGCTAAAAGCTGTCCAGATGTGTATGGTGGGAGAGAGAGGTGCCTGTCACACAGGTGTTCTGGTGTTCTAACACTGAGACTTGAACTTGCTCTTGCTATCAAGATATGCAGGTTCAGGACCTTTCAAATCGTGCTGAGGAAATACCAGCATTGTGCAGGCATGCCTACCACTTCCTTCATGGCTCCCATTCACACTCTCATGGTGTGTTCACACAGTATGATGCAGACATACCCCTGACTCTAGAAAATCCCCACAGGTTTAGGAATCCAGATGGAAGTGTCTGCTTGCTCCAAGAACCATCTTAGTTCTCATCTCAGTTCCTGGTGTTCCTGTCTTGTTCAGTCAGATTTTCTCTCCACGCAGCTGACATATGTGGGGCTGCTCTGGGTTAGCCAGCCCTTCCCTATAAATTGCTTGAGGGAATTCTGGAACTGAGGATTTGTTTTAGCTGCAAGGCTCACTGGAGACATGGAGAAAGGCAGTGCCAGGGACTAGAGTGTTCAAATACCTTTAAAGGTCTAGGTTGAAGCCAGCTGGATTTCTTTTTTTCCCAGCAAGAGGTCTTTTAAATACCTTCATGTAAGTAATGTCACTTGTCACAATAAATAAATCACAACAATAAGCCTGGAAAGCATTTTCAATTTTAAATCTTTAAGGGAAAGATCACCTAAACTCTTTCTAAAATACAAAATGTAATAAGAACTCAGAAGAGTTTGTTAGTGTCATTGTGAGACACCCACCCTGAACATGAAAAGAGATGCAATGAAACTACGAATCCATTGAGGGATGAATTTCTGCTCAGTATCTTTGTTTGCAGGTAACCAACAGGTAGACTCCAAACTTGTTTGCCTGACAACCATCCCCACAAACCAGCAGGCATTCTGCCCCCACTAAACTAAAAACCTACAAAACTCAGCTAAAAAGGCCCAAATTAAATTCTTTGCTGTAGAAATTAAACTAACTAAATTCTTTCCCCAGTAGAGGTTCCTTGTGCCTCCCTACTAAAGGAGGAAAATCCGTGAGAACAGAAAAATATTATGCTCAATATCAAACGCTCAAAAGCTGCACAACATGCAAGTTAAAACACATGGCCATTGGCTCAAAGCTCCCTAAATCCTTGCATCCAACTCTCTCAAGGTTTAAAGAAGGGAAAGGATGCACATGAGCCTCTAAGCCTGTACTCTTACTGTAACATCAACTTCTGCAGTTAGAAGTCATCCAGATAGGTAACTTCAAAATCATGCTGGATCCAAATCCTTCAGGACTTGGAACACTTGAATAATTCTCTTTAAATAAGGCAGCAACCACTTTCCACAGCAGCCAGAGTTCCCAATGACTCAGTGTGTTACTCCAGATACTGTGCACTCCCCTAATCTCCTCAGGAGGTGGTGGAGGCGCAGAAAACCCTGTAAGGCCAACCTCTGAAAGGAAAGGTTGCAGACTCTTGGGCAAACAGGGATGATAAAAGCATTCCTGGCAGCTGTTGCTATCTAAGCATTCTGGAACAGTCAAGGACATCTTCAGAATGGCAGAATATCATCTTCAGAAATCCACTCCCATTATCTATTTTGTTTGTTCAGTGCTTGTTTTGCCCCTCAGCACCCTTGCATGACCCCATTTAAAGCTAATGGATGTTAAACATACTCAGGCAAGAGCAAAATGGAAATCAACTCCTTGCAAAACATACATACATAATCTTTGGGTTGACAGGCAAACCTGAATCCAGTAATATTTTTGGATAAACATCACTTTGATTTGCCCCTCCAGACCCAAACACGTAACATAGAATCAAAGCCACAATTGCCAACATATTGGCAATGAACTGAACATATGCTAAAAACAGAAACAAAACCACACACAAAATCCAAATTCAAGATCAACAAAAATCTGGACCAATCTGAGAGAGCATAAGTTTGAGACCATGCCCTGACATTTCACAAAAGTCACAATGCTCAGACCAAACCCTCTTTGTCCCAAGGCCTGAATTCTACAATAAATTTGTATCCTTAAGTTACCTTTTCTTCTCAGGCATAAATGAAGCAGCCTGGAGGTTTCATTCAGTTCTCGCTACAAAATCTGTAAGTACTAACCCCTGACAAAAATACTCATGCCTTTTCTGATTGTATCTGCTTTTGGGCATCTCCATGCATGGCATTAAATGTGCCCAAAAAAGTGTTATGACAGGAGCTGCAGAAACACTGAGCCAGGGATTTTCTTATAGCCCATGACACTGTTCCAGCTGATTGATCTGTGCCCTACAATGTGATCTTTTTCTTCTGCCAAGTTGATATGCAAGCTTAACTTTGTGGAGGAAATCGGTCAAGTTCTGCTTACAATTCCAGCAGTGTAAACCTGAAGGCAGTTCACTGCTCCATTCCCAGTGTTACCTTTTAGACTTGCAGCACTGTGAAAGGTGATGCTTATCTAGAATCAGACACTGGTAATGCAGAAAGATTACATTTTAGATAAGCAACAACGTCCCAGTGGTGCACAAGGCAAACAATGCAAGGAAGATTCAGGAAGAATAATTCAAATATCCTGCACATAGAGTAAATTCCAAATGAAAGGTGTTGAACTCTTCTACCACCTGCAAACTCCGAGCAGTCAGAGTCAATGAGCGAGGAGCTCTGAAACAATGTAGTGAATAGCTTTCAGCTGCACATCAGTGGGACAAATCTGACCTTTCCTTTTCCAAACTGACCCAAAAGATCTCACGTATCTAATACATAAATATGTGAACAAACACATGTATCTAATACATAAATATGTGCACAAAGACACACAATTTAAGAACTGCGTTGATTGTTCCTTGTTGTCTTTTCACATAGAAAAGATTTTCAGAAGCAAAAGGGCAGAGGAGCCCCAAATTCTCACCTTCTTTTGGAAAATCTCCGCTGAAATATCATCACTGGAAAGTCCATACTTTTATCGCGTATTTATTTTGCATATCTTGTTAACTATCCCAGAGATTTAGCTTCTTGAAAATTCTTAATGTAATTTTGATGCTATGAAACACATTAGCACTGGTTTTCTCTGGATGGCTCCTTTAATCCTTTCCTAGTGGCCCTTCAGTTTTATTTTTCTAAAGAAGTTACAGCTTATTCAGAATCATGCTGCTCTTTTAATCTCTTGCTGAACCTGCTGTTCTCTTTGTGATAACTATGTTATGTCTTGAGCTACATTAAGATGACTTGAAAACTGAGAAACAGGATTAAATCTTTGTTGTTAATCTTTATGACTATAACAAAGCCTAATGGGAAATTGGAAGGGATTCAGAGAAGAGTGAAAATTATGAAGGTGCTTGTGTAGTACATATTTAATTACCTTCAGAAGGCAGCAGCTCACTAACGTGGGTGTAACCAGTGTTACCCAACCTTCAACGTGAGTCCAAGGAATCAGACTCACAGTAATGGGAGATCATTTTTTTTACTGTTAAAAAAACTGTAATGGGATAAAAGGATGAAAGTTGTTTATACTAAATACCAGAAAGTATTTTAAAACTTTAAATCTGATGTTTTGAACAGATGATGTCACCTAGGAAATAGTTTGAAGATAGAAGTGGGTGGCTGTTGTCAACTGCCCACCCAGGCTGCAGCCTGTCCCCAAGGCACTCTCAAGAAAGGCATGGCCCAAGCAGCTCCTGGACTTTGTGACCTGCTCTGCTGCACAGCTGGTGTTCCACTGGCTGGAAATCAGCCCTCGTGCTCGCTGCAAGGTGCTGCACATACTGGCTGCACCTGTGCAAGTTCTTCTTAGTGGCTGTGTTTGCCTGTAAACCCACAGAGCTGGGATCCCTCTGCAGCTCCTAATAAAGCTGGGCTACACAACCCAGCAGAGTTTAAAGCCCAAACATTTTGCCCACCTTGGAAAATCTCAGCCCAAATGACCAGTTTGGTTTCCTCAGAAACAGCCCCTCTCAGCAATCTGTAACAGTGAGGATTCATCAGGCCGTAAGCTACAACACTTCCCCATTCAGAACAGTCCAGGGAAAGGAGTCTTAATTCTGGAGTTTGTTTTGCCTCTAACCTAGCAGAACTCAACTATCAAACCACACTGTGACACTCCTTCATTACACATTGGAAGAAAGTTAAATTTCAACAAAGGCGAGAGGAGGGAGGGATGGGCAGTTCCCCACTAAAAACCACACTTTTTGCATACTGTATTTTGCAATAGTTTTAAAACTATGCTGAAAATTATGGATTATGGATTATGGATTTTTAGAGTATTTTCGGCCAAATAAATAAATGGGACAGAGCAATTCTGTAGTGTCATTCTCCTCACTCCTTTTTCTGTGATTTGAACAGCTAAGCCCATTGCAGAGAGTATTTGACTTGGCAGTTAATCACCAAGGCAAAAGGTCATGTACAAAATCTCAGCTTCCAAGAAACACTCAGTTTAGCAGTTGCCACTAATTGACACCAAGAAAAGATCAGACTCCAAGCACTCAGACACTCCATTTCTCCCCAGCAGTAAGTTAATTGCTGCCTCTTTCTCCACCTCAGGAGAGGCACTGGCCTCTGAAACCAGAGTGCCCAGCTTTTGAAGGGAGTCACACACATTGACCCAGACTTTTGCAAATGGCTCTTCAAAAGCCATTCTCTGGTGCTTCTTACAAAACACATTCAAATTGTGATCTTTCTTTGCTGTCCCTAATTATAAGGCTAATTTAATTCTCAGTAAATGTTACAGCAGTTTTAATATTGGCCCCAGCAGGAGCGGAAGCACGGAGTTATATTTAGCATCCAAAGATGATCCAGTGTTCACAAGGTCACAGAGTCTGGAACTGAGAAGAAGCTGCCGCTTCTTGAAGTTTCTCTCGTACTTTAGGATTTATTGGAAGGAAGCTTCTGCTGTTTTTCGAAGATATTTTTAGTGGATATATTTAACCAGATCCTTGGGAAAATCCTCCTAGGGCTAAAATTAGGATTCGATAAACCTAGAAGACAAAAGTTTCAGTACCCCTAGGTAAAAGTACATTCAGCAGAGTCGGTGTTCAGCCCGCTTTAGCAGTCCTTGTCTTTAGCCAACAGCACACTGCCATCGTGTGGTTCGCGCTGTCACCGGCAACTGCTGGAATGTCGGGATGTTTTCACCAGAGCTTTCCTAGTTTTAATTTCCATAATGTTAATAATGTACCAACTTTATACTTTCAGGGTATTTATTGAAAGATTTTTATTTTAATGGAGCAATTAATGTGGTTCCTTCTTCAGGCTAGAAGAGTAAAAACTATTCAGTAACATTATTCAAAATGAACTGCATTTTGTTTGCTTTAATAGTATTTACTTAATTACTATTTCTAATGCAGACCACTGCCATCTTTCCATTTCCTTCAATTGATCCAAAATTTGTGGGTTATTTAGATAATTTATATATGTGTCTTCACACACATACCTTTACTGATCTGTTCAGTTGCTCCTCTAAACTGAGAATGAACTTTCTAGTCATTCCCTCAATCAATTTGGATCAGTCTTCTGATAATAACTTGCCACTCCTCTCCCAGTGCCTGGTTTTACTCCATCCTGGGAGTCCTGGGATTGCCAAATTATATCCCATTAATTATTGCCCAGTGCTCCAACCTATCAAGATCCCTCTGCAGAGTGTCCTGTTCCTCAAGAGACTCAATGGCACCTCCCAGTTTGGTACCAGCAAATCTGCTCGTGGTGCATTCCACTCTCACATCCAGATCATTGGTAAGTATACTGAACAGAAATGGCCCTAAAATTGAGCTCTGAGTGACACTGATCGTATTCTGGTGTGATATTTTTTAGGAATTTGACTTTGAGAGGGAGGGCTGTCAGCTGTTGTCACTCATAGCTGTTACTGCACGGGGAACAAGCAACAGCTCACTCTAAAAGGCTGGCTTTCTTTTTATTCACAAGGACTGCGGCAGCACCTTCAAGGGACACTCAGTTGTTATTATCAAATAAACAACTTGCTTGAAGAAGATAGCACTCAAAGCTCAAAGCAGGTACTTGTTATTGCATGTCCATGGAAAAAGGTTTTCCTTACTCAGTCCCTACCACAATTACATGACACCCTCGATGTTTTTCCAAGCTGGAGTTAATAAAAAGTCAAATTTGTTTTCCTTCTGGCACTTCTATATTCAAACATTTAAAACTCATTTACGTGCATACAGTTATGTATATATAAACATACACATTTACATCACCTTTATATATTCAGTTTCCTTTTTTTATAGTTTAGCTGTTGCACTGGGAGGACAGATACACTGGAATGTTCCACAGGTATGTTATGCCATACATTGTACAACATTATTTTCCATTATGTTCCAGAAAAGAGAGTTTATAAAGAAGTCTTTCACAGACCCTTGTCGATTTCTTGTCTTACTTCTTTTCAAACCTCACACCCATAATCCCAGTTCTACCATTCAATTTTGGAAGCCTTCTCCACAGCCTCAGGTCAAACGCAGCGTTCCCTTGAGGGGTCAGTGCCTTTCAGCACAGAAAGCCCAAAGCTCTCGGCATGCAGGGCTCCAGCAGAGCCTGTCCCTTCAAAGCCCAAAGCTCTCGGCATGCAGGGCTCCAGCAGAGCCTGTCCCTTCCCTGCGCTGCTCCCATAGATGTCTGTTCTCCCCCCGTGTGCCGCTGGACACGGCGATCCGGAGGAGGGCGTCCTGTGGCTTCGGAAGTGACCGTGTCCCTGGAGCCCCGGCACAATCCGGGGCAAACAGCCCAAAACCAGCAGCACCTGGCTGCGAGGGGAGGCAGGAGAAGCAGGACAGGGCATTCCCCGCTCCCGGGCACACCGAGTGCCCTTCTCCCGGCCTCTGGGGGATGCTGCCCTCCCGCATCCCTGCGCTCCCCGGGAGCTCTCCCGCCGCACTCCCAGCCTTTCCCTTGCTCTTCCTTGGATTTCTCCAAGCCAACCATCACACAACGACCCTTAGATTTCAAGAAGTTTTGTAGCGTGGGAGGTGTGGAGTGAAAGGTGAAGATTTTAAATCTGGTCAGTCAGAGCTGCTAAACACCGATGGCTTCTCAGAATTTAAGGCTGAACTCCCTGAAAACACATATTTAGTATTGAAACACATATTTAGTATTTTCCTACCAGAAAAGAGCTCCCACATCCCTTTATGAAAAAGATTGTTCAAAGTTGAACACTCAGCAGGTCGTACAATCATTAAAAAATCTCATTTGTAAACAGACAGCAGAAGGGACATCCCAAAGACGAGCTCAGGTGGTCAGAGCGTGGTGCTGATAACCCCAAGATTGTGGTTCCATCCCTGTAGGGGCCACTCACTTCAGAGCTGGACTTGATAATCTTTGTTTTACTTGATGATCCTTGCGTTACTTCCAACTCAGAATATTTTCTGTAAAATATTATGACATTTTGGGACAGGAACCAATATAAAAAGCTTATCAGAGGATTTGGATCTCTGAATTCCAAAGGAAATACCTGCACACTGCCCTCCCCATCAATTTATGAGATTTACTTTATCAATACTATGCCTTTGGAAACCCTTAAAAATCATGAAGGAAGCAAATCTCACCCTTGAATAAAAGTTCTCTTTTAAGTTTAACATCTTTCCTACAGTACAAGAATATTTTTAAATGGGAGAAGATAGACTTTAAAAAGCTTCACTAACAGCTGGCAGGTGCTTTTTTGCTTAAAACAGCAAATATATTTCAAACCATTCAGTGATGAAAATAAAAGAAAACATAGGAATGGTATATTTAAAGAAAATTATAATGTAGATGAATGTTGCATTTTTTTAAAGTATGAAGTATTTTTAACATTATCAACTTCCATATAACTATATTATGCAGAAATAGCTATTATAGGCATTTTTAACATTTAAATTATATTGCTTTTCAATGATTGGATTTGGTAAGGATTTTTATTAAGTGAAAGCTAGGATAGCTTTCATGTTTTTGAATGCATTCTGTCGTTGTATTACTGAAGTCAAGGGCAGCTTTTCCATGGACTTGAGTAAGAATTGAACTTTACAGCTCCAGTCAGAGGGAGGGATCTTAGTTCATCTTGATGAAAGGTGGGTACTTTGAATTGCTAAACATAGTTTTTGATAATTTTTGGACAAATTAATATCTTGAGGCACTTATTAAAAGACTAGACAATGTCATACTCTGCTGCCCTGGAAATATGCACTTTCACATTTCAAGGTCTTTTAAACCTGAATTTCCTGTCTTGACCTGTGAGCTGTTATGATACACAGTTAAACAGTTACAACCTTTTATTTCTGTGGTGTTTCATTCCACAAGACCTGCATTTCAACACCTCACATGCTGGTGCTGTGTCTGCAGGACAGTTTGCAAAATGCTCTGAGGTCCTTTCAAATGAAACATTGTGTGGATTTAAGATGGTCAAGCTGACCACTGTAACACATCAGAGAGCTGGCATAGTCCCTGATATCTGACCAATGAAAAATCCTCGTTCTTTCCACAATATTCAGCAGGTCCTGCAATTTTTCTCTCAACAGGAGACAAAATGTTAGGTTACAGAACCCTTAAAATTCCCTGCTGGATCTCACAGAATCTGCAAGTCCCACCCCGTGGAGAATGCCACTTTGTGGCAGTCTCTGCACATTCCCTGAAAGAGTTCAAATTCTTTACACCAATTGAGGGCATTTCTGTCTCGTTTGAATGGCAGAGTGAATGGAGACACTTGAGAGTTCTTGGTCGCAGACATTCTAATTGATCTCTTGGCTGCAGTATACTGTAATTTGTATGGAAATATGCATTTCTCTCTGGAGGCTGTCCTCCAGTGGACTAAGCATAGCCATGTCACCTAACAAGAGCACTTTATGAACCATAATTTTCTCTGTTCAAATTATATCTCTCAACTTAGGACGTGCATGAAGAACCTTTCCATATACACACACACACACAGGAGAGAACCTGTCAAAACATGTAGCTCTGATAACATTGACTCAAAACCTGAAGGCTTAACAAGAGCTCTCTATGAAATAAATGGAGAAGAGGCTAAAATCCATGTTCTCTTAGGTTAAACTTCTTTCCACACTATCCACAAGAGAGCCTCAGCTGTGGTGCAAATCTCATTAGATAGGCATGCAGAAACTCACTTCTAAGGCGCGCTCTGCCAAGAGGGGGAATTGGCAGCACACAGAGCACTTCCCTTCCCACTCCCCGTGCTGTGGGATCTGGTGAATCCCCAGCTGTTCTCTAAGGCAGACCTGTCAGGTCTCATGCACTGACTGACTTTTGTATCACACTCTGTCACCACCAGCACCGCACATTTCTGCACGGCCGTGCCGCGGCTTCGCTCCCACTTTTGGATCCCACCCATCAGATGCAGGTGCTCAGTGTGCTTGGTGATTATCTGACCAGCTGCATCTGCTGTCAGGGTCAGGGAGCAGAAGAAAGGTCACAGTCCTGGCTCTGCAGCTGGGGAATGTGCTCTTTAGCAGGACCCAGTGCTGACAGGAGCCCTGCTAGAAGGCGTGCTCCCCTCTCAGGGCTGCAGGATTTGGCTCTTTAATGACTGGGCGGATGCTTGCCACCTAACCTTGCACTGGAATCTGTGCCCAGCACGTGGAATCTCATGTCTGAAGAACAGAGACTTAAGAGGTTTGTTTCTTGGGCTTAGCTTTCCCATGAAATTTCTGCAAGAGACATGAAGAGACCTCAGAGATCGGGCTGGTATTTCCACAAGAAACCTTTTTTTGACCTTACCCTTGTGCTATTACTGATCAGCTATTGGAGACACAGAAACAACAACATGAACTCAGATTTTTTTAATTTTTTTTTTTTTTTTTTTTTTTTACAGAGTAAAAAGGCAATAAAGAAGTACTTATGGTGAAGGTAACATTTGTGGACTGATTTATGCTTACTCCTGAGTCTCTCTTGGTGGCAATCAAAAATTACATTTCATAAATACATGTTTGTATAGTTACTTAAAATGAAAAAGGCAAGTTTTCATTCCTGAGATTTTAAATGTCATCCACCCAAAAAAAGAACTGTTAACATTTTAGCTGCCCTCAGTAGAGGAGGCCAGTGACTGACATATTAAAAGCCTCAAGGCTGTAGTTATTTAAAAATTCTGATTTTCTAGATTCTTCCACATGTTTAATTCTTCTCCTCACCATAAACCTTCCCACTCAATTTCATTGACTGGCATTGTAACAATAATTTTATTTATTCCTAACATTACTTTTTCTGGCCTGTTTTTTCATCACCTTCAGTACCATGCCAGGGAAGAACAAGAACTGAGAAATGTCTTTATGCAGAAAACTTCCATTGGGTCTTGTGTACCATTTATTCCCCACTGATGGATGCAGCAGGTTTTCACTGCTGCACACACCCCTCTGTGGTATTTCCATAAACACAGGAATAGCACTGCCTAAACAGAGGCATAATAAATTAGCAGAATTTAACAATTTTCCTCACAAATGTAGCCCCAAAATCCAGTAAAACAAGACTGAGGAAAAAATTAGATAGGCTGTGCTTTACATTAATTAAAATCTTATGGTTTATATTTGTCAGAAGAACTTCCTGTGGCACAGTCTCCACTGACAGCCACATTTTGTTTAGTCTATCATATTTGTTTAAACATAGATATCTGTTCTTTAACGAATTAAATCTTTCATTATACATGAAAACCACAGTCCTCACATGTCAGGAGAACTTCTGATCTTAAAGATTAGTAATTTCTATTACATTTCCTGAACCTCAATTAGTAATGTGCAATTGCATTTATTTTTATGCACTGAGCCCTAAACATCTATGAGGCTGGAAAATCTTAGCACATTTTTAAAATTTCATTTCATCTAGACATGCAAACACAAAAAAAAAAAAAAAGAAAACAAACATAAGAAACAATAAACACACACCATCCTATACAACTAATCAAATCCAATTAAAATAATAATGTTATTTTGTATGGGACAGTGGATAAATCACAGGCCTACAATCTGTTTAAAACTTAAAAATAGTAATTGATGGTAAAAGAAACTTTTAAATGGAATATGTAAGTTTGCTATCCATCTTATAAGGTAATAAACAGTGGCAAAGCAACATAGAAAAGATATAAAAACTAAGTGTCAAATACTTGAGGAATTTACAGTATGTTTGAAAGACAGGTGTATTAGTAACCTCCTCAGTGTGTAAGAAATCTGTGTCCATATTCAGAGGAGTTATTAATTATGCTTAACCTCCAACAGCAGTCTGCCCACAATACTATACTGCAGAACTCAATGTGTATCTGCTTTCTCTAAGCACTTTCCTCCTAGTTGTAACATTTTCAGCTACCAGTGTTGACTGCTGTATCTGATCAACGTGAAATAAATATTAGCCCCTGCAGACATCATCCACCCTTGTTTTCTGTAGTCAAATGAATCTAGACACTCAGGAGGAAAACCAGCAATCAGAATTCCACACAAGTTCTAAATCCTCGGTTGTCGGGTTCCACCCAAGGACTTGAACCTTCCTGTTCCCACACCTTTATTTGCTTTATTTCACCCATTATACTCCACTTGCTGTCTTTCCATGTGCAACCACCAGCTACAAGTGGGTTTGCTGTTGTCATTTCAGTAACCCAGAAGAAACTTAATTCTGCCTTCAAAGTCGTTGTATGGGTGGAGTCTGAAGCACCTCCCACAATGTGGCTTCAGTAAAATAAAGCAGAAGCAGATGGGACCTTGCTGGGCATTTTTTCTGTGTCTAAAGTTGTAACCTGCATGCAAGAAGGTCTCAAGAAACCTTAAATTCTCCAGAGCCAAGCATGTCTTCTAAAAACATTCCCACCAGTTCACTTCTTTCTTAATTTTGCTCACAGTTCTAACAATAGTTCATCTTACATATCTACTTTAACACCAGTGGAAGAAAGAATGGGATCGACATTTCCTGGGCATTATTCAGCTTTGAGTAATGCATCCCCATGCCTCCACTTAGAAATGAAAATTTTATTAGAAAGGTTTGGCAGATGAGCCACCTTGTGCAAAAGTCAAAGTTTGAAACATCTGGTTGCCTTTGGTTCCTTGCACTGCACACGTTGGAACTACGCCCAAAGGAACAGCCTCACTTCCCAGTCCCCAGCAATCTTCTCTCCCCTTCCTCCTTTCTCCCCCCAGTATTCCTAGTGAGTTAATCAGTTCTTCCACACCTGCACAAAGGGCAGTTTTAAAAAAAGTTTTTTTAAAAAATCTCATTATGACACCATGCAATAATTACAATGGTGATAAAAGGGGCATCTCTATTTAGCCTTACCTGGCTTCTAGATTTCAGTCAAAAAAGGGTTAATTTTAAGGAAAAGATGACTCTTGCTACCTTCTCATTAGATAAGATTCAGATATTACATTTCTGTCTTTATTAATTGATAATCTATGTTGCTCTGGATGTACTTTATTTACTTAGTTTCCTGAAGAGAGAATAAACAACTTAATTCCTGAAAGCTTTCTGACTTTTCCCTCCCCGATTTTTTTTTTTTTTTGTTGTTGTTTCATTCTGCTATTGAAGGTAAAACAGATGGACAAGAAAAAACAAGGATGCAAAGAGTGTTCTAATGGACAGGATTAACTAATCAAAGGAAGATGAGAATAATGTTTCCTACTGGCAGGTTTGCAACTCTCTATTTTGTTTCAATGGATCCTTAGCAAAATCTAGACTTAAACACAGGACAAGGAAAGGAAAAGTATGCAGAAGCTGCTCTGTGTTTGGGATTGATTCTACTTCCTCCTATTCATTTCCTCCACTCTTTGAAAATAAAGAAAGAAAAGATACACACCCCATGACTTTATATTTATTTCCAGTTAAAAGAAGATTCGTGCTTTCGTGCTTTCTTTTTTTTTTTTTTTAGATACTGTGATAGCTGAACACTCAACTAAGCCCCTGTGTTTAGGTTTCTCTGAGTGCTTCACAGAGATTTGTTAAAGATATAAAATAGCACACCAAACAATGAAAGAGCTTGTTTCCCCAACCATTTCTGTTGAAAGCTACTTTGTATTTGTTCCTATGCAACAAAAATTAACTTTATGTGTAGGTGTTCCATGTTTTTACAAACTCTGCACTCCTTAGTTGTTATAAGATTAAAACAATTTTCTCCCTCAGTAAATGCTTCCCTTGAAAACCACTGGAAGCACATAATTCATCTGTCCATTTATAGCTTCTATTTTCTTCTAGGCACTGAGAAACTACTGATTGTGATTGTTGTTTTCCCTTTTAAGAAGCTGATGTTGAACAAGTGACAGATAAGACAATTTAATGTTTTGGTGACCATACAGATCGATTTTTCATTTATTCTGAAGTTTAAAAGACAAAAAAGACAAGCAACTAAAGTATGATTGCAGAGATTTTGTTTAGCAAATTACTCTTCTATACCCAGAAAATTTAACAAGGCACTCTCATTAAACCTGCAGGGAGTTTTAAGGTAGCTTTAGTACCAATATTTTTCAAAAAATGCATTCAAAGATTTTTCCCCTGAACCATTTTCTTCTCTATGGAATCTATCAGAACAGTTTGGAGATACAGTACAAGTCTTTACGTGTGAATAATAGAAAAAGAAGAAAAAAAAAAGAAATTTATTACCACAGGCTGCAGAAGGTCTCAATAAAAAGATAAGTGAAAAGGGAACATTGTGGGGTTTCTGAATTGGACAGAGAAATGGAAAAACCATACAAATTTGGGAAAGTGTTTGTATGGAAAAGGTAAGGATTGGTATCACACTTCACATGAAGACACTAAACACTTCTGAAATCAGCTGTTCTGCATGAAGAAATCCTTCTGGGGAGAGCAGGGGGCCTTGGGTGTCTGACCTGGCTGTCCTCAGGAAGTTTAAGGATGAAGAACACCTAAGTCAAAATCTTCTTTCCAGTTATTGTTCAGGATTCAAAACCTGGATGCCAGAAGTGTTTATCTGTACCCAGTCCTGATGCCAGGAAAGGTGGCACTTGCAGGAATTTATGCAGTTTTCATGATATTACACAAAAATAAAAACTGAGATGACTGGTCAACTCTGAGTAGTCAACAGAGACATTTAAATTGCTTTCAGTAATATCCTAAATAGCTTTCAGTCATATTTCAGTCATAGCCACTGGTTTTAGCTTACTGGATATTTGCAAGAAATTTAAAAATTATGTCAGGGATTTGACAGTGATATCCCAAGCAATCCTAGAAATGTCCTGAAGGTACCATGTTGTTTTATAGTTACAAATCTTACTGCCTTCACAATGTTAAACATCACAGATTCACTAGGAAAAAACCCAGAATTTTAGATTCAGAAATCACAGAAGTAATCCTAGAGATAAGCCTGGTTCCATCTATCTATAGATAGATAGATATAAAAAACATGAAGCTACTAAAAATAGCATAAAATTCCCATCTTTGTTCTTATGAAGCAATTTTTATCTGCCTGCTCATTTTACTGATGGGAAGTAGAATTTTACATCCCAGGGATCAATATCTCTGAGATTAATTTAGAACATGTGTCTACAGATAGTAATTTTGCACCGGTATTCACTATGAGATTTTTCCATGGGCTTAACTGTTATTTTCATTATTAAAAATACTACTAATCTTAAGCCATATTAATGAACATGTTTCTATGCAAGTTTTGCAGTACAATAGAATTACATCACTATCAGTATCCTAAAAATAACCATTGGCTCTGCTAAATGCTAGAAGCAGATTTTATTGCCTCATATACTACTCTTGACCACTTAATTAACTACCACAAAAGCTAATTAATTAGACATCACAGTCTCTAATCATTCTGGAATTTGCTCTATTATGTTCAGCTGGAATATCCTCTTTCCTCAACAGACCCCCTAAAGTTTAGAGGAACACAATAAAGCACTATGGGGTTTTTATTTTCACCTTTCCAGATACTCAAGATCAGGACTGAATATTTAGACTGATTCTTTTTTTTAACATTTTCCCTATTTAACTCTGTCTTTACTACAGTGGATGTTTTTGTGTGCTTGAAAGGCTTCAGCCTGTTTTCATGTTAGTGTTCTAGCATTTTAACCTAACATTGCCAAAAAAATCATTCTTGAGAAGGCAAGAATTTCATCAGCTTAACTCAATGACTGCCTACTGCTGCTCTATCAAAACATGCACAGGTATTTTATCAAGTGCCTTATCAATTAAACTCAAAAGCTGCACCTCCACCATTCTAAACTGTTTTGTCAACAAGATGCAGCCGCTCTGTAAAGTCAGCCAGTGTATCGTGGGGGAATGAAAGTACCAATGAGAAACAAGCTGATAAATTGGTTTGACTAATCATTAAAACCCATCCAGTATAATCGTTTTAGCTGATCTTGTTTAAGTCATTCCGTGGAGCTGCCAAGAGAGTTCAGGGACAGGTCGATCTTCTATTCGCATCATGCAAGGATCAGGCAGATAAAATCCGATCAGTTACCTGACCATTCTTGCATTTATATGTAATTATTCCCTGTTGTTTTAAAGCTTCCATCTGGAGGAAAGAAATCTGTTCTGCTCCTGACCTTTTCAGACCTCATGTCACTGTATTTAGCTTTAACAGATGGATTCTACTGATCTGATATGAAAATAGAAATAAAAGATTGAAAACACGAAAAGAGCGGAAAAATATAGAATCATTAAAGCCCCGATTCACTGCTAAGTGCAGGTCAGTGGGTGAATCTTCACTGGATTCATGGGTCATTGGTCAGGCCTCACAGCTTGTTCCTGCCCTAAACTGCAAAAGAATTAAAGAGACTCTATTAAGAAGGTGACTGGCACCACCTTCCTCTGAGTGGGAGAGAGCAGGAAGGACTGCTAGCACACGCTGCATCCCCAAGGTCATGACTACTCTAACACAGCTCCAGTCTAAAGTGCCAGCTCTGAACAACACTCAAATCTACCTTGTGGCAGCCAGAGCAATTGCTCTGAGCACAGCAGATTTCTGCACAAGAGCAGAATTCTTCCTGCCTGTGCATGTCTTTTTGTCAATTTCTTCAATTTCGTATTCAATTTCACTGAATGCAACAGAAGAGGATTTGTTGTTTCCAGAGTGGAATGTTTTTTGAGTTGTCTCTTGGATCAGAGATAAGGTCAAACAAAATAAATTTTAAAAAACAAGGAAATGTTAAACATCATTAATAAGAAGGGATGCAACTGTTTCCTAGTTTAGTCTTCCTGTTTAAAAAAAACCCTACACATCCTATCATTACAATATAGCTACAACTATCAAGTGATATAATTTCCTTTATTGTTTCCTGCTCTTAATATTATTGAGTATTATTATTCTCCAACTGCTGCCTTTTACTGCAGCAGTGGTTTCATTCCATAGAGGCCAGAGCAATTCCTGCACGTAGTGACTTTTATGTAAATGGGGAATGGTTAAATGCATCAGCCTAAATTTACGAGTAACAAGTCTTGGTTGTAAGTTCTATAAACCAGACACTCTCTGGAAATTATATTCATGTTAAAGAAATCCAGTAAATTATTTCACCCTTCATCAGTCTAATGCTTTGTGCCATTTCTGGGTAAACAAGTTTGAAAATCTTGACTTACTTTTACAATGGTCAGCAATATGTTTATGTTTTAAGGGCTATTTTCTCAGTTAACATAAACTAGCATAACTTAGCTGAAGTCAAAGTGCTATCAACTAAGTGAGAATTTATGTTTTAAAAAGCCAATTCTCCAATAAGTTTGTGATCCAACTTTCAAGACTCCTAAAACTGGCCAACTGTTCCAAAGCATGTGGCCACACATGAAGACAGTCGGTGTGCCACTAAGAAACAGGTGAGGTCAAAGGAAAACTTTATGTATTCTATTTGTATTGCTATTTTTAAGAAACTATTTTTTCTGCAGTAGTGATGCAATAAAATTTTAAACATGTTCTAGGCTTTTTATTGTGACTGCAGAAGCATTTTATATTTGTAAGTGTTACCCGGGGTATTTATTTCATAAACATTAATAATAAGGAACAGGTTTGCAACAAAGAAGTAGGAGGGATATTATTTATGCAAGGATCTACATTTATTTATTTTCTTTTCCATATCTGGACTGCCCAGTGCCTGGCTTCTGGAACCTGTGCTGTTTCTGCACCAGTGCCTAAGGTTTATTTGGGGAGGGGAGGGAGAAGGGCTGCTAATGATCTCCCAGAGATAAATGAAATTGCTGATTTAGTCAAGCTCATTCTTGACCTTGACACAAGATGGGACAGGCAAAGGGAAGAGCTCAAAATAGAGCAAGTGTAAGAAAGGAAGATCAAACGAATGCTCAGGTCTGGCCAAAACCCCCCTACATTCAGCTAACACCTGGCTGAGTTAGAAAACATGACCAGCCCAACCTTCCTGTAGGAGCCGATTGAAGCTGTCAGCTCCCGGCTTGTCACCCACTGCATCAGGAGGCCCCTGGGCTGCCACAAGAGCCCTAATTAGGCAGAAATGGCACTTCGGCAACTGACCCGCCAGGACCTTTGGCAAAGCATTTAACATCATTAGTTAACATTTTTATTAAAAAAAGTGTGAATGTAAATGAACAGCCAATGCATTTCAATAGGGTTTGTCGGTGGCATTGCACGCCCCCCCACTCTCCCAACCACACACACACTTTTTTGCATGAATAGTTCACTTGTTTTCTCTAAAGGGGGATGGGGAGGTAGAGACTGTTTTTCAAAGGGAACAAGACATGTTCAAAGCAGAAACAAGGTCTTAAACAATCAGACACAAACTCTTGCCTTTTGGGAAGCGTGTTGGGGAGCGAACAAACAGCCAAATGCAATCCTACCTGCAACATGCCTAAGGGGATGTCTGAAAGGGAAGGCAGGCATAACCCACACCTGAGCACAGAGATACAAAATCACATGTTCATCTGATTGTTCCAAGGGTATTCATTGTGCTCTTGTTCTTTTCTGTTACATCCAAGAATAGGTGCCTAATCCAGTAAGCCTGCAACCCTTTGCCACAGCTATCAAATACTACAGCAGTGGAAAAGAATGAACATCTAAGAATATACTGTCCTCCTCTTTCTTTGTAATTCCTTTATTCATTGCACATTACCTTTGACAGAAGATTACCAAAAAATACCACTCAAGCATATTAGCAACCTACCTTAATTAAGTCCCCACTAGCAGCAGTTTGTCTGTGAAAAGTTATTTATTCATACAGAAGAGTATGCAGCCTTGAGGCACTTTATTAGTACTCCATTTTTTTTCTGCAGGTTATTTAACTGAAGAGTTTCCATAATTTATCAATACCTGCCCAAAATCCTGGGACAGATTTTGGAAATAAGAGACACATGAAAATTAAATTATTACAAATATACTTCCTAATAAAGAACAGGACAGGACTTAGAAATGTGTACTGCCCTGTGATATTTTATGTCTGCTTCCTAGGAACATCCCCCAATCCAGGTAACTTTTATTTTCTTTGAACCCATTATCCCCTTTTTCCTCAATGAAAGCTACAACATTCAGTACTAGGGTGATTTTAGGGCCAGATAAAGCCCTTATTACCCCAGATGTTGGAATTTCCTCCCTCAGTCTATAACAGCCATATGTTACCAGCAACACTTTTTTTCCACCAAAGAAAATATTTTTTTCATTTGTCAGGAAATCATTCCATTATGTTCTGTGTACATTCCATTACATTCTATCTACATTCTAGCTACATGGCCTATCACTTATGCTTTCTAAATAAAGTACACATGTAAAAAGAAATTAAAATAGATCTCCCACAATTTGGGACTCAGGTAATGAAGATATTGGTTCAAAACCCAACTCATCAGTCTTGCTCTGAAGCCCAAGGAATTTTATCCTTTTTCTCAGAACCATGTTTAAGAAAATTAAATATTATTATTATTATTATATCACACATTGGCTTACCCAGGGATTCCAGTACCTGACTGTTTCCAAGTCATGTACATGCCATATCAGGGAAAAAACCCAAACCCAAAACTTGGCTAAGGATCTCTCCTGGTCTGGGCTGAGATAGAGCTCATTTTCTTCCTAGCTGCTGGCATAGTGCTGTGTTTTGGATTTAGCATGAGAATCATGCTGATAATGCACTGATGTGTTTAGCTGTTGCTAAGTAGTGTTTATTCGAAGTGAAGGACTTTCAGTTTCCCATGCTCTGCCAGTGAGGAGGTGATGAAGAAGTTGTGAGGAAGTAGGGCCAGGATATGACCCCAACTTGCCAAAGGGATATTCCACACCACAGAACCGGAGGGAGCTGGCCAGGAGCCACTGGTCACTGCAGGAGGATGGGCTGGGTATGGGTGGATGGCAAGCAGTTGCATTGTGTATCACTTTTTTCTCTTTCATAAATGCTCTGGGATCTACAGATTATGTCATGTAAATTCTTACTCTCTGTGTGTATCTATACACAAACAAGTGTTTGCATTCTCTTTTTAAACAAGTGTCCCTTTCAAACAATATGGAATTCTAGATATACCTTTTTAAAGCACAATACTAAGTTTAGAAATCCATGTAAGAAGTCTGGCTTGATCTCTTGACTCAGCTGTTGACAGCAAGTAAGCAGGTAATTTCGGCAGCACTGAAATAATTTTTATCAGTGAATTAACAAAACCAAAATCCACGACTTTCTTTCTAGAGCAGAAATAAGATGAGATAGATATTTTAAAAATTTATTTTCCAATGATACTCATCTGGTGATTTGTCTATCCCCATGATGCAGGTTTTTGGCTTGAAAGCAGTATTAGGAAAAAAAATCCTTGGGAATTGCCCAAAAAGCAGAATCATACAAGGCTCAGAAAGTTGGTAACTGTAAAGAGTCTATATGTGACCCCTTTTCCCATCACATGACTATTTTCCAGTCGAGTTCTTCAGTGTGGCTGCTCCTCTCCCGCTGGGAACTCGAGGGCTGGGTGAAGGGAGAGCGAGGTGACAGCTTATTCAAAAGCCAGCGCTCCCTGCCTAGTTTTGGCACATTTTCTGCAGGTGCCTGGCACTATAGCCACAATAGGCTCTGGAAGAGAGGATTCAGACCTGTCAACAGCTACAGGAGGCAACTGCACAGCTTTGTCTTACAGGCTAACTTCATTGTCTGCTGCTCTGAACCCTGCAGCACAGGCACCCGTTAATGAGATGAGCCCCTTTTCCCTCCATTTGTTCCTCCCTCTGTTTCTCTTGCCTTTCTGTAATGATTTCACTTGATCGCATTGGTTGCTTTCTAGTGGGGATTGCTCCAACAATCAGATAAGATAATTGCCTGTAGAATACTGCTCAGCAACAACTATTACTTCCTTTGCTGAAAATGTCAGAGCAATTGAAAGCTCTTAGTGAAGTTCAAGAACAAGGAGGCAAAGAAGAGGCAGCTCCTCTATAGGTACCTATCTGTGTATATTTAGCAAGTTTGCAGTGGCCAGCTCTCCTGGGTGATTTTACTTTATGAGCAACATTCTGAGCAGAATTTATATTTTCATGACTTTTAATACAACCTAAACAATGTAAACATACACACCAAGTATTTCTCACATGTACTAGCTTTGGAAGACAATATTATAGAATTACCTGGTCTGCATTTTCTCCAATTCCTATTCCATTTCTAGAGACCAAACTAATGCAATTTCTTTTTAATCTTAAAATTTAATCTTAAAATACTGTCTTCATGCAAAAGTTTCTGAGGTGAAATGACAGCTGATAGAAAAGTGACATACCAAGAGAAGGTAATTTAAATATTGCACTCCAAATGTAAGTACAATTAAAATACCAGAAATTGTTTGGGCCACTATTTAATTCACTTCTGCATCTGAAACATACACTGCCACTGCCAAAAACTACGTGATGTTACGCCCTGATGAACAATTCAAGAGCAAACCCAAAGACATAATGCTTTTTATCACTAAAGCATACAGGCTCTAGAGATTTTGTATGACATCAAGATCTCCATTCATTTGACTGACAGGGCAAATAAGCAAAGAAAAAAAAACACATGCAAAAATTTACTCAGAGCACAACTGGAAAAACTGCGCAAAACCTCATCCTTTATTCTTTGCCATTTCTTGTTTTTCCTATACTACCTATGCACTGTCAACAATAATACACCATCACATAGCCATAGCTATCAATTCTTTTTACTGTGAATTTCATAAAGAATAAATAGCTTTTGAAAGCTTCTTAGAGTTCTGTGAAAAGAGCAGAGAGCTGAATCAGCAGCTGGATCATTACAGGCTATTCATATGCTGAGTTACTGAGGAACCAACATAGGGAAATTCCTTATTCTTTGGAGAGGAACTCCAACATAGGCAACCACATGACAGTTGATTTTTGCAGCATCATGGGACTACAGCACCCAAATCAGTGACTGATATCTGGAGAGATACAGGCCCCAGTCTTGCAATATTATTCAACCAAACTTAGACTAGTTTAACTATGTTGAGCCAGATGTACAACTTGTTTATACAGTGGATGTTTCAAGGTTGTGTTTTGCTATATAAAACTATGTGCAGTAGGACTTGCTCCTCAAAAACCTGAATTAATCATAGTGTGGGTATCCAATTAAATCAAGCACTGATTTCTGAAGTCCATTTTAACTTATTCTCAATTACTTAGAGGTTTTTGCTGGATGATAAGTTTTGCAGCAGTGAAGTAAAAGGATTCTGTAGACATATTAAATATAATTTCCTCTTATTCTTTCATGAGTATAGTTTGAAAACTTGATCATTGCAAGAGGCACAATTTTTTTTTTTTAATAGTGCCATAACTTGTTTGTCAAAATTGAAGTTGAAATTCTGCCTAAAATTTCAACATGAAGAACTGTCATACAGGAAACTGAGAGTAAGTGATCTCTCTTTGTGTCTGAAGCTTAGGCTGGCAGTCTGACTCTGGAGCCCTTGACAAAAACTCACACTTCTGGAGAAAAGCTGGAAGTGGTAATTGCTACTGATGCTTGTCCTGAAACAACTTGGCCTTTGAATGAACTCCCATTACAGGGCAGACTAGTGCAGGAGCTTCACAAACACTTCATGACAGTCCTGAAAAAATGACCCTTTAGAAGCAGGAAATACAAAAGCAAAGCTCTGCTATCTTCTGACAAGGAGCCAGGGATTTAAGATGTTCCTGTGCTCTTTTTCTTGATTCTCATCCTCACAGAATATAGGTAGAATTAAAACAAAATTGAGAGCCATGCTGTTTATTAAGATGTTTTGCTGCAAGTAGGCAGTAATCCAGCTCAGATTTAAGCCTAAAAACCTTTGAATTTGTAGATCATAAGCTTGATATTCACATGAGGTGAGGAGTAGATGATCCAACAGTCCTTTGTGAATTTCAGCTAGTAAGTGCCAGGATACCATTTAACTTTTAAAATAGAGCAATAGAAAGCACTTCTCAAAATAATTTCATTGTGTCACCTACTTATACACAGAATGTTCTAGTCTGTGTGTGATGGCCTGCTTCTCTCCCCGTGGAGCAGGTAACTGAGAATTATTAAACTGGCACAGTCAAAACACACTCTGACAAAGACAACTGTGTACACTTGGTACTACTCTTGGCTTAGTCACTAGGCATCAGCAAGTGACAAAAAGTACATCCTCTTTCTTTGCTGAGGAACATGATGAATTTTATGATGGATATTTGAGCACATTAGGTGTAGTGATTGTTTTCTTGTTGAAGCCTGATGAGTTTTACACACAGTCCTTCTTATTGCTTTAGATGCATTTCACAAAACAAATGCATATTTACTACCTTCTTCCTGTTCTACAGTCTTCTATCAAAACCCTCTTTTTCTCACTCCTCCCCTCATGTTGTTACATTAGCTATTTGTAAGAAATGGAGATTAGAATAAAGTTAAAGGTACATTCCTGTCAGTGTAACAGACAACGAGTAGACAATATTTTGAGTGGATAACAAGCATATTTTCTAATAAATAATACATCCTGGCAGAAATCTGACACTGAATTCTATTCTTCAGCACAATTCCAGTTACGCTCCATTGAACCATAACTTTTCTTACACTAACATAATGAAATACACCATATCAATACACCATAGCCAAACAGGGTTGTGCAATTCCATCAGTGCAATTAATGCAAGAAAGAGAAGGACTTACTGGAGTGAGTCCTGTGCAGGGCACAAGGAGGGCAAAGGGCTGCAGTGTCTTTCATAATGGGAGAAGCTGAGACAGCTGGAACTCTTCAGTCAGGGAAAGAGAAGGCTCAGGGGAGTCTCATCAATGTGTATAAATACTTGATGGGAGGGAATGAAGAGGAGAAAGCCAGACTCCTCTCAGCAGATCCCACTGGCAAAACAACAAGCAAGAGGCAAAATTTAAAAATAGCACATTCAGTGTAAGACAAGAATATAATTTGTGCCATGAGTGCAGTCAAACACTGGAGCAGGTGGCCCAGAGAGGTTATGGAGTCTCCCTCTGGGGACATTCCAGACCTGACTGCACAGGGTCCTGGGCAACCTGCTTGAGTGGACCCTGCCCGAGCAGGTGAGTAGATGAGGAGTAGATGATTTCAGAAGGACTCTTCCAACCTAAATTGTTGTGAGTCTGTAATTTACATCATAGGGTAGCTTCAGGAAAGAAAGATCAAATATTGTGAGCATTCATTTGAAAGATGTACCCTTGTGCTCTAGGAATCTGAAATGCTGTGTTAATATTAAACAGCATTTTCTTCTAAAAGTCATCATGTTAATTACCTTATTTATTTCATATAGTTTTCAATTGTTCAGTTGGACCAAAAATATTTCCCAAAACCAAGCCACATTCAGAAGTAGAATATTTCTGTATTGGTCCATATGTGTTTGAATTTTGAAGCATTTTTATCAGTTTCTGAAGATAATGAATGCAGTTTTTGTATTAGAAACATTCACTATCTCTATGTTTGTATCAGCCACTGCTTAATTTTAGAAAACAGAGATATTTGAAATCTGAACTAATCCCTTCTGTGCAAATGCACCATGCCTGGTTATTGCTCCAAAAGTGACATCTCTTCCAAAACACTACAAATCCAGCAGGCTGACCTCATGGTCATGGAACTCTTTAATTTCCAGCCTTTCTGTCAGAAATGCTATGCATTTACAAGTGTCATCGATTTTCAATGGAAGTCAAAGGTGCACAGGCTCACTCAAAATCTTCTGCTTTGAGACGAGCCACACAACAAGCTTCTAATGGGATTCTCTCAGTACAAAAAAATTATAAAAATAGTATTTCATGGATGAGTACACCCCCAAGCACTAATGCCAGTCAATGGATTCTTTTCCTACAAAATAAGGTATACTTCATTGCATAAGCTGGATGTCATTCAAACATGTCTGAGTGTCTTATATGGAACTGTTAATATTAGGTATTCTTCAGAAGTCAGACTTTGAAAAGCTTTTCAGTTTACAATCACATCTTACTTCAAAAATGTCCATAGAGTATGTAAGAACATTATTTCCTTTTCTTTCTTTTTTAATTAATTGAGTCTTGAAGTGAAGAAAACAATTAAAGATAACAACAGAAATAGGGGAACATTGGGAATTTTGCCTCCACACCTCACACAGCATTTCCCTAGCCCCAGGGGAGCTATTTAAAACTTGTTTGTAATGAAAAAGGGATCAAAATGGTTATAAATGTCACAACTTTCATAAAAGATCTGAAAATTTTGCAGAGTTGTGTAAAAATACTGCAACAGGAAGCAAGTTTTTTGAAAAATAACAGACCCTATTTTTGAATTAAAGAAACCTAAATTAGTGAAATGGAAGAAATGAAGTCGGTTATAAATTCATATGATCTTATGAGCTTATCACGAAATGATAGTCAAGCTTTTGCTCCAGATGGTGCAAAAGTGCTTGTGACATCCACTTTGAACTGCAATCTAGTTATGTGTCAGGCAGGAGAGTCCATTATTCACTGCATCAGTGCTGGGGAGAGAAGGTTAAAAGTTCAAGACATGCCCCAAGTGATTAAGGTTGTAAAAATCAGGAGATACACCATGGGGAAAAAAATTCCACTCTTCCTTTTCTTCCATACTCAGTTTGTTCCCCAAAAAAATGTGCTTAAGAAAAAAAAAATACCCAAATCCAAACAAAACACCAAAACCCCAAAACAACAAGAAAAATAACAGGATGCAGGAATACCACAATTCCCTACAGTAATGTACAAATTGTCTTTTTATTTGAACTCCTTAAACCCTTCTGCTACCAGCTTTATTTTACCTAGAAAGAAACATTAAGGCTTCCCTTAAAATCTGTCCACAAGGACTTGAGAACTCAGTTAACACTTTCTCACTCGTTGTGATATTCTTCTCAGCTTCTACATACTTGTAACTAACTCAGATTTGAAACTTTATTTTTCATGTACCCCACGGATCACCAGTTCATCTGCACTAGGCAGGCTTCACTTCTCAGCCATGTAAACCTTTGCTCTGCTGATCAGTAACATAACCTACAAATTGCTTCCCACCACCCCAAAAGTTTCTGCATTTGGAACTGCAAGTGCCACTTCTCCAATACTTAAGCAAATTTGGATTTCTAATTCAATAGAAAAAGAAGAAGATGCAAAACCTGAAAGGTGAAGCTAAAAATATTTCAATTAAAAAAATATATTCTGCAAAATTCTTCATAGTGAGAATAATGAATGGAAAGTATTAGAAATAAAAAAGTGCTCAGAATCTTTGAAAAGGTATGAAGTAATTATTTTCAGGAAGGCCTCTTCTTTCAACAAACAGGTAGAAAAGAGTAATTCCATTGTAATAAATTTTCTGTCTGCTGTTTTCTAACTCTCCATTTATCTCTGAGCTTGATTGCACATTTGTATAAATTCTGTTATGTACTATAAATTTATTATGGCCATGTTGCCACATCCTCTTTGAAATCACCTCATCTGCAGTAACTGCTGTATTAGCACACATTTCATGTAAAGAAAAGTACTGAATATGAATCTCACCAAGCCTGATAACATTCAGACTCTGCATATATTTGCAAGTGTGTTAACATTTCAGAGTAGCATATTGACAATGCAGACAAAAATCCCTGTAATCCATCACATCAGGGTCCTTGAACTATGTAGGATTTAGTAATGCCCCAAAGTTCACAACAGTTATTTCAAAATGCACACACAAAGAAATCCTGTAGCAAACTCCCGATCTCCAAGACTAAACCTAGAACTCATCAATAACCCATGCATTACATTAAAAAACCTACACTAGAGGGGACATCCACAGTTTCTCTGGGAAAGCTGTGCCAATGCCTCACCTGCCTCACAGCAAAGAATTTCTTCCTAATATTTAATCTGTGTCTGTTTCAGTTTAAGGCCATTGCCCTTTCTTCTATCACTACATACCTTTGTAAAAAGTCTCTCCCCATCATTCTTGTAGGGGGCCCTTTTAGGTACTGGCAGGGCTCTAAAGGTCCCCTGGAGTCTTCTCTTCTGGAGGGGACATCCACAGTGTCTCTGGGAAAGCTGTGCCAATGCCCCACCTGCCTCACAGCAAAGAATTTTCTTCCTAATATTTAATCTGTATCTGTTTCAGTTTGAGGCCATTGCCCTTTCTTCTATCATTACATACCCTTGTAAAAAGTCTCTCCCCATCATTCTTGTAGGGGGCCCTTTTAGGTACTGGCAGGGCTCTAAAGGTCCCCTGGAGTCTTCTCTTCTCTAGGCTAAACAATGCCAACACTCTCAGCCTATTTCCAAAGCAGAGGTTCTCCAACCCTCTAGGATCTCAGCTGCTCTCCTCTGAACTCATTCTAACAGGCCCACATCCTTCTTATGCTGTGCCCCAGACACGGCTGCAGTGCTCCAGGAGGGTCTCAAACAATGAACTGAGAGCAACAATCACCTCCCTGACCTGCTGCTCCTCACTCCTTTCATGCAGCCCAGCCCAAGGGCGGCTTTCTGGGCTGGCAGCACAGATGCTGACTCAGGCTCAGCTTCTCCTCCATCCACACCCCAAGTGCTTCTCCTGAGCCCCTGCCCTGCTCAGCCTCCTGTCCCCTGCAAACCCCATGCTCAGGGGGAGCTCCACCTGTGTCACCGGCAAAGCCATTCAAGAGCCCTGGGGCCAAGGGCAGAGCCCTGAGGGACACCCTTCATCCCTGGCCTCCACCTGGGCAGGGAGCCACTGACCACAGCTCCCTGGCTGCGTCCATCTGGCCAGTTCCTCGTGCCCTGCACAGCAAACCCTCCAAAGCCAGGGCTCTGCAGTGCGGGGCTCAGGGTGTCTGTCGTGTGCCCCAAGGCTCACAGGGGCTCTGGACACAGCAATGTCAGAGACTGAAATGTTATGGGTAGTGACTTAAACACTGTTATGAAGGAGTTTTGCCCATTATGGTAAAATGGTATAAAGAGGCTGAGACCACCCAAGCCCACCCCTCCTCCACATGACTGCAACTTTAGGCTGTGACTTAAGCTGCCTAAGAACTTCAGATACCACACTATTGTTCAATTGCATCTAGTCTAGGGACAAGGAAACAAGACTAAGGGAGAAGAATGTATCTGCAAGAAAGCCAAATTCAGCAAATGTCCTGAAAATCAGCCTGGGCCAGGCTCAGCCTGGGGGAGGCCATAGCCCATAGGTTCATCTGCTGAGGCCATGTTTGCACATACTCCCCAAAACTGAGAAGAGAGAAGGATAAGGATAAGGAAAGAAATAAAAAGAATAAAGAATAAATATAAGAATAAGTTGATGTAGAAGAAAAAATAGTAGTAGAAGTAAATGCTAAGAAGAAGAAGAAGAAGAAGAAGAAGAAGAATAGGGATAACAAATAAGATGAAGATTAAATAGTAGTGGTAGAAATTTTTTATTATTATAACAATAACATCAAATTAAAATACACATCTATACATGCTAGAGGTAGCATCACAGAATGGTTTCATTTGGGAAGGACCTCAGAGATCATCTAGTTCCAACAGATTCTCTTCTGCACTTTTTCTCTCTTTCTCAACCTCTTTCCTACTTCCTTCTATCTCTTGCCATCACATGGTCTCATTGGCACCTTCATTTGAGCAGAGGCATCTCTCCCTAATCTGATCCTAACACATTCTCTGTCCAGCTGTATTTGTGCTTGGAATTGCCCTAACCCAGCTGCAGGCCCCTGCACTTTCCTTCTGGATCTTCATGAGGTTGATACAAGTCCACTTCCCAAGCATGTCCAGGTCCCTCTGGACGAAGCCCCTTCCCTCCAGCACGCTGACTGCACCAGTCAGCTCAGGGTCAATGGCAAACTTACTGAGGGTGCCTCAGTCCCACTGTCCGTATCACCAACAAAATGACACCAATCCCAGCATTGACCCCTCCTGGCCTCCCCCTGGTCATTGAGCCATTGAGCACAAACCTTTCTGTGTGACCATCCAGCCAATTCCTTATCTACCAAGTGGTCCATGCATCAAATCCATCTCTCCAGTTTAGAGAAAAGGATGTTGTGCTGGCAATGTCAAATGCTTTGCACAGGTACAGGCAGATGACATCAGTGACTCTCCCTTCAGGTACCAACACTGTTGCCCCTTTCTGTTTTACTGCTCTCTCAGTCCTTAACTTTCCTTTTGCAACTTAGGTGGTGTAGCTGCAGCACTTGGGAGTCAACAGAAGCACAAAAGCCATTGAGTATATCAGCCTTCCTCATAATCCTAGGAAATCAGTTCTCCACTTCTTTCCAGAGAAGTCTAACATTTTCCCTAGTCTTCCTTTTATCTCCAACATGTCCCTTCACAATGCATTTTGTTTAGAGCCTGTGAAAGGGAAGAAGTTGGGAAACTGATCGAGAGAGGCACTTAAACATACCAGAGGCACAGTTCTCACATGGGGTGGTATTACACAGTGTATGATCATGCTCAGAGACCACCACACCAGCACCGTTTACCTCCAGAAGCCTGCTCTTCCAGGAATATTTAATTAAACTGGAGCTTTCTGGGGCAAACCTGTGCATGTGACAAGTATCTGGCACTATGTGACTACTGCCATCCAGGTCTCTGACTGCACAAGCCCCTCCTGAGGCAGCTGTGTGCCCAAAGGAGCAGCCACCCACCACATCAACTCCTCCTGAAGGAAGAAAATCTAATGAGGCATTTGCTACCCACTCTCCTCAAGGAACAGGTAGTGTCACTCTAGAAACTTTTTCAGAGGAAACAGCTTTTAAAGAAGAGGGTTTAAATCTCTGGAGAGGTACCATAGTATTTCTAAAGGATGTGAAAGGAAAAGAAAATGATTCCTTAGGGATTTTTCTTCATTATCACCCCACCTGGAGAAGTGAGCACACAATAACCAAAGGTCCACACATATTGATTTTAGAGCTGGGGAAGTGTGCAGCTAACAGCTTTTAAGTATCTCCATTTTCAGTTACTTCAACAAAATTACCAGTGAACAGTGTAAGAAAGTGAAAGTTTTTGTAGGAAATTGCGGGCTAAAAATGATCATTTAGGTCGCGAAATGTTTCCTTTCATTGAAAATGGAGGGCTTTCAAACGTAGGAGTTACTGCGGGCGCTTTGCAGCGTCATCTTCACCAGACATTTCCCAAACCACAGCCTGTCCCTCTTTTCAGGACCACAATCTTACAGAGTTTTGCTGCTCGGACGCTTTTAAAACCGAGGAGCGCTTGGTCGGGGCGTCCTGACTCGCAAGGCGGTGACCGGGCTCTGAGGGAAGTGCGAGCACCACGCGGCACCGAGGAACCCAACCGGGCCAAACCGAGCCAGCTCTGCCCCCAACTCGGGGTGTTCCGTGAGGGAGCAGCGCCTCAGGAACGTGAGGCCCGGGCAGAGCGCCCGGAGGTGCCGCTGGCCCGCCCTGGAGCTGGCGGAGAGCGGGGAAAGGGGCGGGCGCTCCCCGGCTCCGTTGCCCGGCAGCGGCCGCGGCCCCGCGATGGAGGCGGGCGAGCGGCGGCGGCTGCGGCGGGAGGCGGCTGAGTATTACCGAGGGCACCGGGTGCCGGAGCGGATGGAGGACGCGCTGAACGCCCTGTTCCCGCTGCACCCCGAGGATCTCTACGGGGAGCTGGTAGCGCGGGGCGGGGAAGCAGCCGGGCGGGGAGCGGAGCGGCCTCTCCTGGCCCCGCGGAGGGGCCGTGTGGGTGCCCGCCGTGCCCGTGCCCCCTCCCGGCCCTTGCCCTCAGCCAGGGGGTGCAGCGAGGAGCTCGGCGTGGTGACAGTTCAGTGGTTTGTCCCTGGCCCGGGCAAGCATTGCCGTGGCTCTGTGTTTGCGGCCCGTGGCTGCTGGGTGCTGTGCTAGTACGTGTCTGCAGCAGCCGGGCTTCTTGTCCTCTGCTGGTTGCTTGTTTCGACACAAAAACAGAGTAGTCCAGAGATGGACTGGTGTTTGTCCCTAACAAAACGCTGCTCAGCAGAGATGACTCCCGGGTGACAAGAGACTGGGTGCTGTTCACACTGCAGCTGCTCGTGAAAGGCAAATGGGCCCCCGTGGAAGGGTCAAGAACAGACCAATTTTATCTGTTCCCACTTGGCAAAGTACTGTTGACAGTAATCATAATGAAACTTCAATTAATGGTGGAATTGCCAATACTAGAATAGTGAGCAGCTCTTGGAAAAAAAAGATTTCTAGTATGGTCTTAGATGGGAGAGTGGCTGTGGAATGGAAATACTTCGTTCCATCTTCCTTCTTCCATTTGTTTCCCATCTCCAAGTGTTTTGCCATCATCAGTGGAAGGGACTGGAACTGGTAACACCTTTCTTTGCTTTGCTTGGTAGCTGCCGTGTTCCTCTTCTTCATGGCCCAAAGTGTTTTGTACTTTTCCTGTTTGGTAACCTGTGGTTTGGTGACTCTCCAATTAAATAATGAACTCTCCAGATTAAATAATGAAACTAGTAAGGAAGTATGTAGAAACCTCAGGTAAAAATGCAATCCTTTTTCTAAACCAACATTAGTGTTTATTAACTACGAACACAGACCCAAATGTATTGAGTTATGATAGTTCATCAGGCCCAATAAAGATCATGTTGGAAGAAGAATGGTTTCCACTTTCTCACAGGGCTCAAAGCTTGCTGGAACATACAAATCATAGAATGATTGATAGAATATGCTGGGTTGGAAGAGACCCGTAATGGATTTGTTTAGTGGTGGATTTGATTAGTGGAATTTCATGGAATAAAAGCATCATTGCCTGGAAATTGACTTGTAATTGAGTTCTTTCTCTTTCATTTAAGGCTAACTACTTTTCTAAATTTTCAAAAGCTCCTGTAATGTGCAAATTAGTTGGAAGAAAAGTTCTTGATGGAGTTGGTCAGCCAACATTAGAAGTGGAAATATACTGTACAGTTAAAAACTATGAGAAGGTATGAGCTACTTCTTCTTGTTTTATTTATTTTACTAGGACAATATCTGAGAGAGGTACTATTCTTCTCACATCCCAAGGAATGTTTTATTTTCTATCTTTTGGACAAGACATAAATCCCAGTTGAATGTTGTAACTTGGAAAAAAAGGTGTAGTGAAAAGTTAGACAGTGGCAGCAGCTATGAAAGCTTTCTTTTCCAGGAATTAGACAGTAATTTGTGAGTGAGACCTGATAGTTTATCTCTGTATGTTAATTTATTTTTCCTATCTTAATGATCATGTAGGTTTTCCTTACACCCCATACTAACCTTATATGTTCACTTTCATTTCACCTTTTTCTTTAATTTTCAGATCTTTATATTTCTCTTTGTGTGACACTTTCAGAAAAATACAGTACAGCTGGAAAACAGTATAGATAAAGGCACTTCTTTTACACTGAGCTAATAGGTTGATGTGGGTGACAGTAAAGTCAAACATACCCATTTAGCACCTGCAGTGCAGAATTGATGGCTCATCTCTTCCCCAACCTGAAATATTCAAACTACATCTTTGCAGCTCTAGCTATTGTGGAGTAATTATTTCTACTTTCCCTCAGTTGAACTCTGGTTCACTTAATTCTTGAATTACGTGTAACCTCATAGATATTCACAGAGTATAAAGTTAATACTGTTAATGCAGGCAACTGTGCGAAATTTGTAAATTATGTCTTCCTTTAAGTGAATTTTATTAATACCATTTGTTGTTCATCAGTACAGAAAGATAGGTTTGAATTATCTAAGTAAGACAAAAGTAATTGATCATGAGGGATGGCATTAAGCATGAATGCTGATGAATCATGGTACAAGAGGCTACCAACAGCTGCAGTAAAAGGTGTCCTAATGACTGTATGGTCCTTAAAATAACTCCATTCTGTTCTGATAGCATAAGGCAGATCTGTCAGAGGGGTTTTGCCAATGTAGTTATAATTTTAGGTCAAAAAGCTTGAATAATGTCTGCAATTACCAAAGTATAAGAGCTTAAAAAGAAGGATGAGAAAAGGCAAGTGGAGCAAATAGATTTGGAGATATGTACTTGTAGAGTTGGTAAGGACATACCTCTTAGTCTTTCAAATGACATTTCCACGTTAGAAATTAAAATAGTGTTTTAACCCTTTTACATTGTTTTGGTGAGGTTTTCTTGTTTTGTTTTGGTTGTTTTTTTTTTCCCCCAGAGGATTTGTTCCACTGTAATGGCTACTCATTCTCAAATACCTGAAAATGTTTTACCTGAAGCAATTGAAGCTGATGAGAAAGAAAGAAATGACTCTGTTCTTACTGCTGTGGAATGGGTCAGTGAATCACTGAACACAATGTTAAGGGACTTGGACCCTACTGACCAGTGTCAAGCTGATAAGATTCTTGGGTAGGTCTTGC
Source organism: Pyrgilauda ruficollis (assembly GCF_017590135.1). Classification (NCBI taxonomy): domain Eukaryota; kingdom Metazoa; phylum Chordata; class Aves; order Passeriformes; family Passeridae; genus Pyrgilauda; species Pyrgilauda ruficollis. The sequence continues at coordinate 6,591,225 of NW_024513654.1, read as the reverse complement.
ATATTATGAAAATTATTGCATTTGAATATTCGAAATATTTTCAGGATACAAGGTCTGTCTCAGACCCATTTCACTACATTATTGCCTGCTTTTCATAATTATGATATAAAAAGCATGCTGATTTGGGCTGCAACACTGAACACAGGCTGTAGCAAACAGACCTAATTGCCTTCCAGGTGGACTAGATTTAGGAAAACCTTGATAAAGGGAATAAGGACTCAGTTGGAAAGTGAGTCTAAGTAAGATTTTAATGCATTGTTTACACTGCTTTATACATCTCACATACTCAGTTTGCCTGAATTGGCTTTCTGTGACCCATGGGTGAAGATTTCACTTGATGCATGTAATTGAAATTCAGCCACCTCTGAGTTTGCAGCCACACAATAGCCAGTGTACAACTCACCTACTGTCTTAACCTAGGCCAGGCTGATGGATGAAGTTATGACAGGATCTGTTACTACCCATGCAGAGGAAATAAATCCTTCATGCTCAAGCTGTCTGCTCAGAGCTGACTTTCAAACCAGAGTGATTTATAAAGCTTGTACCAAGGTTTGAGATCATTGTGATCCTTTTTGTTTAATCAGTGATGCAGATGACTGCCAATAAAGAATGAGATGATAAATTTATGGACTTCTCCAGCTTCACACAGGAAATCTATGGCAGTAGCTCAAACACAAGCACTTAACCTACCTCCTAGCATGTTCTTTAGCCTGCATCACATCTGTCTATTTGTCACATGTCTAACAAAATTTTGACACAGTAATTTTTATGCATCCTCCCTCAGTGAATACTTTGCAAACAAGAAAGAAGAAAAAAAGGAAATTGAAAGGCAAGAAAAAGAAAAACAAGAGAAAGAAGAAGCAGAAAAAGTCACTACTTCCCCTGCTTCGTGCCGTTCAGCTTCAACACCTAAGCAAAAAAAGGGACGAAAATCAGGTTTTACTTTATTTCATTTTAATATTTTCTGCAATACATTGATATTGAAAAAGGTCCTAAACAACACCTTGTCTCATGTTCAAAGGATTTGGTTATTCTCTCCTGACCTTTTTGATCACAGCAGTTTCTGCAGTAAAATGAGGGAGGGGAAAATACAGTTTCCTCATCATTCACATGCATTGGTTGAACAGTTTCTGCCTTTGTTTTACTGTTGGTTTAGACAGGAGGTTATTATTCTTCAGAGTGAGGAATAAGAATGGAGGAGGATGCAAATGAAGAATGAAAATGAAAATGATAAGGAAAGAAAAGGAAATCACAGAACTGAGTAGTAAAAAGGAAATAGAATTAAGATAGAAGATGAAAACAATTGAAAGAGGAAGGAAAGTTTCCTTCTAACACTGAGAAAATGAGAAAATACAGAGAAAAGTAAAAGAGAATGAAAGAAGAGTGTGAGATGAGAGTGAGGGGTAGTATAGAGTAAAAGGAAGTAAGCAAACATCCTACTAGAGGAAAAAGGAAAAATTGGTGTAAGGCTAGAAAAACAAGGTAAGAATACACAGCCAAAACCAAACAACCCAAAGAAAAAACCACCATATGTTACCTCCATCTATACATTAAACTCAGACAAAAAAGGGTTGTTGTCATTTGTTGGAAGGGCAGAAATTTTTGGCAAATTATTATTTCTTTCCAGTTTAGTTGCAACTGTCACATACTGTCAGTAAAATACTTCCCACTTCATAGGTTGGATGTGTGCACAGCAAGTTCACCTTTCACCTGAAATTTAACTTCTGCAGTTGTCAGGTCTATCCAGATAGCATCGAGGTGTACGTGATATTTGAGTCAAGCTTCTGCTGATACATCTATTATGTGTTTTCACTAATTGTGGCATTGACTGTAATATTATTGTTAGACTCAGTGCCTGACTATTTGGAGCCAGTATCAAACAGTCCCCAAGGCAGTGGTTCTTAGGAATCAGATCACTTACTGCAGCTTCAGCAGGTGCTCCCTCTAAGTGCTCATGTAAGCACTATAGACAATAAATATGGTAGTGGGAACTGCTTGGTTTAAAGCATTTTGAACAAAGTTATTGTATCTGAAAGGGAAATAAATTCTTATGAAAATTTAATGTGTAATATTTAAAAGACTGTTTTCTCTTTGGGAATTCCAATTGTAATAGGCCTGAATTTTTTCTCACAGTCATTACTAGAAGAAATCAAGTGTTTGTGCTCCCAGTCAGGTTATAATGTAATCTGCCATTTTTTAATGCAAAATCTGAGCATTTAAGGGGGACAATCAAGAAGACTGATAGCATGCTTTGGAAAGGAACATGAAAAATGCTATAATGTTATTGGATTCAAACACAGATAAATAAAAATACATATTTAATTGGCTGAAAGATCTCCAAAAGAAACAGACCTGAAATACATTTGAAACCAGAGTGAGGACAGGTACTCTTCTTACTTGTAAGGTCATTCCATATATAACAGCTGACAAAATTAAGTTTTTAAAAAATAAATCATTAGTTTTCGTGCATTGAGTACACACTGAAATGACAGTACCATATTTACTCACATAACTCTGATCCACAATCATATATTTAGAACCAAGGAAATGTTTAGCTACTACTCTCTGTGTTGCAGGAAAGAAGGTGTCAGAGGGAGGGAATACCATCCCAGCTGCAGAACCTGCTGAGCCAGTGCTGTGTGGCAGCTTGGCCATTGGGGGAGCATCACTTGCCGTAGCAAAGGCTGGGGCCACCATTAGCTGTGTGCCACTGTACTTACATGCTGCACAGCTGAAACACAATCAGGTACGTGTGCCTTTGGTCGTTTGGTTTATTTTGTCCCAGTTATCATAATTACTGCAGCCAGTTGTGACTGTTAATAAATTTGCCTCATAGAATATAGCCTTAACACCACGGCCTGTGTTTGCAGTTTTTTAACCTTGTACCATAACTAAAATATATAAGAAATTATTCTGATTTTTACATTTTTATTTTCAACTGGCACTCCCAATTGCAGGAGTCACCTAAAGAAATTACTCTACCACTCCCAATGGTTACTGTGTTGAACTGTGAAAAAAATTCACCTACGAAACTGAAATTAGTCAAAGAAGTTATGCTTATACCACCAGTTGAGTTATCACTCCAGCAGGTACTGTTTCCTTTTTTAATAAAGGTATTCTATAGACATCATGCTAACTACATATGTACATAAGTATATAGGTGTTTTCAATATAGTTCTTACAAACTATATTTTTCATTTTTTGTTAGCTTACAAAGCCAAAGTTTTAACAGATGTTGGTGCAGAATTCTATCACTAATAACATTAAGTAAAAAGATGATTTAAAAGAAGAACCATTAAGATTTAAGTTAAAAATGGATGTTTGTGTAGAGGAAAAATCAGTGCATTGAAGATGTCAAGGAATTGTGTTACACAATAATAGATTTTGCATTAGTAGATTATAATTACCAGTTGTTTGATATGGCATACAAAACAACCCATAACAATTTCACAGGAAAGCATTAAATATTTGGGAATAAGTTGCTTTAAAATGAAATTGTGACACTAGAAGGGAATACAAAGAGCAAGAAGGATGGGTGAGACAGATGGGATCAGCCCTCTTTTTGTTTGGCCGTGTGTTGCATTAAAGGATGTATCTTCACAAGATGCCTCCATTAGGGCTGTGATTTCTACTTTGTGTGCTGCTGACCTGAACAAATAGCTGAGCTTGATTCTTTCTTTTTGCTTTTCCTTTAACTTTTCTGGATTGTCCCCCAGAGCTGTTAACAAGGTCCCTAATTCTGCCCCATTCAAAGCCAGGATGCCTCCCAGTGCCCATGGGAGAGGAGGAAGGGGTTTGCTGCAGAGCAGAACTCGAAGCTGTTTGTCCTGTGTTGTTGCCAGCTGTGACTGACTTCTGCCCCCTAAAGTACTCCTTTACTGGCACAGTTTGAGAAAATCTGAAATGTCCTTTACACAGTTCACACTAATAACATTTACTAGCTCAGCTGAAAAGGAAAAGGAGCCTTGCATTAAAAGCCATGAATTAATTTAATTGGAGTGTTCCCCAATGTTTAAAATCAAGACAGTGATTTTTTTTCTTTTCCCCTGCTTCTTGGAAGTATTCTGAAAGTAAATGCACTCAGTCTTGTCAGAGTTTAGGAAGTTTTAGGCAGAGTCACAGTTGGGAACAGGGATTATCACCTTCCCACTTCTTAGATATAAATGCAGACCCTGATGTTTTTTACTAGTTAGATATCTGAAGGGCTACTTTTGGGGAGGAGACCACTTTCCTTGACATTCCATAATCAAATATTCCTGCTCATTCCACTGCTACTAATCCTTTATTATTGGACATGACAGCATTGTGTGGATGGAGAGATTGTGTTAAGGAGTCTGTAATGATTTGGGCTTTTTTGAAGACTTTATATTAAAATTTGCATTTAGAATAAATGTCTCTCTTCTGATTTAAGCTGCTAAAATGAATTAATATAACTTTTCTTTGAATATTACTGTTATTTAATTTCAGGGCATAGAAAGAGTTCTGGAAATTCAGAAAGAAATGACAAGAAAGTCGGAGTCTCCAGTCAAAACGGTACAAAAAAAATGTGTTCCTACAGTGAGATGTACTTCATTTGATCTTTTACTACCCTTGTCCTTTCAAACATCCACATGGAACAGTTAGCCTGTTACAGACTCGTGACACAGAACAGAGGATGTGTTTCTCTGACAGATGGATAAAACATTGGCCATTTGGTGATACTAAATCAGAAAATTTAGAACAAATCATTGTTCTAAGCATAAGGCTTTCTGTTAACCTGAAGAAATATACTGGGAGTGAATGGTATCAGAAGGCATATACAATATATGCTACACCTCCCACACAGAACATATTTTATTCCAGGTACTATTACTGTAGCAGTAAATCAGTCTCAGTGTGTGCCTGTGCTTTTTGGAAAGCAGTGTTGTTGTGTTTCTCCAAGTACAGAGTCTAGATTCTCATTTTGGAGATCCCCTGTATTTTTGATGGGCTGGGTGAGAATGTCTTGAAAAACAAATGATGGTTGGACAGATGTCCACATAGAAATAAACATTTTAAATTAGTAACCAGCACAAAATAAAACTATTAAACTATTAAATAAAGCTATTTCCTAACTGAAATATTTGGTTTCTTTTGAGCAAAATTCAGTCAATTCTTTTCTTTTCTTTTCTTTTTCCATGGCTTTGATTTCTATCTTCTTTCATGCCAACAGCCTGGTTCACGAGCAGACAGTAGGAAAGGAAAAGCACAAAAGGCTCCGGTAAGAAAAGAGATTTTTACTCTCAGCCTTCAACAAGGTATTAACAGCAGCAGGGAACTTAAAATGTTCTTAAGAAAGGAAGCATTAATCCACATCACCATTTTGGAAAGGTCAAGGCAAGACTTAAATATTCCAAATGCTCATATTTTACATAATAATTTAAATTCTTCTGACTGTACCTTCCCTTTGGGGGCAGTAGATGAAATAGGGGTAAAATTTCTGGGATCTTATAATTTTTCTCAGATAGAAATCCTAGTAATTTATCCAAATGAGCATTTTGCAGGCCTGTAGCACCAGCAGAGAACTTTTGGTTGTGTAGAACCATAAAACTGCTACCTGTAAGATTTGTGGATTGTGCAGTTTCCCAACCCTGGGAACATCACTCCTCTGTATCCTCTGCATTCAGTGCCCAGGTCCAGTCTGAGGTTATAGATAATGGCAGATACAAGCCAGTAGCTAAAGGGCAGCACTCACAGTATTGCACAGGACATTATTTTATATGGCTCAAATGATCTTTTTTATCCCTTCAAAACTGGTAGTTTGTTGATGAGTTTTCCAAATAGTGGGATGGAAATGCCATGCAGGTTTTGCTCTTCATTCTGAGATGAGTTAAATATTATCAGGTGAGAGTCATTACTGTTGTGAAGTATAAAACAGAAAGGACCAACAAAAGCCTTCCTATTTTATTGTTGCTAAAACAACGTAAAAACTCATCATCATGAAGATGCTGGCCAATGTTTTCCTGGTGGGTAGTTTCCATATCAGTACCACAATATGTACTGCAATCATAAGGTAGAATATTTCTGCAAGATATACACAAGGAAACTATTCATTAGATTCTCTGAAAAAAATTCAATTTATTTCAGTAGGAGAAAACTAAAGGAGACAGTCGTGAAACTGAATTTAAAATTGATAAAGGCACCATGTTTGAATTTTTTTGTGAGGGGATAAAAAGGAGAAATTACAAAGTAGGCAGTGAAGAAGAACTTATTTGGTTAAGGAAATAAAAACTAAACAGAGAAAAATGTTTATATACACAATGCTTTTAATAGAATGTAAAAAGACATCTTGAAAACCACATGAAACTGAAGATTTAATCTCTATCTGAAGTGTAGGAAGACTGCAGCATTTTTTTGCTGTCTGTTGCTGCATCTTTATAATCCAAAATTCCCAGACTTTAAAGTTAAAAATCACCGTTTGGAAAACCTACAGAAAACTGACGACAGAAGGAAATACATGAAATATTTGCTCAATACTTACAAATGTGGCTGATGTCCAGAAGTACTGTCCCTAAGAAGCAGAAAACTGTGTGCAGCTGGGCTGGGGTATTTCCCCTCTGTGAAATTTGCTCCTTCTAGAAGTCTTGGGAGATTCTTGAAGTTTCTTGAACACTCCCCAGAATGTTGTAGTTGAGGATTAATGAGTAAATCAATGATGTAGTTGAGGATTAATGAGTAAAAGCTATTTAAAGGGGGAGGATATGTTCTTGTGGCAAAGGGTTGGTCCATAGCACTACAGCATTTATGGCAACCCTGTGGTTGTTAAGAGTGCCTTTATATAATTTTTTTAACCAGTGCTAGCCATACATGACTGAGATCATGACTAGACATATTTCCAAGGACTGTTGCTCTCTGCTCATTAGCACTTGATAATCCCTCTTTCCTAGAGAATTGTCTTTAAAGCTGCTAAGGAGATTTGTGAGAACAAATCTATAATTTGATGACTAAATGCATACTGAAGTGACAATGAAAAAAAGCTCATAAATATGTATAATACATATATGTGTAAATAAAGTGGATATTTTGTTTTGCTTTCAGCCACCATCCTTAAGAATATCACACTTAGGCTGCGTGACAACAGGATATGATAGTCTAGAACAACTGCTGCTCCAAATGCAAACAGCTTGCAACAATATAGGTCTGGAGCTGGGAAAAGACATGTATTTAGCAATAAATTGTGCTGCTCATGAATTAATGGATTACGTAAGTTATTCTTCAATTTCTATTTTCTTGGGGTTTAAAATAAATGTAGCTGTTAGTTAACATTATTATTATGTTGTAGACTCACCTACAAGCTCCTAACTCCCCTTTTTTAAGGTAGCAATCAAGCAAACAGAAAGAATTATCTCTGCATTTATAAATTCTGGCTGGATCTGCTTGTCTTTCCATTATATTAAGATACATCTCTTGTTTTCTTCAAACTATCCTAACATTTGCTTGTATTTTTCCTATGGTATATTTATACACAAATTAGTGCCCATCTCATTGTGTATCAACATTAGTTTTTTAATACCAGTTTTTTAATGTTTTTATTTGACAAAATATATTTATCTCCTGGCAAAGTCTTACAGTTCTTGCCCCTGATTCCAAGATCAATCAGGTTTTTCTCTAAGCAGAAAAAGGAACTTCCAATTCCATTTGGTACCTCGTGAGCTTTTGTGTGTTTGGGTGTTCTGTAGTGCCAAAGCTTCCATTACCAATATCTTTTGTGGAAGCAGTTGCTTTCCTGGCTGTGATATCTGTGTCCTATACCAGAATGTGCAAAATCTTAACCACTGAATTACCAACAATGCTGTAACTTTCTCTTACTGAACTGTCAAAGCCACTAAAGCAGTGGATATCCTGGCACAGTTTCACAGTGTGCTCTTAAAATTCCTCCCAGGCTGCAGTTTGTGCTTCCCAAAATGATGAGAATGGTTTCCAATGAGTCTATTTTATTTTTTTTTTTTTATTTTTCCTATGGTATATTTATACACAAATTAGTGCCCATCTCATTGTGTATCAACATTAGTTCATCAACATTAGTTTTTTAATGTTTTTATTTGACAAAATATATTTATCTCCTGGCAAAGTCTTACAGTTCTTGCCCCTGATTCCAAGATCAATCAGGTTTTTCTCTAAGCAGAAAAAGGAACTTCCAATTCCATTTGGTACCTCGTGAGCTTTTGTGTGTTTGGGTGTTCTGTAGTGCCAAAGCTTCCATTACCAATATCTTTTGTGGAAGCAGTTGCTTTCCTGGCTGTGATATCTGTGTCCTATACCAGAATGTGCAAAATCTTAACCACTGAATTACCAACAATGCTGTAACTTTCTCTTACTGAACTGTCAAAGCCACTAAAGCAGTGGATATCCTGGCACAGTTTCACAGTGTGCTCTTAAAATTCCTCCCAGGCTGCAGTTTGTGCTTCCCAAAATGATGAGAATGGTTTCCAATGAGTCTATTTTATTTTTTTTTTTTAAAGGGCAAAGAAGCAGGGAAAGGCAGTATCTTGGTTTTGAGCACTGAGGGTGCACTCCTTGCCCCAGCAATATTTTCTTCATGAAAATGAGGAGAAAAAAATCACTTTTTTTAAAAGAGAAAAATGAGATTTTTTTTTTCACACGAGATTCAATAAAAATACCAAATATTGCTAACTTCATGCTGCAATTTTGTCAAACTGGCAGCATTGCCTAGAAAAAGCTGAAATAGATCTCTCTTCCTTTGGCAGTGGCATTGTTCAGAGCCTTTGGCATGAGCCCCCTGGAACCCACAGAGTCATTTTAGGCAGAGTTTTCTGTAACAACGTGCTGACAGCTCAGACACAGGGTGAGGCAGATGAGTGAATGCCTCCTGATTGAAGCACACACAGCCCCTGCCTTTTCAGAGATGGGGACACTCTGCTTTTCAGGGCCCTGCTTTCCTTATCGTTCATGCTTTTTACTTTGCTTTCTAGGGTAAAGAAAAATACGAAATACTCACTGGAACATTCAAAAGTCCTGATGAAATGGTTGCCATGTATGTGGAAATGATTAAAAATTTTCCTTTTATTATTGCATTAATAGATCCCTTTAGAAAAGAGGTAAGATACCACAGTGCAGTCCTTTAAAAACTGGTGGTGCTGCTCAGTGGCGTATCACTGAGCTTTTCTCATTTTTACTAAACATAAAATACAAAGCTTCTGACTTTCAGGTTTTTAAGCACAAAAATATCACTAGAAAATGCATCTAACAATTTCTTTGAGTATATTTTACTGGCAATATCCAAATTTTTCAGTATTTTTTACATAATTTCTGATGGAAAATCCTGGCATTAACAGAATATGGTCAGTACACATACCTGAAAGAATTACAAGAATTTGCTCTTTTAAATCTGATTCTACTTGCTAAACCACTGTTATTTTGATTACATTTTCCTCTTTATGTAAACTATTCAAATTATAAGGTGAAATTGTAAAATGCAAGTGTATTACAAAAATTGATGTGTAATGCAATGTTATATTAGGCTGGAGAAGCAAACATTTGAACATTGTTGTATATTCAGACAAAGAAATACCAGAATATGTTATTGCTGCAGTTCTTTGTGATGGATATTTATAACCAAAGTCCTGTCACTGGCAACATTGCTCTGCAGAATTTTTCAAGTGGGAGTAAGACACCTCTGTGATCAAAGTTAGAGGAGTTAATTAGTGTGGCCAATCAACTACAACAATAAAGCACAATAATATTAAGCAGCTTATCAAGCTGTAGATGGATAAAAGAGATTGTATAACCTTAAATATTCACATTTATACATGAGGTTAAATTTCCATTTGTTAAAAAAAAGAATAAAAACTTAATTGCTGCAGAACCTACAGTTGTAGACTGAGATTCTGCAGTTGCACAACGTAATAGAAAATTTGCTCTTGGTGTCAAATTTCACTTTATCTTCTTAAGAATAAATACAGGGAGTTCATTTTCATGAACAAAACACAAAGACTGATTGAAGGGAGAAGCAACGTGATGTTGGCTCTGTGAATCTGCCCAGTGCCTGAATCAATAATTCTAAAACTGATGAACTGCAAAATCTATCTGATTTTGTCTTTAACTGGAACTTTAAAAGTTCATTTTTTGAATAGCTGTGTTTGTATTACCTCACTCTGGCTAGCCTTGCCTCCCTGTGTTGTTTCAGTCTGACTCCCTGAATTACCACATTCCAAAACACCAGGTCACTCCCCACTCCTGCCAGGGCTGCAAACTTCCTTGAGAATTCTTATGAAGGAAAATGTGTGCAAGATGAGAATCAGCAAGAGAATTACAGCACACAGTGAAGGGCAGTGGGGAACAGAGTTAAGGGAAATGCCTCTCCTCCTCCTCCCAAATCTCCAAGGTTTACCCATGCCACATCTTTGCCCCTGATAATTAGATCCTTGAGGATTAGTTCTGGTACCAATTCAATAATTCGTTGCCAGACACCAGATCACTTTGGTGTTAAAATTTAAACATTTGTTCAGGTGTCAGAAACTTCATTTTCTCTTATGCACAGGCTTGAAATCCATACAGGAATGGCACCTGATGTTGATTGCAAGTACATAAGTACAAAAAACTGATCTGCAGCCCAAGAATGGCAGAATTGTGAAATAGAGATGTTTTTAATGTGAGAACTTTGCATTCTGTGCATACAAAGCAAGCAAATTAATTCGTAAATTTCTTCTTTCAAATTCTTTACATATCCTTGTCCTTTATTTAGCCTGGACCATGTAGCATGTGGACAATGCATTAAAAAAAAAAAAGAAACAAAGACCCTGAAAAATGGAGCTTTGCAAGAAAAGAGAGCATTGTATTCTTATGTTCCCTATGGGTCCTGCCATTGAGTCTGTGTCTCCTGTTCATTATTTTATGTTCAAACAACTATGACACTTGAAATATTAACACAAAAATGAGTCATTTGAATAAAACAATAAAAAATTATTTTATGTTCCATCAAAGTGAAATAAATTTCAGTAGGGAAATCAAAATAGCAGACCCCTACACTTAATTTAATTTAAATCTTTTAATTATATTTTGTGCAAAGGGTGTTGATTAATTTCAGATTGAAATTTATGTTTTCTAGCAAAATCCTAAAACCCAAGGGAAATCCAAGTGGTATGTTTTTCTTAGGCAGACAGATTTAAAATACAGTATAAAATGTAGTATGTTTATATGAAGGGCATATTTAGGATTAAACCCAAATTATTATTTAATTTTTACCTCCTCAATTAGAGTTTTCATTCAGTTTAGTTTTTTAAACTCCAGTTGTTTGCGCAATTTGTTTGTGCAGGACAGAGAACAGTGGAGTAGCATCTGTTGTGCCCTTGGTTCCAAATGTTTCCTGATTGCTGAAGATGCTGCCACGCAGATTTCCAAACTCAAAAGCGACCAAAACATAAACATAGCAATGTGCAGTGGTGTTGTCCTAAAGTACATTAACCAAACCAAGGTGTCAGACCTCATAGAACTGACTGGAATTCTGGATGGTGAGTAGAGGGGGGAAAGGCTGAAACCAAACCAGACAAGCCACACCTGTAAATATTTCATGTTTTCATTTCATTATTCTAATTAAATAAATTCTAATTTAGAAGGCACTTGTCAGAAGAAACTGAAATTCAAGTTTTGATTCAAAAATCCCTTTCAAGGGGCTTAAAACAGCAATCAAGGCTTCAGCTACTGTCAGTTAATACACTGTGAATGTTTTGAATGTGTGTCCTTTGACACTGCAGCTAAGTGTCACACAGTTAGATATCAGAATTAAAGAAAATAAGAGAGATGTGATTAATTCATCTTAATTTTGAATAATTTTAGCATTAGTAATTTAAAAATTCAGACACATGTAAACTGTTTAAAAATGCATTTAGATAGATTGTTGTTTACCTATTATTGAGCCTTTGTGGTGAGTATTAAGAACCTGTGCAGCTTCATATGTAAGATTTCTCTTTGTATCAGATTTTCTTTATTCATTTTTATACCTAATGAATAGATGGACAAATTTAATATAGCTTAGTTTTTTTCTTCTTCCTTAAAACACCCAGAATTGCTGTATCTAAGTGAGTAAATAGCAACTAAAAGATTCCATTCAGTCAGGATGGTAAATTCTTTTTTGAATAGGAGAAAAATAATTACTGTAGTGAGGAACACATTTAAAATACATAGCACAGCCTGATCAGACAGATCAGTGAGAGGCAGAGACCAGGACAGGATGTTAAATGTTCCCTTCTCCATCTGAAAATAAAACAGAATGCTAATGTAGCAAATAGCAAATATTAGCACTACAGTTCACATTTTTATCAGGTGGGGTTTATTCATGTTTGTATTTAAGCTTGGATAGACCAAGGGTAAAAAAAGAATGAGAAGTCCAAACAATTTCTGTGTCAAATATCTAAAATACACCCTAATGAAGGTGTTCCCTCCTGTTGTATACAGGTCAAAGACATATTACCATATTAGGAAGTCCAGACAGAGAATCTTCAGATGAGAGCCTCGTGGATCTGGGAAGTATTGAAAGCTGTTCAATTGCAGAATTGCAAAAATACTGCTTTTAACATGTACTATTTTTTAAGGAGCAAGCCTTTTTGTGCTTGAGAAAGAAACATTTTACAAAATGGGCTTTTTCTAGGGGGTTGGGTTTTTTTCTCCCACAGAGAGTGGTTATTCTTTTGGGTTTAAAGAGAGCACACAGGAAATTTGCCAAAGCAGGGAGTATATTCAAAAGTGTGTATGATCCATTTGCTTGCATTAGTTTACAAAAAAACTGTGAGTTACTTACAACATTCCTGCATAGTAACAACATTTTAAGCAAATATCTTTAACACTACTATATTTAATCTTTTGCAAATAAAATTTCCCTTCATACGCCAGCGAAAATTACTGTTTGCATCCGGCAAATCTTTCACGGAGAGGTTTTATTTATTTCCCCGTTTTCCCCTGCGGAGAGACGAGGGTGTTCAGTTAGGCTTAGGATACCGTGTTTAATTTTTGGGAATGACTTCACTTGGCCGAGTGAGGAGTTTTACCACGGGCCCTCTCTCGTTGCAGGCTGTGGGCCTGGGTGCCAGGTTCCTCAAGTTGGGAGGTCTCTGCCGCGGAGAAAGGGTGGCCAAATACAACCGGCTGCTGGCTATAGAGGAGGAGCTGGCCGCGAATGGAGCGCCGCGTACGAGCTTCTTTCTTACTTTGTTTTCAGCCTGCCATGAATACGGGCACAAAGATTGGAGGGAGAATGATTGAAACTGCACCCCAGGAGGGAAGCGGAATCAAAAGGCTATAAATAAGGGCTGACAAAAAAAGCCTAGGATAGCACTTGCCACAATGTATATTGTTGTCCTAATGGATTATCTGTTTACTGAATGTTAAAATAGACCCCTTCTTGAGGAGTAGCCTACATTAAGCTTTTTTGCCAGAATTAATTGGTTGGAGTCTTGAAGCCCACGGTGCAAAAGGAACAAAACAAAAAAAACCCTGTGCATATAATGTGTCGAAAAGCTGCCAAAATGGAATTTTAGGCCAAATACCCCACCTCCCTCGAGGCCCGAAACATATATTGCTAACAAAACTTCATTTCACAACCCTCTTTTGTATGTTACATTTCCAGCAAAATGTGTTTGGAAGGCTACAATTGCGTGGGTAATCCTTAAATAAAACCCAAGAAAACCCCAAGCTGACGATGCACATTCAGCTTTAGCCACTTGTATGCATCTGCCTGCCTGTTTCAGGATCTGCATCTTCTTTTTACACTGTACCAAGGCACCGTTAAATGCTTAACAGTTCATTAGAGCCACTTCTCACTTGCTCAGGTATTAATCAAGCCAGAATAAAGACATGCAGTCCAAAGGGGACGCAGAGAGACAAGGAGAGGAAGAAAGGAAGGAAGGGGTTTGCAGGAATTGTATTATGCCTAAGAAAAGGAAACACGAAGTCGAATTAAGACATTTTACCCTCTTGTTTGTAATAATTTCCAGTGTTCTACACATAGGGTAGCAGCACTTGACATGCACACTATAGAACAAAGTTTTTAGTTGAAATTTTTTTAAAATTGAAAATATGTTGAGCTTTTTGAAATCTCCCCCTTGCTCGTAAATAACCATTGTAAAAAACAGAAACATAGATTTTTTTTTTTTTTTTGCTAATAAGTTTCACAGAATGCACTTTTCAAAAATAAGACAGATAATTCTAGAACGATGAATTTTAATGCCTCAGCAGTATCAATATATTGCCTCCTCAAATAGTATGGTCTAAGCAAAAGCTCTCGAGTCTGACAAATATGTAGACCTATATGTGATGAAATGAAACAGCAACAATCCCTGGCACCGTTAATCACTTGGCAGAAATAAGATCCAGCGGCTAAATGAAGAGCAGGGCAGCGGTGGGAGCAGGGCTGAGCTGCATGCCGAGCTCCATTTGCTGGCTGGGGCTGGGAATGCCCGGAGAGCCCGAGCAGGGCACTGCAGGTGCCTCACGGCTGCGAGGTGACTCTGGGCCTCAGGAATGTGTGAGGAGCCAGCTCCGGGCTCTGGAGCATCCACCCGGCTCTGGCATTGCCCGGCCCCGCGGCTGGGTGTTCAGAGCCGCCACAGCTCCGGGCCCTGCTCCCCCGGAGCGGGGAACAAGCAGGGAGCTGCCAGCTGCGGGATCAGCGCTGGGACAGGAGCTTACGGGCAGAGCCAGCTGATGGGAACCGGGCAGGGGCACCAGTGCAGGGGGAAAGCAGAAGGCAGCAAGGTGAGGTGATCGGTGAAGAAAGGAATGCAGTAAAAACCCCAGCTCAGGCTGCAGTGCACCATGTCCTGTAATCAAAGTGTTCTTCCTTTCTAAGGAAGGACCAGACTTTCAAAGGTGTGTCCAGTCTTGTGAGCATCATGTGGCATTTTCAAAACATCTGTGTGCACCAGAGAACATTACAACAAACCCCATTATAGCAAACATGAGCTGCTTTTTTTTTCTTTTTCTTCTATTTCAGGTAAAGCAAAACTTGAATTTGTTGATTTTGCTGAAGAATCACAGCCAGGACAACTTCCTGATGTGCTTCCTGTGCCAGAGCAGGATTAGTTTCCTCCACAGCCAGCCCTGCAGATTCACAGCCTGCCTGCTCAGCTCCCAGAGAACAGCACACTAACCTAGGCTGGCAACATTAACTTTGGGATAAATTTCTAAGAAAAAACATTTTACCAGGAGACTCACATATAACTATTCCTAAAACCATTTATTTTCGAGCAGTTGAGCCAAGTATCTCTAAGAGATTTCAAATACTGGCTTCTCTTCCCAGGGACCATTGCCTTCAGCTGAAACCAAATTAACTGAGCAGTGACTATAGTCTGAAAATACCACAGAATTCTGTGCTGCATTTACAAATTGACAAAACAAATACTGCTGTGTTAAGTCCAAAACTAAATGTTTGTTTTGAGAAAATCAGAATCTCCCTCCATACAAAGAGCAAGCTGTTGACAAACAGTAAAAAGAAAACCCAAACACAAACAGAACACCACATTTTACAAAAAAAACAAAGGCCTTGAGTGTTATGCTGCTCCATCCTCCCCACCCCCTCGGTGCTGCTCTGAGATCCAGCCTGCAAAGGGGATTTTGCTCCACTTGCAGCCCTCAAGACAAGTGCAAACCCCAAATGTTGGGCACAGAGCTGTGACTGGCACCAGCAGGAACTGCTCCAGTTGGCAGCAGTGAGTAACAAGTCAATTCCACAAGGTCTGGGAAACTTGTCAGGAGTCTTTTTAATAAGCAACAATGAAAAGTTAAAGAAATAATTTATGTTCTAGGTAACAAAACAGTTTAAGTAAAAGAAATGCTTCTTGAAAAACTTCTGGGTTTTGCATAATTTGAAAATCTGAACATATAATACAGCAGCAATAATTTGAGGAAAAAATACATGTATGAAATTTTGCATTTTAAGTTCAGTGTAACAGACAACTAAGTAAAAAAATTAATAACCAGAACCAACTGCCCCCAAGAAATAAAAATATCAATGAGAGACAAATTTCCACAAGTTTAAGAACAGTATGTAATTCAGTCATTAGATCAAGTTCAAGATTTTCGTAGCAAACATGCAAAAACCACCAAAATAGATGTGAAACCACCACACTCATTACTATCATTTTATTTTTAGGAAAAGCACCAGACAGTTGCATGCAGAGCCAAACCAACAAACTCAGAACATTCATCCTTCAATACTATCACTGTTTCAAATAATTAAATAAAAAAGAATCCAAGTGCATTCAAGTACGTGCCCACCCAATTTCAGTTACACCAATCTTTAGGTAAATCCCTGATTCCATTTGTTCATTACAAAAGAATGAGATACTGTGCTGAATTTAAAGAGACTACAATGGAATGTGAATTGGCAGTGGAGCAAATCAATGATGTTCCTATCTCACCGTTGTCAGAGGAAATAAGGGCTGAGGGAAACTGGGATTTGTGTGATCAAATACAGACACCTGAAGTGTCACCTAATAAAGAAATTAATGCCACCAGTGTGTGCCAGGTTCAAAGCAAGGGCTCATTTGTTAGCACTGTGAGCTTTCAGCTGGGAGTTCTCAGAATGCTGATGATTCCCAATAACTTGCAGTCCTAGAATGAATCCCAAATGCAGCTCATACCCACTGGAGCCTAAGGCAAGTTATTTTTGTGCAGCAGTGAAAACAGACTCCAGCTGCAGCAGTTCCAAAAGCTGCTGTGTAACATTAAAACAAAACTCAGGAGCAAGTCCTCCTTTGCAAAGCTTTTAACCCAACTGAGAGCACCAGTCCCACAAACCCCTGATTCTGGCTATCACTGCCAAAAATCTTGTTACCACAATGAGATGCTGCACTGCCTCTGCATTTCAGTCTCTGTCCCCTGACAATCTGAGACAGAAGGGTTGTGCTTGTGCTTTTCATTTCCTCCCTGTGTGGGGACAGCAGGCAGGGGACCAAGGAGATCTTGGTTTAAGTGGGTATCAAAACATTTTTAGAGCAATGTGTCTAAACACATTTTTATTAATAATTGGTAACACCCCCTGAAGCTGATGAGGGTGTAATCACTTACAGGGTCTAACCCAAACTGTCCAGCTCAAGAGGGAGGCAAGGGGCTTCTGGCAAGCTTTGGAACAGACCTTCAACAAGGCATTTTCTCAATAAAAGAAGAGTTAAAAAAGCCTCTTCAAATCCAATTTTAAAGGTAACTGACACAATCTAAGAAATTAATAACCATACCTGCAAAATTAAAATGGGAAAGGGATTTTGAGTGACACACAGTAATTTAACACTTCAGTGCATGTAACAAAAGCTGCATACAAAAGACCATTTCAATCTGTATTATTTCTGTCTGGAGTACAGACCGTGGCCCATAGTAACACACCTAAGCAATTCACATGTCCAGATAATGATTCCCAAAAGGTACAGCTTTGCAGAGTAACAATTAACAGCTAGAACTATCTGTTTCTTTTATTTTCCCAACATTAGTTTCTTTATGCAGTGGCTTGCTTTTTTCCTCTTTCACTCTGTTCTGGTTCAGGGCATTTTCAGACATTTGATCCCCACTGGTGGACACAGGATCTAAAACTACCACGGATTCTGTCTCTTTTTCGCTGCTAGAAGCTTTTCTTGTCAATTCTGTGTGACTAGTTGATCTAGAAGAAAAAGAATAAATATATAAATACAAATGACATCTTCAGAAGAGCATGAAAACACAGAAAAGCATTTCTATTAGTAGCACATACAACCAAGACAGGTCTGCTAAGCTAATAAATAGATTTATGGATTTAACAGCTGTTATGTACAGATAGCAACACACAAAATACAACAGTCACATTCCCCCTCCTGGATCATTTGTTAAGCCAGGCATGGAAGATGAAAAATGAACTCACAAGGCACTGAAAAATGGCTTCTCCACACCTCTGTCCCAGAGCCACCTGCCCGGGGGCTGCACTGCATGATGGAGGCACAGCATAACCAGGTGTTCCCTTGGCTGCTGCTGGTCTCACTGGGAGCAAGCACTGATGATTTCTGGAAATTCACCCACTGGCTTTGCTGAACTATCGAGGGCGTTTGACCCACGCTCTGTGCTGCAGAAATGGGGTTACACCACCATTGTCTGCAGTGCAGGGATTCGTGGGGATAAAAACCTCTGAGCAGGGAGGAAGGAAAGGTCAGAGACACCTGGGTTATTTGTCAAAGCTGGCATCAGCCTAGAAACACTAAAAGCACTTGTGTGTATTCAGAAGCTTTGTACTGATGTTAAAAACATGCAGGCAAATCCTCAGATTAGCTGGAATGCACCAGCAGAGAACATGGCAAACACTGGGAATGCTCAGCCTGAACAAGTGGCAGATTGGGGTGTTCCCACTGCCAACTTAACCCTGCTGGGTGGGCAGACAGAGCCTGAGAGCACAGGCTGTGCCTCCTGCACCCTGCATTCCAGAGCCTGGCCCCCTGAGCCCTCCAGAGACTGGGCCTCCAAAGACTGAGCCTTCCAGAGCCTGAGCCCCCACAGACTGAGCCCTCCAGAGCCTGAGCCCCCCAGAGCCTGAGTCCCCAAAGCCTGAGCGTTCCAGAACCTGAGCCCCCCAGAGCCTGAGCTCCCAAAGCCTGAGCATTCCAGAACCTGAGCCCACCAGAGACTGAGCCCCCAGAACCTGAGCCCCCCAGAGCCTGAGCGTTCCAGAACCTGAGCCCACCAGAGACTGAGCCCCCAGAACCTGAGCCCCCCAGAGCCTGAGCCCCCAAAGCCTGAGCTCCCAAAGCCTGAGCCTTCCAGAACCTGAGCCCACCAGAGCTGGAGCCTTCCAGAGCCTGAGTCCCCCAAAGCCTGAGCCCCCCAGAGCCTGAGCCCCCTACATATAAATGACCAGAGCCTGAGCCTTCCAGAACCAGATCCCCCAGAGCTAGCTCCCTACAGTCTGAGCCCCGAGATTCTGATCCCCCAGAGCCCCCAGCCCAGTGCCTGTGGGCTCAGAGCTGGGCAGACTCAGGGATGGCAGCCACTGGCCCATCCTTAGGCTCAGCCTTACAGGCCACTATGGATGCACCATCCACACCCACAGAGCCCAAACTGGGCAGGTGCTGGAATCCCTCAAGCTGGAAGGTCCTACATGCACTGTAGGCTTTCCTTTTTTCCCTCTAAATTTACATGTTTATTTTTAAGGAACAGTCTTCCAGTCTGGTAAGGTAACACCCTTGAGAGGAAAAGTAGAATTAACTGGAGGCCAGAGAAAAAAATTCAGCTACAGGATCCATCTGCCATGAACTGCCCTTTGTTGTGACAGTCTTTGTCCTAAAGAAAACGACAAAGAAGAAAGAGGTCACCCCACTCAACAATTAGAACACTGGGTGGGGACTGCACCAGCTCCCACCTGATGGGGAGAGAGTAAATGAACAGGTTGGTTAAAAACAAAAAAATAATCACAGAAACAACAGTTGCTGCACTTTCCATTTCAGAAAGAATTTACTTAGCTTGCTGCTGCAGCACTGGATAGAACAAATGAAATTCCATGTTCAAGCTTTAATTACAAGAATTGTCTCTAACATTAGAATTTTGGTATAAGTTAATTAATGCAGAAATTGGCACTAATAGATACAGTTTCAGACTCATTTGATTATCATCAGAAGCTAGTGATTTCAAAAGGAAAATAATGCCTATTTTATGCAAAAGTTGTCAATCATTCCAGAAAAATACAAGGTGGGGTATTTTGAATGTTACAGCAAATTAAACTTTTTAAAGCAGTGTAACCAGAAGAGGGTTATTTTAAAAAGTGCTACTTTTGAAAAGCTGATTGCCCAACACTATAAAAATGGTCAAAGCCATAAATGCCAAGTTCATTTTTATTTCACTTTGGAGGTAACTATCTTTCAAATCCCAACAGCTGGACTATTTAATACAATCTGGTGAATCAAAGTATAATTCTTCACTGGGCTCACAGTGGGGAGTCTGCATTAGTGTATGGCAGCATTCCAACAACTGATGCACAGCCAAACGCTCTGAAGTCTGTTTCATTTTATAACAAAAATGGATAAAATGGCAATCATATTTACCACCTTCAAAGGACAGAAAAATGAAAGATGTCGATATAAAGTAGTTTAATGGAGAAAACCGGTGATTAAATCAGTGTTTGCAGCATAAAAATACAAATTACTATCCGACTTTGTTGTACCAGTATTGCCTCCTTCAAATCCTTCACACTGGTGCAGCACCAGCCTGACAATGCTGCTGTTACAGCTGAAGCATTGTTAAAAATTATTAACCCTATTTATCAGTTATTCACAGCTTACTTTCAAGTTTGCCAAGAGCAGAATGTTTCAGTGTGAAGAATGAACATAATTTTGGTGCTCCTTTTCAAACAACAGCATCTACTGGTACAAATAAAGCTGGAAAACGCAAAGAGCAAAGACAGTTTGCTACAGTTCTGAAAAACTCAATTTTGTCCAGCCAAGGTATTTGCATTTAGTTCAGTGCATAGCTCTTCCCTCACTGAGATTGTTAATGCTGTTACCATTATTCTTGTTATTTGTCCAGCTATATATTTAAACCAGAAATTGAGACCTAGTTCTATTGTACTCATTCACACACAGTTGCTCACAAGTCTGCATGTATTTTTTATGACTAAACATATCAAATCTGCACTGTGAAATATGGATCTAGATGAGAAATGCATTTGAGATTAATTCTATGGGATAGGCAATATTCCATGCTTTGTTATATAAGATTATCAGAAGCAATCTGTTCTGTTTATATAGTTACAGAACCTACAGAAGGTGTAAATACTAAAGGGTTACTAAAGCCTGTGACGTAGCACTGCTCTGACCTTTGCATAAAATGTACAGTAGGAGTACAAAAGGACAAACTAAGGATCAGATTGTCAACTGAGACTTGGATTTCCTTTGTTTCCTCTGGTAATATTAGAACCTTGGCATTATTTAACCTGGGTCGGTGTTCTATTCATGAAACTATTGTAAAATCATTGTAATATGTATCCATTAGAAAACAGAGTTTTATGTCAGTATTCATTGAGAATAAAAGCAAAAAACTGCATATGTGTGTATTATTTCAGAATTCTTAACAAGGTAGGAGAATAAACCAGTGAAAAGCACAGGCTAATACTGAGCAACAGTAAAAAACACACCAATTCCAAGTTTTGAAAGTCTGAGATGAACAAGAAATTCCATCACAGCACTACCAGTATTTGTCCAGCAGTGATTACAGGGAATATAAACAGTGACTCCGGTGAATTAGCCCTCTGATCCCTACTGAAGTACCAGTGCTACCTGCAACACCAGACATCTGTGAAAGAAGTGCAAGAAACCTTCTCCATTTCAGAATGCCCCTGCTAAGCCCAGCTGAGTGCAAAGGTGGTCAGCATAGCAGCCAGCAGGACAGAACTGCACACAATCTTTAGCATGGACATGGTTCCCACTTTCAGGTGCTTCTTTTGAAAAACCTCAAAAAATGAAGAATCTTGGAGTGCTTCTGCCTGCACTGAGAGGGGACACAAAGAGTACAAGCTAAGAAAAATGCCTCAGTAGCTTTTAAAATAGTTAAAACTGAGGAGACCTCCAACTTCCAGAACATCCCATTGTTTTCTTCATCTGTTGTTTAAACTAAATTGCCCACGTTCAAGCTGCACTGGAAAACCTTTGCAGTTCATTCCAGCTGAGGCTGAGCTGCTCCCTGCAGAGCTGGTAGAAGATTTGGGGTACTAAGAATACAGCTGGGAGAGGGAGGACAAATCCTTTAATTGTATAAAATCATCAGATTAAGACTAACCCTCTCTGTAGTGCACTGTCAGCAGAGAACTCTGCACCCCAGACACACAATGTTTACCAAGTACTGAAAAAAACCGCACCAAACAATCCAAAACCTGGGGGCAGAGCCAGACACACCTTCTCCTTCTGTGCCTACACACTGCAGGGGGTCACAGGAACTGGCTTTGCTGCCAAGGAAAATAAATTGTCATCTCTTCTAAACAGTTGTCCCAAAATTACACTCATGCTGGGTTAAATACTGGGGAAGAGATCTGCAGAGGAAGTTACCTGCACACTGAGGTGAGGCCTCAGCTTCTCTACAGGACACAATTACTGATGTCTCGCCCCTAAGCACCACCTCAGCAAAATTTCACACATTCCAAACCATCTCCTTGATGGCTTCAGACACACAAGAGCCTCTTGCACTGAAATAACACCTCACCTAGGAGTTCTAAACCAAGGTTTTCTACAGCAAGCTGTAAATTAAAATCTAGGTGAAGAAAAAAGAATAAACCCCGCCCTGCAAGAGACACCTGGCAATTATGAGACATGCAGTGCTCCCCTGTGATGGGAAAGGTTTGCTCAGCTGCTGCAAACAGATTAAGAAGTCACACCTTAGTTAGATTTCAAGGAATTGCAAATGATGGGAGCTGTATCCTTTAACATCAAGTGGGAATAAGGAGAAGAGGTTTTCTCAGGGTATCCAGTCCAGGCAGGGCACTGTTTGTTCAGTGCTCTTTAGGGAATGAAGTGCAACAGGAGCAGAGTGTGGAGGGAAGCAGCCCCTGCTGCAGGGCACAAGGCTCAGGGTGATTCACTGTGTGGCCCCCCAGGACATCCAAAAACATGGATGGATCACATGCCCTGGTTTAGCTTCACTCATGCCATGAATCCAGGGATCCAGGATGCACTGAGGGCACTCCAGATTACAAATCAAAGCATAGCAAACGCAGACAATAGTGAGATTTGCTTCAGAAGTGCTCTGCTGATCCAAACCAAGCTGCTTGCAGGGAAGCCCAGAAAACTGCCTAATTACAGAGCTGAGTTGTCAGGCCTGCTGGCCAGATGAACTTCCCTCTGCTGCCTGCTTCCAAGGAGCCCTGTTTCCAACAGCTTTCATACCTCAGAGTCTGGAGGCTGCTTCTACCACCCTCTGCTGCAAACAGCACCCAGGAGAGAAAAGAAAAGCAGTTGCTCTGTAATGTGGTGTGGGGCCTGCAGGTTATCCCTGCTCCTCCTGCCAGCCTGGGCACACAAGAGAAGGAGAGCCCCAGCACCTCCTCTCTCACTGGAAATCCATCCCCAAGGATGAGTGTTCCCAATTAAGCAGGTTTACACCAGTGACTCAGTGCAAGCAAGCCCTGCAGCACTAAGGACTCTGGCCCACCACATTTGTTTTAATGCTTTAAACAGATAAATTAAAGTGAAATGTGTCTTTCGGGATGTCACTGAATAGGCAAGCTGAGAAATAAATTGAGCTTCACATATGCTTTTATAACACATAACAACTGTGACTGTCAGCACAAGATCCTTTCCACAGTCAATTCACCACGCATTCTGTGAGACCTTGGGGCCTGCAATTATTTCATTTCCTTTCTTGTAAATGCAATTTCCACTTAGTTCGGTGGAATAAAGGTGCACAAAAGGTGGCAGGAGTTGTCTTGTATTTTCTGGTTTGTTCAAAATCACAGAAATCCACAAACTACAAACACAATTTTCAGGAACAACCTCACCTTTCTGTCAAGGGTAGCTGCTCAAGAAAATGCAATGGCATTATTCATGTCTAAACAACTGGTGAAAATATCTTAATCTTTCTGATTAAATTAAAATGAAGATAATTTTTCTTCTAAGGATACTTAAATGAAATAAAAGGGGAAGATACATATGATTGAAAATGGCATTCTGCTTTTAATTCTCTGTGGGAATTAAATACAACTGTAGAGCACAAAAGGAAACTGGGCTCTTTATCCACTCAAAAATAAATAATGAAAGTACCTGGATAAGAGTGAAGTATCAGTTCATAAAAATAAATGCAAACTGAATATTCAGCTCATTTGTCATGACTTAATCCTCTGAACAAAGCAATGCAGACTTGCTAGAATTGGTACTGGTAGTATTTTCTAACTGACAGCAGGAAATCAGAAGTTTAATTAGGCATAACTACAATGTTTTGCCAATCTGATTTGTCTCATCACTTTCCTTTTCTTGAAATGACAAACTGACAAGCAACCTGGTAAGGCAAGAGAAGCAAGTGCACAGCCTAATTCCAAAAGGAGCCTGGTATTGCTGGAGAACAAACCAATCCTCCAGGGAATCTGAAATAAAATTGCTGAAGTAGGTTTAACTCTGATGCTGGTTTCAGGTCTTCTTTGCTGTGATGAAAGATTCTGCTGCCCATCTGTGAAAATGCAGCATTTTTATATATTTTTTTTAAACTTGAGATTTCAAGGTAATTCTGAATTTTTACCAACAAATTTTTAAGAGTAATAGTCAGGACTTGTTTTGGTTCAACAGAAACTGCCCTGCACACCAGCATATAGACCAAGATGACTCACATGACTGTATTTCTTAAAGTATTTGCCAGAACTACTTTTCATCAAGAGTTAACAATGTAACTATCATCCCTCTTCAGGATATGGAAAAAGCCCTTAACCTTGTTATTCTTCAAAATCTCTTGAGGGTTATTTTTTGACAGAGAAAATGGATGGTTTTTTTGAAGAATGTTCACAGGTTTTAGAGGAAAAGAACTTTATTAGAGAGAATTTAATTTCTCCTTTCACATGAGACTGCAAATTATTTGGGGAGTCAGTGTTAAACAGTTGTACTGTACATTTATCTTGTTAACCAAAACTGATATTAAATCACTTTCCAAACACACCAGCTGAACACATCTTGTACTACAATATATCTAGAAAACAATATTTTACTTACTGTAAAGTAGGCTTGGAGCCCGTAGCACCCTTAGGCTGGTTGGGGACAGGACCTGAGTTAGGTACTTTGGAAGTGAAATCTGTCTCCACATCTTTCTTGCTCAGTGCTGCCTGTGGGGCACTGGCTCCTGAACCCAGCACAGGCAGAGACTTTGATTCTGATGTGGCCAAGATTCCAGTGGGACCTAAAATCCAAAGAAAGTTTAATGCTTCTGTTACGCAGACTGGTCTAGAAACAACACAAGAGCAGAGCAGAACTCAAGCTAACTGCAGAAATCAAAATGGAATTTTAATGAACAGCATCCAGTGGAAGAGAATATCAAAGTACTGCATTTACAGCTCCTGCTCTCCCTTCCTTGTACCAGAGGCAGCACTTGCTGTGTTGATCCTCCTACCTTCTGGGGGTAAATTCTGCTGCCCACACAGCCCACCCAGGCACAGCTTTGGTGCCTTCCCAGCCTGACTGCAGAAAAGCCTGCTCTCAGTACTAATGAGGAGTCAGTGAGCTGTCTGTAAAGTCCAAGATAAAACTCTACAATGACATTCAAACCAGCCACACCTGCACCAACTATGCCATGGACTTACACAAATTGTGTTTATAGCCAAGCAGAACATAACAGTTTCTTACAGAAGGTGACAGTAAAGCACAGCATAAAAACTGGAGACCCCTGGTCTGCAGAGAGGTTAATTCAAATCACCAGACCTAAATCTCATTTCTCTGGCTAGAATTACTTTCAAGAGTATTTTCACAGTAGGTTCAAGCAAATAACATCTGAGCTCCAGGATAGAAAGAGGCATCTGAGTGTATGTGTCTGTGTGTGCAGAAAATCCCGACATAGCCATCTCTTGGAGAAAATGGGATGAAAAGCAACAGGTGAGACAGGGAAGGGAGTCACTGTAGAAGAAGGTGAAGTACTCCATAGTGGCTGCAATGGCAGTGATCTGGAAGAGAATGTAAATGCAGGGAGAGGCAGAGGGCTCCTGAAGTGCAGCACTTACTGCCACTGTCCTGGTCAGTGGTCACTTTCCGGCGTCGCAGGACTCGCTCCAGCTCTGTTTCACCACTGTCTGTCTCAAGGGACTTCAAGCTTCGGGAGCTGGTGGATTTATTCAGCGTTTCCTACAGCAAGAGAAAGGCATGAGAAACTCTCTGAGGACAGATTATGCCAAGCAGCTCACATGCACAACTTCAGAATCTTTCACACTGCAGGTCCAGAGGAGTGTGCCAAGTTCTCCCATCGGTACAGCAGGAGGAGCTGGGATCCACTCACCAGCCCAGCCCTACCTGGATCAGTGATACAGGGATAAACCACACTCACTACACATGAGGGGGTTGATATCAGGCTGAAGAGAGATGCCCTGGCCCTGCCACTGATGAACAAATTCTGATGTTTGTGGGAAACTGCCAACTTCCTCCATCTTAACATGTGAAGGATCTTAAGAAACTGCTAGGGAGTTATTATGCACATAATTAACCTCTGTTATTGCTCCAGTGGGTTTTATGTTTTAGCATGGTCCTGATTTGCTGCATCCTGGTGTATACATGTATCTGCAGAAGTCAGTATTTATCAGCTACAACTGCAGCAGATTATATCCTATAATGTAGCTGATCTGCCATAAACCTGACCCTATGTCTATATTCTTCAAGGTTTCTCTTTTGCGCAGAGGTAGATCTCAAGCTGAAACAGTTTTTTATACATACAGGACATAAATAAATGCTATTACTGCATAAATAAATGCCAAGGCTAGCATGTGGTATCAGTGAAGCTGCAAGTCCAGAAGCACTTTTCTTAAAGTGGGTGGAAAAGAGGCTTTAAGCAAAGGCTGAAACCTCACAACCTTGCCTCCAGGAATTTAAACACACATTTAGTGCATACTGCACACATTTCCCAACTCACAGCAATCAGTTGTTGGATCAGGACCTACTTGATTGTAAAATTTCCCCAAAATGTTTATAAGACAACTGGAAATTTGGTACCCATATACTCTTTCATTCTCCCTCGGAGTCTTCCCATAAATCTTATTTATTCAGCCTTCCAAAACATGTCAGACTCATACAGCATTTTTCCAGACCATAAATAACATTCTATTGACATCTTTTGTTGATAAGCACATAACTTTTGACCAGAAATAGTCAAGGACAAAAGGAAATAGCACTGCAAGTTGCAAAAGTTGCGCTGTTTTCAGGAGCCCTGCAAAGAAACTCTTAATTCTTCACTCCTGCCTAGAAGTTAAAAAGATTTCTTTCAAAAGTATTTGAAATTTAACTGAGCAGGTTTTTCATTAGTAGGATGCTCCAGATCTGTACAAAAGCAACTTAAAAAAGGGAGTCACTCAAATTCTGGAATTTGCACAACATAAATGTGTTTTGTTTGTAACAATTATATGGAGGTCTACACAAAATGCATAATTAGCATAGTAACAACAAATGTTTACTCCATCACATTCCACCCCCATGTTTGTTGTCTGACTGTGCATAATCACTGCTCTCAAGAATAGACTGGAGCTGCATTTTATACAGTTTGTCTTGCACTGCAAATACCCTGAAAGGCTCAAAAGCAAGGAGCCTGACACAGAAATGCAGTGCCTGCAGGTTTCTCCCTGCTCCCTCTGAGTGCACAATCAAGTCTCTGATGTCAGTGACACAGTGCTGGAGAAATAAAACAGCTATTAGAGAAAGGAGCCTGGGCAGGACAGCCCTGTCCTCACTGGTGCAAACAGCACACCACATCCCACTACTCCTGTAATTATGGAATTCTGCTTAAAGCACAGTCTCACTGTTGCATTTTATTCTTTTTCCATCTACTGCTGTATTTAATGAACTGTCCCCCTAATTAGGGCTCAGCATTAGGGTCTGGTGACTCTCTAGACCATTTCTTCCCTTCTTCCCCTGCTTTCACATGACTGGAGAACAGCAACTTTAACCCATCACTGGTGATTTTAAATCACAGCACAGGCTGTGGCTGCACTCTGCTGTACTGTCTTGCATCCCCCAAAACACCACTAAACTGTTTTTGTTTAACCACAGGGTGATGAGAATGATTAGCTTCACCTTGTACAGTGGCAGTGAAGCATTTTGCTTCAATACTGAAGAATTTCACCTGATGTGCCAAAGTGGCACTTCAAAAGTTTCAGGGTTACAGAAGTCAGGGAGCAAGAACTACAGTTCCTTCTGACACAATTTTAACTCTTGTGCAAAAGAAGCAACAAGCAATGACTTGAGTAAAAGACACAACAGTAGCACACTGCTCTCAGCTGGATCAAACATGCCTAATTTTTTTATTTTGTGATAAGGCGTTATATGGACAGCTATTCAGAATCCATTTTTTCTACATATAAATGACCAGAGCTACTGCTTTATTTAAGCTTCACTTATGCTAACAAGAAATCTGGTGCCACAGGAAAGAGACCAGTTGATGAGGACAACTCTGCATCTACTATATGTGCAGTCCAGGGGCTTTACTTTGGACTAGGTACAGATACTCAGCTGCCTCTCCATCCCTAAGCATCCCCACTGTGAGTATTTGGAAATTTTCCAAAGAATCTATGGCAGACACAGACCACAAAATCCCCTCTAGTGGCAGGAGCACACAAACCCAGAGAAGAGTGCAGAAACAAATTCTCCTAGCTTGAGTCCTTAAGTCAAACCACAGTCAAAGGTGGAATTGGGGGATTTGCTTCAACCCAAAATGCAGAAGTTTCACAGTTTGCACAGAAGGCCCCGTCAGCTCAATGAAAAGAAAATGAAATATAATATGAAAGATTCCTCTTACCAGAATCCCTTTTAGCTCTTTCATTGCACTTTCAGAGGGCTTTGGTGTTTCTGGCTGTAAGCAAACACAACACACAAATGTTAAAAGTCACATGAAGTGGCCCAGGACAGACTCTGTACCTGCAGACAGACCTCACACAGGGGCTGCTGCCCAGGCCTGTGGCTGTGTGACATTCCTCTGTCCCCTCCTCCCGTGGCACAGGGCTAAAATTCCATCTATTTCCTTACTCAGATGAAGAGAAAAGCCTCAGCTCTCAGCACTGTGAACCACGGACTACAAATAAAGATTATGCTTTTGTGAAGGAGGTAAGCAATGTTCTACAGTAGGTATTAAGGTATCAAGGGTAAGTGTTGCATAAAAGAAAAACAAAGTGTTAATGCAGTCTACTTGTTGATCATCCCCTTTAACCACTTCAGGTATTCTCTCTGTGCTTTTTGTTTCTTAGCAGCTGTTTGTTTACAAGCTTCTTTTCTGTGTCAAAGAAACTGGCCTTTGCTTACTTACTGCTGCCTTTATTTTTTTTTTTTTTTTTTTTTTTTTTTTTTTTTTTTTTTTTTTTTTTTTTTTTTTTTTGTTGTTTTGTTTTTGTTCTTCAGTTATATGCTGCTCTACTTCATTTTATCCAAAATCAAGCAAAGTAAATGAGGGGAGGAAAATGTATTCTTCTGAATATATAACAGAAAAGTTTACTTTCAGTGTAAATTACTGTACTTAGCTAAAATTATTGGTCTGCTACTTATTCCAAACCTTTGTTTTAGGCCTGCTTGACTGGTTGACTGGTCTCAGGTGAACTCCCTTTTTAATCCTGTCCATCATTTCTTCCACAGCTTGCCTCTTCAGATCTGTAACTTCTTCACCTGCTAAAAAAGTCAAAGAACAAAGAACTTCAGAGAAATGGTACAAAGTAAAAACCACGTTCTCATTCAGGATACAGGGATCTCTGCTATCAGCTCAGCTGTCCCCAGCTCCTCAAGGATAAAGTGCCACTCTGCACTGAGGATCCTGACTTTGCAAATGCCCAACTGCGGAAGTTTGGACAGAAGCAGGGCCCTCATCCTGAGAAACACAAAGCTCCAGGACCTGTTTGGGAATTGCACAAGCTCAGTGCTCTAGGCTGAAGCACCAGGGACTGGAAGAACACAGCTCTGCCTCCACTGTGGCCCAGCAGGAATTCCCACAGCTGCACTGACACAGGAGAAGCTGCTAATGCCCCATGAGAGTGACTCCCCCATTTCTCACGGGTTTGAGGACCTGGCAAGAACATCACACCAACACCTCACCCTGACCTAAACCCACCCCTCCAAAAAACACTGCATCGAGTTAAAGGGAAAAACTGAAATACCATGAAAGGAAATGGCTGCTTTTCCAAGAGATTTGGTATCAGGACTGCAAAATATTCAGATGACATAGGAAGATCTGTGATGAACCTAAATAATACCTGTTAACTTATCAGCATTCTGGGTAATAAAAGAAAAGACCCTTAACATACCAGAAAGGGGAGGGAGGGGAAGAGCACTTAAATACTTGGAGAAATAGGGTTGATGCTATTCAAAGCTGCACCCTTGTACCTTATGTAACAGGAATTTTAAAAAGACTTCTGCTCTCTCACTTGTCAGGGTACTATTGATGATTCATAGAAATGTGGTTTATGTATTCTAAGCTGATTTAATGTCAGGCTTTAATTTCACAAACAGGCTGTTTCAAATATAAAAGCTTAATTGGTGGTATGGCATAGGAATCACTCATTCTAATTCCTTAACAGGGGTTAAAACAAGACTCAAGTTTGATATCATAATTAGATCAAGAAAGAATTTTCTCTCTTTATTTTTATTTTAAGGACAACTCAACTATTAAGAGGAAAAGCAGTTTATATGTAATTGAAGAAAGGTCAGAACTGTTAGTTTACTAATAAATAATGAAAGAATGGGGAGTTGAGAACCTAAGAGTGAATTTCATGGTATTTCCTGCAATCACTGCTTGTGACAGTCTCAACAAAAAGGTGTAATCAAAACATCTAGGATGCTTCAAGGTAAGGAACCCTGACAAATCAAGGCACCATAATTGGACTTCTACTGAAAGATAAGATTGACCCTTCATCAGAGATCTCAGACAAGGTCATCTCTCTAACTATTCTATCCAGACCAATAATTTTGTTTCTCTCAGACTGGTAACCAGTTCCCAAAACTTCCCCCAGGGACCTGCCCAAGTCACTCCATTCCTCAGCTCCTCACCTGAGAATGGGAGGAGTAATGCTCTCTTTCCCCACTTCCTGCCTGTTGGTTCCATGCAACAATCCAGCCTGACTTACATACCATTAGTCTGCTAACAGCAGGGGTTTTTTTAACAGTTATATCCTATAATTTCAGCCAGGTTCCCTTCTTTGTTTAAGTGGCAGCAAATGAGTTAAGCAATTCACTAAAAACAAACTCCTGCTGTTTCAGAAGGAAGAGAGAAACAGCAAGAAAACCCTTGGTTATTTAACTGGCAATGCCTGTCTAACTAGCCCTGACTCCTCAGGCACTCACAGTCATTTGCAAATCTGTACTTAACTCCTGTTCTCAACCTACTAAGTTTCCAGCTTCCATTAACAACAATAAAATGCAATTTCAGCTGTTACTTTGCATGCAGAGCCACCTTAGTGCAAGACTGTTTTGTTTTAGGTTTTCAGTGTTATTAAAGGATTAGAATTACAGTCAACTCTGAGTGGTAATTTCACAAGATATGAATTGAGGGACAAAAACTGAAGTATTTAACAAACAAGCTCTGTGGAGAGGCTCTGGACTGAAGAAATTGCCATGTGGAAGTTCAGAAATTTCCCTGTATTATGCTGAATATAACCTGCTCTCTGTTTAATGCTCGTAGGTTTGGTCTTCTGCCTCTTCCAGGTAACTTGTAGAAGCACAAAGCCCTGCACATGCTGCAGCTCAGGCAGGAAGATTAGAACTTTTCTCCAGTTACAGCAAGTGCTGGGTGCTCCCTTGAGGTTTTTGACCTGCAGCCTCAGACTGTGGATTTGAGTTCATACTCAAAGCCTTCTGGAAGAAGTAAATTGGATGCTGATGTCCAGTTCAGTTGTAGAGGCAGAGGTGCCCATGAGGGCCACACAAATTTATTTGGGATCTCAAAGAAGTTTGGAGTAGAATACAACAAAATGTTCCAGCTGGAAGGGCCCTGCAGTGACCACCCGGTCTGACAGCCTGACCACTTCAGGGCTGACCAAAAGTTAGAGCATGTTCTTAAGGGCCTCAAAAACTAACAAGATTGGGGCACCAGCCACCTCTCTGGGAAGCCTTTTCTAGTGTCTGACCATTCTCACCATAAATAAATTCTTCCTTACGTCCAGTCTAAGCATTCCTTGATGCAGTTTTAAACAATCCCATGTGTTCTGTCGCTGGATCCCAGGTGCTCAGCACCTCCCTCTCCCTGTCCCTTCCTCAGGAGCTGCAGAGAGCAATAGAGTCACTCCTCAGCCTCCTTCTCTCTGAGTCCCCAGAGTCCTCAGCCACCCCTCCTAGCAATACCAAAGCTATAGTACCAAAGATATCACTTCCCATCTTGGTGCACATATTCCAGGGCTGCAATCCCATTTCTGGACTGCAAGTCAGAGGAATGTGCTGGACATGGAGAGCTGTAGTTAATGCTGACAATCAAAACATCTTTATCCCCAGCTCCTTTCCTGCAGTCCAGTGGATAACCCACACAGCCTGAGAAGGGATGAGCCATACCTGACTCCTGCTGAGGAGGTTTCTCCTTCTTGCTCACGTTGGTGTTGGAGTGAGATCTCTTGCGAATCATTGACATGAGAGACCTTGGGGGGAAATGAAACTGCACATTGTCATTCTGTCCTGGGTCCCCCACTGTCATTCTGTCCTGGGTCCCCACTGTCAGAATGAGCCTGCACATGACACACCACCAGCCTGCTTATACCTGATTATACAGCACTTACAAAAGACTCATTTAATGGTTCTTGAATGCAGATGCACTGAATTACCCCCCACAATGCCTCCCATCAAAATGCACCAGAGGAATTTATTTCTTTTTAACAGACATTAGGCACAAATCAAAACACTCCAGATTAGAATATTAAAAGCCAGGGTCTCATTGTGACACACGACAAACAGAAGCTGCTCTGGCATAATAAATAGAAAGAAGAGCTGTAGATGTTGAAGTATTGTTCTCCAGAGGACACTTAAATATGGTGATCAGTATCTCCTCACCATTTCCAAGTTTGTAATCTTCTTACAGTGTCAAATAATTATCCCCTCACTATATTCACAATGTAAAAGTCCACACCAGCAAATGATTCATCTTCAAGAACAAGTACAAGCTCCTGTGCACATCTGATGTGCCAGTGAGGCCAGTCACTCACTACTGAACATCATTCCTTACACAGCAGAATGACATCCCTGCCTAAAAGGTCAAAACTCTGCCCCAGAGAAATGCAGCATCCAGTGCCTATGTCCTAAAACAACTTCCATCCACAACCACATCACAGTGCATGAGGAAACAGTTTGACTTTGCTATGAAAGGGCTGAAAATTAATGGTTTCACCCACTCCAAACAGCAAAGGGCACAAACTTAAACAAAAATCCCACGACACCCCTACACAGTTAATTCATGCTATCTATCAGTGAGAAAGGAGCAAGCAGGCCAAATGAGTTAATGGACATAAAAGAAGCAAAAGGCCAAACACAATATTCCTGAACATGTTTCGTTTCTAAAAACAATGCAAGATGCATGAAGGGATGAATTCTCCCCAATACTCACATCTATTCCTAAGTTTAACACAGTAGTTAACGAGACTCCTGGACGTCATTTCTATTACAGAAGGCAGCAAACTGTCATCCAAGTCCATTTATTTTTAAAACCAAGCAGACAACATCAAGATTAGCTGAGTTTTTAAAAATAACTAAGCACCCTTTAGTGTTTTGCTGATTAATCTGGGTCTAATGCCTGATACATCAGCATAGACTGGTCATCCTCTTTTGTAGTCCTTTGTCGAAATCAAGCCAAATTTTGATAATTTTGCCCAAAAATGCTTGATGACTGGGTGGTGATTTTCAGTTGTTATTTTTTTTTCTCCTTTTTAACTTATGAAAGTAATTGTGGGAACTCAATGGAGTCTGCATTTTCATCATCAGTATCTGACATGAAGGGACACACAATAATCTAACATATCCTTTGGTTCAAAGGAGTTTTCTTGGCAATAGAAAGCATTTCACAAGTGTATAATTACAGCTATCAGGTGAATAGAAAAAAAAAAATAATCTCCTAAATTTAGAGGAGACAGGTATCCCTCCTCCTCCAAAATCACAGTCTAGACAATCTGTTAGGCTTGGCAAGGCAGGCACTGCTCAGAATTGGTCAGGCTGGTAAGTCTGGGGGCAGGTGGGGCACTGAGCACGTCCTGCAGCTCAGGAGGAAAAACCTGACAGGTTTTTCCTTTAAAGACACTCTTCTGCTTGGATGCCAGCTGATGTAAGGAGCTGTGCTTCTGCAGAGAGCACAGCTTTGCCCCGGCTGGGAGCACTCACCGAATGGGGTTGGGAGGAGGAGGAGGAGGGAGAGGCGGCGGCGGAGGCGGCGGAGGAGGCGGGGCAGGATTTTCAGACTGCTGGATTCGCTTCTGAAGCTCATCAACTGCAAAGAAACAACCCACAGTCAGCTCTTGGGCTCTCTCATCCCCTCTAAAAACCAGCTCTGATGGTTTGAGAAAAAAACCCTCTACTGATTAACTAAAGAACAAACAAGACTAAACCACACAACTGCCCAAAGGCCAT
Organism: Pyrgilauda ruficollis; assembly: GCF_017590135.1. Classification (NCBI taxonomy): domain Eukaryota; kingdom Metazoa; phylum Chordata; class Aves; order Passeriformes; family Passeridae; genus Pyrgilauda; species Pyrgilauda ruficollis. The sequence continues at coordinate 6,557,011 of NW_024513654.1, read as the reverse complement.
TTTTTGACATTTTCTACCAAGAACAATGCACAGGATTCCCATTAAAACAGCTGCCTCCAACCTGAGTTATTACTAAAACTCTCCCTCACACAGGATTCTCCATATAAAATGACAGAGCAGGGAAAACTTGATCCCATTTCTGCAATGGTGTATCAGAGGTTGTATTTGAGAATGAACTAACAAGAGATCAAAGAAATTAACAATTTCAACCTCCAGACTTGTCTCTCTCTTGCTGGCGGTGTGGGCTTTCCCCATAAAAATGGTCAAAATTGGGTCGTGGCAGAATGGATTTTTTCTCTCCTGTTTTCATCTCAGACCTAAAATGTGGAAATTGCTTTTCTGCACTTGAAATGCTGTCAAATATAATTAATTCGGGAGGAGCAGAAACAGAAAAAAAAAAAGTCCTGAATTTCTTTTAGTTACAAAAATCCTTAGCAACTGCTTTATGTGCAGTAGGTTATGGCAGAAGTAAGAAAATTATTTCCAAAGTGGATATGGTTCTTTGTTCTTGCAGTGATAGATTCAAATTAAAATTGCAGTATTTTAAACTTGCTTTTAAATTTTAAAAGGTAAAAAAAATAAAAATCAACTGAGTGACTTTGAAGTCCAGGTATAATCTTTTGTGTCTTTCACACAGACACCTATTCCCATATATTTATTCATCTGTAAGACTCAGGGCAACCTAACTACAGGATTTTTGTTCCTTACAGAAGTTTTACAAGGTTATTCCTTCACACACATTTTGGACACAGTTGTTCTGCAGCTGAAGGAAGCTGCTGTACTTTGTCTAGTGAAGCAAAGGTCTGGGTCACTGCTACAAAAAAGCTTCTAGGGTCTCAAATGTAGATGTGCACCAACCATCCCATACATATACACCTTACCCCTAAAATGAAAGTTATTACACAATTTTACCTGAGTGCTTTAGGTCCCTAGCTTTTTCTTCTGCATGCTGACACTTCAGCTCCAGTTCTTTTTTATCTTCCTCCAAAAGTTCTAGTTGCTGTTTAAGGCGACTAATCTCCTTATGCAGTGACTGATTCTCTAGCTGCTCTTCTAATTCTTTAATCTGCAGGTGGCAAACAAGAGCATTTGTCACAATAAAAGGCATTTTCTGTCCTCCCATTGACAAATAACCCACTAGGCACAGTTATGCCTGAAAACATCATGTTACAGTACAGCAGTGAAGCACAAGTCCCAGAAAAAGGAAAATTTTTGAATTTTCTCTCATTTTTGAATGAGAGCTGGAAAGATTCTTCTGAGATGTCAGAATTTTCTGTTATGATCCCAACTTGCTTTATCTCTTCTTTAAAATATGTCTTTAGCTCCAAAGTACTTTATCTTTACATTGTTCTCATTTCTTTTTATAGAGGAGTTTTTATCACATAATTAATTTCAGAACATTTCCTCATTTGAAGCACGGAACATTGACATTTGTGTTCTTTTACTGCTTCCACTGACAGACTCATTATTTAAACTCCCTTGTCTCAACTCATGCAGATGCTAGTGGAGAAATTACGGAATATCTGATTCAGAGGCAGCATTCAGATGCAGAGCAGCAGTAACTTCACAGCTCCCTAAATATATACATTTTGTTCTAAACTTCAAAGTAGCCAAAGATGCAGAGGTTTTCTATGAACTGGAAATGATTCTTCCAAAATACTCATTCAGAGCACGTGAGATTGCAGTCTTAGTATTGCTGCATTGATGAAAAGACAGGAATTGTTTACCTATCCCTACTCTTACTCAACTAACAGCATTTTAGGAACAGGCCTCAGGGCTAAAGCAAAGCTCAGGTTTTCCTGGGTTTCAGGTTTTCCTGGGAAGCAATGGTGATTTCTCTCAGTAAAGAGATTGATCTTGTCTAGTTTCAGAGAATAAATTTGTTAATATCCTGTCAGTTTGGATCATCTCACAGCACTTTCCAGATTCACCTTACACTTCCCTGCTGCAGTGTGTCTGTCTGGCTTTCCCCCACCCATTTGTTCAGCAAGACCCAAAGCTCTGCCTGCCTCTCACCTCCTGTTCTTTCCTTACACCCCCAAGACAACCTTTGTATTACTCAATGTCCAAAATATGCTCTTGCCATCTCTTCACTTAATGGAATCTGAGTCACTGCTTGTAACTGCACTTCACTGGCACCCAGAATAAAACACTTGCCTAAACCAGAGCCCTCAGGCTCAGGAGCCTTTCAGTTCTGTACTCTTCTCTGAACAGTGACTCAGAAGAAGAGAATCACAACCTTCTCTGAAATTTAGTTTTGAAACTCGAAGCTCTTACAGGGGATATGATCTCAAATAATTATGAACCTAACTAAGACACAGCACTCCTTAAATTCAGAAGGTTTTCAAAGACTTCCAGATGGGATGAAAAGAAATTCTGTTTTACCTTTTGCTGGTGTTGAAGCCTCTCTTCTTCTAATGTGTGGGTTAGCTTGGCATTGTCATCCAAAGCCTTCAAAAGCTGCTGATCAGGAGCAAAATTTTGCAGAAGCAACTGACTCTGCCTTTTCATCTTGTTTTGTTCAATAAACATCTGCCAAAACAAGCCCACACCCAACAAAAACAACAGTCAGGCAGGCACAGTCTGATGCTAAAATGGTAATTGGAAAGAAAATGAGATATTAACATTGTGTTAATGTGGTTGAGATAATGAGGAAGAAGCTGAGAAGGAAGGGGAAAGGAAGTTTGAGAGCAAAATTCACAAGAGCTAAGCTCACACTGAAAGGAACCAGGTGTTTGCTCAGAACCACCCACTGCTACACCTCAATTACCCACATGTTGGCAGCATTCAGAATTTAAACACATCTCTCAATTCTGTTTCCTGGAAATGGGAACAATATGAGCCCCATTCTGGGAGCTATGGAAAGACTAAAAGAACTCTAGGTGGAAGATAAAATATCTATGAATTCACAGGCTATCTCTTCAAACACATCTGCAAGCCTTGGCATAAAGCCACTCACTTGAGGGTTAGCTGGATATGTGAATGATGGGAATTCATTTCTTCAGGAAACAAATTTCAGTTCATGTCTGTGTAATCAGTGTAGGCACTTGCCCTGGGAAAAGGCTTTTTAGGACAATTTCAGCCTTTTTGCTCTGATCCTTGTGTTCCTTCCTCTTCCCAAGTTACATTTTTGATGTGGCAAATGAATACATTGCAGGGGGCAGGCAAAAATCAAAAGGCCTAGAAACCTGACATTGATAAAACAATCCCACACATCAGTATGCTTCACTTACGAGGTGCAGAAGCTGTCAGCATATGTACAGTTTCCCTGTGAGATCTGTTCCTCCCAGACTAGGAGGAACTAGGAAAAAAAAAAGATTGCTTCCCAACAAAAAAAAAAATTCCTAGTGAATTTGTTCTGCACCTTGACATCTCTTTCAGGTAGATGTTTGCCCCCAGGCAACAAGGGCTTCCACTCGACAAACTCAGCTGTGCCTGTTCTTAGAGCAGAAACAGGGACTGGGTCATGCTGAGGTTTCACGTGAGTGTGCACAGGTCAGCAGAGCCACTTCTGGCAGCAGAACAGAGAACAGCCTGAGAATGCAGGTACTCCCTCAGACTGCAAAAACACTGTTGTAGAGCTCAGCAAAAGCAAGGAGGTATTTTAAGAATAAAGTATTAGAAATATAAAAGTGCTATGACATCTTTTCAGATTTCCATTCTGTTTATTCACAAAACAGAATTATAGATACAACATATGGATTCTTCCCCTCTGGTGCCACTGCAATGCTCTGTGATTTACTTCTTTTAATACAATTAAATATTACGTATGAGCTGATGCTTGTGGCAAGCATTCTTTGCCCAGACACTTCATCTGAGCCTGCCCAGCAAGCAGCTCTGTGCAGACAGACTGAGAAAAGCACTGACCGTGCTGAACTTTTACCTCCCCTCGCAGCCTGTGTGACCCTGCATGCCAGGAGGAGTGCCCTAACACCAAGAAAACCTGCAGTGAACACTCCACTGGGCAAAGCTCTGCCATGGGGGCAGGCAGGCAGCAAAGGACTGGAAGCAGGTGATGGAGAGGAAATGATGACCGTGGGTGCTGGTGCTGCACGTTGTAATACAGCAAACTGCTGACAGTGCAAAGTCAAATGTGCACTGGACATCAGCTCTCTGTCCCCACATTCTGCCAGTCAAACCAATTTATGCTTATGTTATCTTTTACTGGAAGGACTTCAAAAAACACTTCAAGGGCAAGAGACTTTCAGAATCAAAGCCATCCACAACAATCCATAAAGGTTTGCCTTTGTACTGCAGCTGGTTCATTTAACACTTGGGAATATTCTTAAAAGAAACAGCATCTTTGAACATTATACTTGAGAAAGGCCTCTAAATCACTGCAAAACAACTCAATACTGTCTCAAAGTTTTCTTGTTCCTGTCAAATCACTCACAGAAGTTATTTAACCCTGACAGAAAACAACCTCTCTCCAGAAGCCAACTTCAGCAAACATCACAGTTTACCCACTGTTAACTTTCAAAGCAAAGTGAAAACCTGGAAATTTTTTTGATTTTTTTTTTAATCTGAAAAATATTTTAAGGTGATCAATTCCCGATTTTTATTCACCATGTTTCTGCTACTAAATCCAACCAGAGTTGTTCCAGCCTGAGGGAGCAGAAAGCTGCCAAAACAAGAAGAAATCAAGTAGAGCAACTTGATTTCTTCAACTCGAGCAGATACTTCACCAAGTGTAGAAAATTCATATTCACTTTGTTTCATGTTCTTCTGCAACAGAATGATAAAAATCCTTTTGAAGACCTGGATGAAAACTTTTTCATTCAGAAGCTTTCACATCAAGTCCTGCATTTTCAATTAGCTTTATAAATTGCTTTCTTGATATTGCAAATATTTTCCTGCTCATAAATATGAAAGCGTCAAAAGAAAAAAGAAAGTGTACAAAGAAAAAAATTTTTGATTGTAAGGTAATGCTGCAATCAGACACATGGGAACTAAATTCTCACAGGGAGTCCCATCCATCTCAGAAGTTACTTACATAATTTCTCAAAGTGCCAACATATTGTAAGTGGAAGAGACAAAACCAGACAGGACAGTTGTGTCAAGCAAGCTGGTGGTACTGATTCCAAGTTTTTGGGAGGCTGCACTGTTTGACATAGGGCAAAAAAGACCCTTGCAAATTAATTCTAACTTAAAATTTAAAAAAAATCAATTTCTGCTTCAGCAGGGTGGAAACCTGCCCATCTGCACAACCCTGAATATTAATTAAAATGACTGCTGAAAGGGCAAAACAGCTACTAACAAGATTACTTGGACTAGGTGGAATTTAACCAATTGATGGATTAGTTCCGACTTTGCCACCTGCTAGACAATTATCTGCAGAGCATCCCAATCAATGCTGGAAACACAAGCCAATAGTCCAGGAATCTGCTGAAAACCACGCCTGCAGCTGAAGGCAGACCACAAACAAAACCAATTTGCTTACACCTATCAGTCTCATTTTTAACATCACCCATTGTTGTGCAAACCAGTTATTTATCTTCCTCTCCCTGAGTTTACAAAGAGAAGCTGCAAAGTACAGGAAATCTGGGAGCTGGCCACTTTCCATCAGAGTCTTCCTAAGAGATGGGAAGGTGGGAAGAAGGGGGTGAAAATAATAGAAGGTTTTCCCTCGACCTCAGTGAGGCCACAGCTCATTCTCTGCTCTGGGCCCTTACCCGACAGAGTGTTCACTGCAGCTGTTTTTTGTTTACAGCAGGGCTGAAAAAGGAATTCTTCCTCATTAAAAAAGTTAGAAAGCAACTCTGTTAGTGTCAAATCCCTGGGAACACCAAGCCTTGTTCAAGTAAGGTTCAGGATAAAACTGGATACTTTCCAACCAACCCTTCTCGCAAAAACAATAGAGCAAAACAATGACAAAGGCAATTCTTTAATATCCATGTGCGGCTACACTTCCATCTATACATCCTTTGGGTATTTGAGCAATAAACTTTTGTCTTAGTTACAGTTTAAGGGAGAAAAATGTCCTAGTACAGCAGGTGTTGTTCTAATAAGGTAATCAATGGTTGCATAAAGTAAAATAAAAATCAGTGGCATGCTGTCCATTATATATAGAGTGAAAAAAGGTAAGTAGTAAGGCAGAGTCAAACTTGGGAAGTGTCAAACAGAAGAGAAGATCACTCAGCTGAGCAGCTGGTCCTTTTTTCAATCCTCAGCAGCACTGCCCCATCCCCTCCACAACCTAGTGAGGAATCAGTGAGTCACAGAGGGGTTACCCATTCACATCTGTCACAGGAGCTGATGCCTTTTGCATTATGTGTACCCCAAAGCCTTACAGCTTGTGTTCAGACCTCAACTAAGTCCCAAGAGAGGTAGGATCAAGGCATTTGTATCTCCCCAAAAGAAGAGGCTGTTTGAAGTATTTTATGTGATGCGGAGAACAGAGCGATCATGTCTAATTATGGCTTGACAGCCACTAAGTGGCTCTAAAATTAGGATTAAAATACAACTCCAGGTATGGTTTTCAGTTCAATGGCTAATCAGGAAAAGAAACCCAAAAAACTGCTTTAGTGGAGTCAAAGTCTAATCTAGTTGTATTAAATGAGCAGTGTGACCACGAAAAAGGACATAGGCGTAATATGGACAGCCAAGAGTCACTCATAGATGGTTCATAATATTTCTGACCAATAAAGATAAAATCCAGTTGATTTTAGTTACCTGGCTAACTGCCAGACAGCTTCTGAAGGGACTGTTTTGAAAGAGCTACAAGCTGCAGCATTTGTAAGTTTGTAAGTTTTGTGGCTCAAAAGAAGAGGTCTAATTCAGTCAGAATGTGAGAACTGGAGTAGATGAGTTAAGCCTATTTTTTGTCCCTTGTTTGCTTCTCACCACAGAGGTGCTTGGAGCATGTACTTTTGAGTGTGAGCAGACTGTACTCCCATCAACAATGTGACTTCCTTAAAAACAGAGCATTATTTATTTTACCAGCCTGCTCTCTACAAAAGGGTTTCTCAAACTACAGCACTCATTCTTCACTTATGAGGCATAACTGCACAAAATACAAGGGAAATGTAATCTCTATTGTTATTTATTTCTTAAATTCCTGCAGTTTTCTTTTTATCAAGGTAGAAGCATAGTGATACATTCTATAATGCTCACAGCCTTACAGCATTTAGACACCATCTAACAGATTCAGAAGTAGATAACACACCACATGAAAAAGGAGGAAACATCTTCAAAACATCTTCACTTTTTTTCCCCATAGACTAATTGCCTGAACAAAAAGAGATGGTGGCAGGGGAAGAAAGAGACCAAAGAGTTTCCTAGAGCATACATCTGTTACCATTCCCCAAGCCTCTTCCCAGGAAAAAGCTTGATGAAACAAATTAGAATTACATCATGCTTCAAGTGGTAACATCCAAGCTCAGGAGAATTCAAGTACTAACTACTTATGTCTCTTTAATTATTAATCCAGTTCAGTCAGCTGGACCGCAAATTAATTATCTTCAGATACCAGTTGCAGTTGAACTATCCTGGGTAAAGCACAGAGAGTGGCACTTGCAAGCGCGGAGTTGCTTCTCCAGCACTGATTTTGCAGTATCCTCTCACAGATGTAATATGTTACTACAAAGGTCCTCACAAATTAACCAAAAGGTTACAAATGCATCTCGGGAAGAGGTCTTTGGGAGCTCATGTCATCAAGATAACCAAACCATTGCATTCAACCTCATGAGCAGTGCAGACACCTACTAAGAGTGACAATGATTTTCCCCAAGTTGACATCCACCTTTCATCTTTCACATGGGAAGATTCAGTCCCAAACTAAGTAAAGTCAGCTGTGCACTGGCCCAGGTATGGGATGCAGGAATTTTAAGGAAAAAAAGTTAAATACACATATTTTGTTGTGCAGTAGTTACTTAAAAGCACAAACAGCTGTAGGATGGTGTAAGCACTAAGGAGGGAAAGTCAACGAAAAGATGAACGATGCACATTAGAGATTCACTGAATTGTTTTAATTCATCTGGATCATATTTCCTCTGAATGCAGCCTTTCAACTTCTTAACTGCCAACTATTTTACAGGTTATCATAAACACTTGGGAAACCCTTCTTTTCTTTTTCCAGTTGTGCATTTTGAGCACAAAGCCTGCGCGAGCCTCAGAAATGAAAGGAACCCCAACAAACTGCTCAAGAGTTTGACACTTCATTTCTATTTGTCCAAAATACAGAGGGCAGGGAAACAATCAGCTCAATGTCAACTTTGAGAGCACACTGCTTCTTCTTCATGAGGTTTCCAGAGCACTTCAGGTGCAGGGATGATCTCTCCACCAGCATACACTAATAATAAACTGTTGACTTCTGCTGGTTTTGGCTGGAAGAGTTCATTTTCTTCAGTAGCTGGTATGGGGTTGCGTTTTGGATTTGTGCTGGAAACAGTATTGATAACAGCAAGATACTTTCATTATTGCTGAGCAGTGCTTGCATGGAGTCAAGGCCTTTTCTGCTCCTTATTCTACCCCACAGTGAGTGAGCTGGGGGTGCACAAGGAGCTGGGAGGGGACACAGCCAGGACAGCCGAGCCAAACTGCCCACAGGAATAGTCCAGACCATGTGGCACCATGCTCTGCATGGAAAGCTGGGGGAAGAAGAAGGAAGAGGGGGACACTCAGAGTGATGGTGTTTGTCTTCCCAAGTGGCTGTTTTACCTAATAGAGCCCGGATTTCCTGGAGAAGGCTGAGCATGTCTGCGCATGGGAAGCAGTGCATGAATTTCTTGTTTTGCTTTGCTTTTGGGTGCAGCTTTAACTTTACTTAGGAAACTGTCTTTATCCCAACCTATGAGTTATCTCATTTTTAACTTCCAATTTGCTCCCCCATCCTACCTGGGGAAGGTGAGCAGGTGGCTGTGTGGGGCTGAGTCGCCAAGCTGGGCTTAAACCCCAACATCACTTTACAAAATATTGTTGCAAGGCAGGATGTATGTTTAATAAACAACTTATGCAAGATTATTTTGTTAAACTCAGGAGATTTTTGCATGGCTAAGAGTTTCAATTTGCTTCTCACACCATGTTCTTCCCCTTTTGGCTTGCTTTGGCTGCATGTACTGCATTTTGCTCATCTTTGTGGGAGAGTGCTTTTCAGGGCTACCTCTATATTATTGCAATGGCCTTCAAGATACTCTCTGCCTTCCTTTGTTTTCTTATAAACTGCTTCACAAACAGCTGAGAGATCTTCAAGTGTCTCTTAAAACCTGACACTAGAATTCTGGTTAAGCTTGCCAAGATTCCTGTGTTAACAACCCTGTTTTATTCAGGTAGGTACAGACTTTTCCATGCCTCCGCCCCTTACACACTCTATTTATTTAGTTCTTTTATGCAGATTCCTGTACCTTTCACAATGGATTGTGACTCACTTCAAAACCTTTCTCCTTTTCCTTCCCCCTCTCCACACCACAGCTGGCAATATTTACTCAGTTTCTTTAGAACCTCTAAAGAGCATGAATTCTAATGTTTGAAGTTGGATCACTTTTGATTAATTAAATATATATTATGGTAGTGCCAGCAGCATGACTATAATTAAAGCTGTATTGGGCTTTTTTTTTTTTTTAAATTTTAATCAAAAGCTCTGATTTTCAAGCATTCCCTCACTCCTATATGTGCCTGCTCCCTCCATGTCTCTCCTCTCCCCCATCTGTGCTCGCTTCTGCACAAACGCTCACCTGCCCTTCCCTCTCACACCTGCACTCCCAAGTGCTCCTGTTCTGGGCAGAATCCTCCTCATCTGTCAGAAGGGCAGGAGGCCAAGGGCACCCCTTTGAAAAGCAGCCCCTCCCAGGGCAGCTGTAATGCAAACACAGAAGATGAATCCATGCCATGGAGAAAGGGAAAGGGCTGAGTCTGAATGCATGGGCTGACCACACCATGAAGGCAAACTTAAGGTGCTGCAGCCCCTTGGACAGACAATGTGCCCAGCACCATACAGGCACCTCCACAGGCTGTAGTTCTGAATTTTACTGAGCTAAAACACACATTTGGCTGTTTGAGACATCACAAACACTAACACAAAACACTAAAATGTGCCATTTTTCAGCTGCAGTGACAGCCACATTACTTGGAGCCTTTTTCCTTTCTCCATGTGCTCCAAACAAATCAAGAACAAAGCACTGCACATGCAGTGTTGCTCTTTATTCAAAGGTCTTCCTTCTGTTGACACTGCACAGTTTATCACAACCAAATACTGTGGCTTTTGCAAAATCCAAGCAAAAATCTTGCAGAAATGTTGAGGTTTAAAAGAAACATTTTATAGAGACAGAGAAAACAGGCTAATGAAAGCAGGCAGAAAATCCCTGAACATCTTTAGCATAATCCAAACACAGCTATTGCAAGCACATCCTAGAAAACTTAGCTCTCCAAACACAGCTGTGACCTTGCAGCACAATCCCTGTGAGAGGAAGCTGACACAGCCTCACTCGAGCAGAAAGCTGTGCTGCTGTGGATGCAGTTGTGGCCAGAGCCTGTCTAATGCCTCAGGTCACTCAAGGGACACCACCAGTGGGAAACTAGGCCAATGAGAGCAGGTTTTTAAAGTAATTTTAAATATTGGTCCCCCCAAACATGAATCAGCAATGCCTTTGTTGTCATATGGACATGTATTTTAAGAACTGTTGTAAAAATTTTTCTGAGCAGCACAATACCACAGGAAGACAAACAGGTACAGAAAGGGAAGAATAACACAGGCCTGAAGTTCATTGTTGTAGTGATTCCATTTTGGATAAGGGAATTTTAAATTAAAACCTTCAAGTGAACAGCTACTCTGACAGTCTGCACCAGCAGGGGCCCATATTCTGGAAGAGGCAACAACTAAATAATGACTAAACCCAAGAAATAGCTGTTTGCAAATAATCAGCATTTCTTTGGCATTGTACCTAAGTTGCCTGTCAGCTTGTTAGTCAATTACAAAAAGGACTTTCAATATAATCTTTCAAAATGTGTCCCTAAATTGATACTGTAGTTTTCAACACCTTTTTTAGGAGTCCACATGTTTTTAAGGGAAAAAAACCCAGTGCTTCAAATTATATCACTAGAAAGACAGCTAATCCCTCACAGTTCCAACCAGTACATATTCCACATTGGGATGTTGTAGCAAACTAAGCCCATGATAAATTTAAAGCCTTGCCTTGAAAGGGGACATAGATAAGACTGCATGAATAATTCCAAAGTGCTTTATAAATGCTTGTTGAAACAGTAAACTCGTTTTTATGGATGAAATACAGATGTTACCTAAGTAGTATCTGGGGCTGGACGAGAGCTGGGAATTTAAATCAAGTCATCCAAGCTGGTAAGGTTTTGCCCATTTGCAATGTCTTAATTTGCATGTCTTAAGACATTTGTGAAATGTCTTAATTTTTCCCTTGACTACTCACCTCCTGTGCAAATGACTCTGCCTTCTTCCGCAGGTTCTTTTCCAGCTCAAAGTTTTCATGAAGCTCTTCATATTCCTCTACTGCCAGCACAGACACTGTGTATGTGAATTAAACAAGATCAGAAGGAAAAGTGGAACAGATCAAAAGAAGAAGTACTGTTTGATTTTCCCAGATAAGCTGCTATTCCCTAGTACCATGGATCCTTGACTGACAGCATGACCTAGTTTTACATTTCCATATATAATTTTCTTTGTAGTATTTGTCCTAAACCTGGAGAAAGCTTACAGGATATGCCCTACTATATCTCAGCTACTTCAGGAAAATGGGAAACACCCAATGAGGCTATTTACCAAACAATTTTTAATTTTTTAAGGCTTAGTAAGCAACAAGAGGAAAAGGCAGAGTAATCTAAAACCTAAAAACCTTTCCCTCTCCTCTAAACTCCTTTGGAATCAACTATTACTCATGTAGAAGCATGCACCTTCATTAGGCAGAAGCTTTTTTGAGCTATATCTCTTTTTAGTCTTTCCCTGCCCTGGTTTTACCTCTCTTCTCTTTCTCTTTCGTGATTTTCTTCCAGAACTTGGAAATCTTATTTCTCACATTCTAGCACTCCTGCCTTTTTCTCATAATCCTCTGAACATAAAACAAGTTGCTCCCAAGACCTTAGACGTACAAAATCAGAAGCTGCATCCCAACAAAAAGGAAGACTGGTGTAATGATTTAGGAAACCAGGAGATTGAATTTAAATCCCATCTCTGTGAAGGACCGTGCCCCTGCCCTGGTTTCCCCTTGCGGCACACAGGAAAAGGTTTCCATATTCTCACATAACACCTGCTATTCACATTGTCACATTTTCCTGGAGTACAGAGTCTGGAACAGTCCATGAGTTGATACAGCACCTGCAGCAATCAGGTCAAGTGTCAGATCTGGACCACAGTCACAGCGCTGTAACCTACTCTTTGTACTGCAGCAGAAAAGCTCTGCAGCTTCTGCAAAGGATGCAGCAAACTCTTGGAGAACCTGCTGAGACTACACACCTCTGTTACATTTCTCCAACAGTTTTTGTTGCTTATTAACTTCAGTCGTCAAAACAGCCTTTTCTTCTTTCAACTTATTTACCTAGAAAAGTATAAAGAACACAAGAGCATTTCAGTTAATGGCACAAGGCACACAGCACATACATAATTCAAGCAGTATTTTGCTGTCAGTAGCTCTGTTTCCTAGGTTTGCCTTGATCCAGTGGGATGGAAAGCATTTTTACCCCCACCTTACAGATATTGTAACAGATGCCATAAAAGGGTTATGAATTAACCCTCCCATGGCACACTCCAGTCACAGCTGCAAATACATGATCTTTGGAACCTTTCAGGATCAGGTGCCATAGCACCTGGTTGGAAAGTTACTTGACTGCTTGCATTTTGATATAGTCAGACCCCTGTTCTGTTTGTTTTTTTTTTCCCTGGGCTCTGTTTATTGTCCAAGTGCTGTCAGCTGTGTCTTTCTGAATGCAAGTGCTGCATAGACAGGACTATGTCCATTTGCATCAGTACATGGTTTATCCAGTTTTCAAGCAGGAATGAAACTCTGCTGGCTTGAAAAGTCAATTTGCTGGTCTAACTATCATGACATGGCAATGCCAATGGCTGAACTTAAGGATACACTCAATGAAGTAGCACCAGTGATTAAACTGTGTGTCCTACAAAAGTATTTCTTACACATCTGTGGGTTTAAGGAAATAAAAAAAAAAAACCCTGCAAGCTGTGATGGGTGAGGGGCAGTCAGGAAGGGGAGGTGACAGCTGTAATATGGGCTTTAGAACAGATCAAACAGGTAAGGAGGAGTCATGTGCCAGCCACAGAGGCAGACTGGACTGTGATGCAGAGGGTCCCTTCCAGGGACATGCCCTAAGTGATCCATCACTGGCAGGACTTGAGATTAGACAGTATTCAATTAGCTTCACAACTGAGTGTTTTTAGCAAAATAAGCTAAAAGTTACAGAAAGGACAGCCTCCAGGCTAACATGGTCTCGCCTTCCATGGTACAATACATACTTCTTCAATTACTTCTGCAAGTTTGCACCTCAGGTTTTCCAGTTCAATGGCCAAGGTCTTCTTTTCCTCATGAACAGATACAATTTGATCTCGCAGCTCTACGGTTTGAGGAAGGAAATGAAGAATATATTTTATTTGAAAAACAACAACAAAGGAAATGTCACAGCAATGCAAGTACAGTTGAGTATGAAACACCTGAACTACGTATCAAGCACCAGTCGTAATCAGGGAACAGCCTCAATAATTTATGAGCTTTGCACAAGTGTCAAGTAACAGATCTATAACTGGGTCACAGTTTCAGATTTACTCTGTTGAGGTAAGCTCCTTGTTCAGTCCTGCTGTCTTTATTTGCATTTTGAATGATTCATTTCCTGCTATAACGGGGCCAATCCTGCCACTACAGAGGGTCCTCAGTCCTGCTCTTGAGACTGTCACATCACAGAGACTCTGGTATGGAGGCAAGAGAAAGCAATTTTTAAGAATCATCCTTTAAAACAAATTAATGCACTTCAATTCTTTTTGGATTGCGAGTTCTTGTCACAAGGGAAATAAACAACAGGCAGTTAATACTTGGGAGGTTTTCACAGAAGAAATTGTCCTGAACAGCTGCCAATTTATAGCCTTTGTAACATTATGTGAACAGAGTCAGAATATAACCTTTACTGATGGAAGAGCTAATGCTTGTAATTTTCCCCTCAGAATTTTTGTTCCTTAATTATTAAAATATGAAATAAATTAAATTCACAATGGAATAAAACATTTGATTATAATCACTTCTTAACAGGAGATCAGTTTGCATACATAATATATCAAGGTTTAGGTTAACATAAAATCACCACAAAAATCAAAATTTATTGATATATATTAGCTTTCAGTAAGTGCTCTCATTCCCCACCTGCTTCCAGTATTTCACAGCACTGCTGTTCATTGAATACCAGCCACGAGTTGAGAAAATTGTGGCTAATCAACTGCAGATGATGACATGCTGGATGTCATTCTGCTAAGTCTCACATCTTGAAAATGTCCATTCTACACCAGCATCTCCCCTCCCAGTTCTGGAGCCTCAGATTTATTGTCCTCTAAATTAAAAGCATACACTTTCTAAAGTAAATAAAAAGACCTGTTTTCTTAGAAGATTCTTGATACACATTGTCCATTTTATGGATCTGTGCTCTCCAGAGAAATTAACGGGGGAAAAAAGTGTCACTGAAATTTATGGGACTTGGATTAATTCTGGTTTTACAATGCATACATCATCCTCACTATGCAGAGAAGAAATCATATCCACATACCACACTGAGCCTCAGATTTTACTACCTTATTTGTGTATCCTTACAGAAAAGTGGTGGGAGGGAAGGAATCATTCCAAGAAACATCCAATACTTTCTGGAATGGTGAGAAGGCTTAAGGACTTAGAAGATCCCCAAAACAGCACTTTTCGTGCTTTAATGAATTGCTCATCAAGACAGAAAGCAGATAGATCAAAACCTTTCTTCAATATTTCTCTAATTTGACCCTGCTACTCTCCCATCTGATCTGCAGCCAGTGTTTATTCTCTAAATATATTCTTGACACCACTCTCCAGTAAAGGCAGGAGGTATTCTAAAGTCTCATTTCCCATTCAGATGGGTTGCATAGTGTGCATCACACCATTTGCTGTCTTTTCCTACATCTAGAGGATGGAAAACTGATTACAGAAGGGTCCTATGACACCCTATTTCTTCAGTGGGATTGTTTCACAAGCATTTTTACAACACCTCAGTGATACTTTGTACTACTCTACTGCAGCTACTGCATTCACAAGACAACAATTAACAAGGTCAAACTGAAAGTTCAAAAAAGTTGTACTTAAACATCCTGTGCTGCTCCAAGTTACAATAAAAAAAAAAAAAAAAAAAAAAAAGAAAGCCCTTTTCTTAAGAAGTTAAACACTTAATCTTGTCACAAAATCCAGACTGTTGGCATTCCCCTTTTTTGGATACTACGACACAACAGTATAGAAAACCATGATGACTTCATCACAGGGATGAGAAATAAGACTGATTTTGGACAATGGGAATATTAACTGTGTTTCAAAAAAGAACCAGAAATTTCTGAAAAAAAAATCCCACAGATCTGTCTTATCAATATATTTCCATGTTCTCCAGCTTTGCTGTTTTAACCAGTACAACAGCCTCTTTGGGCTGCTTGCTTGGTAATAGCTCTGGAACATGAATGAAGTTTCTGCATACAAAGGTATGGAATGGAAACAGAAATGGAGAGTTCTGTCTGACAAGCTCTGAAATAATGACGTTGCAGTTGAAGGTGACCTTGTCCTTCTACTTCACTTTTTTTTTAAGGGTTATAGGAAATGTTTCTTTGACAGATTCAGTAGCATTGAACTCTCTTGGCTGGGTAGATCTCATTTTCCTATTGCATTTAATTTCCTCTGCAGGCTGTGTACCACCACCATTCATGCTACACACTACCAGCCCTCCAAGTTCTCAGTCATTCCTGGAAATCCTTTGATTCTGACCACTCCCAGAAGCATGACTTGGAAAAAGACCAGTCTCTGGTCAAACCAACACTGCTGTTCTTCAGATAACTTCTGCCTTGCAGGTGGTGCAGGATCAGCAGCAATGCTCACCTTTTATTTGCTGCTGACAGTGCACAGAATTGCATGATCCAGAGGTAGCTTCTGTATCCGTGGATGACTCATCCTCATCAATGTTAATCTCTTCAGTGATAATTTCTGGGCCCAGTTTGGCCATACAAAGCATACTAATTCTTTTCAAGGTTTTATTTTCTTTGTTCAGCTGAAAGGTGAGAAATAGAAACATTAAGAACCTAGTTAGTCTGTCTTTAAGCTGCTGGGCAAGAAAACAAAAGTCAACTGTTTTTTGTCCTTTATCATTAAAAAAGCTATCAAACAAAGAAGTCAAAAGTAACATTAGATTAAGTTCCATTCAACATTAGAATGGGCTGAAGATAGGGTGGTTATCCACTTTTTCCTCTGAGACGCTTGAATTCAACACGATGCTTTATCCATGCCTTTTTTTCCTCTCTGGTACTTCTGTTTAATAAATGCTGTGTAGGTTTAAATCAATCAAATCAACTATCAAGCTGACTTAATGCTACACAGGCTTTGTGACAGCTGCTTCAGCTCCTCACCTTTAAACATGTACCAGGAGTCCCAAATGAATGACCTGAGGAAGAGTTTGTGCCCCTGAAAGCTCATCTGGTTTTCCAAGTTGGATCAATTGGTTAAATAAAAATTCTTACCTTCTCCTATATATAAACTACAAATTGATATAATAATACATAAACTATAATAATAAATAATATAAATATACAAACTAGATATTATATAATTATATATATAATTACATATTTTATAGATATATTTATAAGCTACAAATACTACCACTACTGTATTTCTAGTCACAACAGAATTATCTCAAAATTCTTTGGAGTTATTACTGTAGAGTCAACATACGTAAGATGAGAGGCATCTCATGAACCAATTCTTCATGGGACAGAGCACAAGTCAGAAACCACTTTAGGCTGGATGCCTGAGCACATGACTGGTTGGTGGATGGTACAGAAGAGATTCTACATGGCATCCCTGTCTTGATCAAGAAAAACTGAATTGGAGTCACTGCAAATGTTTAATTATCATAATTTCTTTCACTGTCCTGCATCCAGACACCCCAGGAGTGTTCAGGTAAATGTTGGGGTGACTGCTCACCCACCAGCCATGTATTCCCTGTGCTCAGGTTCAAGAATGAAACTCAATTTTCCACTAATGACACACCACGTGCCAAAGTCAACATGAACTTCAGAACTCCAATATGCACCTTCAAAGAAAACATACACTGTACAGTTCATCTGACCCCAAATTTTCACCTAAGCAATCATCTCTGATCCCCCTTATCCTCAGCCCTTCAACTATGGGAGATTTGTTCAGGAATGTCTTATCTCCTTCCTAAAGAATGAAAGTGAGCAAGTGGGGAGTGGTGTGAGGAGCCCTACATGGTGCAGACAGCTCACAGACCAACAGCCCCACGGAGCAAAGAGAGTCTTTGAACTGCCCTTGTCCCTGCATTACAGGGAAAGTGCAGAGAAGAAGACAAGTTGCATAAATGTGTTCATTTTCTTACTTATATGCTGATTGTCTATCTTATGAATTCTAATATAGTGTCATTATGCAAACAATTAAGTAAATACCTCCAGAAAGTACATTGCTAATGCATCTAAATTAAAGTGATTTCTTGCTGGTGTGATTTTTACCATATCTAAGGATGTACTTTGGGCAGGGAATGGGGAGGGAGGGGAAAAAAAAAAGAAAAAAAAAAAGGCAGTCAGCATTGCTAATGAAATTTGGTTCAAAATTGCTGTAATCCATTTTCTGATGAAGTGGCTCAGATGCATTTTACACAACCAAAAATATATAAGAGAGATAAAAACATTCTTTAATAATAATGCACTTCTGATGAGATGGAATATAGAAAATTACACACTTGCTAAATTCATCAGACTAGACGCAATCAACAGAGCAGTGGAGGTCACCTTTCCCCTGCCCTTGCTTTGCTTTCATAAACAATCACCTGAAATGTAATGCAGTGGTTGACTTTTTCCATTTGATTTAGACACTGAAATGCTCATTATTGTTTTCACACAGAGGAGTTCTAAAACTTATTTTCCATTTAACCTAAATGCATATGAAAACTAGAGATCAGGATGCTGGTCCATGAAAATAGAAATTACATTAAAATGGGGTTTTTTTCCTTTAAAGGCAGGAATGGTATTTTGCATCTCACATCTGGCTGTTAGTTTTTTACCACTTCCAAACTATTTCACAGCTCCACAAGATTATACAGAAACATATAAGGGTCATGCATACAATTTCAAGTTTTAAATAAATAAATAGATAAACAGGTGAATACATAGATTAAAAAAAAAAACAAACAAACCCAGCATCACCATAATTCTTCTCACCTTAGAAGCCAAAGCCTCAGCACTTTCACGGCATGTCTTCTCAATTTCAAGATGGTTCTGAATACAGTTCACTTCCTCAATAACCATGTGAGAAACTAAGGAAAGAGTTCAAAAATTAGTCAGTATTTTCCTGAGACTGACACATGCCTCCCATGATCAGAAACAGCATATCTTCTTTTGCTAACTTTCATTGTGAGCATTTCAAACACAGGGAAGTACATACTTAGATAATCTCCACAGACAGGAACTGTTCTGAGCATTGGATATTTGGGTTGTCCCTTTAAGCAATTCTCTCATGCTGTGTTTGCAGCTTTAGAGGGGCAACTGCACTGAGCATAAACTTATGGAAGCAGAGGACCAGCAGGAGCCTCCTTGCAAACCTCACTCATCATCTTCATTTCACTAACACTTGAGGAATCAGAATGACACCTTTAGGATAATCCCTTAAGAGATGTATTACAAAGCCCCTTTTCACTTTCTGGTCTGTTTTTCATTCCCAGTCTCTCTGTGCTTGAGCAGACCGTAAAATGAGCACCAATGTCTCACTTACTTCCATTGTTCAGAACACAGATTTCAACACACTCCCAAAATCTTCCCTGAAACCAAGACTGGGCTGTCTGACTGCAGCTGCAATGCATGGCTGTATGTTTGAGGTCACAGCTGGAGGAGCAAGTGACACATCTGTCCTCTGCACTTAGAGAATCCCTATTACAATTGTGGGTGCACATCACTCTGCCAAAGACAGGCAAAAGAGCGAACAAGAAGTTCTAGAACAAATCTTGTTTTATAACATAGGAGACCAATGGGAATCAGAAAGAATTTAAAAGCACAGATACATTTTGGCCTGCAATTCCACTCATCTTCCAGCAGTACATATGTACTTTATGAGTATTAAAAGTCTTAAGGGACAGGTTTAAGGTTGCACAGGGGAGCAAAGCAGAAAACCCAAGAATAGTTTTCCATTTCTCAGGCTCATTGATGCAATTCCCCCTTGGCTCCTGGCACCCTCATCCAATCCTAAACAGGAGCCTGGACTCTAATTCTGCATGGCACAAATTCCCCCTCAGCCTAGTGTCAGGATTTCAATTCTCAGACAGGAACTACTTGCAGCTGAACAACACTTTGGAGCAGGAACAAGGCTGGAAAATACAGTGTAAATACAGAGGAATTTTTTCCTAGTATTTCTTCTCCTTTTCATCAAGGTAAGTTTTAAAACCCAGGGATTTTATACCACTGGGTAGAAAACCCTCCTTGCCCTCTTCCAAGAGTTTGATCAAGGACTGAAGAGAGATATTTAAGCCATCTCTGATATACAGAGGTCATCCTAATGACTATAAAACTGGACCTCATGATAGGAAAAAGAAGGTCATTAACAAATGTTATTTGTGCAGCTTTGTACTTAACATCAACTGAAGTTTTCGTTACTGAAGTTTTGTTGCTACCAGAGGAAAGTACCAACACATTGGTTTGCTGAGTAGCTGCACAAAAGACCCAAAATCTACAAAAAAGAAAGGGCAGGACAGTGTACTGGTAAATCTTGGTCTAAAACCTATATTCACATGAATCTTCTACCAGCAGTGCAACCAGATCTCTTTATTTGATTGTCTTTTTATTTCCATTTCTCCTGACTATGGAGAAATTATCTGCTCCAAATGGGTCATACCAGCTGCTACATTTGAGAGACGTACAATACATAGAGTTTGAGAGAGGAAAAGTTTCAGGCAGTACATCTCCTTGTCTCTTCTGGTTTTATTCTTCTGAGCCCTGGGAGCTTTAAGCAGTGAGATGCTTTGGGCTGGATGAGGGAGCAGTGGAGATACAGAGCTGCTCTCATTTTACAGAGAGGAATCTAAGGGTCTCAAGCAAGGCTGAAGTTAGGAAACAAGGATCGGGCTCTCATGGCAGAACTAGGGATTACTCTTGGTTCATTTAAACTTAATTAACCTGCAATTATGATTAACTCAGGGGAAAAAAGTCTTTCCAAATTAAATACAAAAAATATATTATTTCCTAAGTCTGTCCAAAGTTCTTATTATGTTAATATTAATATTCATAAAGAAGCACTAAGTGGCCTGAAACATCTCTAACCTTGACAGTTTTTTTCAGGGGTAATAATAATCCGCAGCAAATGCAGGCCAACCAAAAACCACTTAACTAATTAGTAGTTGCAGTCACCGAGAAAACATGAATCAACACTGTTATTACAAGTGGCACATTTGAGTGGCATCTAATTATGACTTGATGAGCACGATACTTGCATTATCAACATTACTACTGCATCCCATCAGGGACTAAAAGCCGCTGATGGCATTGACTGCGAGAAACTCCCCCTCAATGGTACCGCAGCACCCAACAATCTCCTTGGCAGGGGCACCCTCACTAAATGACATGTTAAGCATAATTACTGGTAGACATTGTAAATAAACAGGATTGGAAGTGAAAATTGTACCAAGTGCATAAGACACAATCTGACACATTGGAAGTGGCAGCCTTAATTGAGAGTTTCTTTGACTGCTCAAGATCATTTCAACTGCATTTCTCGGAGGACAGTGATTATAACTGTGGAGACAGACGGCATAATGGTATCAGCACTGCTGACAGAGCAGTGAATTAAATTGTATCTGCTGTTGTGTGAAAGCCTTGATAAGAGGTACAGATCCTTAGTGGTCTTATCATTATAACACAATGGTCATGTTGTCATCAACCTTGCTGGCTCCAATTGAAAAGAAATGATTGTGTGTTGAAGCTTTCCCCCCCACCACCACCTTCTATCTCTTGTGCTCAATAGAACCAATTTTCAGAGAGCTATGAAATCACGCAATAGGGCCTAAAATGCAGCTGCTTGGCATACAAACGGGGCCCCATTAAACTGGAATCACACACAATATGTGTTTATGCCAGGAGAACAAATAGAAGCTGAGTACAGGCCAAGTTTATTCACAGACACAAAGCCAATGTAGCTCTTCATCAATATAATTGCCTTTTATATTGTCGTTTAAATAATGGGCTCTATTATTGCTTTAAAATCCTAATATTCCTGGCATTTTATCACTATGTTTACAAGGTATGTCCTTTAAAAATGTGAAAGGAAGATAAAAGAAACCTATAAAATCTCACAACATCACATATTACTTCAAATTTTAAGTCTTAACTACTTGACATTTTCTGCCACACTCCAGTATTCCTCATATCATAACAAAAACAAAACAGGCAGCCGTTTTTCTAGAAGAACTGTACTTCTTAGAGAACATTCTTGGTTACCTAAGATCATTCAAGGCAGTAGACAATTCCTGTTGATTTCAGATTATTTTCCATAATTGTATCACACGAACTATTATAAAACAGAAGTGAGCAAATTCCTCTTTAACACAGTCACACAAAAGTACAGACCATGTGATTTCCTTCTCCTGCATTAACTTCATCCACATTTCTGATGCTTCATCGTGCAGCTCACTGTACTGGCACAAACCAGACGTAACAGACCACAATCCCATTGTAATTGTCTCTTCTAAGGAGCTATTCCACTAGGATACTTCCACTCCCATTAGATGTGCTTTGTTGCTTCCAGACACCATACAGTTTCAATAGAACCATTACCATAAAAGTGCAAAACTGAATATTGAGGTTCTCACAGCCCAGACGAGACAGAATTTGCTCTAAAAAATTAGCAGGTGAGAGCAGTTCGTCCTAAAAACCTTTCCTGGTGTGTCTATGCTTAAAGTACTATTACTCCTTCATGAAAAGAATTGCCATTTTTATGGTTATAATTATTAGGAATCTCAGCAACAGCATCAAACCCCACCCACTTCAAGCATGCATCATTCCAAAAGTCACCTGCAGAATCCAGGTGAGATAGAGGCACATTTGCACCACTGTATTTTCACCACGTTGCACCTTGAGAATGACTACCCGTGCCAGAGAGTACAAATGCTGTAACAGCATTTATTCTGACTACTGTGGGCAAAGTCTCACTGGATTAGCTCCTTAAACTCAGCTTTCAAGGAGAAACAGCAAGTGGACCTGAATCTCAGCATTTTTAACACTGTACTTAACACTGCTGTAGAGTGTGCAGAACTATGTTCATAATTGTCTACGTCAAGAAAATCCCACTGACATTGTCAGCTTACTTTTCTGAAACTCCTCCAGCTTTTTGACAGCCTCATCTCGTTCTTGCTTGATTTTGTCACACTGTAGGAACAGAGAAAATTGAAATGAAACACTGATCCCAGTTATTTAATTAGCAGTCAGTCACAACATGCAAAATCAACCAAGATCAATTGCCAGCACAATAACGTACAGAAGCCTACCAAAGCATTTCTTTTTCCTTTCAGCCATGTATGATCAATGGAAATTATGCATTAAAAAAATTCATTACTCAGAATACTTCCTAGCCAAACTGGCACACTGTACTTGATTTAGGTTCTGATTCAGAGCTACTCTGAAAATATTTTGAAGAGACACATTATCCAAAAAAGTATAAGCAGTCATCCATGTAACACCAACAGCAGAACCAATACTTTGCATGTCAAAAATAGGCTTTAAGTCTAGCTGCTTTAACACAAACAGACTCAGAAAAGAGGTCTACATTTCTATGCCCACCCTGTGCAGGGAAGCCAATCATCAGGGACATGCTGTTTAATTTCATTACATCATGAGCAACGTTTCAGCTTTGTAGAAAGGCACTCATTTTCATGCTTTAAGGAGTTCCTACCACCTCAGTTTTATTAATTTTGTGGTTATTGCTAACACTACACAGGCCTGCAATCACTGATCTTATGATGGAACGGGTTCTTCACAAAGAAAGAATAAAACAGATGTGAAATAGAGTTCTCTAAGAAAACCCATTTTGTAAGTAAATGAAAGAACTCAAAGAAATGAGTAAAATTCACAAGAGGCACAGTCAGTGATTAACCACAGTGTGAAAAACACATGACCCAGGGGGAAGTATGACTGGCACACAAGGTGCCCTACACACACATCCTTCCTCACATGCGGCTGGGCATGTTCACAGCAATAAATCAACCTAAGACCATGAGTTAACTTCTGGAAGAGGTTTGAGCTCCTTACAGTGCAACTCCAATTACAAGGATGCTCACCACTGGAACAGAACTGGCAAAAAAAAAAAAAAAAAAAAAAAAAAGAAACCAGAAACCAGCCCTGAAATGATTTTGCTCGATTTTCGGTTTTTCCACATGAGGAGCCACTTTGAGTTAGCTGGGAAAGGAGCCTGCTGTTAAGAAACAAGAACGGGGAGAGTCTGATTCAAAGGCAGCAAAATTCAAGAGAACTCTCTATCAGCTACAGAGGACCTTGGATGAGACCCAAAGAAGGATCTGCTCTCGGGCAAGGCGAGGATGCCACTGGTGCTGGCTCAGGGGCAGCTGATGGCTGTCCGTGGGAGCAAAAGGAGCTGCACTCAACAAGCAATCTCTCTTCTCATGGCACTGGGGTGATGAGGCTTCAAGGGACAGGGGCTGAGCAGGGGGACAGGTCAGTCACCAGCTGCTGCAAGGACTGTGAAATGAGGCAGAGCTGCAGAAGAAGCAAAGACATGCTGAGCAAGCAGAGCCAGATGAGGACTCACCATTTCCTGGGGCCCTGTTAAAGAACCTGTGAAGAGAATCTTGCAGAGGAGAGGTGGGGAAGGGAAATCTCTGCACGAATCTTGCTGCTCGCTGCCCTCCCTCCGTTTCCCCAGCAAAAATCTGTGTTACCTTCGTGGCAGAAGTGCAGTCTAAGAGCAGAAGGCAGTGAAAGATGTAGAAGGTGTTTCTGGCTGCTCTGCAGAGCACAGTTCTGCCACAAAAGGGAACTGGTGGGAGCTGCTGCCTCCTTGGGTTTCCCAAGAAAGACCCTGGAGCCACACTCACATATTTCACCCACACATGATTTTTCTGCACACTGCAAGCTTTCAGCCCACTGCACATTAAGTGAGCAATTTAAAAACCAGGAACATTAGCATTTTAAGGATCTCATCTGTTGCCTGTGGAAGTCAACAA
Organism: Pyrgilauda ruficollis; assembly: GCF_017590135.1. Lineage (NCBI taxonomy): Eukaryota > Metazoa > Chordata > Aves > Passeriformes > Passeridae > Pyrgilauda > Pyrgilauda ruficollis. Next base: position 6,532,606 of record NW_024513654.1, on the reverse strand, counting down.
CTTTCCTACTGATGGAAATCTTGATGTAGAGGACATAGCACACTCCCTTATCCCAACAACAGGAAAAACTCCTTTTAAAATCCTCCAGGCAGCAAAAACTCCTTTTAAAATCCTCCAGGCAGCAAAACCTCCTTTTAAAATCCTCCAGGCAGCAGGCTGTAAGGCAAAGCAGCTTTCCCTGTGCAGAGAAAGGGGAAGTTAAATGACCTATTCCACTTCACCTCGAGTGCTATTTGCAGAGAGAGCTCCATTTGGACCACGGCAAGCTGACTATTCTCCTCATAACTGTGACATTTCTCTGCACAATCAGGGTCTCTAGGCTTGGGTCTCTGCAGAGCAATTCCTGCTCCCAGTTGCAGTTTTCTCAATACCTTCCTTTTGCTGCTACTGTGCTTCAGAATGAAAGAAGCAGAAGAAAAGAAGAGTGGGAGATTGCTGCCCTTGCTGAAATGATCAATGGAAAGCACTTTGCCTTCTGTCTTGCAATCAGAGCCATGCAAGCAGAGCTGTTACAGGTCCTTCCAAAAATACCCTACTTTATCTTCTAAGAATTAGAAAAATTTGTTATTTTCTTTAACTTCTTAAACTGCTTCAAATTTGAAAGTTACACAAAAATAAAAAGCCTATAAACTATTTCATAATAAAAAATACTGTCACCCTTTAAAATAAATTGACCTTACCTTTAAAACTGAAAAGATTAAAAATCAAAATTTAGATGTATGAGCTGCTCATAAAATGCTCCACAAAAATGCTCCACAGAAGTCTTAAAAGTTCATAACCATCTCACTTTTCAAAAAGGCAATTTGAGGGATAGACAACAGAATCATTAATGGACACAACTATTACTGTTCCTAAATATTAGAAGGCAAATAGCATAACATTACTGTAAAATCTACTGTTCATTTTCCACATTCAAGCACATCCAACTGCTGAGGAGAAACAGTTTCCATGTATTTACTAAGCTTCCACTTTTCAGTGTTAAGGGATAGCTCCAAACTAAAGAGTACCCTTGAAAAAAAATTAAAAAGTTTTTAGCTCCTGGATTGCCAGTCAATTTTCTTTTTTTAACTTAATTAAGAGTTCTGGCTTCTCTGCAATGTAAAATAAGCATTTATTCTATTTTATTTAATATATCTAGTATTAGTAATCTAATATTTATACCACCATTATCTCACTTACAAAACCCCAACAATATAAACAAACAACAGTACAGTCCTGAACTGGCTACAGGGCACAGTGATAATCTCCTAGCAGTAAAAACACATAGCATCTGTATTTTTAGAAATTAATTTAGTCCAGTTGCCAAAATTAATTTTGTTAATAACTCTACATATTCTTCATCTTTGCAGGCACAAGTTTAGAAGATTTTTCAATCCCACTCCTTTCAGATTTCAGCCTTCTAGGTAGCCAAGACACAATGCAATACTTTAATTTCTAGTTTCTTGTCTATGCTCTACTAACAGGCTTCTTTTTTGCCAACTATTTTGCACATAAGCTCCTACAGACTTCAGCAAAAGGTCTTCAAAGGGCAAAAACAACAGGGAGATTGTTCAGCCCAGATATTAAAATGCAAGAAGTTCACGTAGTAGTCATATAGTCAATTAAACCATTGCTAAGCAACACAAGACACAATTCTTTCCCATTTACACAGATTGTGAAATGTATGCAGATTTGATGCTTGTTCTAAAATTGTGAGTTTGGTGGAGTGCTCAAAAGTATCCAATGACATTTGCAATACGTAGAGAAACAATGAACGTGTCATCAAGGCAGAATCCCTTTCCCATTCCCACTTGGTGACAAAACATATAATCCACTCCATCCCTGTGCTTTACCAGAGCAAACACCATGAATGATGTATCAGAGATACAGTATTACACCTACTGTTTTGGATAGCTGTCTTGCTTTTTTTTTTCCCCTACTGGCAGCATGACAAAACACTGTCAAAACCAGCGTTCAGAGTAATTTCTGTCTGATTAGCAAGTAGTCAAATATTTATTCATGATCTGACTCTGAATATGTCAGAACTGCATATTAAGTTACCCACATTTGTGTGCAGCTGAACGTTAGTTATCCATTTTTGGGGGGCTGGTATCAATGTTTTGTTGGCTGCATCAATAAAGAAAGGTGACCTAAGAGACATAATCTACCAATATAATTTTGCCTCCATTGTTCCTAAAAGTATTTAAGAACACTAACAAAAAATGTCTGGGGAAATGTTGTCAGAGACTCCACCAGTGGTCTCCAAATTGGCAGTTTTGCAAGGCAATGAGGAAGAGACACTGTGGATCAAAGATCTTGTGTTTTGCTCCTGAATTTTCATGGTTATTAGCATCCCTTTCAAAGCAGCAGTGCTTTGAACAAAGCAAGCCACATGAAAGTCAATTTACTTCCTAATTTTAAGAAAAAATATGGAACTAAGAGCATAAATTTTTGAAAATTAACATTAAATATCTTAAGTTAGCGGCCCATTATCCACTAAGCTCCGTGTGTCTAATAGAAACTAGGACAATTTCTGCATGCACAGCTCATCTTTCAGAGCCATACAAGCACAGCAGTGACTTAGGAAAGTATTCCACCAAGTGTACCAAAAGCACATACACACACACACTGCTATTTAATTCCTCTGTGGTGCTTTCCACACACAGTCTCCAAGTCACCTGCTAAAAAAACAAACATCTCATTCTCCTGTCCATGCAATTATGTGACCACAATTGATAGAGGAAGCCATTTGCTGACATTCACAGTGACAGACAGTGACAGAAACAGGAACAGAAGTCACCCACAACTTCCCAGACCCACGGACAGAGAAAGTCTGTGCTACATTTTTCCAGCAGCAGGTTTGATCCTGCAAAGCACAAACAGATACAAAGCAAGAGATGCTAAGGACCTTTAGGATTACTCTGCCCTGCTGTAACACAAGGAATAGGGGGTTTTTTGTTGTTTTTTTGGGGTTTTTGGAGGTTTTTTTTTTTGTGGAAGAAATGCACTTTAGAGCCTCACACTTAACCACTTGAGTCCAAGCACTTGAACAATGAACTACTTACACAAGCACACCAATTTGCAGGATGGAGTTTTTGGAGGGACAAAACTTGCATAACAACTGAAAATCCAGCCCTGAGCACGTGTTTAACTGATTTGCTCAGCTGGGAATGTAATCCCCATAGGCTCAGGCTTGGGGGATTTTTGGGTGTTATGCAAGAATTCTGCAAAAGTTCAAAGCAGCCTCCAGATGAAACCCACGAAAGTAACTAGAGGTATGCAGCTGTAGGAAAGAAGCCTTGTGACAAAGAGGAGCAAGGAGGCAAAAAGAGCGGAATGGAAAAAAAACAACCTCAGAATATCTCATTCCATCTCAATTTCAGAAATAAAATTTTTCATTGAAATGCCCTTTGAAGAAAAAAAAAAATTGAATAAAAATGTAGCTCAAAGGAAGTCTCCCCATTCCTCCCTTCCCAAGCTAAACCAAGCTTTGCTGAAGTAACACCAAAGCTGATATGACTTGGGTTCAGGGCAAGCTGGGGAGCCTGTTTTTCATGGGGTGTACACATGTCCTGGCATGGCACTCCCCACATGTGACAGAAGCCAACAGCCAGCATGGGACAAACTAAAGGAACAGAGCAGTGCAGGGCAGGATGCTGAAATCACTTCCAGGCTGCAAATGGTTTGGAGACTGCAAGAGAAACCTGCCCAGGTGTTGACCATGCTCCTACATGCCTCAGAGACAGCATTCTGGGCTTGATGGAGTCTTGGTCCAAGTCAGTCTTATTCTCACTTTCTTCTGTGCATTTCTTCCAAACAGCAAAGAGATTTCATGGGATAAGGTCAGCAGAACAGGAATGCAGCAACAACCAAAGTGAAAAGGACAAGGAGGTGAGAGCATAGGAGGGAATGAAGCACATTGTGCTGACCTCAGTAGAAATACACATACTCTTTGCTGAATCATAGTGACCATAAGTATCAAATTTTCTTCAACAGTAAGAAAAGAGTTAAGGACAAGGTCTTCTCAACACAGCCTTGAATTGAAACATTTGTAACTAAAAATGACCATTCCAAAATGCTTTCAGAAGAAGCTGAATTAAACCTACATGTCTTGGCAGCTAACAGGGATTTAAAAACCAACAGATTTCTTACATGTTCAGCTCACTCATACTGGATAAAGGAGAATTTTGCTTGCAATACAGTGTAGCACTGACTCCCCTGCAATCCTCCCTACCTTCAGAAATCATACTCCTACATTATGAATGTTCAGAAGGTGAGGGAAGTTGCTCTCTTTCTTTTCTTTTCAGTAATTAAGTCCCCTGTGCAAATGAAGTCATAATAAAACAAGACTTAGATCAAAGAGAAACAATTTTATCTGAACACGTGACTTGGTCTATGCTCCCACTGTTATCACAGGCAAAGCAGCAATCACTTAAAATATATTTACAGGAACTTTTCTGGAGTGGGACAGCCAGAATAGTTGTGAGAGTTCATTCATTGTTCCATAAAACACATAGGTACAAGTAATACTTATTAAGTAATAGTGAACTCAAAAAAGCAGTCAATCTGCCACAGCCCACAAGGCATTCTGGTATTTAGCATTTCAGTATTAAATGAATAATTGATTCACACAAACCTCTTCCTTCGTTTTCTTATTTTCTGCTCTAAGCTCTTCATATTCGCCAATAGCTATAAAAGGGGAAAAAAAAAGAAAAAGGTTAATATAGCAGTACCTCTTACCAAATTAGCTCTCTATTTGATTAAATTGAAAACTCTTCTGTTTGTCTATGCAGACTTCTTAAATAACATGGGTCATAAACTTCATTAATAGCCTATTAATATCCTATGAACTGGATAGCCTTCTAGAATTGAAGCAATTAGGAAGTGTCTGAAAAAGATGGTAGCTCCCAAAACAATCAATTTCTGATCAATGTAGAGTTAAACAATCTTATTGATTGAGTTCAAAAATTACAAGGTGGATATACTGGTTTGCAGTGACCATTTTAAACCACACTGGCTCAGGTTACAGATCAATCCTAGAAAGAATGGTTGGTGCAATAAATGGGTACCTGCAGAGCAGCTGATCACCAGTAAAACCAGGATCTCCCATCCATCCCTTTATTTTGTCCCCACTTCTCCTTATGTACCCAAAATTCCATGCCCAAGAAGCAGGAAAAACAAACAACAAAACAACAACAACAAAAACCAACAAAAAACCAACAGGTAGATGAACAAACAAGAACCCACACTGGTGAAACAACATATTTCCTACACAGGAGCACAAAGGCTGTGCCTCTTGGTCACTTGCTCCACTGCCAAGCTGTTTCCTGTTCCCTTCAGGAAAATAAGGAAAGAGGCTTCTACCATTCAGATGCAAGAAAAGGAATGCAAACTGTACCAACAGATGCAATTCAAGTTTCTTCATACTTGAAAACTGCTCCTGTTTGCTCACCTTTAAGGCAAAGTCATTCTTGACATTCAATACTTGACAAATGACTGAAAAATGTAAATACAGATTTGCTCCACCCTCGACAGCTCTCTTCACATGCCCCATGAACAGAACTCTGACTCATTAGCCCTGAAGGAGAAAATAACAGAATATTCTGGGCTATAGCTCTTAACCCACCCAAATACTCTCAGCCAACCCTGCTTGTTCTTACAGTAAAAGAGTAAAACCCCAAAATAGCCAACGTGAGTGAACACAGCATGTTCCCCACAACTCACTTATTCACCAACTAGTCATTCCACAGCTCAGCTGGCCAGAAGGGACTGTCCTGGAAACATATCAATACCTTTTACCAGTATTAAATTAAGCAGGTAACTTTGTATGCAGAAGCTCCTTTAATTAGTTTTTTGATTTTCAGTTCTGAACATGTGTCTTGTGAACCTGAATTTGCCAGCAAAATGTAAGTATTATCTAAATTAGATGTTTTAAATATTAGGTACTTACTATGGCTGAATAGGACTTATTACTAAAACAAGGCCATAAGGGTTAAAGTATATAATGACTATAATTCACAATGAACAACAGGAAAGACACCTTCATTTACAAAGAGTGTGGTGGTGACTCTTCCTACTCTTTTTATTAAAAACTTAATCAACCCCTTTCCTAAAGCTGCATATAAAAAACACAAGTTAAAGAAAAAAACCCCAAACTTTAAAAATGCTACATGCATATACTTCAGTATTTACACTGCAAAGCAAGGCAGCCTTCCAGGCGATTGACAGCCATTCCATGCCAAATCAATAAGTAATGCCACTTCAGGATTTAAAATCTACTCATTTACTCAAAACATAAATAGAACTGTCCAAGGAAGCAAGTGTCACTTGACTGTTTTTGCTTCCATACCAAGGACCAGCATGTCTTTACTGGTACAGGCAGGAGAAAGAGCTGACAGTGCAAGTCTCCTCCAGATGAAAAAAGCTCTCCCAATTGAGTCATATTTTGTTGGTAGAAGTAAACTAACACCTGGCTTTTTGGATATATCATTAGAGACATAATTACCCCTGTCAGCATGAGAAGCTTTAACGGAATTGCTGCCACCACATTGCTGCTCCCAGTGTACATGGAACAGGAAGAAGCAGGCCAAGAGTGCTGTGAAAACTCTCAAACAACAATGGCCTCCTACATGTACAGCATGCACAAGACTGTGAAGTGCTGTCAAAAGGATAAAAAAAAGCCAAAAGGGACCAATTTTTCCCATGTTGACCATTTTAGGCTCCAATATCCCTTCTGCTAAATTCAACTTATCAGTATTTGAACAGGATGCAGTAAGGGACCAGGAGCACCAGGCAGGTGCACACTATTCTCAAATAATGCCTGGGTGGCATTTTTAACACCTCCTTCTGTTAAGGGGAATCTATGGGACAGCATCACACCCAGAACCTTACCGTGACTCCAAATCTTGACTCGCAGTACACAAACCTATTATCAGACCTAAAGCTTGGCAGGGCAAACCAAGCTTTTGGTCAGGTATCAGCTGCATTTGCTGAAACCTACACGGCTCAATTACCTAACAGTTGTTAAAAAAAATAAATAAAAAATCACCTGTGTAAGTACACAAACGTAAGTGTTAGGTACAAATACTGTAAGTCAGCTCCTGTATCTGTGTTCCCATATGCCTTGATTTTACTCAAATTTGTGAAAGTGTGTACAAGTAAATTTCATTAAACCCCGAATTTGCATCTTGCAATCTTATACCTTCCTTGGAAAAACAGGGCAGGAAAACTAAACACACCACTGCCTGATAAAGACCAACCGCTAAGTTCACACCAAAAACCTTCACAAGTTTCTGAAAAAAAAGATAGGGTTCAACACAAGAACCTGAAGTGGAACAAACATCTGAATTCTAATACAGTCAAGCAAGATGGATTCTGCTGGGGAATGATGGCTGCTGTGTATTGAGATACACACACAGGTACACGGGGAAAAAAATAAATTATAGAGCAGGAGACTATAGAAAGGAAGACAGAAGCCAAGAAGGTGTCCTAAGAAATTCCTCTGGCCATAAAAATTACCCATCTGCCACAAAGTAGAATGGATTTGTCAGACCACATTAGGAGCTTGTCAATAGCATACATTTAAAAGGTACTGATCTGAGATATTGCTGTCAGATTGGCAGTCTGGTCTGTTCCTAAGAAGACACATATAAGATGTTCCCTTATTCAAAGGTACTGACATTTTAAGAAAAAGTTTAAAGATATCAAATAGATCATAATTTTAATACAGAAAAGTATACAGAGCCACAGTGCTAGAGATTGGAAATCATCACACTTCATCAAATCCAGCCAACAAACACAAAGCAAAGTTAGATCATTTGAAAATGAAGAAAAAAATGCAGGCAATATAAATACCTTTAGTATATGTGTGGTTAGCACAGTTGTTAACCACTGTAATTTAGCAAAGTGACCAGAAATGTGGCTATGACAGTACTGAAGTATAATTTTACCTACTTTGTAACTCCAGACACTTTGATCACTGACTCCTGTTTCCAGGTGAACAAAAAAGGGACTATTGCAGAAGATGACTCTGTCTTTTAAGGGCAAGGTACCAGCAGTGCCAGTAAAACCAAAGATAAACAAGGTTATCTTCCAGGCAGGTAATCAACTACTGTTATGATTCAGCTGTTAGTCAAGTTTGCTACCATTCCTCAGGTTCCACAACCAACCACTAATAACACAAAGTTTTGCCAATCTGCTTTTTTTTGTTTTAAGTCTTACCCATAGAAATATAAGGGCCAGTTGAATAGAAGTGTACATCACTGGAAACATCACTTAAAGTATGGTGAAGCAATAGTAATATTTATAGTGAAACTGCTTTATTAAACCATGACATTTCAGAAAACCATTTGAGGATTAAAACTTAAACAACAGTTTAAAGTCCAAAATATCATCAATACAGAGATCTTGTTTCTTCATGATGCTCACCTTAAACTAAGTAATGGAGCAAGCTGAAGAATGATCAGTATCAGGTATCTGAGTCTAACACACAGGACTTGGAAAATTCAGCATGGGTGAAAGATAAGAGTATCTTGCACACAGACGGCTTCAGTGTCCTTGTTGCTGCCCAGAGCTTTGCCAAGCAGCCAAGCAAATTTGCCCAAGCCCCAGAGAGCTTCACAGCTGCCATGAGAACTGAGTGGGCAGCTACAAAACACCTGCCTCAGGTTCAATCTCCAGACCTTGGTGAGGAGAAGTAAAAGCAGCAGTTGAAATGTGACAGCAGTCAGCCACAGATGCTGCTACCCACCTTCAGCACCACTCCTCAGACATTTCATTTACCTGGTGCCAGGCAAGCCTTAAGAATAGAAAAACACATCCTAGAAAAGAAACCACGCCAATGTCTACTGAATGAATGTTTTCTGAAACCTTTCCAAACCCATTTGCATTTTTCAGAAATCTCACTACACATGAAAATGTTACAAAAACCTGAAGCCGTACACCACTCTGAACAAAACAAAAGCAGGACAAGTCTGGGTACCCATTACCCCAAATATTCAGATCCAGCAGATCCTTCCACCAACTGCATTTATTTCCGAAATAATACTGGTATCTGCATTTGGAAGCAATAAACAAGAAAATTAAGAGACTCTGTTCAACAGATCATCCTAAAATTACTTCAGAGAAGTTGGTAGTATCTCAAATAGTCTTGTTTTGTTATCAATAAAAATCGAGGGGACACTATCTATTCTAAATTATAGTCTATAAAGAGTTAGCAAGTTTACTTATCTACAGTACCAATGTAGATAAGTACATTTTATTTATACAAGTTTATTTTACTATTAGAATAATTTCATTTACCTCATTACCTTTCCACTGCTTGAGTTTTTCACTCTAGGCACCAGCTCATCAGTTAACACAACTTAACTACTGATTTTTTTTTTCCACTGGCTAACTTTTTGCCTACATAAAACAACTTTCTTACCAGCCACATCATCACAAAAGTGTATGTTAGCCTAACAACAACACACAAAATCTCCTGTGTTTAAGGATGAACATCCACCAAGAACAGAGCCTTACAGGACTGGGTCTGCCAAGTACAGCTTCTGTTTCAACAGCTCAGGTGGATCTGGGACAGCCAGTCCTCAAGTTACAGTAACTTTCCCTTGAACTAATTCCTCTAGTCCTGTAAAATTTCCTTAGACATTAAGGTATACCCAGCACACTGGAAGAGAAGACCTTCAGAGAGCAGAACTGAAGCACTGCTCTAAACAATTCCAACAGGCTGTTTTCTCTAAAGAGTGACACAAACTTGTCTTTTTTGCAACTGATTATTGTCATCTTAAATCCTCTCTTGGAGGCAACAGTACCGGAGGGAAGTCAGCAAGAGAACCAAATTTTGAGCCTTATTTTTTGGTCTCAGATTACCTAAACACTCAGCTGTAACATTATCATTTTACATGTAATGAATCCCTCCAAGGCAGAATCTATCTTGTGCTGATGGTAATCGTGAATTTCCAAAGCTGAGCGTACAGGAAAACCCAAAAAGTGATAAAGCAGGTCATAAATAGTCCATTAATATTCAAATGAAACTTGGTTAGGAAAAGCTTCTGCTATACAGCAAAAGTGATGGAGCACATTTACGGTGAGAATGAATGACAGAAAGATGGGCACTGATCACACCCCACTCTTTTATACAACTTTGTCCAATAGTTCCTTTCCAAATTGCCCCTCCCCAGCTCGCAGGAGATCAGGAGAGCTCAGTAGTGGGAATTACCAGATGTGAATTCCAGCATGGCTCCTTCACACCTCCTGCACATGCAGCTGTGGCACAGGAGGCAACACCGACCGCTTGGTGCACATATAGGGAAGATATTCACAATTCAAACAGACCTTCAAAGGTTTCAATGTGCCCACCTGACTAACTAAGGCTGCAGCTTTGGTGGATCAACCTGGCTCTGGGACAGACTGACCACAGAGGAGTTAAAAATGGCTCATGAGCACCCCAGCTCCTTTCCATGTGCCTTCTTGCAGGGGATTAAATACTACAGAGTTCTAGTTTCTGAGTCAGGCACTCATGAAACTGAACGTGCTGGAATTCTGGCCTTTCCTACTAAAGCACCGAAAGTGACTCACACACAGCACCGAACCAGCTCAGGATGGAATTACAGAAGTGCTACAGAAACCGACAGTGCACCAGGACAGTCCTGAGCCATCAGCGAGAAGTTTGCTCGCTGATGGGGACTGGGACGGCAGGGCTTCGATGGGTCGGCCAGGACCGGACCCTGCAGACGGAGCGGGACATGGGACACGCTGACAGCTTAGCACGGCCTGGCTCAGCTCCACGTGAGGCTAAGCTCCTCGGAGGGACAGCGAGGCGGACAGACTGTCACCCCCGGAGCTGTCCGGTCCTGCGGGCTCCGAGCTCCCCGCCAGGGCAGCACCGAGCGGGCATTGCCGGGCCGGGGCACCCACGGCCCATGTGCGGCACCACCGCCTCCCGCCACCGCCATCGGCCCCCGCGACGGCCGCTCCATCGGCTGGGCTGGAAAAGCCCTCTGAGATCATCGAGTCCAAGCCATCCTCAGCCAGAGCGGGCACCTGCGGGGCGGCGAGGCAGCCGCGGCGGGCGCCCACATGGGGAAGAGCCAACACCTTCCACTCCCCTGCTTTATTTCATTAAGGCTTTTATTATTTCCCTCCGCATGGGCAGAGCAAGGGGCCTGGGAGCGGGGCCGGGGGACGCCCAGGCCGCTCCCGCCCCGCCGCGCCCCGTTCCCCCGGCGGGCGCGGAGCCCTCGCCCCGCAGCGGCCGCGCTCCCACCGGCCGAGCCCGGGCCCGCGGCGGAGCGGGGGAGCCGCTTTCTCCAGCGCCGGAGGCGGCGCCGCCCGCCCCTACCTTGGTCCTTCAGGCTGGCGAGGAGCTCCAGCTGCTTCTCCTCGTCGGAGCTGTTCATCCTGCCCCGCCGCCACGGGCCGGCGGCTGCCCCGCTGCGCTCCGCCCCAGCGAGCGCCGCTTCACCTGGCAGCGGGCGGGCGCGGCCCGGCCCGCTCCGCTCTGCACATGCCCAGACTCCCGCGGCGCCCCAGTGAGCATGTGCGGGTGCGGGCACGGCGGGCCCGGCCCGTGGCAGCCCCGCCGGGCGGGACGCGCTGAGGGCGGGGGTCCCGGCTGCTAGCGGAGTCGCAGATCGCTTCGGCTGGAATAGGCTTCTGAGGTCATCGAGCCCAACCTGTGATCGAACACATCCATGTTAACCACACCATGGCACCAAGAGCCACGTTCAGACTTTCTTTGAACACCTCCAGGGATGGTGACTCTACCACATCCCTGGGCAGCCCATTCCAATGTCCTGATGACCCATTCTGTGAAGAAATTCTTCCTAATGTCCAACTTAAACCTCCCCTGCCTTAAGCCTGTGCCCCCTTGCCCTGTCACTGGTTTCCAGGGACCAGAACCTGACCCCCCTCTGGCTCCAACCTCTTTTCAGGGAATTGCAGAGTGAGGTCTCCCCGGAGCATCCTCCAGGCTGAATACCCCTGCTCCCTCAGCTTCTCCTCATAGGACATCTGCTCCTGACCCTCCACCAGCTTTGTTGCCCTTCCCTGGACTCGCTCCAGCACCTCAGTATCCTTCCTGAATTGGAGGGCTCAGAGCTGGACACAGCACTTAAGGTGTGTACCAGTGCCAAGTACAGGGGAAGCATCACTTCCCTGGGCCTGCTGCCACACTATTCCTGATACAGACCAGGATGCCTTCTTGCCTGTAGACCAGCACCCCCAGGTCCATTTCCACCGGGCTGCTTTCCAGCCGCTCTCCCTCAGCATGAAGTGCTACAAGGGTTGGTGTGGCCAAAGTGCAGCGCTCTGTCCTTGCCCTTGCTCAGCCTCATGCTGTTGGTCATGGCCCATCAATCCAGCCTGTCCAGGTCCCGCTGCAGACCCCAGGCAGTCTCCCACAGCGTCAGTCCCCCATGAGCTGGGATGAAGCCCTCCTGCTCCACTCCCACACGGCTGCCCGTGTGTTGCTGCATTTTTAATGTGCCTTTTTGCACAGCTTGCATAGCACAGCTTTCCACTGAGGAGCTCTTGCCCAGAGGAGTGGGGGACATAAAATGGCTGTTTGAGTGCCTTGGTACAAGGAAAACTAAAAGATTTTAAGAAACCCCTAGAAGCTTGCATTACTGTTTGTGAGGATCCAAGGGAAAACAAGTGCATGCCACTGTCCAGCACTTTAACGAAACTTTGGTACAACATTATGGCAGAGGGCTTAGACAGAGACCTGCTGTGTTCACCTCAGGAAAACACACTTCTCTCCGCTATTCTCTGATGATCCCTTTCTGAAAAAGGTGGGGATCCAGGGATAATGTCTGTATTTAAACGGTTACCTTACCCAGGTTACCCCAAGGCTGACAGTAAGCGCGATGCAGAGTTTGCTTTCTGTTTACACATTTCCTTGAGCTCCAGCAGCAGTCAGCTGAGCAGCAGCTATCTCCAGACTGGCACGGGCAAAGGTACAGTTCATATGCCACCCTCCCTCCCTCCTTCTTTGGCAAGCACCCATCAACCCCTGTGGCAGGCAGGTCAGAACACAGCGATGTGGCAACATTAGTTAGAAATACCGGAGTGAAAGGAAAAAAAATCCCTACTACAAAAAGTTGCTCAGTCCTCCTGCTTCCTTCCTCCCATACAGTATCCTCTAGTTTTCACATTTTTATCTACTAAACCTTTAAAACATGAAGAGACCCTATATGGATTATTTACAGCACTTTCTGTCCTACAGGTAGTTAATGACACGTGGAACATCCTGGAAAGAAGCCATAAGAACCATGTGAGCTGCGCTGATGTCTCAGAGGCGTGATATGACCCCTGTAAGGCAAAGGAGGCAAGTTCATAGGCTAGTCAGCTTATTTCGAGCTAGTCAGCACAAAACACCTAACTGCACCAAATGTTACAAAGTTATGAATTTGTGCTCCTAGTCATATGCAAAGAATGGGAAATGACCTTGGAAAACGAAGGCTCTGTAGAGGAAGTGGGAGGCAAAGTGCAAACAATTATGTAAGTGCTGTCAGAAAGTTACTGCTGCAAAAGAAGGGGGGGATGCTGACAGCAGGGTAAAAAGTTTCTTCTGCAACATTGACAGGACCAAAATAAATTTTCTGTATCCAGTTCTTGAAAAAAATGGTACCAAAAATTAAAAAGAAAGCACAAGAGAAAAAAAAAATTACCTAAGGTTTGCAACAAGAGACTTCAAACCCTTGGTCTTTTTAATTGAGCAAAAAGGAAACAAATTATTTGGTTAAGGCAGTTTCAATATTTGAGGGCTTTTCAGCCTAGTGGAAAAGAGTCAACCAGAATCCGTGTCTGTAACCTGAAGCTGAACATAAAAACTACAAATAAAGCCACACATCAATAAATGCCTCCGTTTGAAGGAACACAGAGGTCCTATTTAGGTCCTTGGAGTTCTGGGATGACCTTGGTTTTGAATAGCCCCCACTTTAAGTCAGAGCCGTTTTGCCAGTGTTTTACTTTTTAGTGTCCTTTCTTGGGCTGCCTTGTTGGCTTCCCTTCAGCCACAGGTCTCCTTCCAAGTCCCTCTTCCCACTGCCGATATCATTCCCTTTCATTTCCAAACCAATTTCCTTTATGCAGTGCAGTGGCAGGATTTGCAAAAGAGTCATTGTAGGGTTGCTTATCCCTGAACGGTGCCAAGGCACCGAACATTTTCATCCTCCAACAATGTTCTGTCTGTTGTATGCAGCCAGAACAGGGCATAAAATCCCTTTGATATCTGCAGAGGCTGCAAGTCAATTCTTCCATTATTTTATTTGTTTTTTCAAGTTAAAGTAATATGTCCACATCAAAAGAATTCACTTCCATAGTTTCTATATTAGGGCTTTATAATTTTTGTTTTTGTTTTTATTCATTTATATTTACATCCAGTTACAATACTTTGAAAAGTCAGCATTTTAAACAAAGATCTCCTTGTTTCAGACCTTGCTGGTTGCAAGAATGGATAGCTGTCATTGCAGTAGTATTATTTATTATTACTATAGTAGTAATAATAATATATTAATAAATTGTCAAATATTTGTCTAAGTTAGGAGATAGCTGAAAAGTTAACTCTATTACTAATAACTGATGTCCTTTGGGAGACCAAAATTCAGATGGTTTCATCACAGCTCTAAGTTCCACCAACTCGTGGTTGCAATGGATGAGAATCTGTCTGATATTCTCAATTACACAGTAGCCATCAGTCCTATAAAGTAGGCTAATTACAGGGAAAAAAAAGAAAGAAAATAAAAAATACTGGTAGTTCTAACTTTGTCTTACTTTGGGATAGATCTTAGTGAGATGTTGGACACCTCCTGTGATTCTGACTAATGCTTGTACCTGATGCAAATTATCAGATCCCAACAGGTATGTGTAACTCAGGCTGTTGTACCTGCTTGCATATAATTTTTTCAACTTTGTCCATGGTTCACCTCTTGGATGGGGCTTTGATGAATAGTCAAATTATGGGCTTGGCAAGTTGAAAATATTACATAATGACAAACTGGAGCAGGTTGCTGTGATTAGTCACATAACTCCTAAATTCATAGAATCTAGAGTGAAGACCTAGGAATTCATAGCATAATAGAATTTTTTAATTTTGAAATTTTGAATAATTAAATTTGAAACTATTATCATGTATGAACAATTTTGTCCTGGGACCACCAGGAAGCATTAAAGTGTGAACTTTATCTATAAATCCTTAGAATTTTTTTTTCTCATATATTCGCTGTATAGCATTACAACACTCATAACTGGGCATACAGAAGCAAAGATTTTGGTACCCTATCAAATAGGTACAACAGTCAGGAATTTGATGTGGTTGTTATCTATCTATCTATCTATCTATCTATCAAAATATACATATTCCCATTCCACATTTTGGGATAAAATTTACTCAGACCTTCTAATGGATACCAAGGCAGCCTTACCTCTCTCACATAAATAAACCCTCAACATCTCCAAGAACAAAGAGCAAGGAAGGGAGAGCTACCTGGTGGAAAGAGCCATGACTGCAGGCTGTGCACACCCTCAGGGCAACACTACAGCCATATGTTTACTACTTCCAGAAGACAGATTTTATGAGAAGTGGGGGGACAAGATAAAATAAACTACATAATCACTGCACAGATAAACAACCATCAATAAACTGAAAAAAAAAAAAAGAGAGAAATGGCAGTAGCTATTTGAGCATCTAATTAACAGGATGAATAAGACTAAGCAGCTTGTCTTGCTGAGGTAATGTATATTTTTCCATCAAACCAATCAGTGCTGAATAATGACCGGCATAATATATCAGGGTAAATATAAGCACTTCTTGTCTCCCTAGGATAGAAACTAACTAATCAGCACACATTCAAACTGGAGTATAAGTATGATTAAAGATTTAAAAAAACTCAGATAATACAGATTCATTTGAAAACTTTAACCATTTGATTAGAGACACTAGGATGATCTTTGCTAGTCATCTCCATCTAGGATGGCAAACATGTCTGTCTCTGCACAGCAAAAAGGCACAAATTGATTGGGGGATAAATCAGAGGAAGATTAAGTATTTATCATGGCATTTTTAAATGCTCTAATTGTACCATAATTGACAATCCTGGATATTAAATTTGCAACTGTAAACTATAACTAGGCAAATTAAATCCACTCACCCTTCCTAGCAGTTAGTTGTACTTTGTGGATGCTCACCTCATATAATTTGGTTGAAATGGGTGCATCCTCTATCTTCAAGCACAGACAGGTGGTGGATTTCACCCACTGAGGTGTGAACATATGCCAACACCTGCAAGAACACATTTTTAGAGATAACAAATACTCACTAATGGGATCTCCCATGCTTCCAGCCTGTCAGACACAAATACCATGCTTTTGGAGAGTTAGAAATTGAGTCACTTTTCAGACCCCTTACCTGAAGTGGGGGGACCCTGTTGCACCAGTTTCACTGGGGAGGCTGTTTTTGCAGTGGCTTTTATGTGCTGCTCTGGGGTTCTTTGCTTTGCTCTGCAGCAATTTGGATAACTTTGGAGCAATTTGGGCTCCCAGGGCAAAAAAGAAGAGAGGTTGTACAGGAATCTTTAAACCACTAGGTGTTACGTGATGGTAAATGACAATAGCAAAAAAGTTTTGGGTTTTTTTTGGTTTTTTTTTTTTTTTTCCCTAGGAGGAAGGGATGATCTATTTTTAAAAAAGGAAAAAAAACTACACCTTAAGCATATAGGATGAAATACATCTGTGCTCATAATTTCATGGTGAAACATGGACATAATCTGACTTTGGTGTGAACAGATGTTTATGATGGGAGAAATCTTAGGGATACAGCACACTGCAAGCTGATGATGTGTCACTGAATACAAAAACTTATTCCTCAGTAAGTTATTCCTGGAGCTTGCAGTGCTATTTCATACCTTGTCCTTTGATAAACAACTAACATCATGTCAAACTAAATAATAAAATCAGTTAGTTAGGAACTTAAATACATTACTATACAACAGTCAAGGTCTTTTGGTACTGATCATAAGCATCTTAAAAGACCATTCATTATGCATAGCTTTTGAATTCAATGCCACTATTATTTTGCCTACATCTTTATTATGCTGATCTGCAAAGTTGCCATCATAATTAATTTCTACAGAAAGGGCAAGTCATTTCACTTTTATTAAGCAATTTTGCAGCTTATGAAAAATAACCCATTGCCCTGCTTCCTCAACACACTTTCCATCTAGTATTTATGTGCAACTGGAGCCACTTTGTCTGTCTCTCTCTCCCTCTCAGTTGAACTTTGCATACAGCTCAACAGCAGTTGATGCTTTTGTTCCTGTTGCAGACTTGTCCCTTTTCTGGTGCTTGCACTACCTCCATTTTTCCACATAATTAGGGTCAGATGCTAGTTCCCTGAATTAAAAGGCATTTGGGCTCTCCTTCCAACAAGCCTTTCTACTCCCTTCTTGCAAAACAAAGCTGTCACATGCATTCTTTAGCTGGTGTTGGATTACATTACACCACTTGACCACACTTACTACACTAAGATAATTATGCCAGGTATTTTGCTGATAAAAATCAGCATGGCGTTATTGTGTGCTGTGGAACTCTATCAGTTCATGTCAGAAGAAAATTGGGTTCTTTATAAGAATTTAGGGACAAATCTCAAAGTTGCCATAAGGATTCTCACCAGCTTAACCAGCATTTCTGGAAGTCCTTCAACAACGCAGAAGTAAAGGCACCAAGGAATAAGCAAATTTATTTCCATAAAAATAGCCCACAACGTTCCTGCCACTTGCCCAACTGTACATCATCAGGTAGCAGAAAATACATCCTTTGCAACACTTGATTTTGCTGATGTGCAGTACCACAGGCCAGCTCCTACATCTCACACCAGCACTGCTCCTGGCTGTGCTATAAACAGAGATAAAGAAATTCTGTAATGAACCTTGAATTATAAAGTCTGAGCAGATTATAAAGGGCTGTTCAGGAAGGATAAAAAACTGCTCCCAGTAAAGGCTTACTGGTACTAAACTTGGCCCAGAATGTTAAAATTTAAGAGAACTCCCTGCTTTGCCCTGTGGCTTCTCAGGATACAATGGCCTTTGGAAAAGCTGCAAGTTCCCACGAGAGTTTGAAACCAAGAATCACAGACAGTGAAAATGGAATATAGTGTGCCCACTAGGGATTGCTCCCACAGAGCCTTTTGGTCAACAGGACACTCCAGTGTGTCTTCTCTATCAAAGCAGGTCATACAATACCTCCTAAGAGTGACATTGAGGAGAAAAATCCTGCTTGTCATGCTGGTTCCCAATAACCATCTTGAGTTTAAAATTATTCTCAGTTCAACCCATTTTATCAAAACAAATTCCTTGGATGAGAGTATATACGATTTCTATCACCAGAAGTAGTGTATATGATATTTTCACTCCTCCAGTGCTCTTGATTTGTATTATTTTTCTACATTAAGGTTTTTTAATTAAAATAGATGACAAATCGGGCATTAGCCACATCTCTGGGTCTGATCAGTCAGTTATGTGCTGGCTAAATTGCATTACTTTTAACTGACTTGTTTCACGTTCCAAATATCAAGCATATAATTACTCATATATAATAAATATATAACAAATATGCAATAAATATAATAAAATACCCTAAAGATGTGTGAAAATACTGCTTTTGTGCAAAAAAATGGAGGTAGTCTCAGAGAAGAAAGCTATTTCCTACATTGTACAGAACTAGTGCAGTGAAACAATCTAATAAATCAGAGTGTTCTCACAAGGTGAGTTGTTTTGTCAGTTGAGTGCTTGAAATGCTATCTAATGTCTCTGTGGAAATGGCTGAAAGAAACAACAGATGTCTCAGATTTTTGCCTTTCATGTCTTATTAAAATCAAGAAAAGATGGAAAGGCAAACAAAGGGTTACTCATCATTTTTCTCTCCCTGGAAGAAGTTCCTATGAACACCACCTACAAGAAGAGGCAGCGATAGCTGAAAGACAAAAAGCAATTTAGATAATGATGAACATTTATAAAAGAAAAGATTCATTAAGAACACTATTCCCAAGGATAAAAGGTGGAAAGGAGACAAGAAATTCTGCAAGCAGCTGATGTGAATAGTGTGGCAGTGCCACTGCAGCCTTCAGCAGAGCCATCTTGTGTTGTTCCCTGCACCTCGCACTCAGCCGAGGAACCCCGAATGAGAGGCTTGTGATCTGATTTGTGATGGGTGTTTTTGACTTCACTCCCTCATTCAGACTCGCAGCTCTGGCCTCTGAGCCACATCCCTGCTCTGCAGGGAATGAGAAGTTCTTGCCTAGGTAAGGCTCAGGGATTTGGGGCATCTTGCTGGATGTTTGCATCAGGCTGTTCCACTGTCATTGCCTGAGATATCCCCAACCCCTGCTTTCATCTGCTCCCCACTCTGCCTTACATGTGAAGCAGCAATGTTTGCCATTGGTGATTATCTGCTAAACTACAAGAAATATTAAAATCTGCTTCACATTGCTATGGTAGCCACTTACACTTTGCACTAGAAGCCAAAGTAAACACCCAATCCCTTATTCTCTTATTTTCTCCTTCTGTTGCTGCAAGAAGATGAGTATGTAATTTGCATTGGCTATACCAAGCATATTCGGATAAAATGAAGATCTTATCAGGCTATCATAGAGAAAATGCATATGCAAAATGTGACCCAAGCAGTACTTCTGACCCACACTTCAGCACAGCCTGGGGAGCACATGTCCAGCGACCAAGCTGTGTGTGTGTCATTGTGTCCTGGGTGTCACACAGCCCACCAGGATAGCTGGAGGTCCTGACATTCCCTAAAGACACCCCTCCTGCCATTCCCACACCTCCACAGGCAAAGTTCTGAATCCATCCGAGCTGTGATTGGCAGCACTTGATGAAGCTTTAGAGAAAAGGTGCCAGAGAAGAGATCAGACTGTTCTGCAGTAGAAGCCACTTACAGGAGTTGTGCAGAAATACAGCCGAAATACTTAAAAAAAAATAAAATAATAATCCTGCTTTTACATTCCTGAGCCAAAATACTGCAGAGGAGCTCACACAGAATAGGTTGGCTTTGATCTTAAAATTTTTACACTTCAAATGAGGAAACTGAAGAGACGGTGTTTCTTTTCTTAGTTATTTTCATTTAAGGCCTGAATCCCAAAGTGTTGATACCAATGGGATGTGCTGATGCCAAATGCCACTGATAATTGAGAAAAAAACAGTTTCTAAACCATTCAGTGAATGATTTTGTATATAATGCCAAAGGCCTCAGGCATTGGAAAAGGTTGGGCTGATGGGTGGTATATGTGAATTTGTCTTTAGACAAGGCTGTCCTCAAATAGAGAGCCGTAGAACAATTTTTAAAACCCCAAAACCTATAATTAACTAATTGTTGCACACTCCCTACAAAGATTCAGACCTTTTATTTATATACAGATGCATGAGAATCACTTCTGTACCTGCTGTAAAAGTTTTTAGACTAACTGTAAAGCTGTGCTGCATACATGTCTTTATAAGGTTAATTTTGTTTATAGAATTGCCAAAATTTAATGATGTGGACTAAAGCATTCAGTGGCAAGTTTCTCAGTAAAACCAAATTTTGGATTTGTTTCAGTGGTTACACTGCCACTAAGTTTTCATTCCTTAAGGGAAAAAAAATCAAGCCTAAACCAAAACAAATTATTGCTGCTTGGTTGGGAAGCTGTAGCACCTCACCACCTTGTGGCAGCTCTAAAAACCCAGCCAGGGATCCCTGTGGTGGCTGGGAGACTTCTTGGCCACACGGTTTGGTTTTGTCAAGGCAGATCATTGGGAGAGATGGGGCAGGGGCATCCTGGGGAGCACAGCCTCTGCCCTGAGTCAGAGCAACCCAGAGATGGGCTCTGGAAAATCCATCCTCAATGATCACTCATGTAGCAGGGAGCTGAACACTATCCTTACCTGCCTCCTGTCCTTCCCTTCCCTAAGGCGAGGATGTTATAAATTAGGAAATACCTAAAAAATTATAAAATTAGGAAATTAATATGCTGTAAATTAGGAAATACCTCTAGGTGATGTTATAAGACAAACCCAAAACAGCTACTCTTTTGAAGATGACCTGTCAGGTGTTCCACTTTCCAAATAAAAGATTTTGGCACGTGTGCCCTAAACAAAGATTCTAATCTTGGCAATTCTTCGCTGGAGCAGGAATTTACAGCTGCAGGTGCAGGATGAAGGAAGGGAAAAGGGAATGCTGTGAAGGGGGCACTAACCCCTCTATTAGGCCAGGCTGCTGTAACACGCATTCCTGTCTCAGGACAGGATTACAGCTGCAAGTCCAAGCAGCTGCATCCCCTCCAGAGAGGGGAAGATACAGAGCCATTTCTCTCTCTGCTGGTATTGAAATCAAGTCTCCCATGCCTATGGCACTGCTCATGTGAGACAAGAGATTCATCCTTACACTTTGTGCAACACCACCAGCTCCAAGATGCTTCCAGACTAGCTGTTGAAATAGGTGTGGAATGGCTTAGGTATTGAAAATAGGTATAGAATGGCTTTGTAGCAAATATGTCACACCAACACACTTCCACCCTTGCTTTGGGTCCTTGCCCTGAATGAACTGACCTACAGCCACAGCAGCATTTGAAGATACCCTCCCTTCCACCAAACACATTCACAGGTCTCCAAGCCACTCCAGAGGCATCAGAAGAGCCAAAACCAGGCAGTCTGTATTGAACAGCAGATTTCTTTGGAACAAATGCTTGGCAAAAAAATGCTTTTACATTTTTGCTTCCTGTGGTGCCTCAGAATGGTGTCTGTTTAACTAGCATGTGCTTATTAATCTGGTAAGGAAAGCATTCTGGTGTGGTTGGTGAAAAACACGGGCAATTGTGTTTTGTGTGGGAGACAGTCCAGCTTGCCAAGCTTGTCTCAACAGCCTGTTCTGCCCTATAATTTATGAAAAACTATTTTACTTCTCTAAAGGAACCAGCCCTATTTTATGGAAGTAAGGGTGACCAAATGCAATGGTAGAAGGGGTCTGAAAATGAAGGCAGCTTGCAGAAGTGAGAATTGCTGCCCATCTGGGGAAAGCTGGCACTGTGGGTCTATGAGATCTCCAGCCCTGGCTCTGGTGCCAGCATCAGGGTCAGTAATGAGTCTCAGGCCCATCCAGATCTGATAAAGTCCTTGGCAGGCACCAATGACGATTTAGTCTGTGTTCTTTCTGCTGAAGAACAGACTGCAGTCAAAAAACACTCTAAATTGTCCCACTCACAAGTCATTCATACAATTTACCCATGCTGGCAGATGCTAATACCTTTCTGTCTCTTTCTAGAAGCTAGATTTATTTTATCAACAAATAAATCTTGAGCCAGTCTGAGTTGGCAATCTAAAGATGAACATTTTGAATTTCAATTTCCTCTCCTATGCAGTCTCACCAGAACAAATTCCTGTGTGTGCAGAACTACTGAAAGCCACACTTTCAGTAAATATAAATTTTCTAACTGTGCTGTTTCTAATGCTCTACTGTCTTTGTCTCTGGTCTCTTAGTATCTCAGTAATACTTTTGAAATATATCTTAGCCTTGTGTTCCAGGTTAAGAACCAAGTGGATTTTATCAAACAGTGGAAAATCATCCTCCCATCAGGAGCTCAGGAGGAAATATCTTGAAAATACCAATTGCTTTCCAGTTCTCTGGTGTGGGAGGAAGCCATCTGCCTCAGTGGAGCTGCATTAAGTTCAAGGTGGGTAGAAATGGTCAAGTAATGCAAGTTGGACAGAAATGTATGAAAAAGGGAGTAGCAAGGGAAATATCAAACAAACAAAGACTAGGTCAAATCCTAGGAGTGAGAGTACAATGAGGTGGGCAGAATTTAGCATAGGAAATCAACATTCTGGTGTGTACTTTGTCTTCCGCTGCATTTCTGTCTTCTTCATTTCTTTCAGCTGCTCAGCCAATGGAAAACATTGCTCTGATGAGGTATTTTCCATGTCCCTTCAGATTCCAGTTTCCCTCTGCTCATAAAGCCCACCACCCACCCTTTGGAGCTATGGGATTTCATACCTGGAATAGCTCAGGGCTGTATTCAGTCTGTTTGCACTGCAATGGCACCTGACCAACCCTAGCTGAACACTGTGCTCATCATCCCAACTGCTATAAAAAACTCTTGCAGACACTATACCAGCTAAACCATCCTAATCCCCCCAAAAAATAGTCAGCTTCAGTAGATAATGCAGAGACTGGTATAAAGGAGGCAATACCAGTGCTGTCATTAGACTGCCTCTGTTGCTGTTTTTCCCATTTCCTTTTGCCTGTCAGCAGACCTTGAGCTCATGACTCTGGCCCTTTTGTCCTTGCTTTGGCACATTCAACATGTGGGATTCATCACCCTCATAAGGGTAGCATCTGCTTTTAACTGTGCAGGAATTCTATAAAGCATTGTTGTCATTGGTCCAAGAGAGGAGAGCTATCAGCACAAATATCACAGATGAACTGAAATAAGATTTTCACGATATATAGGTCTGAAATATTTCTGACAGGTCAGCTAAAAGATGCATTAAGGCAGAATATAACACACATCAGTCTCAAGAAATGCTTTTCTTTCCTTGACTTCTACCCATTGGAGCAAATCCTGAGCCTCTGAGTCAGCTTGTTGACATGCTGGGGCAGAAATGACTGAAAAACACTTGTAAAAAAACATTGCAAAAGCTCTGTAATAAACCTCTATATCTTAACTCAACATTATTGATAAATACAGCAGTCATTCTTCATAGGTTTGCTCAGTGTCCTGGGCAGCCAGGAACCATACTCATTTTAGGTTATTAAAGTATGTCTCTATTGACATAAATTTGGAGAAATATATCAAAGGAACAAAAGTCAGGTCTTTCCTCCCATGAAATTAAATCAAGAGAGATTAGTGCAGTAAAGGACAGTGACAGAGAGCCTGCCATTGAAATGGTGGTGTTATAACCAGCTCGATTGCCTTCCCACTTTGTTTTCTCAGGAGAGAATCCAACACTGTGTTTTCAAGGGGTTAGTGGACACCTTGGAGGAGCCGCCAAGAAGTCCAACACAGCCAGCAGTAGTGGAGGGACTGTTCACAGTTCCTGGCCACTGTGTGGATCAGGGAGGTTTGGGTTCTCAGCCCTCAGCCCCTGAGCTGCAGGGCTGCCTGAAGAGGCTGGAGCAAAGCAGCCCCAGGAGAGGCTTTTGGGCTGGTGGAGTCTTGCTGGACTGGGGTCAGATCTGTGGTCTGATTGATTAAATAAAGGGCATCTTTATGTTTATAGACCAGCAGGGCTGTCTGAGTGGGAGATCTTCCTACCTGGGAACAGGGAGTTACCCAAAAATACCTTTACTAAGACAGCTGTGTCTTGGCAACTCAGAGCTCAGACCAGGATCCACCTCTTAGCAGGTGTCTCTAGCTGGACAAGGACATTGCAGTGTTCCATCCTCCCTTTGCTCATAGACACACCACAGTGAGGTTCTCAATACTTCAGCTGCCCTAAATATCATTTATCCCACTGCGGTCGATTTACTGTTATGGAATTATGGAATTATGGAACCCTGGACACTTACAAATATGAAGACTGCATTGACTAATGCCTCAGCCAATATTACATGAAAATAGTTTAAAGTTAACTGCATTACTGATTCTTACTGAAGGATGGCCTAGCCCATCCCCAGAGATAAATGTAGGTTCTGCAAAAACTCACTTAGCTGCCAAATACAAACTGGAATATTTATTCTTATATGAATAAAATACCAACTCTCTCCCGTGATGGTAAACAGGAACAATATTTAAAGGACCTAAAGTACATGATGAGCAGTCTCAATCATTTTACAAAAGCAAATGTAATAATAGAGAAAAAAAGGGGTCTTATAAAAATATTATAATGAAAATGGCATTCAGAAATCCATTAGCTGTGCTTCATCACAGCACCAGGAAAGTATTTCAGATGTAAGCAAGGATCTTTGCTTTTAAAATCCTTAATGAAGATGTAAAGTACTAAAAGCCACTGGGAAATCTTAAAAAATGAAAGCAAGACCGTGCAGCAAAACGAACACCTTGGTTCATAATGGATTACAAGTCGATACTGTTGTTCTTGCATACATTACTGCAGACTGCCATTATCTGAGTGAATGAAACTGCAAAACTCACCTACTTTTTGTTCCTTGGCCTCCTTATTTCTACTAGGATTTGCTTCATTTATTGATCTCCCTGATGGGTACCATAGCAATGGATGAAACAGAGCCTTTTATTGAAACTTCCTTTTATTAAGTTAAACAAAATGCATTCATGTGAAAATTGAATTGAAAGATAAAATAGGCACTGAAAACAGGTAAGGGGAGTATTTGTGGAGGGTTGGGTTTTGAAACATAGCTTAAAGTTTGTTATTTTGGTAGGAAATTCAGTGTAATCTGTACCTTGTAAATATCCCAATGATTTTTTTTAAGGAGAACATTAGAATTTTTTAGGTACAAAAGCTCCTAGTTTCTGTGTCCTGCAGCAACAT
Organism: Pyrgilauda ruficollis; assembly: GCF_017590135.1. Taxonomy (NCBI): domain Eukaryota; kingdom Metazoa; phylum Chordata; class Aves; order Passeriformes; family Passeridae; genus Pyrgilauda; species Pyrgilauda ruficollis. Next base: position 6,507,146 of record NW_024513654.1, on the reverse strand, counting down.
CTGAGGATCAGAGCCTCCCAAAGCAGATGGTGAAGACACTGTTAAAGACTTCTTTAAAATGTCCTGCACTAATCAGGACCTTTTTCCTGTAGATGTACACTTCAGGCAAAACCTGTGATTTTTCTTTTTTTATGACGACCTTTTTTCCAAGTGCTCACCCCCTGTCATTTTGTTGTCAGGTATGGCTACAGCAGGGTGTGTTGTGCAGCCACTGAATGTCTCTGAGGAATGCAAAGGTAGTTTATAAGGGCATAATTTCACTTCAAACAAGTCATTCAGTAGTACATTGCCACGACAAGGGAGAGAAAATGCTCTGGAATTTGCAAAGTCCTGGAGTTTATCTTTTGCCAGTAAATGAATTGAGGAAAACTAAGCTGATACCTCATATTTGTTAATATAAACCACAATTAAAGGAGTCCTGGCTTCCAAGGCAGGTGGTGTCTGAGAAAAGAATAATTGGAATGTCTTCTGCAGCAAGAACAAAAGTTGTGTCTGGGCTAGTAATGCTGGGCAGCTCTGCTCAGTGAGCCGGTGCCCACTGCTGTGCTTTGAGCAGTGCATTTGTGCTGCAGACCTTGCTTATCCCGTGCTTGCTGTGCCACACAGGGAGCACTGGGGATGTCCCATGGCTGGCCAGCAAGGCACATCCCTCCACATGGGCCAGTACCTCTGCTGTGTGACAAGTTCCAGCTCTCATCCCTGTAGTTCCAACTGCAGCAAACTTATCCATGGGAGCCTTGTGCTCACTGACAGATGCAGGGGCACGGCCTCAGCCCCCCTGGACACTCTGGGTTTGCTTTCAGGCATGCTCACCCTGCAGCACGTTACCCTGCTGGGTGTGTAGAGAAAAGCATCATGCAGCCAATAACTGAAAATTAACTACTTGGCTAGGACTGAACTCCAGTACATTATAATGAGTAAAAACCCCCAAATTCCTGAATATAATCAGTTGTAGAACCACCCCCAAGGTCTCACCTTTGGCTGTCATTCCATCAGAAGTCAAACAAGCCCTGGACTCACTGGTCACTTACTGCTACAGGCAGGATCTGCTCTGGGTTTGCACTTTCTGAGTAGCTCTGTGAGAAGCACAGTGTCTTTGCATCTTTGCAGTGCAGGAAAGGTTATGTTCAACCCTAGATTGAAGGAATCTGGCTTTGAGCTCTCAATTTTCTTAAATATAACCAAGTACACATTTTTTTAAAAAAAGATGCTTTAAAAGCACACAGATGCATGAAAGGATGAATGATTCACTTCCTTATGCCTGATGAAAAAGAGAAGTCAATGTCTTAAGTGTAATAAAGTTGATGAATTATGGGCTTTAAGAGGCAGATCTTGCATTGGAATAAAGAGAATGCAGCAGGCAATTGGTGTTGTGAAACTACTATTTATGCACTTCACAGCTTAACAAATAACATAACAATATATAGAGATTGATTTTATAATATAAAATAATATAATATAATGATTTCATGCACAGTAGCTGTTATAAAGTGATGTATTGTTTATTTGTTCTGTCAGTGCCCAGCAGTAACTGGTTATTTGTCTCCCTGTGCAAGAAGGGAGTTGGCAGAATCTTACCTTGAAGGCAATGCTGGTTTCTAGTGGTTGGCCATTCAGAAGGTGTTACAAAGGCTGAATCTGTGCTGAGAAACAAAGGAAGTCCAGGAATAAATCACTGTCCCCAGGGTCAGCAGGCTCAGCCTGGCTTGTAATCTTGCTGCTCTGCGCTAGGTCATCTTGATGAGCCATGGAGGTGGCCCTTGGTATTTCTTAGGTACACTGTGCCTTGAGACAGAAATAATTGTAGTTTTAGGGCTTCTCTTTAACTTTCAAAATACATGAAATAACATAAGGGCTGTGGTGCACCTCGCTAGTTTGGTGGTTTTGGGGTTTTATTGGTTTGGTTTGGTTTGGTTTGGTTTTTTTTAATTAGCATAAACCAGCCTATGTGTTGGGCAGTGGGACTGAGTCATGGGTGTCACCCAGCTATCACCCAGCCCCCTGCTCTCTCCTGCACTGAGATTTTAAGCACTCAGTGTTACTTTGCTGACACAGGTTTTTCAAGTGGCTGTGCCTGATGATTTGGGGCCAGAAGTGAGAAAGTTTCTCCCTGCAAAATCAAGGTGGGCACCAGGGACAGCAGATTGGGAAAGCAAAGCAAAGCTCATTATGAGCACAAGAGTCTGGACATGCATCTTTTGAATCCTTCACAGGGATTTACCACACTGCTGTGTGTTCAGGCCCGGTGAGGTAGCTGCTTGATTCTCATGGGTATCAGACCCAGTTCTCCCCCGAGCTGGGTTCTGCAAGGTCCCAGCACGTGGTGAAAGTTGTGCAGCTCTTTGAGGATAATGGCTGTGTGGTGGGAGAAAAAGACAAGGGAGAGATGTTAAGAAAACAAACATCCAAGGAATAAAATGGCTTGTGCAGACACAGTGAGCATGTGTGTGCAGATGTGTGCAGCACCTCTGTGGGCACATGCACCACTTGGGTTCTCTCTGTTGCATTTGGTGGTTTGAGTCATACCTGTCAAACCCCAGGCCTGAACCTCCTTCTTTCTTTGGACGTCTATTTCCTTTTTCTTTTAATTTTGCAAAAAAACCCCCTACTAGTTCTGGACAGTGGCAGAGAGGACTCACTGTTCCAAAGCATCTTTATTTGTATGATTTACTCTCTTTCCTATCAAGCTGCCTGCTCTTGTGGGCACTGGTAGAATCAGAGCTGTGTCTGTGCTTCTTCTGTAGGATCTCTATGTAAGATCTCAGAGCCAAAAGGCTTTTAGCCATGCTGGTACCAGTGGAGATATTGAATCTTTGGTCTGATATTATTGGGTCAGCAAAGAGTTTGATGTTGCGTCCTCAATGGACCCTTTTTATCCTCATTATTTTTTTCTGCGAGAAAATAAAGCTTTGAAACTACTCAAATGTTGTTGGCCTTGCCTTATTGCATGTAATTTTGAAGCATTTGTTCCAGGCACACTACAATTTTTGCCATTTAGTGATTACCTTTAAATTCCACGAAGCCTTTTCTCATGTGCCCTTGTGCAGTGCTTTGGGAGATTGTCTGATGTGAAAGGCACTATTACACATTGAACTGATTATTGTTGTTTGTTGCTGTTAACACAGACAAGAAACCCTCCTGGCAGGGAAACAACTTCTTTGCTAATAAGTATTCATAATTTGTATCTCAGCAAAAGATGTAAACATATATTATCATTAAATAGGCTGTAATTTTAATTGCCTATAAATGTTATTAATTCTGATTGTGATTATTCAATAGATAATAAAGATAAAGGCTGTCAAAATTAATTAAGTACATATTCATTAAATTCAAGGTAGCTTCAGTTTCTTTATTGCACAAATACAATTAACACTTAATCTGAATCTCAGTAAGTTACATAATCATGTGACTCAAAATAAAGGGAGGATACAACCTTGGCCTTTTACTTTTTACATGGGAAAACATTAATGATGCTGACATTGGAGACAATTAGACAGTGTCGGCCAATTGTTTTTAGTCAGCTTTCTCTCACATCTGTGGTGTCTACAAGCAAGAAGGGCCATTGTTTCTGCAGGCCTCCGTCGCGCTTTGGCTCTTTGTGCTAACCGTCAATCTCTTGCTGAATATCAAAGCTGTGAGGAAATTAGAACAGACCAGCTCTACTGCACCACACTAAAGCTTAGCAGGGTGCATCCACTATGCTACTAATTAGGCAGTGGCCAACAAAATAACCTGTCAATGTGTGCTTGCCATTTCCCACACACCTGCATTTCATACACTAATAAGCGTACAGCCGTGGAGAGAAAGGAATAACTGCTGAAGTGTGAAAAATGAACAAAATATAACAATGTTTCTCTCCCCACCTATACTACTGCCAATTACCATTTAACATTAGGTAGAATCAACATGTCGGAAGAAATACAATACAGTATCTGAAACTAAAGAGGGGGTAGGAAGGAGCAAAGCCACACATAGCGAGTGTATTAATGTTTGCTGCAGAACATCGCGCTAAGTGGAATCTCCCTTTATTTGTATAAACCAGGAGGTTGAAAATGATCGTGATTAGGGTTTTTCTGTTCACGTCAGCCCAGAAAGAAATCCATATTTTTGTTGCTTACCAAAAATATGTGAATAAAAACCAGTGGCAAATGACTCCTCCAGTGCTGTTCTAGCAGACTGCATCCTTCATGTGCAGCAGTGCAGCCAAGCCAGCACAGGCTGACTGAAGTTCTCATCTCCCTTTCATTTGCTTTCAGCCAGCCAGTTGCAAGCCTCTCTAAAGCTTCTGTGCACCATCCTTCCACCTTACAATTCTTTCATTTGAAATCATATCAATCAGGATGTCAGTACCCATTTGCCCGGTGAACTCATCACATTTGTGCTGTTACTTCCTGCCATGAATCTTTCCCCTACCATACACACAGTTAAAAAACTCCTAGAAATTACTTTTCTATCTGAGTGATAAAAGTACACAGAAGTGTCCTGTTATTACTGTTATGAAAGTGGGAGGAGGAATGCTTATGCAGTGATTAGAAATATTGTGTTTGAAAGCAGCTCATCCCCAAAACACAGAAATCAGTTTTATTACAAGCATTGTGGCATTGCTGTGAGCTCACACAACTCCCACTTACAAGCCCTTGTAAATTGCTAGGTTTTGTACCATAGTAATTCTCACACCATATATTTCTTTCCCTTTCCCTTTGCTTTAATGCCTGATCAGATTGCAGGAGTGATGATTTGGAAGTGATATCCACTGAAAACAAAGCAGAGCAGAAGTAAAGATATTAAGTCAGGTGCAAAGCACCCAGAGCCAAGCTGCTGAGGCCATTACCTTTGCTAAGGGTCTGACTCAGCTGAATTCAGCACTTCAGACTTGGAGCTCTTTATTTTTTTTCCCTCTTTGCACAAACCCAAGGGTTATAAATGCAAATTTACTCATATGAAGCACTGTGATTCCCTGTAGAACTCCCTCCCCCTCCATCCTGATGCATATACTTAAATTCTCTCTTTTTTTTTTTTTTTCTTCCATGCACTTGAGCTTTGTTGGATCAGGTAAATGAAGGACAGAATTCCCTTCAAAAACAGATTTATGGAATTATATCACTCCTGAGTAGCCATCCTACCAGGCATCTTCAATATAAAGCTGAATTTAAAACATGAAATGAAAACCAGAAGGGCCGACACTATGTGTGGATGAAGCTGTTTTCCTCTACAAGAAAAATCACTTCATCTCAATATGTAGGAGAAATGACTATATTGTTATGCTATCCTTGATGGAAATCATACAATAAAGGCCAATATTCAAATGGTATTTGTTAGATACTTTTGAACACCACTCTGCCTTTCATTAGACTTTATCCAGGAGCAGCATTTTCAATTATAAATAAAAACTTTCTCCGCCTCTTCCCACTTGAGCTCAAGTACAGAAGGCCCCTATTTAAAATGCAGCTCCCGAGCAGGCCACCAGGCCGCCTGTTCAGCTGCCAGTGGCTTTTGTGTACAAAGATGTTAATTGGTCCTAATCCCCTCCTAGAAGCTGTTTTGGTAGCCTGACCTGGCACCCCAAAGGACACCTTGGTGTGAAAAACTAAAGGGCCCATTGAAAAGAGAGTGAAAAGCAGCACTGAGCATTCCAACACATTTTAATTTCAGGAATTAAAAAAAAAAAAAAAAGAAAAAAAAAAAAGAAAAAGCAAGGGGAGGGGAGGGTGTAGCCAGAGGGGTTAGGGCAGAGGGGGGGATGGCACACATCATCTTGCTGATTCTGAATTGGTCATACAAAGCTTTAGTAACCATGAAGTAAGCTCTACAAACACCCTTTATATACACACACACACACACATATGCAAAAAGATTTAAAAAAAAAAAAAAGCCAAGATATTCTTATATTTCAGCTTCAGGTTTGGATCTTTCTTCCATTTTGTTGTTCCCAATGCACTAACTCTGTTTTGGAGAGCTGAAGGAACCCAAATGCAACCCAAGGGTCTGACATTCCTTTTTCTGTCCTCCTCCTCGGGAGGAGCTGGGTAAATCCAGCCCAAAGTTAGTTTCCCTATGGATTCTGCTGGCCCATTATGTGGCACAAATAAGCATCCAGGACCTGAAGCAGAGAGGACATTTTTTATTAGGTACTTCCAGAGCAACCGGGGCGGGGGCAGGGGCGGAGGGGGAGGACGGGAAGGACAGGGGAAGGGAAAAAAGGCAGCTATTATGGCAAACTTATAATCAAATGTACACAAGAAACGTTAGATATAAACACTCCCCCTTAGGAAGTTGTAAAATGCTATCTGTTCAGCATGCCATTGTGCAAAATGTACATTTACAGCTTGGGTGGTAAATTATGCTAATAGAATGCACAAACCTCAACCGTGAGGTGTTGAATTTTTTGACACAGTTCACAGATCAACTTCATAGGTCAAAGGAGTTTGCCTCCCACAGCCTGATAAAGTAGAGAGATATACAGTCTGTGTGTATTATTATAATCTTGCTGAATGCAAGTTTTTGGGTAGGATATATTTGGTATATTTTCATCTCCGAATTTGTTCATAACGATTATGTTTCATTAGACACTGCTCTAGGCAAGGACAAAACACTTAGGAGACTCTTTTCATGGAAGTGTTTCAAGGTGTTGAATGCAAAAACCCAGTTATAAAAGCTTCCATAGCACACTAATGTACACAGAAAAAAAGCTACAGTAGCAATTCTTTCACCAAAGAACAACTACTCAGATGTACTTTTTCATGAGCCTTTGCAGTACAAGGGGAAAAAAAGGGCATATAAAATGTTGGATTCCTTAATCAGCAGAGATTTTCTGCTCAAAGAACAGGGGCCCATGGTTAGAGTTGGAAGGTAAGACAAAGCCACGATTCTTGCACAATTATTGTAAAACAAACAAACCAAGCCCCCGAACACAAAGCGCCTAAGAAATGTGGAGTATCCATTTGGAGAGAGCAGCAAAAAGTGCTGCATTCTCCTGCTGACTTCTTAAAGCACTTCTGGGCAGCTAAAGTTTGCAAATCACACTGTTAGCATTTTCCAGACTCATCTAAAAATATGAGTATATTTTAATGCCAAATTAGGAAAGGGCAGCTATCAGAATTTAATCTTGGTCAGTTATCCCAAGGTGCCTTTTTGATTTGAATGCCTGATTCACTGCTCTCATCATGATAAAATTAGTCTGTCTCTGGCATGGCATTTTCTGGGTCAGCTGCTTAAAAATGTTATGATAAAGTGTATCTCAGAAATAAGGTGGGACCACAAAAGCACCTCAAAAATGGATGAAAATTAAGATGATCAAGATAAAAAAAAATTTCCCTTGGAAGCTGAAAAGTTAAATGAAGGGAAATGTTAAAACCTCAATGCAGAGTAAAAATGCTGATAACATTCATTTTCCCGAAATATATTTGTCTTTTTAAAGTATACAGACATATTTTAATAATTTTGGATGTTTCATGGGTTTGTTTCTGCTTCAAATAACTTCTTTGCAATGAAAGCAAAGACAGGAAGGAACTCAAAGGGACACAGGGAAACAGGATTTGGGTGAGTGTTCCCATGTGCACCCCCTAAGATGTGCTGCAGGAGCTGCTCAGCAAGCACAGAGCATCTGCTGGTTGAAAAGGTGGCATTTCTGAGGAGCTTTAATTTAAAAAATCAGAGTCAGACCTAGACCTCAGTCTGTGAGTGATCTGCAGGTGAATCATGCTCTGTCTCCTGACCCGAACTGATTATTCACATGAGTAAGGTGAGCAGGGCTTGTTCCAGGGTCATCCATGTGAGTCCTCATTATAGAACAGCCCTGAACTGAGGCAGCAGAAGTGATTGGACAAACTAACCCAAAAAATCCTGCTACAAACCCCACTCTGTCTCCCCCAGCTCTGCAGGCTTCTCTGGCACTGCACAGGGTCAGAGCAGAAGACAAACCTTACCTCATAGCAAGGGAAACCAGAGAAGGTCATTAGAAACGTTAAAAAATAGTATTTATTTTCAAGGGGATTGAAAATTAACTGCTCCAGGGCACCAAATGGTTTTCGTTTTTCACTGGACTGCTCAGAGAAAGCTTTCAGATGAAGCCTTGCTTATGAGTTGCTGTTGGTGTGTGTGAATCTGTACTTTCCCCTCAGTATTCCTGCACTAAAAAAAAAAAAAAAAAAGGGAGAGAAGCAGCCTCTGAAAACCACTCCTTCCTCTTTTGGGAGGTGAGCGTATGGTGAATATGTCAAACTTTTTTTTCTCCCCATTCCAATCATTTCCCTCCACTCCCCCTCACATTTACAGCTCTAGTGGTATTTCAATCCAGTTAATGTTGTAATCCAGTGTTGTAAATGTCACAGGGGTTAATCTCCACCAAGCTTTTAAGAAAATAAATCAGCATTTTCACTGATTTGATACTTTAAAAAAAGTTTCCACCCACTCCTCCTTTCTTTTCCTGATGTGGCAGGAGGGATATTAAACTCTGGGTGAGCCTATAAGACACTGTTGGATATTTTCTGTTATCCCTGCCAGGTGGCAGAGAACCACAAGAGTATACAACTCCTTTTTGCAGGAGATTAGTAAAATAGAAGGATTCCTAAATGAGGGCCTGATCCTGATGGGCACCTGTCTGTCCCCCTTGAATTCTGTAATAACTGGGGAAAAAAAAAGATGAAGAAAAGAATTTTAACAAAAGGGAGAAAAATTAAAAATGAGTGAGAGCATGCAGTGGCATTCCTTGCCCCTGTTGCTGCACCCACAAAACTTTGAGCTGTCTGCTGCAGAGCTTCCAGGAACTTCCAAAGTTGCAGCTTTTGCTTTTGAATTTGCATCTGAGGCTTTAGAGGGGCGTTGGTGGAAATCACAGGCACACTCACCCCTCTCTACATCAGCACTCAAAGGATGCTGCTCATCTAAACACCTCTCTGGCATCGAGGCTGGCTGGAGGCACCGGCAGAGCAGAGCTGGGGAGGGCAGCGCATTTCCAGGGTGTAAAAAATGTCCTTGTTCCTCTTTTTGTCAATGTCAGCAACCAGCAAACGCTGGGCTGGGAAGGAGGGGCCGTGCTGTGCGTGGTGCCAGCTGCTGTGCTGGGGGAAGAAAGGCACACCAGCAGCAGCAGGCAGAGAACCAGCGAGCTCAGAGCCCCCAGGGTCCTGCCCCAGCCCCAGCCAGGTATGCTGGGACCCCCAGTGCCCCCATCCCCTGTGAGAGACCTGCGGCCAGCTTTGGAGAGCAGTGGCAGGGGCCAAAACAGAGGCAGCAGGACTGCAAAGCTAACCTGATCTCCTCAGAAGGATGCAGAATATTCCATGATTTTATTGTCAGAAATGCCTAGAAAGATGAAGCAAATATTACAGGTGTTCTCTGCACACTCTGGGTGTACCAGCAAGATAAACATCTACCATTCTACTCCAAATGGAAAACACTGGTATCTGTGTTTTAGAAATGGGGAGGTTCAATACAAAAGCTGGCACATGGCTTTCAGAGATAATGTGTCACATAATCACAAATATAACGTTTAAAATCTCAGAGAGGTGTTGGGGGGGCTTGACCCTACAGCACACCCTCTGAAACCTGCTGGCCTTGAACCCAGGGCTAAGAAACCTCCTAAAGGGGGTCTTACCAAACTCCAGAATGTTTAGCCTCACACATGGGATACACCATCCTCCAGCTTGGATTCAGATGATAACAGTGGTTTTGTGAATCAATTAATTCCTTCTCCGAAAATCTCTATTCACTTTACCATTTTCTGCAGAAGTCTGGCAGTATCAAACTGTGGAGTTTTTCTAAAACTGCTTAACAATGCCGTACCAAAAAACCCACCCTTGTTCTCTCTAAATAACCTACATGCCTAGAAAAAGTGAATACCCAGTGAATACACAATTTAGGGAAAATCAATCTACATCTGTCCCCAAAAGCACAGCAAAGGTAGCGGATGTGATTGGCTTCCTGTATTTGCATTTCCTTCACACAATGAGTGGATCTAGTTACATTTGTTTCACCTTTCAGCTATTTCTCCAATTTTCCTTTCTGAATGGAGGAATTTATCCCTTTTTTTTTCTCCCAGAGTCAATGCTGGGGAGGGAAGCAAGGAAGTTATCAAAGGGGGGAGGGTGGGCAGAACAGCCTAGCCAGAGCTAAGGCTGTAATTACCTTAGAAACATAAAGGTCTATTCTCTCATTGCTGAAAAAGGGGAATTACACACATAACTTCCATTAACATTAATGGGGCTCACCTACATAAATCCCTGGCACATCAATGGGAGAATAGATCCTGTATAACTATAGGTACTGTTTACTCAAAGGAAGTGTGTACCAAAGCATGCTGCCTAAATCAGGATAGAGTGGGTGAAAGCTCTACCTTACTCATTTCATTGTCATTTGCTCTTGAAGGGCAATTATCAAGAAATTATTAGGTAGTGGCATCTTAATATCATGCTCTCCTGCCTTTTTACTTCTTCCCTGACAAAGGCAAAAGCTGACAGAATGTAAAATATTTTCATAATGGATTTTTTCCTAGTTGTTTTTCTGGTACTCCCCCTTTGCTACAAACAGAGACACACATCACTTGTGTTTATCCCTCTCTGCTCTGTCTGTGTGTGTGTGATTATGAAGGCTGGGCCAGTTTATAGCCAGTAACATGAAATAAAAGGACCTCATCTCTCTTTCTTTGCATGGATACAGGAAAGAAAGTACTTGCCTTTCTATTTTTCAAGTTAATCTGCTGTTCAGAGTGGCTATTGCATGAATGTCACTCCAGATACTGCATGTGGCAGGGATTTAGTGTTCACCAGCACTGTTAAACACAGTGCCACCACATCTCATTGAGTCAGTGCAATCATAAGGAAGGAAACTGGGAGCTCCAGCTACCTGCTATGCTTTGAATTGCTCCAGATTTTGGAGTGGTAGGACAAGAATAAAGAATATTTAGAGCAATCCTGGAACTGCAAATCACCATCTGACACTTTATGGCTGTAAAAGTTAAGCTCCAGTAATTGTGCAGCCTTACCTTGGCAGGCTGTCTCAAGGCACTGCCAGCACCAGCACGGGGACAGGGGGTGAAATGCTGGCTCCAGGCAGCCTTGTTACTGAACTCAATGTCCCTTTCCCTATATTCCTAAAACACAGGCCACAAAGAACCAAATGGTTAGTTCTTATTTAAATCTCATATCATTTAGTATTGGTTCTGAGAGAATTTTCTGTTGGTTTTTTTTTTTTTGTTTGTTTGTTTTGTTTGTTTTGTTGGGGTTTTTTGTTTTGGTTTGGATATTTTTTGCTTTGGTTTGTTGTTTTTTTTTTTTTTTGTTTTGGTTTTGGTATTTTTTGCTTTGGTTTGTTTTTGGGTTGGTTTTTTTATTTTTTTTTTTGTTTGGTTTGTTTTTTTGGGGGTTTTTTTTTTTTTTTTTTTTTTTGGTTTTTTTTTTTTTTTTTGGTATGTTTTTCCTTTTTTTTTATTTAATTCAGAAAGTGTAAAATTCACCCACAGAAAAGCATTGATCTTTGGATGGGGCAGATATCACTGTCATGGAGGAGTTGAGTGAAAGGGAAATATCCTCCAGGCCATGCAGAGCAGGACCCAGACCTGCCCTGCCAGTGAGCTGCCTGGTCTGATCCACTCCTTCCTTGTTTGCTCTTCCCTGGTTTTTAGGAGGCTTTGACAGCTCAGAGGCTGTATGAGTTTGGGAGGGAATTTCTCTCTTTAAGGGGCTCTTTAGACAGATTGTGGTGCTCTGCATGCCCTGAATTGCCAGCAAAAAAATCCAGAATGAAAGCAAAATATTGTGTAGCAGAATGTAACTGAGAAAAATGTAGCTAGTGTTTAAACAGAACCCCCAGCTTAAAGTCTGGAAGCACTGTCTCAAAGCCATCCTTTGGTCTGGGAGTTATCAGTCTCTATTCTAAGTGCAAGGATAGATGGAGGAACAGATGATAAAATCCAGACCCATTCAGGTCTGATATATATACCAGGGACATGAAATGGGAAGATTGGATTTGTGAAGAAGCACAGCTAATGTGAGTGGCATGAGTCTGCTCAATATATCATATTCAGAGAGGGAAATCATTTGTGATGGTCCTGCAGCTCTTCTAGGCATCTGCAGAGATCATATCAAATCTATCTAAAATGTGAAATTTCTGGTTCTTTACGTCAGAGTCAATTATGTCCCTGGCTTTGAGGAGGGCAGAGTTTCACTCCCTATAAACACAGAAGGACAGAAGGTCTCATTGTTGGCTTCTTTGGAGCAGCTCCTTCAGTGATTCCCCTTTTAATGAGACATATTACTCTGGCTGTGAGGGAAGGCCAGGTTCTGCAGACCTGATTTCTGTGAAGTGTGGGTGAGCCAATGTGAGTTTTGCTTGAGTAGGGGCCGCAGATGTGACCCTGTGCTTTGACAAACCAGCCCCAAGAGAATTGTTTTATAGGCAGCAAAGGTAGGCAGAGCAGGACCAGCCAGTCAGGACCAGGGAAAAACTTTGGAAAACTTGTGAAAACAGGGGAGATTTTTTTAAAAACAAAAAGCTATTTTAGTTATAAACAGGTGTCCTGTAAAGCTCTTAAAATTTACCTGCTCAGCACAGTATGTAACTAGTTGAAGTATAATGTATTGACTTTTCTTGGAAAAAATAACTCCCCTTTTGTATTTAGCTGCCAATTTTTATGCTGAACTTTTGCCTTTCCTGGAAATTCCTCACGTGAGCACTTGTAACCAGATTTTACCTACCTGTGTAATGACCAGGCAGGAAGAATACACTAGGCATGCTGTTTTCATCTTCTCATGTCTGAAGCATGGGAGACTCCTGTATCTGTCAAGCCTGATAATAGGCTCTGAATACAAAATAAACAGAAGTAACTAACTCAGCATCATCCAGTGTACCTCCTCATAAAAAAGCAGCAGTGCCCTGGACCACTTGGCCTTCCTGACCTGCTGCCATCTATCAAATCCTATTGATAGAAATAAATCTTGAATAGAGCTGCTAATACATCTCTTCTCTGAGAATGGCTCCTGACACCACACTTATCACTGGTGCCAGCTTGGGGCTTTTGATTCCTCCTCAAAATACACGTTTGCACCCTGTGCATGCTACTCACTTCTCACTCTTGCTTGCCAGAGAGCACAACCACCTTGATTTGGGGGTTTAACTTGTGCAGGCAAAGAAATGCTGCCACATTTCAGCAACAAAGACCGTCATGCCAGTTGCTGATCTCAGCCATAATTGTTGAACAATTTTTTTTTGCTTTGGAAACACACAATTATCGAATTCATTGTAGACATACTGTATGCACTAACTTAATTTTAGCTGTATAATCTTATAATGGACATCAATGAATAGAGGATTAGTCAAAACCTATTAATAAAGAGATAAAAGAGGCCCTCAGATATTTTCTTTCAAAAGGCACAGTAAGCTTCAAGTTCTGCTTCTAGAGCCCAGCTTGCACAGTGGGCAGCACAGTAGGGCAAGAGAGAGAAATCACTCCCTTTAAATTGTGGATTAAAAGCAAATCTACCTTGCAGGTCTGACTTTAGTTTTCATTTAGCAGTAAGTGCTTTGTCTCAGTGTCTGTCTCCTTTAAGGTCCCTGAGAACCCCTCAAGGAGTGCTAGTGTGCACAGTGCCCCAAGCCCATGAGTGTTTCTGTTTGCTTTTACATAAAAATCCAGGCTCTACAAGGTTGCAAGGACTGTGATGGTGTGGGGCTGAGCTGGGGCTAGCAAAGCATAGAACCAGCAAAGAGAGCAGCAGGGAAACATCCTTCCCACACTGCTTCAGCTCTGAGCTTGCAGCAGAGCAAGGATAGCCCAGTGTGCAAAAAATCCAAATCTGTTCTAAGATGGATCAGGCAAAAGATACTTTTTTCTGCATGTGTGAACACACACTTATGTGTTTCAAACCTTAGGAGGAATAAAAGCTTCAGGTGGTTCACATGGTGGTAACTTCTTGCAGTTGGCCTGATTCCATGCATCTGAAGTTGATAGAAACTTTCTGCTGCCAGCAGTGGAGGCTGAAGTGAGGTTTAGGTGAGCTATATTTAAAAATTTATTTCAACACACATTGGAAAATTGTTTGGAAAATGTGGACTAGGAACAGAGGAGTAACTAGAAGGAGAGGTTAGCTGAACATCATCTCTGTGCCACTGGGAGTATTTTAGCTTCCTGGCTTTCAGAAATTTGGTAAGGAGAGAGTGGCACATCATGAGAACTATCCAGTACTGTAGATCATTGTCGTTCATTTTACTGCCTGGAGAGCAGACTATCCCAAGGCTGTTCCTGCAGGGTTTGTAATTTCCTCTCAGAACCCAGAGAGGTAATGGACAATGTCACCAAAAAGAAAAACAATATTACCATCCCTCCCCCAGAAAACCCCTAAACCATGAGATGGCTGGGATATAATGCTACCTGTGCCTGTATTGTCTGAGGCTTTCTCAGCTGAAAAATTTCAAAGACATTGTTCAGGACACCCAAATCCACCTTTTAGCACCATTTTCAGTACCAAAGCTCTGCCAAAGTACTCCTCTCCTGAAAAATGTATGAGCACACCAGGATTGCACTATTACTGTTGTTTGTTGCTTTCACATTACAACAGCTCATTGTGAGACTGGAGACAGGAATCTTAAAAACAGCCTACACAGTGTTAGAGCAGATGGACTGTGCTGTTCCCCAGAGCCCAGTGGCAGTGCAGCACCAAGAAGTGCTGGCTGGACCTTAAGGACCATTGGCACAGCTGAGGGGCAATAGCTGTCACTTTATTCTGCACACTTAACTCCTATTAGTATTAATGGAGCAGCACATAAACAGTTGAGAGCAGATCATGGCCTGCAGCTATTTGTGTATTTCTGTCTCACGTCTTGCATTTTATGGCATTGTTCAGTGGTGTCACCCATAAGCTTGCAGCCATTGTGTCTCTATTTTGACATAGATAGGAATGTGCATGTGAAATTTGTAATGGCAAAAAGGAGGCATGCATTTTGAATTGAAGTGTATCTTTCAACGAGGGAAGTGAATTTCCTTGCGTAAATTCTCCTGCTGCACAACCCCCCACTCCAAGACTTTGTGTGGCCCCCAAGAGCTGCTTTTTGTAGGCTGCTGGTGCCCTCACCATCTTGTGCAGGACTTGTTTATTTTTATTTCAGTGGCACTTAGAGCTTCCCGAGGAGTGAGGTCCATTGTGTTATGTGCTGGGCACACAGCTGAATTGGAGCGAGCACGGCTTTCTCTGTGAGTGCTCTAGAGAGAGAATAGATCATTAAGGTCACTTGTTTTCCTTACAGAGGCCAAGGCAGGATTGATTCCTACATTATATTCTATCCGTGTATGTATTTTTCCTTCCCAGTTTCAAACAGCCACGGTACCAAGATATACTCACTTCCCTTAGGAGAGTCTTCTGCAGCCCAGACATCTTGTTCAGACAAAGTTACGCCTGCATTTTTTAAGCCCACATTTTTAAAAATTTCATTCTATTATTTCCAGATGGGGATTGTTCATGCAGAGTAGGACACTTGTCACAGAGGGAAAGGGGAAGGAAACCATGGCCCCTGCCAGGGCAAAGAAAAGGTTGGAGGAGGCAGCCTGAGCCAACCATAAGAAGAGTCCCACTAGCTCTTTCTACCTCCACCCACTTCCAGACTCTCCTGGCCATGTTTGAGACAGCACTATTGAATCCATTCAGCACTACAGCATTGTATCTGTTCAGAGAAATGCACTTCAGCAGGCCAACCACCCTTAAAACCAGCCCCATTGTTTCTCCTAAAAGCCTCATTGAAATCTGTATATATAACTGGCTGCTGTTTTGTGAGTTAGCCATACTTGTGTGTTACTGATTTGAAAATGAATGCTCCTTGGAGTGTTATTTGCCTTGAAATACCTCTTCTCAAAAAAATGTTCCTCCTTCCTTCAACAATGTCAGTGTGGAAATTCCACCCTTTAGAAAGATGATTAATATTGCTTTGTGGACTGGGATCTGATAGGAATTGGTGTTGGCAAGGGCATCAGAGCAGTGGTTTAGCAAATCTATGTCTCTGTTTACTGAGGAGCAGTGTTACCTGCCCTGCCCAGCAGAGAGAGGCACAGTCACTCACTCACACCTCAAAGTGCTCCTCCTGCATGCTGCCACTGAAGCAGTAAAAGCAGCTGGACTAGAAGGAGCTGGGAGGAGTTATTCTACAGACTGCATTTTTCACTATCAAGGTATCTTGCAGTAGCAGATTTGTTTGAATTCTTAACGACACAAGCACAGGCTGGGAGCACTGGCAGATCCAGCAAGCAGACCCATGACACCTATTCCTCCAGGTGATGGTGCAAAGCAGGGCAGGGTTAAAAGCATGATAGATCTGCAAAGCACCATGCACAGCTGGGTTTGACAAAACTCTGGTTTGTTTCATTAATCACACCTAGAAACCCCTCAAAACTGTAAAAATGCATTGTCAGATGTTCCAAATGAAAACCAGCAAATACATCTGATGTCTAAATATCCAAAATGGTGTGGCAGCCTTCACCCCTTTTGTGAGCCCCTTGTTGGTGATCAGCAGCTCAGCAGCTTGCTCGGAGCTGTGTTGAGGTAGGTGCCTCTTTCAAGGCTCAGCTGTAGTTCCTGTCCACCAATGCACCAGCAGCCATAAAATCACAGACTGATTTGGGTTGGGAGGGCTCTTTAAAAGCCATCTAGCTCAACCCCCTTGGAATAAGCAGGAACACTTTCCATTGGACCAGGTTGCTCAAAGTCTCATCCAACCTGGCATTGAATGTTTGGCCACCCTCATTGTAAAAAATGTATTCAGTATATTTAAAATAATTACCCCTTGCTGTATCTCTACCAGCACTATGAAAAGGTCTGTTCCTCACCTCTCTTTTAAACCCCCTTTAAGATCAGGAGCTCCTGCAACCCCACTTCATTCAGCCCCTGGCTGGATGAGGTTTTTTCTGCAGTTGCTTGTGTGCAGCACTTAGGTGCATGCTAAGACTGGCTTCCAGGTGCATTAAGAAAGACAAATTCAGCTCTGGCTGAGGGGGAAAAAAATCTCCATCTCCTCTTTGAAATGAGGGGTTAAACAAACCTGTGGCAGACTGGACTGCTTCACAGAGTGTGGTAATGGATTTGATGCCATGTGATGGCAGAAAGTGTACACGATATTGGCCAGTTGTTTGATACTGCCACTCTAAAGGCCCCAAGAATTAGACCAATTTCACACTAGAAGAGGTGCTTGTTTCTCACATTTTCTTTCACAGTTGGAGTTCTGGTCACTTGTTGATCTTCTGTCCTCATAAAATCTTTCCAGTTCATTTAAAAGTTGGCTCTCTTGTGCATTTCTTAAATTCTTTCTGAAGCTCAAGGTTTGAAATGCTTCCTTACTTCTGAGACTCCAAGGGCAAAACTGTAAAGTGAGCACCCTGACCCCAAAGGCCTTGTGCTGCTAAATACAGTCAGAAGAATTTGTGGTAAATGGGGCTGTGGGATCATGCTCCACTATTAAGTACTGACTAAACAGTGTCTTGTACTTGGAGGCTTCAAAATCCTTTGTTTTGTCTCCAGCCTTCTGCAATGCATCTCTGTGATACAGGGTAGAAGTTCTCCACTGAGAGATTTTCAAACTTCTCTTTTTAAAATTTTATTCTCCCCATGAAAAACAGGTGGTCATATAAGCCTTGTAAGTTATTTCCTTTAAGTTAAGGACATCTCTTCTTTCCCTATAATTTTAGAAAATATTACTGTTGAGTCCTTTCAATGTGGTTGTTTGCAAGATAACTCAAGAAAACATGGTGCTGCCTGTGCTATTCCCTTTTCCTCTCTCAAAGCACACTATGTACATGGAGATTAATATTTCTTACATAACAAGTAACATTATATTAATTAGCAATTGTACACTGTTCTAGCTATGGAAAGAATTGAAGTCCTGCACTGTTTTGTGGTGCAAAACTCACCAGTTCTAGAAAATTACTGCAGGAGTTCACCAGTAGATTACCTCTTGAATTAATCCAGACTGAAAGTGTTGTCTCTTAGCATTGTTGCAAAACATATTTTTGGTTCCTCTCCAATCCCAGACTACCAAGAGTTAACAGACTCAATATTAACCCATACACACTTGGGTAATCCCCACAATACTCCACCCACCAAAGCACACCTTGAAAGTACAGAACTCCCCTGTCCTCTTATTATGATGCAGACATTTATTTTACATAAGTTGAATATATTTGTCTTCATTTTCTGGTACTTATCACCTCTTGATTTTTGCACAACAAGAACTGGCCATGAAACACCTGATAGTTCTTTATGAAAATACCATAAAACCCCTGATCTGGATGTTTAGGTTAGTCTCTTCTTTTAAATCTTATGCACTAAATTTCAGAGTAACAAAGCAAAAAATATTCAGCTTTACACCAAAGATTGCTTCCTGGATTTGCTCTTCTGTTGGGTTACTCTCTGTTTTAGCTTGCACAAACAGACATTGAAAAATCTTCTCTGCCACTGATTTTTTTTCTGTGTTATCTGCATATCCACACCAATTACCTACAGAGTGGAGGCAATTTCAAGGGTTGTTCTTAGCAGAAGCATATTTGTGTTTACATATAGCCACATATTAAACTTCTTGGAAGCTCTACCTCTGGAATTTTTTTTTTCAATAAACAGTCCCACAGGTATTAGCAGGAATATTTTGTAGTGCTGATGTACTCACATGCATCTAAAGAGCATGCTCTTTATCTGCCCTCTAAACTGTGAAAACAAATGATCAGGTGGAAAATTTTCATTTATCTTGAGCTTAATACAGACTAGCATAACAGTTCTTTAAAGGGTTTGA